>NC_140585.1:746723414-748213403 GCF_964204655.1 Triturus cristatus | reverse complement strand
GAAATGTACAGTTGAGAGGGCTTTCAGGTCATGTAGTTCGACAGTGAGAAGGGGCAGCGGAAGAGATATCGTCAAGGCGTGCCACCAAGTCAGAGTGCTGGGAGAGGGGTAAAGGATGTGTATGGAGATCTGGCGGAGAGAGGGTGGGATGGTCTTTGAACTGTGAGTCAGGGAGGATTCATTCAGGATTGAATGGGTTTGGCCGATCATGGTCTGTGGAGGGCGGGAAACAGCCTTTTCAACGCATGCAATTACATCGCGTGCCATTGCAACGCAAAAGGTGTGCAGCAGTGGGTATAAGGTGTTGGATTTAACTCCAACACCTTCCCTACTGTTGCACACACTGGAGTTGAAATAGAAAATGTATCTATTCCAACTTCCAGTGCTTCCCCGACAGAAACTCGGGGTAAAGTTTTGCGTAGCAACGGCATGCGATGTAAAGGCATGCGTTGTAATGTCACATATTCGTAGAGGGCAAATGCCAGGTCTTCGGCCTAGTGGGTGGCATGGAAAGAGGGATGAGGGAAGGGGGATCTTTCGTTGAGAGCAATGGGAGTGGGTTGCTAGAGAATCTCCCTGCTCGAGAGCCAGTCAGTATCGGACTGGAGAGCTGTGACCCGAGCGAACCTGTACTGTTGCTTGCCTTCTACAACGGGAGCCTAGAGGGTTGGGCCAGTTCTACAGGGGACAGGGAAGATCTGCGATCATCTAAAGGGGACCTCTCGGCTGTAATGGGGGAGTGGGGCTGGTTAATTCCTGAGATATGGAAGTGTGTGGGTAGGGGTCATTGGGTTTTGCCGAGACCGCGCTTTTGAGTGTAGGGAAAATAATGGCCATTTTAACTAGGTTGACATTGGAGGCTTGGATAAGGATGACACCATTGTTATAGAGGGTGATAGTGGCATTGGCGATAAGAGTGAGTGAGGGTGCTATTGTTAATTTGAGACCATGAGGTGTTTTCCTGGAGACTGATAGTCGAAGCAGGAGGTAAAATACTTTGCGCCAGCAGGCTCTTTTTCTGGTGTAGGAGATGGGGTCATTAACTCTACTACCCTTGTTTGCACAGAAGTAGACGTCTGAGATTAAAGTTTCGGGTCTAGCCTTGAGTATGTGATGTTTGTATTTTTGGCTGCATTTTTAGAGAGGTTAGGTGGGTAATTGATAAAGAAGGCCTTGGATCCTGTGGGGTCTGGACTTATATACATTTTAATAGTGTGTCCTGGCGAGGGAGGGGCCCCAGTAGGAGTTTAAGGAGGAGAAGCCGGTTTTATTTCTCAATTAAATCTAATTAGGCCGATAGAGGATCTATTGGGTAGGCGGAGTCAGATTGGTGTGGGTAGTTAGGTGTAATAATTTTAGATCTCGGGGTAGGTAAGTTGGGGAGGGAGAACTGCCTGTGGAAACTAGGGAAACTGGGAGGGGTAGAAAAAAAACCAGCAAGAAGGGCTGGGGGTGAGGAAGGAATTAATTGAGCGCAGGTGGGTTGGCTATGTGCCTGAGTGCTAGACTGACTGTGGTCTATCGCAGACTGTGAAGCCAATTATTCAAGGTGGATGGGCTGCCTAAAAAATGGGCGCCGTCTTGTAGTGGTGAATCTTGGTGAGGAAGGGTGGGGACATCTTAATTAGCGGGCAAAATGAGTGGAGGCGCCATTGAGGGATCGATGTAGGAGCTATCTTAGATCAGAAGCCAGTTGCAGAAAAATTATACCATAGGACCTGGGATCTTAGTCAGTACGAACAGCTGTAGCTTAGCGGGCGGAGCTCCGTCGAGAGTGGCACGGAGGAGTGAGTGAACCATGCACTACAGCATGGGAGAAAGCAGGTCCAAACCGCCAGAGAACAACTCGCCGGACCTGCGATTCAGGAAGTTTTACACAGAGGAGTGAGTTAATCATGTACTACAGCATGGAAGAAAGCAAGTCCGAACCTCCAGAGTACAACATGCCAGACCAGCAATTCGGGAAGTGGGGATGTGGTGAGGAAGCAAGCTAGGCTATGGCAGACCAGTAACATTGTACACAGCCTCTCCCCACCGTGTGTTGCAGATCGGACGAGGGCGTATGTCGTCCAGTCAGTTAAGGCGGGAAGCCAAGTGTGTGAGTTACTACCCAGTATTGTCGCTCTCACCCTCTCCTCACTCCTTGTGTAGATGATTTGCGGGGGGTGGAGGTCTGCCGGTCTATCGAGGCAGTCAGCCGAGTTTGCGAGGGCAACCCGCCCATCAGGTACATCTATGTGGCCTCAACCAGAAGGGGCGGCCCCACACCCGCTGCAGATCATCTCGAGAGAGTCCAAGGCGCGAGTCCTGCTCGTCGGCCTGAGGATGAACCAGCCGGGACGAGGTGTGATGCCCTGGGGATTCCTAGTCGCCGCCGGTCACTCCCAGTTGCCACCCGTCTCTCCCACGGAGCTAGTCTCGTTCTGCGGCCTGAGATTAGACCAGCTGGGACGAGATGTGGTGCCTGGACATCTCCCCAGCTGCCACCGGTCTTTCCCCAGCCTCTGCGCTCCACGTATCTGTGGGGGCGCTCCAGACCCAGCCGGGCAGCCGAGGCGGGTCGTGGTCACCTCGTGTCCCGAAGCGGTGGTGCAAGAGTGTGGAGATCACCTCATCAGATTTCACGGTCATCGTCGGAGCCTCCTGGGTCACGATGCTCCTCGGAGCAGAGGAGGTGCTCCAGACCTAGCCAAGTAGCCGAGGAAGGTCGCAATCACCTTGGGTCCCCAGGCGGCAGTGCAGGAGGGTGGAGATCACCTCAGCTAGATTCCACAGTCGTCGCCGGACACTCCCAGATCACGGAGCACCTCAGAGCAATGGGAGAAATGGAGACAAGTAGTCAGTCGCATGAAGGGGCTGATCGTCTTTCCTGAGGCAGGCAAGTAGATGTATTGGCTTCACGATGTTTCTGTAGTAATTTAATGATGAAGTTCTTGCAGTTGTTGGCTCTTCAATATAAGTATAGCGATACCTTCAGAATCCTTGAGTCGAGCAAGTACGTTGAGCCGTTCAATATGTTCCAGGAGCTATCCTTGTTGCAAAGATGTGTAGCCAGGAAGCGGATGGTGGGCGGCAAAACAGGGATATTTATAGATACAGGATCCCAAGCCCAGGAGCTTCTTTACCAGAGCTCCTGCTCGGCAGCCACCCCCTGAAGGCCGCCTGGTTCACCACCCACCTCCAAGAAGCCAGGCACTCCTGCAGACGCCTCAAGAAACTCTGGCGGAACAGGAAAACCACTAAAGACCAGAACAACTACAGGAACGCCATGAATGAATACCATAAGAGCCACCAAGCGGACCTTTATCAAGAACAAAATCCACACCAGTGCAAGTAACGCAAAATAACTCTTCAACGTCATACAGCAGTTCACCAAACCCCCCCGCGAACCAGACATCACACCATCCCAGGACCTCTGCAACAAGCTCAGCTCCTACTTCCACCTGAAAATCAAGGCCCTCTATGACAACTTCAGTGAACAGACTCCGGACACCATCCCCCTCTCCACCACCGACAATCAGCCGACCATCACCACCTGGAAACCTGCTACCACTGAAGACACCACCATGACCATGAAGAACACCCACTCAGTAGCCCCCACGGACCTCTGCCCACCGCACATCTACCACAGAGCTGCTGCCACCACAGCACCCGAACTAGGCCGGACCATCAACGCCTCTCTCGAATCCGGCAGCCACCCCGACGACTGTAAACTGGCAGAGGTCAAGCCCCTCCTCAAGAAACCCTCGGCCGACCCGACAGACCTGAAAAACTACAGGCCCATCTCTCTCCTTCCCTTCGCAGCCAAAGTCACCGAGAGATTCATCAACACCCAGCTGACCACCTTCTTGAAGAGAACACCATCCTCGACTCCTCCCAGTCTGGATTTCGCAGCAACCACAGCACCGAGACCACCCTCCACACCGCCACCGATGGCAACCGCATGATAATCGACCAGGACCACACTGCGGCCCTCATCCTACTAGACCTCTCTGCAGCCTTCAACATCGTTTCTCATCGCACTCTCACAGCCAGACTCCACGACGTGGGTATACAAGGATCCGCCCTCGACTGGATCCGATCCTTTCTCTCCGGCAGAACCCAAAGGATCACACTTCCTCCCTTCCTCTCTGAACCTACAGAGATCAATTGTGTAGTACCCCAAAGATCTTGCTCAGCCCCACGCCCTTCAACATCTACATGGCCCCCATCGCCGCCATCATCAGACAGCATGAGCTCAGTATAGTATCTTACACCGACGACACCCAGCTCATCCTCTCTCTCACGAAGACCCCCGAAGACACCAGACTGAGCTTCCAAAAAGGAATAAAAGACGTCACAGCCTGGATGAGCGACAGCTGCCTAACACTGAACTCTGAGAAGACAGAGGTCCTCGTCCTTGGAGCCTTACCCACTGCGTAGGACAGCTCCTGGTGGCCCCCTGCCCTCGGAAACCCACCCACACCGACGGACCACGCCCGGAACCTCAGCATCATTCTAGACTCCACCCTCACCATGACCCACCAGATCAACACCGTCGTCTCCACCTGCTTCAACTCCCTCCGCAAGACCTTCAAGTGGAACCCCCCGAATGTAGAAAGACTGTCACCCACGCACTCATAACCAGCAGACTGGACTACGGTAACGCCCTCTACGCTGGAATCAACGAAACTCTGCTACACAAGCTCCAAACCATCCAGAACACCGCAGCCAGACTCGTCCTCGGAACCCCACGACACGAGCACATGACCCAGCACCTACGAGACCTCCACTGGCTCCCCAAAAAGAGGGTAACCTTCAAGCTACTCACCCACGCCTACAAATCCCTCCACAACATCGGACCCAAATACCTCAACAAACGAGTCTCCTTCCACGCACCCAAAAGGAATCTTAGCTCCACCAACCTCACCCTGGCAGAGTCCCCACGCATCCACAGAACTAGAGCAGGTGGAAGAGCCTTCTCCTATGTCACAGCAAAGACCTGGAAGGAGCTCCCAGTCAACATCAGATGCTCCCCCACTCTGCACGCCTTCGGGAAGAGCCTCAAGACCTGGCTCTTCGACTGAGTTGGAGCTGCACCACCCTCTCTCCCCCAGCGCCCTCACGGGTGAGTAGCGAGCTTTATAAACCACTGATTGATTGATTGATAGATATAGTTGGCGGATGAAGTTGATTATCGGTGGCTCCAGAGCTTAGGATGGCTTACGCAATCAAATGCGGCTTACAGGTCCATCAAGGCTACCCTTCGCTCTGGTATGTTAATGATAGATTTAGACACTAATCTATAGTGCCCTTTCCCCTTTGGATCCCATATTGGACCTGCATTAAAATGTTCTTATCGTGGGCCCACCCTTCCAACCTGTATAAGAGGAGCCGGCCCATAAGGTTGGAGGTTGTCTCCAGCAGGGAAATAGGCCTATAATTCTGCGGGTTTCCGCTGTCCCCTTTTTTAGGTCTCGCCTGGTGTAAGACTGCGCAGACATGCGCAGTCTCGCTGGCGAGATTTAATGATTTGAGGAGATTTCTCTAGTGGGCATTAAGCCCCGCCCCTCTTTTCCATTGGCTGGCGTCACCGTTTATGCTAAACGGTGGCCAGCCATTGGAAAAGAGCGTCTAGTGACGTACACTTCTCTTTTAGAGCCGTCCCAGTTGGACTGGCTCGGTTCCTTTACGTTTGCGGTAAAAGCTTTTCTTATCTTTATGGGGCCATGTGTTTCAAACATATGGCCCCATAAAGACGAGAAAGCTTTCGTAAAGGACGAAAGTCAAAGCGGACTGGGGAGCAGTGGGGGCTCTGCAGGCGCCTGTGCGGGAGGGAGGGCGGATCATCGGAGGGATCGTCCATCGAGGTCCCTTGTGGAATTCCGTAACTCTATATCGAAAGCATATTTATTCGAGGACAGAGAGCTTTGTGAAGCAGGTAATTTGTGAGCGGAGCTAAAATACCACAAAACAGCGCAAGAGCTCCTTCCATCGAACCTTAACAAGCATTTAAGCAACAGCACCAGCTAACCCTCGAGGCACGGGTCTTCTCCTCGTAGACATGGGGGCAGGGCAAAGCAGCCGGCCCACGGCCTTTGCGGGCGCGCAGCCGAACTCGTCACCCACCTCCCCCAGTGAAGAAAGCTCTTCCTCCATGGCTGCCCCTCGCGCCCCCAGCAGCTGGTTCTGATCCTTTAGAGGCCCTCCGAGCCCCCTGCTCTGCCGCAGACCCTCCCACTGCAGAGGAAGTTCTAATGGAAAGCATCAATCCGCTGCAAAAAAAAAGTCAGCTGACAGTATCCGCCTCTGGACCTACGTCCACCCCAGCGCCAGTCACTCGCCTGGGCTCAGGACTGAGCTTTCGATCACCTGCCCTCGGTTTACCTATCCCCGCTCGCTGCTCTATTCCTGGTTCTCTTATTCCCCCTCCACGGTTGTCTGGGCACCTCCTCTCGACAGACGTCTCTTTTTCCGCCTCCCACTCCTAAGCGAGGAGAGCGACCGGCACCCCTCCAGGAGCAGGGGTCACACTCCCGTGTGCGCGAGAGAGCAGAGGGCCCTCTGTCCCGTGAGTAGGGAGAGGCTCCACCCCGCTGAAGCAATCACGGCACGGGCGAGGAAGTTCCATGCGCGGGGAAGGGGCCTGCCCTGAAATTTTTCGCAAACCGTAAAGAGGCGGGCAGTGCGCTTACCAACAAAGACCAAGGCACACATGTAAAACCGACACCAAACACCGACAGAGCCCAGGAGCCCTCCCTTGAAACAAACACCGACAGAGCCCAGGAGCCCTCCCCTTCAAACAGTGTAAAGTCGCCAGATGACTCCACGTCACCAGGAACACAGCTCCAGGCCTTTTTTGTTAACAACATAGTGCATTGTGGGAGCTGTAGTCTTGCTTCTTTTCAAATTAAACTTCTTGGTTTAACATAGCTGGAAACGAAGGTTTACGGTAGAAAGCCCAAGGCTGGGTCAGGTGATCCTGGTGACTACGTCATCTGGTAACCTCAGTCCAGACACCTCGTCTGTTAGACGGACAGCAACCGATCCTAGGGGGCACTCTCCTGTCAACCTACTCTGACCCTCCGAAACTACAGAACTCTGCCAACCTTTCTGCAAAACAGACATCAACAGAGCTGTGCACCCCCCATAAAGGAGAGAACAGAGCTCCAGGCCACCCTGCGAGTTACCGACAGAGCTCGGGTGACCCCCCCAGGGACTTATACACCAAATACCCTGAGAAACAACCGGCCTCGGTAGGGTTACCCGACTACTCTTTTATTTCCCCTCCCAGTCGTGAGCTTTAACAAATCCATTCATCTGTATAGATTGTTGTCCTGCTTCAATTCAAGTCAGTTCGGGTAACACACCAGAAAACACCGCTTTTTCAAAGCAATGCCTAGTACTGGAAATTGCCGACTAAGGAACTGGAGAGCCAGGTCCAAGTCACTGGGGCTGCTCAACATCCTGTGATTCTGGGCAAATCAACTCAATTAACCCTAATTCACTCACCCACTCACAACTGCTGTCAGACATCAACGAACCTCAAGTCATGGGTAAGAAGACTGACGTAATACTGTCTGTCAATTACATCCCATAAACTAACTCCTTGCCTTGTACAGCACACAGACTTCAGCTGAAACGCACCACAAATCACCTCACTTTCCACACTTCTTCCAAAAGGCTACAGAACAATCAACCCACTCACACAAGCAGAGTAGTCCCAAAAACAATGGCAACTACACTCCAACCATTTCTGCCTCCTAACACCACCACCAGACAGCAAGCCAGTTGACACGTTTGGGCTCCTTTTTTTTTCGTAGGGCGTTTGATGGCTACTCCCAGGTAACTTGCAGCACAACCAGCCAAGCCAATGTGAGAACAGTGGCATACAAAACGGTAAAACCCAGATACCAATAAAAAAATGTCAATTTGAAATATTAATTTATAACCCAACAAAGACTAGAGGGAAACACATAAGAAACATATACATCCACACAAAAATGCGATCTTTTCAATGTCTATAACACATGTGACTCAACATTTCTGTTTGGCTTTCATAGTCATTTTAAAAAATTTAAGCTATTGGCATTGTAAATGAGAATGCCTTTTATTTAGCTCATTTAAAAACCAACACATAGATAAAAGGTTTGTCATTTACAATGCCAGTAGCTCAAAGTCTCGCAAATGCGAGACCTATTGCATTGCAAAATTGAATTGAAAATGCAATTGGTCTCGCCTTTAATTAAGTTAAAGCCATTTGCTTTGCTAATGGTATTGTATAGCAAAGCAAATGGCTTTAACTTGATAAAAGGCGAGGCCTATTGCATTTTTAATGCTTGTTGTAAATCTGGACAATCACACTGTGCTTCCATGAGGGCGGCGGACCAACTAAAGCTATGCTGTTAAACACATTTGTTAGCAGTGGGGCCCACAGATCCCCTGAAAGAGGTCTATCGACACCCCATCCAGACCTGGTGCCTTCCTAGGAGTACAGGCCAGCAACCCTTTTCTTACTTCTAAAAGTGAGAAGGACAAATTTCCCTGGGGGTTGGAATCTGTGTACATGGGTGATAGCGCAGGAAAAGTATTAGTGGCGAAGATATTTTCAAAATGTGCCACCCGAGCTTCTTCGCCTACATGTGTGTCCAGTGTCGGATCCTTGGAGTCTTTAAAGCCCAGAGCATTAATTACTTTCCAAAAATCCCAACTATTTCTCGTCCTGGCAGCCTGTTCGAGTTCGTCCCAGGCCTCCTCCCTCATATCTGGTTCTGGTTTCCTTAGTGCTGTTTTATAATTATTGCATAGCACTCTTATATGTGCTGCATTTCTTGGATGGATTTTCAGGGCTTTGGTGAGAGCTTTCCTGGATTTGTGCAGGGGGAGTCAAACCAGCGCTTTAATTTTAAGATAGATGCTGCTTTGTAACAAGTCAAAGCCAATCTGACTTTCCCTAAAAGCTCTACAAAGTGTGATACTAATAGAGATGGACAAGTATCTTGCTCCAGACACTTAAACATATTATCCTGTATGTTCCTTATAATCCCCGGGACCAATTTCCGCTTCTCAATTTGGGCCCATTTTAGTTGGAAGCCATTTTTTCTTGACAGGGTTGGCTCTTCTACTGTACTTTATTATTTCCCACGCTTATGCATGTAGTTAGTATAGCGTGATCACTGAAGCTCGTGAAGAAGTTGTTTACGTCATTCACCTTAATGCTAACGGGGGTAGTAACTAAGATGAAATCAATAGTGGATTCATACTCATTTCACTTGAAGGTTTTCCCTACATGGCCAGAGCTCGCTTTGTTTGCTATAACCATATTCCTGGTATACAGGATCCTATTTAGACTATTGCCATATTCATTATGGGCAAAGTGAATAATTGGGTTTCCCTGCGAATCTTCGCGGCCACAAACACGATCTTCAATGTGCTTGCAAAGGTGTATATTAAAGTCACCCGCCCAAATGATGTTAGGTGGTCCATTTTTAGTAGTCTTGTAGAATATATCCATCTCCCTGTCCAAATCAGCTACCACTAAGTGTATGTTTTCCCCCGAATTCATTATTATAAAAGTTAATTAACAACTAGCCACCTTCAGTGGGCGTCACTATGGAAAGCAGATGGAAATGGGTGTCCAGGCATTCAAACATCCTTACTTTTAATGAGAGGGTATTAGAACTTAATGTTAGGAGGCCACCCTTTGCTCTACCCGACATTGATGGTGTTGCTGCTGTCTGGAATGGGTGATAGCCTTTAACAAAGACAGGATCCACGGGCCAAGTTTCCTGTAGGCATATAATATGCTGTGATTTCCAAAGTTTGCGGCACTGTTCATTACCTAGTTTCGCGGCAAAACCAGCCACATTCCAAGATGCTAGACTAATTGAGTGTTTGTCTGCCTCATTCATGATGTCAATAGGTTTGCAACTCTCTTGGCTGATGGGGTCTGTACCTACTGGTCTATCCAATCCCTCTTCAGGATTTGAACCATCTAGGGGTAGTCAAATCACAAGCCTCCAGGTCTGACAGGGCGGCATATCTGTTTTTCAAGGTCAGCCCTGGAGGGTTGGTGCTTTCCACTCTGTGGTTCCATAGTGAGCCTTTCCTCGCCTGATCACTCCTGTCATTTCCATGCAGTGCACAGTGATTATAGAAAAACTCCAGCGACAGGGGAGCTATCTGAGTACCTTTTGGGGAGATTTTGTGTAACTGGGTTGAGAGTGATCTGACCACGTGTGTATTATTAAAATGTATCATCACACAATCACCTGGGAAAGTTTTACTGGATGTACCCAGCCATCCCACTCTCCTCACCATAATACTTTGATTGGGCAAAAGTCCAAATCCCTCTCCCAAATCTATTAAATGGTGTGAGAGCCAATGGAGGCTTTTGTCCATTAGTTGAGATGTTGTTTCATGCTGTTCCTCCCACAGGGTTCTTACTTTTGCCAGTACAAGAGAAGACGCCTCAGGGAGAAAGTGCAGGGCCTGATGTGAATAAATGTTTGTCCCCGCTTTTAGATTTTCTAAGTTACAGGTGTTGACCCCCCTCTCCCCGTCACCCTCGCTCTATTTCTTATGCCATGATGCCAGATGGAAATGGAATTGCCTTATCAAGGGGTGCATTGGTTGGTAATGTGGGCACAAGCTGCCATGGCAATGGTCAATTTTCGGGACAGGGATTTTGTGGTGGAACCAGGCCCGAGTTATAATGTGCAGGAAGTTGGGTGGGGTCCACAGCTTGTCCAGCGGGCCTGGGACGCAAAGTTTCCGCGGGCGTAGGCTACCTGTTCCCTGTGCCTTAATACGAGATAGTCTCTCCTCGATCAGTGTCAATTTTTTTTTTTTTTTTTTTTTAAAAACCTTTATTTCTTCAAGAATCTGGACACAGCTATTCAGCCGACAACCCGGAGGTTCGGCAGCTTCGATAGGAGAGTACAAAGAATCGTCCACAGTACATTGAAGGAGCAGTGAGAAGGTTCCATTTTTAATAATTACAAACACACAACAAACCCCAGCAAGGCAACAACACTGAATGCCCACGGTGGTAGCCCCCCAGGGGGAGCCGGACCCCAGTCGTCTAACAGTCACAGTACTATGATAAGAGGAAAAAGGGGGAAAAGCAGAAGCCCAAGAAGTCAATTAACCATCACATCTGCATACTGAGCTGGAAAGAAGGTCAAGAAGAAAGCTGTTCCTCGGGGGGATCCAGATCAGGGGCAAGACATATTCCCCCCCTGTATTGATTCCACCGCCCCCAGATGGCATGCCACTTCCGAGGGCGGGCTCTAGCGCAATATACTGTCTTCTCCCTGAGCATACTCCAGTCCATATTTTCTTTCCACGCAGTTAACGTGGGGGGCCCCCCGGAACCCCACAAGCGTGCGATGTCCCTCTTAGCAACCATGTTACCCAGGGTCACCCACTGGGTCTGTGCCTCATCATGGTCAGTGGGCCCCTAGACATTCAGGAGACAACACCGCGCTTCCGGCTGCATAGCAATGCCCGTCACCTCCCCCATCACCGCATAAACTCGCCTCCAAAATTCCGTGATGACACCACATTCCCAGATGATATGTAGGAAAGTACCCACCATACCGCATCCCCTCCTACATAGGCCTTCCTCAGAGAATCCCATATGAACCAGTCGCGGCCCCGTCACATACACTCGATGCAGGATCTTGAGCTGCACCAGCCTCAGACGCGACGGGATCGCAACCTCCTTAGGAGAGGAAACAGCAGACTGCCAGTCCTCATCATCCAACTCGAGTCCGTCCCTAGTCCACTGGTCCCGCAGCCCCAGTAGCACATCAGCCCGAACATTTATCAGTTTGATCAGTGTCAATTTTAATAGGAGCGGATTTAATGAAATGGACAACTTTTTTTTACAGACTTTCCCACATAAGGTCATCGTGCTGCCGTGATGACAGGGTTGGAAGCGAAGATATAGGAGTAACGTTTTCCATATTGGTGTCCCCCCTTTATTTTCGTTACGTTTTAGCTTCAAGGCCCCGCCACCCTTTCTTCTCTTTACTGGCGGATCAAATTAGGGTCTATGTGGAAACGAAGGTCAGACCCCCTACCAGGTGATGGGAGGGGGGAGGTGCCACAGGCGACGGTGATGCCTGACTAGTTGTTGGGCAGGCTGGAGAAACTGTTAGGGGTGGCTGGATGGTGGCATTATCACACCAATACCCCCTAAAGAGGACCGCTTCCGGAAAGAAATGGGGGTCCAGTGATAGGCGCTGCTCTGTCAGCTCAATTTCGTGTGTCAGGACACTCGCCTCTCTTGTCAAAAATGCATCAAGTGTGGCTACTGTCCCCCCACCCACTTGCCCACTAAGCCCTCTCCGCGTCACCATTTTGCACAGCAAAAGCACCCAAAACAGTCACTTCTAGAAACAGTAGCTTATGAGGATCCCAGACGTTAGCTGGGGGCCCAGCCCAGCCTCCGACGGGCGTGGACAGGCCCGCCCTTGGCCCGGGCTTTGCCCAGGAGCGTTTAGCGCCACGGGGGTGCAGGCGCTTTTGTTTCAGCGCGGTGTGACTGTGGCTGCAAAGGCTCCTGGTCTTTGGAGTCCCGGTGCAGCAGAAAGGAAACACAGCCCAAGAACATGCGTTGGCGGCTACGGGGGTGCAGTCGCTTTTCAAGCGCAGTGTGACCCTGGCTCCAAAGGCTCCTGGTCTTTGGAGTCCCGGTGCGGCAGAAAGGAAACACAGCCCGGTAACATGCCTTGGCGGTTTTCAGTTTTTTTTTTCAATGTATAATTTATGTTCTTGATCGTTAATAGGGAACATCATTGCTCATATAGTTGGAATCAAGACATGACAATATTCAAACATGGTTTCTAAAGTGAATCTCCTAGAAATACAACAAAATAGTCCCTTAACATATAATAAAATAATTAGAAAGCAGTAATAACAATTTGTCGACGCAGCGTTTCGGTGGACTAAAGTTGATTGACACCACATTCTTAAATTATATATTAAAAACCGTGTTATTCACTTTTCAGTCTTTTAGTTGGCTGTGCAGGATTCACCACAAGGTTTAGGTACTTATTCACACGTTTAGGAATAAGTCTCAAATGGATTTCTGGACCAAGGCTTCCCTTCTTTGTTCCGTTGGTCCCCTTTTTGATCTTCATTAGATAACGATATTCCACTGTTTAATTTGGGATTCCAAATTATTATGTTGTCCACCCTTGTTCTGTGTGGATAAGACACCTTTTATAATACGTATTAAATGTTTTTCACAGGCGAATCACTGTCCGCATGCCCGTAACCTGTGTCCTCTTCTTACCGATCGAGTACTTTGCAGTTCGGTTTGAGTGAGGAGTGGTCATAGCATCCAAAGAGTCACAAGGGGGAGAATATTTTGTTGCCAGTTCAGAGTACGACAGCATGACTTGTCATGAATTTAAGTAAATCTGATAGGCTTTCCGAGGTTCGCTGCAACACAGATTGCTAGTTACTCCAAGGATCCATTATAGGGTACTTTTCCCACAGAATCCTTCATGAAACAGGCCCCATGCTGTGTATGTGTTTCGTTACAAGTCTAAGCGATCCCATCCTTTGGACTCTTTCCTCCTGCGAACAGTCTCCCACTTTGAACAAGCATTGGCATAGCCAATAGGTCTCGCTTTTGGGACCTTATAAGTGTTTAGCCATGCAACAGTTGCATAACTAAACACTTATAAGGTCCCAAAAGCGAGACCTATTGGCTATGCCAATGCTTGTTTTAACTGCTGCAATCTATTGAAGCCTCACGGAAAACATCAAAGTGGCCATGCGGCCGCGAAAGTGATCGCGATTAAACATCAAAGCGGCCGCGAAAGTGAAAGTAATCTCGTAAAGCGCGACGCGCGCGCCCGCGCACATGCACTGTAGCTCTAGGCTGGCCTGGTAGCACTTTTTGGAGCCCTCACAAAATGTCTCGCCAGACCAGCGCATGCGCTGGGTCAGGCGAGACCTAAAACATCAAAGCGGCCGTGTGGCCGCGAAAGTGAAAGTGATCTCGTAAAGCGCGACGCGCGCGCCCGTGCACATGCACTGTAGCTCTAGGCTGGCCTGGTAGCACTTTGGAGCCCTCACAAAATGTCTCGCCAGGCCAGCGCATGCACTGGGTCAGGCGAGACCTAAAAAGGCTCAGTGAGAGGAAAGTTGTTTGAGGTGCACATATCTTCTCTTTTGTTGCTTCCTCTATTAGGAATGCATCTGTCTTCACCTACTCAAAAAAGAGGGCCATTCTAGGTTTAGAAAGTCTCCTAAAATGCATTTATGATATTGATTATCTTCATATATTTTCTGATGTTTATAGTTCTGTGCAAAGATGCCCTAGGGTGTTCAATGCGCTTTAGAAGTACAACTCTACTCAAGACTTATCTTGCATGTATAGGTTTTCAATGTATTTAGTGAGTGCCCTCAAGCACTAAACCCTGGGCCTGGGGTAATTTTAGAAGAAATCAAACAGAAATGATGGGTTGTGATGAAACATTATCACATGAGGGGTAGCTCAGGTGACGGATATTAGCTATAATAGGTTAGAAATGTAAAAGTGTTGCACAATAAAAACCCTGCTGCCTGCTCTACTTGTTCTAGTGTTGCAATGCAAACTGGTAGCCATGTTATCTACCTGATGTCTCTCTTGTGTCCTGTTCAAGTGTGTCCCATTCGATATCCAGGCCCAGCGAATCGACATTATTAGTACATAAATTTAGGAACACCGATTACAGAGAATATGGTTATTGTTCTTAAAGGAATTCTGGAGAAATTCATATCAAGTGTTACATTTTATAATGTGCATTGGCCTTGCAAAATTTTAAAACAACATTGATATTTTAGTGGATTTGACACTTTATGTACCGGGGCTTCAGAATTGACAGCATTGTTGTTATTATAACATACGTGTTGGAAGGGAAACAGCCTTTACAAAGCGGTTGTTACCACACAATACTGTTACCACACATCCATTACCACAGATATACCTTTACCACACAAATTTTTACCACGTATATGCCTTTACCACAGATTTAGGTGTAGCGGGCAGTTGGCCTTTTAGTATTGCTCTCAGACAGTGAGACAAAGGGTAAGTAGGCATTGGCAGGATGGAACATCTCCGTTAGCATGAGGGGGAGGAGCTATCACCTACCACACTTGCAGGTTACAAAGGCTCTGCCTCGGCACACTCAGAAAAGGATTTCACTCTAGTCTTTTGTGCCCACAGACAAGCTGGGGCCAGGGCAGGGAGAAGGAAATTCCAGATACCTTTTTTATGGAGAGGACTCTAGAAGCCTCTCCTTCTTCAAAGTGTGCACCAGATATAAATAGAGGACCCTCAGACCCAACTCTTCAGATCTTCTCTGGGCCTGTGGACTCTGCCAGGGAGACCAGATAACTACGGTTGGTGCATTTTGCTTCTTATCTCTTGATTTTCACAAAACCTTTAAAACTGCATATCTTTGGTTCTACTAATTGGATTTTTATTGTTTTAGTGTCAAATAAGTTATTAAGATTTACTCTATTTTTCTAAATTGTTCGGGGATTTCTCTTGAGTTGTGTTTTTACTTTATTACTGTTTGAAGTACTGCATAAATACTGTAAACACATTGCCTCTAAGTTAAGCCTGACTGCGTTTGTGCCAACCTACCTGAAGGTTGAGTACAGGTGTATTTAGGGTTTGGTTGTGTTTCACCCTGACAAGTACTGTGGTTGCTGCTTGAGTAGAGTTTCAAGCCTCTCAACCACTTACGCGTTTTCCTACAATATGCTATTAAGATGCACTGTTTCTGTTTCCCTTTGGGTGTCCTATTTTCAGTACATTATCTATCAGCCACACATTCTTAAGTGTTCTGGAGCTTGAAGGAATGCTTGTATCTGTTGCATGCTAGAATACTATTTATTGCAAAGTTTTCTCATGGCAACTACCTTTTTTGACAGCTATTTAGGCCTGCTGGCATCCTGAATGGAAGTAGCTCAGCCATATCATATGAGATCTGCTCAATGTGGGGTGCTAGCAAACAACTATTTTACTTTGATTTAGATTAGCACAGATTCCTGACAGGGTAATTAACAAGTGGTAATGTTGCCAACTGATTGGCACACACTGACTGATACAAGATCAGGAGGAATGAGAGATTCATTAGGAATCAAACCTGAGACTTTGCAGTTACACATCCTGAAATATGGTGTGTTAAACCAGTAAGCTCATTATTCTTAGACAAAGACATGTGCAGCCTCTAACAATGGTCTATGCACAGAGTGCAAAATGTATCTTTGATCAACAGTCACACAGAAGCGTCCTTCTAAAGCTGGAATTAAAAATATTTCATGAGCTCATTGTCATTTCATTCAGAGAATCTTTGGAGAATCATCCAAAAGGATCATTGATTTGAACTAACATTGTGAGAACTTGATCCAAACAACTTTGTATTGAAATCTATGGAGGCTGCTTTTTAGTTGTCAAATCATGTATTGTCTTTTTGAAGATCTCTTTCAGTAGGATATACACATTGTCAAAATTCAGTAGAAACCTGCCTGTTATAATTATATTGGTTTTGCGGCCCTGCGCCTGACAAGAATTCACACTCGCAGCAGTCCTGTGCTTCTAAGTGTGTGCTGGAGTGGCAGGTACAAAGGAAAAAGGTGCGTGCAAGTCACCATTTATATAGTGAATTTTGGTGAGGATGTCTGCCTACATGTGAAGAGACCTCTGCTGCATGTGCTCACTGTGAGAGTCCTGATTTTGCTGGCAGTTTTATCCAGTCCTAAAACAAAATGAAAGGGGATTGAGTCCAGCCGGGATTAGGGGCGTTCAGCTCTTGTTGCTTACTGTAGGTATTGTAAGAACAAAGTCCTATTGTTCATCTGTTGTTGTTGCTGTTGGCTGCTTCTGTCAATACTACTATATTGGGTTTGTCCAATATGTTTAAAAAGCATAGGGCCACATGCATCAAAAGAAAAACCGGTCGCAAATGGGCAGATTCTCAGAATCTTCCCCTTTGCGACCGGTATTTTTGCATTTGCGATTACTCAAATTGCGATTGCATTTAAGGAATCGCAAATTGCGATGCCTCAAATGCAATGCATGATGCCATTGAAAATAGCGATAGTATGAGTAACAAGGGAACCCGATATAGGTAGCTTTAGGACCTCGGGTAATTACGTATTTTAAAGAACAAGGGTCCTTAGCTTAAAACATAAATAATGTAACTATAACTACATAGACTTGGATAAGACCTATGCACATTCTTCCTGTGTCCAGCCGGACAGAGGAACATTTATTTTGAGAAATACAAAAAGGTTTTTAAACGAGGTAAAGAAGCACAAGAGCAATGAAACAAGGGCACAATCCTGTACCGAGTCTTCAACAAAGGAAATGAGAGGACGAAAAGAATAGCAGGCAAAAACTTTGGGAGCAAAGAAGGAGGCTTACAATACAATAAAGAACTCAAGTAAGCTCAGACCAACAGAAACCACAATACATTTTTCACAGTGGATAAATTGTGGTACTGTTATGGAAAGTTGACGTTTCGATCCCTAGCTCCTAATACAGTGGGATCATCCTCAGGACTACAAATTAAAAGATGCCTGATATGAGTTATTCGCCTGTTGGAATGAACCAGTGAGAGGAACCATAGATTTCATTACCTTAGGGTGAGGAGGTGGCGCCGCTCGTGGTCGTGTCAGCGAGGTATAGTCACCAGGCTGAATTAGGGAAATAAATAGAAAGCAGCAGGCAATGGCTGCCGGTATTGGACAGAGCTGCGGGAGAAAGATACACGTTAGGGGAGGTGAAAAGCACGGGTTGCCAATAAGCCTAAGGGTGTCACGGGAGTTGCGGGGCTTACCTGGAAGAAGTCCGGGTCGCGTCAGAAGGGTCTGGTAACCAAGCTGGATTGAGGCAGAGAGTGCTTCTGCAATCAATGAGGGGATGGAGAGCAGCAAACGATGGCTGCCGGTGGTGGTCAGAGCTGTGGGCGAAGGAATCTCGTTAGGGGAGGTGATAGACAAGGTGGCAATTTGCCTGCAGTTGAGGTGGGAGTAGCGGGCTTACCTCAAATGAGTCTCGATGCTCCGGAACGGGTTGTCGTCCGGATGGTTGGAGTGACGAGTGAGCATGTGAACGCTGTCTAAAATGGAGCACGAGATTAAGTGGACATAAAGGAAGGACTGTGTAACCAGTCAGAGTGTCGGCGCAAGTACGGCGGCCATGTTGAAATGGGAAAGCCTGAGACCAGTGTGGCGGCCATTGTAGAGTGAAAAAATTGCAGGCAAGCTTAGCAAATGCAGGGAAAACGAGATGAAATCGTTGAGGGTAATATAGACGAAGGAAGAGATTGTGCTCGTTAGTTAAGGAAAGAAGGGGAAATAGGCACAGATGATTTTGCAATGTATTGGTGTGAAACCTATATATTGTGCTAATGAATTGATGGAAACATGACACTTGATAAAACTTTGGGAAAAGCAAGCAAGGCAGAATTCGGGCATTGCATGACATTTGAATAAACTTTGGAAGAAACAAACCAACACAACAAAATTCGGACAATGAATTGAGGAGTAACGAACAAGTAAAGAGATCCTTACAATAAATGACATTCTGGTGATTGGAAGTAACACGGTTCTGTGACTCTTAATGTACATATTTTAAATTAAGGGCTAGTAAAAAAACAATGTTCAGTAGAACTGAATATACATATTAGCAAGTAAAGCTAGGGCAAAAAAAGGTAGGGCAAAAATGGGGGAAAAATAGCGATTTCACTATTAGGGGACGCAAATTACCGTCCAATGAAACTTGACGGTAATTTGCTAAAACTTTGAAAAATGCACTAAAGTTCATTTTTCAAAGTTCCTGGTTAC
The DNA here is from genome assembly GCF_964204655.1 of Triturus cristatus. NCBI lineage: Eukaryota > Metazoa > Chordata > Amphibia > Caudata > Salamandridae > Triturus > Triturus cristatus. Next base: position 748,194,566 of record NC_140585.1, on the reverse strand, counting down.
ACGCACACATGCCCTTGGGGCATGTGTGTTCGCAACATGTGTTCACATTACAGTTTTAGGGGTGCAACAGGGTGTCCTTTTGGCACCCTTGCAATTGCATGCGCAATTTTTGCGAAAATTGTCCATGCAATTCCCATTCATTCCTATGGGCATGTAGGCCCATAGGAATGAATGGGAAGCAATTCCTTAATTACGGCTTGAATTTGCGAGTCGCAATTAAAGAATTTGTAGGAATCGCAATTTTATTTGCGATTCCTACATGCATAGGCAAAAGTGAATCTTTAATTGCAATTCCTTAAAAATCGCCATTAAAGAAACGCTATTGACTTCTTTGATGCATGTGCACCATAATTTATTACTCTGTTTTTTTTGTTTTGGCTCTAAATATTGCTCTTACCCTTTGTTTAAAGTATTAGCTGCGCCTCCTTTGGTTTATCTGTTTCCTCCCATCCCCTGAAGTTTAGGTCTAGTTGTGCCCTTGCACCCTATTACATACAGTGCACAGCCCAGAAGGCAGCCGCAAACTTGCAACTGCCCTGGGAGCAGTGCATACGTGAAAGGCAGAGCGGCTGTTTGAAGCAGCCGCTCTGTGTTTTACAGGGCAGGCAACACCCAGCCTGTACTTCAAAGGGGGGACAGAGATCTTTGCAGGTGGGTGCAGTGAGTGACTGCACCCACCTGCAGATGCATGCCTGGGGGGAGGGCATCTATGAGATTCCATTGTATGGGATGAGGGGCAATACATAAGCAACAAACATTAAGGTAAATACAAATTTCCAGAAAACAGGTTACACGTAAGTAAGTTCAAAGTGTCTTTTATTCTTTGTTCTACTCCATGAGAAATCAACCAGCCAATGCGTTTCGCCCAAACATGGGCTTCTTCAGGGCAATGGAATAAAGTAAGAGAACATGAAGGGTAGCAGGTTGAATTTAGTGGAAGTGTCCAAATGGATTCCTAGTATCAAAATCTTAAAAACTTGTGAAGAATAAGTCTTTTGCAGAGTTTCATCCAATAGGTAACAGGAAACCAGGAAAAAGAGCGATACTGCCCCCAAATTTAGAGTCCGAAACCGAATTACGTTATGCTAGCCGAGTAATGGCTACTAACTGAGCAGCAATCGCTTAGAGTCGTGTTAGCGGCATCCCTACGTCCATGGAATATTGGCGAGATTCCCTTTTGGAGGACACCCTTAGGGGCTGTGTGTCACCTCTTTGTGGCATGTGGCCCCTGACAGCCTCTTTGACTCTACTTACGTCTATAATATGGCGCTGGTGCAAAGGAGAAGTGTTTCCCATGGCGCAGGCACGAAGGAGAAGTGTTTCCCTCCTTTGCATGGGGCTATGCTACAATAGTGTCCTTGTGTCTTAACACCTGCTCATTGCGCACTGGAAACAACTCACAGTATTCAATGTGTTCAGCTGGCATCTTGTCCTTGCCCACACGCCTCACTGAGACCCCCTGCTCAGCAGCCTGCGCTGACACCACGTGCCAGTAGATTTTCGAATTAGTGTAAAATAAATTCGCACAACTCTCTTTTTCATAATTGTAGCCTTGGGTTTTCACTCAAAAAGATGCATCTTTCAATTTTGCAAGAAACCGCTCAACTGTTTATCACAGTGCATTAAAAAGTTCGCGCTACTTTCTTGTGAAAAGCTTCAGAGCTTCTTCACAGGTGGAGATCTCATTCTACGTAACCGGACAGAATGACAGAGACTGGCCCTGAATGTAAACAAGGAGCATTCTGAGTAAAGAGTCGTCAGCCCATTAAAGGACATCCTGTGTAAACGCGGAGCAGCCTGTCAGTCAGAGGGCGCACATGGTGCATTAACCCTGGTTGTTTGTGCTGAACTCTCGGTCCGAGGGCTCTAGTTCACGCCCTCGTGTCACCACAAAAAGGCGTCGCCCTGAGTGCAGCGAGGTGTGCTCGGCTGCTTCGGCGGCAGGCAGCCTCTGCCGTCACTCAGGGCACCGGCGAAGCGTCAGTGCGCGTGTGCCTGGCGCGCGGCCAGCGGAGGCCGGGCTTGCGTCAGCTGGGTCTCTTTCCCTCCTCCCTCCCTCTCAGCGCTCCTTCTACGACCGGCGCCTCCCGGGAAACCCGGGCCCTGATGCGAGGCGCGCACGGCAAACTAGACCTCGTGTCTGAACCCTGCTGAAGGCGACCGAGTCCGCACGGTCCCCAAACAGACCCTCCAGGATGCTGTGGACAGCCAGTCGGGTCATAAGGAAGTTCTCCACGTCCACGGTGAGTCCTGGTGGCAGGCAGCTGGTTTAGAAGCGTTGCTGTGTGTGGGTCTCGAAATGCCTTACTCGTCCTGCTTCTGTCGTTGAGGTCTGTAGGGGTTGACATTCACACATGCTCGCTGGCACTGCCCGTCAGTTCGCGGGGCTGGACACAGGGCGAACGCATCCTTGCTGCTGCAAGTGCTCCTTAAAGGACTGGCCAGATATATGACCTGGTACATGCTTTATGCTGGTGTAAGTGGTGTGTAGGAGTGGGCATGACACGCACACCTTGCTGCTATTGGTATTTTGTATGGAACTGGACAAGCACCCTGCTCTCGCTGTGCGTGCCAATGTCCGCGGTTCACGCACTCTGCTGCTGTCATTGCTGTTGCACGCACCCAGCCGCTGTTTCCCAGCCGCTCAACCGTGGTGCGATATCCAGGGACGGATGAGACCAACGCACCCCGGCTGCCCCTGTCAGCGTGTGTAAGGCTGGGCATGTCACATCCACCCGCTGCTGTCAGTGTGTGTATGCGAGACCAGACGCATTCATGGCGCTGCTTCCACTATTGTACACGCATGGCTGTAGCACATGCACCTACAGCTTTCAGCGATGCTGTGTAGGAAAGAGCAGGGCACCGCAACCGCTGTCACGGGCAACTGTAGTCGCACATAACACTCGCTGCTGCTAGAACAAGTTCCTGTTACAGTGGCACAGCACACAACGCAGACCAGAATGTCTTTGGTTACATACGCGCAGCACGTGCATTAACCCGCTAGGCTTCCCTTCCAGTCTTAGTCATGGGACATTTCGTTGACAACGAAAGGCATGTTTTTATTTTTCTTATATTTTCAGACGCATGATATGCCCGGGTTGTGCTTGTGCCACACATAATGTGTTGAGATAATGCAAAGCGCTGGTGCATGCATAACAAAAGACGAATTGCCTGGCCTGCAAAACGTACATTCCTATTGTATGCATTGCCGCCTCTCATTATATTGTTACGCGGGGCGTGTGGGGTAGGAGGGTATGTAGTAAACGTTTGCGTGGCTGCATTATACAGACGTTCGTTTACTTTCTTGTATTTGCAGAAATATTATTGTTCCGGTCATTTATATAACGGATACAGTTTACCGCCCGTATCTGTCGGTGCTTTGCTCCTCTGTATGCCGGTACTGTTCTACGTTCTATACCTCTCAACAGAGCTGCAGGTGCTCTCAGTGCCGGCAGCCGTGCTGTGTCTGGGGCTGTGCTCAGGGGGGAGGAGACCCGCCACGTTCAGAAGCTGCCGGAAAAAACTTGACTCAAAAGCGCCTTAGAATTGCATCAGCACACGCCGCACATGGGCGAGAGCGACACGTTGCAGGCAGCGCGCTGTACAGTAGGGGGCTGGAGACTGTAAGCTATGTTTGCTGAGCGCTGTCTGGATTTCTACTCATTCATCGCGTAATTACATATGCATGAGTATAGGAAGCCCAACAGTTGGCTGCTGCGTCTTTTGGCCCTTTTGTCTCGCCGTCAGACTGATATATAAGGTACCAGGTTGGGGTTTACCTGCTGCTCTCGAATGTTGTCGGCGATCTGAAGACGTGCTCCTGGCGTTTTGCAGACCCGTGGAGTTTATACGATGCCTTTCAATTACATTTGTGCATAGCCTTTTCTGCCTGCAGGATTTGTGCTGGAAAAAGTGCAGTCCCAGTGCGAAATATCTACGACCTTTTCGCATAAAGCATGCAGGGTCATTCTCATTTTCCGAGTTTCCCGTGGACCATTCTGTTTGCTACAGTATACCGCAACGTTGTTGCCAACGTTGCATGAAACAGTGTCTAGAATTTTTCGAAGATGCTTAGAATTACTTTTCTGAGGGGACAGAACTAGCAGGCGTGCAAGTGTTGCTTGGTAGTTTAATGCTGGAGATATTAAGGTGCTTTAGAACAGGAGGCATTAACGAGATATATCAGCTCCAGTGGCGTCGTGAAACCCTTGCTTTCCCAGCTTAAGCAGGTTGTTGTTGGCAGTTATTTATGAGCCTTTCCTGTTTGCAGCCCTGGAAGCAAAGGGCTTCAAAAGTAGAAAACAAGGATAAACAGTAACAGAGGTCAGGAATGCAAAGTTAACCAGAGCAAAGAAATTAAGAGACAACAAGAGAAGGAGGGGGGGTTAGAAAGAGAGAAAGGAAAGAGGTATAACAATAAGGAGGAAACTGTGACAAGAAGGGTCAAAAGGATGAAAGGATGGATGCAGGGTGAAAAGACCGGATGGAAGTGTAAAACGCGGTACAAAAGGGGGTGGTGATGGACGGAGCATCGGAATCAATCAAACACTCACACCCAGTCAACAGATCTGGGTTTGATCCATCACCGTTCTTTAGCCCACTTTGCCACCCCAGTTCAGACATGGCCATATGTAAATCAGTCTGACCCTGTGCCTCATGGGAACAGTCCAGCCTGAACCGCCAAGCCATGCCTTCCTGGACCGGAAATAAGCTTCCTAGGACCGGTTTCTGGCATTTCAGCCGTCTTCAACCAGGCTTGCTTGAATCCAGTGGCAAAGTGAGCAAGGGACTCACGTCTGAGCATACCCTGCCAATTTATGGCGAACAAAGCGGTACAAAAGGGGGTGGTGATGGACGGAGCATCGGAATCAATCAAACACTCACACCCAGTCAACAGATCTGGGTTTGATCCATCACCGTTCTTTAGCCCACTCTGCCACCCCAGTTCAGACATGGCCATATGCAAATCAGTCTGACCCTGTGCCTCATGGGAAGTCCAGCCCGAACTGCCAAGCCATGCCTTCCTGGACCGGAAACCAGCTTCCTAGGACCGGTTTCTGGCATTTCAGCTGAAACCGGTCCTAGGTTGCTTGTTTCCAGTCCAGGGAGGACCTGGCTTGGCAGTTCGGGCTGGACTGTTCCCATGGGGCACAGGGTCAAGACTGATTTGCATATGGCTGGGTTCAAACTGGAATGGCATGGTGAGCAAAAAAAACCGATGGATTTAGGCCCAGATCTCTGTACTGGGGTGAATGTATGACATTGTTCTGCATTCTGTCCATCAATTGTTGGTTTTGCATGTGGAAGTGTAAAACAGCATTTGCTTTGATGGGTGAAAGAGTGGCTAGAATGATGAAAGGTTGAATGAATGTCGATGGATGAGTGAACATTTGGATTAAAGTATAAACGGATGGATTGCTGGTTTAATAAAAGAGGGATGAATGGATGGATGTATTGATGGGCGGAAGTGTGAGGGGAAGGATGGCAAACTAATCGTGAAAGGATGGATGGAACGGTGAAAGGATTGATGGAGGCATGAAAAGATGGATAGTTGGGTGGATGGATGCATTAAAGTTTAAAGGATGGAGAGATAGATGTATAGGATATGGGAAGAAGGAACCTCATCTAGCGTGAGTAGGGATTGCTCGCTTTGCTCATCCAATGATGTTCGAGATCTGAAATTTTCAGGCCACTGCCTTGATCAGCTCTTAGTACAATTTTAACTCATTTTGTGGTATTGCAGAATTTAGAATTTAATTTTTTATTGTATGACTCAGTGATTGACGGAATGCTGAACAATGTCAAACATTCACCCCCTGTACAGAGATATGGGTCTAAATCTATTGTTTAATTACTTACTATGCCATTCCAGTTTGGATCCAGCCAAATGTAAATCAGTCTTGACCCTGTTCTTCATGGGAACATTCCAGCCCGAACTGCCAGGCCAGGTGCTCCCTGGAAGGAAAACAAGCATCCTAGGACTGGTTTCAGGGAATTTACCCTCACCAGCCAGGATAGCTTGACTCCAGTGGCATGGTGAGCACAGGACCCACGTCTGGGCATACCCTTCCCACTTAGGGAGACAATTGCAAAACGAACAATTGATGGACGGAAAACTGAACAATGGCAAACAATCACCCCTGTTCAGAGATCTGGGCCAAAATCCATTGTTTTTGTGGTCTCCACGCCATTCCAGGTTGGACCCAGCAATATGCAAAACAGTCTTGACCCTGTGGGAATAGTTCTGCCCGAACTGCCAGGCCAGCTCCTCTCTGGACTGGAAGAACGCATTCTAGGACCGATTTCAAGGTAGCTTGATGACAGGTCATGAAGATGGGCGTCTTCTGTTGAAGATTCTTCTTTAACGTCCTATGCCCAAGTAGGACACTTGTTTTTGTAGTGTTGTTTTCTGATTAGAAGTATAAGTGCTTAATAACACAAGCCATTTAAAATGAAAACCAAAAGCTTTGATGCTTAGAAATCAGTTTTTCTTGACTCAGGCTAACTAGGGCTCAACTCTATTTTCAAATATAATGGCTGCAGTTTCATAATATTCGTGTTTATTTTGCTTGCTGTGTCAATGAGAAATATAATGTGCACTACTTATTTTTGTAATCACACGTTGTCTTGAAGAATTCCTGAGAAAACCTTTAGATACTTTGAAGGCTTTTCCTGCCTGCATGGTGTGTGTATTGCATTTATTCATGAGTCTCTTCTTTGTCCATGAAACTAGATTGTTTTGACCCCTCTTATGACATTCTGTCAGAAGGAGCAAATCCATATTTATCAGGTGTGACTGTGCTAGGATTGTGGAATTGTATGAGGTTTTGTAATGCTAAAACGTGGAGAAGCTCACAGGAGATGATCCCATCCCTGTCCCTTGGTCCGACCGCTTCCTTATTCCTCTTTCTTGGTGTCCTAGGAACCTTATTCCGCAAGTCCAACCTTTAATGATTTTGAATAGACCCTGGTCTAAGCTCAATCCAGATAATTGGATTCAGGTACTGGAGAAGACCAGACCTATACCTGTTCCCTGTCGTATTGCAGTGGGTAAAGATTTCTGCAGCTGGATTGAAGACTCGTTGGATCAGGTTTTACCCAAAACCCTGATGAAGAAAAAAATAGTTCTCACAAATCCCCCTTGGTATTTTGCGGAATTACGAGCTCTTAAACAATGCTGTAAAGTACGTGAAAGGAGGTGGAGGAAGGATTTCTCAGATAGTAAGAAGATTGAATATAGAAGAGCCATCTGCAAATATAGAGCAGGAATAAAGAAGGCACAAGCTTCGTTCTATGAGGCTAGAATTCTTCAGGCCTCTAACTCCTCTAGAGAAACCTACATGATTATGAAAAAACTTATCAAAATTCCGAGTTCCCCCCCATTACCCACGATTTGTCAGGGAAACGATGTAATAAACTGGCAGAATTCTTTAGCTCTAAAATTCATAACATAGTGCAGTCAATGCCCTATGCTGAGGTCACATGTGATGATCAAGATGTCCATCTATCTGATCAGAAGCTGGACTCCTTTCCCCCTCTGCCTTCAGAAACGCTTCTGACACTTCTCTCAGGTGAAAAGTGGCTCTCCCAGGGACCCGGCCCCCATGAACATCTTGGTTAAGGCGGCATCCACAGTCGCCCCTGTTGTTGCTGAGGTGAATAATTCTTCACTTTATACAGGTATAGTGCACCCGAAATGGAAAAGGGCTATGGTGAAGTCATTGCTGAAAAAACCCAACTTAGATCCGAAAGAGTTGGGTAACTATCGCCCTATTTCCCTTCTCCCTAGGATCGCCAAAATTGCAGAGAAATACGTGAACTCTATGCTTTCCAATTTTCTTGAACTGCATGGGGTTCTGCATCTCTCTCAGACTGGATTCCGCCCATGACAGAGCACTGAGACTGCCCTGGTGCCTGTAGTGGAGGAAGGTAGAAAGATTGTGGACACTGGAGGGTCGGCAGCTATCATTCTTCTCGACCCAAGCGCCGCATTCGATACGGTAAACCATCCTACTCTGACCCACCGCCTCAAAAAAATAGGAATAGGTGGCATGGCCCTGAAATGGCTCTGTTCTTTTTTAGAGTATCGTGTCTTCCAGGTCTTTGAGGGAGATGTGAGCTCGTTACCTCAACCTCTGCTATGTGGCGTCCCCCAAGGATCTTCACTAAGCCCGACCCTATTCAATATATATATGGCCCCCCTGGCAGCTATTATAGCACCATTCGGAATTCAAATGGTAACTTAAGCCGACGACACCCAATTAGTCGTGGCCCTTAACGAAACTACTCACCAGACCAAGGCCCATTTCTTTTGTTTATCTGAGGTTTTTAAGTGGATGAAAAACCTCTCAGCTGAAGCTGAATGGCGATAAGACCGAGATTATGATTTTGGGAAATCCCCCCCCCCCCCCCCCCCCCCAGCTATACTGGAGTCCTCCTGGCCAGCATGCATGGGCCCCATTCCTGTCTTTAAAACTGAAATAAAGAGCTTAGGCATCTGGCTTGATCAGGATTTGTCATTTAAAGTGCAGGCAATGAAAACAGTGGCCACCTGTTTTGGCCTGCTTAGAATGGCTAGGAAAGTGTTGCCTCTCCTTCCCCCTTTGGCCAAGAAAATCCTGGTCCAGTCCTTGATACTTTCTAGGATTGATTATGGCAATGGCCTTTTTTGTGGGCGCCCCAGCGTTAGTTATGACTAAACTCCAAAAGATCCAACACTGTGCAGCCAGACTGCTTTTAGGCGTATCCAATCGTACCTCGGCTAAACCATCGATTCGCTCACTGCACTGGCTGCCGGTGAAGGAGAGGGTAAATTTCAAAGCCCTTTGTATTGTGCACAAATCCCTTCAAGGGTATGGTCCCCCTCTTCTGGCACCCTTGATTCGTCCTCCTAAAGCCAACAGCAACCTCTGCTCCAATGATCTTCATTTGCTATCGATCCCGAAAGTTAAGAGGGCCAGAAGCAGAGGCCGCCTGTTTTCTTTTAATGCAGCCAAACTTTGGAATGCGTTGCCCCTCCAGCTACGAAGTGAACCTAACAATCTAGCTTTCCGAAGACAATTGAAAACTTTCCTGTTCCCATAATCTTCCTCAGCTCGTTCCGTGCAGTCACACTCTGCGCTGGGAGGCCTCCGGGTAGCCATGCGCTTTATAAATGTTCTGTTCATTTCATTTCATTTCATTTGTTGTCATGTTGATACTTTTGCTTGTACCGTGCTGAAATTGCATTTTCTATTGCCTTCCTTTGTGAAAATGACTATGTAAGACCCCTACATTTTGGGGTGAGACACTCTTCTGAGCCTCTAGAGATGCTCTCTGTTTCTCTGACAATTTGCTGCATATAATGAGCTTAGGTTATTTTTCAGATTTTGCTAATTGATGCATCAATTTAAACTCGGAACGCCTTTACTGCAAACGATGTCTATGATTTTTCAAGACTGCCGTATTTTTACCTTTCTGTAATGTGCTTTAATATTTTAATAAACCTTGGAGCTTTTTCTAAATTTCTAATTTTGAACTCTGTTTTTGAGTCCTTTCATTAATTGTATTCGAAATGCTGTTTGAATCTTATCATTAGGGTCACATTGTCTCATCGATTCTTGAGGACAACATTGTCCCCGGACCGCATCTTGGTGCTGACTATTGTGCAGATTATGTGAGAGAGAGCACCCACGACAGTGAGACTTGTCCCGTAGCCCAGCGACGCAGAGCATATACACACGAATCATCTGATCACATCACTGCATCTGATCAGCTATTAGTGTGAGCCACTCCCCTAAGTTTTGTATGTTCGTACCGCACTTCCACTATGCATCTGACCTCTTGGATATGCTAATAGGTTAAAGTAACACAGGAATAATTTTGGGAACAGATGGTTTTAAATTAAGCACTTTATGGAGCCATGCCAGTCCATAACTCACAGCACTGTCTAATGAAGGAATAGGAGCCCTGAAAAAGTAAGTAACCCGAACATAAAATGGAATATTGGAAACATACTGTAGAGTGACCCCCTCCCAACAAAAACACGACCTGAGTGGCCACAAATTTCAAGCTAATTCTCCTCCTAGTTTTTGGTGTGAAAGTTCAAGACTTAGGTGGGACATCTCTTCAGTTATGTATTTAGCACGTTACCAATCCAGATCCCCAAAAAGAAACCAGTACAAGTTTACTCTGACATTCGATCATGTGTGGCGTGGATGCAGGCTGAGAATAAAAGCCTCAACATTATGGGTACATACTACTGCTAGGGGACTCCGACTACCACACATGCCAAGGTATAGTCTGTCTTTCTTCCGTCACTATTGTCGTTATCTGCAGCACTCGGAGGAGGCGGGATTGTGGCTAATGTACTATATTGGCTTTTTGGGCAACCATGTCTCTAAGGCTGAGAAAATGGACTTTATAAAATAACCCCTGTGCTTAGGTCGACCATGGGGGCTTGTAAGACTATCCACTCGCTTTTGGGAATGCAAGCCACTACATGTAACAGGGCTCCGATAGGACACAAGATGGGTATTTAGAAAGGAGGTAGACCAATTATTTGGCATAAATGGCATGCAGGTGGTCTACATTGTCTCAAACAATTCTACCTGAGGGGGGGTCACATGAAATCATTTCCAGAGGAACTAGCAGAATTTCATATACCTGGAGAAACTACTAAAATGCCAACATTTTAAGTATTTCTTTAGGACCAAGTTGCCAATCTCTTAGATAGTTGTACTTGCATCACGTATAATGCAATATTTGAGTATCTGGAGCTTTTATAAGGAGGTGGCCTCTGGTCCTTATAGAACTATTATCTCCAATCCACATTCCTCCCAATTTCAGAATATTGCTTGGCTCTACTGGCAGTTTCTGCTTGCGGACACGATTCTCCGGAGGATTGCACCTCATTATTGCATGATCATAATACAGTGTTCTGTAAATTGAAATTTCCGTATTTTAAGATATTAAACGACTGGTACTAGACACCCCTAAAATTTATGAAAGTAGGATTTCTGGCCCACTCCAAATGGTGGAGATGTGACGTAGAAAGTTAAACATGTGTGCATCATATTTTATGGGAGTGCCAAAGACTGCAACCCTACTGAGAGGATTTTTGGACGAATTTGCAGTCAGTTAGGATCATTGCTTTTCAGCCTTGTCAAATATGGCTATCTTGCATAACACTTTGGATATTGCCAGACCGACGGTGTACACCCATAGATGGCTAGCCACTTCTATAGCAGGAGCAAAGCTATGTATACTCAGACACGGTTGTCAAGTGACCGTTGCTACTTAGGACAAATGGCTATTTGAATTTCACAGGATTGCACATTGTGAGAACATTGCTTATAAAATGAATGTTAAATTGTAGATATTTGACTCAATTTGGAGTGCTTTTCTTACACAGTGAAAGAAGGTATAATTTACAAATTAGGTGAGTGGCACAACACATACCACTCGCTGACTTGGAGGTAGAACTGGTACTTAGACTAGACTGTGAGAACTTGTATCACTATTACTACTGATAAGGGCTGTCCGACTTATCACTAGCATATGGTTTATCTCTTCTGCTGTATGGATAGTAAACAATTGGAACTCCCTTAATTATAGTAGGTTGTTGCCCCACGTGCATGCTTGAATGCATTAGTGGACAGCCCAGAGAGCTTTACGCCCAACAGCTCGCTACCTGTTTGTGTCCTGGCATGTGACTATGCTGAATCTAAGACTTTGCTCTTATAATTTACTGCCTTACACAGAGGAGAATATAAATCTGCCCTCTCTGCATATTGGCATATGGCAAACCGTTACACATTCTCCCTCCCAAAATGCCAGAAGGTTCTGCCCCCTACTATATTGTGGAACAATTGACTATGATGATTGCGCATAATGTCTTTGTATTTGGGAGATATTGTTTATGGATGGCACCAGTATATGTGTATATGTCATTGTAATAATGGCATTTCTTATACAGGGTCAAAAGTGACAAAATTAATATTTTAAATAATCTATATATAGGGGCGGGGGAAGAAACCTCTTTTTCTGAAGGGCCTTCGCCCACCTATTACACCGACGGCATGCTTCATCCTCGGGCCCTCACCCATGAAACCTAATGTATCAGGATGGGCTCAACGTCTCTCATCAGCGGAGCTCTTTGATTATTTTCTGAGGGATCGACATTAAAATTGCCTGCATGTGTCCCATGTTCTCAGCGTATTACATTTTACGCGAACCAATGTCGAGGATAAAAATACAATCGGATGTTCTTGGAATTTACAATGTAGTCCTACATCAAGAGGTCTATACATTTCAGCCACTATCAATCACCCACAAGGGTCGACTTGCTTTCTTCAGGACCAAAATTATAGATCCCTATTTACTGCACTTTACCCACCAAAAACTCTTAGTGCAGTAATTATCATTGTCAGTCAAAACTGTACATGCTAACATTTTATTGCATGCCTTACAAACCATAAATGGGACATTGCCTTATTAAGAAATCATTAAAAAAAATGAAAGGGAGACTTGATTATAACTGGAAAGTGTTTTCTTTCTTATAACCTTGTCCTTATTCGTCAAATTCACTGCACTTCTAAAATGAAGGTGAGAACTATGCACTCATATACACGCAGCAACACTAACTGATATTTATCATCATCATTTATGATTCTTGGCCTTTGCCATTACAAATACATCATAATGCATGTAAAGATAAATAAAATAAAAGTACAACCCTTGATATTTTTGAAACATTACATAATAAATACAACTCTATAAAATTTAAAATTAGTTATTTTTCCATTTTCCACACATGATCCAAGCACTACAGATGTACGTAGAAACTGTGTGTATAGATCTCTGGATGATCAGTCCTATAACAGAACGCTAAGGTAGCCGTCTCATTAAAACTATTGTAAGTGGAGAATAAGGGTGCACACTCAACACATTTGGTCAAAATAACATGAAATGGGGAATAGTTTCAGATTACCCACTGGCATAATCACACACTTCATCAATCTCCTTGGTCTTACTCCCTTTGGCAACATAAGCCCACAGTGGAAGGGTCCCCAAGCGGAATTTTATTTATAATGAGCGCCGTACCTCAGGGTAGATGTCATCCAAATAGGGTTCAGAGCTAACAATGGATTTGAGCTTTAAGAACCCCTGTACCAGGATCCCATTCCTTATAAACTTGCATATCATTTGATTTTAATATTGCCCATACATTTCCTTAACTGTAGTTAGTGTTTCCCCATTAATCGCTGTGGGATCCTCACAAATAGTGTTGAGTTTCTGCTGCTTTAAGATGTCGCAGACATGGTTCCACCAGGGCATCCCAGGCAGAGCGGGATAATGGGCTACCTCCCTTAGTGTCCAAGCATGTGCCTACTAAATGATTTCTCTGCATGTATATCCAGTAAATTATTGCCAGGTTCTAAATCTAGCGATGCTAGAGGCCTGCTTTGCCCCAGCATCAGCAATGCCCTCAGGAACCTATTCTCAATTTTATGAAGAATAGAGGAATCTGTGTAGCCTCAAATTTCAGCTCCATATATTGCAGCTGTAACAGCCTTTGCTCTATAAACATGTAGTAATGAACTCCATGACTGCCCCCTTTTTTTAATTTACATCTAATAACTGTGACTGCTGCCTGCTTTAAAATTGCAACCGCATTTTTCTTTTACTGCTTCAAAGACAGTTTAGGGTCATACCGAATTCAGATAGTCAAAATAGTTTACCTGTTCTAAAACCTCACTTTTCACTGAAAAAGGGCGTTTTAACTTATTCCTTGGTTCCAATATCACAAACTTTGTCTTAGAAGCATTGACACTTAAGTGTTTCTTAGTACAATATTCAGGCAAGCCCTTCATCAATTTATGTATAGAAAACTCGGTAAGAGAAAGCAAAACGGCGTAGTCTGCATATAACGACCTAGGTATACATATATTACTGAGCTTCGGGCAATCTAAATTCAGACTATCTAGGTATTGTCTGACCTCATTCAGGAATAAAGAAAAAAGCAGGGGGACCAATATTCACCCTTGCCACACACTAGTAGTTATCTACCCTGGGACCTTAACGTAGTTGAGAAAATGTATCTCTAGGCAGATTCTGCACGGCTCTGATCAAATATTGGTGCAGACCCTGCTGTTGTAACGCTAGACAAAGTAAGTCCTGTCTACTAAATAAAAAGAAAAGCTGATTTCAAATCAACAAACGTTAAAAACAGTGGGACCCTCCTTTGTCTTGTATATTTAATACATAGAGTACAAGTGCATGGCCTATTCCACTGTTCCAGGGCCCCTTCTAAAGCCTGCTTGATTGTCTGCTAGAATTTTCCCATCTTCAGCAAAGTCGTGAATGCGATTGGAAAGCACCCGCCCATAGATCTTGCCCGCCCTATCTGATAATTAAATTGGGAGGTAATTGGATAGGACCGTACGTCTCGCACCTTTCTTGAATTATGGAAGCATGATCACCTCTCGCCAAGATTTTGCTGTTTCTCCAGATCTCAGAACAGCATTAACTATCTTGGTGAGAAGCGAAGCCAATAATGAAAGATCAGCCTGATATACATCTGTGGGTACAAAATCAGAGCCTGGTACTTTATTAGGCTTTAGTTGTAATTATGGCTTCTTTAACCTCGGATTTGGGGAAATCCAACATTCGCCTCCAAGAGTATATTGTTTGGACCTTGTTATAACGTGTTGGGGACAGTTCCTCTCCCTGGTAGCGGCATAAAGACTAGTAAAATGTAAAACCTATTCTTGCGCTCCTATACACATAGCCCTCTTGTCTTTACACTGGTTATAACCTCATATAATAGTGGCCAAAAGTTCTAAGAATTCTTTTACCTGGCTGTCTGTATGATCTTGTCCTAGATCTTAAGTCGCATTTCACACTTCTTCCCCCAGATCAATTCTTTATATTTCCTTCTCATTCTAATAAAAGTACAATCCGCGGCTGCACTACATTGGCGCCTCATGAGGTCATAAGATACTCATTTTTCTCAACCAACATTCATAGTCAAACCAATTGTCAGTATGACAAAAGACATTCGTATATGCCACATTCTTGCAGGTCATCATAAAGGGTGAAATTTCCTCAATGGTTTGCTCACATAGAACTAATACCCTTTTATCATTTGATTCCCCAACCCCTTTCATTAACATCTCCTCAATGTTAGCCTGAATTGAGTTCCTCAAATCCTGCGCAAAATACATGTATTTTTCAGTATTCCACCTAACTGCTATTCTCAGGGCTCCTCCCTTTGACGCTCTTTCGGGAATAAGAACTTCCAGATTAGGTCAACAAAAAGGGATAAAACAAGTTAGTTATGCTCACTATCTGGGCTGGGTACAATCCGCATAATCCTCACCACCGTCCAGGATTCAATATTATTTTGAATGGACTCCATAATAGATGATCCTCTATTGCCTTGGAAGGTCTCGATAGTAGGTGTATCAGAAGGAGTGCGGCCATTCAGTTGTCTTGCGCTTCAAGACAAGTTCAAGGATCTGAGCCTACGCCCTTCACCTGTGGTTTGCTCGCCTTATTATTTCCTCGGGTAAACCCCACGTGTGATCTTCCTCTAGGAGTGCAGTGTCTTCTACATTGCCTATCAATAGAGTTTTTAAATCGCCGCATATTACAATAGTGTACTGTGAAAATTCACTGCGAGCCGATCTGGCCTCTAAATTTTGTTCCTCAAGAGCATCTAAGACAGGTTTACCTATACCTTTCCTCCCAGGGGGAAAATAACATTCAAGATGTCCACAACCATTCCTATTAAAAGGTTTCCACCCAAACTAATATGCACTATGGGCCAAATGTACGACCCTCCCATTTTGCGACTCGCAAATTGCGTCGTTTTGCGACTCGCAAAATGGAATTTACTACAGTGTCTCAGACACTGTTTGCGATTCCCAATGGGGTTGCAAGCAACCTGCTTCATTAATATTCATGAGGCAGGTCGCACTTTGAAACCCCAATGAAAATGGCCAGCACTCATAGGGATGGTGGCCTCCTGGGGTCAGTGGACCACCATGTCTGTGAGTGCTTTTTAAATGAAGCAGTTTTTTAAAAAAATGTAGCCCGTTTTCCTTAAAGAAAAACGGGATGCATTTAAAAAAGAAAAATGAAAAGTTTCTGTTCCATTTTTTAAGAGTAAGCAGTGGTCCATGAGACCACTGCCTGCTATTAAAAAATATTTTCCCTACCAGTCACAAAGGGGAAGGGGTCCCTAGGAGACTCCTTCCTGTTTGCGAGTGGCTTACCAGCTTTTTGAAATTGGTGGTCATAAAACAATCGTACATTGAAGTGCGACTTGCTATTAGGAAGGGACACCCTTGGCACACCCCTTCCTAATTGTGAGTCGCAAACCCTATTTTGCGAGTTGGTAATAGGTTACTGACTCGCAAAATAGGGTTTGTACATAGGGCAGCGGTCGCAAAACTACCGATTTCCCGCTTGCGACCCCAAAAAAACGGTCATATATCTGGCCCTATATTGCTTGTAATATGAATGGGAACGATAAGGATTCATACAGCTCGACAAATTGGCGGACACCTTATCCCTAGGCCATTTGATGGATGGCCCCTTACTTTGTCTAATTGCAGAACCATAATACTTGTTTGATCCCTCCAAGGAGGTTTCAGTAATTGCCCTTGTCTCCTGAAAACACCATATATGATTAGATCTAATGAATGCCAACCACTCCATACCCTCCATTTTATTTGACAAACCATGCACATTCCATCTAAGAATGTTTGCTAAGTTGAAATTCCTCCTCCCCATTGACCTAGTCGATAATTTTCCCCTGTAGCTGAACTGGCTAGAGGGAAGATTTATGCTAACCCCCCCCCCCCTCCCCCCCCCCCCACTACATTCCCAGTCAGATATTGCTCTATAAGCATTTTTATTGTTTGTTAATATTGCTTGAAGCCATGACCACATGTTGTTTCCTGGGAGATCGGGTTATTTCAATTGTCTTTGTTACTTGTATTGGATCTATTAAACACTGCCTTCTTGCCCTCAATCTTCGTGACTATGAGCTGCTTGCACCACATTTAATAACTAATGGTAAAGTGTGAGAAACTGTCGGGCGCTCAACAGCACGGCTAATCCCTGCCTCTCTTTGGTACAGTACAACATCAATCCCCATCCTATTCAAGCACTCAACATTATCCATAATCAGTCTGACCATATGCAAAGATCTGAATTAAACATTTGTAAAATGCTTGCATTGGGTCACGTCATGAATCATGGGATTCACAAAAATCATATCATCAGATGTAAGTAATCACAATGGCATAATGAAATAAAATATGTCTAATAAGCGATCTCTATTCAGAGGAGAACTAAGGGAAACATCAAAAAAATAACTTGGCAAAATTCAGAGCAAGGGTGTGACACTTTTATTCTATTTCCATGCAGGTTTCATACCACAAACTGTTCTTCCAATCTTCATTGTGGTTCACTAGTCCAGTCATTGGCCAATTCTTTGCAAATATTTGATAAGATTCTGTCAATGTATTCAACATTCTGTTTGCTCGGGTAGACACACGATTGGCAGCACTAGTGGTAGGCGGAACAATTGGGGATGCAGGGATACAAGAAGAGGGGGCCACAACTCCTCCCAAGGTATGGGGACAAACTTCACCAGAGATCATAGAACCCATGTCTAGCCCCCCCCCCCTACCTTTATTTTCTACTTCTTCCTGGCGACATTCAAACTTCACTCTACGTCATCCTTTTCTAGAGATCCTTCTCTGCTTCTTCTTTAGTTTTATCTTGCTGACAGTTTCTTTATTTGTACCTCCAAATGTAGATTCAGGAAATAAGTCTACAGGAGGGGCATCCAACTGAGTCCTGTTAGTTGCCTTAGATGAGGCTCTCCCTTGATCCCACACATCTTGTTCCACTCACCGCATCACCCTCTACTTTTAATAAGTGTTTTATGGAGTGAATTATATCATCCCTCTTCCTCTTCCTTCTAACCCCTTTTATAGGTCTACTGTGAAGCCTTTCAGGAAGATCAGATGCATCACCCTCTGGGATTGTGTTTCTGGTCTCCTTCCTCCACCAACAGGGGGCACTCTGTCATATGATCCACATGCACCGGCACATTACTTGAGATTTTGTTTAGAGGTTTGTGCTTCTGTACATTATTTAAGAGACTGGTTAAGCCGTCCAGCTGAGGCGCTGCCTCTCTTGGGAGAAAAGCCTTTAGCTGATTCTCCTTTACTTTATGGTCAAATCTCTGACAGAATCAACAAAGCATGATCTGAGCTCATTAAACATTTCTACAAAAGGACTAGAATAGAATACAATATCCTTTGCAATGCCACCAAAGATTCTGAGATAATATGGCCCCCTCAAGGGCGTATTAGACAGTCCAAGACTAGGGGGAAGCTTGTTGTCCACCTTATCATGGCCTCCCTTCCAGGAGAATTATTGGAAAGAATATTGAAAATATTAGTGCCCAATGCAGCATGCTTACTTGGAGAAACATTATTGGTCACAATGGGCACACCGGGGAGAATATATTAATTCACCATAAAAGATGAGGATGAAAGAGACTTTATAGTAGTAGCTCTTATCTTCCTCAGGGTACCAAGTTGTCTCACAAATCGGGGGCACATCTCGGGTGACACATGTAGTTCTTCTGTTATCATCACCTTTGCCCAATTCCAGTGTCCCAGCTTCGGATGACTAAAGAGAGTTAGAATTACTCGCCATGCACTCCCTTGCATTCCTTAAAGAGAGCATAAAAACACCCATATACTTACTATCCGAACTAGTGATGGACTGCTTAATAGTTAGGTAATGGATAATTGGACATGTACCCTCTTAGGGTTGCATGCTTTCAGGTTCTGATCCCTTTATGGCTAGGCCATTCTCCTAGCCAAGACAACATATTTTACGGGGAAAATTCAGGCCGCGGTTAACTCTGCCAAAGAACTTTTTAAATCTGTGTCCCTCCTGGCCAAACCTCAGCAGGGCAGTCTGTTCCGCCCTGACCAGGACTTTTGTAACCAGCTGGCAACTTTCTTTTATGACAAAGTCCAGACAATATACGATGACCTGTCTGTTGGACTTGGCCCTTTTTTCCCTGAATTTTTTCGTTTTTTAATGCATGTTAGATCAAATAATCAGTGTTAAGGTGCAGGTTCTCCCTTCTCCCAAGATGGCTGCCACAGGCCCCTGCTACTGCGGAGTGGTCTTTATTAGTAGCACCCTAGCTGCCAGGAGCTGGCTGGAACCCCACAACAATGTTGCGACACCAGCCCGCCTTTTTTGTCCCATAGGTAGAATGGGTAAGCTCCTGGAAGGTGCTGGAACCTTCTAGAAGGGAGGTGTGGTTTTTACTTTTGCCGCCTTGGATAGAGGTCACCTGACCTAGGGCTATTTAACAGAGGGAGGGAACATTTTCTAGTCAGTTGGCCAGTGGGAGTCAAGCAGACCTGGGGAAAATCCACGCAGGAGTTTAGGCGGTAGGGCCTAGCCAGGGACTTATGCCTCTGAAAGTGACAGGACTTAGGTACTGCCTTTTAAGTGAGTGAGGGATCCTGTACAGCCTACTGATCTAGCCCAGTGATAGGAGAACCCAGGGGCCATTTGCTAAGCTTGACTAGGAAGGAACTAGTCACCAACTCAGTCCCTAACCCCAAGGAACAGAACCCCCCAAGGCTGCCAGTGACATCTGCGCTGCAAGAACGGAATGCTGTAACTTCATGCCAGGACTGAATGCTGAAACTTCATGCCAGGACTGAATGCTGAAACTTCATGCCAGGACTGAATGCTGAAACTTCATGCCAGGACTGAATGCTGAAACTTCATGCCAGGACTGAATGCTGAAACTTCATGCCAGGACTGAATGCTGAAACTTCATGCCAGGACTGAATGCTGAAACTTCATGCCAGGACTGAATGCTGAAACTTCATGCCAGGACTGAATGCTGAAACTTCATGCCAGGACTGAATGCTGAAACTTCATGCCAGGACTGAATGCTGAAACTTTATGCCAGAACTGAATGCTGAAACTTTATGCCAGAACTGAATGCTGAAACCGATTGCTGAGACGGCATGACAAAACTGAATGCTGAAACTTCACGTTACTATTGAATGCTGGACTGCTGGGGATCAACTAGGTACTAGCGCTGTGACCCCTGCGCTCCCTGACCTGGCCTGAGATCCCCTGCATCAATCCACGTTGAGCGCTCCTGCTTAATTTGACCCACCCCCTGACGCGGGGACCAGAGCGCGCTCACCGCCGCGGCCTGGAGGCCGGAAGCTTGCACCATCATCACGTCGAGGCCCGCGGAGAAGCCCGGGGCCCCATCGCTGCCGTCGCAGCTGCTGGCGGAGGTGTGAGAGGCCATGACCGGCCCCCGTCGCTGAGGTATCGACTGCGGAGTCCGGAGCGGTGTCGGACGCCCCAGGACGCTGAGATCAAGGGGCTGGGAGGTAGCGTGGCCGAGTGGAGGCCGGGGACTCAACCCCCCTGCTCCCCGGGAGGCGTGGGACGGACCCGGTGCGCCCCCTACAGATCGGGAGCGGCACCGCACCCTACGACACTGGTTCCCCTCCGTGGGAGTCCCCCCCCCCACCCCCCCCCACCGGAGACTCTGACACCCCTCCGAGGGAGTGCCCCTTCCTTAGAGACTGCTGCGTATCAGTGGACCGCCTACTTGAGGCTTGTCAAGTACGAGTAGCGCTGTGTTTGTAGGCTCTGCTCAAAAGGGTTCAAGGCTCGCTTGTTACGAGTAGCGCTGTGTTTGTAGGCTCTGCTCAAAAGGGTTCAAGGCTCTCTTGTTACGAGTAGCGCTGTGTTTGTAGGCTCTGCTCAAAAGGGTTCAAGGCTCGCTTGTTACGAGTAGCGCTGTGTTTGTAGGCTCTGCTCAAAAGGGTTCAAGGCTCGCTTGTTACGAGTAGCGCTGTGTTTGTAGGCTCTGCTCAAAAGGGTTCAAGGCTCGCTTGTTACGAGTAGCGCTGTGTTTGTAGGCTCTGCTCGGAAGTGCCCATGCCTGAGTATTACAAGTAGCGCTGTGATTTCGCACGGAAGCGCTAGTGGTGCCATGAGTTGCGGGAGGCCCGCGAAGTCTGCCCGGAGTCACTACTAGTTCCCAGGTGTGGCGCTACGATTCCCAGTCTTATCTTTTACCGCACTGATCATTAGCCGCTACGCGGGGTGCCCACGGCAGAAAGCAATACTAGAGGGAGGAGGAGCGCAGCGCTAGGATTAACCGCTGTGTTTACCGCTCCCCCAGGTTCGCCAGATATTACCCCGGAACCTATGAAGGAGGGCTTCTGCCACTGGTGCTAAGGTATACAAGTGTGACCTATTGCCCCATAGTGAATCGCTGGTGATTATAACGCTGATGTAATCAGGTACTGCCTAGGGCACCATTATGAAATGCTGGTGAATCAAATGCTATCCGATGTAAATAATGCCATTGACATCTAATGAACTGCATTTGCCTCTAATGAACTGCTTTTACATCTGACTGCTTATATAAACTTGAGTCTTTTGCATAAATCCTACTGTGTGGCGTCCCTTATTGTGTGCATCTCCTGCTTCAGAGGATGTGTGTGTTGTATGGTCGCTTTACACATAAGCCTTTGGGTGCCCAGCCGCTCGAGTCACGTTACCCCCTTAGGGCTTGGTGACCCCAGGTCTTACACTGTCCAACCTATCAACCCCACTTTCTGTTCAAGGCACACAGCAACCTCTTTGGTCTCTGGACACTTGGCAGTGTAGTCTTACCAGTTTTGGGTCACTATCTTTCGAGGCAGTAACTGACATGTTAAAAACCACCAAATCAGGTTCAGCTTTCGATCCCTGTTCCCCGTCGGTCATGCATCTGGCGGCTGATAATGTTAGTCCGACCCTCACGCTTTTGATCAATCAAGCGTTGGCATCAGGGACTTACCCTATTGCCTGGAAGACCGCTAGTGTCAGACCAATTCTGAAGAAAGATACGCTTGATCCCACTGATTTTTTAAAAATTACCGACCAATCTCCTGCCTGCCTCCGGTCGCCAAGATCATGGAAAGATACATAAATGCTATACTAACTGAATATCTTGACTGTAACAACTTGCTTGACTCATCTCAGCACGGCTTTCGCCTGAAACACTCCACTGAGTCTGCTCTGATTGCTGCGGCGGAGGGAATTCGGGCTGCAGTCGACGGGGGAGGGAGGGCTATCTTAGTCCTCCTTGACCTGTCTGCTGCTTTCGACACGTCAATCATACGGTGCTGGTGCAACGATTTAAAGGAGGTAGGCATTAGTCAGCGGGCTTTGGCCCTCCTCTCCTCTTTTTTGCAGGATCAACAGCAATCACTGAACTGGAAGGGTTTAAAATCCGACAACTTCAACCTGCCCTGTGGTGTCCCACAGGGCTCAGCCCTATCCCCTACCCTGTTCAACCTCTATGTGAGGCCATTGGCTAGTGTTGTCAGGAAGCTTGGTTTTGCCTTTGTGTCCTACGCGGATGACTCGCAATTGGTCATCTCGCTATCTGACAGACCAGAGCTAACAGCGGTAAGGTTTCATGCCTGTCTTAAGGACATCATGGTCTGGATGACGCAAAGCTTTCTTAAAAGTTAATACAGAGAAATCTGAAGTCATAGAATTTGGGAATGGACCACCAATCTGGAAAAACCAATGGTGGCCGTCAGAGGCGGGAGTGTGTGCTCTGCCTGTGGAAAAGGTCAGAAATCTCAGAGTGATTTTTGACAATAAATTGAATATGTCAGCTCAGGTGAATAGCATAACCTCAGCCTGTTTTTGTCTGCTTAGGCCTCCGTAGAATCTTTCCTTTCATCCCTAAGGCACTCCAGAAGACGGTAATGACTGCTCTCTTCATGTCCAGACTTGATTTATTGTAATTCGCTGTTTCTGGGCATTGATAAGTACCAGATTAGTAAAATCCAATCCTTGCAGAACGCCGCTGTCCATGTCGTTTCACAACTTCCGAAGGGTCACCCCACCTCCTATGCAAGAAGATCATTACACTGGCTTCCTGTTCAACAGAGAATTGAGTTCAAGGCACTCTGCCTGGTGCACAAGGCCCGCTATGGTGGTGGTTCTATATACTGTCAAAACATGTTCAGGCTTTATGTCCCCCTGCAAGACCTACGATCGGCCAATCTTGGCCTTATTTGCACTTCTAGATACAGACGTGCTAGATAGGGTGGCCGTTTATTTTCCACCTGTGCAGCACTACTATGGAACAAACTCCCTGTTACCTTACGTCTTCAGCCAGATTTCCTCTCTTTCAGGAAAGCCCTGAAGTCTAGGCTGTTCAATGTCTAGTAGCTACCTATTTCCATTTCTGACGTTCTCTTTCACACTTTAGCGCCAAGAGGCCATGGGCATTCGAGCGCTTAATAAGCTTCTTTATACTTTATTCTTATACTTTAGTGGCTGGACATACTCGCACCCTGCTCTTTTGGGTAAAATAGCCTTTAGTTTGTTAAATACCCTCTATGTGCGCCTAGGGATTGTCAGACAGGAGTGTTATTTTTTATCAGCATTTTAGGAGCATGACTCCTATACTATTAATGCGACTGTGGCCTCCCAGTAAAGGCAGCGGGTTACAGTAACTTCGCAGGGCACTAAAAACACCAGTAAACAATATATAACAGGTGGACAAAACCAAGAAAGCAATATGAACAATATTTCAAATTAATGAGTTTCCAAGTGAATAAGCTAATTGTGCTATGCCCACCACCACCTTCTGTGAGCCTCTCAACTCCTCAGTCCTACTCCAGGCTCCATTCCGCTCTGTATACCGCCGTGGCACAGATCGTACCATGACTCCTTTCTTCTCCATCCTCGAGACCCTCGCTCCTATTACTGAAGCTGCACACGATATGATACCCACGGCACCCCAGAGAGGGGAAAGCCACACTGGACGGACACTAGGCCAGCCGGGGAATGTCTAGGTCCATCACATGCGTAGCCCCTGCCAGCACTTCTCAGCCAACCTACCAGTGAGACAAGCAAGGGAAAACAGCTGGGTAGAGGATGCACAGCCAGTTACTCAGGGCCGGACTGGCCGAAACGGGCACCGGGCAATCCCCTGGTGGGCCGCAGTGGTGGGGGCGGTTTTGGGCCCCTGGGGGCCGTTTTTGTTACAGGTCCGTTTTTGCAGCATAGCTGCAAAATCGGCCCTGTAACAAAATCGGCCCAAAACCGGCCGTGGCAGAGAGCTCGGCGGCACCCCCAAGCCCCTGGGTGGGGGGGGGGGGGGGCGGCCGAGCACTTTGCCAGGGCCGCTTTTGGTACCCAGTCCGGCCCTGCAGTTACTGCTGCCAAACACGACTCTGGTCGTGGCACCAAACACGACGCTATACTTCTGCACTATGTGGCAGCCTGGCACGTAAGTCTGTCCACTCCCACTGCAACCCACGAGCCCGTGGCAGACCTCTGAGAAGGAGCGTGCATCAATGACGTCAACAATGTTGGACGTCAGGCCAGCCACTTCCATCTCTTCTCTCTCCCAAGGCAGAAATATTCATAATGTGACACAACTGTGTGGCACAGAGTGCTCTCAAGCTGAAGAGAGAATTGTGAAGTAAACAAAGATGGTGGAATCATTGTACTCAGTCAAGTGTAGTTTTTTTCCGAACATTCAACCATAATTTTGGCAAATTATAATGCGTCATAGGTTCTTAGAGGCAGGCGGTCCCTATTGTCACACTCTGTAAAATAAGAAAAAGAACTCCAATGTAAACGGGCCATTTCCAGGGTTTTCTCTTCTAAATGCATTTAAAAGTTCTTTTTTTTTAATTTTTTTTTAGCAAACAAACCTTTAGGAGTACGGAACCATAGAAAAACGACCCCAGGACCTCTTCCCTTGCCCGACGTAGGTCAATAAGAGTACTCGCCCTTTGAGGACCTACCCAGGTTCTCTTAACCCCGCATCTTGCTGGTAGCTGGCGTATGGTCATATTTTTAAAGACTGTCGGGTCACGTCATGTGTCGGCATGCATTCCAACGCCATCACATGGTGCATGAAAGGCTGTCAGTCTGTGCTGCTTTCACAGGGCGGTCCATGGCATTATGTGTAGAAAATGGTCTTATTAGTTTTTATAGGTGAAAATAACAAACCTACACACTCATTGACTGATGTTATCAATGATTTAATCAATGATGTCATTTACTATGTCATCAGCGATGTCATAAATGACATCATAGAGCATGTAATGAGTTATGCCATATTTAAGGTCATAAGCGGTGCATGGGGGCGCCAGTTATAGTTAGTGCTGCTAACTATAACTGGTGAATTCCTGTGTTTTTTTTTTTTAGTTCAAAATGTTTGTCACTGACATTCACCTAACTTTACCATTACTTTAACCTGTGTTTTTCCAGTGAATATATATCTGTGTGTGTGTGTGTGTATGTGTGTGTGTGTGTGTGTGTATATATATATATATATATATATATCTATCACGCTACCAAGTTTGCACCAAAGAACCAAGGCACTCACAGGCGGGTGCTTCTACGTGGTGGTGCCCCACATTTGTAATATTATGCTTCCCAACTTCGTCCTCGTCTTGAAACAAAGTCTCTGGTATCTAGCCGTATATCGGTACTACCTTTCTAAAATCTCGCCATTTATTGGCCTCATTGCACAATACTGAAATGTTACAAAAATAATAATAATTGTTAGAGGACTTTAGAAAGGTAGTGCCGATATACGGCTAAATACCAGAGTGACAACTCGGGAATTGTGTGCGCCTCAATGTGAGTAGTGCGCTCTTGATTGACATCGTATATGTATCAATACATGGCATAATGTTGAGAGGGCATGAAGCTATATAGCATATTTAAAAATATTTGCACCATTTGTTAAAACCGTTTTGTAAATATACCTAGCAATGGAATGAATTGTTATGATGGATAATAATGTTCCACGAAAAGTTTACTATTTCAAGATGGCCGCTATGTAAAATGCAAAAGCAAGGCCGATATATCCGTCATTTGTGTTGTTGTAGCTTGAGTGACGCAAAATGAATTTAAATGCTTCTGTGCGGTGTACGTAACTAAACACTGACAAAGGAATCCCCGAAAAGCGTCTGTTTTGTTTATTTGCTGATTAAAAGATGAGCTGATACGACCCCCCCGGGAGTGCTTCACTTTGTTTCAAGACGAGGACAAAGTTGCGAAGTGTAATATTACAAACGTGGGGCACCACCACGTAGATGCACCTGCCTGTGAGTGCCTTGGTTCTTTGGTGCAAACTTGGTAGCGTGATTTATATCCAGGGCACCACTCCAGGACAAGGCAGCTGTGTAACAGAGAAGATCGAAAGCAACGCACGGACTGGCGTTCCGAGTTAAGATAACGGAGACGGGTAAGCCATGCCATTAAGACTTTCAAACTTCTACACTTGCTGCATTGCGAGCCTGGTGTAAGGCGTGTGGGGGGCGTATCGTGGCAAGAGCCCACACCTTTTCCACATCAGCCGATAAGAAATGTTTGACGAAACAGATCGCCGCGAGGCAGCGCTTGACATATTCAAAAAGACCAAAACAAAGACAGCAGTGGGATTAGAGGATACACCAAGTGAGTCCAATATTCGCAAAACTCTGCACGTACAATTTACAAAGCTGGAGAGATCATACGAAAGGGAGATGAGAAAGTGGTGGGAGGCCACTTCTCTCCAAAACTACAGGGTGCCAAGGGGTTTGCGTATTTATACCGTACCTGCTTATGAAAACTCAGACCCACATCTATTAGAAGAATGGGCAGAGTACACAGCAGCATCGTGTAAAGGGATGTTGGCCATTCTTGTTAAATTTGCATGGAGTGACAGAGAGAAAGCATTAGTGGAGATAGCGAATTTGGAAAAAGAAACAGCCAAAGATACTGATAAGAGCAAACAAGAACAACTAAGAGAGGAAATGAGGAAACGGTTACAAAAATATGAATTGAAGATACGGCAAAGAAAGCAAGATAAATTTGAGCGCGATGAGCGCGACTATGCTCAGGGCAGGATTTTAATTTTCGCAAAGAAATTTGATGAACCCCGCAAAGAACTTAACAAAAAGAAACCTCCCCCTCCCACTGAAAGAATTGAAACCTCCGAATCGGAGATCACGGAGAGTGAGCAGTCAGGAGACGAGATGGCCGCCCCCTCCAGTGACAAAGGGAAAACTCCTTTTCACTTGGAGTTCAACCTTATCTGCCAAACATGGCTCTGAGGCGGGAAGAAAAAGGGGCAGAATCGCATCACGAGCCACACGCAGTAACAGGGGCAATAAATGGTAGGAGTCGTGGATGACCTTACCATTATTAATTTGACACCCCGAGTGTTGACAGTAGCGGAAGAATCTGCCCTGAAACTGGGACTATCCTTTTGTTCCAATGGTCGCTTGGAGTTCACGCAGACCAGAATCGACCTGTTCCAATTTATACGCAAAATCAAATTGCATACATTTTTTAAACTAAAGCCATCTATAACTGAGGCACGGCGGCTTAAGCTGAAACTACTTTTAAGGGACACTGATATCCTGGCGGTACAGGATCTAAGCATGCTTGAGATGCTTGAGGAATTGCGAGCTGAACAAGAGTGCAAGGATAACCTTAGTGGAGATGTGGCAATGAGAACTCGTCAGGTGGGCATTGAACAAGAAACACCAATTACCATCTTTAAACCTCCATCACTTTTCAACCCGCAAATGCCATATGATGCGATTGATTCGTTCTCTGATGCAGTACTACAGGACCTCCTAAAATTCAGAGCGAAGGATACGTAACGCAAGCTCAAACAGAGGAACTTGACCAAAGAACAAGTAATGATCCTTAAAGACCTGAATATGGATGATGGAATAATCTGTAAACCTTCAGATAAAGGAGGAAATATCGTGTTACTTACCAGAGAACAGTATTGCCGTTACTCACTTCGTCAATTGAATGACAACAGATACTATGAGAAGACAAATAAGGAAAAATATCATGAAAGTATCACTTTGTACCACAACCTCATTGAGAAATGGCATAACAAAGCCATGTTGGACACTAATGAACTTCTATTTTTGCGAAATAGTGATCCAGTGACACCTACCTTTTATCAACTTCCAAAAATTCACAAGGACAAAATCGATCCGCCTGGTAGGACTATAGTCTCCTCAAAAGGAGGTCTCACTGAAAATATGTCCATCTATATAGACTCTTTTCTTTTCCAACTGGTTATTCAACTGGCATCATATGTAAAAGACACCAAAGATTTCATTATGAAGATGAGTGGTATCCAATGGGAACCTACATACTTATTAATCGCCCTAGACATCACTAGTCTGTACACATGTATCAATTATAGTCAAGGTATAGAAGCGATGAAATATTTCCTTGACAAAAGACTCCTGAGAATTATGGAACATAACATCGTGTTGATTGAATTCTGTCTATTGAATAACATCTTTTTATTTCAGGGGGAGTTGTACAGACAGATCCCGGGGACGGCTATGGGCACCTGCTTCGCCCCCAGCTATGCAAATTTATTTGTTGGCTGGTGGGAGAAGCAGGTGGCCTTTACCCAAGAAAAGATGAAATGGGCTAAGTATGTGGTTGTCTGGCACAGATACATTGACAACCTCCTCCTAGTTTGGAGCGGGTCGACTAAACCGGCTGAGGAGTACATACAGGAACTTAATAATAACGATCTTAATCTTAAGTTCACGTATGAAATGAGTTCAGTGGCAGTGGACTATTTAGACCTCAAGGTATATGTAAGGGATGGAGTTCTCGAGACAGAACTGTATAGAAAGCCCACTGCCGGCAATTCCATCTTGCATGCCGGCAGTAATCATCCTCCCAAACTTATCAATAGTATACCATATGGGGAGCTCCTCCGACTTAAACGCAACTGTTCTAGAGAGACTGACTTTAGAAAAGCTGATGACAACTGTATCGCTAGATTTTGTGCCCGGGGTTATGATCTGGAGTTATTGATAACCACTCTTAATAAGGTTGAAAGAATCCCAAGAAAAGAACTCCTGAAAAAGAAAGATGCAAGTACAACAGGAAGGGATGAAGAGAAAGATACTGGCAAATTCCGTATGATAACAACTTATTCCAATGATGCCAACACCTTCAGGAGGATGCTAAAAAGAAACTGGTATATCCTCCAGACTGATTCAGTGATCGGCAAGGATATTCCATCAGTGCCACTGATTACATTTCGCAAATCCCGGTCACTCAAAGACAAATTGGTCCAGAGTTATCTGTCGCCCATCACTCAGAAAACAGGCACACTCAAAGAAATTAAAGGTTTCTTTCCATGTGGAAAATGTAGGGCCTGTACTAACAGCAAAAGAGTCCTTAATTATAACATCCAGGGCATACAGAAACCTAGAGGGATAGAGAAATGTATCACATGTTCAACTACTCATGTTGTTTACTGTCTGACATGCCCTTGTGGGCTTATATATATATATGGAGCACCATTCACAATGTCAAAATGCGCATTCTTGAACATCAACGCGCTATCGCTAATAAGGATGTCAATTACCCAGTGGCCAGGCATTTCGCCCTCAAACATCATAGCAACCGGGAGCTGCTGCAGTATTTTGGTCTGGACCATGTACCTATGAGTCCAAGGGGTGGAGATAGAGTACAGAGGTTGCGGAGGTTAGAATCCCGCTACATAATTGATTTACATACTAAAGAGCCATATGGTCTTAACAGTGGAGAAGAACTAGTTGTCCATTTGGGTAGATAATTGTGGCACATTGAATCTGCATCCCTATAGTGATTTTCTTGAATTCTATCCTGCTTATTGTATATAATTCTGTCACTTATATTTTTCAATTCTCATATTTTTCAATTGCTCTTGTTGGTCTTAATGCTAGGAGTTAAACAGATAACTTGTGGTTTCGCTGATTGACAGCGGTATGTCCTCTAACAACTTATTATTATTGTTGTAACATTTCAGTATTGTGCAATGAGGCCAATAGCGAGATTTTAGAAAGGTAGTGCTGATATACGGCTAAATACCAGACTGACAACTCGGGAGTTGTGTGCACCTCAATGTGAGTAGTGCGCTCTTGATTGACATCATATATGTATCGATACATGGCATAATGTTGAGAGGGCATGAAGCTATATAGCATATTTAAAAATATTTGCACCATTTGTTAAAACCGTTTTGTAAATATACCTAGCAATGGAATGAATTGTTATGATGGATAATAATGTTCCACGAAAAGTTTACTGTTTCAAGATGGCCGCTATGTAAAATGCAAAAGCAAGACCGATATATCCGCTATTTGTGTTGTTGTAGCTTGAGTGACGCAAAATGAATTTAAATGCTTCCGCGCGGCGTTCGTAACTAAACACTGACGAAGGAATCTCCGAAACGTGTCCGTTTTGTTTATTTGCTGATTAAAAGATGAGATGATACGACCCCCTCCCCCCGGGAGTGCTTCACTTTGTTTCAAGACGAGGATGAAGTTGGGAAGCGTAATGTAATATATATATATATATATATATTCCAAAAAATATGGGAAATATTTCACAGTTCAGCTGGAAATACGTGTTTCATCATGATATTCATAGTTCCCAAAACCCACTACAGAACTTTACCATTTTCACGGCCATTAGTATTATGTGGCATGTTTAACTAAATTATGTTGCAAAAAAGGGAAATTATTATATTCTAAGACAGTATTATTTAATACATTCCAGCTAGAAGTTTCTGGCATGAAATCTGCAAATTGTGAGGGACATCTGGTAAATCCATGACTATGTGGTAAATGTGGCAGCCACAGAATCACATAAATCCACTGGCACTCACTGTTGTCAATTGTTTTATCAGCAATTTAGTTATGAAAGATAAACTCAAACACACTAATTTGAAATACTCCTCATCCCCTGAAGGGACGAAGGACACAGCAGACAAGCCAGACTCCTACCCCTTCCCAGAACTGGCCAAGCCCACTCTTCCCCCAGTTATTGCTCACCTTCCCAAAGCTGAGCAAGGAGCGTGCAGGCCTCCTTCTGAGTAACACCAAATCGGGGTCTCCAATAGATCCCGCCCCCCTCACATCCTATTCCAGGGGGCGATCCCTTACTGGACCACAGGGCTGACCTTGTCTCACTATCTCTTGGAAAAGGCCTAGTGCCCAAAGAATGGAAGCATGCAATAGTTAAGTCCCTGCATAAAAAACCCAAGTGGACCCCATAACCATGGGAAACTACCGGCCCATCTCACTCCTACCCATTCTGGGAAAAATTGCGGAGAAACACGTCAATAGCTCCATCTCTCAATTTCTGGAGGATAATGACATCCTGCACTAGTCTCCGATGGGGTTCCGCCTGGAACACAGTACTGAGTCGCCCTGCTTGTGATCACAGAGAAACTAAAATCTATACTCTAGGAACAACTGCCGCAATTTTGCTCTTAGATCTAAGCATAGCCTTCGACACAGTAGACCACAAAATCCTAATCCACAGGCTCGAAGAGATGGGGATTAGAGAAAAAGCCAATCAATGGGTGGCCTCGTTCCTGAGGGATAGATCTTTCCAGTGTATGGAGGCAGGTATCCTCTCCGATATTTTCACAGCCCCATGCGGAATACCTCCGGGCTCGTCATTGAGCCCGACCCTTTTCAACATTTACCTGAGCCCCCTAGCACACTTGGTACAGGAATTCGACTTATCTATTGTATCTTACACTGATGACACTCAGCTGGTGGTCTCGGTGGCAGAAGCACCCATTTCAAACCATCTGCAATTAGTTCCATGCTTGGAAAATAATAGGAACATGGATGGCCAACTGTAGCCTGAAACTGAACGGGGACAAAACTAAGCTTCTGTTCCTAGGCAATGGCCCAGGGCCACGGGCTGCGATCAGCTGGTCGGGAAACTGGGGCCCTCCCCCCACTCCTAAAACTTCCATAAAAAACCTGGGGATGTGGCTACACCAAAACCTATCCATGGAAACTCAACCAGAAAACTTTTGGCTATCTGCTTCGGCATCCTATGAATGATCTGTAAAATCATGAGCCTAATCTCAGAAAAATCTAAAAAGACGGTGGTACAGGCCCTTGTGCTTTTTGCCGACTGGACTATGGCAACAGTTTGTACCCCGGCTCTCCCAAATATTTCACAGACCGGCTGCAGGTGGTCCAGAACGTGGCCGCCAGAATGCTTCTCAAGATTCCCAGACATGAATCAGTGAGATCATCTTGGAAGAAGCTGCATTGGCTACCAATACAATCCAAGGTTAAATTCAAGGCCCTCTGCTTGGCCCACAAAGCCATGCAAGGGAGAGGCCCGACCATGTTAAAGTCCTTGGTCTCTCCGTATGTTCCCAGCAGGCGCCTTAGGTCAGGAGCCAGCTTCCTGATGAACACTCCAAAGATAAGGAAAGCAAGATGGGTTGGAAGAGCCTTTTCACACCTGTTCCCAAAACTTTGGAATGCAATGGACCCATGCCACTGGAATCAAGCTATCCTGGCTAAAGAGGGATGAAACCCCGAAACCGGTCCTAGGATGCTTGTTTCCAGTCCAGGGAGGACCTGGCTTGGCAGTTCGGGCTGGACTGTTCCCATGAGGCACAGGGTCAAGACTGATTTGCATATGGCTGGGTTCAAACTGGAATGGCATGGTGAGCAAAAAACCAATGGATTCAGACCCAGATCACTGCACTGGGGTGAATGTATGACATTGTTCTGCATTCTGTCCATCAACTGTTAAATTTGCATGCAATGGACTCAGAACTAAGACTAATCAAAAAGGAACAGTGTTTCAGAAAAAAAACTCAAAACCGGGCTGTTCCCATGAGACCTCACTTTATGTCTGCTGCTCTCTGCAGCACTGGGAAGCCTGCGGGCAGCCATGCGCTTTATAAATCCCATAAACATTGTTAGCTTCATCCATCATCCCTTTGGTATCAGTTTGAAGAAAGCAGCTTTTTGAAGCTGACTTCCCCAAAATAGACCTGCATTACAAAAATACACAACAGGCTCACAACCGTAGCCTTTCGAGTTGTGGTTTATGATGTCATAAGAATCCCTGAAAGGAAATATTGAACCATATTCGTCTGGTGCCCCTTATATGTCTTTTAGATATATTGCACAGTCAGTGATAGCACCAGGTTAGATCTAGCTGTTTATTGAATAGCTGGGTTTTATTTTCTTAATAACTGGTTCCATTAGATGAATCTTCACAAAAGTTTCCACATAAACGATTCTGATTTGGGTTTGTCATGCCAGGTTGCGTACAGCATCATCAAGTTAGGGGCTAGGGTCAAATCTTTTTTACTGCCATAGGATTTTTGCTCTCTGCTACAGCAAAACTGCTGAACAATTTACAACAAACTTGACTTGAAAGTAAATTTTTATTCAACGAAGTACCTTTTCTTGGATTGGTATAAATTGGTTCACTCGTTTTTGAGGAATTGGCATTAGTGAAGTTACTAGGTGGATTTGAAATTCATGAGACCTGAAAATCAAGTTAGAGATTCACGTACCCATGATTTAAAAATTACTTGAATCTGATTATATGAGGGAGCTTTTTCTACTATTGTCCATTTTGGGTCTGCAAACCCAAAGCTGGGACAGCGGACCTGATGCTCTTTGATTGTCTGTCCTCAACTTGAATTTGCAGGTCCTGTGCTTGCTGTGCTAAAGGATCCTCACTGATGAGGCCTAAACAGTCCGAAACTGGTCTTGGGTTTCATGTTATCATCACCCATGTTGCAAAGAAAGCTTTAGTTGTCCTGTAAATGCAAGAGATGTCCGCTGGGCCGGCGGACATCTCTAAATATAGCGGGCGGAGTACCCTTAACATAGCAGAAATAATGTACTCTGCCATGGCAATGGTAATAACACCATCCACCAACATTTAAATCAGCTTCTTAATCTAGGAACATTGGCTTCTTTTTCTCAAGAAAACGAGGCCCGTAAGTCAGGAAGACAAACTTCAAGAAAAACAATTCAAAACATAAATCAAGGGATAGGAAGGGAGGGATAGTCTTTACTTCCGTGTATTTAATATATTCCAAACTTCCTATCACGTTTTTGGAGGGAGAATGTACTTTGTATCATATGACTGGAATCTCCATAATTCCATATGAAAGGTGGTCAGTAACACAGAGAGGAATATAAGCATTTGGTTTAAAATAATTTGCCCTGATTGGGATTTCTGGGACCACTCTGCTACTTTCATAATCTTCTCTAGACATTCTAAATAGACAAACACTTTTGTCACCATAGCCAATCTAGGATAATGGATTACAAAGACAGAACTATCAAGCTTCTTCCATTAACCATTTAACTTGTCTGATCAAAGAGGAGATGATTGGTTTGAAAGCCTTCTTAAAGAAAATTAAAAGTAGAGAAGCTGAGGAAGGATGAAAACGACACATCTGAAACATTGCAATGCACATAGTTTTACAGAATCTGGAAAAGAAGGGCAACATACTTAAGTACTTAAAATTCTTCTTTTCCTAAAAGTAACACGCTGTGGAGAGAGAGACTTGTTAGTCACATCCAAAGGTTCCACATCGAGTCTCTGCAACGACACTTAACATCTTGTGATTCTGGGCAAATCATTTAGTCTCCCCATGCCTAACAAAAAAACAAATGAATGTGTCCTCATGTAACGCTACTGGTGCTATGTAAAGTGCTCTGATACCCGATACCTTTGTGTCAAGTTCACGCTATATAAAACTCTGTTAAAAAAACAAACAAAAAAAAAAAATCACAAGTCCTTCTGAAGGAAATTAAATGCAAAACCATAACCATTTTCGCTGATAGCTGTTTCAAAGAAAGATCCTCATTATGTCATCAAATCAAGAGAAAATCCCAAACTAACTTAATATCTCATAGTATTGAATATTTATGTTTAGGATTAATCTTGAGACAAATGGAATATAAAGCCTTACTCACCAAAAACTGATTCCTAATCGTTTCTACCTTCACTAAAATATGGCCTGCTGAAATGGCCGACCTATGCACATTAACTGCCTTGTAAGGTTTTCCACTAGAAAAAGTTAGCAACCAAAAAGATTCGCCACTTCAACTGATGGGGCAGAAGTAGGATTTTTTTCCATACACCAACTAACCCAGACTGACCATGGATATTCATTACTGTACGGAGACCAAGTATCTCTGATGATTGACAAAGACTCTTGCAAGAATCCTGGGACATGGCACGATCCCCCTGAAACCTGGATAAAAGGATCGCCCTCCAGCCTCATGCTGGCACTGGGCATAAATGTGGTCCCCAGCAACCTCTGCTCAGAACACTCCTGGACCTGTAAAGAATCAGTAAGGGTTGCACTGCTGTCTGAATCTTGAAGGAAGACTCGACCTGCTTGCCTTAAAAACCAAGACCTCATAAGTGACTCCAAGGGTCAGTTGGTTTCCCTCCTGTTTGAGCTACAGGGACACAGGTTCTAGATGCCTTTCCAGCTGACCAGTCCCAACTGGACCATACCTGGTCCACTCTGCTGGCCTCTCTGGGAGTGACTCCTGATCTCCAAGCACTGTCCTTAAGGCCCTGGCCTCTTGCCTGTTTTCAGACTGTACTCCTCCCTCCCTAACTGCAAGCTTCAACAGATTTAACGCCAAGCATCAATGCCAACAACATTCATCGACGGCTTCACCAAATTTGATTCCAAGCAACACCCGATCAACGGCTTCATCAAGCTCGAAGTTGAGCAGCACCCATTTGTCACCAACCCTTATCAACGGTTTCACCAGGCTCGATGCTGAGCAGTCACTGATTGACTCCGAGGCCTCGCACAGTGGCTCACCATAGTCAAGCCATTTCTCAGATCCAGCTTCTAGCTTGCCATGCTGATGATTCATAGATGAACACTTTTTCTCCAGAAAACCTATCAAGTGAGAAGGTAAACTTTTCACCAGGACGAACCTGGTCCCTGTACCTAAGTGAAGATCCATTGCGATTGGCCTTAACTTTTGACTCGACCCTGTCTAGTGTGACCAGATACCCACGCTTGGCACTTTGTGCATTTTGGCACTATTTTTAATTCAAATTTTGAAAATTCATATCTCCGGTTCCACTTTTTGGATTTTTGTTGTTTTGGTGTAATTTTATATATTACAATGTTGTCTTTTGTTCTCAATTGGTTTGGGATTTTTCTTATATTGTGTTTTCACTTTATTACTGTGTGAGTGCTGCATAAATACACGTTGCCTCTAAAGTTTATCTGAAGAGGTTTCTCACCCCTTCAACTAATACTCCACGTTCTTACATGCACCTTCTCTCAATTGTAGAGGAACCCAGTGCAGTCTTTGGACTAATGTTGGAGTACTTTGTGTGATACACAAGGGGACACAGACCACGGCTGACGCAGGCCATTGGACAGCAAATATTAGTTAATTAGGTTACCAAAGAAAGAGAAAGTATAACCAACAGCAAGAGGAACCTTACAGTGAAAGGTAGCATGCCTACAAAATTAGCCTAAGTGTGTACTTCAAGACCAAAACCATTATATAACCAAATGCAATGTTTTTTATCAGTGATAAAAATCTTCTCCTAGAACAGCAAAGAGGAAGTGTTCACGGCCTCACAACGGTTTGTATGAGGTCATGTAGCCCAATTGACTGGGTCACTAAACTTGTTGTTTTATTGGGTTTGTGAAGTAGGAATGCTTTTTTCTTGTTGAATTTCATGTTATTTTTTGCCACTAGAGTTCTTAGTAAAGGATTGCGGTGACACTTAAGCTTGATCTTGTAATAGAATCGTGCATTCTCTTGGGTTGTGCACTATTTGGACACCAGCCTATGCTGCACTAAGGGGGTTTGGGAAAAGCTGTGACACTGTGGCTGCCCGCGGTCCATGCAGGGGGCCCTCATAAGAGGACTGTCTCCTTCGTGACACATGAGGGCACACAATACAGCCTAGTGCTGAGGTACCCCCTCTGGGTCCGTGCGCCCCATGTCATTTCTGGGCACGGGTGGGCGGGGAGATAGGTAGAAGTACCTCTGCCGCCCAGCTGGCGTCCTCTTTGGGCTGCTACCCTTTTACACCATTCTTTGTTCCCCGCTGGACACACTGTCCACTCACGTCGTGGTCGTCATTTTGGTCTCGGTTCGTCTGGGTTTGGAGGTGAGTCAGGGCAGAGAGTGGTAGCACCTGCCTCTTGGTGCAGGTGATTGCATCCACTTTAATCCATACAATAATGTATTTTCTAGGGAATCTGACCCCGATAATTCCATTCCGCCCAGACTACCCTTTCGCCGCTGATGCCAAATACTACAGTCGGTAAATTATTGGGCCTCTGTTCATTGTAACACTGTCTGGAGCCTTCATTGCGGCGGGTTTTTTAGTGGGTTTCGAAGTGCAGGAAACAATTGAGCAGCATGGTGATCACGTGGGCATGGCAATATAGCCGAGCAGGCCGATCGGAGTGTCTGTGATGCGCAGTTGTGGGGGAACTCGGGGGGAGTTTCTTTCCATGTTTCTGCGGCCCGTGTTCATTCATGCACGCTGATACGCCTCTATTGCATTTATAAACTTCCTTGGTGGTGACCTGGACAGCGGACAGACTGGGGTGCTGGTCTCAGGGTCCACACTATCCTGCTTTGGTTTGTTTGTTGGCTGGTTTGGCCCCGCCATGAGGCATCTGAGGGAGGAAACGTTTTACTGTATTGCTAGGGACTGATTGTATGGTCCGACGCCACACGCTCCGTGAGAGCGCAGGGTTCTGGGCAGCCACAGGGGTCCTGGTTTACAATGCTTTTGTTCCCTCAGGCAACTGATGCGGAAGGGCCCAGGCATGGGCATGCGAAACATTACCCCTAAATTAGGAACCGAAGGTAGGCCTCTGTTGGGCATAAGGTGCAGGGGCCTCCTGCCCTAAAGAGGGGTCCTGCTCCCTAAAGGCATGTATGTGGCCAGACCTAGCTGGTTGGTTAGGGGCTCCTGTTCAAATTGGGCAGTAAACCTGTAAGAGGAATTAGTTTTAATCCAGATGGGTCGGCTTCTGAGGCATTTAGATCTTGAGGAACTCAGTGGAATTCGCATTGGGGTGTAGCCGTGGGTTTTATGAAATCGAACAAAACAAAATTAACAGTTGGTTTGGAGAGCCTTGACTACCCGAGCCTCATGTGACTGCAGCCTGTACTGATGTTGGGGCAAACTGACACCTGGCGGCTCACGCCCGAGCACCGGTTGGAAATTGTTAATTTGTTTGGAAAAAACCGACTCGCGTAGATGAAGGACAATCTTTTAAGGATTCTGGTTCTACCAGGGGTGTGAACAGGCCTGTTGTTTGGTAATGTGCTAGGCCAAGGGTAGGCTTACTTCTAGTTGTGTAACTGGGGGCAATGACAGAAGCCGCAAAAGCCTAAGCTAAGCACAACTTTTCAGCTTACGTGTTTTAAGCTACGCCCATAATGCGCAACCACGCCCCTTGGAGAGTCTGCCTCGTGTGCACTGCGCTGCATGAGGACCAAAACTGAAGTGACCATTGCCTTGGTGTGAGGCAACCGTTGCCCATGTAGAGTGCTCCAACACCTGCTGGGTGTGCCCTCGCAATACAGAAATGTGATATAGATATACTATTAGAAGCCAGAGATGTGGCTTATTCACCATATGCAATGATCACCAGTGACAAAGGTAATAGTCCTGGCTGACGCCAAGTCCAATGCTACAGGTTGATTAAATAGATGGGTACAATGAAGGAAGAGGCAGAACTATGTGGCACTCTATGCCAAGCAAAGATTTCAGCTTAAATGTTTTAATGCAAGGCCATAGGGTGGCTCTTCCAAGTACTTTCAAGCGTACAGTTGGCACATTTGATAATGGTGCATTATAATTGACCCTTTAAGGTCTACCTTGGAACAGTCGAACAGGGACGACTGGTACAACAGATGATCATGGGTATTAATCGATACTCAGTCAGGAGGGATGATTGGCCTATTCCTGACAGGCCCTGGACTATTCTTTGACTTGAACTGGGTCATGTCCAGCTTATTGAGCTGGGTGGGGCGAGTTGTACAGAAATTAACATTTGTTTTAATCAATACTTTGTTTCAGTCAGAAGGGATGATTTGTCTAACTCGGATATGCCCCCTGACAATTATCCTTCGACTTGTAATTGGTGCAGGTCCAGCTTGTCTAAGTTGGGTGTGGGCGAGTTAACCAGTATCTGTTTTGTAGCATTGACCGTTCGGATGGCTCGTGGAGCAAGGGGTGCTTGGCCTGCTTGCATGGGCAGGTTATTTCTTCACAGGCTTAGCCTTGCATGGCTACCAGGTCAAGCATTCTTTCGGTTGGTATTGGTAAGGCAACCAGAATTTTATGTTAGCAGGAAGGTATTTAGTAAGCCCCGCACTCAAGGTTGCATTTCTCACACGCATGACACAAAAGCATGGGGGGACTCTCACTGCTACGGCCTAGCAGCCTTTTTAAACCATTAGTTGTGAGACAGCTGTATATGGCATCTTAGTACCCACAGTTGCTGTCTCTGGGAATCTGCAAGGAAATGGAATTGCTCAAGGGAATGGGTTCCCCCGTGGTCAGGATCCGGAAGCAAGCAGGAGACACAACTCCTAGGTCAACCCAGAACCACCATCATTTAGCTTGGCTAGCAGCCCCTCCCCCCCCCTCCAAATAGCAGAGG
Source organism: Triturus cristatus (assembly GCF_964204655.1). Classification (NCBI taxonomy): domain Eukaryota; kingdom Metazoa; phylum Chordata; class Amphibia; order Caudata; family Salamandridae; genus Triturus; species Triturus cristatus. The sequence continues at coordinate 748,154,968 of NC_140585.1, read as the reverse complement.
GGTGCACAGTTCCTCATTTGTTGGCTATCCCTAGGAAAGATCTTAAGGGGCACCCTTTTCATGATTGGCTGTTAACTACGTTATGTCACCAAAACCTATTCGTTTAGGGCAGCTACATTGGCACCGAGATTCGGTGAGGCGCAAATTGTCTCCATCATCCGAAGCCATTTAATGACTCCTAGGTAGTCGGTAGATCTCCTGCGTATTCACCCTAAGACTTCACGGCTCCCCCGGGTGTTGGGAAGAATAGGCCATCTGTTGGTGAGGGGAGGAATTGACTGTGTTGGTACTGCCTTTTCAATGGAAGCAGCAGTTTTGCAGTTTCAGGGTGCAGTAGCAACACCTTTTTGTCACATCATACGATTACAAACTGCTTGATTGTTTGTGGTCACGTTAAGCGGCATGGGGACTGACTGACCCCGACGTATGAACCAGATATGTGAAGAGCAGGAATAAAGTAGCCAGTTACACGGCCAGGACAGCCACAGACTTACTTGGTCCTCCAAGTATACTAAGAGGACTCGTAATAGGTTGGTTGGGGGAGATTTGCGACTTCAACTAACAGATGGCAATAATCGCTCATTAGGCCGCTGTGGGCAGGACACTGGAGCGTTACCCACATCTAGTCACCCCCTTTGAGAAAAGGCTGGGCACATTGGAATTAGATAGGGGCATCCATTTACTAAGGCCAACCCATCAGATAGTGTGCCGCCCCCTTAGCCTTTCACCCTCCTGAGGTCGATAAATTGAGTACCACCCAGTTGGGTAGCAATAAACACCTGTTAATCAGTGCCAGGATATCCCTCGGGTGAAGGTGCGCAAGCACACTCCATTTTTGCATAGACTAGGTCAACCACAGTTGGCAAGCTTTCCTGACTATGCGGTAAGGACAGGAAACAAATACATGGAGAGCTAATGGGTTTGGATCTTGCACAATCGTAATAAGTGAAATATCTTTTACTTTCGACAGGCCCGAGCGCTAACAATTGTAATGAATTTTAGCCGCAGCTTCTGCCAGCTGAGGGGCGGTACCCCCAGGCAACAGGCTTCCACTGCCGGAGCAGGGAGAAGCAGATGTTGTGGCAGGTTAACATACCTCCAAGGGGTATCTGTGGGTTTACTGCATGTGTATCTCTGGGCTTATGGCTGGGTGGAGACATTCTCTGTGGGGGGTTGTCCATGTAAGTTGGTGCTTATGACGGTTCTCATCGCCAATGCGGTGTTAATGTATCTTCCCACTGTGAAGTGACATAAGAGATACTTCAGCACTTAGAGCGTAGCACATTAGGGGGCGGTGTATAAGTCAAGGGGCAACTGGGAGATTGCCATCCCTAACGTTAGCAGCTGCTCACATGGTTTAGCAGTAAGTAGCTTTGGAAGCCTGGGGGGGGGAAACACCACAGATAAACTAAACAGGCATGATTCCTGTAGGAAAGGAGGGATTCACTGTGAGTACGCGAGGACTCCCTTGCTTAAAGGCACATATTCCTAAGCCCATCGATTAGTTGGACCTGTACACATCATAGAGGGATAGTCTCAAGGTTGAACAGACTATTGGTCATGGCTTGCCAGGACTCTGAATGTATGTTTGGCAAACATCCCCTTCCCAACCTGCAGGGCGGCATGTTTTGCCAGTTGTCTGTGAGTCAGGCAAGCACGATAAGGGAGCTGTATTAAGTAACTAGGTTATTTGCAGGGAGGCAGAGGGGACCCAGCAGACCCGCATAAGGTGGGCTGCGCCAAAACATTATAATAGGAATCTAGCGAACTAGGGCTTTTGCTGTTTTAGACACCAAGGGTCACAGTTGGTCAGCAGGTAGGGGTACCTGTGACCAGGCTACTGTAAGTAACCCTGGTGGGCTGTGTAAGGGTCACTCCGAAAAGGGCGCAGTGATTGCAATGGTGGGCACTTTACAAATTTTCCCTCTAACCAGATTTGACACCAGCCAATTGTTCGCCATGGTTTAGCAATCAAAATGGGCTGTTAAATGTCTGGGCCAACGCAGTTGCACACTGGACCCGGGGCCATGTTAGAGGTTGCTTAAGTTACGAAAACCTGCTACCCGGATAGCCAGTCCAGCTAGGCCGGTTTAGGAAGGTGACATCTAATAGGGTGCGGCTGTCCCACGTTGGGGAAACCAGGTATTAAAGCGCTAAAAGGCAACAATGTATTAGGAAAAGTTGGCTTGTTTCCATGATTCAAGCGAAGGTAGGTAGCCCTACTTGTGTACTTACATATATGGATGTTTGGCTGCTCCAAGGAGGCCTGGCCCTTCGCCCTTTAGGAGAGGGTTATTTAATGATTCATGCAGACAGCTCGCCCCTTACCAAATTTCAGGTTGAGCATGTAATGTAGGCATTATTTACAATGTCAGGCAATGCGGGTCCTGGCAAGCGCCTTTGCAGTCACTCTTTCAGTATAGGGGCAGAGACTGCAGCTTTCAGGGCGGGCAAGTAAGCGGAGCGCCTCATGCAGGTGGGACGATGGGAATCACAATGTTGCAACGATACTTCCGTCTGTAAGCCACCCAGGGGAGTGGCTGGAGGACAGGTTAAAAGAATGATGTACAGTGTGAATTTTGAGTAAACTGAAAGCAACCCTGTGACGCATCAGATGCTTGGTGGAGTGCAGTGTTCTAATGTGAAATTATGTGCAATCTTGTGTAGTGGTATAAAATGGTGTGCAGTGCTTCAATAAATGTGTCTGGCAACCTAGCATTCCCTTATTTTGCCAGGATCAAATGTCTGGGTGAATGGCCTCTCGTGCATCTTGAGAGTGGCACGGGAATGGAGGCATGGGTATTTCCACCACTGAGTTAATTTGGTTGGGGGTCCCAGGCATGCGCTGGATCAGCTTGCTGTAGAAGCTGGGGCACAGGCTAGCTGGGGGGTGTCTCCACTCCCAACATTTTGGTCTTACAACTGGGAGGCAATGATTTGACTTTCCTGGGTAGGAGGGCACTGCTGTAAGGAATGATTTCCTCCATGGTGTATGTTGAGTGGTGTATGGGTTGGTTTGCCATGATATAATAAATGTGTTTGGCAACCTTACATTTCTTTATTTTGCCAGGATCAAAGGTCTAGGTGATTGGACATTTGGGCATCTTGAGTGTGGCACGGTGGGCAGAAAGCAGGAAATGGAGGCATGGCTTTTCCGCCACCAAGACCGAGATAATTTGGTTGGGATACCCAGGCATGTGCTGGAACTGCTTGCTGAAGAAGCTGCAGCAGAGACTGGGGGTGGGGGGGGATGTCTCTCCTCCCAACATCGTGGATATACACCTGGTAGGCAATGATCTGACTCTCCTGGGGAGGAGGGAACTGCTGCAAGAAATGAAGTCCTCCATGTGTAAGTTAAGCAACCAAGTGAGGGCATGTGAGTTTTGGTGGTCAGAGATAACCCCTCGTTAGTGTGGCGAGGAGCACGGTCAGTGATACCGTGGAAACCTTGCGCAGGAGAGTTAACAGTGCTATGCGTAAATTCACTGAACAGTGGGGGTTTGGCTTTATCAGGCATGGTTTGCTGCATGCCAAGTCCACAGGGTGTTTTGAAGAAGATGGGGTACACCTGTCTAGAGTGGGCATGGAAGTGTTTTGCTGGATCGGGGAAAGGCCCTGGAATCAGCAGGATGTAGGTAAGAATGCCGGCCTTGGTGGGGGGCCCTGGTTGTGACGGTGGCCACACCCAGAGGTGTGGCGGAGTTACAGGGTGGTCCAGATGCTGAAAGGTACACAGGGGTACCCTCTTCAGAAGCACAGGGGTGCAAATGCCAAATATCCCCAGGAAGTCCTTGCAGTGGACCCTGGAGGAACCATGGCGTCCCGCTAGTCCTACGGGCAGGTGTAAACCTGAGCAACCGGGGGTTGCCTGGAACGCTCTGCCCCCTCAGGGGGCGTGAGTAGAGGGGTGGACTGGCGGTTCACCGGTGGGAGGGGTATCCCCTCACCCAAAATTGGTAAGCACTGATTGGCTAGGGCTACGGTGCAATTTGGCTCATCAGGTGGGCAGGTGGCGGAGGGGCTGCCTGCCCATGGATCGCCCATAAGCTAACCACGATGTTGGCATAATTTGGTATGCAAATAAACCTGCAGCAATTTTCTCCACGAAAAAAGGTGTCTTGTCTGTTTATTTCATCAGGAGATTGCTATATGTTTGGGGAGTGTGTTGCAGATATTGGCACTATGCATCTGCACTCTGGGGTTTATTTTAAGGCTGCAGTGCCTGCCCCAGCAGTGGAGCACAGCTTTCTGATAAGTTTGAGAGAGGTGACACGCTCGTTTTCAGGCCACAGAACATGTTGTTCCCTTATAGCCCCTCCAGCCCTTCCTTCCCGCAGGTGGATCGAGATTATGGGTCGCTGCTTTACTCATCTAAGGAGTGCCTCAAATTGGTTTCCTACCTATATGACTACCCGGGCAGCCATTGTGCACTGGTAATGTAGCCCCGCTTAACATCAAAGGCCCTCATCTGTGATGCATTACAGGCATGTAGTGAACTCTCTTCCTTACATGTGTGCCCTTAAATGCACAAAATCAATTTTAAGGTTTGTATCCACTAATAAAAGAGGTGCCTTTTGTCGCAGTTCAGTCCATACCTAGGCACAAAACTGCACCACAGAGGCCTCCACCCTTGTTTTTACGGCTACTGGAGACGTTCAATAGGCAGAACAAATATGGCAAACCCACTCCCTTCTGTGAATTTGGTGCCTGCACAAGATACACATATATATGCATGCAAAATTGTGTACAAGTGTTGCACAGCTGTGTTGCTATGCAGCCACCAAAATTGAGATCTCCGTTCCTCTCATGCTGCCCATTGTGTAATGTGGAGTGGTTAGCACCCCATAAATAAGGAGGGCCTTCATGTTTAAAGAAAAAGGATGAAAACAGTTGGTGGTTAAATACTAAATGCACTTTAAGAGTCTGCTGTGCCGCGTGGGACAAAAATAGAGCAAACTATTTTGGATAATTTTCGCTGTCTCTGCAGTATACATGTTTACAGTCAGGGCGGGCTTTAGCGCTGGTGGCGCCCAGTGCGAGAAGGGCTGTTGGCGCCCCCCAATGACCACCTCCACCACGATTCCGTCACTACCATCCTTTAACAGTGCCCCTTAAGTCTCCATAACCGCTCTCCATCAGATGCATTTAATTAGTTTTATAGCGCTGCCGCCGCTCATACCAGTGTAGGGTGTCAGAGCACTTTACATCATACACACTACAAAGAGACAATCAATCATAGGTGTGTAAATCAGTGCATAGGAAAAGTTACATAAGACAGAGGACTACAATGTGTAGGAGTCACAAGCAATCCACACTGTTAGACGGTATAGTTTAAGAGTGCTTGGTCTTTAGAAGCATAAACTCGATACCATGACACGTGACACCATGGTTGGGGGTGGTTCTCTTTAAAAAAAAAAAAAAAGGTTTGATTTCTATCCAAATTAATCCTTTCTCCAACATTAGGACAACGAAAAACTAGGGAACAATCCTAACGCTCTAATCTATGCCTTGAAGTTTGCATGCAGCTCTTTCATGACAATTAATACTCCCTGTTCTATGTTGAGATTATAACATACAAACCACAAGTAACCAAGGACCTGTCAGACAAAAGCAGCAACCCACTGACCTAGTTACATTATGTGCACACAGTGATGAGAATGGTACACGTTCTTTGCAGCAGGCATATTAACCCTCTGCGCTACCTTACAATTAGTCAAAACTTTCACTAGACAAACATCCAGTCTCCCTCCAGGAAGAACATTACTCACCGGACTTGACATTTTTATTGTTGACTAAAATTGCTGGAAGCCAGGAATGCAGCAGCAGGTGCTTTCAAAAAAATAATAATGCACTTCAAACACGACGACCGTCCTAAAACCGGCCCTATTGCTCAAACCCCCCCCCCACTGCCCCACCTTGCCCAATAATACTACCATGAATTGCACATGTGACTATGGTCATGCTTAACAGTACCCAGTTTCCAGCCTTGGTAGAATGAAAGGTTGAGCTGGCACTGAAGGATTGGAACGTTTGACCTATGATCTCAGCTGATTGCACTACATTTTGAGAATATCTTGCATCACATCAGAAGTGGCGCTGCTTGTTTTTGAACTGTCTGCTGCCTTCCTTCTAAGAGACAGAGTAAACTTAAGTGATTGTGCATTAAAATCAGTGTTTATGTTTCACGTTGTGCACAGTGGCACAGAACGAATGTTCTCCCTATCCTATCACGTTACGAGTAAAAATAGTGCTACCTCATTTCAGTGCAAAAATGTATGCGCAATATAGACCGAGTTTAAAATAAGGTTTATTTCTCCTGATACTTTATGAGCAAGTTGATAAAATGGTGCAAAATGTATTTTCTTTATTTTTTTCCCTCCTGGGCAGATCCAACCGCGATAGAATCGTAAGTAATGCTTGGCAAATGTAAGAGCGGGGCCTCTCCTCGAGTTATCCGGAGCGGTGGGCAGTGCTTTCCCAGTGTCCTGTCACTTGACTCCCTGCACATGTCCGATGAACCCGCAGCCCGCTGTCCAAGAAAGAAACGAGTGACTGCCTTGACAGGTGCTGCGCGATCCTGAGTCAGTCTCTTCCAAGAATCCTGCTCGAAACAGAAGACCGGACTAAGAAAAGCATGCCCATGTGCGACTAAGTTCCGCGTGCAACCATTTTTCTGAAATAAATTCCAAAACGGCGGTATTCTTGAGTAAAACCCAGTTCAAGGGTATGTTTTAAAGGAGATCGTTTCACAAAACTGGTGCAAAGCTCTTTCAGTTTGAACAAAGTACATTTTGAATGAACAACACAATGATCTTCTGCATTTGAAAGTTCATTAAGTTGACATTTTTAATGGAACATATCTAGGCAAAGGAACAGCTTGCAAGCTCTGTGTTATATGAAGTACCTGAAAAGGAAATGGCAGAGCCCCCAGTGATCTACTTCCAACAGGAATCGAAGCAGTGTTTGTGCAGAGTCGGCTCCCGCAGCCACAGAGTGAATCCCCTCATGGAAGTAGTGTCAATTGTCTAGTTCTATGGCCATTGCTTCTGAATCATGAAAGACTTCGCTTTGTGACCCAGGGTGGACCACTGATGTCTTAGAGGAGTACAGAATGCAGGTCTCGTCATTGCATGCATGCACTTTTCATTGACTAGACAGGCTATGATTGGAGCATCACTGGTTACTTCCAGTTTATTACTCCATATTCCTTGTCCCATAGGAGTAAACCGACTAAGACGAGAAGGAGGGCTGAGGAGGTCTAAATATCTAGATCCTATTAAAAGCATTAAAACCCACTGAGGATCTAGGGAGGTCCAATGGGGCATGAACTAATGGAAAAAACACACAAATTTACGTCATTCCCAAAAATGTGGGCAGGACATTCTAAGTGATTCTGTCAAAAAATCGAAAACTGGGAGATTAATATTGTTTTACCAATTTATATACCATATCAAGTAGCTCAAAATGAAGCTATGCAAGCAGCAAGGGAAGAGGCAGACATATGAAGACTAACTAATCCAAAAAATTGCAAGTCTTTAATAAGTAAAGACATCTTATAGAAATACGCTATGGTTAAGTCATAGGAAAATAATTTTGGGTTGCTAATAATCACTGAACCATTTTATTAATGTGCACCAAATGGTAACATTCTAATCAATCAGATTTTTAATTTCCCATTTGTTTCTGCCACCCACCATAACCAAAATCATTATTTATATTCCAGCCAAACTTGACATGAAGACAGAGCTCATGCCAAAATAGATCTTTTTGTAATGTGTAAATATTTGAAGTACTTGTAAAGGTACTCAAAAGAAGTGTTCAATCCATGTATCAAAGTGTTACTTTTTTGAACATATATACCAGTTCAAGAATTTTGCTTCGGAGAAGATTGTGTAAACTGACAGAGAAGACCTCTTGTTCCCAAATGACATTAGGGGTTCACAAATAAAACGTTAATATGATTGGATGAGGAGGAATTAGGAGAATTAGCTCTTCATTCGCCATAATGCGTTACACAGGCCAGTCCTATTTTTCATGAACAACACAGTTCAAAAACCGTTAAGATAGCCCATGTAGGGGCAAGACAGATCCAAGGGGCTTAGTGTGAAAACCACAGAAGGGTGGCAAATGCCCTCATTCATGAAGAAAAACATGTAAAATGGAAGAAAATTCATAACCCTGGATTTCAGTTTGTGGAATCGGACTGATAATATGTTCATCAAAACCATTTCGGAACCACAGACCTAACCAAACAGGGCTTACAAACCATGAGTAAGTAATTCACAAACCAAATAAGTGGGTGAAGTCATATAATATATAAGATATATTAAGGGACATTATTGTTGAGATATAAAAACTACAAATAAATGTCTGAAATTGTCTGGCTATAGTTATCGTCACCCATATTGTAAGGTAATTGGGTTGAGATACGAGGCACATTAAGGCTTATTTAGAAACTGCATTTTGTAGTTCTTTTAGTAGTACTAACTTGGCCTCTACTATCTTTTATGTGCGGAGATCTCTGCACATTTATGCCTATGTTTTGGTAGTAAATGTGGGAGTGATGGCAGAGTGACTGGAAAATGGGGAATACGTACAACTAAATGAGAAGAGTAAAGAGGAGTTCAGCTCATTCTAATTTCCAAATTCCACCTCTAAAGTTACTGTGGCCAAAAAGCACCCAAAACAGTTGTAAATGGACTCCATCTCAGACCTGGAGTACTTTCAGCAACACATGTCCAACCACTGATACTGCAACACCCTCCTATAGAAAATAGTGGAGGCAGGGACAGAAAATAGAACCCCAAAGGAAATAATGTTTAAATAAATTCATTTGTTTCTACTTTAATACATAGATATACATTACATTAAATGTTAAAAATCTATTAATAAAAGTAATTATTATTTTATTCTAAAATATTTTAATAATCTTAGTTAATTTTAAAATTAACATTTAAAAGAAATCCTAATTCTATACATAATGTATAGTATTTTTATTACATAATAATCTTCTGTGTATTTTAAATGCAATAAAATATTTGTAATTTAATATATTTAAATTAATCATTTAATTCAAAATGAAATTGAACATTTTTAATGTATTCAGCATTTAAAATTATTAGAGACAATTTACATTAATATTTATCATAGAAGTATTTGTACTTTTTATTTATTTTATTTTTTTGGGTTTAATAAACGTTTCTACTTTTTTCTGCACCTAACCATAAAGAGTAGTAACTTTAGTGCCATAAATTTGACACCACCCCCTGAATTCAGGGGGTGGAGAAACCTTAAGTCTATACCTTGTTGACATTTTACTCTTGTAAATGATGGCAAGCTTAAAGTTGTGAATTTACTACAAAGTGTAAGAGTAAATTTACCTATGTAGATTTACTCCATTATATGTACACATTTTTTAATAGGCTCCTTCTGGATGGCTCTCTTTCTCAAAATGTCACCCACTGAGGCTTGAGTCGTATGGATCTTGCTGTTTGTCCTCTAGGTAAGGCATATGCTCCTCTTCACACCAGGCAGTTGAACTTCCTTCTCTTCCATCAAAAGTGACGACGATAGGGATTCCCCAGATCCTAGGCTTCTTGTTGGCTCTCATGCAGAACAATGGCATGCAGATTGCTGTTCCTAGTCCATGCCTTATCAACACCTCTCTGTTGTGGTGCAAGAAAGTTCAGAGTACAGATGAATTACATCTACTTGGTGGATCCTTTAAAGGCGACGACCCTGTGGTGGATTGGCCAACTTTTCCTTCATAAACAAATCAGTAGTGATGCAGACAAGTGTCACCAGAAGCCGCTCACGTGCCTTTCTGCAGGATCCCCACAGCTTGAAGAGGGGCTTAGTTAAAAAATGAATGACCCTGTGGTTAGGACTCTTGCTTCTGTCCACAGCATTGTAAGCAGTCTGGAGAGACAATGTCCCCATGGTTTACTCCTCTGTCCCTGGATAGAGATGAGCGAGGAGAAAGCACTGGCACTTGGCTGCTTCTGCAGGTTACAGTCCCTAAGGGGCTCCATCCTACCATGGATGCTGTCATAGAAGTAGGGTACAAGAAACCCTTCAGCCAAAACCCGGTTAGTACTCCCTTTGGGAGTCAGCAAGACACGTCTGAAGATGCAATGCCATAGAAACCTTCTCCTGGCAAGTGCGAATGTGGAGAGGGGGAGGGAGCCTTTCCACCAAGCATCACCTGGCTTGTCGATGAGTCAAGAGATGTGAGTTGTTGGGAAGAAAGGGCACTCCCCTTGACTGTAAGGCCTTTTCTCATTTAAGCCAACCACTGGAGAGCAGCATCAGCACGCATAAGCGTGTCAGTGTGCCATGTACATATCAATATTCATGGCTGCCCTAATGCAGTTTTTAGCAGAAGAGGTGAAGCATAATGCATTTTCCCAGACATCTCTGCTTTCTTGCTGTTACTTATGGATAGAAAACTATCTCTATATTGGGTTGAAACCAGTTACATAGGGAGAGTGCTGATATAGGCAGTATATAAAAGAATTATGTAGTGGGGCCACCTGACACCCTAATGCTTCACTTATTTTCCCAGAACCTCCCTATCGGTCTTTCTGGTTTTTTTAAATATCATTATTGGCATTCCAAATAAATGGTTTATACATATTACAGATATACATGTTCATCAGTGAGATTAAGGAAGAATACAGTTCGACACATAGACATTTTAATAAAAATATATCGTTCTTCGCAACAGAAAACAAAAATGTCCTAGTCCTTGATTGATTGGTAACATGATAGTCAATTATCCTATCTAGAATTCCAGATATTTCTCTTTTAGCAGTTCGAAATATTAGTTATTTTTGATTAATTATTATTGTTCCTGACATAACGTTTAAGCCTACAGACCCATGATATCTTCTTTTAGTAATCTGAAACCTAGAGTCTATTACAACCTCATCACAGGACAGATTCACAGATCAGCCCTTATATTGTCCGTGTGTCAGTGTATAGTTTGGAGGCAGAGTGCCAAGTCCGGTCATCGGGCACATTCCATTGTGGTAGGAGATCCCCTCTAGGAAGATCTATCAATAGGGCATCCCATGCTCGTGCCAGGTCTGTCACACCCATCTTTCTAGACCATTTCCTCACTGCATTTCAGCTTTCCCCCACCTTCTCGTTTCTGCATTCCAATCTTCTGTGTTTGGCAGCAGGTGTGATTTATAAAACCTAGATATCTGGCATTTAGACACCAATATTGACAAACACGCTAGTTTTTCCAGATTCTTGACTTATTCTCTAAAAAAACACATTGCTGGGTGACATACGGTATACCTACTGGTCAACGTCAGCTTCGGCAATGTTGACATCACAATTTTCAAAAAAAATCTGAAAGCCTAGAGCATGGCCGCATGCATCCCTGAGAACCAGTCTGTACTCTGATTTCTCTTTTCCTCCACAGCTGCTGCTCCCATCAGCAAAACACTGCAGCCTGGGGCTCTTCTCGCTGTGATTAACGGGCACCTTCAGGTTGCCCTTGTCGTTAACACTGTATTGTCTGTCTTGGTGTGATTTATGGTTCTTTCCAGATTGCTCTGATGCTGTGTTCCAAAGCTCTGTCTGTTCTTTATGTGAGAGCAGCCCTTCTACGGTCCTGCGTTGAAGGAATGGACCAAAAGATGAACCCTTCTCAGCACACAGTTCGACACAGTTTCACAGAGAAACTATTTTCTTCAGTGTTAGCCAAATCGAAACAGTGACGACATATTAACTTCATTATTATGCACATTTCTAAGTATTTATTTTTCATCCTTATAATTCTGCTTTAATTTGGTTCACTTGTGGATAAATGACTTTTTTGTGTGTCCCTTGGTGTGCTGTGCTCGGTTTTGGCAAATAGATCTCTAGTGGGTAAGAAAATGGCCACCAGCAGCTTTCGGGCACCTCCGATGGAAAGCATTAGTTAGTTCCCTAAGCACCTGCAGATCTGAATATAAATCTCACTGGACCATAGAAGCATCGTGTGTCTGCAGTCAGCCTCCACAGCGGACACTGACATGCACACGATCTTGCCTGGGGCTCGTGAAATAATAGGATATTGACTCGATTTAAAGTAACTAGTAGGCTATAGGTGTTTGCACAAAATATCGAAGGAAAAATATTGTGTGGACAAAGTATTGTGAAGGTAAGTTTTCATGGGTAAGCAAACTTTAACTATACCTAACTTCACGTCTATGTACCTTTTTGAAGATCTATATTTTCAAGGTACTGTAGATGCCTTGTGTATGGACCCACAATCTGACTAGTGAGATCATCCCATAAATCTCAGTAGCAAAGTCTGAATACCTACCATATTGCTTGTTCGGGGTAAAAATAAAATGCTAAAAATGACTTGTAGAACATCTTAACCTCCGCTTTATATGTCACTAGGAATTTCATAGAGAATAAACAATGCACTTATATTTGATTGCAAACTACTGGTCACAAATTGCATCCTAGTAATTTGGCGGTAATTTGACAACCAGTAAAGAATTTTAAAAAACTGAACTGATGGGTTGGTTTTTACTAATCTGAATTGTAGTGGGTCATAATTTGACTTACTTTGTGAATATTAATGAGGTAGGTCACAAATTGCAAATTACTACGATGCGGGGGCCATCACAGGGATAGTGGCATGCTGGGGCAGCAGACAATCATATCTGTAATTGCTTTTTAATAAAGAGAACTTTTTTTTTTTAATGCAGCCCGCTTTCCTTAGAGGAGATGGGCTACATTAAAAAATACGTGTTTTTTTTTCTTTCAGTTTTGTCCGAGTTGTCAATGGTCCACTAGACAACTGCCAATTTTTCAACAAACCTTTTTTTAACTCCAAAATGGTGTCCCTTTCCCTTATGTGAATGTGTTACCTCGCCGTTTGCGTTCTTGGTAACTTTTCAATATTTTGCAACTGGGTTTCTCTCTCAAAACACTGACTCGATACTTGAAAGGGACGCATATAGCATTCCCCTCCAGATGCCAAATCGGGCTTCATTCACAGTCCCATTTTAGGAGACTGAAAAACTTTTCTGACTACTAAAATGGGAGTAGTAGTTCTGAAAAATAATTCTTCCAGTCTCAGATGCCAAATCAGACCGTTTGCAACTGTAAAAACGCTTAGTATATCTGGCCCACTGTCAGCAGTTTTTTTGTGTGCAGAGTTTTGTACAGCCGAACTTGACCCGGATCCGAATTGGGTATCAGAGCGCTTTACATAGCACCAGTTACGTTGCATGAGGTCACACATTCATTTTTTGTTAGGCACGGGGAGATTAAGTGATTTGCCCAGAATAACAGTATGTTCAGAGTCATTACCGAGACTCGATCCCAGTTTCTCAGGTCCGAGGTCGAGCGCCCTAGCCCTTTAGGCCAACTCCTCTCCCTAACTCTCTCCTTTCTGTTGAAAATAGAAGGGTAGAAGTGAACGGTGTTAGTCAAAAATGCATTTTCTCGAAGTCTTGTCTACTATGTCAGACAGAAAAGTGTTGCTGAAATTGCTCCGGTAAAACCCAACTTTTTTTTGTAAAAGAGAGAATTATAAAACAAGTATTTTGTATGACACCATCACGAATGTAGTCTGGGACTGGCTTTTTCTAGATGGAGTAATCGTTTTATTTTTATTTACAGATTTACTATCAGAATAAGCTAAGACTAGCTCTCATTGGACAGAGCCTTTTTGGACAAGAAGTGTACAGTAACCTTCGAAAAGAAGGGCACAAAGTGGTGGGAGTGTTCACCGTGCCAGACAAGGATGGGAAAGCAGATCCATTGGGTGAGTTACACTTATTCTGTACAAGCAAAGCATATTTTCTTACTTGTGTGCATGTTTGAGATCCAGTTATATTGTTATTAGAAGAAAATGGTCCCCTTTCATGAGAATTCCAAAATACCTCATGAAATATTGGGCAGACATACCACCAAGAACACCGAAAGATCAAATAGGCTGACATAATTTGCAACAATGTGAAATTTTGTAAACCCACCAATAAGAAAAAAATATTTCCTAAAAAGCACAATTGTAATATTAAACAGAAAAAAATTATATTTAAAAAGTACATAAAAAGAAATGTACATGGTTTGGGAGGCCTGCGCAGTACCTTGATCAGATATAGTTTTGAGTGCAAATAGTCCAGGTTGGATGTTAGGCCTATTGGTTGTAATACAAAACAGGATAATGGTACGTGCATTTATGTTTTAGTGGAGAAAGAAATGTTGGCACATTTCTTACTGCATCCATTTTGTATAGTGTAATGAGATTAATGGATAAGACCTCAGTTCATTAGTCTAGGCACTGGGTTCTCCACCTACATGTACACAATAATCCTCAGTGGCATTTTCAGTGTCAGGATGCTTTCTCCGAGCATGGAACAAAAACATTTATGCGATGTTACCAACATTTGATTAGTTTGTTTGCCATTAGAATGTACCTTCTTAATCTAGGTGCACTCTTATAGCTCGGGGATATTTTTTCATCAGTTGTTTATTATTGTTTGGTTGTGTACTGATAGTAGAGGTTTGTTTACTAATTAATCATGTTAGTTAATGTGGAAGCCAAATGAGTTTGATCCTGTTATGGACTTTAGCAGTAGTGTGCTATGTGCATGAATGGATGTGCTGAAGGGCATTTCTCATTGCCTGGCCTATGTTTTCTAGGCAGCCTCTCTTCCGAGGAAAAGAGCTATCTATCATGTGATGTAATGTTGTGCAAGTGTGTCATGTTCATGCTAACGTTACTAAGAGGTGTATTGTCGTGGTGTGGAGGAAGGCTGTTAAACTGGCAGTGCTTAACCAAATATATGGCTTTGGTGTCATTTAGCGTCCTTGTGAGTTGTAGGTGGGTCTGCTTTGAAGTTCTGTTTAAGAAAGGAACATTGTGTATGTGAGGTTCACAGTTTTCCGTTTTAAGTGATTTTTACAAATGCATACTGACAGAAATCCATCCATTTCTATGTTTATTTCGAAATATGAAATAAAAGCAGTGAGGTCATCACATGGGTTTGTCATATTACTATTCACGGGCTACATCCTGCACTAAACACAATAGGTTTATGAATGTTTGTGCAACTTTATGCAAACGGACTTGGTCATTTGTATATTGTTTAAATGTATTTTTACATGGTACTGATTTACGAGTTTCCAGCCCAACAGTTGCTCACAGATTCATTGTTAAGAGTGAAAACATTAATTTGAATAAAAGAATACATGTGCAAAAAACTGAATTAATGAGTTCATAAAAACATTTGCATTGGGACTATGCATTTGGTGTGTGACTTTTGGAAGTAAGGAATATTTTGAGAATGTCATTACATTTAATGAGGAGGTGGGTGAAGACGGCATCCCTCCAAGCCAAACTCTATCAAAAAGAAATGTAATTTCTTTTTGTAGGTCACTACATTGTCCTCGTGTTATACTTCAGAACATTGTATACTGAAATGTTGTTTGACATACATATTGTGTTCTAAATATTGTATATAAAAATACTGTCCCATTGAGTGTTGATTTTCTATTTGCAATGTGACCATAGGTTTGTTAATTATATTTATGACAGATATTTTTGTACCAGTCCTCTGCTGGAGGCATCACACAGGACGGGTGCTTCATTGGAAAAGGGGTACAAGCATTTATGGGAGGCACTCAGCTGGCTTTGTACACTCTTCCAGACCCACCCCATCACTGCCCATATTTCACAATGAGGCTGTGGTGCAGAGCCACCACACTGCTCCTCTGTGGATGCTTCCCATTCACATTCTGTGGTTAGAGAATCAATCAATTGTTCATAAGTGGCCTCTGTTATCCTGCCACCTGCCAGTGTGATGTGAGAACAGTTTTGAAAAAGACATTGCTGAAACAGGAGGCATATGCTATTGGTGGTATTCAGCACTTGTGGGTGCTCTTTTATTAAACAGATTCTTCCAATAGGGATGACTCATTTGGATTATTATTTCGTAATTATGGGCCCAAAGATATTTCTACATTTTGAGACATTGCTCATAAAAATGAAGCCCCGCCCAACACCAGTTGTACACATTTCCAAAGATGTCCAATTCCTTAATACTCTTTCAATGTCTAAGTTTCGCTGCTTTCGAGGCGACCCTTTTTAGTGGGAGAATCAGGAGAATTTTAAAGACTTCTTGGATTAGAGCAACACACACCTTTGACAAAGTTTTACCTTCCACCAAGCATGTTACCGTTCAGATGTAGGGCATCACAATAGAGCTTCTTAGTTAAGTAGGTGTGTGGACTAATCTCCGACAAAAAGTATGATTGTTCCCCGCAGTGTGAGCCATTGAACGTAAGCCAGGTTAGGTTGAAGCAGATCTTAAATTTGATTAGCAGTCAGTGCTGGGGATAAGAGTGACTTGATGGTTGAGGTTTAGCCGGAATGGCAACAAACTGCGCTTTTCGGTACTCTAGGCGGGAGTTGATTGATGCTCGATGACCAGAGTTCTGTTTGGTTAGGACCAGATTGGTGTAACCTTCACATGGTGTGGATTCATAATGGCTGCAGCCTTCACTGCTAAGATTTCTTTATGATTCTCAGATTTATAATTGTTTCAGTTTAAGGATATAAAGAACGAAGGCGCGTGGAAAGCCATAGACACGATTTATGTAAGTAGTACCTGCTGTATTTTACTTCCTAAGGTTACAGAATATTGTATGTCTGTGAAGCCTGAGGATTTTCCCATTGGAACCACACTAAAGTATTATCCAGTGTGTGATACTTATTTACCACTCACTAATTTGGGGGAGTGAGTATTGGGTTGCAACTGCCCTGGAAGGGACTTTTCTGCCATGCCATGCTCTGGTCAATGATATGATATATGGAATGTTTATGAAAAATCAATAAATAAATCTTAGAAAAAAACAGAAGCATGCAGAAATCAGAGAAACAATCGATACTCCATTCTAGTAAATGCAGGTGTGGCATAATTTAAAAGTCAGAAAGGACAAGGCCAACACGTCAAAAAGTTTGATGTTGCAGCAAAGATTTGTGTAAAACCTATGTTTTCTGGAGTAGTTCGAGCAGAGATGGTAAATTGTTGAGATTCTTTATGAACTTCTATTTCACACAGATTTTATTTTGTAGCGGCAGACAGTTTTGTAAACATGTATATATTCCAGTATTTGGTGATGGTGTGTGTGTATATGTCATGTATTTTTGGCCCGCTGACTTGACTAAAATATATTGATTGAGTTTTAAACATTGTGGTAAAAAAATGTCTTAGCTAAAATAACTGTTTCCAGAATATCGTGGAGATTAATATAGATTTACATATGTACCTTGACATATATACACAAGGTAAATGTATGTGGAATTAAGAATAGTGATTTAACACTTACCTAGGTAAAAGTAATTACTTTCACAGGTAGTGGATGTTCTGAGGTTCAGTCCCAGGGCGGGGTTTGTTTTCTGGTGTCATATGTTCATGTGGTCTCCCGAACACTAAATTAATACATATGGGCTGCATAGACTGTCTTCACTCCTGTGTAAAGTCTGCATTCATGTGAACTTTGGCTGACAACAGTTCCTCTTCTGTTTTCTATGATCCATTAATGTGGTCCCTTGGTTTTATGCGATTTGATATCTCATTCATATCATTGGCCCATAAGCTCCCACCCCACAGTGATTGTGCAGGAACACTCTCGACGGCAGCTCTGCAGCAGATCACTGCAGCGGCGACGACAAGCTTCTTATTCCCAGACCACCATAGACTGGCTGCTAAGGGCCGATGCACGTGCAGGCACCATCTTCCATCTTGGAAGCATCTCTCGCATCTTCTGCCCCCAGCCATGAAAGCGTGCATCCGCATGATCACAGCAGAGCCAGGAGGGTCATGGCTTTTTATTCCCTCCTGGAATTTGCTAATTTTCTTGGCTTGTTCAAGGGCACCTCAGATTCGTGCTCAGTTTAAACAGATGGCAAAGCACCTCTGCCTGCGGATCAGCTCACAGAGGAACCAGAGTTCAGTCATATAGGCAGTGGAGCGGGAAATTAGGTTCCTGCTATCCATTAAATCTGAAGATGTATGTGATGGCTTCAGCGATTAAATGTCGCTGCAGGAGCTGGAAAAGATTTATGATTCGTTGTGCAGTTCTGGCTGAATTAAGCGTTTTATGTGCAGATCAGTGCCTTTCACTGCATCAGTAACTAGCTTTTTTTTTATCATAGGCAATATCAAAAACTTTCAGAAAAGGCAAATTTCCTTAAACAAAGCACACTCTTTAGTGGCAAAACTCCCTGTCTCTACTGGTAACTCCCGGTCTCTACTGGTAACTCCCGGTCTCTACTGCTTGTGCATTTCTGGTATTGTAAAACGGCCTTTACGGTGTTTATCTGGGTAAATGAATCAATCGTGAATATTCGACTTCTCCTTGTAAGACTTGTTTATTTTACCATATTTGTAGTAGACATTTAAGATTAATAGTCCGGCAGTATACGGATGCATTGTAGGCACAGCATTTTTAAGCTAACCAAATGTTATCCATGGAAATTGCCTTAAAGACTCATATCCATGTTGGACTCATTTCTCATTTGTCCTTTTCGAACCAAACAACCAAGAAAAAGCGTCTCCGTTCATAGTATAGCTCAGGTCCCCGACAGCATCCTACACTCATCTGCCACTGGCTAATGTCACCGTCTGTGTCAGGCATTCTGCTCTTTCACTAGGAGCACATCCTCACACTCTTACCACCTGTCCCAGAAACTACTATGGAAATGTGTGTTTTTTTTGTAGACCAAACATTTTTACCCATTTTTAGGTCGCCGCTTATCAGACAGCACAGCTGTCTGCCTATGCGAAAGACATCTTGTGGTCTTTCAGAAAGTTGACCTGGAAATGCATTCTGCCCTTTGCTTGCTTTTGTCTTTATGATTTGTTACTCGCATTTTCTGCCTTTCCATTTGGTGGATATATTTGCTTTAGGCTGTGCAGCTTCTGTTCGTCCCTCTCCATGCTAAAGCCCTGTTTACAGTATTCTTCCACAAACTTGTTTTCTATAATAAACAAGCCTTTACATCTTGCTATCTCGCCACATTTGCTGGCATTCAAATACCGAGGTCAAGCATCAAGCTGTTTTCTTGTGGGAGCCTGGTGTTTAGTCTGCTTTCAGCTGACTTCAAAGTGAGGGCATTTATAAGAGAGGAATTCAGCATACTTTTTCCATGGAGCCGGCATGCGCCCTTTTTTAATTTTGAATCTTTATTATACATAGCCTTCTCAAAGTATCTCTTTCTGCGGCTGCACCAAACATGTGCATGTTTTATGCAACATTCTTCTGCTTTGGTGAGTCCATTTAATATATGAAACTGCCTTTTTAGGAACTAAGTACAAAACCGCATTTCAGTTTTCGCATCTGCCTAATATATGGTGATCTAGGGCAATTTACACGTTTTATTGCCTATTTAATGTCAAGCACATGATCAGATCTTTTCATAGGAAAGAGCCAGCCACATTGTAACACAATTTAACAAAGCTTGTTTTTTACTTTGATGTGTAAAGCATGTGCTTTATTTATGACAGCTGTGGCAACTCGTTTTGGAGTGTTGGATAAGTTCAAAGGCACTTTTTATGAAAGCTTTTGTGTTTACGTTTAGCTACACAATAATTATGTATTCTATCTGCAACAGTGCCTTTTTTGATACACACATTACTGGATATAAAAGATTTTCTCATTTGTCCTTGCAGGCACTAGGGCATTTCAATGGTGCAGAAGGTGCGGGAGCACAGGGGTCAAAAGGTTTAGGAAACCCAGTGAGCACTGATTATTGCGATATTTTACTACTAAACAAGCAGTCACAAGTGTAGTTACCTTGTAGGCACTAGGTTCATGATTTGAATGGTGCAGCAGGTACAGTGGCCCAGGGGCCAAAAGGTCTAGGAAACCCACTGAAGGCCGATTATTGCTATATTTCACTACTAAACAAGCAGTCAGGGGTACTTTTCTAACCATAGCACCCAAAGTAACACATAGCCCAAAGTATCACTGTAATAAAAGCTATAACCTATTGGACTTTTCTGTCTAGCTACAAATTAAGTTGCGTTCAGCACATTTATATGGCACATTTTCACAGTTTCTGTATGGTCCTAAAATGCTTTGGAATCTGGACACACTAACACTTTGGCAGGGGCATTCTCCATTCTATAACATTAGCATTCCAACAAAAATACTTATTACTTACCATATGGCATTCCATACCAAGCTTTGGCAAAGCCAATAGGTCTCCCATATGCGAGATCTATTTGCTTTGCCAATATTTTTTAGCCATATTTTACAGCAGCGCAAGCTTCAGTACAGCATACCTGAAAATAAACAAAAGTGTTATAATGCGGACAACACTGGTTGTGTCATAGTTTTTTTTTACATTGCCTTTACCCATTTGCAACATAGCTAAAAAACATTAGCAAAGCTAATAAAACTCACATAGGCAAGACCTATTGGCTTTGCCAATGTTTGTTTTAATTGGTATGGGTCCGACAGTTCAGATGTTTTACGAAACAAGCAATGAGAAATCCAAAAGGCTGCAGTCAGAGGCAGACCTATTGGCTTTGCCAATGCTTGTTTCTTTGCCAACCTTTGCAGCATTGTGTTTATTGTATTTTATAATTCCTAGGGATAAAGGGAGCTGGGTAATGATGCTCACAATTTATTTGGTTTCATAGGCAATCATGTAAGAAAAGTAACACAAGCACAGACAGTGAAAGAGACCAAAAAAAACCATGGTGATATTTTACTTAGTAAGTGCTCATAGCTCAGTCTTTGAGTTCATGTCTTAATCACTGGGATGTGGACTAGACCGAGGAGCACCTCTCATAGAGGAACAAGCGGATTGATCTTGGTTCTTGATGCTCTAGCTTTTATATCAACTGGTCCTGTCTGAGACATTCTAGCAACTATGCAGGGAAACAGGAATACATCATTAGGTCCTAGTAATGGAGTATGTAGACCCGTTTCTATCCATGGCTCCTGCAGAGGAAAATTAAAGTAATATGTTAATGGCCTTGTTTCTTCCACTCATTACCTCATAGGCAATACAATTTAAGCAGAAATTAGTTACATGAAGAATTTCAACTTTAATTATAGCCTCTAATGGATGCAACCAGATCTATGATTCCCCTCATTCTTTCTCTACACCTGTTACCGCGTGCGGATCCGTAAGATCTCAGGGTACACAGCCTGCTGCCACAGCCAGCATAGGAAATCACATTGAGAAGATACAAGAACAAGCATTTATAATGCAATGGTCTCTGCATTGTTAAAGTTAGAGCTATTGGCATTGCTCATGACATTCATTTTGTTTGTTTTTGTTTTTAAAACATTTAAAGAAACGGCATTATTTACAATGTCAATAGCTTAATCGCTCTCAAATGCGAGACCTATTGCATTTGCACCCACACACACAGAGCCACCCACAGAGCCACTCACATAGAGCAACCCACACACAAATAGAGCCACCCACAGAGCCACCTACACACACACACACACACACACACACACACACACACACGCAGTAGCCCACTGACCTATTTACATTATGTGCACTTTGTGATCTGCATGGTACATGTTCTTTGCTGCAGGCACATTAACCCTATGTGCTACCTTTCCAGGAGTCAAAACTTCCACTAGACAAAACTCCGATCTCTCTCTAGGAAGAACATTAAACACCAGAGTCGTCATGACATTTTTATTGTTGCCGAAAATTGCTGGAGGCCAGGAAGGAGGCAGCAAGCGCTTTTAAAACCTTAATTTACTTGCAAACATAATGTCTCCAACCAAAGTCAGGTTAACCCAGACTTGCCAGTGCTAGGGTCCACCTGCTGGTGCTAAGACACCAGCGCTTCTAAGGTCTTGCGAAGCCTTCTAAGGTCTAGCATGGGATTGGACTGGTTATTAAGGCTGAACCTGGTTCCCCAGTTCCAAATTCAGCAGCTCTGGCCATAGTGCCACATCGTCTCCCCCCACTGAACACTATACTGTCCCACTGAGAAAAACTCACACTGCCTTTGACTACAACCCAATAGCTGCCGGCTATAAACACCTGGATGAGGCTTAATTTAAATGACGCAATAGACAAGAGCAATATACGGCGTACAAAAATAAGTAACATCATCCTGGAAAAAGCAAACACTCATAGGGGAATGCAAAATTTAGCAAACCATGTGAAATGCAAGGAGGAACAACATTCATACCTTAACGCTTTTACACTCACTATTCAGAAATCAGTGAGTGCTTTTGCCTGAAAGGGGCCTTGAATGGTCCCATTTCAATGGCCATTGCTGATATCCTTACAAAACGTTAGCAGTATGGTAAAAAGACCACATCCCTGGAGTCAGAGCCGCAGTACACATTTTGTTTTCCAATCCACACCTTGCAGTACCTCCAGGATTTGTGCACTAGTTGCAAGCCCAGGGAAAACAAAGACAAGAAAACAAAAATAGCGCTTCACTGGCAAACTCTGTAAAAGTGGCGCTTAGTTGTGGAGTAGATATAGCTCCTGCCTCTTGTAGGGGGCGTTACTATATACGGGTGCTACTAATGTTAACCCCTCAAACGGGAAGGCCGTTGAGAGCGCGTTATGAAGGAGAGGTCTCCCGCACAAAAGAGGTGCCCCTATCGAAGGCTAGACCTATGCAGAAAGCTTGGGCCAGTGAGGAAAGTAAACCTGTGCTCGAGAGGATTCCAGCGCCGAAGAGATGTCTGTAAGCGAAAGGTAGATGGGAACGGAAGAATGATTTCCAGCGCAGAGATAATCCCGCGTGAGGGGCAAGGATGGAAGAGATGGCTGTAAGGGAATGTTATTGGTATGGAAGACTGGATACCACCAAGGAACAAAGTGCATGAGGGAAAGGTAAATTGGTATATAGGAAAGGTTTGCAGCACAATAAAGATGGCCCCAAGAGAAAAGTAAACGTGGAAATGCAAGCAGGAACAACATTGTTACCTTAACCTTAACGCTTTTACTCACTATTCAGAAATCAGTGAGTGCTTTTACCTGAAAGGAGCCAGGAAACGCCGGACTTGAAACGCCGATCGAGGAAACGCCGAGATCAGCCTTGCAGCAAGGGTCCCGCTCCGTAAAGACCGCCCATAAAATGGCCGAACCTTCCGATGTGTAAAAAAAAAAAAAAAAAACAAACACGCCCACCACGTGTAAAAGGGGCAGGAACTACGAAAAAGAGAAAGAAACGAAAAAACACACCCCCGAATCCGAAAAAGACGGGGCTTGTTTGGAGAGACAAAGCTCTTCTCCAATGGGTGACCAGCATTTAAGAGGCCAGCCAATGGAGAAGAGGGGAGAAGAGGGGCGGGTTCAAGCCCCTCTTCTGAAAAACATTAAATCTCGGAGCGAGACTGCGCAAGCGCAGCCTTCGCAGCCGAGACCTAAAAACTACCAACAAAAAAAGGGGCTTCCAGATCTAATCAGAACTATCATTATATCACAAACTAAAAACATTGTGCATCAAACACTTCTACATCCAACTCACCAACACCTGCTCCTTCCCATGCACACTAAACACACTGTATTGTACTTTATTGTTCAATTAACTAAAATCATTACAGTATACTATCATTACAATATGCTATCAAGAAGGAGGAAGAAGGGGAGGAGCCAAGATGGCGACCGGAGCAGACGCTTGAGCGCCCGGCTCCGTCGGCCCTTGGCCCCGGACTATTATCCTGATTCCTATCCTTGCCGATTCTCGAGGTGAAACGTGTGCGACGACGCGCTGTCCACGCCGCCGCTTCCCCGAAGTCTCAGCCCGCCCGGATGCCGGAGTTCTTGGTGCTTTTGTTCTCCGCCCTGGACCCCTGCTCCATTGTGGCCTTTGCCGGCCCCCTGGAAGCTCCGCAGTCCCCGGACCCGCTAGCGCAAACCCGAGCCCCGCGGTCCCGACCTCACCTAACACCACGGACTGTCGCCAGATGAGCCTGGGGAGGGACGGCCAGACACCTCCTGCACCCTGCGCCTGAAGGGCTGGGGCTGTAAGGTAAGCCCCGGTGAGGCGGGTCTCCTGCCCCGATCTGTGGACCGCGCTGTGGGAGGCTGCCGACCCCCTTCTTCTATTGCCTAATCGGCTGCAAAGAGAACCCGAGGGAAGGGAGGCGACTGTTGGTTTTCCCAGTTGCGGCGCAGACCTGAGGGAACTGACTCCTTGCTACGACCCCCCCCCCTGGCCATTGTACCGTCCGGCGGTAAAACATGGCGTTGTTTGCCTGCTCGCGGCTGGGGGGTGATACTCCGGTCTTGCCCGCTGCCCGCTTCGCCCTCCCTCCACCAGACACCAGCTCCACAGTGCCGTCCCGGATTGCTGCCGATGTGGGGGTGCAGCCTCCGCTGACATGCGGCTCCGTACTGGCCGTCCTGCGGGACTTTCGTCTACAAATGTGTGCTCGCTTTCAGGCGCTGAGTGAGCAGTTTGACTCCATGCTGTCGGCTGCGGGCCGTGAGCGCTCCGTTTGTCATCAACACGGCGTGGGTCTGCCAGTGCTTTTGTCCTCTTGCGGGGACGCAACGGCTGTGTGTGATCGTGCTACACTGGTGCCTGCATCTGGCTTTCCCGGCACCCAGGATCAATTGCTCTCCAGCTTAACAGCGGATACTTTGTTTCCCCGTTCATTGCTGCCTGCTTCATTGTTGCCTGCCTCACCGCGTCTGCAAGAGTATCCAGCTGAGCAACACCTAACATCCTCGAGGAATCGTTCACGGTGGCCTACTGCTTCTTTTCTGTGGAACTCCTGTACTCTACATGCCATGTCTGGACTTTATGTGGTGCACAAAGGGACCTCTACAGATGGTCGGCGGCCATTTTGGGATTCTACTTCACCATCTTCTCCCAAGCGGCCATATTGTCTTTGTCTGCACGGGATGCGGGGCCTTCATGTAGGGGCTGGCTTAATCTCAAGCCCGCGATCGGGCCAGGGCTAGACTGATTAATATCGCCATGGTTTCACGGAGGGGCTGGACTGGGACTGGAACTGTATGTATACTTTGTGCGCATTAGTCGCGATTTGTCTTCTTTCATTTAAATTGTTGTGACAATTCATTTTCACACGACCGCTTTTGGGGTAGTGGGTTCTCAGTGTGTGGAAGCCAAAGATGGCCGATGGTTTAGGGCGCTCTGATGATACGTAGGCTCCTCCCCACTTTCTTCTTTTTGGGAGTTTAGATTAGAATAGTTCTATTCTTTTCTCACCCCCTTTATCATAGGTGTACTGTTTTCTTATCTTTCTTTACTTTATTCTTACTTTTTTTTTTTTGTCTATATTTCGGGTTTATTGGGCGACAGGCACTATGCTGGGGGGGGGGAAGGCCGTAGCCTCCGCATTGGTGTAGGGTGGGGGGGTAATTTACTGTTTCTAATTAGTTCTATGGGCCTTTTTTTTTTCTCTTTATGTTTCTGCGCTATACTTGTTTCGATTCTGGGTCCGGGTGTGGGGTTGACTGAGTGGGGGCGGCACTGGAGGGGTGCGTAATTGCTCATGTGACTACCCTGTTATATAACTGCATTGCCTCACTGCCTGAGATTTTACTTCCATTGCTGTTTTAATGATGCTGCTGCTCTCCCGTGTGGTGAAGATATCGTGCGGACTCGAATCTCCTTGGTTCTTATTCTTCACTGACTATTTCCCTGATAAAATTATTTTGAAAACTTTAAAATTAACCTTCACTTCTCCTTTCCCTGGGGTCAAGGATCTCTCCAGTGTATGATTCATAAATCGTTGCTAACCTTGACCGTTGAAGCACAGGGGCCGTAATGTTTGTATCAGTGCTTAACCGTATCGTGGCCGGCCTGAAGGTTGTAGGCCCGTATTTGTTCTTTCAATATGCACGAATAAAGGTTTTAAAAAAAAAAAAAAAAAAAAGAGGAAGAAGGAAAAGTTAAGACTCACTGAGTTTGCTTAAAGTTAAAAAAAAATCTTAAAAGCAATTGTCCGAGCTGGAACTAAAGTGCTGGTGCATAGGGGCTACTCCTGCATCTGGTGGCCCAGTTTGCACATCTTTTTGGGCGGGCCCTGTGCCCGGTAAAATAAGTGTTTATTTTGGGGACTAGCCCTTTAAGGCGACTTCATTTTCCTTGTTTCGGTGCCAGGTACCTGGATTAGCTTGTTTATTCCTCTGGTCTTGATCTTTTTTGTTCCCTTGTGTGCCTGGGATTTGTGATGAATGTAAACTGAGGCAGGACTCTGAGTATATTGTAGACACAGGACTGATATTTTGTTTTGAGAAATGTTAAATCATAGTCACTCTTGCTGGTTACATCCTGTATCTTAATGGTTTGTGTTAGTGCAGCTCAGATTGCATCTATGAATTTCCCTAGTCAGGCCACAATTTGAGCTGTGTTGGTGGCGAAGCACAGGTCAGAGACTTCTCTGCATTGTCCAAAGCCGTGAGACCTGCAAATTAGGAGTACCAGGCAGTGCCGCTCTCTAGCTAATTTTGGGCATCAACACAGCAGATGAAGCCAAGATTTATGGTGGTAACTACAAAGACGACAGGCGACTGAGTTGTCTTGCCGGGCCCAGGATGGATTGAAGTCCACAATGGGCAGAGCGAGAAGTCTCATGTAGGTGATTCTTTCGGAACTAATACCAGATTGAAAGAGGGGAAAGATCTTGTTCTCTTTTGCCCAGGCTGCTAGTTCTTTCAATAGTATTTTTGCATACGCTTTCGCTTCTATATCTAATAGAGCAATAAGACGGTAATTTTCTGGTTTCGTGCTGTCCCCTTTTTTATAAATGGGGAAAAGAATGTAACCTTTCCACGACAGTGGGACGGTTGACGTGGCATAAGCATACTTGAAGAATAGGGTGAACTGTTCTGCCCAGAATACATGTGAGGCTTTAAACACTGATGCAGGGACTCCATTGGGTCCTTCATTTTTGTATTAAGGTGGTTACCTCGGCCTCTGTGATGTTAGGTGTTTTAACAACCTTGTATGTTACTGGGGAAGGTTGTTGTGGGTGAGTATATGACGTGTTCTGGTGGTTAGAGTATAACTGCTTAGCGTGTTTGACCCACTCAGTGGCTGCCACTCCGTTCCCTTTTGTCTGACCCGTGTTACTGTGTTGATTGATATATTTCCAAAGTTGGATATGTCCCCTTTCTTTGAGGAGAGTGAATATTTTCAACCATTCTGCCTCAATTTTCTTAGATCGTATCTCCCAGACTTTCTTTCTATGTTCTGCACGAAGAGCTGTTATTGTCTGTTTGTGCTGATTTTTGATTCCTTCTCTTCTTGCCTTCAAGGCCTTTAAGTGGCTGCGTTTGGTTGGATGTAGTCCCCTTGTTTTAATTTGTGGTGGGAGTCGGTGACTGTAGGTAGCCTGCATTTGAGTGTTTCCAGACCCCCCCCCCCCCCCCCCCCCCCCCCATGGCATTAGTTCCTCTAGGAGTGCTTTCCAGTGCTCGGGGGGTGCTGAAGGGGCACATGACTGTGGGGTTCGACTCCTTGTGTGTAATCCACTCCAAACGTTTTGGGCCAAGATATGCAGACCATTTTATTCTGCTCAGAACTTCATGGTACTCTTCTCCAGTTGAAACCCCTAGTGTTTGTAGTTGTGATGCGGTTTTCCCATTTAACTGAAGGGTTGCCCTCAGCAGCCTATGATCGCTCTCATCCCTATTGACCACTTTGAAGTTAAGGTATGATACCAGGTCATCTGAAATAAAGATGTAGTCGATTGTGGACTTGTGCCTGAAGGTGGGGAGAGGGAGCCAGAGAACATCCGCACCCGTTTTGATGGCGTGCACGGAGACCAGGTTTTGATTTTGAAAAAGCCGCTGCAGTGGGGCAGCATTGGTATAAGGTGGCGGTGGATTTTCGGATTCTCTAACTCCCGGTTGTTCAGGTCCCCGACAATAACTGGGAAGTGTGAGACGTATATGTTTAAAAGATGATCCATTTTTGTTGCCAGTGTTTTTTGTGCTTGTTTTTTTTGCTGGGAGGCGGCGTTGACATAGCAGTTGATTAATAGAAGGTTAATTGGGTTATTATTGCTTTTTAGCCCGCTGATGAGTGCCGCTTGCAGATCTGAGGTGTTAGTTGCAATTAAAGTTGTCTCTATTCTGTGAGCTTGATTGATGAAGATTTAGAGACCACCAGATGCTCTCCCAAAGATATTGCGTTTTATAGCTATGGAATAAAGTTCATAGAAACCTGGGAGGATTAAGGGTTTTGGTGGCCCAAGTCTCTTGTAGGCACAGGATGTTGTTTTCTTGAAATGATTTAAATACTGAATTGAAACCAAGAAGTCTTTTTAAGCCAGCTACGTTCCAGGATATAATGGACAGCTGTGTGTTAATTCCTGGGATTCTGGTGCTCATCCGGTGGCAAGCAGCCTTTATTGTGTTAGTGGTGCCGTCGTGGTGGCTGACCTTTTGGACAAGTCCGAGTTCCATGACCAGGGGTTTGCGTTGGCCCGCTGGTAAAAACTGTCCTGTGGTCAAAGGTACTTGTTATCCTATAAGCGTTGTAAGATTTTGACTTGACTTAGCTGGAAACACTTGCTACCTTTACTCAAAGGCAAGACACTTTGAAAAACACACACGCACACACCCCCACACACACACACACACACCCTCCTCCCCATATGTACTTCAGCACCCCACTTAGAAATAGTAAGCACACACATGCTATGATACAGTACAAGTATCCACACTCAGTTTTGACAGCTTTTCATGGTTGTTTACGTTTGTGAGAGGACCCTCTTTTGAAGCTTTTGCAACCAGTGACAGTAAACCGGAAATGTCAGAATGTTGGCTATCACTTAGTACTTTCAGTCGGTACTGGTTCTGTTTTAAATGTACTCTCTGATTTCTGTATGATCCAAGAGTTCAGGCTCCAGGTATTCTTTCCTAGGCCTACTACCCTTCAGAAATAACACATCATATTGAAAGTTGCACTTTGAATGGAAAATGAATGAAAGCTGTA
Organism: Triturus cristatus; assembly: GCF_964204655.1. Lineage (NCBI taxonomy): Eukaryota > Metazoa > Chordata > Amphibia > Caudata > Salamandridae > Triturus > Triturus cristatus. The sequence goes on along the minus strand of NC_140585.1, from coordinate 748,126,031 downwards.
TGCCCCATCACCTTTCACTGTAATTCATCCACTAAGCAGGCTTCAGAATACCCATCGCCCAATAAGTAGTCCAAAAACATTAACGCTCAATCTTGTTCTGGCAAGTCATCTTTAGTTCCTTTCCCTTTCAATTAATGTAACATCAATAGTAAAAATCTTAGCTCACCAAATACTATATTCAAGTGCCACTGGCAAGACTCACACACTCTTTGGTCTAATAGGGCTGATTAAGAGTTTGGCAGACAAGTGGCTCAATCATAAATGTGGCAGATATGCCCTCCACCTTCTCCAGCAATAATCCATCTTGGAATAACACCGCCAAGCAAACCAGGAATATTGATAGGATCTCAAGGATAACCTGTGGTCTGAGACTCTTGCAGATGAATGTTGATTCAGCTGAAAACCTCCATCCTGTATCCCCACTGTTATCATTTCTCATACATCCTAACAACTCCCTCAGCTGTTCACCTCCAACCACTGACAATGGCGTGCAAACATCCGAAAGATGTTGAAAATCCCAACTTTAACTTTAACCTTCACTGAGGTGATCCCCCAGAGACAATACTTTTCAAACCCTTTCCTCATCCCTGATTGAAAATGACTTGACCCAGCCCCCTTGATTATCATCCATATTAAGTCACATGCTAGATTTGATTATCCTGTATAGTGCACATTGTACATAACATTTTATACGATTGCAGTGGATTGGCCCAAATAATATCAAACCCCTTTTGACTTTGCCTTCTCCAAATCTAAATCATTTGGTCAACTCAAATGACCCACAATCTGGACTAGAGACACTAAAAATATCAATCAAGAGGTCTTGAAAGTGTACTAACAGCCGAACTCCCTCTCTACTTGGAACATCAGGATGTAAACACTATTAATCATTTAAACAACACCTTAACTCCGGTCATGGAGGTGTTGCGCTCCCCAGAGATAAAAAGTTTCAAGAAGAAACAAATGCAGACTTGGTATATGAAAGATCTGAATGAAGAAAGAAAACTCCTCAGATTGTTTGAACGCTCATGGCAGCAAAATCCCTCCAGGAAAACCTTAAACTTCTTTGTAGTTCTTGATGATCTTACATAAAGCAAGTCTTTGAGCAAATAACTCAGTCCATCAGCTATCATATTGAGTCAGCCATTAATAAACCTAGAAAGCTTTTTGAAATAGTCAAAGCAGCATCTCTGCCTATGACTACTCAGGAAACATTGGAGCCAGAAAGAAATATGAGAAATGTTCATATTTCTTGAATACAAAGATCGAAAATCTTGAAGTAGCTGTTATTGTGCAAATTGTCAGCAATCCTCCAACCTCTGGATCGGTTTTGAAGAAAAATTGCAAATCGAGTTGCATAACATTATCTCTAAAATCACTCCTAGTAACTTCTTAGATTGTTACTTGTCAACCTTGTAAAAAAGATGTGCAGATTCCTAGCACAACACTGATCCAACTTCATAACCCTTGCCTTGCAGCAGTGCACTTTTCCAGATTGTTTAATTATAAGTCAAGTATCTCCTTTGCTACAAAAACACAACAGCTCACACAGATTACCTCAAAAACGACTGCCCGCTCGCTGGGCTCCCATTCCAGGCAAACCTCCTGGAGAACTGTGTCAACATTCAACTGAAACACTTTATCAAAACCAACACACTGCTGAATGGATTTCAATTGGGTTTTATGGTTTAAATCTTTTTTGATTTTCATAACAACAGAGGAAAGGAAACCAGACCCCGACTCCTTAATACAATCTATGACAAACACAAGTGTTGCGACTAATCGCATTACCAGGGTAAGAAGCATGGAGCGAGGCTACCAGAGAAAGCGGGATAAGAAAGAGAACAAAGGACGAAAACATCAGAGGAAGAACCTCCAAAAATGTAAACCCAAAGGATCCCCAAACCTGCCCCCCCTCTGCCGCCTCCCCCCCCCCCTCGTCCATCAACTAGGAGAAAAAACAAAAGGGGGGGGGGGGGGAAGAAAAGTCCCCGGGATAGGGAAGGAGGACCAGAGACCCACAGCAGATCATCTCAATTTGGCAGATCTGCGCGGGAGGGCCTTCTGTGGGATCTGTGTTTCTGCCAGACGCAGTATAAGATAGCGGGGGCATGTTAGTTCCCTGAAATCAACCATAAGGAGGGTCAGAAAGGGGCACCAGAGCTCTGGGAATTCAGACCCTCTACCTGCCAGAGTGAGAGTGAGCTTCTCCATCCCCAACACCGACCACAGTCTCTGCAACCATCCCCAATGAGGTGGAGGGGAGGGGGGAGCGCCAGTGCGCCAGTATATTCTGTGTGGCAGCTCCCAAAGCGATAGCGATCAGGCGTCCCCTTCGGGATATTAGAGGGTACATCAACGGGTTTGGGAGGCCCAGAAGTACATAGGCAGGGAAGCGCGGGAGCTCCGTGTCTAGGTGAGTATCTATGTCGTCCAATATTTGGGACCAGTAAAGCTGAATGTGCTCACAACTCCATAGTAGATGTTCTAGGGTGCCCACCTCCCCACAGCCTGTCCAGCAGGGAGCACTCTGGTGGGGATCAAATCGAAGGAGACGCTCAGGCATATAGTACCAGTAGGTGACTACCTTAGTCATTGTCTCGGTCAGACCTACATGGTGTGCTGAGTGTCGGGCCCTGTAGTAGATGTTATCCCATTCCTTATGAGTGAGGGACCTCCCGATTTCCCTCTCCCAGCGCATCCGGCCCGCGTTGTACGTATGCGCGTTTGTGTCATGTAGGTGCTTGTAAAAATCAGAAATTAGCTTTTTATCTGAGGATCTGGTAATCAACCTTTTCTCAAATGTAGTGAGGGGGCGCTGAGCACCAGGTTTCACTTGAGGCTGCAGGACCCAATGTCTAAGTTGAGCGTATGGGAGCCTCTCTGTCTCTGGAAGACCATAATCTGTGCGAAGCTGTGGAAAGGGAATGATGCCATCTGTGTTGAATAGATGTCCAAGGCATCTACACGGAGAGGGCCGCCAGAGTGCAAAAGCCCTAGACACCATGCCTGGTTGGAATTCGGGATTGTTAAAGAGTGGCGTCAATGGAGAGGGGAAGGACGTCGGAGCGTGTGTGATAGCAGTACGATCCCACGCCTCCAAAGTCGGACCCGTGATATAGGAAGCATAGAGATTCGGCGGCCTGTGGGCCTTCCGCAGAAAGGGGACACCCTGCAGGGTTGTTGCCGCCTCCGCTTGGTCTTGGAATAACCAATGCTTCTCGGACTCCAATCGACTCCACTCCACAAGGTAGCGGAGTTGTGTAGCGTAGAAGTAAAGCTGCAGGTCAGGAACCCCAACCCCACCCCGCTCGGGCGGTAAGATTGCTATGGCGTGCTTAAATCTGGGCTTGCGGCCCTGCCAAATAAACTGTGCCAGCTCGGTTTGAGTTTGCTGAATCCAGCCCGAAGGTGGACTGATAAGAAACGTCTGAAAAAGGTACAGGATTTGTGGAAGGATAGTCATTTTGGTAGCCGCGATTCTACCCAGCCAAGAGAGGGTGTGATGTTTCCACTGACCCAATTCACTGCGAATGTGGGCGCGGAGCCGGTCGTAATTAGCGGTGACTGTAGTGTGAATGGTTGGGCCTAATTACACTCCCAAGTAGGAGACCGTAGAGGTCGCCCACTGTATCGGGTGTTCCTCCTGGAGACTGCCCATCATGTGCCGGGCAACGGAGATATTAAGTGCCGTTGATTTTTTCCATATTAATTTTAAAACTGGATGCCTGCCCAAAACTATGGAGTTCGATAAATAGCGCTCTGAGGGACTGGACCGGATCCGTGAGAGCTAATGGAACATCATCCGCATATAAGCTGATGGTGTGGACATCTCTGCCAAATTTGATTCCAGTTATAAGGGGATGACACCGAATCCGAAGAGCTAGCGGTTCCATATAGAGCGCAAAGAGGAGGGGTGAGAGGGGGCATCCCTGCCTCGTTCCTCTGCTAATGCTGAACCGGGAGGAGGTCTGTCCATTCACCCGGACTGTGGCCGTAGGTAGATGGTAACAATTCAGAATCCGCACGTGCAGTTTCTCCCCCAGTCCAAACCGTCGCAGTGCATGCTCTAGATAGGGCCAATCCACCCTATCGAAGGCCTTCTCCGAGTCTACGGCCAGTAACATATATTCCCCGGCGATACGCGATGCCTTTTCAATGGGGTGGAGGACTCTCTTGGTATTATCACTCGTCTGCCTCTGCGGTATGAATCACGCCTGGTCAGGCTCCACTAGCTGGGGCATGTAGGGCCCAAGTCGGGTTGCGATGATGCTCGTATATAGTTTAAGATCGACATTGAGCAGAGATATCGGCCTGTACGCGCTACAAAGTGTTGCGTCCTTCCCTGGCTTGGGGATAACCACAACCGACGCATCTAACATTTCTGCCGGGATGGCTCCATCCAAGTCTCTCAGTAAGGGAGCCAACTGCGCACAAAAAGTTTTGTAAAAGGCTGCCGTGTATCCATCCGGCCCCGGTGATTTGCCCAACTTTAAACGTGAAATTGCTTCAATGACCTCCTCCGTCCCAATATCCCTGTCGAGATAGTCAGCTTGTGCTGGAGTAAGAGACGGTATCCGAGCAGTCTCTAATTAGGCGGAGCAATGGAGTGGGTCTAGGGAGTCGCTCGAATAAAGAGACGCATAGAAATCACGAAAGGCTTCCGCGATCGCCCTGTCGTCCGACATAAGGTCACCCTCGAGGCCCCGGCGAATAGCATGCACCCCTTGGCACTGCCGGGTCGCCCGCAGCCTATGGGCTAGCAGACGTCCACATCTGTCGCCCCCAGTATAAAAGGACTGGCGCAATCGGAGAGCCGCATACTCTGCTCTATCCTGATCTAGGGCCGCAAGCTGCTTCCGTTCCAAGCATAACTGTCGCCATGCTCTAGCTGCCCCTGTGCGCTGGTGCATTTGCTCTAATTCAGCCACCCTCTGGGTAAGCTCCGCCGTTTGCGACTGCGCTCCAAATTGCTGGCCGTCGAGATGGCGATGAAGTCCCCCTGCAGGACAGCTTTAAGGGCCATCCATTGTGTCGCTAGAGACGTGTCCGGGTTTGCGTTAAGAGTGAGATAGTTGGCGATTGCTACCTTAATTTGGTCGACCGTAGCAGCAGAGTGCAATAGCGTGTTGCGCAGTCGCCAATGCCGCAGTGGTTGCTGTACTGGAGAGAATTGGAAGGTGGCAACAATCGGGGAGTGATCTGAAAGAGATGCAGTAAGGATTTCGGAGTCCATGGCGAGCGCCTGCAGTGGGAGAGAGCTAATGAAATAGTCTAGCCTGGCGTATGTTTTGTGTGCCCCTGAAGTGTGTGTAAGTGCGGCTGCGGGGATGAAAGGAGCGCCACAATCAACGAGCCCAAGATCACCAAGGCGAGCCAACCCCGCCTGAGAGAGAGAGCACCCACCTGAGACGTCCGCTGGGCAGAACGGTCATTAAGATTGTCAAAAACTAAATTCAAGTCCCCTCCCAGCAGCAGGCGGCGCTCCAAGTTGGCTGTGGCTTCAGTAAGGACAGTGTGGAAAAACTTGTCCTGACCCTCGTTCGGGGCATAAACGGAGCCCACTATGAGAGAGACCCCGGCCACTAGGAATTGATAAGTGAGTAAGCGGCCCTTTATCTCAGCCTCCTTTTGAAGGACCCTGCCCTGAAAGGAGCGAGAGACCAGGATAGCAACCCCGGCGGATTTAGTGGAATTAGAAGAGAAGAGTTGCGTGGGGAAGGCACGCGATTTCAACCTGTGATGGTCCCTGGGGGTGAGATGCGTTTCCTGTAAGAGGCTTATGTCTGCCTCTGAGTGTTCAAGAAAGTAAAGGACCGCTTTGCGCTTTACTGGGTTGTTGAGTCCCCGAACATTAAGGGTCAGAATCTTGAGTGGCTTATGAGGCATCTAGTGTGGGAGGAAAGGACATGCCTAGGCCGAGCGCGCAGCGCCTACGATGAGATCTAGTCTGGGGACAATCGAAACACAGTGTGCTACCAATAAACCACCTGTCTGGGGAGGAAAAAGGGATGGACGAGAGGAACAAACCCCAAAGCAACCCAAAAAACCCAAAAAGAGAGGATGTCACCCCCCTCGCTTCAAATAACATAACAACCATAGACAACAATAGGCAGAGTCCGTTGTCCCACGACAACTGGTCAGTCAAAGTACTGGGGTCCATACTGTGGCCACTGGAAGAGCAGTTCTCCCCCCACCACCCACCCAGAGCTAGCAAAGATGATAAGAAAGAGTATGCCTGTAAGAGGCGCACTCCAGCTTCATTTGTCCGTGTCTTCGCCTCCTGCAAGCGCCTCTGTTGCTGCGGTGAGCGCCGCCCACTGACTCCGGGCAATCTCCGACTGGGACGGTCCACGAGAGCGCTGCGTCGAGCCTGCCTCTGCCATCCAGATGAAGGCGACCCCAGGCCCAACGCAGCCCCCCCCCCTGATCTCCGTCATCGTCCGGCGCCGTAAAGCCCAGTAGCTGGCATGCGGCCATCAGGGAACGCAATTGGTGAAGTCTGCCTTCATGGCGGAAGATGAGGTGGAACGGATGCCCCCATGAATAAGTGAACCCTTGCTGCCGCAGGTGCTCCGTCACCGGGCTGCAGGGTAATCAAAGCCAGATCTTGGTATAGGACAGGAGTGTGACCCTGAAAGGAAAGAGGATGGAGGGCTCGAGCCTTTGCGAGGATGGCTTCCTTAACTTTAAAGTCCTGAACACATACCAGGATGTCCGCCGGCGGGCCGTTGAGGCGCCTGGGGGGGGCCCACTCTATGGGCCCTGTCCAAGACGACGACAGTGTCAGGAGTACCCCCAAGATGTGCTGGAACAGGGCCGTGGTGAAAACAAACCGGTCCCGAGTATCCTCGGTCATCTTGACTCCCCGGATCCGGATGTTGTGTCTTCGGGAGCGGTTTTTCAAATCCTCCAGATGCGTTTGGATATCCATGTTTTGGTCCCGCAGGCGGATCACCTCCTGCTGAAGTATCGCTGTATCCTTTATCGCCATATCTCTTTTCTCCTCAAGGGTGGCGACACGTTCTCCAACCTCGTCAACATCCTTATGTAAGTCCTTAATTTCGGCAGCGAATTAGTTTTTGACCGATTGGATGTCCTCGCGTAGGGTAAGGAAAAGAGACTCCAAGAAGGCCTTCGTGATAGGCTCCTCCCCGGCACTCGGAGAGATCTTTGGGGCCGCTGCGTCAGGCACCCCGCTAGCCATGGAGGCGGGCAACTGGGGACGGCCGAAGATGTCTTTCAGAGGTTTTACCTTGGTGTGCTTAGCTTTGGACATGCTTTCTCCTCCCCTCTGGTCGCCCCCGGGCATACAACACGAGAGGGCAAAGCCCCTTCAGAGGCCAGTGCCGTAGCTGTGAGGGAATCGCAAGAGAGTTGGAAAGGCTCAAGCGGGAGTCCCCACGTGGGCGCAGGGCTCCCTCCACCAGCGCGAAGTCGCCGCGGGCCCCAATAGCTCCAGGCCCGGAGAACCTCCGTCCGGTGCACCAGCGTCGGAGTATCGCACCAGTCGAGCCCAAAATGCTGTCCAGGGCCCAGCCAGCCAAGTCCCCGTTACCCTAGGAGTCCAGGAGGCCAGATCCCAGCCCCGAGCTACTACAGGAAGGGGGCTCCAACCGACCCTGTCAGACAGGCCTCGCCGTCGTGCCACGCGACTCTCATGGCCGAACCCTTAGCCTGCAGTCCCCGGGAGAGCCTCAATAACCAGAGTCCGATGAGGCGCCGGGGCGCTCTACCTCCGCCTGGCCCACCTCCAATCGCCTGTGCTGATCAAAGTCTGATAGTGGTAAGGCCCCTCCATAGCTGGTCACTACTGCGTCACAACGTTAGTCCGGCACAACACTCACTCGGAGCCCCGGGGCCCCGCGCATGTCATCTGCTCCACCAGCTCTTCTAGACCTCCAAGCAAGGGGGCGCCTCCTCCGATCTACTCTGCCTCACTCCCGGGGGGGGCGTTACGGGGCCAAGCATCCGATGGGGGGATGAGGGGGGGACCGCCGTAGCCCCAGGTCAGCCCCGCACTGTCCCAGTCACCGCCTGTACCCTGCCCCCAGTTGTCGAGGTCGATCATTTTGCTGTACCTGGACGACAGACCCATGCTGGCTCATCCTTCTTGACCTATCTACAGCTTACGATACGGTCAACCATGATATCCTTATTTATGTCCTAAAAGACCTTATGGGCTTTGAGGAGAATGTCCTTCAGTGGTTTATATCCTAACTTGAGAACTTCCCCAAAGCGAGCAAAGTCAAACATGCATTTTCAAACCCTGTTGAAATCCTACAAGGAGTCCCCCAAGGCTTGGCCCTAGTGCCTGCACTTTTCAATCTCTGGCTGCAGCCACTGGGCAAACTCTTAAAATACTCAGCCATATCCTATCATCAAGTTGCAGGTGAAACCCAGCTCTACTGGAGTCACCTCTCACGTACATCTGTCTACTGTGTTCAATGCTATACAGCATTCATTCCTGACTGACAATACACCACCTTTAAATTCAATCTTTACAAAAATGATTTTCATCTCTCTAAATGCATCCTCTATTCCAGCGGGGTAGTGATTATGTTATTCTAACATCTTAAGCTAATCGACCTCTATTACCATACACTCTAAATCCTTTGGCTACACTCTAGAGAACAGATTAAATCTCCTTAGTCACAATAATACATCAGCAAGGACCACAAATACCAACTAAAGCCATCTGGGGATATAAACCCCTTCATACCCACTGATGACCTAAAAACTATGGTAAGAACGTTGTTCCTTTCTAGACTAGACTGTGGAAGGGCCATTTTGTCTGGCATACCCAAATCCCACTGAGCTCCCTGGAATGCCTCCCTGCAGATGCTACTTGTGTGGTGTGAGGTGCTGACCGTTATGAGCACATCAGTCCAATCTTGTTCATCTCAAGTTGGCAGCCTGTTAAAGGAAGATCCATGTTCAAAGTTACCTGCATATTTCACAAATTCACCCACTCCCACCAATTGCACTACCTAAACAAGAAACCAGAACTTTGTTGTGGATTTTGCTATCTCAGGACTACTGAACGACTGACTACTCCTTGAAATCCAAGCTTTCAAAAAAAAAAAACATACCTTGAATCAGTCTTTTTCTGGATGTTCTCCCAGAATCTGGAATTTGGTAATCCTGAAATTAGGATATTCAGAAAACTTTTGTCAACTCCACCCTCTGCTAGCCTGGACGGATTCTAAAACATGTAAATGTGCTTGACTTTTCATGTATTTGAATTCCCTCCATTTTGTGCTGAGTTGTTAGGCACCAAACAACTGTGGCTAGTGTTGCTTTGTTGCTGATCTCTGCTTTTGGTTATTATTATTATTATTTATTCGACTTCTTGATGTGTACATATACACTGTGCGCCTTAATCCTTATTTGTATGTCCTTGTCCATGACCCTGAGGTTGCCTACAAGGTTCATGATTTCTTCTGCTTTAGATTCCGAGTTTATGATCCCTCACTTTGACTCTCAGTTTGCACGTGTGTAGGCTCTGCTGTGTTGTGTACAGCACTCTGGTGATCTACAGCCTAGTACACGCTATAAAAAACTATACATAAATTAGACCTGGTCGCCCAGCAGTTCTGGTCGTACTGCTTTCTAGGAGATATCTTTGGTCTGCTCTCCAGAAGGTAGGTCCCCTTCTGTTATAGCATAGACGATCCATAATGGTGAGAAATGCTACCTCCAAATATTCCCGGTGGTTTAGGAGGGGATACAGCATTTACAACGCTGTCATTACATTGCAGTACTATTACAACCCGGTCGTTACAACGACTGCGTTGTTAGTACGTGATGCATTCACATCACAAGTCATTACAACGAATTGCTGTAAGGGGGCGCTGAGGTATTGGAAATGAATTCCAACACCTTCCCTACTGTCGCGCAAACCGGAGTAGGAATAGTAACTAATACTATTCCTAAATCCAGCGCGCCTCTTACTGCAAGTCGTTGTAGTGACTTGCAATGTAAATGCATGGCGTACCAACATTGCAGTCGTTGTAACAACCGCGTTGTAAAAGCACGCAATGTAATATATTGCGTAGTAATGTGCTATATTCGATTAGGAGGCCTTGATTAATCCCTTGGATACCGTCTTGTAATTTGGATGACGCATTCCCTTAAATGTTCCCACTTATTGAGTCTAACTCTTAAGCATTGTGTTTGTTTGTTTAACAGCTGTGGCGGCAGAGAAAGATGGCACCCCAGTGTTCAAGTTCCCGAGGTGGAGAGTTAAAGGAAAACCTATCCAGGAGGTGGTGACGGCCTATAAATCAGTTGGGGCGGAGCTGAATGTACTTCCCTTCTGTTCACAATTCATCCCCATGGATGTGATCGATCACCCCAAACATGGCTCTATAATCTACCATCCATCCCTTCTTCCCCGCCACAGAGGAGCATCTGCTATTAACTGGTAAGATTGGGAGATTTTTACAAAATGTTTTCCTTGCTCGTACAAAAACATTTTTTGAATTGACAAAGAAATCAATTTCATCTTTGTGTCCTGAGGCCATCCATCAAGGTTTAGCATATAAAAATGCAATTATGTTTTAATATTTCCAGAGCAAAAAAGATTTATATAACCACCGCACAATAATTTCACATGCACATTGCTTGAAATTGCCACAAGTTATTACTGTGCCACGTTCAGTCAGTTTCAAAAAAATTCTAAGCACCCTTACTCACAATATCAAACTAAGAAATATATTCAAGGCATTAATAAATCCTTATTTGCTTTCTTGCTGTTCATTATGTGACAATTAGTTGCTTTATTCCTAGTGCACAAAATGTATTCAGCTTTTTTCCCCAAAAATACTTTTTGGATTACATATGCACTGCAGTTCTTTTTAGTACTGTTTGATCAAGTGCAGGATAGTCGTAGATATATTTAGAACAGTGTGTGTTATAAAAGTAGTGCCTGAATTTCCAAAACATATTACCTACCATGCATAGTATCAATTTTCACTGCAGTATTTTTAGTTCATTTATGAAGTGTATACATTTTAGAACGTTTAAAAAAATATGTTCTAAATAAGGATTTATTTGACTCCAAAAAAAAAAGCACATAAATACCTGATCTATTTTGTCACATAACACTTACTCCGTGGCAGTCGAGCATGAATCACTGGTGTGTACTGACCACAAATTAGACACTACCTTGTAGCGTTAATATTAAATCTCTGTTGGCCAACACCGGATCATTGCATGTGTCAGAAAGAGTGCTGGAGGTTAATCCTATTCTTTAGAGGTGAAAAGACCATACAGGAAGCATTTTTCATAGTGTAACAAAACATACTTATTTATTGTATTTAATGATTCCTACTTACCCTAGTGATATAACAGCGATCTATACCTTGCAAATACCGCTGAAGTCATGAAATACATTGCCTGTGTCAGGAAAGTATGAAATATAAACTGGGTATGAAACATGACAAGCGCTGTTGCTTCATGCAATGACTTGGACTACAAAACTTTCAAACAAGGAACAATTACTGTGTTCGGTGTCTTTTTTTTCTTCACTCTACCGTTGCATGCATGCACAGTGCGACATTACTGATTTTAGATCCACTCTCACCCCTTGAGTTATTTGTCAGAATATCACGGCCAAAAATATTGTGTTACCAAAATATTGTAACCAAATTATTGAGTCCCCAAAAATTGTGACAGTGCGTATATATAACTTTGTATAGTTTTACTACTCTTAACTCCACATCGACAAACCATGAACATGTGTATCCCTTCAAGGTACATATATGAGGAATTACGTTAAGTGAATATATACTTAACTATACATACCTTCACAATATTTTGGTAGTCGATATTCTAACTACAGCATTTTGGCATAGGTAATACAATATTTAAAACTGAGCACGTTATGTTTTGTTACACCCATTTATACCGCGCATGGCTGAAACTAAAATTATTTGACCGGATCCGTAAGTGGATTGGATGTTTGTCCGGCCAGGTTAAAGCATGGAATCCCCATCGGAATGAGGTCCGCCAGTCGTAACTCCCAAGCAGAGAAAACAAGCTTGGTGCGCCCACTTTGGTAAAGACTCGATGAGTCACACTTAGCGCCCTAAATTGAATCCACTTCTTCACTGGGAAGCAATAGATTGCAGAGCTGATACGACACTGAACTAGTTACTGGCAAGTGATATAGCAGCCTTTCTGCTGCATTCTGGATAGACTGCAATCTCTTTTTAGCAATCCCAGTGGAGCCCAGATATAGAGCGATACAATAATCTAGGCACAAAATGATTAAGGCTAATATGATCATCTTCTGAATGGCAAAAGGAAACCTAACATTTTCTACAGGCTTCTTAATAGCCCAAAGCAGCAGGACGTCAGCGCTTCAATTTGTGGCTCAAGGGACAGCTTGTTGTCAACCCAGGCTCCCAATTTCTTAACTGCTGGTTTGGGCTCAGGAGGTTGACCCAACATGTTAGGCCACAAATGCGGACCCCATTCCAGAGAGTGTTTGCCTATCATTACACTGTCTGTTTTACCGTCATTTAATGTCAAGCAGTTTGAGTGCATTTATTGTGACACAGCTGACATACAGTCTTGAATAGGACAGGCCTCACTCCTCCAGAGATGACAATGTTTGGCTCAACTGGGTATTATCAGCGTTGGATACTAAAGACCACCCAAGGGAGTCTACAATTTCTTTTAGTGGCCTAACGTAGATGTTAAAAGTGTGGGCTTAAATCTGAACCTTGAGGAACCCCAAACTCCAGTTGATGCTTAGTAGAGGCAAATGGTAAAGACATTACCTGAAAAGAACGATCCTTCAGAAATGAGGCAAGCCAAGCCAGCAACTTTCCCTGTATCTCGATCGTGTTCAATCTGCCCTATAACACCTTATGGAATATGGTGTCAAAAGCTGCGCTTAGATCTAGTAAAATTAAAACATCAGAACCCCCCCCCACCCCATACATCAACTGACAAAGCTCATTGGACACCTTGAACAGCCTGAATCCATTCTGAGCAGGGTAGAGCAGTTGATATTCCTCCAAATACTTCATCAGTTGGCTGTTCACATATTTCTCCAAAATGTTCACCAGAAACTGCGAAAAAAGAGATTGGTCGCCAATTTTCAGGCAAGTCGTGATCTTGGGTAGGTTTTTCAAGAAAGTAATCACTTTAGCATGTTTCCAATCCCGTGGCACCTCCGCTGCAGAGACTCAGAGATTTAACATACAGAGGAATGTTGGAAAAAGAACAGAGCCTGCCCTTTGTAAAATGCCCGGTCTCGCTGGGTCATCGACTGATACAGACTTTACATTTGATTTAAGGGTTAGCAGACTTTCTAAATCCAGTGGCTCAAACTATGTTTGCAGGTGCTCACTGGGAGCTCCTTTTCCGATTGAGTAGGTCACAATCCTATTTTCCCCAGGAAACTTTGAATAAATGTTCTTTACTTTTTTTTACAAAGTAATCTGCGTGCAGATTACATTTCTCATTCGACGCATCACTCAGGAGAGAGTTATCTATGGTCTTTTTATACCATTCACAGTTGCATAAATCTGTTTAGCTGGATTCTGACTCCCCTCAATCTTAGCTGCATAAGAATTAAAGTGCACCTTTTTGATCATTTTCTGCTAAATTTTAATGGTGGCAAGATAAGTCTTTCTAGCATTAACATCATAGGATTTCCTCCAACTATGCTCAAGCAACTTATACCGTTTTTGTTTTGTTCAATTAGCTATTAATCAAACAATGATTGTGGTATTATATGATCCCTGTGTCCGACCTTTGTCCCAGATCTACATGCTCTGTTTCCCTGATCCTCCATGTCTTATCGCTATCCCCATCCTACTTTTTCATCTCTACTCACCACCTTTTTTAATACACTAATAAAGGGGAGCAAATGCAAAATTAAATCATTGCTGCATAATATTAAATGGCATTTACTAAAATAAACCTCTAATTCATATTTCAACAAAACACATTAAAATATCTTTATACATAAAATATATTCTAGTAATTCTAAGTAGGGGGAGGGCGCTGGTTTCTTGATGTGGGTTTAATATTTACTGCATGACTTTTCCAAAGAGGCTTGCATAGATTTGGTAGGTGTCCGGGTTAGGAGATAAGACATCTTCTTACCTGTAGTATCTCATATAAATGGTATTCTAAGGCCCTTCCCCTTCTGCTATCCTATCCACCGCCGGGCTCATGTTCGACAACCGTGGAACCGTAACAATGTTCTCCAGCTTCCACCCGATCTGTGAGAGTACCAAGAAAATGAGGAATGCATGTAGTTGTGTTTTTAATATATCAGATAAATTACCCTGTTCCGTATATTTAAAGAATATTGCAAGTCACGAAGGAGTTCCATGACCAGGGAACCCCAAGGTGACTTACTATATCTTTATACTGTATGGAAGGGGTACTTTAGCTCCTATAATACAGGGTCACACTATCCTTTTCCCCACAAGCCACTTAAATCCTTGTTATGTAGCTTTTTCATGTAAAAGAGAGAGCATGTTTGCAAACATGAAAATAAAAATCTCAAGTGCAAAATAAAGAAGATCAAAAAAAGCTGTGAAATACTTGTTGCAGGAAGATATTTGAATCAGTATTATACAAGTCAATTAAAAAAAAGTGGCAGTAGGTATTAATGAAAGGAAAGAGGCAGAAAGATTCTAATTTTTATATAAATACCTAAGGAGTACAAAAACTTTACATACTGCCATAAATATCTCAGTTCTGGTTTTCACTGTACAGCTAGAGAAACGGAGCAGAAGAAAAGCCACGTTTTGTTTTCCCTCGAATAAACAGCTGTTTTACTTATGCTCCGTGACCTGATCTGCCTTTCCCCCTTACACCAGACCTATTGGCTTTGCAAGTGTTTGTTTGCCATTTTCAGCCCTAAAATCAAGATGTGAAATCTCATTGAGGTCTTATGTAGGGAGAAAACTTCCACACGCCTGTGGATTTATTCCACACTTTGGGTAGAATTAGAAAATGGATACATTTGCTATGCCTGTTTAGAGTTCATCAAAGACGGGGTGTGAGGTCATCTCAACAATCTGCATGAACCGATATCTGTTTGACTCCACAACACTTATCCAAAACTATACACATATTAATCGTCTAGCTCTGAACCCCCGTAGCGGCACAGTCTGAAGTTGTTTTCTAGAATCCGCCTCTAGCTCTGTACAAAAAAACAACCCTTTTGGAAATGTGTAAAATAAAATAACCGAAAACTTCACGCATTATTGTATATCACCATCACATGACTAGCTACATTTGTTTTGTTTGTGAAAAGACCAAACCGTTGGTAGTTTTTTTGGGTGAACCAAGGAAATAGGAGCAAAATACGTTTGAAATAGGTTAATGTTATAGGTGAAGCCTCCATAAATGACCGCTCTAAGCATCTTGACATTGAAATGGATAATGTTGCTGTGTTTAAACCTAAATCTGCATAGCGCACAAGCACCATAGGCGTGTTGGCGCTATATGAAGTGAGCAGGAGAAAGCGTGTAATATTTAACTCAGCCTCGCGCTGTAGCTGTAGAGCAGATCCCTAGTAAATATTGCACTGAGACTGATTTTATGAAGTTTTGCATCAGACGACTGCTGCCTTCTGTCTCGTGTGCGCGTGCTACTGAAGCAGATGCGCGTTTTTCACTTGAACTATTTTGAAAATGTTGATCCATGTGTAATGTGACAAGCCCTTGGCAGCTCTTCATTGTGCCCATATGTTTCCGCAGCACTTCGATTCTTTAATGAGTAAAAATATTGCCATTCATTTTTCTATAGCAATACATAGGAAACTTCTCCAAATGCTCTTATGCCCTTTACGTGGGAGTCTCAGCTAGAAATATTTCTATTTATTTAGAAGTGTTTTCTGAGTGCTGCACGTCACCATGCAGCTACTTCCTAGCACTGTGCATGCCAATGGAGAGGTCAACGGCAAGAGAATGGAGGCTAGCAGGAGTACAGTTGAATGGAAGCCTTCGCTCTATGCAGTATATACAGATCATGAGCAGAACACTCCGCCGTGTCACTATGCGGCAGAGTTTATCCTGTTAATGAAAACCACAGGCCTCTTTGGGTCGTTCCTTTCATTTTAGTGGGAAGAGTGACTTTCTTTGCAATTCTCCACTAGTATGACGTCACAATTATATAGAATTTAAATTGCTCCACACTAAACGAATGTCAAGTGACGTAATTTGAAAATGACTGAGCCTCCTCTCATGGACAGGTACAAGAACCGACACGGTTGCTTCCTCCAGACCTTAGAGCCCTTTGGAAGATGTCTTCCTACCTACGGTGGCCGACCTGGCACCCACAGTTCCATCGAGTAGACAGAGCAATGTTTCTGCCCCAACAGTGACCCCGAAATAGGAGCGGAGCCTGACACAACTATCTCTTGCCCCAGCTATGCAGGAAGCCTGGGCGGAGTTCACGCGAAGTGCAAAAAAAACACTCCGCCGCGATATGCATAGCTCCGCGAGCATCAGAGTTTCTTTAGATAAATGCTGTTCGCGGTGATTCTCAGTGCCAGGTGCTTGCCCGCACTGTGCAATCATCGCGAACGGCACCATGCACCACGCAAGCGGGCGCTGCTTCCCTTCTGCCGCTCGAGTAGATTTTTACTCGAGCGGCAGCTTTCTCAACGCGAACAGTTTCTCAACACGAGCGGTCGCTAGCATAGCGACCACTCGCAATGAGAAATCTGACCGCTTATGTTGAGAAATCTCGCCGGGAGGTATATTTTTCCTCGCACACGCTAGCCAACTTGACGTTGATGAACGCGAGCAAGGGAAAAACTCTGCGAGCTCCGCGCAACGCAGAGTGTGGAAAAATACACAAACTCCGCGAGTGGATCAGACTTCACCTCGCAGACTTACTATGCAGTTGAGAGACGGGGAGGGAAGGGCCCCCAGGGAGAGGTACAGAAGAGTGGAGGGGGGTATCTCAGTCCGGATTAGCATAGGGGGCAAATTACAGTTGGTTGTAGAATATGGGATTAGTTGTGGACCCTCATCACCTCCCTACTGGGCTTTCACTGCCTCATTTTAGGTGCTGTACGCATTCGTCATGGGTGTATGGGCATACAGTAGCTTTCAGAACACATTTTTAATCACAGATCTATTTTCATTCGTAAAGCTGGACCATGGTTTTCTCTTTGGGTTCCCCACTGCTAAACGCACCCTGTGCTACCCTCTTCGTGTAGGTTAACTCCTTATTCTGAGTGGAAAGAAGTACAGCTGTACATACGGTTGTTCTAGTGTGAATTTTGCCTAATTTGGAATTAACTTTTTTATTATAAAAACCTTAGATGCTGCTCATACATTTTTATTTTACCGAGAAACGTACAGACGATGTGCAGACTGCACTGGAGCATTAACAAAGAAGGTCATTTAATATATTTTCCTTAACCATTCAAGCTATTTATTTATTTATTGTTTCTGTCACTGCAGTAAACTAGAATTTTTAGTTGTCTAGAGTTCAATGTTTTTCTAGATTCACATGTATATATGCAGGGGAACCGTTGAGCCTCTTTTAAAGACAATTGTCTACTGTCTCAGGTCTGCTGACCCAGTAACTCTACTCACATGCACCATTTTGGACAGATTCTTTATCAACATTCCCTGCGATGAGGCTCTTAACATGCTCTAGTTGACATGCTTTACAAATATATATTTTTCTGTGGGCTCTGTCTGAGTTGGTTTGGTGAAAGTTTTTCAGTGAAACTCGTTACTAGGGTATTCATTTTTAACTGTTGAGTTTTTAAAACTAAAAAAAATGTGTAGTCAGAAGAACTTTAAAGAGGATTCCAGATAAGGAGACTATCTGTTGTTGATTTTCAGATTACTATATGCTTGACTGCAATACCTAGCGCGGCTGTTCCCATAGAATAGGGAACAAAAGAACCATGAGTGTGCCATCAAAAGTAAAGATTTCATATATTCTTTGCCATTTCTGTTATATGCGCCTTAACATCCTAAGCTACGTTGTAGAAGACATTCAGCGATAGCCCCCAAATTGAACTGAAATTGTGATTCCTTCTGATTCAAGGTCAAGGACATCAATCCAGGCAACATTGGGTTAGACGCTGCTTACGTGGCTGATGGCGATGTTTCTTTTGATATCAAAGGCCCCTTTTCTCTGATTCAAACATAGCCGATATCGATGACTGATAATGAAACCATGAACATCAGAGCATACGGTATTATCCACTTTTATGTTGTTGAAAGACCCAATTCTACTGATGATGGTGCTGTCTCTTTGACTGTTAAAAAAGCTAAAGTGGCAAAACCACGCTAAAAACTGGTCGAAAGAGTGAAACAAGTTGAAGCATAACAGTGAGAGAAGTGTATAAGGATTTAGAGAAACAGAGGAAAAGAAACACAGATGAAAAGCATGACCTGTCATATCACTTTGTTGCAACAGCTCATCTCAACCAATGTCTGAATGGTATATAACTTCTTTAGGTTTCATTTTAGTGGAACATGATGCTACTCTGTCGATTCAGCTTCAATTGGAAAATATATATTTTGTATGCCTGAAAATCTAAGTTACCTAAGCAAATATAACCTGAAGATGGAGGTAGTTGAATCAGTCAGCCTTTGGGTGGTTTCCCCCAAACGTTTTGCCTTCTCCCCTCCTGTTTTGCTGAAATTGGTTTGGTTTACCTTAGGACTCTGTTCACTTTACCACTGCTAACCAGTGCTAAAGTGCTTGTGCTCACTCCCTAAAACATGGTAACATTGTTTACACCTGATTGGCATATTTAATTTACTTGTAAGACTCTAACAAGGTGGTATACTAGGTACTCAGGGCTTGTAAATTAAATGCTACTAGTGGTCCAGCAGCACTTCTTATGCCACCCACTGAAGTAGCCAGTTCGACTTGGCAAAATAAACCTGTTGCCAAGCCTAAGACTCTCTTTTAATTAAATATAAGTCACCTCTATGGTGGGCTAGAAACTGCTCGTAAGGCGAGGTGCATTGTATTTAAAATATTGGACTTGTACCTTTAAGTTTTACGTGTTCTAGTATTGAAAACTCGCTAATTTGTTTTTCCCAGCTGTGAGGCCTACCTCTCCCATAGAATACATTGGGTTACCTTATTACATTTATTAAGTGATAACATACGTTCGGGAGCAGCTGGGAATGTCATGTTTAGTGTCTAAGGAGTTGTAATTTAAAATCCATCTTAAAGGTTAAAATTGGATTTTAATTCACAATTCTGAAAATGCTACTTTTAGAATATTGGCATTTTCTTGTCTTTTTTGGTGCCTGCAGCCTGTTGTCTGGGTCACATGGCTAGATGTAGGTGGCAGTTGGCCTTTGTGTATTTCTCCCAGACAGCCACACATTAGAAGGACCGGGAGTTGGGAGGATGGGTCATCCAAGGAGGATGGGGTGGAGCGGAGCTGGGCACAGCCCTACTTATACTTCAAGGTCACTGCTCCAGCTCACACACAAAGAACTTCACCCAAGCCTTTTGTGACTGCAGACAGCCTGGGACCAGGCAGGTATGCAAGAAATTCCAGGCACTTCTGTGGGTGTAAAACTCCAGAAGTTTCTTCTACTTCAAAGCTGGCACCAGTTACAAAACGTTTGAATCCCAGACCCACTCTTCAGTTCGCTTCTGGACCTGCGGAAGTACTCTGAGGCCTACCCTGCTGCCTGTTAGCTGCTATGTACTTTACGGTACTGCCGTGCTGCACCAGGAGGACTGCCCTATGTTACGATGTATGTGCATTTGGATTGAAATTGGATTTGAGGAGTGCATACCATCAGATCAGTTTACACGATGATTCTAAAACATTGACAGCTTTTATTACAACTGATGGTATGTTCCAATTCACCCGCATGCTGTTCGACTTAGTCAGCTGCGAGTTTCGTTCAATGTATGATGACTTTAGATTTTTTGAGGGTGTGGAAATGTACTCTATTTTCAAGTCGACATTTTGGTTATGGGAGAAACGGAAGAGAAACATAACATAATTTTTAGGATTTTGTTGAAGAAGTTGGGCAAGTTTGGGTTAACCCTGAATAGGGGAAAAAATGCAAATTTGTGACTGAACTAATAGAGTACCTAGGGTACACCATATCCAAATGACGGGGTCACACCCAAGCGATCCCTGTTGGATGCGATAACAATGGCACCCAGACCTACCGAGAAGGATCAACTACGATTACATTTAGGACCTGTAGAGTTCTATGCTAAATTTGTGGATAGTTTTGCGGATAAGGCAGAGAATTTGAGAATATTGCTGCGTAAAGGGGAGAGGTTTGTGTGGGGAAAGGAACAACAGTTGTTTTTTGACAATATCAAAACTGAAATTTGTAATGCAGGGATCTTGGCTTTGTTTAACAACAAATTGAAAACTATACTCCCTGTGGATGGCAGTGCTACAGGATTGGGGGTAGTGCATGGCAAGAAAGAAAGGACTGTTGCATTTGCCTCACGCACCCTCACTCAGGCTGAAAGGAACTACTCGATTATTAAACGAGAGGCGTTAGCTGGCACTTGGGGTGCTGAGTATTTTTGTGTGTATTTGTGGGGTTTGTCTTACATCATGCATATCAATCACAAACTGCTGATTAAGATCATGTCATCTGGTGAAACAGATAAAGGATCAGCTAGGTTGGCCAAGTTAGCAGCTCATCTCCAGAAAGATACTTACACAGTGGAATTTGTGAAAGGATGGAGGAATGTGCAGACAGATTCTCTATCTAGATTACTCCTGGTATAGGAAACTGTGGATCGTTTGGCAGTGAATAACTTTCAGTCAGAAGGTGCAGTCGCATCTGTGCAAGATGCAGTTCACAGTTGCTTGGGTGCTTTCACCATGGGTCATTGGGAGGACGAAATGGAATTCAATGAAGTTCTCAAAGAAGTTTGTAATTTGACTCTGTGTGGTGCAGCAAGAGAGTACCCAGTCACAGTTGGTAAGGCTGTAGTTTAAAGTCTTGGATGAGTTGACGGCGTGTGGTCAGAACATCATTATGAGGGGGAATGGTTTTGTCCCCACTTTGCAGGTTTTTAGGAGCAAGCTGTTTGACTTAGTACATGAGGGTCACTTGGGACAAGGTTTGACTAGAAAGAGATTTAAGGGTGAGTCTTGGTTACCAGGTCCTGACGATCAAGTCAAAAGGTGGGGTGAGTGTTGCAGTATTTGTAAAGAGAGTGAGAAAAGGATGAGAGCAGGGTGCAAAAGTGGAGGAGGGCACATTGAAGATCCTGGTAAGCCCTGGCATACCATCTCTTTGGACTTTATTGGTCCCATTGAGGAATTACCTGAGAAGTTGAGATTTGCAGTGATTGTGGTTGATGTATTTTGTAGGTGGATTACTGTAAAACTTTAAGGAGATATTATCACTAAAAGCACTATTGCAGTGTATCGGGAAGAAGGACTCCCCTTGGTGTTGATAACTGATAATGGTACTCAGTTACCTTCACACGACATGATGATTTTTTTTAAAACAGTGTTGGATCAGACATTCACGCACGTCGTTATACAATCCCCAGGGAAATGGTTAGACGGAAAGTGTCAATAGACTAGTGAACGGTACCATACACTTGGCCATTACGAATCAATGTGATGAAAGAAAAATGATTACCAATATGGTGTGGGCGTATCGCACAACTCCCCAGTGTTACTCAAGAATTCCTTTTCAAAAAATGCGTTGGCATTTGCCATCTACTAAATTGGTTCCAGGCTGGTTGTGAGAATGGGTCAAAAATGGAGGTCAATGTGTGGTAAAATTCAAGGGAGAATCGAAAACAAAATTTGGTCTAGGTGATTGGGCCAAAATAAAGTCAGGGAGGATAGCAAGGGGTCACGCCAAATTCAAAGGCCCTTTTTGCAGTGCTAATGTGGGAAGATGCTTTTTGATCTTGAAAAATTATGAGAGGTGAAATTTCAAGAATGTTGCGTTGTATCAGAGAGGGGGAGAATGTGCGAGAAAAGAGGATGAGGGATGTTCGGGTACGATGTTCATGAGGGATGAGAAAATGGCTAGTACTGGTTGTGGTACAGGTGTTGACCCTTTCGGAAGAGGGGTTGGTGGTTCAAGGCCTGTGTGTGGGACTTGTATTCGGAGACCTCCCACATATCTTGAGGACTATGTCGTATCTTAGTCTTCGGATTCTTCCTCTTCTTCCTTTCATCACGCAATGTGTACTGCTTTGGTATCTATTCTAAAAATGAGGAATCGACAGTTAGAAGAATCCATCAGACTAACAAGTTAATTTCCTTCGGTAACGCTCTTTCTGGTGGATACTCTGTCTAACCACAGATTGCTCACCATCCTCCCACCCCCGTTCTGTAGAGGGGACTCTTTTCCATCTAAAAGGTCCCAAATTGTTGATCTGCACACTGGCACAATTAATTTCTGATGGGCTCTGCATCTAAGAGCACAAATGATGTCCAGAAAGAAACTAGCTTCAGCGTGCTTGAGTGATGCCCATTTATGGCTCCAGTCACCCCTCTGGGGCAGAGCATAGCTGCTTAACACAACCTATTGGTGTGCAGGGCCTATGCCGAAAAATCTTCTGAATCCAGTCTGGCACTTGGGGATATCCTAAAGGTGAGGCATCTGCAATTTGATAGAGTATCCACCAGAAAGAGCATTACAGAAGGTAAGTAACTTATTCTTTGAAGTAAGAGACCAAGTTGTGTAGAAAAAAAACAGCAAACAGATACAAGATAGTTAGTTGACTACTGCCAACTTAACATTCGGTACAACAATTAAAATTGGCAGTAGCCTTGAAAGTACACCTTACATGATATAAATGTCAATATTATAATATCCCAAATAGTCCACATTATTCAAGAAATTTGTAAAGAGTAGAAGAAAAGAAACATGACATTAATGGAGAAGAAGGCTAAATGTAAAACATGTTATTAAAGTGTAAGCAACACCCATTTGGGAAATGAATAGTTTTGTCCTGCTATGAATTGAATTGAACATGCAGCAAATGCAAAAAATTAGGTTACTTTGCCAAAGTATTTAAGTCGAGTAGTGTAACAACAGGTAAATCAGTTAATGCTGTGTAGGTTTCGGAATGTGATGACACAGATTCTAGAAAAAATAATGTGATATTGTGCTTGGATATTCATGAGACCGGTGTATCGGAGGGTGAGCATGATGGTAACAAAGCATTGGAAGTGAACACTGTAAAAAGGCACTGTAAATGTAGATATTTATAGCAGATTTGGGATTCCCGTTCACATTGATAGGAATGAGTAATTGATGCTACTGAGGTGACTTTGAGGGACAATGTATGTGTGACCAGTTGTGATCAGGGCTTATCCCTTTTCAATGGGCACAGTGGGTGATTGAGTATATACTTTGATTGTGACACTTTTAGAGGTCTGCTGGCCTAGGCTGAGACATGACATAATGAAGGACATAAGCAGCTGGAAGTACATTTTGGTTAGGTAGGATCAATGTCCTTCAACTGCTTCACTCATTTTAAACTGTCCCATTAGCCATGCCTCCTTAGTTGATCAAGGATCTTCAGGCTAAGCTAATGGGATTTGTCTGGGGAGGAAGGTCCGCTAGACCCTACAGGCTATAGCTGCCGATGAATGTAAATGAAGAGGGGCTGTGGTGTCCAAACGACTTTGCATGATTCTGGTAACACTAGTGCATTTCAGTGCTCTGTTCACTTCAGATTCTGCAGGAGGGCTGATTTCACTACAAGAGGGCCAGGAACTGTAGGGCCGTCACGGATACTTGTTACCAAGGTACAGTGAAGTATTTTGAAGAGCAGAAAAAATACTTCAGTCTAAGTGAGGATGGCAGCCTGACTTAGCTATAACTTAATCACTGACTCTGCATCCTGGCAGCTGCATTAGCTGATGTACAGGGACAAAGAGGATAAACAAAAGCTTGTGTAAGTTGTTAAACTGCTCCAGTGGGAAATCCCAGTTGACATATCAGAAATATAGGAAGATATGCTTGGGAGACCAAATGGCCTGACGGGCAGAGCTGCCGACTTGGGAATCGGGGAACCCGGTTGGAGTCTCTGATTCAGCTCAACATCCTGTGATTCTAAGCAAATCACTCCACGTGCCTACAAAATGCTGTCTCCTTGTGTAATGTAACTAGCACTTGTGTAAGGCGCTCCAGTACTTCAGGGTAGGATTTGCGCTATATAAAAAAGAACAAAAATAAGTAGATCTTAGTTGTATTGTCATTTCAAGCAAAGTCATTCTTGTTTCCTCAACTCTGTTGATGCATGTTAGAGGTGTGTGTGTGGATAAGGGATAGAAACTTTGTACATACATGGTGGTCCTTTAGTGTCCTGTAATGCTTCTGTTGGGAAATCCTGAGTGCCATAAATATGGGTAAGGGTTTCCCAATTTTTTCCAACCTTGGGATGGTGTTGTTGAATCTCATGGTCAAGAGGGCTCACCAAATGTATACGTTTTTAAAGTTTTCTATCGTACCTTTTAATAAAGGTGGCAAAAATGTTGATCGGTATTGCCTGGAAGAAGACTTTGCCTCCAACTCTTACTCTGTGGCCTTACAGACTCTGGAAGGTACTTGCCCTGGAAAACTGGCAGAGTGAGAAGGTAGGAAATGTGAACAGCTATTGACCTACTGCTCCAGGACAAACTTGGCGCCGTTTTTAATGTTTAGCAGATGGGATACTCAACCTTATACATGACCGATATCCCGTCCACCGCATTACAAGTGCGTTGTAGCCTAAGGAACTTGTAATATAGAAGGCGGAATATCCATCACGAGTATCCCGTCTGCCAATTATACATAAAAAAGGCTGTTAGCCTTGACACCCTCAATATGTAAAAACTATAGACATATTACTTACCATCACTCAGATGGTGACACCACTGCCAGCTTAAGCTGCTGGTCCTTCTCACTCCTCGCAACATTTCTCTGGTCGTGGGTGTAGTGCGTGGGTTAGCAGGGGGTTAGGTAAGTTTTGCTCACACTGTGTTTGAGTCCAAACACTCCCATTTGTAAGTTGTTTCAAGAGATTTTACCTGCTGTCATGTAACCTCCCATGTATTTTGTTAAAATTGAATAAAATGCTTCGTAGAAAATAAATAAATCAAATGCAGCTAAGAGATTCCCTCACAATCTGTACAACAAAAGGCTCATCAGATATTACTTGACAGAACACAGGAAATGTGCAATACTTCATACCTATTTGTTGCCTAGAGCTTGGCAGAGTCATTGAAGAACCATCAAGCAACACCTAAGGCTAATGTCACAAGATTGATTGATTGTTGCTTTGGTGAGGCTAATCTTAGGCTTCCGTGTGAAGTAATAACTCATTTGACGAGAGGAAAAGGCACAACAATAGCATGCTTAATTCACAGAATTTCTTGAAAGTGTTGCATCACTACTTTATTGACTGTGCTGCAAAAGCAGACTCTCAAGGGAGATAAGTAATGCTGAAGAACCAGTTTAGGTGTAGGAAACCCCTACGTGCTTTCTTAGTATTTGATGCTTCATAGGGCCATAAGTATCAACACATTTTCCCATAGACACAGAATGGATAAAACCCTTAGATACATCTGGCCCATAATCTATTAAATGGATTGTAGAAATATAATGCTGGTAATATGCAGAAAATCTATTTACTTCCCTCTAAATGCAGTTCTCCGAAATTGGGATGCTTTTTTTTAATTCCCATATTAATCTTAAATCTATTATATATTGATATCTACTACAAATGTTCAGATTTCTGATTAGAATGGAGTCGATGTGCACAGCTACTGTATCAGCAGGGCTGAAGCAGTCTGCTAAATATTTGCGTTAGAAACCGAACAAGTGTGTATTTGCAAATTGATTTAATACATATGAATTCATTTTTCATTGAGAATTCCCTTGCCATTACTTGATGCCAAAAATAATTTGAATAATTGAAAGGTTCCAATACCGGTGTTCAACCTTTAGAAGTAAGTAATTTCATTTTCTCCATGTCATCTTATTCCCAGTCTTTGGATCCTGGCCTAATAGAATGCAATGGGCCATTAAGCTGATGTTGGAGGGGGGAAGACCAAATGAAATTGTGGTCTGCTGCTCCCTAAGCGTACCGTGAGACTGCAGCAAAGGGGAGCAGCAGAAGGACATCATCAACAGAACATGTTTAGTGTAGGTTACCAAGTTACCCATAAATCAGTTTGGCATGAACTCATGAGGTGGGGTTTTCTCACTGGTTCTGCAATCCGTGCCTCGGATTTGTGATCTGTCGTTCTCCTTGGCATTAGCTTAAACCTTCAGCCTGATTTCAGACATGAAATGACTGCCGACTATTCAGCACTAGACATTCTTGATATTTTGAGCTTCTGATGTTAGTGAAGCGCCCATCTTCTCAGCTGGCCACGGAGTGAGAGAGTTGTGCGCAGTCATGGTGTTTGCCACTGAAGTCAAATCACTTGGTGAGCTAGGCATCAACTTTCCTCATGATGAGACCTGTCTTATAACATAAAACCTGCCCTCTGTTTTTACCTAATGCCAAGAAACAAAGTCTAAACCACCCAAAGAATCATGGAGATTTGAGCTCTGTCACAGACTTGAACCTGCTTAATTACAAATGAAGGAACAAGGCCCCTCTCCTCTACATGCTATATAAGATAGAGGATCATACATGCCCTCGATTTAACTTCCTCCCACCATCAGAACTTCCATCCTGATGATCGAGAGACTAGTTTCTCATGAAAGATAAATAAAGTACAGCCTACCTAGAAAACAGATAATGTACATCCCGTTATGATTCTGGCAAGAAGGAAGAGCTAATAATGTTTTTTGATGAAGGGAGGGACTATGTGGTGGAGTGTTCTATAATTGATAATCATGTGGACAGCAGTATAGCTTTCACAGAGGCCAGGGTATTATCTGGAAGGCAAGACAGCAGGCTGTCCTAGCTGTCTATGAGGATATCATATACACCTGGGAGGTGGAACACGATTGTTGAGTGGCAGGAAGAGTGCCTGGATGAAACCAGCCTTCTGTTTGTTTAAAATGGTCCTTAATGTCAGACTGGAGTTTTTCTTTCTTTATCTTTAATGGGAAACTAGCCTTGCGATCGTCAGGGTGGAGGTTCACAGCCCCCAATGACGTCCATTCGATCTCTATGGTCTACTGAATCCCGAATACACATCTAGACACAGGCAAACTCCCCTTCCAGAAAGCATTAGAGGGAGAACTACATATCACCCTTGACATGGACCAATGGCAGGAGATATTTCAGAGGGTGAACACGGGGGCCATGCACACAGCCAGGAGGGAAACAATGCTCAAACTCCTATTTAGATCTCATTATACACCACAGTGCTTGGCTCAAATGAACAGCGAGTGCGGTGTGGACTGTTGGAGGGGATGTGGAGAGGACGGGTCCCTAACGCACATTCATGGTTTTGCCTAAAGATCCAGTAGTTATGGGATGGGGTTTTACTGGCGATACTACAGATAGTAGGGTCGGACCTCACCTGCTGCCCAGAGGTTATGCAACCCATCCACCCAGGTGATGACAATTACCCTCGGAGAGACAGGAAAGGACGGATTATAACCCTACTGTTATTGGCTGCAAAGCAAACTATTTTAGCACAATGTGGGTAAGGGGTGGTGCCTTCCAAGATAAAATGGATCGAACAATTGTGGTGGCTGCGGGGGGTGAAAATGTTGTTGTCTGAAGGGACGAGAGGAGAGATGAAAGAGTACTCCAAACATTGGGCACCGGACCAAACTGATTTTAAAGAACTTAAATGCACAGAGATGCGGACCTTACGACTCCTAGAACACTTGAAAATTCATGATTATCATGGATCAATTTGAGAGCCAATATGACGATCCATATCGGCTGAGACGATGGCCAGACTATACGTGCTATGCTATGGCCTTTGGAAATATTAAGGGATTGATGGACTGTGGGCGACTGGTGGTGGAGGACGTTATGGGTGGGGAGATTTATAGGGTGGGCGGGTTGGTGTATGTTAGGGGCAATTGTGAGCCCTTCTTTTGTAATGCTACCGAGAAAAACAATAAAAAACGTATTCAATCCTAAATGCTTTTATAATCCTCTTCTGTAGTCTGTGGTCTGGTTCCTGTAATTTCTCTTGCTCCTGGTACTTCCTGTGTAATTTAATTAACAACCATTATCATGTTGCCTTAATTAGCTTTTGGGTTTGTACTATGAGTTCTAAGCTGAGATTTTTATTTGTCTTGACAATAATTCCTGCAAAAAATGCCCCTGACCGCTTTAGCTTTTTGGCCCCGACGTTATGAGGGCCCTGAAGGGCAGAGAGCTTGAGATGCCCCTTGTTAGGGGACGGTAGCTCATATTACTTTTCTGTGCTTAGCATTACGGTAGTTTTGCTCTATGCGTTATCAATGGAATACTATGTTAAACATCTTTCAAATGATAGAATTGTATTCAATAAGAATCCGGATAAAGACTCCAAACTCTCTAAATAGATCAATGTATTAAATTACAAGAGTTTCCTGTGACAAGCCAATAAGAAACGTCACTGTGCGTGCATAAATAAGGCATGATTCAGTGTCTGAAACTGTAAGGCAAAGTCACAAAGACGTTTATGAGAATTTGAAGTATTTAATCATAAATACCTCTGTGAATTGGCCCCTAGATTTTCAAATCCCAATTAGTAAAAGTGCTAAGACAGCCCTTTCTATTTGCACTAGCTGTAAATCAATATTCCCTGTAAATTCCCATTTCAGATGTTTTGAAGTCACGTCAAAAAAGGTATTTATGAGTATGGGAAGTAGTTCTACAGAAGTACTACTTCACCTCTCATAAAGGTCTTTGTCATTTGATCCCGCTGTTTTATGTACACAAATAACTTGAATTTCCATGTGGATGTATTATGCACAAGTAAATAAGACTTTGATTTGACAAGTGGGCATACAACGTCAGCATGTCCTGCTTCACCTCCATCAAGTTGGGTAGTAGTTGCTTTTCCATCAGGATATAGTCCAATCGTGCATGCTATTAATGAGTGCCAGAGAAGTGGGGTCTGTCCCTCCAGGCGTCTGTAAGGCCCACATCCTCCACCGCGGTTCTATCCGAGTGTAAGAGCTGCACCGTTCCACTGTAGCCTGTGCCCTCTGGGTCTATTGTATTGTCCCAAACTAGATTGAGTTCGCCCCCCAGGATGATTGGAGCTGGGGACCATGCAGTCGGGATTTGTAATGTATCAGTGAGAACATTCTTGGCCTTTTTTGGGCAATAGACTACAATTAGGGGTCTCCCCGGGAGTGTGCCCGTCAGGGCAATCTAGTGCCCCATCTTGTCTTGGCAAACTATCTCTACCCTGAATGGACATTGTGACTATACCAGTATCCTCACCCCTTCCATCTTCCTCACTCCTGAAGAAAAGTACTGTAGGGGGAAGTGTTTGGACCTCAGTTGCCTCACTTTGGGCCTCTTTAAGTAGCGCTATGTCAGTGTGAAGTTTAATCAGTTCTTGACCCTCACATTATATATTGTTACCCGTAATGTGTTTGTCGACATGGCGTTTTATGGTCTGCTTGTCCTCTTGTGCTTCCTTAGTCCTAGCTGCTAGTGTCGGAGTGTGCATGCGACTCGTCGTCCCTGCTCCCTGATCTCTGGCCCATTCCAAACCCCTCCTGCCAAACATAACTACTGAACCTGGATAACTAATAAACTTGTGGACTGAAAAGTTCTAACAGTGTCCACCTCCCAGCCTCAGATGGTGTAAATCAGCTTCCTCTGTATCGGGCGTTTCAGACCTCTGTCCGCTCTGGCTTTCCTCCCTGACGCAAGTCTGTCTCTAAGCTGCAGAGAGTGGTCCCCCCCGCCAGCACGTCCACACCTCCTGATTCTTGTCAGCGGCACTCCACGACTCTGGGGGCTACAGGGTCACCTGTGGAGCCATTGCCAGGGTTTCTCGGAGTGTGTTTCAGGCTGCCTTGTGGACGGGGAGCTGCCACTCACCTTCTGTACCTGCTCAAGGGCTGCTTTTTGTTCTACAATGCAGTCCTCTCGGCTCAGAGATATCCATCTTACTTTGTGTGAGGGTATCTTCCAAATCAGCTATCGGGTCTCGAGAGCTCATCTGAGCTGTTCTAGCTATCACCCGGCTGTGGAAGTTCCAGGACTCAGCATACTTCTGCAAGTGATTCCGTTGCCTAGTTCTTTCCCCTCCATTCAAAGTGAAGATGGAAGGGTTGTCTCCACCGATATTGTACTTTGTAGTCCTTAAGAAAGGCAGTGATGGGGCGAAAGGCCCTGCATTTACCCAATGTGATTGTAGAAACGTCTTGAAAAATTTGGATCGAGTGCCCATTGTAGCTGATCGGGCCAGTTTCCTCCTTGTCAGCATAGGGGTGGAAGCAGACGAGGATGTCAGGGCCAGAGTGTTTGTTTTGAGATGGCAGGGCTGCTCTATGTGCACAGTCAGTGCGGAGTGGCTCCGGTCTGTGATCATCTAGTAGTGTTTCCGCGAGGCCCTGGATGTATTGTCTAGTCTCTTTCCCCTCTCTCTCGGGTTGGGACTTCTCTTATGCGTAGATTATAGTGCCTGGACCTGTTCTCCAAGTCTTCCTGTTTTTCTTGCATCTGTATCACTTGGTCTTGCAAATCTATCAATCATGCTCTGTAGGCTTTGAGGTCCAAGCAGCGTCGGTGCTGGTGAACTCCAGGGAGTCAGCTGTTTGGTCCACATCATCCAGCTCTCTACGGACTTCCAGTAGGCTCTGTTTTAGAGCTTTCAGCAATGAGCCAATTTCTGTCATCAAGTCTGTAAAACATTTGAGTCATAAATAACTTGGTGATCTTTTCATCTTCACTGAGGGGATTCTCGTTGCAGTCATGCTGTTCTGAGGGAGTTTGGTTGTCTTTGCCTAATCTCCCTCACGTTTGCTTTTGGACCTTTGGAGGAGCTCTTTAATTGTGCCGTCCCATTGGTGTCTAGTGGAGTCCATGGTAAGTTTCGACAGTGCACCTCCCCTGCGGCGATGCCTCAGCCCCTCTGATGCACCACGGGCAAGTATACCCCATCTCCCTTAGTAATATTGTTTTCAGTTAGTACCGGTCAAGCTGATTGGTTGCTAAGCAGTGTAATCGTAGTTACTGTTTAAAGCTCCTGCCGCGTGTCATTTAATGAATTTATACTTCTTTGTAAATCCGTTTCTGTAATGAAGTGTATTACCTGAAATTTTTAGTTTTTAACATTATTAGGACTGTTTGTGAAATATCTTGTCCGATGTGTTATAAGCCTTTTTACTGTGTCCATGGTGACGTTTGGGTTAAAGGGAACATGTACATGAATCACAATTATAGCTTTGACAAAGACCGTTCCGGTCAAAACGCGTCAGCCTTTTGAATAAACTTTCACAGCAACGATATCCTGGATTGCGAGCTTTCTTCGGTGTTGCATTCAAACACAGGATCTTTTGCTGCTTATATAGTAGGCCCTGCTCCCACTGTCTCGCACCAACCCAGAGTGGCGGATGTGGTTGGATGACAGCAGGTGTGTGGAGAAAAAAAATATATATAATATGTATGCACACGCATATAGAGAGATCGATGTATTATTGGAACATGTACACTTTATTGTGCAGCTGAATTTTTAACCATGACCGGTATCGTGCATGTATATGGAGTGCAAATTATTGTGTTGTTAAGCACTTGCACTGGGCACCTTACTGGCACATGTATACTTTACTGTGAAGAAGAAATTTCAACCATGACCTATTACATGCGGGGATATAGAGTGCAATCTATCATGGTGTGAGTGGCTAGCAGAATCATACCCGTGAAATTGGGAAATGCCGCATTTGATGGTAATTGCAATTGTAAACTGTGACTGGATACTGAAGTCCCCACACACCGGGATATAAAGATAATTAATGCAAGAGCACGTTGATTAGCAAATTTTTCATATGACAAAAGTGTCGGGTTCAAAGGGAGGAAGTTGGAAAGCCCAAGGAAAGGAAATGTGGGGTGCACTTTGCGTAATTATGTATCGATGTTTTGTCCTCCTCTCAATGAATGTAAACGCAATATTACAACATGAGAAAAAATTATTGCAATAGCTGTATGAATGCATACATTAGTTGAAAAAATGCATCAAAAAGGGGACTACATAACTGAAATCGGATTACAAGAAATGAGAAAATGGATACTGCATGAGTCCAGTCTAGTGGTAGAGTTGGCGCTGTAGTTGGGAGTAGGGTAGTAGAAAGTGATGATGGACAGTTGTTGTAATGCACAAATAAAAAATTGCCACTATGATTGTTATTGAGGCCCAGTAGAAGGTGTGTAGTCGAAACGCGTTGGCCGTTACTAGCGTAATTTTTCATGCACGTGTGCGTGCATTCTGTATTTTGCACACAGCTCAATAATAAATGTGGAACACTTTGCTGGCACCGTAAAATTGGCTCCTGACTTCTTTCTTGTGGCTGCTGCCATGACCGCTGCTGAAGAAATTGCAGCATGTGTATATATATATATAATACTTTCCGGCACAATAGTTACATTTTCGTTGTAAAGGCATGCGTGGTAAAGGCTTCTGTGGTTCTGTCAACAACCGTCCCAGAGATGTGATGATTATCCCTTCCCTGACCTAGCCCTAGAAATGAAGAAAAGAAGGAAAAATACATGGAAAAAATGAAATCTGCTTTCGGGTCTTTGTAGTGATTGTATGTCGAGCTAGAGTTGAAATAAATCACGTTCTGGAATGTTAAGTGTTTTTGTGGGTAATGGGTTGGCAAGCTAGAAACCATGGCCTCGGAGGCACTCTTTTTGTCAAGCAAAATGCATATGAGTCCAGCGGGCACAGTAATTTTGTAAAAGTGTGTGTTTTTTTATGTTCTCTGTCCACGATTACCATCCTGTGCATGTGCATTCGTAAATGTTCATTAATGTTTATCAAAATGTTGTTTGGCAACATGCTAGCATATGCTGCGAATTACACTGTACATCAAGTTTTGTCATGCATCACAGTGAAACATCTAAACATATCATTAAAATGTCCACTGAACCATTCTAAGAAATTTCCACTGAAAGAAAAGGATTAAAATAATCATATCCCTGGTATCTTTGATGTGTCTATTGTTTGCAGGACCTTGATCCATGGGGATAAACAGGCCGGGTTTTCAGTCTTCTGGGCTGATGATGGTCTGGACACAGGACCTATCCTCCTTCAGCGATCGTGTCCAGTGGAACCAAATGACACCGTGGACACCCTTTACAATCGCTTCCTTTTCCCAGAAGGAATCAAAGCTATGGTAAAGTGTAATATCTATTGTTACCTGTTCAGTCTGTTCCTTAACAGTTTGTACATGCATGGAAACGCTATTAGCTAATTATCATGACCGACGTGGGACTTTCCGGGCAGATTGCTTTCTTTTCTGATTACTTTACAAGCCACCCATTTCATTTTTTTTAAAATTTAAATGATAGAATCATGAAATGTAAAAGTTAGTTCTTAATCTGGCTCTGCTTAACAAATAAGGCCATTTAAACTAAGGCCAGTGCAAGACTCAGCAATTGCCTATTCTACTGACCCTAACTATTCAGTGATCAGCAATCCAGAGTCCTCACTATACCCATTCACCTTTACCCTTCCACTGCCATCATTCACTTATTTAAAACCCGTGTTAAAGGAGCAAGTGATGAGGTTAGCCCTCCAAATCAAAGCATCAAACTTGCCAGCGGAGAAATGTCTGGCCTCTACCATTTAGCAATTTTTCTCAACACTCTCATAAGCAGAGTTGCCTAACAAATAATCTAAGAGGGCCATATCAATGCAAGAATCTCTGAATAATTTCTGAGTATGTGCATGAGTGACATTTAGGATCACTGCATGTACATGTATCACATATGGTTTTCAGAAAATTTGTCATAAATCTGTCTCTTCTGCACCTACGTTGGGCATCCTTGTTCCAAAGGGACTTCTTACTCGTTACTATAAACATGCAAACTCACTCCCATGGTATGTACTGTCCTGTGTGCAAAAGTTACTTTTCTGTTGAGCACCTGGAAAGTGTGTCCAGGATGTCCGGTGTCCTCTGGAAGATATGACTACACACCAGCAGTACCTGAGGTCTTCTTCCTCCAAACCCTGTGATTCCCCCATCAAAATGGGGAATTGACCATACATTATCACATTTTTTGATAGCATTACATGATGAAGGTTCATTGAAAACTAAACTGACTAATACGTCTCTTTCTCCAGAGATGATGATATAGAATGACATAAAGCAGGGATACATCCTGGCTCCTCTTCTTTTCTCCGTATGTATATCAAACTTATCATTGTATCTAGAATGTGTTGCAGGCTTACCGCCAAAACTAATATGCAACACATCTCTTATTTGGCCTATGCGGATGCCATAATCATCTTAATGTTAACTCGATTGGGTTTGCAAACTCAACTCATAAAGCTACATGAATATAACTGCAAAAATGGCCTCAAAATAAACCTGGCGAAAACAAAAGTGATGTTGTTTGGCAAAACTACCCAATAGTTGCTGTGGAAAACAAATAAGACTGTTTGAAGGTAACCATTGATAGTAAGCTATCTTGGTCTGACCATATTTCAGCCAAGAAAGGGAACGCATGTATCATTACTAAATCAATAAAGAGGTTTCCAAACATCTATGTAGGTTGCACTATCGGACAATCAATCGTCGCATTCAATTCAAAGCTTATTCTATCACTTTCATACGCTTTTTTGGTTTTCACAATGAAAACAAATAATACATTTTATAAAATTTATATGAGAGAGAGAACTTCTTTTTTTTTTTTCTTCAACAGTTTTTATTGATAGCACTGCTTCATAACACATCTCCAAGTATATCGTACATTTCCGTACATTATCATATTATACAACAACCTGCCTTATTATTAACGACCTATCTATTTACAGCATATTTGCAAAGCCTTTTCAATTTTTTGAACTGCAGGATGATTCCACCCCTCCTCCCTCCAGGCAGCAAGTCTGTTTAGGCATTATTTAGGCATTCAGGTTGGATGATGTACCTGATTTAGAGTTATGTTTGTGGGGGCTGTCACTCTCTTCCGCATGGATTACCTGTGTGTCAGGCACTGATGATTGTGTTGTCGTCATTTTATTGGAGTTCTGCAACCGTCACTGTCGTTAACATTTGTCCCCATTCAATCATATCACTTTCCACGTTTTCATCCATTCTCATCACCCTAAGGCGGCACTCCTTAGCCACCCACACATTTACATATGTCAGCCTTCTATTTATACAATTTGGGTGGTGTGGACTTAGTCCAGTGTATCGCATTTCTTCTTTTTGCCAGGACCAGACCCAGCAATAAGAACTTTTGTCTTATCCGTGTTCCCTTTTTTGGGGTTGGGAGGACACCTAATAGGCACTGTTTTATGGACACCTCTATTCTCATTGCTGTTGCTGCACGGAGGGACAATATATGCGTGAGATCAGGCCACGACTGGAGCCCGGCTCTAGGCGTGTCCATAGTACGTGCAACTCCTGCGGCTCGTCTGGAAATGTTGACCATCTCTCTCTGACGGTTCGGGAGACCTTTGCATACTGTAGGAACTGGGTTGCCGGTACCTGGAACCAGTTTTGTGCCTCTTCGAAAGTGATGAAGGAAGTGACCCAAATAGGGTCACCCGGGTTACTAAACCACCTCTCGGCCTTACCTATATTATTGAAGAGTCGATCAGCCAGTAGAGAATACAAACAAGCCGTTTATTAGCAATACTCTGCAGAGGAGCCCAAATACAACAAGCTGCATCCGATGCTTGCTACTGGACTGAATCAACAATCATGCGCAGCATAGTATAATACATGAAACGCGTCATGAACCTCTAGAACACGCCTACAAGGGAAAGTTACAGGTTTGGGATGCGTATTCTAGGGAGGCAGAGGGGCGTACATCACCAGCCCGAGACGGGACACAGTATCTTCTGGCCAAGGTCAGCCAGCTGCATCCCTACTCCTCCCACGTAGGAGAGGTGCTGTGAACAGCACATTGCTTATCGACACAGAAAGGGCAAATTCATTAGTGAGGCAGTGCCCCTTGCTCAATACAGAAACGAAACTGGGCGTATACTTATTAGGTGAAAAACAAGTGTCATGGCGCAGTTATCTGGGCCTACCTCGTTCAGTTTGAAGCTCACCGCGTGCTTATATGTAACCAAAATCTAAAATGGCGGCAAGTATACAAAATGGATGCCACCCGTCCAAGACTAACCTATACTGTAAAACATCATCTTTATTATTATAGCTCAGTGGGTTGTAACTATAGATGCTTACCATTATTATATTTAGCTATATAAGGCTAATCTAAATAGCGTAACATAAGGGGCCTAGCCCTATGATTATTTTGAAACCTACAGTGAGGAAGGACCCATTCTGATATAGATCCCCAGCCCTTTCGCATCCTCCCTCGTACCACTTGGAGATATCCATCGTATCCTGGATATTTTGAAACCCCTTCAACCACCGAAGTGGAAGCACTGTAACATATGGCGCCTTGTGGAGAAACCGCCTGACAGCCTGTTCCCAGGCTTCCGTAACCTGTTGTACTTTATGAGGGGTATGTTTTGGGGTCCTTGACCCCATCATGAGACATCTCTGTAATTGTGTTCCCTGGTTCCAGTCACCCAATAATTCCTTGTCTACCGTACGTCCCTCCATACACCATTGCACTGCGTATTGTAGAAGATCCGCTAAGTAGTATAGCTGAAGATCAGGCAACCCCAGGCCCCCTGCATTCATATCCTGCTTGAGTAGCTCTAACTTTACTCTTCTTCGACCATCTCTATGGTCACTCTCCGCTACCGAGTGTAACACATGGGACAACCTTCTCAAATTCATGTGAGTTCCCCTGCTGGGCATGAACCCATATTCATCCTCATGTATCAAGGACGTTACTACTCTTCGCAGTCTATTAGCTAGAACCTTGGCCAGCAGTTTAGAATCTTCTCCTAGCATAGACAGGGGCCTATACGCTGCCGGATCCTCTGTGTCTCTACCAGGCTTGGGGAGCATTATTATCTATGCCTCTCTCATAGACTGCGGTAAGTGTCTGGACTTTTTTGCTGCTTGCAGCGTTTCCATTAAGCGCAAGAGCAGAACATCTGCACAGTTGTGGTAGAACTCCACCAGGAGCCCATCTGAGCCCGGCAACTTGCCCCTAGCCATATCACACAGTGCTTCCTGTAGTTGCCCAGCATGAGTGCTGCCTCTAGTTCTGCTTGTTGCTCATCCGTAAGTTGAGGAAGAGGGAGGTCAGTAAACCACCCGAGAGCCAACTTCTTTATTGAACCTATGCTCATTCACTCCACACTGTAAATTATGTCTCAAATTGTCTTTAACCTCATTAACAAGTTTCCATACAGCAGCAATGTTAAATTGCATATGAGATAATGACTCAGCCAAGGCAAACTCCTTAAAAATAATAATAATTAATGAATTTAAGAGTAAGTGTTGGCATCCCCAAAAGACCGAAGTGTACCAGCTATAGAAAAGGATGTTCCAAAAAACCAGCTTCCGCCACTACCTGTGTCGTGTAGTTCCTACAAATCTATATAGGATCTGCGCGTTTAGACAACATAAACTAAGGGATTGGTGTCCAGACTGATTCCAGACACCCCCAAAGGGTATGTTAGTCTGTTAGTCCTGCTAGCTTGGGTATTGTCTCTGTGGAGATGGAGTAGTTTTTACTAGGATTACATGGTGAGGTGACTCCGCATCCCACCCTACATGATTGCAGTATAATGCAGGAGCAAGTGCTACCGCCCACTCCTGCGTGTATGAATATTTTAGTGATTCTGGAACGAGCTCAGAGAAAGCTGGTAAAATTACCGTTTCTCCCTTTGGGCAGTCCATAACAAACTCAGACGGCCAATCTTTTTTTGCTAAGAGGATGTCCTATCCAAAGGATAGGTTCTCCCGGAAGAGACCTTTAACTTTCCTGGGTTTGTCCCCCTCCATTTGGAGTGTTATTTCATATAACGGTTGTTGGACACTTACCCTAGTATCAGGTGTCTCCACCGTGATATGCTCGTTCATTGCCGCTGTCACCAGAAATTCCATCAGGTTCTTACGATCTATTGATACTTCTGCTGCACTGTCTAGCATCGTCGGAGTCCATTCCCTGTTCAGAAGTTGAATCCTCCGCAGCCTGGGTAATTCTTATCTTAAGGCCAGCTACTTTCTTCTTTTTAAATTGAGGTTTTGATTTGGGTTTATCTTCTTTTTTGATGTTATAGTCCGAAGTACGATGTGAATCTCTGGACTTCTGGTCTGTGTTCTGACTGTCCTTCCCTCTCTGAGTTTTTTGATGAACCCCGAAAGGAATGAGAGGAACGTGCATCAGTATCCTGATACCTGTCAGGTTTTTCAATGTTATCACGATCTCTAAGGTTATACCTCCTTTCCGAGGGCCCCTGTCGAGCAGACCCACCCCTTGATTGTGATCTATTCTGTCTATTATTTGTTGTTTATTATCCCATTTCCTTTTTGAAGAATTGGGTGCTTGCTTGGTGTTATCCTTTTCAGGACTATCATTACTTGTGGTTTTATGGCTCTGGCTCCCAATTTATCTGTACCTAATTCGGCATATGAATCTTTAATAATTTTGGATAATTCTTGCTCCTGTTGTGCAGGAGTTTATTCCCTCAGATGGTGGCGTGTAGCCACCGCTTCTGCCTCCCCTTCTGTGTTTGCTAACATAATTGTAGATACCTCGCAAAAATTGCCTAATTTCAGCCCCAAGTTTAGAGCAGGTTCTGCTCCATACTCATTTTGTGTTTGTCTTAATACTTCTGGTATCACTGCTATTGAGGGAATACCAGGAGCTCTGGAATATATGGCAGCGAAAACTGTACCCCAAGTAGTACAGTCCTCTATCGGGGGGAACTATTCCCATTGGCAAGCAAAT
This sequence comes from Triturus cristatus, assembly GCF_964204655.1. Taxonomy (NCBI): domain Eukaryota; kingdom Metazoa; phylum Chordata; class Amphibia; order Caudata; family Salamandridae; genus Triturus; species Triturus cristatus. Next base: position 748,087,142 of record NC_140585.1, on the reverse strand, counting down.
TGTCAGTATTCTGTGGCTTTCCTTTGGGCCTCTAAGTGGAAACACTGCCTCTAACTGTGCTATTTTCTGTGCATTCTTCCCATGACCGCGTTCAGCGTTTGTGGGGTGATTTTAGTTGCAGTCCCTTGTAGTTGACCTGCTGGAGTAATCTTAGTTGGTTAAAGTGTGAGTGTTTTCATAACAAATTGTGTCTGATTTCTGTAAAGTTGTATTATTTGTTTGTGAAGTAGATATATGTCTGCTACTGGCAATGTGTCAACATCTGAATGCGGTGTGTAAGCCCCTAGCAGTGGCCAAGTTGCTCCGTCTCTGCTGAGCGGCCGAGTCTTACACTAATCTGTGGTGTGTGGGAGGGTGCCTTTTAAACAGTTTATATGCTCCTGGTAACTGAGCGGATCTTCAATGTCCTCGTATGGACAGTATTCTTCGCTTGTTTCATCCGGGGTGTAACAATAAAATGTGTTTGTGCGTGCAGCTGCAGGTGGGAATTTAACCCATAAATAGAATACCTACGTTCTGAATGACTCGTGTGCCTCAATCACCAATGTTACAGTTCCACCTAATGTTGAGACTCCAAACTCCGCTAGTTTTAAAGTAAGTGCATTTCTGACCTTTTCTGAAATGTTCATAGAACCTTCCTCCTCCCCATCCCCCTCTGCATTCACATTTAGTGCTGGTGCAGCGTTCTCTTCGACAGACATTGTTGAAAAGAGTTTCAAGGAGAATGAGATAAGGGTTTGTGCAGAATGTAGGGAACTATAATCCTTCAGGCTTGAACAAACCTGTAGCCAATACGTGGGATATGCCTAGTCAGCTGTGGCAGATTTTTCCCTTCCCACTCCAGACGTCTCTGGGTAAATGTGAGTAGGGGGTCTCTGAGAAAAGCACGACTGAACTACTCAGATTTGACCATTAAATAAGAACCCAATCAACGTTGGCAGTGCCATGTTGTGTGGTTCTTACAAATCTGTAGAGGATCTGCTTGATTAGACAACATTAACTAAGAGATCGGTGTCCAGACTGATTCCAGTTACCCCCAAAGGATATGTTAATCTGTTAGTCCTCCTAGCTCCCAGTGCCACTATGAGCTCCTCTTACCAAGGAGCGAATAGCTTCTGGCAACTATCGAACATGACAACCCTGTCCCCTCAGGGATCGTATAAACAGTGCAATACTTCTTGCTCAGTCACTTATGCTCACTTTGTCTCCGAGAGATACACAGAATAAACGGTGGTGACGTTTTCAAGAAGGATTTATTGAAGCAGCGTCATTCTAGTGTAAAATACGTGTGCTGCCACAACCATGAGACAGAAGCAAATATATACGGTTATAAGCACCAGCAGAGTATAGAACAGGTAGAATTCTACCATAATGCTAAAACAAAGAATATATGCAGGCATACAGATAAATGACAGTAATAATGCGTACCCCTACGATGCATCCCGAACTAGATGTACCTAAGTGTACCTAGCATGTATGTAGGTGTATAGCCAAGAATCCCCTTCGGATAAAGCCAACCCCAGTACCTGATTTGAGAGAACGAAGGACCTTGTCTTGGTCTTGAGATGGACACCCCTCAAGGGATGTCAGACCACTGTGTGCTGGAGTGCCTGCGTGCAGGGATCTCAGCGTCTCGGGATAGCGTGTCAGCATGGAAGTCTTTTTCTCCTCTCCTTTGCCCAGTGAAGATGTAGTGTTTATATACCTGAAACGTTCCCTCAGGGGTTCTACCTAGAAGTATACTATGGTCATGTCGGTCAAGGATGACGATTGAGGTGACCCTTATACAGAGTTATTATGCAGAAGATGGTAATCCTGCTGTGATACCGAGAATCGTCAAGCATAATACATGAGGCTAGTTTTCGAAGAAAACCACACGACAGTCATGCAGCACCTAACTAGGTAAAAGTCAGCGTCAGACCCGTTAAGTAGCACAATAGTAGGACAGGTGTAGGTAAAAAGTTGTGTAGCTACCTAGGTCTATATTGGGGTTCATAACACCTGCTCTTACAAAAATGAACTGCACAGAGTGTAAGGTGCTCATATGGAAATCTTTGATGAACAATAATAGACTTGTCCAGGCTACAGACCCATAAGCACTCAAATTACATAATAGATAGCTATCGTTCTACAATTCAGGAATACTTCTACTCCAGCTGAGAGGTTGCCTTATAAATTGAGTGCCTCGGAATCAGACTTGTGTACATCCCAGTTGGTCAATTTTAAGGTTCTTGGAACACGCAGTGCTTATTCTCAAGAAACTGCAGGCTTTGCAGCTATAAAGACAAGTTATTTGATTACATTAGCTGTTTGACACTCCTTATTGGATTTAAAGAAAAAATAATTTGTGCCAATTACTGTTTTTCGTCGAAGGATCATCAATTTATCTGGAATCTCACTACATTTTTTATAACGTTCTCTTATTTGTTTACAAAAGTCTATTAACTAAAATGTCTGTGTAAATTCCTAACCGGAATGTTAATCTCACCTACACTCAGTTGTCAATGTTATCCTCAATATATTGTTTTTATGTGTTCAAGCATTTTTTTTATTTGTAATGCTTTTATTATTGTAATTGATATATTTTGTCTATGCATTCAACTCACTTACTTACCTGCAGGTAAGTTGGTTTGTATGTCTTGTGGGAAACATGTGCATTTCCCTATGTCACAAACCATTTAAGAAGGAAAAAAAATAATGTTTATCAGATGTGAACCTTTTGCAAAAATGTAAGTAATATGTTGTTGGTGATAGCGGGAAATGACAAAGCAGCACATGGTGAAATGTCTGTAAAGAATAGGTTGGTAAAAATGTTGGCTGACTCTTGTGCTTGATATAACATTGGGTAGGACTGAATTTGCTAAGCAAATATTTAGGATTAATATTGGTTTTGTGCAAGCAACAAAGTCAACCTTGTTTTCTTTGATTGCTTTGGTTACTGCTGAACTTGTATGTAACACCTGTAATGTTTTAAGTGGCGTTTTTTGAACAAACAAGGGAGCTTTGGTATTAGGTTGTCGAGAATACAAAACCATTCATCATCTTAATAGTAGAAAACACGTTTTGCATTTCATCCTGAAGAAGAGCAGAGTTTTTAAACGGTTTTGCTCAAAGTTAATAGAATATCTTCTCAAAATACCTCAAAGACAAGATGCAAAAACTTTCTCGGTATGGTCAATATTGTGCATTTAAGTCTCAGAAAAATGCCTGTGCTCTACTTGCAGGTTTATTTTAAAGGTGAATCAGAACCAGGTATAGCCATAGGGCTGTTAACACCATTTACTTTGGAGGTGTGCATGCTTCTATCAACCCTTGTCCTTGTGTTAGACTCTGGGGGCTTAATATGGATACAGTGGCTGATCTTTCTCATTTTAATTATATAGAAGAGATGAGCACTTTAGGAGCGAATCTGAAGCCATCTTGTTCACTGGACACTGCCCATTCTTCTGCCTATTTGCAGGTCTTTTGCAATCATGCAAATAATATTCCTTCGAATGAAAATTTCCAAATCAGGAGGGTGCCGTTTAGTGTGGTGTCCTGAGTAGTTTCAGGACTGTACCAAGAGCATGTTTTTTTCAGGCCAATAGGCCAATATGTGGTACTCTGTTTCCTGAAAAATAAATTTTGATTTATACTCCCCATCATTGTTTATCTAGGACTTGAAATCACCAGAGGAGAGAGTAGATCTCAAAAGGGTCCTAGTAAGGGCCATACTGGAAGTTGTAGCCCCGGTAATAAGGACCAATTAAGATATCTCATGATGGCTGAAGGTTCACCTTCTCCTGAGGCGAAAAGCCGGGAGAACGCTAGCGATTGTTTTTATTCTGCTATTATTAGAAAACTGTTGTTTTTACCTGCTCACTTGCTCCTTCAGAGCTCTCCTTCGCTCTACGCACAGCAGTTCCATCGCTGGTGCGGAGACCCACATTGCCGCCGCCATTCCCCGGAGGACATTGGCCACGCCTACCACTTCAGGCCACGCCCCTTCCGTTTCCCCCACTACATATAATGTGCCTCCCCCGACCGCGCAGTGGGCGTACGCAGCGGGCGCGCCAAAGGCGAGCCCGTCTGCGCCCGTCCGCGACCGGCCGGGACAAGGGGCAGGTCACTATGCGCAACTTACAACATACACTTCTGACCAACTGCGCGCTCTTAACAAAAAGTGGCCCTTGAACACTGCTACACTGTCTTATGTTCAGCTTCTCGGCATTGCTCTGCCTAGGTCCATCACTCCCGCTCTTTCTCTCCCCTCTTCCACAGTTGCCTTCCTTCTGAACACAAGGTCAGCTGTTAAACATCAGATCAAAATATTCGATCTATTAGATTCCAATTCACCTGACTTACTGTTTTTAACTGAAACCTGGTACCGGTCGGATTCCCTACCTAGCATCCTAGCAGCCCTCCCGCCTCATTATTCCATGCTCCGTGCAGATCGCCTGGAGAATAAAGTTGGCGGCGGGGTAGCCTTAATTTCTCGTAAAGATCTTCATTTTCAGACGCTTGCTTCATCTATGATTTCTACAGTTGATTGTTTAGTAGCTCGTTCCACCTCCTTTAAGATCCCTATCACTTGTGTACTAATATACTGTCCACCTCAATCATCTTCAGGTTTTCTTTCTGCCATCCAGGACCTATTGGCCACTTTGGTGGTCAACAACGCCTCCATTCTTGTCCTGGGTGATTTTAATTTCTGGCCTTCCGATCCCGCTGAAGATACTAAATCTAAGGACTTCACACAACTCCTCCTCAGTCTTAATTTCATTCAGCATGTTCATGGGCCTACCCACATTCAGGGCCACATTCTCGACCAGATATGGACACTTAACATCCCGATGTCAGTCCCCAAAATTTCCCCCTGCCCATGGTCTGACCATTTTATGCTCGCTTTCTCCTTGGATCTGAGCCACAAAACGATACCTTCCTGCCCAAAAACCACTCGAACAAGGAATTGGAATCGAGTTGACATTCCTTCTCTGTGCAATTCATTAACCACTACTTGCCCAGACTTATCAGGTCTTACCCCCTACTCCCAGATTGTCACGTTAGATCATTGGCTAGTCAAAGCTTGTGATGCAGTGGCCCCCCTGAAGCGGGTTACCATCAACCGCACCCACAATGCCAACAAGTGGTTTAGTCCTGGCCTTAAAGCCGAAAAATTGGAATTACGGCAGGCCGAACGAGCCTGGAGAAAAGAATACTGCCCTACCCTGAAGCAATATTGCTTCAGGGTAGGGCAGTATTCTACCATTCTCAAAGAATATAAACAAGCCATCTTGGCAGCTAAAACAGAATATTTTTCGGAGCGCATTTTAGCTGCAGAAAGCCAGCCACGGGAGTTCTTTGCCACCGTTCATGAGTTGGCATCCTCGAATAGAACACTACCCAAGATCCTCCCTTCTCAGGTGCTATGTGATTCATTAAATGAATTCTTTATTGATAAAATAGTTTGCATCAAAGCCAACATTCCCCCCCGCTTCGTTTACTTTCCCTTATTCCCTTCCCCCAGGTAACGCCCTGTCCTTCACCTCCATTCCTGTACTCACAAGAGAAACTCTGCTTCCTCTACTTAGCTGTGTCAAGTCAGGCTCCCCAGCTGACATCGGCCCGGCACGTATTCTTTGTCAGATCTTTGCCAAATGTCCATCCCCGATTCTTACCCTTCTTAATGATTGTTTCATGTACGGTTCTGTCCCTGTCGCTTTTAAGAAGGCTATAATCCTTCCTATACTAAAAAAAACCGGGGGTCGATCCCACTTCTACGTTAAATTATCGACCGATTTCCCTTCTTCCCTATCTGGGCAAGATAGCGGAGTCCCATGTCACCCAGACACTTAGCTCTTTTATTGAGGACAGTAAATATCTCGCACCCTGCCAGGCGGGCTTTCGTCCCCGCCACTCTACAGAGAAGGTGGTCATCTCAGTCATGGATCAACTCAGGGAGGGTCTTGACACCAGCACCCCTCAGGCCTTGGTCCTCCTGGATCTGTCTGCCGCTTTTGACACGGTAGACCATTCCATTCTCTTGTCCCGTGTCGAGGCGGCGGGCATAGGAGGACATGCACTGGCCTGGATAGGCTCATTTCTGGCCGACCGCACTCAGGCCGTTCATTTGGCAGAGTTCTCCGCCCCTCCTCGCACGGTCCAATGCGGTGTCCCTCAGGGCTCCTCTCTTTCCCCTTTACTATTTAATCTTTACATCTTCCCTCTTATCTTTGCACTACAACAAATGGAGGTCACAGTCTATAACTATGCTGATGACCTACAACTCATTTTCAATTTTTCCTCTCCCTCTCCAGTCGCCACTGCCTTCCAGTCTGTCATGCTGTTTATCTGGGAATGGATGAATGCGAACCACCTCAAACTTAACCCGTATAAAACTGAGCTGATTTTGACAGGTGGCAGTGGCAACCCTTGGTCCCCTTCCTTTTGGCCCTCTCCCCTCGGCTCCCCTCCTACGCCCTCTTATTCAGTTAAGACCCTTGGTATCACACTTAACCATCATTTGACCCTTCACTCCCACATTAGTTCGGTTGTCTCTTCTTGTTTCTTTACTTTGCGCACCATTAGGAAAGTTTCTCGCTTCTTTTCTCTCTCTGCACTTAAGCTGATTGTAATGGCCATGGTTCTATCTAAGATTGACTACGGGAACATCATTTATAATGGTGCCCCCGGTCATGCACTCCAACGCCTTCAGATGGTGCAGAACCAGGCAGCTCGTCTGGTATATGGTTTACCTAAATTTTATCATTCATCACCTCTTCTCATTGCTCTTCATTGGCTCCCCATTAAGCAACGGGCCCTTTTCAAGCTTGGTTGCCTCACCTTTCAAGCCCGGACGGGCACCGCCCCTGCCTTCATAAATTCCGCTATTACCAATTACTGCCCTTCCAGAGTCCTTCGTTCATCCGCCAAATCTCAATTGGTCATCCCTCGCTTTAAGAAACAAAGATCTGGAGGCCTGAAATTTGCGGTGCTTGCGCCTACTTTTTGGAATACCCTCCCTCTCCATATTAGACTTTCTTCCTCCTATCTGGAGTTTCGTAAGGTCCTCAAGACTTTCTTGTTCAAGCAGGCCTTCAATCTATAGCCCCCTTCGCTCTCATGCCCAGGAACTCCTCTAGCGCCATGAAACTGCGTTGTGAACGTGCGCTTTACAAGTTTTTAAAAATTCAAATTCAAAATTCAAATGCTAATCTCATTGCGTACAATATATTGCTGCTGAAAGATGAAGAAAGAAATTGCTTTTAGTAGGTAGGTTGGATACGTGTTGCAGTGAAGATGAGATGGTTAAGCAGGCAATAATAGTATGCTGATTTGAAATGGAAACTTTATCATAAATGCGAAAGATTTGTATGCCTCGCCTTGAAACTTTATATACAGAGGCAGCACAACTAGGATACCTTCCTCCAACGACAAGGGAAGCATTAGCCACTTCTATACCTAAACCTACCTGTGATCCCAGTAATGTCACATCTTATTTCCCTTTATCAATCCTAAATATGGATTATAAGATACTCAGCAAGTTATTTGCAGATCGCCTGCTCCCATACTTAACAGTAGTTATCCACCCAGATCAAAATGGGTTTGTACCACGACGCCGTACTTCGCCCAGTATACGGTGGTTCTTCCATGTGATGGTCCAAGTTGCGCATACATAGCCAGATTCTGCATGTATTTCTACGACCTTCAACAGGTGTTCAGTACCCTCGGTTGGGACTATAAGATCACAGTGTTTAAGCGCTACGGTCTTGGTTCCAAGATAGTATGGTGGATACAATTATGATACTCTTCTCCCGCCGCCAGAGTTAAAACAGGCTACCATATTTCTGAGGCATATGATATCACCCATGGCATGATGCAGGCAGGAATGCCCGCTTACTCCTCTGCTATTCATGTTGGCGGTTAAACCCCTGGTTATTAAGTTTATAGCCTTAGGAAATATTGGAGAATACCACTAGGGGCTGATACACAGATCATATCACTTTATGCTGGCATGTTGTTGTTCTTGAGGGACTCTTGCATGTACCTCACTCTCCTAATAGTGACACTGAATAGCTTTTATGCCCACTCTGGCCTATGAGTTAACCCCAACAAAACATTTATATTCCAGCTTATGTGGGCTACCGACTGATTGCACTTGCCCACACTCCCTCAAATGCATAACATATTAACATATTCCATACTACTGCAGATCTCCTTGAGGACAACCTACAGGTTGTGATACATATCACTAGGTCTCAGGTAACATTCTGAAACACTATACCCCTAACAATGATGGGGCGCATAGCCATTTCCAAAATGGTAGTCCTATCAAATTTATTATACTGCTTTACTAGTTTACCGGAATTTATTCCTGCAAAACTCATGATTTAAGCATTATACTTCTTGAACTGACTTGGAACACGGTCGGCGCCGCATAGCTTTAATCAAAATTCTCCTTCCTCATGAAGCCGGAGGCCTCGGAGCACCAGCGTTCTGGGCTTATTACTATGCTGCCCAACTGCAGTGGCTGGACACCACTTAACAGAGACTGGACTTACACTTTGTAATTCCCCCAGGGCACCCAGACGAGAGCCGCGGCCGCACTGTTGAAATTAGCTTACACTTGCCTCCATAATGCGTTAAAATACACTAAGGAAACATTTGCTTATGCCCCAGCAATACCCCTACTGGGATTCCCAGTCCTACCCTCTCCGCTTTCCCTACCTGGTCTCCTTTACTGGGAGGAAGGTGGACTTGCCACTGAGGGAGATTTATGAGAACGGTCTCTTCTTAGACTTTCCTGCTCTGATTGTAATGAGCTCCCCCTGGAGAGTTTCTCACTTATGGTAGGATCTGCATGGCAGTGGTCCAGTTGTGGCAAAATCCACGAAGTGAACCCTCAATGCATACTGATGTACAGACTGTATATACTATTGGCCACGGAAGATGCCTGGTGGCCTGGCTCTATATAGGCCTCCTGGTCCGTGCTTGGTTGTCTTTAAGGCTTTATGCCACAACTGGGAGGGTGAATTGTGCCTAGCTTTAATGATAAAGTATGGTAGGCGATCCTACAATACCCTTTCCAAATCCTGCGTAAAGTACGCTTTTGTTTTATTCAGACATGTATACTCCACAGAACCTATCTCACCTCATACTGATTACAGGCTACATTTCCCAGGGCATCCCCAAGCTGTCCTCAATGCCAGTCGGCCCCAGCATACCTGACGCTCATGAACTGGGGTTGTACACGGCTAAATTCCTTATGGACAATGGTCCTCTTAGTGCTTACATGGTTCACAGACAGACCACTCGAACATTCTCCGTGGGTGGTACTTCTTGGGAAGAGTAGTCCAAAATTTCAACCCGTTTTCTGGACTGTGCTCTACTGCTTGTACACCAAGCTATTACTCATTGTTGGAAATCTCAGACCTCCCCCTCATTATCGACATGGCACACTACATTTTAATACTGGTTCCAGGCGGAAGGTACCGCTTTGAGGCGAGAGGGCCAATGTGGATTAAGACTGGTCCCGATAACTGACCTTTCGGTCAGCCTAGTGCAAGCCCACACTCTCGTGATTAGCAATGATGATCTTCCACCCTGAACACAAATAGTCCAGATTTCATAAACTACTGGAATTCTGATGCCCCGGATACCATATCTCCCCCCTTCAGGTCTCTTGCCCCCCCCCCCCCCCCCCTGCCCCCAGATTACTCTAGACAAAGGGGCCTTCTTTTAACTGTTCTCCAACATGAGTGAACCTTTATACATGCCCCCCTCCCCCATCACTCTAATGTGGAGCAGTTTCTTGTTCAATGTTTATCATGGACGGATTTCCTTCCTACGAGGTGATTGCCTAAATATGATTGTTGGATGTAATATACCCCATATACATTGTAGAGTAATATAACCTGATGATTTTATGTGCTGTATTTTACCCTTTAACTATAATCCAATGAAAATAAAAGATGTGAGGGATTATTAGTTGGGGCAATATTGTCCCATAAACGAAATTGCGTCAAAGGGGGTAGAAATGTGTTATTTAGTAATTGAGAAGGATACTTAGGCCTGCATTGGGGTGGTTAAAAAATGTAAATCACTTTTGTGAGGCACATATTTATCTTTTAGGAAAGACCATAAATAAATTGAGCCTATTTTCAACACCACAGATTTGCCAGTCTTATTTAAATGTAGATGCATTCATTTAATATGTGCTCTATGCCTGAAGTGATGAATTTGCTAGTGGGTCTTTTATCACTTTTCTTTGTGAATTAAATAGAGAAGCACCCAGTAGGTGAAGACAGAGTAGTCCATGTTGTAAACTCTGTTGAGAACAAAGATTGGAGAAAAGTCAGACTAAAGGATGAGATAGTTGAACCTTTATAAATTCTCTTTTGGAGGAATGGCCGGATCAACAATCCTTCTGGGTGGTCAAGTAGGAGTTAATTTTGATGGAGAATATATTGTACAGCGGGAAGAGGGTAATGATTCTTCAAGGAGTACAGGAAAGATTGGTTTAATTCATGCATGAAGATACAAATGGGAATAAGCTAAACTAAATAGAGGTCTGGAGAAGTTATTTGTGACCAGGTTTCGAAAACTTTGTGTAAAGGTTCATACTAATTTGTGTTGCATATTCACACATTCATATATTTAATAAAATAGCCATACCATCCATGGTCATTCAAATATTCCTTATTTACGATGGTATCAAGCAGGTTTAGATATTTACTGACTCCCAGAACAACAAGGGTGGGTTACCAGAGTACATAGTTGTTCTTGAGATCTTACAATTGTTAGTTAAATAATTTCATCACAAGAAGTATCATCCAAGGTCTCTGCCACACACAGTTTCATGTGTGATACTGGGGGGCGTGGTTACGGCGCGCTGCGGAATGGCTGCTTGTTGAGGGAGCTCCGCAGGCCGGGCTTCACAATCTGGCAAATATCATCGCTATGCCTGCTCTCAGCTCACCAAAACCTATTGTTCAGATGGCCCCTTGAGTGAGGAATAACTAACGGTGAACAAATTGAGTGAACTCTGGATTCTACCGATATATTTGGCAAGTGGAACATGCGGCGCTGATCGCAGTCACTATGGCCGCCATGCCGGTTACTGCCTCTGGAGTGGTGACCACCCTGGTACTACGAGGCAAAGGGAAAGTGTCCTGCCATTTGACTGCCGGCTGCGGGACCTGGTTTTGAACCGGTGCGTGTGCGCTGACACAGAGGTGCGGAGGGCGACCCAGTGCGATACGCTGGAGTGAGCCGCTAGGGGTAATCGGAGCTCACCATCGGGGCTCTATCACGCCTGCCTGCTGGGAGCGCTGCTGCGGACTGCTGAGTCGACATTGAAGGGGTGCCGGAGTTTCTTGGTGCTGCCGTGGAGGATCGGAGCCAAGCGTTGCTCAGGTGAGTGCGGGGGGGGCTTTCTTTTTCTGGAGCTGGAAGTTTTCTGATCTGTGCAACGCGGCCTAGGCCTGCGGAGGTGCTGGTGCCCCGCGGGGCCTGGGTCTGACGAAAGGCATTGTGGCCCCCGCTCTGGACATTTAGGCCTTACCTGCTCTCTCCGGGTGGGGTGTTTCTCCACGGGGCTGCTGAGGGGGGGTGGAGCGCTCTGAGGTGGATGACTGGTGTTGCCTGGCCTTCCCCCGGCACTTGAGGTGGGGGGGCGGCATTGGAGCTGGGGCCTCCGAACCTTGGCTTCGTGGCCCTGTTGGGATCCCCTGTTTGCAGCGGCATACCTCTTGAACCCACTGGGCACTTTCCTGCACAGTACCTGATGTGACTAGCATAGCAGACAATCGCACCAATGGAACGGACATATCGTGGAGTCTTTACCACAGGCACTGGCTACTGACTGCGCTAACTGGAGGTGCAGCGCGGCAGGTGCTACTAATTGTGGTGCCCCGGGCCCATTGTCTTGGCATCCCCGCTGCCTGGCTTGCCATGGTGGGATCGTGCTGAGTTCTCTGCATCGGCACAGTTTTACATGTGGAAATCTTAATTTCTTGGTAGGTGCGTCTGACATCCCACACACCTCAGAGCGACTGGGCCTTTGTATCGTGCTCCTGGGTGCCTGCCTTGAACTGGGTCTGCGATAGTGCATGGAACTGCGGTCTTGTGCGGTGGAACGTGGTGAACCAGTTGGCCTGCCATTTAAGACCATATTTCATCCTAGATAATGGGCAAGGCGGACCCCAAGCAACCTAAGATACCATTTGAGAGTAAGCACCAAACTCGCACAATGGACCCCGCACCAGAGGGGGGTGCTGCCCAAGCCCCAGTCGAGGTCCCAGATAACCCAGAGGAGGACATGCGGTCCATTCTGCTTGAGGTACGCTCCAACCTCAAGACAATTGGCTGTAAAATAGAGGCACTCGCGTCCAGTCTAGAATGCTGTAAAGATAAGAGTGGACACCCATGAAACCCGTCTTGATGTTCTGGAAAACAGGCTTTCGGATACGTAGGATTCCCAGGCTGAATCACGGTCGCAAATTCTAAATATGGAAAAGGAGCCCGAGGTGATTAAGCCAAAGAATGAAGATTTGGAGGCGCACTCTTGAAGGAATAACCTCAGAATTATTGGCCTCTCAGAGTCGACAGCTATCTCGAGAATGGAGCCCTTCATCGAAAATCTTCTGCGCGAGTTGTTTGGGTCGGTGCTCTCCTCGGTTATGATCGTAGAAAGGGCGCACCGATCGCTTGGTCTCCGACCGGTACCGGGCGCACCACCGCGCCATCATTGCACGACTCCTCAACTACGCTGATCGGGATGCTATCCTTAGAGAGGTGAGGTCAAAGAGCCCCATCCAACATCTGGGTAACACCTTGTCCTTCTTTCCGGACACCCCAGCTGTGCAAGTGGCTCGCAGAGACTTTGTGCCAGTGAAGAAAATGCTGTAGGCTTCTTCCATTCAATACGCCATGCTTTACCCTGCCAAGCTGAAAATCACCCATGATGGTCAGGCTCATTTCTTTACGGATCACAAGTCGGCTCTGAAGTTTGTGAAACATATTTGTCCTAGAAAAACTCCCAAAGGCGTCTCCAAAGGCACCGCGAGTTCGCCGAACCTCAGCGACAATGACTAACATGTTCTACTAAGCTGCACTCTATTATTATCACTCCTCATACATTGACATTGCAGAAGCACCTGGAATGATATACTTAATATAGGATCCCGGGCTTGCTGATGTCTCTGTTGTGGGTCTTGATTTAATGGCACGAAATAATTAGATTGGTGTTAAACTGTTGTTATACTCCTTTGTTCATATTCGGTGAGCTGGGGCAGGTTTTATGCTCTAATAACTTGGCCACCCTGCCACTAGGTAGGTGATTGCCGCTGTTCCTTCCCTCCCACGGGTGATCCCCAATGTGTTAACATTTTGCAATTGGGTATGGGATAAGACATGGGAGGGTGGGTGGTGTACGTTCTCAACCTAATTGGGAGGTTGTAGTGGGAGGGGTTGGTCAATGGGATTCACTTCATATGTTGTAGATAATTGTTTTGTAATTGTTATTGTGATGTTTGATCATTGTGGTTGTATTGACGCTAGACATGAAAGGCACATTTCTACCGAGTTGTATTCTGGAAATCGGCTGCCTGTTCCCTTTGTGCTGAGTAGCACTGCGGGGGGGTTGTCATGGGTGAGGGATACAGATGCTTGACATGGAACATTAGAGGGCTGAATTCCCCTAAGAAAATTCGTCAAACGTTTGCATATTTGAACAGACATGGCATTCAAATCGCCGTTTTACAAGAAACCCACCTGACCAAGCTCACTGAGACTAAGATTGGGCACAAGTGGGCTGGGTTCAAACTAACCTCTTCCTATTCTTCCTATGCTCGGGGGGGTTATTATACTAATTAAAAAGGGCATCCCTTTCACACCACATAAAATACACACAGATGAAGGGGTTCGCTGTGCTATGGTTCAGGGTAAGCTCTGGAATTCCTTGATCACACTTATAAACATGTATGGTCCCATAGCGGACGAACCAGAGGTCTTACATAGAATGTACTGCACACTGAGACAGTGGCCAGAGACCGCGACCATGTGGGGAGGTGATCTTAATCCATATTTGGACCCTAAACTAGATAAATCCAATACTCCAAGCATTCGCACACCTAAAGTGGCCCAAAGTATTAACACTGCCATGTTAGAATTTGGATTGGTAGACTTCTAGAGACTTCGCAATGGTGAGCTACGGGAGGGGACGCATGCCACACCCGCACACAACAGTTGGTCAAGATTAGACTACTGGCTCATGAGCCAGACTGCAACGGAATGGGTTACGACCGTCCACACACTCCCACGCACACTTTCTGACCATAACGCGGTGCAACTTGTACTTAATATTCCAAGCATGTTTCACCAGCCGTTTACGTGGCGATTCCGATCACCGGCCCTACTAGATCCCACTTACAATGACGCCATTCGCATAGCAATAATACACTACTTTAAGGTCAATAGGGGCACAGTGGACAGTGCGGCGACATTGTGGGAGGATTTTAAGGTGAAGATTTGGGGGGTCTGCATTGGTACTACAGCTGGCATCCTGAAGGACCTTAGAAATCAACTCACTAAGGTGGAGATTGCACTACAAGGGCTGGAGAAAGACTACGCTAATAGGCCGTCCCCTGATATTCTGGCACGTATACATGAACTAGTCTTGGAGTATGACACGTTAGCTGAGTCGGAAATCAAATACGTATCACGTCAACATGTCGCAAGGCAATATGGAGAGGGTGGTAGACCGAGCCGCAATCTAGCCGAGAAACTCAAAAGGCATGAAGACCATTGCCATATAGATCAAATAACTGATTCCGAGGGAGTTGAATATTATGCCCCACTGGATATAGTCGAGCAATTTAGGGGCTATTACGCCACAATGTACACATCACATGGAACAGGGTCGGAATCTGCACTGGGAAACTATCTAGAGGACATTGCTTGTGCATGGTTGGCAGATGGCCATAGAGACTATCTAAATCAACCACTGACTGAGGACGATATAAAAACAGCGATCTCTGCCCTACCTAATGCAAAGGTTCCCGGACTGGACGGTCTCACCATAGAATTCTATAAAGAATACGCTATTTGCTAGAGACATATGCGGGGGCACATGAGACCGGGGCTCTCCCTCCATCATTACGACAGGCCTTAATCATTACCTTGCTTAAGAAGGACAAGCCTCCTGATGCATGCGAATCATATCGGCCTCTCTCGCTGATCAACATAGATGCAAAAATACTAGCCACTAGGCTCCAGCCCATGATGCCTTGTCTGATCCTGCCGGACCAGAAGTGCTCCACATCACGTAATCTGAGGACCATATTCGCAATGTTGCATGTACTCAACCCAAAGCTTCATGCTGCGGCTGTTACGTTTGACGCAGCTAAGGCATTCAACTCCATTGAGTGGAGCTATATGTTCGCATTCTCCAACAAATGGGGTTCCTGCTGCTGTTCTTGGGCTGGGTGAGAGTGCTTTATGCAGACCCCTCGGCGCGGATTCGGGTGGGAGGGTTGACGTCCGAGCCAATCGCTATCAAACGCGGCACCTGTCAAGGATGCCCCCTTTCACCGTTATTGTTCGCTATCGCAATTGAGTCACTGGCGTGTGTGATATGCCAATGGCACAGGGAACCAGCACTAAACTTTAATCATAGACCAGTCGGTATCTCCCTGTATGCTGACGACATAATGCTCTTCATCAGAGAACCTAATAGATATTTGGCACAAGTACTACGAGAGTATATTAGGTTTGGACTATTATCAGGTCTAAATATTAACTGGAATAAGTCGTGATCATTCCCTTGACGGCGATTACCCCCCCTCCCTCCAACTATGGACTACCCGCTAATCTGGACATCAGACCCGGTAAAGTACCTGGGGATCTGGGTTCATCGGGACCCGGATGTAGTGATCCGAGAAAACTATGGGAGGGCATGCGTCACGCTAGATAAGCAAATTGACACATGGATAGTGCTACCACTGTCTCTGGCGGACCGTATCGCAATCATAAAAATGGTGGTATTGCCACGATTCCTATATCTATTTGCTAATATACCAAGAACACTAACCAAATTTCTTTTTACCTCGTTGCAAACATCCTTGCTCTGACTGATTTGGGGAGGTAAGCAGGCTCGGGTGGGCTGGACTACACTTACACTTGACTATGAGAAAGGTGGATTTGGTGCGCCAGACCCATATATATACTATTTAAGTGCCCAAGCGCAAAATGCATATTTCTGGTTACACCCCCACAGCCCACATGTGGCAGTTGAGGAGGTCGATGCCTACCCGACCCCTCTCTGTAGTCTCTTTACTCACGTGCGAAGAGGGAATCCTAAAACTGAGATAAACACGCTCAATGTAACGATTGCAGAGTGGCAGTCTATAGGCCAGCTCGCTAACAAACTACCTCTATATGCCCCAGCACTGCCTTTGATGCACCACGCTGATATATCGGTGACACAAGAGGCAGGCCCACTGAGATTACTCAAGGAGGCAGGCATAACCACAATGCAGTATCTTTACCCGAGCGGCAGTTTTCTCGACGCGGACGATCTCCAGTATATTACTAACCCCACTCTACTTTTTCAATTCACTGTGCACCGACTGAGACTGGCGATTAAATTCCATTACGATACATATCCACTAGAACCTCCTACTCTACAGTCTTTACAGCTGCTTTTGACTACACCCACGAGGAGTAAGTTAATTACAAGATTATACAGGGCAATAAGAGCAGAGAGAACTACTGGATTAGATAAGAGTCTAGCTAGCTGGAATGATACACTGCCCCCCCCCCCCCCCTATAACGATCGCGGAGTGGGAACATGTCTGCAATCTCACCAGTAAGCTTACACCGAATGGGAATCTACAAATCATAAACTTCAAATATTTGCATCAGACATATCATACACCTTATCTTTTGCCCAAATATGGCTTACGAGATTCCAGTAACTGTCAGCGATTTGGACAATCTGCGGCTGACTTTTTTCATCTCGCCTGGGAATGTGAGAGGGTGGCGCAATTTTGGAGGCAAGTGGTACAACGAATACGGGACATGTCTGGGTCGGACTTGCAATATACACCACTGATATGTCTATTGTGTTACGTTCCTCATGTGAAAGGGGTAATGGGGAAATTCATACGTATTGGGTTATTAATGGCCAAACGTCGAGTAGCTATTAAATGGGGAGGAGTACAGGCACCAAGAATTGATCATTGGCTTAAAGATCTGATATACTAAGAAAATATGGAACTATATGCAGAAGAACTCCCGACGTCGTCTAAGCCAAGAGACATTTGGGAGCCCCTGTGCCAATTTTTGCAACAACAGGCTGTAGCTGACTTACACACTGAAGCAGATTAGTTATTACACAGGAATGTTCTGCCGGTTCTGATATATAAAAGTGCCCCTGATGAGATATGTATTGCTTGTGTCCCCCCGGTGCTAATCAATCGTAAGTTAATGCTATACTGGTACTGTTTCTCCATGGGAGCGTCTGGCTGTCCAGGTGTAAAACATAGACTGAGATCTGATATGTACTGCCTTCTTCCCCCGGTGTTGATCAACCAAATGTTGTTTTTATGTTGATAGATTTTCAATATCAGCTGCTCTGCATGTTCGCAATATTGCTTAACCATGTTTGAAAATCAATAAACAAAATTTTTAAAAAAACAGTTTCGTGTGTGATACTTACTGCAATCTTTTTACCAGTAAAAGAGGAATCATCTTAGAGAATGCTCTAAGAACATCTAACCTGGTGGTTGGGAAGAAAAGTGAGGGTGTAGATGGAGCTCTTTAGTTAATTTGAGTTAACCATAGACCTAAGAAACTGGATTGAATTTTAAGAGAGAAAAGCAGAGAGGCGGGAGAAGAGGATGGGTCCAATTCTTGGATGGATTCAATGGCATATACGCAGTTCTTAATTTGAGCCGGTGGTTTCCGGTGCTCTGCACCGGCACTTAATCGTCAACACCGACAATTATCACAAGTTCGACCCAAAGGTATTAGAGTGCTTTTCATGCGCACCGGTTAAAGACACATTCATTTTTGTTGGCACGGGGAGACTAAGTGATTTGCCCAGAATTACAGGATGTTGAGCGTAAGCCAAGACTCCAACCTGGTTCCCCAGCTCCAAAGTCGGCAGCTCTGGCCGTTATGCCATATTCTGTCCCCATTAGTAGGGTTTTCATGGTTCGTAGTTAGTTCTGTTATAGGTCTCTCTAATAGGAGAAATGGGCTGGTGCAAGCTGCCTCCTAATGAGAGCCCCAGCACTTATTTTTAGGGCTCTGGAGTTGGGGACAGAAGAGTGGAAAGAGCACGCTTTTAAAGAGCACTAGTCCACTTCGTGTTGTGCTTTATTTTGCTGTTATTTGATGCTCTGGTATCTTGTCAGGCTATAAGGGGCTGATTGTCATTGGGATTTGAAATCCTCATAGACGAGGAGCGTGAGCAAAAGCAAAATAGAGGAGGGAGGAAAGAGCAGCCAGGAAAAAGGCGAGTGGAAAATAGCAAGGACTGTTGTTAGGTAAGTGGGGGCGAAAATATTAGTTAGTGCTAAAGATTTTAATGTGGAGAGAGACAGGTGAAAATGAGTCAGGAAATCAGGCTTGAGGAGTCAGGTGGAGAGCAGGAGCCATTTGTTCAGGCAGAGTTCAGTCAGAGAGCCGCTTTATGGAGATCAGACTTAAAATGGAGCTGGTGGACCTGGAAACCTGTTTTTAAGATTTCTGAAGACCGGAGAAGAGCAGTGGGGTGGGAAAGGTGGGCTCAGATAGAGTAAGTCACATGGGCTTTTTGTTGGTGGTGGGGCACCACATGACCTGAAGCATCCATATATCCATTGCTTTGCCAGTCTAAACTTTAAAGTCTAAACTTTAAAACGGAGATTTAGGTCCAATGGTGACAGTATCTCTGGAGTGGTAAAGACTGCAGTGAGACAAGCTTCCACATGTTAAGCTAGTATCTTTATCTTAACCATTTTGTCAAAATTTTGAAGGTCTGTTAGGTGTTTTGAGGTGCAGAATATAAATCCTATTGCTGTTTCAGTAATCAACGGGATCTCAAATATTTCATGGATAATATAATGCACTACATTACAGCAAATTACCCGAATGATTACGTGAGCGACTCAGTAAGCTTGTTTCCTAATGTTGATAGAAAGTGATTTGATTTTTATCAAAATCTCATCCTATCTTCACCTTTCTTAGCCTTGCCAAGTCCTTCCCTAATCTGATAAATAATTTGGAATACTGCCTAATTTGAGGGTTGAGATCTATTTGAAGCGCTCATCATGAGGAGAAGTGAACAGTAAACGGATTATATAAACAGTCTTGTTTGTTCTTTTAGGTGGAGGCTGTGCAGCTGATTGCAGATGGCAAAGCACCAAGCATATTTCAACCTGATGACGGGGCCACATATGAAGGAATCCAGAAGAAAGACAATGCCAAGGTTAGTGGTGAATCAATGTTGTTGGTGCTACCATCAGTGTTATACTCCAGTTTTAAACACCTACTAGCTATTTATTAATATTGGATTCACGTTTTGCTTTCTTTTACCTTCCTTTTTAAAGAAAATACAGACTTTTAGAAATTAGAAGGGTGTTGAGAGAAAAAGGTAGGGGACAAAATGGTGTGTCTGTAAGACTAAATCGTGTGTAACTTTTCAAATTCACTGACTGGTGCAGATTGAAAACTTCAAGACTGGTGTATCAAACTATGATTCTGTGTTATCTTGGCTTATGAATTAGAGAAAGGTGCCATCGGTAAATTATTGCGATTGAAGGGGGCCCAAGACCGGAGACCTCGCTAGCGCCGTGAGGGCAACGGCAGTCTTGCATCTATCCTCAGAAAGGCTCCAAGCAGGGAGCATTGACCTGCTAACAGTTTACCAAATCGGCCGTGAGTGCAACGGCACCAGCACCAGCAAGAAACTACAGCTCCCAGGTCCCCCTGTTCGGCGCTCGCAGGTGACGTCAGTGGCAGGCGTCGGCAGTTCGGGCTGGACTGTTCCCATGAGGCACAGGGTCGACTGATTTGCATATGGCCATGTCTGAACTGGGGTGGCAGAGTGGGCTAAAGAACGGTGATGGATTAAACCCAGATCAGTTGACTGGGGGTGAGTGCTTGCAATGTTCAACACTCCGTCCATCATTTCCTTTGGTTTAGGCGTCACCTGCCTACATCTACGCTGCGTCCCTCCCGCAGCGCGGTACGCGATTGAAGGGGGCCCAAGACCGGAGACCTCGCTAGCGCCGTGAGGGCAACGGCAGTCTTGCATCTATCCTCAGAAAGGCTCCAAGCAGGGAGCATTGACCTGCTAACAGTTTACCAAATCGGCCGTGAGGGCAACGGCACCAACACCAGCAAGAAACTACAGCTCCCAGGTCCCCCTGTTCGGCGCTCGCAGGTGACGTCAGTGGCAGGCGTCACCTGCCTACATCTACGCTGCGCGCCTCCCGCAGTGCGGGACGCGCCCGGGCCAAGCCTGAGCCAAGGGTGGGCCCGTCCTTGCCCGTCAAAGACCGGACAAGACTGGACTGGGCCATCCTCTTTAACTTTCAAGTAAGACTTCCTAATCATGTTTTTGCACCCGTAGTAGCCCCTTGCCTGAAGACCTAGTGCTTTGAGTGCCCTGATTTGTAATCTCAAGCCAGTATTTGTTTTCCTTGGGCGTCCGTGTACTATATAGCTTGGATATACTGCTTGCACCTTAAATTGTGTTCGGGTCACTGCTTTGGGCTGCCATCTTCGATATACTGACAGTCGGGCCTCTCAATATTCTCTGCTTTATTTGTTTTTCGGACACCGGTAAAGGAGCCATTTTCGGCGGAGGCGTATACAGTGCTGTTTTATTTGCGGGGCTCCAATGGGAAAGCGGAAAGCCACTGAACCCATGATTGGGAAAAGGAAATTAGCTAAAATGCAAAAACAAACAAAAACAGCTGTAAATAATTGCACATTGGCTGAGATTGATAATTTAATAGAAGAAGTGGAGATAATGTTGTCGAGTGACAAGGCGGTTAATAATAAGGGAAATAAAATTTCATCTTACTTTGGAAAAAGAGAGAAGGCGATACGAGCAAAGTCCCCTGTCCCCATTGTCACAGTACATAGATCCCACTCCCCAACACAAACACAATCTCAACCTCCAATTCCCCCATCCCCAAAGCAAAGCAGGGGACCAATCAGTAGGCCCTCCCCTGGCCCCGTCAATATTGACAACATCGATAATGCTGAGAATGTAACTAGGTACCTAGATAGTCCCACATGTAGAGAGGTGATTAATGTCGAGTGCGCTAACAGATTTGCACCTTTGGGTGACAATTTAGAGCCTGATGATGGAACAATTTCTAAACATCTAGATGAGATAGGGGACCATCCTCAGGCACAGTCACAAACAAATCCGGTATCACTGGACACTTATAGCCTAGTGGCAACCTTAAATAGTAAACTTGACGTACTCCAAGAGGAGGTCAGGTCAATCAAAAGAATGCTTGAGGCCTTAACGTCTCAACTACCGAATTACAAGGGGGGTTTAATTCCTACTCCGGGAGAACCAGTTCCACCTGAAATAAAATCAGTAGGCACGATTAGGGGAAGTCAAATGACCAATCTACCGCTTCGAGTATCCAATAACCACCCTGAGTACCAGAATATAATGCAGTGTAAAAATCAAAGTACACACATACCTCCCTCGACCAAGTGCGGTAGAGTACAGGATAATAATTATGAACATCCCAAAAAGCCCATGTTTCAACATCAGGCCAGACACACCCATGCAAATTTGAGAATCCCTCATACAGATAGACCCATACGTCCTACTCAGGACCCCTGGAGGGGGGCAAGGGGCACTGAACAAGAGTACACTCGACACTTAGACCAGGATAACCGTCTTGCAACCAGGGAGGACCCGGAATCATGTTGTGTATTCCTTACAAACGTCCCTAGATTGAAGGCGGGCAGTAGGGAAGATAAGGACTCCCTACTTAACAAAGCAGTCCACTGGATTAGAAAGGAAAGGCAGTGTCTATCCATAATAAGATCAGACCTAAAAATTGCGGAAAGGATTCAACAAGACAAGGGTGACTTGGATGACATTAAGTTAACGTTTTACTCCAAAAACACCGCTGATAATTTAATAACTATGAACTTAAGATCCCATTCCTTTTTCAATTCCAGTATTGGCATTAGGCAGAAAAGAACTTGCCTAGTTGGCAGGGACATCGACCCTCTCATCTCTGGGGGAGTTTCGAACCTTGAAGACCCAGACTGACTGACTCAAGAGCGGACTTGTAGCCCATCGAAAAAAGTAACACTTTCTATAGCCTCGGCACTACAATCTGTATCCGCACCTCCCCCTGTAATCGAGAATGATATTAATTATGAGACATCCCTTTCTGAGGGAGGTCTACGCACTTCCTTAGAGGAAGTGGGTAGACTGGATAATACCGCTGAAACATCCTTGTGCTATACCAACCCAACACAATCAGTAGTAGGTTGCAATAATCCCAGCTATACTACCTCAAATTCTGTGAAGATGATAAGCTGGATTATAGCCGGCCTCACAAGAAAGCTCCAGGAACCTGACTGGCACGAATATATAGACACTTTTGATCTCTGTCTATTTCAAGAAACTGGGGCCAGGGAACCGTTGCATAAGGCGGGCTTTAGAACTTTTAGTGTAGGGGCGCGGCAATCACCCAGAGGCAGACCAGCAGGAGGACTTCTTATTTGGGCTACAAATAGCATCAATGCTATAATAGGAATAATACCATCAGAAACAGAGGATGTCCTGGGTCTAAGCTTTAAATTTAAAAATGACTCAAGGCTATTTTTATTTAATGTATATGTTAGGCCTAGAGAAAACTCCAAAGAATCAATTACACTACAACTATTGGAAGATATTATAGACCCCTTACTCCCCACTGGGCCTATTTTAATTGGCGGAGACTTTAATTGTTGTTACGAACCGCTGCCAGGCCTGAAAGAAATTTTTGAGGACGAAGATACTGCCCTAGGCATACCCCCTCTAGGAATCGTTAAACCTTCTAGAAGCTCTCCATCTGCACTACAGCTATTGAATTTTACCATAACAAATGGTTTGAGATCATGCAATGGTACAACTTTTTCGGACCCCCTGGGATCTAATACTTTCTCGAGGGGGTCCGCGACATCCAGGATTGATTGTATTATGGTAAGCTCGGCTTACTGGGCCTACGTAAAAGATTTTAAAATTGACACAAGAAGAGAAAGTGACCATTTTCCACTTTGCCTAGACCTTGTAGAAGAATCGTTCCAGAAACACATAACGATCCACTTGGGATCTGGAAATGAAGTGAACCAGCCCATTGTGAGTAATAATAGAAGGGCAGTGAAATGGCCTTCTATAATGGGGAATATTGAATCACTTACTCATATATATATATATATATAATAGTTTTAGCGATTTAGTGTCGTCGTACCTAGACGAACCTTTAGGGACTTCACTGATTACACAGACTCACTTGAAATTGGTAAAAAGAATTGAACCATATTTAACAAAGCCTGGGTTTATTAAGACAAAACATACTGTTAAGGCTGTGAAATCAAACCCTTGGTTTAGTAAAGATTGTGGCGGAAAAAAAACAACTCCTAATAAAAGCACTCTATGCAAAGGACCCTTTGGCTATCAGAGAAGCAAGGACATTATATAGCAGATCCCCGAATGCAGCTCGCAGGAGCTGGGAAGACGCAAGTTGGGGTGAACTGCTAATGGCAGCAAAAGCGGGCGACCAATCCTCATTTTGGCGGATTATCGCAAACAGTAAGAAACCAGGTACCCAAGCTCTCGACCATAACTTGGATCCAGGTACCTGGCATAGACACTTCGCCAACCTGTATGCTTCCCTAGTTCCTGCGACAAGTGGCCACACTAGCGACATCGGAAACCTTATGTCTTCAACCACGATTGTTCCATTGTCCTTCAGTATTGAAGACACTAGATTGGCTCTGGATAGTATTAAGCCCTCAAAAGCACCTGGCCCCGATAGAATACCAGGTGATCTTTTTAAACACACACCAGATGTGTGGGCACCATACATTAACCTATTGAGTAACGCAATAGCAGGAGGGCAGCCAATCCCTGAATCCTGGAAGGGTGCGGAGATCGTCCCAATATATAAAAAGGGTGGCAGGGACGATCCCGCTAACTATAGACCTATCCGCTTGCTAGACATACTACAAAAAGTTTACGCTAAACAAATTCTGGAAAAGTTAAAAGATTGGATGTCTGTAAATAATATACTCTCCCCCTACCAAGCAGGCTTCAGGGAACGTACAAGCACCATAGACCAGGTGTTTCGACTGATAACAATAGCCTGGAAATACACCAGGCTAAGAGCTGGCCACTTATATGTGGCCTTTATAGATCTAAAGGCCGCCTATGATTCTATCCCCAGAGATCTATTGTGGTCAAATTTATTGCAACAGGGAGTACCCAAGAATATCCTAATTCAATTGATTAGGCTTCACGAGAAGAACTTCGCAAGAGTACGTTGGGGCCAGGCGGGAGAACTCACCGAAGAAATACCAGTCAATAGAGGTGTGCGCCAGGGATGCGTCCTGGCGCCCACCCTCTTTCTCCTATATGTTAATGACATGGTTGAGTTCCTGCAAAGATCTAGTCACGATTCCCCGAAGCTGGGGGGGGGGAATCTTGTTTGTGCTCTCACCTTTGCTGATGATACAATACTATTATCACAAACACCAAAGGGCTTGCAAAATCTCTTGAATTCACTCAATGACTACTGTAATTCAAAGGGTTTAGAAATCAATCCTGCAAAAACTAAATATATGTCAATTAGACCCCACAAATGCTTTAATCGCAACATTAAGTTGAACGGAACGAGTCTAGAGTGTGTCCCTAATTTTATTTACCTTGGTGTGAATATTGACTCCAAACTTTCATGGAACCCGCAGATCACAAAATCAAGAACAATTTTAATGCAAAATTCAGCTCCAATTTTAAAAAAACTGCATGCAACCACGTCAAAGGCCATTACCCCTGCCCTGGAAGTATATAAGGCAAGGGCCCAATCCGCCGCGCTGTATGGCTCAGAGCTATGGGGAGGGGGTTCCCTCGTGACTTTAATCAAGGGGGAAAATAAGATTTTGAGGAGATTTGTTGCTCTCCCACAAAACACACCATTGACCCCCCTCATGATGGATTTAGGCATAAAACGTTTGGGCCACAGGGCTGTATGGATGTCCCTGTCCTACTGGATAAGAATCTGGACAACAGAGGCACTTCAAATTTATAAACAATCACTAAACTTTTGGCCCTAGATACTAATTTTAGTTTCCCGTGGGTTTCCCATATCCGTAAATGGCTGCTGGACTTGGGTCTGAGCAGATTCTGGGAAAATCCGAATCTACTCACTCCTGACTCAAAACAGGAAATAAAAACTATCTACTGGTATTTTATCGGGCATAATGTTGTTCTAAATTGTGACGTCGGTCCTCTTACTTCTCAATTTCTGACCTTCAAAATAACCCCCAGCTTTGAACAATTTCTGGATGAGATTGAGCCTCAACTGGCCAAAGTACTGTACCTTAAATTCGGGTACGGGACGCTCCAGATTAAGTCTTTTACATCTAAATGGGGGTCTGTCCAGAAAGCGGGTGGGGAAATCGATGACCGGTGTAACATAGGAATTAAAGAGGATGTTGCACACGTTTTATTTTTCTGCCCCGCCTACAGAGTATCTAGAAAAAAGTGGATAAAAACTTTGGGCAGGAAGTTAGGTGTTGGAAAACATCTTGAAATGCTGCGCATCCTAAAAACCGACTCTTCCAAACTTATTGTATTCGGTACCAGCAGATTCTTATTGGCAGCTAATTTTATTAGGATCAAAAAGGGACTTAAATTTTAGATATATTTTTTATTGTGATTTACGGGAAATTCCTAAATATGTATTTCATACTGTATTTAATGTATACGTTTGATTCCTTATACTTTAAGGAAAGTCATGTTCACACGTTTTTAGACAAACATTATAGTATTTTTAGATGAAGCACTTTGCACTTTATGAAAAATCAATCCTGTTTATAAATGATTACCTTGACTCCAAGTAAGCAATAAGCATAGGCATGATAGGCTACGAGCATCAGGGTGACTACTATGTTGCACTTTTGGTTATTACTAGGTTTTAAATGTTGTAATGTCTATTTTAATGAAGGATTAGTTCCATATTTGTATATAGATCTTATGTATTTATTGTTGGTATGTATGATGCTTTTATGATTCTGTGAATCGAATAAAGATCTATTGAATTTAAATTATTGCTTTCTATTTAAATCTAATTTTATTAAATGCTTTTTGAAATTAGATCTCTTTCAATAACTTAAGTATATAAAAAGTTGGTTTCTTTTAAACAAGGGAAGATTCCAACAATGCTTCCAAACATACAGAGAAGGTGATTTCAAACATAGAACTGAAGGGTTAATTTAAATTTTGGTGGACAGGGTACTTTGCCAAAAAAACTATTGGGGTCATTCTGTTTTTAGCAGAGCAAATCATCATGTTTATGCTGGTGCCCCACTTGCACCACCTGGGACAACCCATGGTCAGGGGACTTGCCAACATCAGTCTAATTACTTCACATGGTCTTCCAAATTTAGGGCTGACATTCTGATGTACTTTGTTTCTGTTCGGGACTGCCATGAAAAGACTGGTGGTCCCAAACACCAAGAAGAAAACCTTTGGGTGTAAAGATCTTTAGGGCCCTATAATGAGTTTGGCAGTTCGACGGCCAGAGAATCGTGTCTTCACCACCTTTAGCCCACGGCACTGTCAGTCCAAAGACCACTGTGTTACGAGTAGAGCACGGTGCCGGCGGTGTGGATGCGGAGATCTTTCTTCAGCGGTGAGTACTTTTACCAAATATATCGATGCCTCTGTGTGCATTTCGACTGCATGTGTGTCGGATGCACACATATGCAGGATACATGGGGAAAAAATCCCATCTACCCATTGCTGGGGTTTGGCCCATAAGTGGGCAGTCCTGGCAATGGGTATACGGTAAGAAAAGGACTCACCTGCAGATCGTCTTACACAGGGTCGTAATCCTCGGGGTGAAGACCCTGCAGGGAAGGGGAGACCTGAAGAAAAGGATCCATGTTGGACTCTGCCTGGAAGAACAAGAAAGGGGTGAGTACGCACCTCAAATCCTTCGTCATCACCACCTTGAAGCAAGTGGTCAGACTGCAGCAGTCAGCTCGTGAACAAGGCAACTCGTAATATGGACGGTGCTGCTACTCCCCTCTACCGCCCTATGGCGCTCAATATACCGGACTGCTAAACTGGCGGTCAGCCCCGAGCACTGAAACACTTGGAAGAGGAGAATCTCCCCTTTCCAGTGGTACCCATCCCTAGCAGGGATCCACCCTCTAGCCACCAGGGAGGGGGAGCGGCCCCTTGGGCAAAGACCTTTGCTCCCCGCATATAATTTCACTGCAGACCGTCTTTCTGCCCCCCTGTGAGGCAGATAGGGGCATTAGCCCCCAGTCCGCCCCCGGGGGGGAGGCAAAAAGCACCCTGGATGCCAAGAATTATTTTGTTATAGGCCAGGGGTGGGGGCTGCCCAGATGGGCATCCCGATGCCCCCACCCTACCCCCCAAAGAAGGCAGAACACTTTCTGCCCCCCCCATCCCATGAGGTAGATGGGGGCAAAAGCCCCTGTGCCTCCTGGGGTGGGGGGAGAAAGCCCACTAGGCACCAGTGATTTTTTTGCATAGGGGTGGGGTCTGCCCAGAAAGGGCATGCCAATGCCCCCACCCAAAAATAAATGCTAGTCTTTCTGCCCCCCCCCCCACTCCCTGGGAGGCAGATGGGGCAATAGCCCCTGATATGCCTCCTGGGGTGGGGGGAGAAAGGCCATTAGGCACCAGGGATTTTTTTCCCCCAAAGTTCAAGGTGGGGGCTACCAATGCCCCCCCCCCCCAAAAAAAAATGCCACAGACTTTCTGTCCCCCCAGGAGGCAGATGGGGGTGGGGCAAAATGATACCTCACTTGTGTGGCTGTCCAATGCAGAATCAGGTAAAAACGCATTTTTTTTTTAGTGTAGCGCTTAGAATTTGCGGTGCTTTACCCTTCATTCCTATGCTTTTGGCCCTTCCCAGTCACAGGCCTTTGGCCCATCCACACAAGTGAGGTACCATTTTACTCGGGAGACCAAGGGGAACTCTGGGTGGTAGGACATTGTGCTGGCACAGTGATCCCACCGAAAAATGTGTGGAAAAGTGATTTTTTTTCAGTTAAATTTGAGGTTTGCAGGGGATTCTGGGTAGGAAAACGTTGGGGGATACACGCAAGCCATATCTCACTGGACTCCCCAGGGTATCTAGTTTACAGAAATGTGAGTTTGGTAGGTTTCCCTAGATGGCAGCGAGCCCGGGGCTAAAAAACCAGTTCCACCCCCCCCTGCAAAACCAGGTAGTTTTAGGATAGGTAATTTTGAAGTCCCCACAGTACGATTTGGGCCAGTTCCTGTTGCAACCACACTATGCCTACCCACACAAGTAAGATAACAAATTTATCGGGAGATCAGGGGGAACGCTAGATGGTAGGAAATTTGTGTCGGCCTGGTGATTCAACAACTTTCCCACACAGAAAAGTGAGGAAAATGTGGTTTTTTTCAGCTGATTTGATGTTGGCAGGGGAGTCTGGATAGGGAAACGTTAGGGGATCCACGCAAGCCATACCTCTCTGGACTCCCCAGGGTGTCTAGTTTTCAGAAATGTGTGGGTTTGGTACATTTTCCTAGATGGCCGTTGAGCCCGGGGCCAAAAACTGAGGTGCCCCCCACTTGCAAAACCAGGTTGTTTTGTGATGGGTCATTTTGATGTCTCCACAATAGGTTTTGGACCCTTGCCTGTCGCAGATACTTGACCCACCCACACGAGTGAGGTACCATTTTCATCGGAAGACTTTAGAGAATGCAGGGTGGGTGGAAGTTTATGGACCAATGCAGATTCCAGAACTTTCCGACGGAGAAATATGGGGAAATGTGTTTTTTTTTTTTAAAGTTTGAGGTTTGCAAGGGATTCTGGGTAACAGAACCTGGTGAGAGCCACACAAGTCACCCCATCCTGGATTTCTCTAGGTGTCTAGTTTTAAAACATGTATAGGTTTTCTGTGGTTTCCCTAGGTGTTGGCAAAGCTAGGGTTCAAAATCTACAGCTAGGCACTTTGCCAAGAAAGGGTCAGTTTTCACAGTAAAAATGTTGTGTGTTCACGTTGCGTTTTGCGCTGTTTCCTGTTGTGGGCACTAAGTCTACCCATACAAGTGAGGTACTATTTTTATCGGAAGACTTTGGAGAATGTGGGGTGGGTGGAATTGTGTGGCCCACGCAGATTCCAGAACTTTCCATAACAGAAAAGTGAGGAAAATGTTTTTTTTTTTTTTTTTTACAAAGTTTGAGGTTTGCAAGGGATTCTGGGTAACAGAAAAGGGTCTGTTTTCATTGTAAAAATATGGAGTGTCCTCGTTGTTTTTTGGGCCGTTTCCTGTTATAGGCTGTAGGCCTATTGTCATAGGTAAATGAGGTTCAAACGTAGCCAGGTAGTAGATTCCAAGAATGTAGCTTATTAATCCAGTTCCAAGTACAGTTGAAGGTAGATGAGAAGGTAGATAAGATGGTAAATGGCCCCAACAGGAGTAGCCTCCCTGCTGCTCAGCCTGCATTCATCAACTGACACTCCATGCATCAGCAGGCACCCAAGCATTCCGTGACATCTCCACACGTTCCAACTAAGCATGGGCTGAGCTGGCGGAGTGGCACAACGCGGAGGCTCACTGAGATGGGGACCAACTCCGTGGAAACTCTGCTCTGCTCCGCCACCCGCCTCCACCCCCTTAGAAAAAATGTCCTGTAATTCACATGCTAGTATGTGTACCCACAATTTCGGAGGTGTGCAAATAGCTACTGTTTCTAAACTCTATATTTTGTTCCTATTTGGGAAATACATAGGTATCTTTCATACTGATTTTTCAATGTTTGTATTTTCCCAAATGAATTGCTATATACCCGGTACACGATAAAAAACCATTACAAGACACTGCTCAGTTATTGGCTCTGGGTTCCTCGGGTACAAATCCTATATATCCTCACAACCGGGAGGGTCCAGCTGATTTAACGGTATATTGCTTTCAAATATCTGTCATACTTGGAATAAGTTACAGGTGAAAACGTTGGCCCAATGGCTGTTTTTTTAACTAATTTTCAATTTATATTCAGCTGTTAGTTTCTATAAAAAAAACCTTGAAGGATCTACACAAATGACCCCTTGCTGAATTTAGAATTGTATCTACTTTTCCGAAATGTATAGCTTTCGAGGATCCGCTATTGCTTTCATTCAATGGCAGCTCGCCGAGGGAGTGCTGCGGGGAGGCTGGGCGGGGGGGAGAGGCGCAGGGTATGGGGGGTAGTGGAATCCGACATATGACGGACAGAAGTAAGGTAAGTAATTAAATAAAACAATTTACCTTGCACGTGCTGCATCGCCAACTCGGCCCAATCACCATTGCTCTTTCGCCATGCTGACATGGCACATGCCCTCCAGCCTATCTTTTCCATCCGGATGTTTCCTGAGTCAGTAATAAGAGTCAATCATCATGTTATGCAACTCTTCTGTTCTGTTATCTGGGCCATCAACTCTCCACTCTATATTTCTACTGCAGTGAGCCTAACATTACACATTTCTAGTGCTATGCGTTTCTGTCCTCGCCATTCTAGATCTGCGTGTCTCTAACCTGCAGTTCCAGTCTTGCATTGCGAGCCCGAAGACTCCACTAAGAGTCAAGAAATAATTGAAAAACATGTGAACTTATCTACTGTTTTCACACAAGATTCGAACGGAATAGGATTTTGTTTGATAAATATATACTTTGTGGGCGTCACGACCGTGCCAGGTCTATCAAGAGCTATACATAATGCAGCAAAACTCTTTAGGCTTCGCAGCGATATTGTGAGCACCAGCTACATGCCCCCACAGTACAACACAGTCTGCTATCCCGGTCATGTGGGCAGTGGCTGCATGAGTATTTCTGAGCATTGAGGCGGGTGTTAATATAATAAGTGACAGACAAAATATACACAAACAGTAGTGTTGAGAAAATGGTTTACCATATTTGGTCTCGTATAACATCATGCGTCTGCAGAATTCAAAATCTTTTTTGATTTGATGTTTAATGTTGATTCTAGAATAGGTTTTCCTCTTTTTATCAACTCAGTTTTGGTCGTGATTTGACTTGCAAACAAGTGAGTCTAAGTTGTAAACTATTTTTTTTTTTTATGGAAATGTTACTGCGAGCAGATGTGTGCTTTACAAATCTGTATTGACTCGTTTACTCATTTAGTTGCACTAGTGTCTGATGGGGCCTGTTTTTGAGGCCAAGAGTGAGTGCATGTCTGTTCGAGACAGGACTGTTTCTGTCGCGAGGAGTTCACTTCTAAATCTGTTTACAGAAGACACTTCTTGATTTCCTAGATCTATTGGGATCAGCCAGCAGAAGCCATCCACAACTGGATCCGTGGGCACGACAAGGTGCCAGGGGCCTGGGCTGTGATCGATAATCAGGTAGGAGCACTCTACTACATTGATGATTGTTTATAGGAGTAAAGGAACTATAACTAAGTAATATTTAACTATTGCAGCAGACAGCGCGGTCATGAAAACAGGTAAATAACTATTTTACACTCAACAGCACTGGCTTACTTCTGTGTGTGGTAGAAGTTAACTGTTTACCTTCCTTTAGCAACCCCCAATCTTCTACTACTCGCGAGGATACTAACACTTGAACATTGCATATTGCAACTTGCATACTACATACACTACTGCTGCTACTAACGGTAGTGGTATTTGGGGTTGCTGACATTTTAACATAAGAATGATGAGGGCGTCCTAAATGCAATTTAATACTTCTACTTTCTCCTCCTTTGCTCTGGCCAGACACAATGCCATCAATAAAGCCTATCCGTGAATCAGTCCAGCACCTCCATTTATTAAGAAATCACAATTTATTTTAGTAAGGTCCAAAAATGAGTGTATAATTCAGTGCTATGTCAGTTATCATCATAGTTTCCATTAGAAAGAATAATGTTTATTTTACAGTTTTACCAGTGATAAAGTTGAACATTGTGAGTAAGTCAAACTTTCAGAAATGAATCAGATGCCAGTTACTCACAACTTGCAGGCATAAAATATGTATATGAATTATACAAGTGTCCTTGGGAAGGGCCGCGAGCGTGCTTATTTTCTCATGTCTTCCTGTCAGTTATCGATTCAGGGAACAAATGTTACTTGGTGAGTTAGTGGGACTAGCAGCATTTGCTGGCTTCATTCGCACATTGCAATGATTTCTGTAGCTGTGTCTTTATTATCAGTACAACAAACACCAAGAAGACAAAATCCAGAGTGAAAAATAGAACCTCTCAAAAATCCCGGATAGAGCCCCATTCTGACCCTTTGTTTCGCCAAAGCGCACACCCCTTCTCCTGAAACCATCAGATTCACAATGTGTTCCATAGTGATCAGATGAACATCTCCAATGGATGCCAACCTTACTATTTCTTGAGTCATTTAAGTCCTAAAATATGCCACTGTTATTAAAACCACATCTCTCGCCAAGCTGGCGCTTGGCATCAGATCGAACTCGTGGTGTCCCCGAGGTGTCGGAGTTGGGATTCTGGGATCTTTCTTAAATAACATTTCGTGATGTTCACATCCACAAAGTTGCTTGCAGGATTTGAATGACGAACATGGCTGTTTATTTTAGATTTGATCTTTGATTGTTATGTGTTCTCCTCTGGCCAAGCTATACCAAATGTTAGCCCCTGCATACATAAAACAAACTTAATAAATGCATGTTTTAATGGGTTCTGCCTGAAAAAAAGTTCACCAGGCCCCACTTTCTATGTCAGCCTTTTAGGGGGAATCTCCTATCTCTAAATCTACAGGTGTGTGAATTTCGTCAGTGTTTTCACCATGGAATTTCGAAGTGAATGTTACAAATAAATACAAACTCCTTTGGATGTTGTTGTATAACTAAGACATATCAAATGAACAAAGCAATATTCCCACTGGCAGGCGTACCTTTCAAACAGAAATGACGAAAGGACATTGCAAACAAAAGTAATTGGGCGTGATTTTTAGATGCAGCAGGAGGAATATAACAAACGGGGGAAATGTATGTGCACAAATAATGCAGACAAAGTTGGGCTCTGCCATCGAGCAGAGATGTCATATAATTAGAGACAAGAGGTTTACAGGTATCTCTGGTGATGAAATGTAAAGCGAATTCCAGGGGTGAGTGTCACTGTGACCCAGCATACCACTTGAAGATGGCTTTGCGGGGCAAGCGTTCCTCCAGCCTTCCACTGAGCCTCACCCACCTCTAAATGAGAAGTGTCCATCACAAGTTTTACCAATTACAGGGGAACACCAGCTCTGGCGATCTCTAAATGACTTCTTATGCACAAGCACCTATACGAATGTAATGGCACGAACACTTGCGTCATGTAATAGCACGAGCATCCATGTCAAGTAATGGCACGAGCACCCATGCCTTGTAATGGCACGAGCACCCATGCCTTGTAATGGCACGAGCACCCATGCCTTGTAATGGCACGAGCACCCATGCCTTGTAATGGCACGAGCACCCATGCCAAGTAATGGCACGAGCACCCATGCCTTGTAATGGCACGAGCACCCATGTCCAGTAATGGCACGAGCACCCATGCCTTGTAATGGCACGAGCACCCATGCCAAGTAATGGCACGAGCACCCATGCCAAGTAATGGCACGAGCACCCATGCCTTGTAATGGCACGAGCACCCATGTCCAGTAATGGCACGAGCACCCATGTCCAGTAATGGCACGAGCACCCATGTCCAGTAATGGCACGAGCACCCATGTCAAGTAATGGCACGAGCACCCATGCCATGTAATGCTACGAGCGTTCATGTCAAGTAATGCCACGATCACCCATTCCATGTAATGTCACGAGCATCAAAACTAATAAGCCTCCCTTCCTTTCCTTCCTTTAAGAGAGCACCAAACGATAGGCTGGGGCAGAGGATAATGTCGTAGGCTTGGCGTCGACCCTTTAGAATGAGGAATTGTACAGTAATGAAACCCGGGATCCAGGCACAGAATCTTAATTCTTCCCATTGCTGCACTGGAAGCCAGTGAAGGAGTCTCAATACGGGGGGGGGGGGGGCAGGAACAAATGTTCAGATTGAATAAAGGAGCTGAGCAATTATTTCTGAACAAGTCAGGATTTTCTGATATTCAAATAAAATGGTCTATTCGTTCAATAAAGTCTTGAGCCAACGCATGAAGTTACTGCAGGGATCCTGTAGGAAGTAGCAAGACTTGTCAACATTTCCCACAACTTCTTTAACAAAGCAAGATAATGTTACATCTGCTACTTGTTGTGTCAAAGAGCTCGTAGTACAACATAACCCCCTGGTTTCTGACCATGGCAACCAGAATAGTGTCGATGCTGATGTTTGCTGGCCTAATGCAAGTGCCTCAGTGGCCTCAGTGCTGCCAAACACCCTGACGTATGTCTGAGTAAGCACGCACTCATTCAGTCCCTGATGCCTTGCATGCAGTATTGGAATAATCGAGCAGAGAAACCCAATTCCTGCCCCCAAAGGCCTGGGACCTAGAGTCTATGATTGACGAACGAATGGGTTTCCCACTTTTTGCCCCCCTCCTCTGGGCCATCTCTCAAGGTTGCCATGGATCTGGCTACTTTCCTCTTTCTACCGGACCATTACTGTGCGGTTCCAGGGATCCAGACGATCAGGGCTCTGTATTTGAATGCAACTCTGCTGTCTTACTCCCTGCCACCCCCTCACTCACCTGAAAGGACATCTTCCCATGCTATATAATTTTACAAAAACAGTTCTTATTGTCTTTGTTAAAAAACAACCATATCCGGATGGCTAATGCATACCTTGAAGTGCCTATGGTTGAAAATGAAGAGGGTGTTGTGTCTCCTGTTCTAGGAAGCTAAAAGAGGCACAGGCAGGTAAAAAACAGGTCTTCTCAACAGAGTGCCTGCTACCATAAAAAAATGTATAACATTTTCAATTGGTTAATCACCAAATGCAAATGCTGCTTGGTGCTGCTTAATGGTGCTTGGGAGCCTGTGTACACTTTCATTTATGAAGTCATTAAAGCTTCATGGTTACAAAGATTTATTCTTCTTGAGAGGTAATGTATGGTGGTTATCAACTGAGTTCTGCAATCGATAATTTTAATGCACACTTATAAAAATGTTTGCACTAGGTACAGTCTGAGTACCCATCGCTGAAATATATGCTTTAAGAGCAATTGTTGTAACTTAGACTAAGGGCCTGATTCAGGTCATGGTGGACGGGATATCTGTCACAACTGTGACAGATATCCCGTCCGCCAAAATCAAAATCCCATAGGATATAATGGGATTTGCATTGCGACGGACAGGATATCCGTCACTGTTGTGACGGTGTAACATGTCCGACAAGATTTTAATCAGGCCCTTTATCATTGTGCGCGAGCCTATCTTATCCTGCGTGTATAGTTTAAAAATAAGGACTTACATACACACAGTCCTTTCTGTCACAAGCTGGGACTTATACACAAGTCACTTTTCCTCATTGCTTCAACCAGGATTCAATAATGTGACTCTCTGCTCACAGGCCCAGACATCTCCAGTGATTGCGTTAACCAATTGAGGTTCGATTAGTTTAACTTGCGTTCATTTTTTCATTTAAAGTGTGTGGGCTATTTTATGTGCATTAACCGGAAAATGGAAAAACAACAAAAGAATTAAAGAATATTTTTCAGCCATGTCTTTGAACCCAACACCACACTTCATGACCCAGAGAGCAGACTGGCCTTTTACCCCATCAGGCATTTCCCTTGTGGGCTGGAGTCATTGGAGGCCGGGTTTGAAAGCCCAGTGCTACTAGCTTGTCACTTCACTTTCCCTAATTTCCTCAAGGTTAATTGCAGCAGAGGGTGCCTTCAAAAGCAAGAGAAAAGGAGAGCAGATAAGCAGGAGATGAAGAGAAAGAGCTTGGAGATGAGGAGAGGGTAACAAAAGAATGGATGGATGGAAAGAGAGAGCAAAGAGAGGAAGAGAGTGGGGCAGGGTTGAGCTGTTTTGCCCGGGCTGCTTTTGGTTCCCCAGTCCGGTCCTGAATGAACCCTGCCCCCACGGCACTCGGGATCACAGTCCCTGTGCTTTATATGCACTTCAGCCACCATAAAGGAAGACCACCTGGCAACGTGTCAAATAAACAAAGTTGTACCTTCAGACCATCTTCATTTACAAATGCTTGCAGAGGCATCTGCGCCCCTTGGGAATACAGCCGCTGACCCCCAGAAGACCTTTGCAGTGGACTGAAGGATCCAGACACTTATAAACCTGAAGGGGGGGAGGGGGGCGGGCTCATGATCAGGGCACTCTGCACCTGTCTGTTGGCATTAATATCCAGTCATTAAAGGCACATACTTGTAGAATAAAACACCCAGTGGGCATCAAACCACCATCATTCCAGCACATATATTTGGTAGATATTTGTTCTCGCATGCAAGATTATACGAACGCTGGTGCACATGGGATCTAACGCAGAGAGAGGAGGCAGCCGCAGGTTTGAATTTCCTCCCATTGCAAAAATTGTACAATAAAATGGTACATCTGTCACAACAAGACATTTAACATTTTTCTAGTGAAAGGAGTGGCTGGAGCAGTTTTCGTATTTTGTGTTTTTGTGGCATTTTTGATTTTTAAAGAATAACCCGTTTACAAATG
Source organism: Triturus cristatus (assembly GCF_964204655.1). NCBI lineage: Eukaryota > Metazoa > Chordata > Amphibia > Caudata > Salamandridae > Triturus > Triturus cristatus. The sequence continues at coordinate 748,050,289 of NC_140585.1, read as the reverse complement.
AAGAGTTGAACTTTAACACTAGAATTTGATTTTGCGAATAATCATGCTAAATATCTTTGTCACTAACCCTTTTACTTCGCCTGCACTATCAATGAAGAATGACCATCATGAGGTTACTTCACAGCCCTATCCATGTCATCCTTTCTGCAGGCGGTTACACTCTACGGGTCTTCCTTACTTGAAGGCGCCACGCCTCCAGGACAACCCTTGGAGATCGCAGGAGGGCGGAAGCCGGGCATTGTAACTAAAAACGGACTTGTTCTTTTCGGCAATGATGGGAAGATGGTGAGTGTGCATACATTGTGTACCTAAAGAAGGAAATGTGCGCAAAATTATGTCCTACCAAGACCAAATAACCCATAAAAATGCAACTTTGCCATTTTAACAGTGACATGCACTTGCTCCTTGTTGTAGCACACCAAGCTGGGGTGTGCGGGTGCATCTATTAAAGCACCAGTGGGAGTACACGAAAGTGATTGATTTATCAAAAAATCAAGGTTTGTTGTGTACTGTATATACGTTTGTTGATACTTGATCTGGACTTTCTGAAATGTTCATGAAATTAGTATCTAGGCTTTAAAATAAATGTATCTATGGACTTGTAATACAGGTTTCTATCATGAATCCATTTGATACAGGCGGTAAGTTATTTTTAAGTGACGTTTGGACCACCAGGCCAAATTAGAGGGCCCTCATAGCATGAGAACTATAATTCGCTCTCTAACTTTCCAAGCACATTGCACTATTTTGGGAACATTGGTATCCTTTTTAGGTGGACCCTACCAGACAGCGCAGTTCTTTGGTTGAAAAACACCTATCGTGGGCTTACTAAGAGCTCACAGCCTGCCCAGTGCTGCACATTGTTGGTTATTGTCCCTCTCATTTGCTTGCTTCTAATTCTGTGGCTTTCCTTTGCCCAGCTTGTCCACCTTGTGTTTGTTCCCCCAAGAGCATAGCCTCTTTCTCATGTCTCTCTAGTGAAAGGCTGGAAGCCAGCCAGTCAGTCACGTTTAGGGAACTACTGTAGAACCTTTTACTTTTTAGCTTATCAGTGCAAGAGAGTGTATGTTTTTTCCAACTGCCTCCTTCTTGAGCTTTTGCCCCCACATACCCACCATCCGTGATGCTGCATCCCCAGAATGCTACAACTTCTGTCTCGGGTGCTTCTTCCTCTCGCCAAACTCCTGCATGCACTGTGTTGATTTTTGTCTGGTCTGCTGCCTTATCAAACATTTTTTTAATTCTCACTTTTTTGCTTTTGGCTATGTTGCACTGCATTTTTACCGTGCTGTAACAGCATCGCCTAAAGGCACTGGCAAAGCCAATAGGTTTCAAAGGTTTGTAAAACCACAAGTGAAGGGGTCTTAAGAGGCCACTTTTCCTTAAATGCTGAAGCGAACAAAAGATGGAAAACGGGTTATTGGGTTATTTTCTGCAAACGCTTACAGAAAATGCAGAGTGACTTACTGTATTGGGTGAGGTTACAGTGTAAAATCGTTTTTGTTTACCATATAAGAGTCACAAATAGAAATAAGAAACAATGTCATTATTAACAGGAGCATTACAAGTATAAGTGGTGAAGAGATCAGAACCCTTTTATGCTATCTGTACAGAGTATGAAAGTACCTTCAATCAATTTTTTGTACTGCATATTACTGTCCTTTATGCGCCATAGCCTAGGAACCATCACATATGCGCACTTTAAGGGAATGTCCTGTTTTGTCCTGGTAGGATACATATAGGCTGAGCCATTCTCTGTGTTCATTGGGCTTACTGTAAGCTGCCTTGGTGCTCTTCTGTGAACATGCTGCAGCGTGCCAAGAATATCCACTCCAGCATCACCCACTGCCTATCCACCAAGATGGCCTCTAACATTTCTAAGCATGCTTTGGTATGTCCTATTCACATCTCTCTTTACCTGTTGTCATTGATCATTTGAATGCACATTCTTTGTGCTATGAATCTGCAATGACACGTACAGCATTTCGGTCCATAAAGTTGCAAATATTGTGCACCACAGAATCCTGGACCACTCCTTATAATTCCTTATGTCTCAGTCATACTTTGGGCCTGCAATACCTCTTTCTCTGACATCAATCGGCAATCAAGAAATGGCGGTTTCTTTGGAATTTTCTGAAACTCCTGTTACAGACTCGTAAACAGGCTATAACAAAGCCAAATATGAACCATGATCTTTATTGCCCTGTGTAGACCAGACACATACGAGACATATGGTTCCCAGCCCTCCTGTCAATAGGGTGTTCCTATCCAAGAGGAAAGCGAAGGTTTTCAATCATTCTCCTCAATTTTGGAACTTATGGTTGTCGGTTCATGCAGGGTATTTGTGCCACATGAGCACTGCTGTGGTGAAACTGTTTCTGATTCACCATTGAAGGCACATTGTCTCACTGCTTACAACATTTAAGAAGAAGAATCTAGCAGTTATCAGGGCACTAACGTGGATTGCAGGAGGAACCGCAGTAGAATTGTGTGTAACTTCTGAAGCAGCCAAACAACACTTTACTACAAATAGACTATCCAGATGTCAAAATAACAAAAGACCCAATAGCTTCACATAGACTCTCAGATTTCTATGAAATGAGTGCCTTGGGCAGGCAGGCTTCCAAGGAATCTGTTGCACATTTTACGATCTCCCAAAAATACTCGACCTAGGAGTTCTGGCTTCAGAAGTCACTTTCCATCAGAGCCAATGGAGTGTCATTAACTTCTCTATTACAGTGGTCTACCTACACAGTGGACAAGCAGCCTCTTGAACAAACACCACACACAGATTCTGCTCCACTACAGGAGAAGATACTGAGTTTGGAGATATAGTGTTCATATTCTGATCACTACTGAAGATCGCTCCCGACATCCATTTGTTTTCTGGTTGAGAGTCTTCCCATACGTCAGGAATTGTAAATTCTAGATTTTAAAGTAAAAATGTAATTTAGATTGTCGAATAAATAGCTTCTTTATTCTTTTAAAGAAAATCTTTTTATTAAACTGTTGCTCAGCATACATCAAGCATAATTGGTTGCATTATAGGCATGATAGAAAAACAAGATATAGCACATTTGAGGTGTCCAGTAGGATAAACTGAGAAAGTAATGACCTATACATCAGCAAGCAGTACATTCGTATAGAATCCCGTCAGTAACCCAGGCTCAATTCGAGAGGTAACAGTCATCGTGTAGATGAAGAGACTTACTATCCCTTGTATGTAAGTGCACCAGTTGTCCCAAACCTTCTCCCATTTCTTTGGGCAACCCGACTCTGGTAAACCTTGTGTTCAGCCCTTGGACACCAATATAGATCGGTTTACAAATCTGCAATTAGTGGTAGCCCACTCTCCCCCCAGGCTCGTGCTGTGTTTCGCTTAGCTACCCTGAATGCTAATGCAAGCCATATCTTTTGATATTTGGCCCACTCCTCTTCGCCAGTTCTACACAAAAGGTGCCACCTAGCCACCAAGGGCACAATGAGCCCAGTGACTCTGGTCATTATGTGTATCACTCCCTGCTAATAAGACTGACTTTCTGGGCATTCCCAGAGTATGTGGAAAAAGACCCCACCATTTCACAATCCCTGGCACGTAGGGCGGTGTTGCACCTCCCAAGGTGATGCAGGAGCGTTTGAGAGTAGGATGACCAGTGTATTATGCGCAGCTGGATTAAATCGAAACAGGCGCGTATAGCAATCTCACTAGGGCTCTGTAGCACCTCAACCCAATCCTCCTCCTCTATAAGACCAATATCTCCCTCCCACGCTTCTCGCAGCTTCAGCAAGGGGTCAGGGGAATTGTTAATTAATTTCTGATAGGTCAAGGAGACAGCCTTATCTACAGTGGGGTCCAAGAGGAGCCCATCCTCTAGGCAATTAGTTATCCTCCAATATGTGGTGCCGCAAAGCTTGTCCCAATTGCAGATATTTAAAGCGTTCTGACTCTGCCATCTCGCATTCCTGTTGTATAATTGCAAGTGGTCCAAGGCTTGTCCTCTCCACACAACCGCCAAGTGCTGAATGCCTATCAATTCACATTTGGGATATCCCTTCAGGCCCCCAACTTCCCATAGGTCACTGTACCACAGTGGGGTCCTATCTGTTAATTTGTCCTCCCATCTCAGGTGTTTATTGGCTTCATGCCATGCCCTCACCACTGGCTCGGTGTATGTCGGTAGAGCACCCACACTCCTTCTATAGAGCAATGGTGAATAGCCCTAAATGCACATAGTTTCTTGATCTGTACGGTATGCTGGCGCAGCTCAGTCTGTGAACACTCAGTTATTTTACGACTGTCAACTGCTTTGTCCAGTAATACTTGCGTATGTTTAGGACCGCCATCCCCCCTTCATCCACCCCACTCTGCAACTTACAGATTGCAATTTGCAAACTGCCGCTGTCCCACAGGAGTTGACAGGAGTTCGCTATCGACTTTCTTAAAGAAGTCAGGAGGTATTTCACATGGGGTGTTCTGTAGAACATATAGAAGTTGCAGGAGGGTCATCATCTTAAAGAGAACAGCCCTGCCCATCAAGGAAACTGGAAGCGAGCTCCAATGGGCAATGTCACTCCGGAAGCGATCCAGTTGTTGGCAAGTTTCTTCTCCGGAATACATCTGCTTCTTGCATGATGTAGCTGCCTAAATAGCAAAATCCATCCTGAACTACAGGAGCTCACATCTCGATGACAGCTTAAGGATGCCACCTGCGAGGGGATAGATGAGGGATTTATCCCAATTAATTTGGCAACCGGAGTATTCCCCAAAGAGTTGAAATACGTGTGAGATTCTATCCACCGTGATGTAGGGCTATGTGGCATAGAGCAGGATATTGTGTGCATAGAGGGAGATCCGCTCCTCCTAGTCCCCACCCCCCCTCTGATGCCCCGTATAAGAGGGTCTCTCCGAACCCAGCCAGCCAAAGGCTCAAGTGCAAAGATCATTGGGGTCTCATGCCCTTATGCAGAGCTAAGGATCAAAACAGCACATTGTTGACACTCACTCTGGCCAGCGGGTCCCGGTAGAGAAGCGTAAGCCATCCACAGAAACTAGGACTAAAGCCCAGCCTGGCAAGAGCTGCAAAGAGTGAGCTCAACTCAACACTGTGGAATGCCATCCTAGCGTCCAAGGAAAGCAACACCACCTGTTCCACCCCATGAGCCACGGTCATGTGCAGCACTCCATGGAGCCACAGTAGGTTTAACCGGGTAGCCCTGTGTTGCATAAAGCCAGACTAGTGTGGATGTATTACTATGGTTATTACTGACCGCAATTCGTTAACCAGGGCTTTGACTAAGACCTTTTCCTACAGGGTTAACCGTGAAATAGGCCTGAACGAACTGCAGGCCATAGATGGCTTACCCTTCTTGGGGATAACTACTATGGTGGCAGTTCTCTGATCTACCGGAAGGCACCCCTCCTCCCTGGCCCCCCTGAACATTTCTAGCATATGTCCCGCTGCCTTGTTTGTCATACATTTGTCCCGAAATACCCTATCTTTTAAGTACCAGGGGTCAATCCTGAGGAGCAGCATTGTCTCTGGTGGGGCCATAGATGACCACCTCCACTAGCGAGTGGTCCGATATGCCTCACGCTTTATGGGTCGCATTGCTGACCTGGCTAGCGTATTAGTGTTGGGTGAAAAGGTGGAATAGTCATGAGTGACTGCCATACCCAGCTGAGAAGTGGGCTAATTGTTTTATATTCGGGTTTTGCTCACGCCACAGGTCCATCAATCCCATTGGCTTTATAAATGCCCATAGTGGTCTGGACTCACCACTGATAGTGAATCTGGATTCTCTGTCCAACGCAAGATCCATTGTTGCGTTCAGGTTCCCTCCTAGAATGAGGACGTCAGAAGGCATCTCCATCAACAGGTCACCAAGTGCAGGGAGGGTCTCCGTGTGAAGTTGCGGCGGTACATGGACCAAACAGATATTAAGCGTGTGTCCCTCCCACGTACCCGTCTGTGTCCCAAAACACCCAAGCCGGTCGGTCCATGTTTGATGAGGAATGTATGGCACAGTAGTTCTAATTAGTATGCCTGCGCCCCTGATTTTTTTTGAAAATTCTTTTTATTGGCATTTATAGTAAACAAATTGCAAATATTTGCACATACGGATTTGCAGTAAACATGTGCCCTTGGATCAACGTGCACAGCGGATCTCACAAGCTTAGAGGGTCAGGGTCCCCGCCCTATCCTATGGCTAGGCCCATCCCACTGACGTGCGCTGTGGATGCCGCATTACATGAGGGCTGCTATAGGTATCCATATCCCCTGAGTGTGTTGTCCCTCAGGTCGTTGAAGCGCGGCCAATTAAGTACTATGAACGAACTGGGGACATGTAAACTGGGGAGTGCACCCTATCTGGAATTATAGACCTTGTGAGTCTATCGTCGGAAAGCAGTGTCCGTGCCTGTCGCAGCGCTAGGTTTTCTCAGACGCGAGGAAGGGTCTAGGGAGGGGCAAGGTTCGATGGCGGGAGTGTAGATCCCCGGCCGCGCATGGGACGAATAGGGTACCAGGTACAGTTTAAGGTTAGGGCCCATCAGATACCCGGGCCTCTCGGTCACCTCCCTCCTGAGTCGCGGAGGCCTCCCGAGAGTCAACTATTCGCGGGCCCGCCGCCGGTTGATGCCTGCGCCCCTGATACTAGTGGTAAAGACCACATGCGCCAACAGAGTGTATCCAGAACGATCTAAGGCCTTATATTGGTTACCCTTCATGTGGATCTCTTGCAGAAGAACTAAATCTGGGGCATATCAACAGAGATATTGGAGCACTATGGTGCATTTAATTTTGTTACAGAGGCCATTTACTCTCCATGTCAAGTACCTCTAGGCTAACTGAGAGTGAGTTCGTATGGAGAGTAGTGTTGTGTACAGAGTTGTCACTGCGTGGAAAGGGACTGTCTGTACCTCGTTTTCCCAGTATGTCCCAGTTCCTTGCCCTCTTGTGCCTATTCCCGCTGAGTGAAAGAAAAAGATGTAAAGTATAACAAAACAACAATGAATCTGATTTTCAAACCCATGAAACCCAACGCCCACCCAGCTACCCTGCACAGTAGGCTCAAAACTAGCCACCTCTGCAACATGCAGAGCGCCTGCTGCCCTGACAGTAACATGCAAACTGTCTAGAGTTGACTAGCACTGCCTCGACAAGCGGAACTATTACAAACATTTCACTGCACCCCTTTAGCATATCTCAGTGTTCCCATGTCCACATCATTTAAGGCAACAATAACTTCTTCCCCACACAGGAACCAGCGCGCCCCACACCTGGGTGAGTACGCTGAGTCCTGGAATACCTGGTGGCAGACATACCAAACTGTGTCCCAGTTCACTCTTCATTTCCGATCAGCTACCACCTCGAACAGCCAGAGCGCTGCTGCAGCAAGGCCTTTATGTCCATCTCTCAATGGTCATTTGGAGCTCCATCTTCTTTTTGTTCCTTATTGTGGTCCAGTCGCTCCTCTCACAGATGTCCATTCGGGGACCCCTTCTTTGCCTCTCGATGTGATCGATGACCAGGAGGGTGCCAGCCCAATAAACAATTCCAAGCCTCCTCTGGTGTGAAAACGTGCCAGGATTTGCCCTCTGCCATGACCCTCAGCCTTGCTGGGTGGAGCATCATATTTCTCAACTCTTTAGATCATAGCACTTTTTTTACTTTGTCAAACATTCATCGCTGGTGCTGTACTTGTAGGATGAAGCAAGGGAAGAAATGTATTATGCCATTCTCATAAGACAAGTCATCATGAGAATGGGCTGCTTGCAGGATAGCATCCCTATCACAGTAATTGAAAATCCTGGCTATGATAGTTTGTGGGGGGATCCCGGCTTTGTCGGCGGGATGGATGCCCTATGTGCTTGTTCAATAGAGAAAAAGTTTGAGAAGTGCTTGGGGCAGAGGGTATTGACCTTGAGGTCTTCAAGGAATAGGTCTAGTCCGGGCCCTTTAGCTCCCTCGGGGCGTCCACTACTCTGATGTTATTTCTGCCTGCTCTACCTTTCTAGTCTTCAAGTTTTGCTGCCATGGCTGCGTGTTGCTTCGTGAGACATTGCACTTCCTCTTCCAGTTTTTTGGACATGGACTGCAACAGATTTGGCTGCGGTGACTTGCTCCAATATCTTCTTGAAATCTGCCCATAGGAGATTGACATCTATGGTCACTGCATCCAGCCTTGGCTCAATGGTGCTCTTTAGCTCACATATGGCAGCCATGATGGCGCTGAGAGAGGGTTCCTTTGACTCAGTTGCTTCGGGACCCCACCCTGTCATCCCCTGGGGATGATTAGGTATTGCATATTTATCCATCTTGTTGGCTTGTGTGAGTGCTGCCCTCTTGGATCTAACCAGAGCCCCAGGGAAGCACGACCATTGGATCCTCTCAAGAAGGGCGCCCACCCCTTTGTTCAGCTGTGCCCTCTGATCTCTAGTGGCTCTCCACAGTTCGAGCTTTGTGCTGCTGTCTGCTTGAATGCTACCTCCAGCTTCCCAGGTTCATGCAGGTCGCTATGAAGACTCTTCACACAGGGCAGCCACTCTAAATCCACCGTACCCCGTCCCTCCATCATCAGTCGCTTGGCATACTGAGGCTTGCAACCCAATTCCTGCCATGTGTCCAATAGGACTTCAAGTTCCACTGTAGTGTTCCGATGAACACCCACTGCCGTGCTTCTCAAACCACAAGGTGGTTTCTCTTGTGAGTGACGAAGCCAATGTGCAGTTCCAATGGACAGAATTGGCTGTGGTCTACTTCCAGCCACTCCTAAGCAGTCCAGTGGGATCTCTCACTCTCCCCCTATATAGAATCCAATTACAACCTTTGGGGTTGATTCCGATCCCGTAAGGAAGGCCTTCCCAGAGCCGTCCAGAGCGGTCACCTCCAACTGACTCGTACTGGAAGCCGCATCTTCCAAACGACGAAGTATAATGCTCAAAATCCCTTACTTACCGAACAACTCTGTCCCTTCGAATCAGTCTCCATTTTCCCAACAAGAAGCTTCTGTAAACACTGAATGGAGTCGTATGGAGGCATATTCCCAGCTCGATTACAGCCGGCCAAGTACGATGCATACTTCCCATGCGCTGAATCCGTCGCCACTACCCACACATCAGAGCATCCGGAAAAGGAGTATTTCAGCTCCGAAGCACACCACAAGACGATCCCTGCGAACGAGACGGTGCCGCCAATCTATCCTATCGCTCACAACATGCCCATACTGTACCCCTACAGCCAATACTACAACCCCAACCGGCGCGTTCGTCACAGACGGTAAGTCAGACACCTACCACATACAAAAACGCCACTACCCTACAAAAGGAAACATTACGCACAGCTTGTGAGAAAGCACAGTCACCATTGTGTTGGGAGGAATACTTGCAGCATTGACTACCCTATAGGGGGGTGGATGGCTGACCCTACCAGCTTTGTCTACCCGATAGGGGGGGGTGTATGGCTAACACTCCCAGCAATCTAATGCCCTTCGGGGAGGTATGGCTAACCCTACCAGCAATCTAATACCCATAAGGGGGGGGGGAGGGTGGCGAACACTATCAGCAATGTGGCGACAATATGGGGTTTGGGGGGCTATCTCCCCTAGCAATGTGGACACAATATGTGGTTTGTGGGGCTACCCCCTCCCGCCGCCCAGCAATGTGGAGACAAAATGGGGCTTTGGGGCTTAACCCCCCCCCCCCCCATCAATGTGGAGACAAAATGGGGACCTGTTTGCTTTTGCCCACAATTCCCACCCTGGCCTTGTGTTCCAAACAGCAGTCCCATGTTAGCCATCTTGCCAGTACATTTCCATTCACTTTCAGGAGCAGCATAGTCATAGGTGTGCTGTTTGGGCTGGGTGGGAGGAGTGTGTGTAGGATAGGACCTGCTGGTAGATGTAGTCAGGGCTAAGACTCCTCCTTCCACCCAGACCAAATAGGTCACCATGAACCATGCTTCCCTGACAGGGAGTACAACTTTACATTCAAGATGTCTGACAGTGGTCACTGGTGTTTGATCTGACCACAGCTCCCATCAGGGCTTGGTGCTCACCACACCAGTCCCCAGTGTCAGCCATCTTGCTGGTACTTTTCCACTCACTGTGAGGAAAGCATACTTCCAGGTGGGGTTGTTGGGCTATGTGGGAGGAGTATTGTTATCTGTGACTACAACTCCCATTAGGCCTGTGCTCACACCCACCTTTTCAGCCATCCCAACCTTCCTTCCTGTGACTCAGCTTCCCTGTGAGTAAGTGAAACTGTGCTGGCAAGATGGCTGACACTGGTGACTGTTGTCTGGAGCACAAAGCCTTGCTGTGGGATTTTGGGAAGTTGGTATATGTTATTAAATAGTTACATTTGACATTGCAGGTATTCTGTTTGTCAAACTGGCATACACATCACATGCTCATTTGCTCCATATTATTAGGGCTTTGTTAAGTGATTTGTATCACCGTATCCTTGACAGTGATGTGTGTGGATGTGTAATTGATAACATTAGTGGACTGTTGAGTAGGTACTTACCAGGCTCTGGTGCTCCTGGTATTCCATAAACACCCACCTCTGGAAGGTTGGCACGCACCTTCTCCTCCCAGGAAGTGAAGTGCACGGGTGGTGCAGAAGGGCCACTACCAGTCCGCTGACTTAAGGTGTGTTCTCTTGCCATCAGCTTCTTGACCCTCCTTCGCATATCATAGTATCTGCTCCTGATATCGTCCATTGTGCGCAGGCAAGGTGCTTGAACGTTCACCTTGTCAACTATCCTCTCCCACATCCTATTTTTCGGGGATAGGGGGGTCTGTTAGACTTGGTTCCCAAATAACTGTGGCTCTACACTGAGTATTTCATCTATACGTACTTCCAACTCCTTATCTGTGAAAACGTGCCTGCTTTGGGGGCATGGTGAGGGTGAAGTTGAAAGCGTGGACGAGTGTGAAGGTGTGGGTGAGTATGAATGGATAAAGGAGTGGGTGTTTGAGGGTGTCCTTTCTCCCAAACAAAATAAGTGGCAGTTGTTTGGTGGTTGATGCAAAGGATCATGGTCATCTGATTTGCCCTTTATATAGGTGGATTGGTGGGTGTGGCTAATGACTTAGATTTTTTTTTTACATGACCAATGCTTGTTTTCCTAAGATTTGACATTTCCCAGTTGCATTTTCGGTCACAAACCAACACATTTCAAAGACAGGCATAAGCATCGTCATCTGTTCGCGGGTTGAACCGCATCTGATTCATTCCAACAATGCTTGGTTTCAGCATTCACAAACGATTTGGTCCGATCGGGCTTGTTTCTGGATGAATTGGTCAGACTAATCACTCTGAACATGTCGGTTGGAGTTTACATCCATTGCATCGTACTCTGTCGTTCGAACAGCTTGCGGTCAACTCGTTTGGAAAGCATTCCGGAACAGAGTCGGTAGGAATACTTTCCAAACAAGATCGGAATCGGGCCCTTAGTGTTTATTAGGGGGCCCCTAACTGTCATTAAATCATGCAGGTGATGCACCAAACAAAATTCCTGTTCCATGGGGGGTCTCCCCCTTTCCAGTCCAGGACGGAGTGCCCTTCAGCATCCCCAGGCCACCTTTGTGTCCTCCTGTCTCTGGCTGCGGGGTTTGTGCTGCTACTTGGTTGCAATGAGGAGAGAAGCATGTAGGGCGAAGGATAGAAGGGAGTCAGTCATGGTGTAGGCCAAGACACTGCCCTTGCTGCCCAAGACCTCAAGCAGTGTGCCACCTCCACACTGAGAATGGATGAATCCTGGGGGAATGGGGACTGCCACTCACCGCCTCTCAATTCTGCTCTGGCTACCCCGCTGGTACTTTACCAATTTGTCACATCATTTTCAATATTGTGCAACCATCTCTCTCGGCTCATTGATCAGGGGCCCCTGGTGGCTGGCCCTCGCTTCAGGCTCTGGCAATGGCCGTCGGCATCTAGTGGATAAGATTGCCTCTATTACAGCCAAAGCTTCAGACACACTCGCCGTTTCGCTGCGTGGTCCGTTCCCTTCACGGCTCAGCATCCAAGGCTGCGCCTCAGGCCCTCCTTCAGCCACACCTCTCTTCTGGGCTTATGCGGCTTCTGAAATCTGCTTCGGTTGGGTGGGAGGAGGGGGGAAACCCACCCGGGGGAGGGAGAAAGGAGGGGAGGGCGGGCTCACTGCTGCGCACTCGCCCCAGGGGAGCTGTTTCCTCCCAAGGGAGAGGCGGCGTTCTACTGTCAGGGAGGACCGCTCACTCGCAGCCTCAGACATGGGGCAGTCCCCCAGGCATACGTGGCCAGCTGTGCAGCAGTCCTTGTGATCACTGGGAGGGGCTATAAAACCTCTCATCTGGGCCCACGACTGCCTCAGGGGACGTCGATGCCCTCGTCTTCGTGGTTAATAGCGTAGATTATATCGGATGTCGGGTGTATAAGAATCAGCCGCACAGAGCTCACTCAAAGTGCAGTGTTAGACTTGGCTTTTTCAGTGGGTTTATCACCAGACATCTTGCTTTTTGGCCTCCTGTTTCTAATTTGATTTTGTTGGTTTTATGACTCCGGGCACTTTACCACTGCTAATCAGTGCTAAAGTGCATATGCTCTCCCTGTAAATTGCGTTTATGGATTGCTGTTTCCCAGGATTAGCTTATTTGATTTACTGCTAAGTCCCTGGTGCAGAGCACTGTGTGTGCACAGAGCCTGTAAATCAAATGCTGCTAGTGGGCCTGTAGCACTGATTGTGCCACCCACACAAGCAGCCTTTCAAAGGGTTCTCAGGCCTGCTGCCACTGCAGTGTCTGTGTGCAGTTTTTACTGCCGTGACGACCTGTCAAGTGCACCCACTTGCCAAGCCCTAACCTTCCCTTTTCTTACATGTAAGACACCCCTCAGGTGGGCCCAATGTACTCCTATGGGTAGGGGGCAGTGTATGTGAATGGTAGGATATGTACCGGTGTGTAAAATGTCCTGACAGTGAAATACAGTGTATTTCGTTTTTCACTATTGAAAGGCTATCTGCCCCATAGGATAGAATGGGAGATATTTTATATTGTCTTGTAAGTATAACTTCCCTCTGGGACAAGATAGAAAGATGGAGTTTAGTATGCCTGAACTCAGAATATAAACATCATGTTTACATTGTGTATTTGAAAATACCACTTTTAGAAAGTAGGTATTTTCTTGCTTAGCCATTCTGTGTGCCTGTGCTGGTTTATAGATTAACTGTCTGGCTTTGGAATGACAAGGGCTGGGGCTATGCATTCTATTCTGGCAGCCACTGGGGGGTGGGGTTGAGGTGTGTCCTGCCTTTCCTGGATGAGTTTGGGCTGGGCTGAATAGAATGGGCTGCATTTAGTGCGGTGGGAGGAGATTTCCCTGCACCTGAATAGGCTTGGTCTGCCTTGGACAATGCTGTCACCACCTCCTGTCAGGAAGCTGGGCCAGGGAGGACAGAACTGATTTGGACTGAGCACAGAGCCTCTCTGCCACAAGAGAACAAAGAGAAATTGAGTATACATTTTGGGGCTCAGACCCCAGGGCTTTACCTCACTTCTGGACTCAAGAAGAAACTCTGACCAGGAGTAGAGCTGGGAAAACTGAAGGTTTAGTCCTGCCCCTTTGCTGTGTGCTATGTGGGGTTGGCCTGCAGTGGCTGTTTCTGCCAAGGAGAGGACCAAGACGTTGCTGTGTATCCTGCTTGAAGAAGATCTCCAAGGGCTTGGTGTAGAGCTTGCCTCCTGTTCTGAAGTCTCAGGGACACAAAGACCTAATTTTCTCTGTCTTTCTGCACCTGGAACTGCTGTTTCAGCTGCCACAGAGGGAAATAGCAACACTGGCGAACGACGCCGCGACCTGTAACAAAGCCATGGGCACCATTCGTGAAGTGCACGATGCACCATCGCCGCTCTGTACCGACTCTGATGCCAACACCAAGGCTGCTGCCTGCACCGGAGCCGAGGGCACTGCTTGTGACGCTCACAACACACCTCCCCGGCTTGCACCACAGCCCGACCTCTCCAACGCTGGTGCTTCATCATCGCGGAGCCGATACTTGACGTAAGGTGACCTCCCGAATCCATCAGCCCTGCATCATCATAAGGAACCGACACCAACACTGTGACGTCAACTCCACGGCAAGTAAGGAACCTACGCCTCCCCTCCCCTGCATCGTAAGGAACTGACGCCGCCCGGTGCCAACGAAGCATCACCTCCCCGAAGTCATTCACCGTCTTTGTTTTTATTATTTACCAAGGTACTGTTTACTGTTCTTTGGGGTCCATGTGACTCTGGGCCCGATGCCGCGCATCTCCCGGTTGGCGCCGTGCTTTGGGATTTTCAGCTGTCGTAATACCCCCAGGAGGATCTATTTGTTGCTACAAGCTTTAGTTTTGTGAATAACATATTTTTTATACTATCTTGATTTATGTATGGTGGATATTTGTCGTTTTGGTCTTGTTTTGTTTAGATAAAGATTTTCAATTTTTCTAAACTGGTTTGATGTCCATTTGTAGTGTTTTCATATTACTGTATGTGTGCACAAATGCTTTACACACTGCCTCTGAGATAAGCCTGTCTGCTCGTGCAGAGTCACCAAGGGGGTGAGCAGGGTTGTCTAAGGGCGTAACTCCCTTATGCTGACTAGAAGCAAGCCTCCCGACTTGGACAAAGGTGCAAACCACTGCCAACGAGAGACACCATTTCTAGCATGCGGGCATCTTAGCAAGCTCCAAGCCATGCACCATCATCTTTATTCATAATCCTGAAACCCTCTAATGATAGAGATACATCCTTTATCCCCTCTGGTCTTCTGAACTGTGGCCCATTCAGAAATATTTGACTGATGAAATGTCAAGAGGCACACGTGGAGGTAGGTCTAAGTACATGAACATTGTCAGGACGGATAGACCTAACACTTTTTTTACAGCTTGTGACGGGGCAACCTAACAATATCCTTCTTTATTTGTGTGGATGATAATTCTAAATCTCCTTTTTCTCAGCTCATGGTAAGAAACCTTCAGTTTGAAGATGGAAGAATGATTCCTGCATCCAAGTACTTCTCCACTGGTGAAACAACTACAGTAGAGCTCACAGAGGAAGAACATAATGTGGCGCTTAAAATCAAGGTACATTTTAATACATAACAGAACACATTAAGCTAATGTTATTCAATTGTGTTGCATGTTCATTATGGTATTGAAAAACATATTTTATCATTTTTAAAAAAACATTATTTTTTTTAGTGGCATGCATTGCAAAAGAAACAATCCATACTGATACTGACATTTGTACGTGTAAAATAATTATAGGCTAGTTCATTTGAAGAAAGTTAAACACAATTTCCAGTGTTACTACTTAGCCAAATCCTTATCAGTGTCTCCCACATTTTTTTCAATGGAATATGAAGAGTACAGTTAGCTTTGTGATGATAGTTTTTCCATTTAATTATGTTTTTATGGAGTGTGCTGTTCTGCATATTTGGTGTTTACCTCATAGGTGGGAGAGATATTTTGCTTTTCTGTTTTTTTACTGCCTGTTGTGTTCAGCATTGCAGCTGTGATGCTAGATGGAAAGTTGTGGATGCCAATATGTGAGAGGACTGAAAGTTGGGTAGTGAACAAAACCGTCTGAGCAGGTCCTTCTGCTGTTCGCGTTCCCTATGTGTACTTGTAACTAATAAAGACCAAGATTACTCTGTATAGCAGCTGTACTCTGGCGGCTCCTGCTCTAAGGTAGAGGAGTGTTGCCCCACTACTCAAAGGAAAAATAAAATTATAATAACATATCGTCATTATCATTTTATTTTTCCTATTGAAGTCAGTGACTCTTAGGGCAGGGCTGGCCAGAGCAGGGAGAGGAGTGGTTTGAACTCCTTAAGTGCACTTGACTGCTTGGCTGGCCCTCTCTGGCCGGCCAAACAGTCCTGCGCACTTTGCATTTTCCCCACAAGGCTTGCTTTATACTGCCTGGTGAGGAACATGCAATGTCTCCAAGTCCTGTATCGGCACCAAACCACGGCACTCAGACCAATCACAATGCTGCATTGCTTAGTTGTGATTGGTGATGAGTAGGCTGGTAGCCCGGGTGCTTCCTGCTGCTTCCTGCCGGCGAAGACAGGAAGAAGAGAACAGAGGAGATGCAGTGGCTGGAGGGCCGGCCGGCCCAGGTAAGTGTTTTTCTTTTTTTCATTTCCTAAAGAGAAAGTTCACAAGTGCCCCTCCCGACATGACTAACACAAGAAGTTGATACTGTGTAGACCATATCAGAGTAGCTAGTCCGTGACTGCATCCTGATATTACCAAGTAGTCAAATAATAGAAATTTCCTTCCCCTACCTTTCCTCAAATCAGAAAGAAATGGTGGGGGGAACCTAGGACTGCTACTCGGAGTAATGAAGATTACCAGTAAGTAATAGAGTTATTACTGCCATCATCCATTTCCTCGTCTCAGTCCTTACAGAAATAAGCATATACCCAAGTCATTAAACGGAAATGAATTGCTTTATATACATCACAATAGAGCCTGAATACGGCAACACCATAGTGAATTTATTTCATAGTATACTATCCAACTAAAAATATCTTAATGGACCACAGAAAGAACCACAGGTCCAAAAGAAGAAGAAAACACATTTCCCATTCTCAATCTGTGATGGGAGATGGAGTGCAGTGATTACTAGGTAGCTGCAGTACAAATGTCACTTAGGGAGGGTCCCTTAGAATGCCGCCCAAGAAGAAGATATTCCTCTGATGGTGCAGTCCTGTACACTGAAGGGCAAAGACCCTGCCACTTTCTGATTGCCAAGGAAGCAACCATTCCTATCCAGTGACTTAAATGGCATATGTTTGACGGTAACCTTTGTTAGCCAAAACAAATATTACAAATAGGTAAGCCACTTTTCTACAGAAAGCTATTTTCTCCAGCTAAATTGATACTGCTCTGTGCAAGTCTAAGGAATGCCAGAGCATCTCCTGATCTAAAGATGGGGAAGAAAAAAACACAGGAACTATCAGGTCTTGAGATAAATGGAATGTAGAAGAGATATTTGGAAGGAAAGTTGGATCTGGCTTGAGAATGACAGTGCCAGGGGTAAAAATCCTGATAAATGGGTAGACACAAAGAAGAGCACCTATTACTCCTAATCTTCAACCCAATACTATGGCCACCAAAATGAAGACATCTAGAATATTGAGAAGGAGGGGCAATTCCCATGAAGGGACCAGGGAATGGATGACGGGCCTCTTAAGCTGGAAACTTATAAGAAGACAAGAAGCTAGAGGATCAAACTGAAATATTACAGAACCCCTGTTGGACTTGGTAGATGCCCATTGACTTCTGAGAGTAGAAAGAGCAAAGGCAAGAGCAAACCATCCATTAAAAATTCAAGAACCTTCCCTCCCTCACAGGATGAGGAAAGAAAATTCCTCAAACTACACCATCCAGAGAAGTTCATTCGGTGTCTCTCGTACATCTATAAAGTACTCTCCTTTCTGAAATTTTGGAAGGAGAGAGGAAACTGCAAAAAGCAACCAAATTCCATAGGTCTCAATCTCCTTAAAGTGCCTTAGTGATAGGTCCCATAGAGGTTTCTCTGGTAACAGATGACATCTTAGAGCCAAGGGGATTACTAGAAAAATCCAAGGACCCTAGACTGCTAGCTGTAATAGTATAGGGAAGCAGGCACAACTATTGGTTTCTCCATCCCCTCCTCTCTGATTTTTGTACAGTATCTTGCTGATCAAAGGAAAAGGGAGGGGAAACATGAACAGAAGATGCCGGGACCATTAGAAGCTCTGCCTTCCATGCCCCCTGACATAGTCAGAACTTAGATACTGCTGGAAATGGTTGGCGGCATAGCTGACTGCTGCTGTGATTTGTCGGCAAAGGGAGTACCATGGCCACATCCCAAAAGATGTTTTCAGTTGTGAGAGGGCAACCAATTTTTTTTGTTCACATTGAACTTTTGCATTTAGTTTGCTTGTAACTCGTCACTCTTTTGATTTCACTTAGTTAATACTACTTCATTCCACTTTTTTTTTTTCCAACTAATCCCCAGACATTGGTGTCTTTTTTTTTCCATACAAAATTCTTTGTATTAGAAATCCAATTTTCAATGATAATTGGACCGACCCAGTCAACATGTTTCATCCCTTACAGGAACTTCATCAGAACTATTTCAGCTATCCCTCTTCTGAAAATCTTCATGGTATCTATTCCTTATCTTCCTGGTCTCATACTGTGAAACAGCCTCTCGGCATGCATTAGCCTTATCCAGTCGGTCTCTGAAATAGCCCTGATGTGAAGTCCCTGTAAGGGATGAAATGCATTGGCTGGGTCTGTCTAATTGTCATTGAAAATTAGATTTCTTCAATTCAGGACCAAAAAGCTTCACTCCAGAAAAAGGAATATGTCTAACAAATGTCTTCTGTGAATAGTTTGCCTTCCATATGTGGCGTCTGGCTGTGATAGATGAACCACAGGCCACCACTGCAGCAGACAGGGCGTTGAAGGTGATGTAAAAAAAAATCTGACTTGATGCTCTACTAGTGATAGCCTAAAAGTACCATCTTTTCCTTGATATAATTCTTTTGCTTGTGCCTGGAAGTCCGGCAGAAGAGAGTGGATAAATGTAGGCCAGGGGCGGCCCCTCCGCAATGGTGGTAAGGCGTTGACCCACTGGCTCAGAGCCAGCAGCAAAAAAATAAAATGATATTTCATTATCAGCCAGTGTGTACAGGGATTGGGTGGGTGAGGCATGGGAGGGGGAGGAGAAGTGCTAGGTGCACTCCCTAAGTGCTCATGTGTGTTTGGCCGGCCGTCTCAGGCTGACCAAAACACACATGCGCACTTAGGTTTCTCTAACCCGGCTGTATTGTAACCTGGCCACATTGAACAGCCGGGTTAGAGAAACCCCATAGGCTCCCTGACCTGAGTGGATCGTCTTTAAAGCCCACTCAGGCCAACCCCACTCACCTCTTTTTGTATGTGGAGGCCGCCACTGGCATAGGTTGCATATGCGCCTGCCCTGAGAGTGCAAATGCTCTCTCTATTGGTCCTTCCACCTTCCTATCGACTGGGCCAGAGGAGCTGCATCTTCTGAAGTATTTGTTTTGCTTGTCGATAGGCCTTCCATAAATGAGTCAACCTTAATGGAAGAGGGGAACTCTTAAGGACATTTTTCAAGAGGTATCACTTCACCAGGAACCTTGGTAAATTAGTATTTTCCACATCCACCCATTCTCTGGATAGTAAGCCTCTAATGGCCTTATACGTAGGTAAGGGGTCTGGTTTCATTTATTTCTGTACTAGCAGGAAAAAAATCGTTGTCCTCCATCTGAACAGGAGCCTCTGGAAAAGAGATTTTCATTCAAATGGGCAACCAACTCCCTCACATCTGTGGCTTAGATGTAACTGCACCTCTGCTCCTCCTCTGTCCTCTGTGGAATGATCTTAGTGTATGCCCTAGGGAGCAGATACTCTAGGGACTTTAGCTGCAGTCCAACCCTCGTGAGTGGCAAAAGCTGCGTCCACAGCTTTAATAATCAATCCTAAAAGGAGTTACATATGAGGGATGGATCCACACAAGCCACAACTGGGGCAGCTTGAAAGCTTGAACTAGTCCATAACCAGTGCTGAGGTGCTCCTTCGATTCACTGAATCAAAGAACCTGCGCACCATAACTTGAATGCAAGCTGCAGTTCCCGCGTTATCCGGTTGCTAGGCAACCCACTGCAGCATGCAGGAATATTCCAGGACTGCCGCTATCTTGAAATCAGGCGTAGCTGTCCTGTTTAGTTGAATTCGACATTGTCCTGCATTACCTTCATTTACATTCAATAAATATATTAAAGATACAATTTTAATGTTGGGCCTCCGCTAAGCGATTAGGAGGCATTCGGGCCAAGCCGTATGGGCAGAGCCACGTGGGAAGCGAGTGCTGGGCCCGCGTGCTGAGCAGGGCTCCAGACTGCGCACACAAGTATCTTTTGTGTGGGTGTCCGACAGAGCACACACAGGATGCAGTCATAGGTTAGCTCTACCTATATGGTATACACAGTGTCAACTTTCTGTGTCGGCCATGTTGGGAAGGACAGCTATGAACTTTTCCTTTTGATGGCTGAATTCTGTGCACTGCAGACAATAGCTCATTTTTGTAAGGAGGGTGGCGAGGAAGGGAAAGAGGTTGACCTTGTGAGAGGACCAGATCTGGGAAAGATAGTTCCAAGTGGATTGACTTATGCCGGGTGAGGCAGATACTGTTAGCTTCTGTGGAAAGCCATTTCACTGAGCTCAAAACTAGATACGCAAAAAGCACAAGAAATAAATGACTGTAGCTAGGCGGGTGTAAACACGTACCCTTTTTCCTACACCTGTCTAAAAACGACAGGCATATTTCACCTGTTCAGTGCCTTAGAATACATAGCATAGTTCGGAGGCGTAACTTTGCTCTCAGTTTAGGGTTGTGCGAGGGCAGGGAGCCATATGCACAAGGAAGCGTTAAATCCACCCTGGGTTTTCAGGCAGAAAAATGTATAGCGCTTCTATGAGCAGCTGCTGAGGGTCCCAGCTGGCCGTGGTTTGGCGGTACACGCTCGAACAAGTGCCCAAGAGCCTGTACTGCCCTTCCAGCTGCTCACTTTTTTTTTTATTTCATTCTATTTTTCTGAAACAGCAGTGACTTACACTGTAAAGAGGGGGCTGGAGTAACCCTTAAAACTAAGCAACAGATTCGTTCATATTTATTTACTACACAAAACGAAAGGTGGAATCTAAATGGCTTAATTTTAATGTTAAGGTTGTTCTCTTTGACAAGATAAATTACCTTGTATTTGCGTGGATGCTTCGTTGTTTATTTTAAAGTGTGTTTTTTCTGTCTTGCACTCTAGGCAATTTGGAAAGGCATTTTAAGTAATGTTGCTGTGATTGAAGATTCCACAGACTTTTTCAAATCCGGAGCCGCTTCTATGGATGTGGTCAGGTAATCTTTAAAAGTTGCTTGTTGAAGGTGCTGCCACTGCTGGTGTAGTTCTAAGATCTAAAAAAGAGAGCCATTAATTAACTACTGTTATATCAATATTATAGGTACGGAAATGGTATAAACATTATCTGCTAAGTACAGCACAGAACAGACATTCACTGTGGTCATGTACACGCCCGCACTCCCTTCTCTCGTTCTTTATCAAGGGCATTCACTGCTGAATTTAGTGGGTGTGTAAATATTGTCTGGAGAACGCCCTTGGCAAAGGGCTGGAGATGGCGTGCGCAAAGTGTGGATTTTGAGAAGGAGAGTTTGTTTGTAGCAGCCATAAGTAGCTGTATCTTGCCAGACCTCAGTAGCCCTTGTTTTTGCTCAAAATCTTTTTATTGAATTTCAGCAACATGTATAGACATCGGCCTAATAATACAGCGTAGAAAAACAATCGGCAATGTGGTAAAGCTAGAGCGGTATGGATTATGACTACTTCACAGTTCAGGAAGCAAGCGTGAGGGGAGATATAGGGAAATCAGAATAGGAGGGAGCGTTGTCTACAAAGTTCCACATAGGTACATCAACGTAGGTTCATTGCAAGGTACACACTAGCACGCAGTAAATAAGGCGGGTTTTAGCCATTATGCTAAAAGCCTGGTAGTCAAGGAAGGATTCTACCTTAAGGCTCACACATAGGGCCTCATTACTATGACTGAAATACCGCCACCGACAGGCTGTAGGTGGCGGTCCTTTGGCCATCTTACCAGGGATCTCCGTCCGCCATATTAATATGGTATTTGGGCATGTGGCAGTTGGAAAGACCGACTGCCACGGCACGATAGGTGGTCTGTATCCGAACGCCTGTCAGACCCCCTGTATTCCCTGACCACCAGGGGGTTACACTATCCCTTTCTGCCAGTCGTTCGGCGGCGGTCAACCTGCAGCAAAACAGCAGGCGGAAATGGACTTGGGGGCCGGTTGTGGGCCCTCCTAACCTCCTAGGCCAGGGACATAGGCCCTGGGGGACACCTTTGGTGCCCCCCTACATATCCCTACACCATGTGTTAGGTGCCGTATGGTGCCTATCCCTACACCATGTGGTAGGCACCTCATAGTGCGTGCCACATAGTGCAGGGATATGTGTGGGGTGTTTGTTTTATCTTGCGGCGGGTGCTTTGCGGTGGGTGCTGCAGAGCGCAGCGCCCGCCGCAATACAAAACATGGGCAATGCTATCGTAATCAGCCCCATAGTTCGTTCCTCTATGTGACTGGTACATGCAAGGGCAGCAATGCTGTCGCTGCAGGCCGAGACTATCACTAAATAAAAGAAACAAATGGAAAGAAATACTAAAATCCCCTCCAAAGAGTGGGGATGGGGAATCCAATAGGGAGGAACATGAAGGAAGGGGAAAGTGATCTGTACATGCTAAGCCGAAAAAAGCAAGCAGCGCCACAAGAGGGTAGGTGGTGGGCCGTAGCAAAGGGTCAGAGGTCTTGAGGAAAGAGACCAGGTGCATGGGGGTGTGCTAGGAGTGATCGTGTGCGTATCAGATTGCAGAGAGCGCCATGTGTAAGTAAAGCAATCTTCTCCCCCTCAAGAGGGTTAGTCAAATAGGTGAAGAGCGCTGTTTAGGTGGCTGGAAATAAAGGTGTCACAACCTTGATAGGTAATGAAGGAGATGCTGCTATAGCCGGGTAAACTTTTTATCAGTGAGAGAAAGCTTATGGGATAGGTGTTCCATCGCCAACGTATGCCAAAGTCTGGTGAACCAGGAGGCAATAGGAGGGGAAGCAGAGGTCTTCCAAGCCAAGGTTATTAATTGTTTAGCTGCCCCTGTCATATAATGGATTAGGGTCTAGTCAGCTAAAGTCATGCTTTCAAGTGTAGTCAGACGGAGGCCATTCAATAGTCTACCAGGATCGGAAACCTTAGGGTGTTTTTAATGTGTCCCAGGACTTCTTTCCAAAAGAATGTAATTTGGGGACATGTCCACCGGATATGTACGAAGCTACCCCCCCTTGTGCCCCGCATCACCAACAGGCTGCAGAAGCCATGGGGAACATGGTATGTAGGCGAGCTGGGGTGTAATACCATTGGTAAATCCTTTTGCAAGCAGACTCTTGGTGCAAGCTGCTTCTGTGTGTCTTGGGGATTTCTCGCCACAGTAGTTCCCATTGCTTCTGCGTAATGGCTATTCCAGCTTCCCATTCCCATTTCATCTGAAATGGGTGGCAGAGCAGGAGGTGAGACTGCTGGAGGACACTATAGGTCTTGGAAATCAGACCCTAGAGCCCTCAAATTGAGAAACAAAGTGTTTGCCTCGCCCCCTCGACATTGGGGAGCTAAAGCACCCAGTGTCGAAGCTGGAAATATTGATGCCTAAGTTCATCAGGTAGATCAGTCAGATTTGCATTGGTCAAATGATTTAATCTGTTGCCCCTCAAAGATCCTGAAGTGCTTGGCATTTGCCTCTTTCCCAAGTGGGGAAGGAACCCAGACGCAGCCCTGGTGTAAAATCTGGGTTACCCACAATAGGAGTATTCAGGGAAGAAAAGGAGGTTAAGTCATACTCCACTGCCACTCTATCCCAAATCTCCAGCACCGTCATAGTAGGTGTCGCAAGGTGAGCACTTCTAGGATGGTGGCACCTTGGCAACCATGTTAGGTCCCAAAGAGGCCTACAGGCTACCGTATGATCCATATGGAACCTATGCTTCTCGCTTTCTCTGACAACCTACTCAGAAATAAGCTGCACAATAATAGTCGAGAAGATTTGGACATGACAGACCCACCAGGTTCCTGGGCAGTACAAGGACGGCGTTGGAAATGCAGGACTGCTTACTGTTCAATATGAAGGCACAGAGGTTGCTCTGTAATCAGCGGATATCTTACACCAGAATAGAGCTCGAGAGGGCATAAAACAGGTAGAGTAAACAGGGCAAAATGTTCATCTTAACCACGTTCACCCGACCTAGCCAGGAAATGTGAAAAGGTTTCCACCGACGCAAAACCTCGAAGATGGCCGTATGACAAGTGGACCAGTTAGGGACGGTTCATATCTGTTAGGAACCTGTGACAGTAAGCCCTAGATATCGAATAGAGTGTTCCGCCCAATGGAGAGAAGCTAAATCACGTAAAGCTGGGAGATGCTGTGGCTAAATAGTAAAGTTAAGTGCCTGCAATTCCGACATGTTAATCTTATATCCCAACCCTAGTTAAAACTCCAGCAGCTTCTGTACTACTGCAGGGAGGGTGGTGGTTGGCTCAGTCAGAGTCAGCAAGAGATCATACGCATAAAGCAGAACCTTATGTTCCCGTCCCCCCAAAAGAAATGCCCGTATTATCCAATACCTGGCGGAGGCAAATCGCCAGGGATTCAACAACTAAAGCAAAAAGGAGAGGGGATAGTGACCACTCCTTTCGGGTGCCACACTGTATTGGAATGGAGTTCTGTAGATTGACCATTTACCCGTATAGAGTCAGTCGGTGCAGTATAGGAAGCCATGATCTTACTAACCATAACCGGACCTAGCCCGATCTTATGAGGACAGCACAAAGAACATCCCAACTAACCCTATCAAATGCCTTCTCTTTAGCCAAAGACAGGAGAAGGGCAGGGATATTGTGCATATGTGCTTTTTATATCAAGTGGGCAAGGCGCCTGTTGTCTGGGCCCTGGCGATGTTGAATAAAGCCCACCTGGTCGGGGTCAATCAGCACTGCTAGGAGGGACTCAAGGCGGCTGGCCAGCATTTTAGTAAAAAGCTTAACGTCTGTATTTTAATTGTGCTGTGGGCTGACAGGAGGAGCAGAGTGTGGTGTCCTTACCTGGTTTAGGGATAAGGGAAATATCTGCCACCGACATTGTAGACATAATCCCAGCTGTGTTGGTAAAGGAATTGAAGAGTTCGAGCAAATGGTCCTTATAGGTGGGGAAGAAGATTTAAAAAAAGGAAACGGGTAGTCCATCCGGATCCGGGGTCTCCAACTGACATGTCTCCCAGAGCTTTTCTAAGTTTCGCCACAGTGAAGGGAGTCTCCATGTCGCAGGCAAAGCATGAGAACTGGTGCATCAATGGGAACTCCTGAAGATAGGCATGGATTTAACCCAGATCTCTTGACTGGAGGTGAATGTTTTGATTTGTTCTGCATTCCGTCCATCAATTGTGCGCCCTAAGTGCGCCAGGTATACTCAGACGTGGGTCCTGGGCTCACTGTGCCACTGTAATCAAGCTATCCTGGCTGAAGAGGGGTGAAAACCCGAAACCGGTCCTAGGATGGTTCTTTCCAGTCCAGTGAGGACCTGGCTTGGCAGTTCGGGCTGGACTGTTCCTATGAGGCACAGGGTCAAGACTGATTTGCATATGGCCAGGTCTAAACTGGGGTGGTATGGTGAGCAAAAGAATGATGGATGATGGATTTAACCCAGATCTCTTGACTGGGGGGTGAATGTTTTGATTTGTTCTGCATTCCGTCCATCAATTGTGTGTCGTTTGGCCTTTGGGATCTGTAGCAGCCGTAGTCAGGAGGCTGGCCTGTCTTCCTTGGGTCCATTAGAGGGGTTCAGTGCAGCAATAGGCATCACCGTTGCGGCAAGGCTGCCCAAGATGGCAGCTGGGAAGTTGCAGACTTGCTAGCAATCGCCACAGGCAGCTCCTTCATGACCCATGAGACCCCTCACTCCCATCGTCAGAAATCAGCCCTGGGAAACCGCCCCTTCAGAGAGGCTGCAAGCGGACTCACCTTTGCACTGCAGTATGCCTCATGCGCTTGTCGGCAGCCAGGAGATCAAAATGGCAGGCACTGCCAGACCCCAGTAGCAGAGCAGGGTGTCTCCTCGTCGGGAAGCCAAACAGATACTTTTGATGAACTTTATTGGTAAAAGGAAGGAGCCTACATCCAGCAGGTCCTCGTTCTGAGATTTCCCAACTGTAACTGCTGTGGCAGTCAGCAATTTTTTTTGTTGCATATTTATATAGCGCAAACTCAACCCGAAGGTATTGGAGCGCTTTACATAGCACCGTATTTACATTACACATTCAGGCACGGGGAGATTAAGTGACTTGCCCAGAATCACAGGATGTGGACGCGACCTTGAGGCTCGAACTCTGGTTTCCAGCACCAAAGTCGGCAGTCTAGCCGAAGGACCACATCCTCTCCCCGAGCGAGGTAGCAGAACATGGAACATAAAGTTAAGCATAAACAGTTCTATAGTGAGGTAAGTACATAGGACTAAAAGTCATGGCAACATACACTAAAGTGTATCAAGCTTTTGAACAGTAAAGACTTGGCCCGTGACGCAGAATCGTTTTGTGGCTTCAAATAAAGTTATCCAGCAGAACACCATAGGCAAGAGTCACAAAAAGTAGTGAGTGCCAATGCATGACTATACGACCACAGTTGTGTATTTCACATATGTGCAAAGTATATGTATTCAAAACATCTGTTTTTGCTTGTACATACAGAAGCATAAGTGCAAGTGTGTGGTGATGCACATCTATCCTTCCTTGTTTCAAGGAGAAATAACGTAAAGAGTGTTGTGAGCTAAATATAGTGCCCACTTTGATTTTTGCTTTGCTATGAACATGCCAGTATTCTGTGTACGTTACGTCGTCCATGTACACAGCCTGTAAAGGTCTGTGTGGATTATCGTTGGATATTGCTTCTACAATCGTGTAGCACAAGTGCAGTTTTAATAAGTGTATTTTTACACTTTTCAGAAACGTGAAAGTAAATGTTTGGAGTGAGTGGGATATTAGCTTTACAGGTCCTTTAAAGCCCACCCATCTTGAAGACTTCTATTTCCATGATCGAGACTCCATGGCTCTAGCAGTGCACCACTAGCCCAATCTAGATCAACAAAGTCACCTAAGTGAGGAACTTTCCCTAATATGGCTAGTTTGCAGTGTCAATGCAAAATGGCACTATCACATTACTGCACTAACATTGGTTGATCCCCCATCCTCTCTGCACCCAAAATCCCCATAAGATTAATTGGAAGTATACTATCATGTCCTCAAGAACAGCCCTATTCCTTGCTTTCAGTTGTGTACAGACTAACTGAAAAAACATTTTCTATTTGACAAGGGTAGCAAGGGTTGATACTGTACTTTTACATACAATAGCATCTTAGCCTTGTGGCGTAATGCAGCCAGACACTGCATTGCATCTTCTAAATATCTGAGGATCAAGCCTTTATAGCACTTCTAACCACCCTTCATTTTCATCTGCTTCCTACTATAAACGTTATTTTATTTCAGGTGTATGTAACAGTATGTAATGAGTCATAACAGAGTGTGTGTTCTATTGTGTGAATCAGATAAACCTATGCATCACATGCATTATGTGTTAATCAATGGATTCATTATATTGTCTTGTGTTCTTTGAAGGCTAGTGGAGGAAATTAAACAGCAGTGTGATGGGCTGGAGCTGCAAAATGAAGATGTGTACATGGCAACCAAATTCGAAGATTTTATACAGATGGTTGTTCGGAAACTGAGGGGTGAAGATAAAGAAGATTTTGTTGTGGATTATGTAAGTAGAGGACTCTTTAAAGTCATTTTGTCTTGAGCTCTGTTTTAACTATTGATATTCTCTTTATGACTTCGTTTTTTGTTAAGTGCTGTCCACAGCATGTAGTTGTCTCAGACTGCTCTTTAGGAAGGGCTAATGGGATTCAGCAGCAGTAGTGGGGTGGATTCTAAAAGAGTTTGATGTTGTTCTGACAGACCATCCACAGGGAGATCTTTTTGTTTTTATTTTATTTGATTCTATAAAGTTTTATATAGCGCGAACCAGATCCCGAGGGATAGCAGAGCGCTTTACAGAAGGATGAAAGGGAGAGTAATACTCCCTTAACAATATCAAATAAGAATGCCAAACAATTGTGGTCACAGCAAACATAGACAAATGGTACACAGCGAGAAGAGAGGGAGAATAAAACTCCGGTCCGATATAGGATTAGTATACCAAACAGTTATAGTCACAATTACCACAAACAAATGGTACACAGCGAGTAATGTGATTAACAGGTCAATAACAGCCTGCCATGGAGGGCACACCTTACGTCCGAGAGGAGCAGTGAGCACAACCCCCCCCCCCCCCCCCCCCCAAAAAAAGAACCACATAATTGTAACAAGGATGTAGGGTCATTCAACACCTGTTGTAGGATCAGGGTAGTGCGCAAATCCACATTGTCCAAATTAAGGTAAAAATGTGTTCATTAGGAAACTTTTGGCTTCAAGTTTGAAAGCAGTAATTGATGATATTCTGCGCAATTCAGGTGAAAGAGTTCCAGATCTTTGGTGCAGCACCTGAGAAGGCTCGACGACCAGTTCTCTTTTTATTCATGATACGTGGTTTCAGAAGGAAGTTGTTAGCGCCTCTTGAAGCTCTCTTGCCACATAATTCAAGCTTTTGTGCTAGGTACCTGGGGGTGTTGTCGTGCAGGGCTTTGTGTGCTAGAACGATAATCTTAAACTGGAGCCGAGCTTCATAGGGCAGCCATTTAAGAGACTTTAGGACTGGCGAAATGTGCTCATTTCGTTTGGTACCATTGATTAGTCTGGCCGCAACGTTCAGTGCTGACCTTAGTGGAGCCAGGGTGTATTTGGGAAGGCCACAGAGCTTAGCGCTGCCATAATCTAGCCTCGGCAAGACCAGTGCTTGGACCGCTTGTTTGAAGTCCTTTTGTGGAAGGAAGGGCTTGATGTTTCTAAGTGTCCTCATCAAGTGATTAGCTCCCTTACATACGTTGCTGATATGATTTTTCATATTCAGGTGCTTGTCCAAGGTGATTCCGAGGGATTTAGCAGAGTCTATGATGAGAGGGGTGCAATTGAAAGCAGTGAGGTGAGTCAGCCAAAGGTCTAACTTGCAGGTGTGGTTTGGAGGAGAGATGAGAAGGAATTTAGTTTTGGAGGTGTTTAGCAGGAGGTGGTACTCAGTTAACCAATTTTGAGTAGACGTTAAGGTAGAGTTTAGTGTTATGATGTTATCAAGGGATGACATTTTCAGGTAAAGTTGTGTGTCGTCAGCGTACATATGGAAGGGAATGTTCTTGTCATTTAGAGAATTGGCAAGAGGCTCTAAAAAGAGGTTGAAAAGGATAGGAGAGAGGGCGGAACCTTGGGGGACACCCATGAGTACTGGAGAGGGCTGGGAGAGGGAGTAGTTTGCCGTAACTCTTTGAGTTCTTTGGTGGAGGAAGGAGGAGAACCATTGGAGCACCAGACCTGAGAATCCCATCCTGTTCTTCAACGTGGAAAGGAGGTTGTCGTGATTATCCGTGTCGAATGCGGAGGAAATATCAAGGAGAATCAGAAGGCAGGAGTCATTTTGGTCGAGTATATTTAATATGTCGTCCATAATGTGCGTGAGTGCCGATTCTGTGCTATGCCCCTTCCGCAAGCCTGATTGATGTTGGTTAAGGAGTTGGAAATTCTCCATGTGAGCACAAAGTTGGGCTTGTACGCATTTTTCGAGAAGTTTAGCTAGAATGGGGATGTTAGATATGGGGCGGAAATTATTGAGGTCAGATTTCTCTGCGGTTGTTTTTTTTAGTATGGGTGATCCCTGTGCTGCTTTTAGACAATCTGGGATCGTGCCTTGGGATAGAGAAGCGTTTACTATCCTTGTCCATGTGGGAATGAGAGCGTTCTTGATCTCCTTGAAGATGGGTGGGGGCAGTGGGTCACTGAAGTGGTTGGATGGATTGATGTTCTGGAGAATCTTGTAGATGTCGTTTTCACTGAAAGGGGTGAAGGTGCACCATGAGGCCTTGTTCTTGATGGTCAGGCTAGTGGGAACGGGCTTTTCTATGATAAGCGGTGGTGCGGGCCCAGAAGCTGGTATTAGAGCCTTCTTGGAGGCAAGTTCACTGGAGATGAGTTGTGATTTCCCAGTGAAGAAAGAAGAAAATTCATTGCCAGACGGTGGGCTGACATTGGAGACCGTGATTTGTACCCTCAGTTGATTGTTGTTTGACCAGTTCGAAGAGTTCGAAGAGTTTCTTGGGGCGATTAGCTACTTGATCAAGTTGTTGTCTGAAGTACTCTGCCTTAGCGCACTTGACTTGCTTGCTGTAAATAATCCTGACATCTATAAGGAATTTTAGGTGTTCCAGGGAGGGATTGGACTTCCAGGCTTGTTCAGCTGCCCTAAAATTGCGTTGTTCCGTGTTTAGATTGTCGTTGTACCATGGTTTGGATTTTTTTGTTGAGGTATTTTTTAGTTGAAGTGGTGCAATATCATCCAGTATGTTAGAAATAGTCGAGTTGTAGGCGTCGGTGAGTAACTGAACCTCACTCAGGTCGGCTTGGGAGGAGAGGGCAATTTTACAGTGGTCAGCTAATTCGACTGGGTTAATTGAGCCGAGATCCCTTTTCTAAATCTTAGATTTCGTTGGATGAGCCTTCCTCAGCTTCACCTCCATGTTGATATAGAAGAGAATGCAGTGGTGGTCTGACCAATCGCAAGGGGTAATGGATTCAAGTGTGATGGACTGCCCTTTTGAGATAATGAGGTCTAAGGTTTCACCTTTGTTGTGTGTTGGTTGGTCACAATGCTGCTTAAGTTCATGATCCTTCAAAAAGTCTTTAAGGCAAGTAACCGCTTGGTCATTAGGATTAGACCAGTGGAGATTGAAATCGCCAAGAAAGATTTGGGACATGGCTTAGTCTATATTACTCGAGATGATCTCCACTAGTTGTTCAATGAAGGGGAGGTTGTCTCCTGGAGGGTGATAGAAGGTGTGAAGTTTGCACACCGGCCGGTTGTTACTTGCGATGTTGAGACAAAGATATTCACAAGCAGAGGGCGGTGAGGACTCTATGTGGGATATCAAGAGTGTGTTCCTGTGATTGCAAGCTAGGCCCCCTCTAAGCATCATGACTCTGTCTAGCCTAATTATGTCGTGGGTAGGAGGTACAAGGAGGTCTAAAATAGGAGTGGAGGCTGGATTTAGCCAGGATTCAGTAAGGATGATGATGTCAAGATCATTGTGTTGTATTAGGTCGAATATTTCAGAGGTATGTTTGCTGGCTGACCTGCAATTGAGTAGAACACATTTCAAACGTGGAGGATTTGTGGCTGAGGGGGTCTGGGTGACATTAACTCTCTTGATTGTCTTTATTGATGACTCTAGGATTATGAGGAGGTTCTCTGTGCAGGTTAGGATATATGGTTTGTATTTGCTTCGGTGGGGTCAAGTTGGGGTTAGACCTAGTCGAATAAGAGTTGTGAAGGTCATTAAGATCATTGTACGTCAAGGTCTCTGCTCTTCTGGGTCGTGTGGGTGCCTTAGCTAAGGGAATGGTTTGCAAGACGGCGGAGGTTACCAACTGGCCCACGCAGTCACTATCACTGGGGGAGGTTCTAGGCAGATTCATTGAGGTGAGTGAGGAACTGATCATTGGGAAAAAATCCTTTGAAAGGACTTTTAGGTCATGTAGTTCGGTAGTGAGAAGGTGCAGCTGGAGATATATATCATCCAGGCGCGCACCTAAGTCTGAAAGGGATATAGGATGTGTTGATAGAGAAGGGGAGTCTCCGTTTAAGCCTGCATGCCCTAAGGTGGTGGATAGTTGTTCCTGGGTCAAAGATGTAGCGTTCGCGTCAGTGGTCTGACCATATCTCTGAGGGTCCTGAGTAGGACCTCCCGGGATCGAGGGTATGACACATCATGGTCTGAGTAAGGCATTTGTCCCATCACCCACATGGTATGTGGCGTAGGGGGAGGGATGAGGGGAGAGTGTTCAATTGTTGAAGGCAAAGATACACGGTCACCTTGGGATCTCTCAGTATGTGGAACAGAAGGGGTCGGACTAGGTGACTGAGCCGAGAGGACTCGAGAAATCACTCACTTGCTGGGGCGATGAAAATAGGGAACTGGGTGAGTTCTCCATGTGGGGAACAGAAAGAACCAGACTAGCTGGTTGTGCACCGAGCTGCCCTGAGATGTTCATCACCTGTTGGGTCGAGGGACTAGAAGGTTGGGGCACCTCCACCAGGGACTGAGCCGCACTGTGTGCATCAATCAGTGAGGAGTAATTCAAAGGGAGCAAGGATCTAGGGTGAGAGGAGGGGGGAGCACTGGTGATGACCTGATGACTGGAAGAATGAGGGTGGGTGTCATTGGACTTCGCCGAGGCCGCGTGCTTGAGTGACGGGAAGATAGTGGCTATCTTGATCAGATTGGTATTCGACGCTTGTATAAGGATGATCCCATTGTTATAGAGGGTGATGGTGGCATTGGTGTGAAGTGTGGGGGAAGGGGCTGTAGTCAGTTTGAGATCATGGTGTTTTCCTGGAACATACTATTCGGAGCATAGAGTAGAGGACTTTACGCCAACAAGCTCTTTTTCTGGTGTAGAAGATAAGGTCATTAAATCTATTACCTTTGTTTGCACAATAATATACATCCGAGATTAAAGTTTCGGGCTTAGACCTTAGTAAGTGATGCTTGTGGTTTTTGGCTGCGTTTTTTGAAAGTTTGGGTGGGTAGTTGATGATGAAAGCATTAGGACCTGAGGGGTCAGGGCTTACATCCATTTTGGTAGTATGGCTATTGAATGATGGTAGTGGCTTCGCCGTACGTGGGAAATTCGTGGTGCATGGATGGTGTTAAGAGGTCTTCTCTTTTATACATTTATAGTACCAGCAGTATGCAGCAGGCAAGAGTCCTACATTAGATCCTGTAGGGACCTTTGGCTGATATGGCATGGATAGGACGTACAGAAGCTAGAACATCCTTAACCCACTAGTACAAAACAATTCTACTTTCATTTAGAACTGTAGACCAAGCCGTTCCAAGATAGCTGCCAACTTGTCAAACCTGTCTCAGATTGCCACTGAAGTTGTCAAGTGCAGTCCTCTTTCTATTGCTGTTGTTGACCAATACAACTCTTAAATGCTTTTCTTGCATATTGTGGCTGGGATGGATTCATGTGGTTCACCCATGTGCAAAATACGCAGACAGCTAGATACTTGTATGATTTTCTCTATGCTCACATAATTACAAATGTTCAGGCAAATGAGCAGTTACAAGGTTATCAGATCTGATCCAGTGTGAGGCAGACACATTCAGCAGTCGTATCCCCTGTCCTTACTCAAAGAGATTCACTGTTCTTTATCCTAATACATGGCGCCCTTGCCATGCACTGCTTAAGACCTCACATATTACACTGCTCATGACATGTTAAATGACATCACAGATGACATCATCCAAACTACTGCTCCTCAAGTTACACTATAAACCGCTAGATAATTTTAGAAAAAAAGTAGTTAGTAAAGGGCTCACAGACCTATACTGCATCGATGAAATGTATGTACATTTGTTCATATAAGAAATAGAAATAGTGTATTTCTGAGGACAAATCTGATTCAGTATGTTAAGTTATGTGTGCACAGTTTTAAGTGCAAACAGTAATTCATTTAAAGAAGGTGGTGACTGAGCACATTTAGTGTGGTTTGCAGACATAAGTTACTAATTGGTTTTGCTTTGCTAAAATATGTGAGAAAACCTAAAGCTTATCCTTTCAATACATTATTCCTCTGTGGATTTCTGTGCACATGCTGAAATCAAAGAGTTGTCATGCAGTGCTGTCAATTTTTTCATGAACTGGAGAGTTCTACGTTACAGGTACTTATTTGCAGACATTCACTGAAAATTCAGAGGCAATATACATTGCTGAAGAAGGTATAATGTATGAGTGACTTACTTACAAATGGTTCAAGTCGCAGTACGATTGTAAGTGTTGTTCCAATGGTTGTTTATTTCAGGAATATGTGTAGGATACTTTTACAAACTATGGCTTGTTTTAAATAGGACATGGTGGAGCATACATTATCAGTAGCTAATGCATAGAGGAAATGCATAGCCATTGATTTAAAATTATGTGTTGGATGTCTTATTTACCAGGTACATCTCATTAAAGTAAATCATGACCAGGATCTGTTTTTAACCATATAGAGAGTTCAATAAATGATGATCACATTGATGTCTACAGAGGTATTAAGTTTCTTTACTCGCCTGAATAGCTTACAAAAAAAGAACATAATATCTACTAAATGAAGGTGCTTTCACAGTTGTGCTTTATGCCCTGCATGTTGCTAAAGGTTAAGCCCATTAGCTCTACCGATGTGAAAGAATATTGGGTCTCAGTGTGGGTTGCTGAATACTTTCTAGTATCAAAAGCTTATAGCAGACTATTAGAAGCATTGGAGGATGTCATTTGAGATGTCATCAGTAATATCAAATGTGTAATTTACCATTTTTATGCATGATGTGACATGATAGGTCAAAAGTAGTGCATGGTGGAGGCACAAGTTAAAGTCAGGTCACCGAAGGGTAACTGGTGAATTTCAGTGTTTTTTTTGTTTTTAAACCTTAGGTTTCAAGTCGTTTACTCATTTCAACACCTAACTATAACATTATTTAAACTTTGATTATTTCAGTAAATGTGTGAGTGTTTGTGTGCATGTGTGTGTATGTGTATATATATATTCACTGAAAAAACCAAAGGTTTCACACACGTTATAGTTATGAATTAGCATTTTAAAAACCTTGCAAATTCACTGAAAAAACCATAGGTTTCACACATGTTATAGTTAGCTGGACATTTCACTCGTGAAAAACCAATGAAATTCCCCCGTTATAGTTAGTTCAGCTAACTATAACTCGCGCCCCCGCAATGCACTGCTGATGACGTCACATATTACATCACTCATGACATGGTCAGTGACATCACTCATGACATCACTGATGACATCTCAAATGACATCACTGATGACATCATCCAGTGAATGTGTGTTTTTCTGAAAATTAAATAGGTTTTATATATGTATATCTCACGGACGATGGAAGAATAAATGGGTATATAAGTGTCTAAATGGATGATTTCTTTTTGAAAAATTGATTGTATAACTGACTAAGTGTATCTTAGTGAATACATGGCTTACTGAGTAATGTTTAAATATGTAAATATCTTTATCAGTCTCTCACTTTGTGTATAAGTGGCTGCATGGGTTGGTGAGTAGCTACATGGGTGTTTATATATGTTATTAGTTGGTTTTTTTAGTATTAGTGTGAGTGTGTGTATGGTTCGGTGGGGGGTATTACGTACTGCATAGGTACATGAATGAGTGACTCACTGTTTGTATGTGTTGAAGACAGCATGTCTACAGGACTGTATGGGTGGATGAGTGTGTGCATGGGTGTGTTAGTGAGTGAATGACTGTCTCAATAGTGTCTCTATGAGTAACTACATATGTTTTAAACTAGTATATGTGACTATTGGTGTATATAACTGAGTATATGTGAGAGTGAGAGATTGAAAGAGTTCCTGTATGAATAAGTATGTGTTTCTATAAGTGATTGTTTAAAAGACTAAGTATGTGTAAGTTCCCGTAGAAGTAAGTGTGGTGGTGTGTGTATAAATGTATATGCAAGTAAATGTATGTTTCTTTCTTTATTTTCATGAGTGACTATGTGTGTCAGTAACTCTGTGGATGAGTGGCATTGTGTAACAGGATGTATAGGTGTATGAGTACATATGATGAGTGAGTACATGTATGAGTGACTGTACAGGACTGTTGGTGAATGAGTGGATGTGTATGTGGATCTTAGAATTACTCAAGAGGTTGTTGTAACTGGTATTGGTATGTCCATTGTTTTGAAAATTTTAGTCTCTATTTTTGAATGTGTGTATCAAAGGTTATATTGGGGTGAGAGGAGGTCTGCCACTCTGTCACAAGGATGATGTCATCAGTGATGTCATTTGAGATGTCATCAGTGATGTCATGAGTGATGTCACTGACCATGTCATGAGTGATGTAATATGTGACGTCATCAGCAGTGCATTGCGGGGGCGCGAGTTATAGTTAGCTGAACTAACTATAACGGGGGAATTTCATTGGTTTTTCACGAGTGAAATGTCCAGCTAACTATAACATGTGTGAAACCTATGGTTTTTTCAGTGAATTTGCAAGGTTTTTAAAATGCTAATTCCTAACTATAACGTGTGTGAAACCTTTGGTTTTTTCAGTGAATTTGTACGGTTTTTTAAATGCTAATTTTTGTATTATTTAATTAAAAAAAAATTTTTATATTAAAAATAAAATTCCTATGTATTCATGTATGTATTATCTGTATCTTTTTTGTTTTTTTTAAAAAATTTCAATTAGAATAAAGTTGAACAGTTTTTTTATTTTTTGCAATTAATCTTTCTCCACTTTTTTTTTTATATATAAATTCTTGGAGTGCGCGCTCCTAGTACAATTTCGTAAGTTTTTTATGAATACCGCCATACGTTATTTACGTACACAAATATACGTTATAGTGCGCGCTGGGAGCGCGCACCCAGTACGTATGCGTACGTACGCATGCGTGCGTCCTACGCGCTCCACGCGGTTTACTTCCGCATACGCTAAAATTACGCGCAATAACGGTCGCGTATACGCGTGTTCAACGTATGCGCGTTACGTGCGCGCATATGACGTATGTACATGCGCTCATACGCGTTCGCGCATGCGTAATCACAAGGTGCGCGCTCTGAGCTTGCTCAGTGCGCGCACCTCGGGTATATGCATAATAAAACAGCACTTCTTATTGGTTATCATTACTTTCAGTTTCTGATTGTTTCAACACCACACCCAATCCCCTCATGGCAAGTCATGTGATCAAGAAACATCACTTTTGCTCTACCGACGACATCTGCAGCAGCTCAACCGAGCACATCTTCGGCAGCTCAGCCGAGCACTTCTTCTGCAGTGGTGCCTTTGCCTTCTTCCACACCTCTTTTTGGACCACCTTGTTTTGCTAGGTTGTCCACACGCTGCACTGATTGCGGTAAACTTATTTCTGTGGGTGAGACCAGTCTTGATCTCATTCAGAGAAAATTTGATGCCCATGAGTGCAAGTAGGCCATAGATGTTTTTTCTTTTTTTTCTTTTTCTCTTCCTGTTTCCCTCCATTAACTCAAGGGCTCTTTTAAGAGCCACCTATAAACTAAACCCCTAAAATATTTTTGGGAGGGATTTTTTTTAAATTTTTTTTGGAGGTGCGCGCACCCTGCGCGCACCCAAGGGTTTTTAAAAAAAAATGTTTAAAAAAAAAAAAAAAAAAAATTAATGTTCATAAAGAGGTGAAGAAATGGAAGCATGAAAAGGGAGGATTGAGTAATACTAATATTTTTCACTTATTTTAAAAAAAAAAAAAAAATTCTAACAAAAAAATTTTAAAAGTATTTTGCAAGGCAACAGAATTTTTTTTTATTTTTTCTTTCCAGTTCTGCAAAAAAAGAAAAAAAGTATTAATATTCAATCATACATTACAAAAAGCATTACATGTTTTTACATATTTTACTAAGCAATTTTTTGCCCTTTTTTTGCTGTTTTCAGAATTTTTTATTTTTCACTTAAAATAGTGAAAACAATTGTATTCATCATTTAACAGCGGGCAAAAAAAAAACAATCTGAAAGATTGCTTAAAAAAAGCCCTAAAACTTTCCTCACTAAAATATACCTTGTTAGAAATATTACATATATATTACAAGTACTTCTCTAGATGAATAAAAAATTTCTAGACAAACCGTCTTTAAACCTTGTCGCAAAAGCACACATGCCAAAATAATTTCTGTCAAAGGAGTCCACAATTGTTTTTATTACTTTTCCTTTAGGCCAAATAGTAATTTCAAAATCCTTTTTAAGTGATATCTTCAATTATAATCCTTTAAAAATACAAAAAATGCTTTCTTCAGATGCAGTTTTTAGTTTTCAAAATTTAGGTTTCAGAAAAATTAAGTAAGAATTGGGTAAATCATAAGGCAAACGTTGCTTGAAAATCAATTGGGAATCATTACACAGTGTCTAGCCTTTTTCACATTTAAGATAAACTGTGTAATGTCCAGAAGTTACAGTAGGTCCTTCATGAAAAATTATTGCAACTGTAACAAAAGTTTTTCCAGAAATTGATAATTGCTGTCCTGTAAACTTCTTTATTAAAGTGTCCAAATTTGAACCATCAGTTCTACAACGTTGCATCATTAAAATTACATACTGACCATATTTCTGTAAAAATAATGTAGAAAACATGTCTGATTTACATTCAGAACATTCCATGTTGTGATTGGCATCTTTAACTAATTTACTAAAAGTCACTGATTTACTTTGTGGTAATGGTAAAATTATGAACCTTTCTGAATCAACATTACTACTGCATGTGTTCATACAGTTTTCACAGCAATGTTCCCATTTGTAAGAGACACCAAATAAGTTTTCTACTTCTACTCCTTCATCTTCTAGTACACTCAAAATATATATTAAGAATTCCTGAGCATCTTGCTGGACATTTTCTTTAAACTGTGTAGAACCACAACATACATCTAAAAGATTTCTAACATCAGTAGCACTTTCTATTTCAGTTTTATCATTACTCAGCTTCTCATAAAGGAGACTCAGCAGAGAACACAATCTTTTTCCATGATTTACTATTATCTGTTCTAGCAACTTTTCAAGATAAAATACAACATTCAGCACTACATTTGCATAGCAGTTGACACCAGAGCTATTTTCAAAATGGCAACCAACAACCTCTTCAACACTGTCCTTTTTCAATGGGGGAGGAGCCAAGATGGCGACCGGGACGGCAGCGTAGACTCCCGGCTCCGTGAACCTCCGCATCCCGCACGGATATCCTGCATGAGATCCTCAGCCTGCGCTATGCGCTCGTATTTGTGAATGGGAGTGGCAACCGACCGTGTGACTCCGAAGTTTCTGGCGGCGGTACCGCCGGAGAAATGTGCCTTTGAAATTTGCGGCCCGTGCAGCCCCGGAGCCAGGACCTCGAGTGGACGCCTTGGCCGGGTGGCAGTTCAACAACAGCGGCCTGTGGTGACTGGGTGGAGTCGGACCACCGGAGCGGTGCACACCTCGGCCTACCTTTCGCCGTGGTCATTCCTACCGCTAAACGTAGCGGACCGAGTGCATGCCCGGGGTGGCAATTCTGAGATTCTCCGGCGATTGCCCCTGCCTTCGACGGTGAGCTGCCCGGACGCCGCCCGTAACTCGCCCTGATTCTCGCGGGCTGCTCCCGGATTTTCACGGGCGCTGGTCCGTGGTGGGGACGACTGTTACCCGTGACCATACAACGGATACATTTTTGCCTGCCCCCGGAACCCTGTTTCCAGCGACGTGGACCTTGAGGCGCTTGTCCCTGGGTCCCGGTCCCAATACGGGTCGGGCCTACCCGACGGCCATCTTGTTATGATGAAGCCTACCATCCTGTCCACCGGGTCACAGCAGGATTGGGAGTGTGTGACTTTTGGGAGTGTGGCGGAGCGATCGCAGAGAGCTGTGCTGGGGTACGGCGACCTCCTCGAGGCTCTCGGTGCCCTTCATTCCACCTTGATTCATGGCATCGGGGTCTTGGGGAGTAAGCTCGATGGTGTGGCATCAGCGTCGGGACGGTTGCGGCTTGCCTGTCCTCAGGTACACAGGGACTTCCCACACTGCACACAGGAGGACAATGTCGCGGCCACCCCTGAGATTAGTGAACAGCTGGAAACTCCGGACAGTATGCTTCCGTGTGATCGGCTGGCTGTGGGTCTGATCTGTTCCGGAGGTATTGGACCTGAGTGGGAGGTGGTGGCCTCGTCCCGTGCACGGCCTCCGGCGACCCAGGGAAAATTCAAGCAACAGTTGTCTACTTTGGCTGATTTCGCCTTCCTGGACCTTGTGTGCAGTGCAGATCCTGGGGCAACACTGGGAAAGACGTCCCTCCATGATGCGGACTGTGTTGGTACTCAGAGACTTCCACCCCACCTGTGTGCGTCGCTTCCCGGTCGTTTTTGGACACTCCTTTACCTTGTAACATTGGACATGGCGCTGGGTCGAGGGGTATGCATGGGCAGATTTGCAAAGAGTGGTCAAGGATAAGGCTGATCCTTCAGGGGTGGTCATCTAGTACACGGGCGGGCTCAGGGGTGGCGTGCTCTCATGGCATAGCTATTAGTATAATTGGTGCATAATGCTCCCCATCTTTCTTTGACATGGTCGATTCTGTGCTGCTTACTGTTTGCTTTGGGGGAAACTTACCGTGCGGGAGGGAGAAGCCGGGGGCATGTTTTGAAGGCCCTCCTCCAGTTTATTAATACTCTCTCTACCCCCCCGTCTGGTGGGGTTCTTTTCTTACTCCCTTTTCTCTGTTCTTCTATATTTCGGGTCTAGTTCCAGGGCGACAGGCACACTGCTGGGGGGGGGGGGGGCGTACTCATCTGCAGAGGTGCAGGGTTGGGGAAGGGGATTCTTTAGTCTTTACCCTTTTTTTTTTTTTTTCCATGGCCTCCTTTTTCTTCTCTGATTCTTCTTTGTTTTTCTTTCAGGGATCAGCGTGGTACAACTCCTTTGTTGTGAATCACTGCTTTTTCATGTGTGCCACAATTTCCGGGGTGTTTTTCTGGGCTTTAGGGCATGGGACTGCAGGCGCAACTGGTCATGATACTTCTCTACATCCTGCACTTCCTGTCTTAGCGCCATTGACTCGATAGATTGCCGTTTATTGTTTACGTTTGTTATTCTGCCTGCCATTTTTCGCTGCTGGGAAATTGTTTGGCACCTGATCCTTTTGTCTTTCCCTATTATAAAATGAAAGCCTTCCTAATCCTGGTGTCCTACTTGCGCCGTTCACTGGCCGAGAATATATTCGCATGGAGATTCTGCTCCCCGAGGTTCTGCCTGTGTTAACATTGGATCTCTGTTGCTTTGATTGCTTAGCGGCCGGCCCCGGGGGGTTGTAGGCCCATACTTGTTATTGGTTGAAATGCTAATAAAGGTTTTTCAAAAAAAAAAAAAAAAAAAAACACTGTCCTTTTTCCTTTTTCCTTGCTATCACATCACTGTCCTTTTTTTTTTTTTTTTGTTCTGTTCATCCACATTACAGATATTCTCAAATCTCCTTTTCCGACTAACAACATGTTTTTCAATCACAGGATACTGACCTAAATGAGGAGCATAGGTTCTTCTTAATCTTTTATACTCCTTTACACAGTTTGTATCAGCACTAACTTTTGAGTCATCAAAGTCTATCATAAATAAACCAGATAATGTTTTCACTCGTGACAAAGCAACATATGCCATACCTTCTTTGAACACAGTAGATCCAATGTTTACAAAAGCACTATCTACAGTTAATCCTTGAGACTTGTGAATAGTTACAGCATATGCTAGAGAAAACGGAAACTGCTTCCTACGTACATATAAGTCTTTCACAAGCATGAAACGAACTGAACAACGACAAATGTCTTTAACTTCTTCTATCTGATCAAATTTTATTTTTAAACATTCAATTCCATCTTTTTTCTGGTAATTAATAAAACCCACAACTCTTCCCATAGCTCCATTCACTAAACCTTTTTCTACATCCAAATTTCTCCTTAAAATCACTCGACAATTCATGCAAACATATAGATTTTTTTCTAATCCAGCTGTTTTGGAAATATTCTTCTCTAGTGAATCCAATTTATTTTTCAGTTTGCCTGTTAATGTAAAAGTAATTCTTTCATGCTGAATTTTGTCCTCTGCTTCCATTTTCTTAATCTCTTCCTTTTCCAATTTCAAAAGTTCCTCATTGAATATTGAGCACTCACGTAGTGTTGGCATTAAGCAGATTACAGTATTTTTTTCTGCAATGTTCTGGTATATTTTCTCTGCAACTATTTCTTCATTTGGAAATAAGTTATGTAGCAACCGACTCTGTAATGCTTTTTTGCCAACTTCTGTGAGTAGTCCAATTCTGATATCTTTCAGAATACTTGCATAATCTTCGTCGTTTGCTTGTCTCATATTGGTAGTGAGTTCTTTGTACTCAAAGAACGACCAAATATTCGCATTACCAATGCTTCCTAATGACTTCTTCGTGTCTTCATGTGTCACAGTATTAAACACTGGTTGTCCTTTAACTGGAGTGAGCTGCAGAAGATCCCCAAAAACTATGACATGTTTTCCTCCAAATAACATGTCATAGTCTCTCTTAAGAATTTGTTGCATTCTTAAATGCACAAAGGCAAGCATTAAATTTGAAACCATGCTCACCTCATCAATAATGAGAACTTGCATCTTCTTCAACACTCTTGAAACTTCGAGGCATGCTTCTCCAGTTAGCTTGTGGTATTCTATTTTGTTCTCATGCTCCACTGGTAACATTAGCAAGCGATGTAAGGTAATTTCTTTTATGTTATAGGCTGCTAACCCAGTTGGAGCAGTTACCACACAAGACAAATTTGAAGCTGTTTTTTGCTGTAGGTAGCTTCTGATGACTTTTATTAAGAAACTTTTACCAGTTCCAGCTTGTCCACTCACATACATCCTGATTGGTTCAAATGATGTGCATGAGCACTCTTTCTTTTCATGTAGTAATCCATGATCAATTTTTTTGATGACTTCTTCATAAATTTCTTTTTGTTCTTCATTCAGTTGTTGTTCCAGATTTAGTAAGTCGATTGAATCTTCCTGTGCTTGATTCATAGCCGTTTCTACTTCAGTCATGGCTACTGCAGCTTCATTTTCTATGATTGGTTGTCCTAGGGGATCTTGACTAAGTGTTACTGAACTTTGGCTGTCTTGAGAACTGTCTCTAGCTACTTCAGCTGCAATTTTTGCTTCCTGTTCATTTTCTTCATTTAACATTTGGACATAAGTTGTGAAAGTACTGCATTCTATACTGTCTTTGATAGCATTAAAAGAATCTTCATAGCTTTGAAATTCTCCCAGTAGTTCGTCCTCTGAACGCCATGGTTTAAACAGCTGTAAAAGAGCCAAGTAGTAAAATTCCTTTTTGTCAGTAGTTTCGCAACTGAGCTTCCTGTGATTTATCAAACTTCCTTTTGTTTGCTTCACCAAACATCCTTCCTCACCAATGACTTTATATTTTCCATTGTTGATGTCTTCTGTGGCTTCCGTGAATAAATGTAGTTCTGCAGCACTTCATAGAGACACATGTTCTCAAGATGATGACTTCTCTTTGGGTAATATGTGTCCAACATGTTTGATTTCAAAATATCTGTACTTTCTGGGTCATTCTCGGCCAAATATTCAATTTCTCCAACAGATTTCAGTACCCGATTTCTCAT
Source organism: Triturus cristatus (assembly GCF_964204655.1). Taxonomy (NCBI): domain Eukaryota; kingdom Metazoa; phylum Chordata; class Amphibia; order Caudata; family Salamandridae; genus Triturus; species Triturus cristatus. The sequence continues at coordinate 748,007,214 of NC_140585.1, read as the reverse complement.
TCCTGCAAGGCCTAAGCTTACCCAAATTATTCTTCTGGATTTCGAGTAAAGACTTGCAGATGATAACCTATCTGAGCATTCGTAGGATCCAATTTCTCGATGCGATAACCTCTTTAAACTGAAACTGTACAGCTTCTTACTGACAGTCTTCTCGTGAGAAATCTCTTCCCACATTTCCTTCAATTCTGTTTTCTCAGATTTAGTGATGTAAGATGTCACATACCGAGCAACAGCAATAGAATTGTCTGCCACATACTGAATATCCATGTTAGCATTCCACATGGATAAAATGACTGGGTTGAAGTCATTTATAAATTTTGACTCTTCATTTCTTTTTAGGTTGTAGGTATTTTTGGGAGATTTTCTGGTTATAGTATGTCGCACAGCTGACATAAAACTGTTGACTCTTCCTTTTGAAAGAACAGGTCTAGGAAATCCAAATCGACACTTTGTGTAGAATTTATCTTTCGTCTTGTACTTCCGTCGACAGTGTTTTCCACACCGATGACTTTGGAAACGTAAAACTTGCTCTTTTAACTTTTTCTCTTCTGTGCTTTTAGGTATAGCACATGTTGCATATTCTTCAATGAAAGATAACACTGCTTCATCAGTATCTGTTCCAAACTTTGGGGCATCCTTGATCCACAACAGCATATGAATATGAGGAGCACCTCTTGCCTGGTACTCTTTTCTCCAAAAGAAATCCACTACTTCTCCAAGAGGTGGATTTTTTTTATTGCAGATGAAGGACATCATAGCCTCAAATCTATGATTGAAATATCTGCAAACATTAACTGGATCCAATGAGCACAGTTCTCCAGCTGTCTTGTATTCAATGTTTTTAATGTTTGAATTTGCCTCTCTTAGAAAATCCAGTAAATCATCCCAAGCGTACTCGGCACCACTTAGGGTTAGAAACCATGTAGGAGTTCCTAAATTCCGTAACATGCATTTTAATTCACCATGGCGTCGGTACCAATATTCATTTGTCCCACGCTGACAAGCCATCAGATTGATCAGTTGTGTTTCCAAATGATCATCTCGGTGCTGCACTTTCTCCATAAAATCCTTAGCAGACACATTTTGTAAATGTACTCCACTTTTTAAAATGTGATTTACTGCATAAGATAATGCAGACAAGTCGCTTTCAAATAAAAGATGGAACAAATAAGGAATACTTTGACGAAATCTTGGATCTTCTGCATATAGTCTTGTAGTCCGATACTCAGAAGCTGGAATCTGTTCTGGACGTTCATCGTATCGTCCTCCTTTTCCTGTAGGAAACAGCTGGGGAAAACATCGAGCTTCCAAGCTCTCCTCCCATACACTCACGGGAGTTCCTTTTGCTTTCTTCATCTGAAACAGATCAATAGTGTCTCCCATAACTTCTTTTGAATGAAGAGGATGTATGCTAAAATGTTCATAAATTTCTTCTTCCTTTGACTTGTCCACTTTTTCAATTTGACCAGTTGGTGTTTCTGTGTCTTCTTGTAAATCTTCTTCTTCTATATAAATTGATTCATACCATTTATTATTTTTTTTTCAAATACAAATTTGCTCTTTGTACTTTTCGTACATCCCCCAGCTCTTGCCAAATCTTCTTATTCTTTGTAGGTACACCATTAACCAGAATACTAATGGTTCAGTTTCCAAAGTATCTGCATCAATAGTTTCCATATTTTTTTTCAAATCCAAGGGCAAATACACCACTCTTCCTTTTAAACCTCTCAGTAAATCAGAAGGAGGTAATTTACCAGTTTTGGGCTCCATACGTACTATGGTCTGGAACGGATGAACACATTGAATGAGTATAGACTCATATGTATTTAATTCAGAAAGTTCGGCAGGAATAGCATCCAATTCTAAATTATTATGTACAGCTCTGGTCGGCATTCTATTTTCTTCTAACTTATTATAACAGTATTTACAAATACGCTGATCTTCACCCAATTCAAAACAATTTTCAAGAAATATATATGTTGCAAAATCCTTCCACTTATAATTATCTTCATTTTCACTTTTTTTATACAGATCAACACTCCTTGTTTGAATTTTATAATGACTTCTGCGGCAACAAATACAAGTAATATTTGGTCTTTCATTAGAGATGATAGTAAATTTTGTCATTTCATCCTCAAAATTTTTAGTAATAATGAGTTCTACATTCTGTTCCTCATTTTCCTCATTTACTGTGTCCTTTTCTGCACTTTCTTGTTCTGGACCAAAGTAACAAAACTGAATCTCATCAGTAACCTTCACTACATCTGATACAGATCCACGGAACAGAGCATTATTCAACTCATTCAACTTTACTGCTGGACTTTTAGCAAAATACAATGTTCTCACAAACTTTCTCATTTCAGTATGATGAACAGCCAACATCCTAAAATGATGAAAAACACTTTTACACACTTTTCTAGATAGACAAGCCAGAGAATGTCCCTGCAAACCAGTATTTTCTCTCACTCTGCATGGATCTAGTGTTTGAAGCACCTTCATCTTCTGTTTTACACTCTTTTTACTATATTCTCTTAGAAAGTCACGTAATTTATCAATAGATTCCTGACGCACAGTACAAATACTACTACAGTTCCAAGTGTACACTGGGGCTTTTGGACGTCTCCCCATAGCCTCAGCAGCCATTACTTCTTCCTCATTTCTTGGGACCATTTTCTCTTTTTGCATCACACAACCATCCTTAACTTCATATGCTCTGCCATTGGTGTCAACTGCATGCAACAAACTATTACTTTGAAGATAACTCTCTTCATTAAAAAATGGTTCAGTACTTGAACTGTGTTTCCATTCTCCCAAGAACACTTTACAAAAGTTACTTTTTTTCACTTCTCTTTTCCTTTTGCTTTGTGACTTCATTGCATTCACTAATTTTTCCAATCTACGCATCCTATTCAAAATTAGAATAAAAAGTTTTCTTTTTATTTCCAAAGCCTTACTTACAATATTTTCTATAAAAAAAAATTTCTTAATAAATTTTGTTTTTTTCTTATATTTTTTCACATCCTTTAGCAAATTTAACATCACTCTTCTATGAAACATTTTTCGACGAATGTTTTTAAAATCTAATTTTCGTGTTAAATCAGTTTGACATACTTCTGATTGTACATTAGCTTTTTTTTTTGCTGTTGACTATGTTGTTGCTTTGTACATAAAACTCTTTGTTTTACAGTTATTTTTGCCATTTTTTTGTTTTTTGAAAATCTTTTTTAAGAAATCTCTGCTCTGCTTACCAGTAGACTTTTTCTTTTTGCCATCACCAGCTTCTCCTGCAATTTTTTTTTTCCCAGTTTTGTCCAGATATACTTGTTGTTGCTTTTCTTTCCTTTTTCTTGTCCTTAAAGGCTTTTTTTTTTTCACTGTTGCTCAGCAATACGTGCAAGGAACTAAAAAAAAAATCCTTTTTGTAATTATAATTCACTAAAATATTTTTTTTTACTTTTCATTTATTTCAAATGTTTTTCCATTTGTCTCTCATTTGTGATTTACTAATTTGTGCACAGTGCTAACCACCACAGTTGAAAAAAAACAGGCTGCCCCTTTCCTGCAAGTGCGTTTTTTAACAGAACAACTGCAACACAAATTATATCTGTGGCCACAATTCCTGTGCGCACACAGCCTCATGGTGTGCTTCTAAGCAGAAAACAGAATTTGATTTGCAAATTCAAAGCACATTTACTACTCTGGTAGATCAAGTGATAATTGCTGTTACAGCCTTACACATTTTACCTGGAAAATCACAGAGGCAGAAAAGAGCACATTTCCTAACAGCTACTTCATACCATAAGTATCTGCAACCTGGGTGAGTGTTTAGAGTAGAGCAAAGAAAATGAGGCCTTGGTGACGTTGAATGTGTTTGCATTACACACAGACCTGAGTAGTACGCATGGGAGTGTTGGAGAACCTGCTGCGTGTGTCCCAAGAGTGTGTTTCTGCAGACTATGTATTGTCAGCTGCAAGAGACATGAGCAAGGAGATTTCCAGAACTGCATGAAGACTACAGGGATGTACGTAACAGTGCATGTGTGCTAAGGGATAATTTGTGTAAACACAACAGGCTGCCCCTTTCCTGGGACTGCATTTCTTACTGAACAACATCTTCACAAATTAAATCTCTGCCCACAATTCCTGTGCGCACACAGACTCATGCTATGTTTTTTGGAACAAAACAGTGTCCCTCAATAGTACCAAATTACTGTTACAGCCTGACACATTTCCCTTATCATATACAGAAGCAGAAAACAGCACATGTCCTAACAGCTCCTTAAGACCATGACCATGTGTTACAGGGTGAGTGATTAGACTAGATCAATTTAAATAAGGCCTTGGTGACGTTGAATGTGTTTGCATTACACAGTGCTATCTGAAACAGCACACAGAGCGGAGTACTACACATGAGAGTGTTGGAGAAGCTGCTGCGTGTGTGCCAAGAGTGTGTTTCTGAACACTGTGTATTGTCTGGTGCAAGACAGATGAGCAAAGAGACTTCCAGAACTGCATGTACACTGCAGGGATGTATGTAACAGTGCATGTGTGCTAAGGGATAATTTGTGTAAACACAACAGGCTGCCCCTTTCCTGGGACTGCAATTCTTACTGAACAACAACTTCACAAATTAAATCTCTGCCCACAATTCCTGTGCGCACACAGACTCATGCCATCATTTTAGGCACATAACACAGGCTGCCCCTTTCCTGGGACTGCAATTCTTACTGAACAACAACTTCATAAATTAAATCTCTGCCCACAATTCCTGTGTGCACACAGACTCATATCGTCATTTTAGGCACATAACACAGGCTGCCCCTTTCCTGGGACTGCATTTCTTACTGAACAACATCTTCACAAATTAAATCTCTGCCCACAATTCCTGTGCGCACACAGACTCATGCCATCATTTTACACACATAACACAGGCTGCCCCTTTCCTGGGACTGCATTTCTTACTGAACAACAAATTCATAAATTAAATCTCTGCCCACAATTCCTGTGTGCACACAGACTCATGCCATCTTTTTACGCACATAACACAGGCTGCCCCTTTCCTGGGACTGCATTTCTTACTGAACAACATCTTCACAAATTAAATCTCTGCCCACAATTCCTGTGCGCACACAGACTCATGCTATGTTTTTGGGAACAAAACAGTGTCCCTGAATAGTACCAAATTACTGTTACAGCCTGACACATTTCCCTTATCATTTACAGAAGCAGAAAACAGCACATGTCCTAACAGCTCCTTAAGACCATGACCATGTGTTACAGGGTGAGTGATTAGACTAGATCAATTTAAATGAGGCCTTGGTGACGTTGAATGTGTTTGCATTACACAGTGCTATCTGAAACAGCACACAGAGCTGAGTACTACACATGAGAGTGTTGGAGAAGCTGCTGCGTGTGTGCCAAGAGTGTGTTTCTGAACACTGTGTATTGTCTGGTGCAAGACAGATGAGCAAAGAGACTTCCAGAACTGCATGAAGACTGCAGGGATGTATGTAACAGTGCATGTGTGCTAAGGGATAATTTGTGTAAACACAACAGGCTGCTCCTTTCCTGGGACTGCATTTCTTACTGAACAACATCTTCACAAATTAAATCTCTGCCCACAATTCCTGTGCGCACACAGACTCATGCTATCATTTTACGCACATAACACAGGCTGCCCCTTTCCTGGGACTGCATTTCTTACTGAACAACAACTTCATAAATTAAATCTCTGCCCACATTTCCTGTGTGCACACAGACTCATGCCATCATTTTAAGCACATAACACAGGCTGCCCCTTTCCTAGGACTGCATTTCTTACTGAACAACAACTTCACAAATTAAATCTCAGACAACAATTCCTATATACACACAGACTCATGCTGTGTTGGTAGGCACAAAACACAGGCTGCCCCTTTCCTGGGTTATCAATTCTTACAGAACTAATGCTTTTTTCAAATGTGCTGCCATTTTCCTCTCTTTTCTTTCAAAGTGATTTCTGCTAAATGCTAACCATCACAATTAAAAAGAAGCTGTCCTTTTCTTTCAACTGCAAGTCTTACTTTTCAACAGCAACACAAATTAAATCTCTGTCAACAATTCTTCTCTGCACACAGACTCATGGTTTGATGGTAGGCACAAAACAGTATTCCTCATTGTTACCAGTACACATTAACTTATGGTGAAAACATACTCCATAATATTTTACATATTCAAAACAGTTAAATATCTCCCAAAACAGAAAATGTAAATCACAACTTTAAACAAATAATCACAATTCTTTTTTTTATATCTAAATTAACCACAAACACCCCCTCTCAAACTCATAACTCACCTTTAAAATTAGTTAGTTGTGAAAGAAATGTGGCAGTCACACAGCAGTTTACCAGACCAGAATCTCTGAGCTGAACACCTCTCTCCTCTCAGCAGAACCAGTTAATGGCACAGTTTCCCTCTCTTTTTTCACACATATACATGTTAATTTCAAATCTCAGTGCTTCCCACATTTTTTCAAATGAAATCACACATTTCTATTGGTTGAAAACTTCAACCCCTTTCCAAATGTACCCTTCCAACTTGACTTCTGCCTGCTACCATAGCAACAGGTCATGGAACACAGGTGTGAGCAGAGAGGTCAGAAGTTCAGCAGACAATGTTTCATTTCCAAAGAGCAAGAGTGCTTGACTTTTCAAACCTAACAGCAAATCCAAACTAATGTTCTTTGTTCGCACATTTTTCTGAACCAATACAAAACATGCTTTTTAAAATTTAAACATACAGCCTAGTTTTTAGTGTAGAATGGTTTTAAACAGCCAATGAGTTCTTTTTATAAAAAAAAAGTGTGTGCCCCCATTTTTCAACTGTCTCATTTCTTTTTGCCTTTGTACTGAAAGACACCTCCTGAGTGCATCCAGATCTCCTTTGAAAATGTTCACAGTGTGGATTGTAGGTCACAGCTATGTCTTCTGGAGTGAAAAATTTGCAGAAAAAAGAGGTATGGTGAGAGACCTTGCTTTGCCAAATGTAGACATTAAATGGATTGGTCAGAGAGGGTTAAAGTGGCACCAATTAATGCCTTTGGTGAAAACCTTTCTACATCTCCCACAGCCTAACCTTATTATTGTGCACTGTGGTGGAAATGACCTAGGCACTTTAACTGGGGTAGGTCTGGAAATGCTTATTAAGGACACCTTTGTGTAATTGATGTCGCTTTTTCCTCAATCTGCCTTTGTATATTCTAACATATGCCAAAGGCAAAAGTGGAACTGGTCCAACCAATTTTGTCCTCAGATTGACAAAGCAAGGAAGCACGTCAACAAATCTATTTCTGCTTTCCTCAGAGACTATGGTATGGGTTCTATATACCACAACAACTTGTGTTACAACATGCAAGACATTTATAGAGGAGATGGTGTACACTTCACTGATGAAGGCAACAGAGTCTTCCTCTTGAACTTTAGACTCTGCATCGGTACTTACTTGTAGGTACCAAAAAACAAACCATAAACACAAGGGCTCTTTTTAGAGCCACCTTATATCTAAATACTTAAATGCGATTTTTAATTATTATTTTTTTAAAGTTTTTTTTTGGGTGCGCGCTGGGTGCGCGCACTTGGCGATATTTTTTTTCAAAATATAAATCTTTTTTTTTGCCCTACAAGGTCCTACTGTGACCCCCTTACAATGCCTAGTGGGTCAATATCTCCCCACTCTGCCCCCTTTTCAAGTTTTCCCCCTTTGTTTATCACCCCCTCTTTATGCGAGAGACAAAATGGCGGTCGCCGCTTCCTGATTTCCACCGATTCGAATGTTTACTGACATCTAACAACCAATCAGAAGTGCGCTCGCGATTGGCAAGGTGCGCGCACAGGACTTGCTCAGTGCGCGCACGGTACGCGCGTACAGATATATATATTGATTTAAATGCTAATTTCTCTGGAAATACTGAACAGATTTACACCAAACCTGCAAAAGGCACTTCATGGACCTTATGGCTACCTCTCTGCCAAATTTCACATAATTCTGTTCAGCCGTTCGGGCTGTAGCTGCGACTAAAGTCCCTATGGAAAAATGCATCGGGAAAACGCGTTTTGGGACCCCCCTTTTTTCTCAGCCCCCGCTTGACGAATCCCCCTGAAACTTTCAGGGTAGGAGCTGAGCGGAGCGCCCCATTAGTTTTGAAAATTTCGCGAGGATTCGTCAACCGGCGCCAAAGTTATTCAAAATAGAATTTTGAGATTTCCTATGGAAACACGGTCCTAACTATAACTACCTACTGCCGACCGCCAGTAGGTAATATATCACACACAGACTTGCATATACACATATTGATAAGCAGTGGTTGGTGATGCTGCTGAGGTCTTTTGGAGGCAGTTCAGGACTTAAGACATGGCTCTGGAGGCCGTTCCTAACCCTGTAGATAAGGCTCCACTCAAAGTTGAACCCTAGAAGGGTAACCTTGCAAGGTATTGGCTGAAAATCCTCAGGTGTAGCCTGAGTGTGGGTTTCACTGCAGGCCCAGGAAAGGGATTTTCTATGTGGTAATTAGATAAAACATACTGTGGATTCTGCTCTCAACGAGTCTTTGGAGTACCGAAGGGGCCTCCCTGTTTGCCGTCCAAGTTGGTACCCTCAGCGTCTTCAATGCCAGGCACAGTCAATGGCTCTGGAGTGCCTTTGTACTGTATTCTTTAATGCACTCACCACCTTTCCCTCTGGTGCTGGATGATCTTTTTACACCTGAATGTTGGGCAGGCTAAACAGGTCAATTTGTCGTGGTCTGTTGGGGGACAGAAGTTGTAAACCCTTTGTTGATCTAACCACAGGAACCTGCTGTTGCACTTAGGACAGAACTGGAAGGGTGTATTCTGCATAACCCTCGCCCCTACAAGTCATTACCATGCGAACTGTCCTTGAAATGTTCGACCAAGTTTGTTCTGAAGTAGTCAGAAGTCACGCAATGTCCTTGTGTGTTGAGGGTATCAATTTTCGTGAACGGGTTTGGAGGATTACGCTTCCGCAGTGCAGCAGTCCCGGCGCTCGGAAAGATACATCCGAACCCTATGGTGGAAAAAAACTATAAAAAAAATATAAAGTCTAAGTCCTGGAGCACTGTAGGCTTTAGGGGAGGTATCATAGGTCGCCTTAAACAGAAAGCTCTACTTCGAACAAAACTATTTGCAATATCTACACCTATCACTTGATTTCAGGAGGGTAAAAGCATGTGAATATACAGCACTGTAAAAGCTTAAGCGATTGGAACAGGTAAATATCTTTTTCCTTACCGCATTCTGTCCCTCATCTTTTCCTGAAAAATTCTTAGTCGGTGGCTTTTGTAACTAATAGAAATGTTTTTTCTTCTCAATTTGATGGTGCATTCTAAATCCAAGTTAGCCATAATTTCTCTGTGGGTAGGTGTGACCTACTGCAAAAAACACAGGTGCTCCTCAAATTTTCAGGACTAAATCAGACCTTTGACTGGAAAAAGGTTGCGTGAATTAGGCTATTAGTGAGTACTGTTGGCTCTAGTACTTAACTGCATGTGTTTTTTTTTGCTGCTAGGCTTCACGAAACATTAACAGCATGACCGTGAATATGCCGCACCAATGTTTCATAAACGGTCAGTTTATGGATGCTGAGGATGGAAAGACGTATGCGACTGTCAACCCTACAGACGGCTCAGTGAGTATTGGAATATTTCCTTAGCTAATGCGACAGTGTTATTGGTGCATTACTGCCATGGATCATGTTTTCAAGCTGTTATGTTTTTACCATATAACTTTATTAGACTTTTCGATAGTGCAAAGCACATAACAAAGGGTATACTCCAAAAACATATTGAGGCCAGCATTATGATAGACTACTTTTCGGAAGCACAGTGCTAGAAGAGCATTGTTCAACACCCTTGGAAACACTTTTCACTCTCTATTTTACATTTTGGCCGCCGCCCACTCCTGGAATCCTCAGCGCTTCACCGCTCCAGCTTCCTCCTGCTTACAAAGTGTATACTATTTGACATAGGCCTACTTTGGCGACTCCAATTCCTTCCTCCTTTACGTAACACTCAATACATTGGTATTATCAAGATCTGTGCTGCCACATACATTATATTTTCTGCCTTCTAAATCCTGATGAGAACCCTACCCTGAGCCAACTCACTTATCTTTTTGATTTTGTTAGCAGCAGTAAACAGAGGTAGAAAATATAAAATGTAAACATCACAAACATTGGATAGGGATAACACCGACGTGTAATTTAATCTAAGTAGGCATCTGTGGTCGTAATAAGTACCAAGTCAGCTGTCCTGCAAAGATTTGTATAATATTCTAAAAATGAGTCATTGATTGTAGGCTGAGTGAATACCGTTCTCTCCCTCCTGTCATTGACCTCTGCTATCGAAGAACTACTCTTGTCTGTCCTCGTCAGCCATGCCAATAAGCACCCCAATTCATCCCCCTCAGAGTTTCTTAGTTCAGTCAGTCAAGACATCTTTATTTCGGCATTGTGCCGTAAAAAGCATATAAAACTTCAGATTTATAAGCATAAATACAGTTGAACATAAAAAGACAATTTTCATCATTAAAACAGTAAAAATCTTGCAAAAAAGGTTTTAAAATAAGAACCAAGTGTGTCAAAAAGGAAAACCATCCATTTAAAGAGTTATACTCATTGCGGTTTCTAATCACAAGTGCATTTCTAATGAAATTTAAAACTGCATGGCACGTGTCTGTCGTGGTTAGCTTTTATAAAAAGTCCATTGCCAACCGATATTGCTTCATCCTTGCTTGACGCAACTAGGAAATCAAGAAAGTACTTCTTGGGCCTGAATATAGTCGACAAAATAGAATAAAGTGACTCGTGGTCTGTTTTGTGGCAATATTGCAGTGACATGATGGTAGGACACGCTGCCCTGCACACTGTGTCAGAAAAAAAACTTTAAAATGGATTAAGTTTAATCTAAAATATGATAATTTAAATTTATGATTTACGTTCTCTGTCCATCCCAAATATGGTTAGATGGATTTCGCTGCTGAAATTTACAAATAACACTCAACTGTCTCCATATTCAAGGCGCCGCGTAACTTCTCCTTCAAACAATAATCCATGTGGCAGGCTTTCATGATAGACTTAGCATTGGGTAAAATGTGAAGGGGGACCTAAACATTTCAATATGGCCTAGTTTGTGGAAACGTTCTTTTACATGCATCAGCATGACTCACATTATCTAGGGATAGGCAGTCTGATGTGCATGCTCTCACCAAATCGGCCTCTGGATTCTGCCAACACTTGATCTATAAAAGGAGTGGAGCGATATTTATATGGTCACCTATGTAAGGTAGACCCGGTTCCTCATGACATATATAATTTTCTGTATTCTTTGGTACTGCAAGCATCCTGCGTGTAAATCCATTTTTTTATGCGTTGGATCATGTCCACTTTTTGGTAACCCTATAGCCCTGCCCAAAATAGGGCAGCAGAGGTGCAGTTAGATTTGTTCACGGCTATCATTTCCACCAAAGACTTATGTTTGAGTTCTTGCAAAGCGAAAAATGGCCTCCACGCTCCTACCTATTTGTTGTTTCTTCATATGGATGTGTGCTTTCCTTTTTAGGGATGAGCTAAAAACAATTCCTAAATAGATAAAATCATTTGTCATTTTTAAAAGTGTACCCCACATTCTAAAGTGCTTATGGTTCGTGCATTATGGCCCACATGCCATAGTATATGATTTTGACTAATTCACTTTCAAATCCAGTCCTCCATATACTCTGTAAAGTTATCTAGTTAAGTTCTCCCTAAAATCGAGCCAGCCCAGGTTTCTAAAAACTTTAGCATATTTCTCCTGTTCAGATAGTAGTTGACATTGCACAAAAGGGTTTATAAACAATGACAGCTCCAGGGCCCTGATCATTTGGTCTAATTTGTTCAGTCTTTAAGATTCTGGCCATTGTTTTAACACAGTGGACTCTGACAACCACCTCGAATGCCTCCTATTCCCATAAAACATCCGATGTCTCCCTAAAGGACTATCTTCCGTAGTGAGCACTGCATTTTCCAGCTGGGGATTGCCATACACTGCTCCTCCCTCCAGTTAAGAGCTTCTCAACATAGGATTGTGATCAGACCGCATCCTCCCTGGGTACTCGGTATGAATGGATAAACCATGTATGGACACGGAGGACAGGGCTCTGTTTAATCAGACTTAGAGATGATACAATGGTGAGTAAAAATAATACTTCCTATGCCCTGGATGCTGCAGACGCCAAGTCCATGATCTCCAAACATCTCCTCCTTATATCAGAATGGATGAAGGGGGTCCCATGGTGAACCTACATGAAGCCTCCCCTAGTGCAGGAGTATTATCCAGTGGTAAACAGCTGACCTCTCCACTACAGCTAACATTTCACTTTCACCAAATGTGTCTCTTGAAGGAACGCTGTGTGCACCCACCTCTGATGTATATATGATTTATTTTAAAGTGTTTTGTGACTGCACCCATTCCCTAGACAATCCAGGTAATCCATTTACACTTATTCAAGTTAAGTATTAGTAGCATATATTCTGGGTCACTAGTCGTCTAGCTCTTCCCTGCTAGACTCCACCTCTGGGATTCCCAACCCCTGAGAACTGTCATCCCTCTTAGTAGTGCAAGCATGTGAAATTACCAACGTTTGATCCACGCTCTCATAATCCAACTCATATAAGCCAAGGCTGAAGCAGAGTAGTAATGGCCCAACATGTGAAGAACATAATTAGAGTTAAGAGTCTCCATTCCTCTGCTTTGAGAAGTTGGTAATGTAGCGGTGTGTGTAATCATCGAGACTCCCCAGGTCAGTCCGCCTCTCCTATAGCTCATCGGTGATGTCATTGCCACTGACATTGGCTCACTTACTAAGAGCCTCAAAGCTGCATCAACTCACCGGGGAACAGCCGGCAACAGAGGCTTATAGTATTGTACCAGGTCATGAAAGTCACAAACATTTGAAGCTTTTGAAGTGACAAGAGTCGGGTCCGTCTCTCTTTCCACCATTGTTCTGTGCCAACTCCAGGCCTGAAGAGTCCAATGTCCTCACCAAGGTGCCTATAAGCGATCGCATGGGCTGATGTACACTAGCAGCCTCCTCTGGCACAGCTCTGGGGTGGCTTCTTGTGGGCCTCCTGAATCTTTGTGCCTGGGTATCCTCTCCCTGAATCTGACACCTCTTTGGGTTCAGTGAAGAATATGTATTTGTTGCCGCCTATTATCTTTAATTTAGCTGGGAACAACAGCATACATCTTAGGCTTGCTTCTTACTGGTCTCTTAAACAGCAGGAATGATGCTTGGTGTTGCTGGACCGCACCAGTGAAATCGGAAACAATTAAGATCGTGATATTTCCAACATTATGTTGTACATGGCTCTAGACCTTCTAGTCGAATGCCTCTGTAATCGGAGTGCAGAAGTCGTCCTCCGGAATGCTGTGATACTGAACAAGGCCCACCCCCGGGCACCACTGACTCAAACCACAACAGATAAAGAGTATCGATGTAACCAGAAGAGAGGAAAGGGTATTGGGGACAGGAACATCAGGGAGGGAGATCTGCAAAGTCAAATTGATTATTTCAACTGACTGAATTTGTTTCCTAACTAAAGTGTTTTTCTGTTAATACCTTATTTCCCTATAAACCTGTTCTCCTCTGCCAGTGGAAATGTGAGACTAAGACTTGACCTGTTTCCTCTTTAACCTTGGCAGCTAGCATCACACACAAGCATGGGGTAACATTAATAACACGGACTATTGCAGACCCGCTTCAACAGATATATGTATATATACATATATTACGAAAGACTTTTCACAAATAATTGAGAGCCAAAAATGTTTGCATGCCCGAATGTCACCAAGCCAGCCATGAGGATTGGAAATGAATGCCCCTTGCCTTCTGCAATTGTGTGGGTTAATCTGCACGCTTTCTCAGATTGCAAAGGTTGCGGTAAATGTTTACATTTCAAAGTATCATTCACAAATTGTCCCAGGCTGTTCAAAATCACTCGCTTATGTTAGTTTTCCTAAGACTTCATTATTTGCTCGAAGTTGTTTATTATTACCACAAGAGTGCTGCCGAGGGTTCTATACATTTTAGCTAACATCCCAATGCGACCCCTCTCGCCCCCAGGTGCTGTTGAGCCAACTCCGACAGGTGCTACTCAGACTGATATGGGGAATGGGAACAGCCAAGGATCCGCTGGGAGGTGCTCATGGGGAATGGGTAACAGCGAAGGATCCGCTGGGAGGTTCTCACACAAGCCATGAAGGAGGTGCTGGCAGTACCAGATCCATATGTGTATTATTTTGTGGTGCAGGCGCATCATTTAAAATATTGGGCCATGTCCCAGATGACAACAGTACATGTCAGGGTAGAGAAGGCCATGCTCATATTTATCAGGCCAAGCAAAATTCCTCATTAGAATGTACGTTTTAACTCGGCACAAACAACATAAGAAGACAATAGATGAATAGTATATTCTTTATTTTAGGTTGTCCCGATGGTGCAGATGCTGGTAGCATACCTTCTTTCAGCTCATTATAAAGTTCTTGCTTCAGCCGCTTATAACAGGCACAAAATGTTCAAAGCCAGAGATGGAATTCCGTGAACTGTCACCGCTCTCATGTGCTGATACCAAGACCGGATCCCGACTCCGCTCTCACTGACGCAGTTCATTACTTGATGCATTTCAGTGTTTTGCACATTCTGTAGTGAAAAATCGTAGAATGGGTAAATATATTCGAACCTCTGGTTTACATTTCTTCTGAAAAATGAGCTCCTGATAGTGAGGCAAGAAACAGAAATTGGAACCGGTCCCATTCTGAGGAAACACATGTCTCATTTAGGGATCAGATAAGGCATGATAAAAGGTACCTTCAATCTTCTAAGTCAGCTTTTATCTCCATCTAGGGAACTGTTTGCTATGGTTGAGGGTCTTATCTTCTCTGGAAGTGCCACTGTCAAGTTGACTTTCATCCGATCACTCTTTATTGAGCTGACTACTTCCTTCATCATCATTAAACTACAAGTCGAGTGAAGGCTTGGCTCCCTTAATGGTTCTGCCAGAGTTATAAGGGAGGGAGGAGGCAACCTCAGACACCATCTGCTCTGTACCAGTGATAACTCCCACTCAGTGCACTTGAATGATTAGAATATGAATCCCGGATGATCACTGTCATTTTGCTATACCTCCGGAAATAGCTCTGGGCCATTACAGAAACTTTTTGTGGCATCATAACACTATTGCTGATTTCAAGCAGAGTCCCTCCACCTACCTGATCTGATCTCCAACAATATGAAGGACTTCAGACCAATTGCATAACTGCCAGCCATGTCTGAAATCATAGCAAAGATATTGCCAAGTAGCTGTACAGTTTTTTTGGACCATCACAGGCTTTTGGACTGGCCCTGGGACAGTTTCCCTATACATGGTACTGAGCCAGTCCTGGTGACCACTCTAGATGAACTAATCTGGACAAGAAATGAGGGCAACCAGAGAAGGGCTCTCACTCATTCTCGCTGCTGCATTAGACATCAATGAAAATTCGATCTTGGATGATTTTCTTGTGTCGGGTAGAACACAGTGGTTCAGTTATTTCCTTAGTGCAATGGTTCCGAAACTGTGCACCTGGCTCCCTGGGGAGCTGTCAAACCTAGCCAGGGGAGCCACGCACCAAGCGCTTTAATGCATTTAACGTTGAAGGGCCTGTTGGCTTCAGTTAAACTAATTAGACTTACACGCATGATGTTGATGATTTGTAAGTGACATGCCTAAAGCTGTAAATTTAGTGCTCAATTGATGGCATGTAGAGGGAGATGACCTCCATATTTCACTGGATTCCCACGTTTCAACACTCTCAAAGTAAGCAGAAGATGCCTGATTTATTTTGTTAGACTTATTAATAGTTGTTGTTTTCCAAATGCATTTTACACCAGTGCAAATTATCAGGTAAGTACAGTTGTCCTGTCTATTATACACACTAAGGGGCCGATTATGATGTCGGTCGGAAACTCTTCATTTTCGGAATAGTTTCCGACCAAATCTGGCTCTGCTAGTCTGGCCAACTGATTACATTGCCTCCAAACATCGCATTTACTTCAATGGGAGCCTGTATTCTGAACGAGAACACAGGCTCCCATTGAAAAAAGGGGTCGTTGGGGAAAACCTTGCACCCTGTGGCGAGCACCTCATGGTGTTTACCACACTGTGCATGGTTGGAAAGCGGGATCCCTAAGGTACCCCCACGGGCCCCAACCAGAGGCCTATGGGTGAAGGGGGGCCTGCTACGGGCCCCCAAAGTCGGATTCAGACAGCCGTATCATGTTGGGCAGACCGATTTGGAACGGCTGTCAGAATCGGACATTGTAATCGCTCGGTCCAAAAACAATTTCCATAGAGCTGTACGATTCGGCTCTGAACGACTCAGGCTTTCCGAATGCCGATCGGAACCGAATTGGACAGCCCGAACGGTTTCTTTGCATCGTAATCGGTTGTTCGGAAATGTATCCGATTCGGTCGGAAACATAGGTTCCAAATCAGATTCAGAGAATCCAAATCCCGTTTGGAGCCTTTCCGACCAACATCGTAATCATCCCCTAAGTTTTATTAAGTATTGACATTTGTACTTAAATAATAGGTACTTCCAGTACACATTTCTTTCAGTACACACGCATTTCCAGATAGCCCTGCTCTCTCCTTGAGCACAGGGAAGTAAAACATCATATACAGCATAATGTCAACATTTGGAGGCAAGAAAGAGGGACGTTTAAAAAAAAAAAAATAATAATAATCTGAGGAATATATTTTACTTGCATTGATTTGGAGGCAATTTTAGGGAGGAGACCGCAAAAAAAGCTGGATGTGGTTTAAAAAATCATGAGTCAGCCTGCTGAGACGTGTGTAGGCACAAATGACATGGGTAGAAATGGAAGTGCAAGCAAATATTCTTCAAGCGCAGAAACACTTTGGCAATGGGGCCTACTTGCATAGGGGTGCTATCTAGCACTGTAAGTGGGATAAAAAAGTTTGAAAGGGTACTCTAAAAAAGGCATGGGCAAAGAAGTGTAACTAGGCATTTTTTATTAGAGGCTCTGCCTTAGTAATACGAAACACCCTGCGTATATGATTATAAAACCTTCATCACCTTCATCCCAATTATTTTCAGGGAGAAAAATGCAAGTACTCCCAAAGCCGGGCTTACATCCACCCCACCCTCCAAAGAAAGTACCAGTGGGGAGCCACGGGCAATGGCCAATGGGTTAAGGGAGCCGTGGGTCGAAAACGTTTCGGAGCCACTGCCTTAATGACTGGTCTCTTGTGGTATTCATGTCCCCCTTACATTCTCCAGTGATGCTAGTCCTTTGGTTCTTCAGGGGTCTGCAATATTCTGATTGTAAAAGTCTGTATGTGCAGCCATTGGGAGGGTAGTTTGTGCCGTTGGCTTCCAGGGACCTGGTTACTCCAGCAACACTCAGCTTAAATGGAGATTCAACCATGTGTCATCTATTTTGATGTGAAACTCCAAATGGATTGTGGAACGTCGCACTCCTGGTTGTTAGTGGTAAATGCTGTTGAGTTTATTTAGGGTGCCTGGTAAATGTCCTCCTGAGCCAGGAGGTGAAAACTATAATTGTGAATGCGTTGTCTCCCGTAGGAGTAACGTCCTTTACTCGGCACTCCTTTGTTGTCAAAATTCAAATAATGGTAATTCAATTGGTGTAGTTTTCTTTAACAATTTATTTTCTGATTCAAATTGTAGACGATTTCATTAACATTCATACTATTTCCGGCATAGTATTGTTCATAGTAAAGTTCAAAATTCACTGTGTTTCAGCCCTATGCATTTCGGGCGAACCCTTCTTCAGGGGACTTACATTTCTGAAAGCAAAAAATATTGTATTCAAATAACCAGATACAACACATATGTCATCAAAACGTTGTAAATACGTATTACACTAGCAACTATTGTGATGGTAGAAAGAAAAGTTCGGAAGTTTGAGAGTTTGTGAACGGAAGAGTGCCGGACTGTGATGGTTATAACATTCATGTCATGAGATAGTCAGCCAGCAAATGGATTTATGTAACAACCAGAGACTTGAACTGTAATTCAAAAGTAGAGCTTGAATTTAGTGGTTGTAGGATGAAAACGGTGTCCAACTGTGTAAGAAGTGTGTGTGCATATGCGCAGGTGAGTATATGTAAACACGCTGTCAATGGAAGAATTCGTGGACTGTAACTGAAATTACTTAGGGTGTGAAACTAAACTCCTATTTAAACATCTCTATCTTGAACGGTAATAGCTCACTGATTTAACGATACTAATACCATGACTGTGCGGAGGATCAAAACTGACCTTTCGAAAAACAAGCATTCTTTTCTGCCCGTCTGCCGTGGCGAACAATGATAATTTCTCTGGAAAAAAGGGGAATGGTGCGAATAAGTATACTGGATATACCAACGATTTTCGGAATTGTGCAAACCGCTTATGCGGTTATAAAAAAAGTCTTACCGCGATCAAGTATCAGTCGAGTAGAGTGGTGAAATCCAATTTAAAAACGTCGGAAGTGTTTGCTTCCTTGTATATTCGCGGTATTGTGAGTCACTCGTCACGTGATAATGAAAAGTGAAAAAAGACGATGTCAACGTGAATATGATGTGGTTAATTCAAACGATGTTAATTCAAACAATGTTGTGATTCAACAAAAATTGAAAGGTTATCCAATTAACCTATTCTATAACTAAGGAAATGAATTGTAGTGCCTATCATGAAATTATGTTCTGTGACTCGAGGTGCCGATGTGTCAAAGTTTTGAATGGTGAAAAAAGTTGAAAAAAAGGGGAACCTTTAACAATATATCTGCTGTAAATCAATGTGTTAGCGTTTATCACTCCGCGGTCAATGTAGTAAATGTTGATCCTTGAGTGACTATAGAAAAATTTAAGGAGCGGGAAAAGCATCCCGTGATCGATAAGAAATGGTATAACTAATGTATTGTATTTTATTCAGTGGTGACGAAACGATGCTAGAAACCAGGCTTAATCATAGAGACATGGAAAAGTGCATGTAAATTACAGGAAAAATATTGACATCTGTTATCATTATAATCAGTATACTCAATAACATTAATAATTGTATTCAAGGTACAAAAATGGTATGCGTGACATCATGGTCTCCTTACAAGAAACAGTGCAATTCAAACCGATCATTTAAACCTTTTGGTTGAAGCGTGTTAAGATGAGACATCCAGAATATTTCTCTTCTCAAAAGGTGTTGGGAATTGTCTCTTCCTGGGAGGATGGGTACCTGTTCAAGTATACAAAATCGTAATTGACTAGGATTGTGATGATGTTCAGTAAAATGTGAGGCGACTGTGGATTTGGTGTTCTTGAGTCTTATATTGCTTTTATGCTCGATAATCCTGGTCTTTAATTTTTTTTGCGTTTTGCCCACATAAGGTAAGCCACATGGGCATTTCAATAAGTAAATCACATTGCTGCTGTCGCATGTACCTGATACCCGTAGTTTGATTTTTGTTCCTTGTGAAGGATGCAATATTTCACTGCCCTGTATTATAGCGTTACAATTACTACAATTGTAGCATGGAATGGTTCCTCGATATTTAACAGGGGTGACTTCCTCTTTGGGTCTGAGCAATTCTTTGAGGTTACGAGTGCGTTTGTACGCAAATCTTGGAGTGTTGTTAAATATTCCTCTAAAGTCTTCTTCTTGTGTGAGTAATGTCCAGTGTTTCAATATGATCCTCTTAATGTTGAAACTTGACGACATTTTTGTACTGTGGAACGGCACAGAAACCCTCTTGTTAACAGCCATTGAAGAATTGAATCAGGTTGACGACAGAATTGGTTTTACACATCACATTAATAAAAGGGAAATACCATTCTTAGATGTTCTAGTCATTAACGATGAAGGTAACCTTGAAACTAAAGTATTCACCAAACCGACCGACAAAAACAACTTTTTGCATTTCACAAGTTTCCATCAGCCTTCATTAAAAAAACATCTACCATTTTCACAACTTTTACGCCTCAAAAGAATTGCTTCCAATTCAGATCATTACAACCAATCCAAAATTTCAACCATCCAGAAATTCAGACAAAGAGGATATCCCGAAACCATCTTAAATCAAGCACAGGAAAGAGTCCGGCATCTGGAACGAAAACAGCTACTGACAACTCAACTCAAAAACGATTCGCAAAGATCAGTATTTGTTTCCAAATTTTCTACAAGAAGTTTCAACATTAAGAGGATCATATTGAAACACTGGACATTACTCACACAAGAAGAAGACTTTAGAGGAATATTTAACAACACTCCAAGATTTGCGTACAAACGCACTCGTAACCTCAAAGAATTGCTCAGACCCAAAGAGGAAGTCACCCCTGTTAAATATCGAGGAACCATTCCATGCTACAATTGTAGTAATTGTAACGCTATAATACAGGGCAGTGAAATATTGCATCCTTCACAAGGAACAAAAATCAAACTACGGGTATCAGGTACATGCGACAGCAGCAATGTGATTTACTTATTGAAATGCCCATGTGGCTTATCTTATGTGGGCAAAACGCAAAGAAAATTAAAGACCAGGATTATCGAGCATAAAAGCAATATAAGACTCAAGAACACCAAATCCACAGTCGCCTCACATTTTACTGAACATCATCACAATCCTAGTCAATTACGATTTTGTATACTTGAACAGGTACCCATCCTCCCAGGAAGAGACAATTCCCAACACCTTTTGAGAAGAGAAATATTCTGGATGTCTCATCTTAACACGCTTCAACCAAAAGGTTTAAATGATCGGTTTGAATTGCACTGTTTCTTGTAAGGAGACCATGATGTCACGCATACCATTTTTGTACCTTGAATACAATTATTAATGTTATTGAGTATACTGATTATAATGATAACAGATGTCAATATTTTTCCTGTAATTTACATGCACTTTTCCATGTCTCTATGATTAAGCCTGGTTTCTAGCATCGTTTCGTCACCACTGAATAAAATACAATACATTAGTTATACCATTTCTTATCGATCACGGGATGCTTTTCCCGCTCCTTAAATTTTTCTATAGTCACTCAAGGATCAACATTTACTACATTGACCGCGGAGTGATAAACGCTAACACATTGATTTACAGCAGATATATTGTTAAAGGTTCCCCTTTTTTTCAACTTTTTTCACCATTCAAAACTTTATTGACACATCGGCACCTCGAGTCACAGAACATAATTTCATGATAGGCACTACAATTCATTTCCTTAGTTATAGAATAGGTTAATTGGATAACCTTTCAATTTTTGTTGAATCACAACATTGTTTGAATTAACATCGTTTGAATTAACCACATCATATTCACGTTGACATCGTCTTTTTTCACTTTTCATTATCACGTGACGAGTGACTCACAATACCGCGAATATACAAGGAAGCAAACACTTCCGACGTTTTTAAATTGGATTTCACCACTCTACTCGACTGATACTTGATCGCGGTAAGACTTTTTTTATAACCGCATAAGCGGTTTGCACAATTCCGAAAATCGTTGGTATATCCAGTATACTTATTCGCACCATTCCCCTTTTTTCCAGAGAAATTATCATTGTTCGCCACGGCAGACGGGCAGAAAAGAATGCTTGTTTTTCGAAAGGTCAGTTTTGATCCTCCGCACAGTCATGGTATTAGTATCGTTAAATCAGTGAGCTATTACCGTTCAAGATAGAGATGTTTAAATAGGAGTTTAGTTTCACACCCTAAGTAATTTCAGTTACAGTCCACAAATTCTTCCATTGACAGCGTGTTTACATATACTCACCTGCGCATATGCACACACACTTCTTACACAGTTGGACACCGTTTTCATCCTACAACCACTAAATTCAAGCTCTACTTTTGAATTACAGTTCAAGTCACTGGTTGTTACATAAATCCATTTGCAGGCTGACTATCTCATGACATGAATGGTATAACCATCACAGTCCGGCACTCTTCCGTTCACAAACTCTCAAACTTCCGAACTTTTCTTTCTACCATCACAATAGTTGCTAGTGTAATACGTATTTACAACGTTTTGATGACATATGTGTTGTATCTGGTTATTTGAATACAATATTTTTTGCTTTCAGAAATGTAAGTCCCCTGAAGAAGGGTTCGCCCGAAATGCATAGGGCTGAAACACAGTGAATTTTGAACTTTACTATGAACAATACTATGCCGGAAATAGTATGAATGTTAATGAAATCGTCTACAATTTGAATCAGAAAATAAATTGTTAAAGAAAACTACACCAATTGAATTACCATTATTTGAATTTTGACAACAAAGGAGTGCCGAGTAAAGGACGTTACTCCTACGGGAGACAACGCATTCATCTATTTTGATCACACATTCAGAGACTGCCTTTCCACCAATGAATGGTGTCTAATTTCCTCAAAATCAACGGGTACAATACAGAGGTTCTGGTGATAGCAAAAGAGCTGGACCAGTAAGCTCTGATTGTTCCAGCCTCTAGGGCTTACAATATGGGCTTGCTTCGTGTTAGACAGTATGCGCTGTTTATAGGCCCAAATTCTAAAGGTGCTGTCCTTCTATTTTTTGCAACCAACCATTTGAAAAAAATCCTGATATTTGCTATGTCCGAAATACATGGCACAGGCATAAAAGTATTTGTTGTTTTGCAATCTATGGCACTGCCTTGTATCTTGGTCTTCCTATAACCTCAATTGGAAAACTCCAGAATGTGTTTCATAGAATAGTATGCTAACTATGGAAATGTGACCATGTCTCAGCGGTGCTATGGTAATCTCACTAGCTACCAGTGAAACAGGAACCTAACTTCAAAGCACTGTGTATCTTATTGGGCCTATTACTAAACTGTACCAGTGTGTTTGCATATTTTAATGGCCTGTAATTCATGGAACAGTTTAATATTTGGCACACTAAGCCTTTTGAAACCCCCCTCCTTTCAGTAGGTGTGCTGTGGTGGAAGTACCTTCTGGGTTCTAGAACTGAAGGTTTGGAACATTCCTCTCAGGATATGTCTCTTTTTTTGTATTGGTCAGAAAAAAATCACAATCGTACAGTTCATGAAGTAGAAAAAGAAAAACAGCTCTTCAAATTACATTGATAATATCATTGCCTTTAAGCATAATGAGGACAAAGTGCAGCGTGGGTCAGATAAGAAATGCATGTATATAACCGGTAGGAGAGAGGTATGTATCGTACAAAAAACTCAGACATCCAGGCCCTAATGGTGTCCCAGATACTGCCCAATCTAGAGCGAAACCTGTCACAGTCTAAAATGGAAATGTCCAGAGTGAAGGCATTCATGAACGCCTGCCACCATGCCCATGGGTGTTGGCCTTTACTCAACAGCCAATATCTACCAAAACTAGCCAAGCCAGCGCGATTGCAAAAAATATAGATCCCAGTTACGCTACATGGAATCGGCAGTGAATGTCCAAGTATTCACATCTTATTATCCCAAATGACTTCAGTATGAGAAATCTTTCAATTACAAAAGATAAAATCCAAGTAGCCGCGTCTACCTGCACAGGATGCAAAAATATTCACACTACCTGCCCCGTCAACCTCCAAACACAAAATCAGCAAAGGCATTCTACTCATGCAACACAAACAAACCTCATACAGATTTCGATGTGCATTGAACCACTACACAACCACTACAGAACCCCACAAACCACCCCTACACACAATTCTACCCTAACTACAACACTATGGCACCTGCATTCTCACACAAAACACAACTCTGTCCTATACCCCCAACACATCCAGACATCACCAACACAACACCACATTATACATAACTTTCATGCATCGAGACGCACACTCCCTTTTCTAACAAAACACCAGCTGTATCCTCGGCTTGCTTCTAACAGATCCCCTTTTATCATGACAAAACCTATACTCAGCCTTCCGTCACACCATCCACCAACAACCGCCTACTCTTTTTTCCAGTTTCACACAACCATGCAATCCTTACACGCCACTCCACCACACACATGACCTATTCCAGTGATCAACTCTAACACAAACACTCGTAACTCTTGTCCATCCCCTTATGCACAACACATACTCTTCTCCAAAACACATTACCACCCCTGTACAATTCAAATACCACTCATCAGCAGTACTGCACATACAAATCTTTCACAGAAAACCACTACATCAATATCTGCTCTCACCACTCCACAAAATACGTAGATCTTAGCTATACTCTGTCCTACCATCATGCTACACCTCGATCATTTTATCCTCTATATTCACTCTCTCATCCCAAACCCTTTCTATTACTATGATTTCCTTAATAACCCTTCCTATACTCCTCACTGCTCTACACCACCTGGCTCACCCCAAACATCAGTTTACTACTATGATCTCCCAAACAACCCTACTAAATTCTCCTTAATGTTATCTCTCCTTTGGCTCATCTCAAACCTAATTGCTCTACTTTCATTCTCTTTCTTCCTTATCCCTACAGGCTCTTCCCACATCCATCTCTCCTTTACTCATCCCATACCTCAATTTACTACTGTGACCTCCCAATTAACACTTCTTGTTTTCTGCCCTCCTGTATCCCTCCATTTCTCAATTCAGTCCAACTAACAGAGTCACATGTCCACTACTCAAATTGACTATTACCTCCCGATACTAATACTATACTCATAATTCCCTATACTAATCCACCACTAATCCTTTTGGGTTCCTGAGTAGCGTGCTACTCACCGCTTTGACGCCTCGTCAGGGGTATTAAAGGCTATATAAATGCAAAGACATAAATGAGTGCCGCCTGCATCCACGGAGACATGGTCGACAGTACAACGTTGAGACTCAATGCAGTTTATGAAACGGGTTGAGAAGGGTGAACATGGAGGGAAGGTGGGTGGTTGTGGTGAGAAAGTTCCAGAAATGGGTCAGGGCAATCTCACTGGAGTGCAGTGTGTAATTGCCAATCTGCAGCGTTTGTAAAATGTTCAGGTAATGCATGTGAAAGAAGCAAATGGTGCTGAAATAGGACATTGCGCGGTAATTCCTACTTAAATCAAAACCAGCGACCCACCCATTATCTTCGCCTCCGTGAGAGTCCAGCCTTTCCAAGCTTGATTACTTTTTAGCTGGAGCCAGGGTTGAGTGGAGCTGACAGCAGACAGATGGTCAGCGCCTCTGGTTATGTGTGCAGCCGGCAGCCATATCATAATAAAACAAAATGAGATGCAGCGAGCGGCCTCTGCAAGATATTTAGGAGTTTCCACGTTTATAAAAAAAGCAGCTTCACAGATGCATGAAGGAAAGAACAAGGGACCCGTGTAAATGAATCATTTGAATGTGTAATATTTTGAAATACTATTACTGCATCCAGGGATCACACTAATGTAAAGATTTGCACAACAAGCGCTTTAGTAGATTGTGCTTTGAGATGAGACTTATTTTTACGGACAAACCGTTTGTATGACTCTGATGGCGAGCTTCCAGTGCCCCGAAATGAGCACCACAATCTATGTACAGTTACAGTATCACAGAGCATCAGAATATAGTCTGACAGAAAAATTGTGTACTAAATATATATCTCTAAAATATTACCCCATTGGTGTCCATAATAGAAAATCTACATCCGATGGGACTATATTTTTGTAAACTAAATTCAGGGCAAAAATATTTATCGCACAAAATATTTCTGTATTCCTATTCTGACATACAACTACACTAAGTTTGCGTTTTGCCTTTTTCTGTTTTACTTAAGGTATTTATAGGGTATGATACTAGCTTCAGTTTAAAAAGGAACACTTTGCACGCTGGAGGAGTAGTAAACAAAATGCATTACACAGTTGGATGGTTGTCTACAGAGGAGAGTGGTGAAAGGGCATAGGATTCAGATGTGAGAGAGGTGCAGCCCACACCCTCCGAAGAAGCACCGGTTGAATCTACTTCTTGAATTGAAGGAGGAGGCCAGCGCTGCGGTGCCCAGGTGCACCAGCGCTGCGGTGCCCAGATCCCAGGGCACTAGCGCCCGATCCAGGAGAACCTCTGGAGAGGATGGCTGGACCCGTTGATTTATCGCTTTGAGCTTATCCTCAGGAGAACCATTGATCAAAGTGGGAGGAGGAGCTTAGGTAGAGCAACCGTGAGACCTTTTAAGTCTAGAGACATGAATCACAGGATGGATTTGCCAATAGATGGGGAACTTAAAACGTACTGCAGAGAATCCCATTTACTTTTCTAGCTGAAAAGTCCCATAAATGTGGGTGAGAATTTTGGATTTAACCACAGAATGGTTTTGAATTTGGTGGTGAATTCATCTCTTGCTTTATATGCTGGAGTAAATGGACGATATGAATCTGCAAAACACATACAAGCTGCTTTTTCTTTTGCCAAATGTTGTTTAAGAGTTTGTTGCATGGATCGTACCTTTGATACCAACTGCGAGATAGAAGGGATGGAGGATTCTGCTCTTTTACGTGGTAACATTCTGAGATGTATTCTGTAGGTACACTAGAATGGAGAGATGCTCGTGGAGCTACATAATGAGTTATCATAGTCCAATTTCACCAAGGCAATACATCTGCTCCACTTTGAAGGTTCATGGGGAAACATAGTAAGTATTGTTCAAGGGACTGATTAAACATTCCATTTGACTATCCGCCTGGGGATGGTAGGTGGTCGATGTATTGTGCCTGTGGGTTTCATCAGGTCAGACCAAACCGTGCAGTACACTGGGAACACCTGCCAGTAATCATAATCCCAGGAATAATGTGCAAGTTGAACATTTGTTGCAAAAAAATATCCACTAAATTTACGGCAGTGGGTAATTGTTCCAAGGTAACGATAAGTCCTAAATTAGTGAAATAGTCCACGACTGCCAGTAAAGTTGCGTAATCATATGAGCATGGAAGTTCTACAATAAAGCCCATTGATATCATTGTCCATGGTTTACTGAGAGTAGGAAAGAGATGTAACAATCCTGCTGGTTTCGTGTGCTAAGACTTAGCCGTGGCATAAACAGTGCATTGTTCTACATATGCACGAACAAACTATGTGAACTGAGGTTAACACAAATAATTCTGTACCAGTTCTTTGGTTTTCGTTTATCCTGGGTGACCTCGAAATGGAGAGTTATGGTGACACTGCGAAGCATGCTTTTGCAAATATACCTGCAGACTATAGAGGGCCTAGTCCTGAAATAACAATTCTCCTTTCTTTTCACAGTTCTGAGGCTCTTTAGACAAAGTGTCTCCCTTTGATAGTTTTCTGAGCTCTAGTTACTTTCTCTAGAATTTGGTGAGAGGATCTTTTGCCTTGGTAATGGAAAGAATACAAGGTGGAGGTGTTATTTCTTCCCTTTGTCTGGTTAAATCATCAGCTTGCCTACAACTGTTGCCTGGTCGATAACTGATAAAGTATTGAAAATGGTGAAATAATAATAACGTTCATGACCATGTTTTGACATTTGTGTTTGTCTTAGAAGTAAACTATAGAAGGCTTTTGCGCTCAGGTCAGACTGGGGCCTGCTGCTGTGCCCCTTCCAGATCGTATCTCCTGCAGTGAATGCCTCCTTGATTGCCAGTAACTCTTGACCATAGAGAGTATAATTGTGTTCTGCAGTATTATGAGTTCGAAAATAAAAGGATCCAGCATGTAGGGCCTCCATCAAGGGATCACCTTATGAGAGTACTGGTCCGACTGCAAATGAGTAGACGTTAGTTTGTCCACGCTTAATTTGAGCCGGTGGTTTCTGGTGCTGAGCAAAATTAATTGTCAACACCGGCACTTGAGACAGTCTGCCAAATGGTGGCGCTGTTTGCCAATTTAAAGACCTGCACAATAAAAGTTGCTGGTTAATTAAATATCCTTTACAAATGACTATTACTTGTAACTCAAGTCAGTCTTCTAGCTTTGGGGGGTCCCTGGAATAGTCTAAATTGTCGCACTTGTAGGTGTGCACTGTCATTGTTGGTGCTGGCAGGGGCAATGGGATGGGCACGCTGACGAGAGCCCTGGCGCTGATTTATATACCAGTTGAGCCCTGGTTTGTATTGTGAAAGTTAAACTGAATTCAAAATAGGTGCAGACGTAAAAACCTCTTTCAGAGCCTGGGAGGCGTGCTCCTGCTCCCTGGCCCAGCCAAAGTTTTCTCTTTTTAGTAAGCTTGATGATGAGATTAGGGATAGTGGAAAACACCTCCTGAAATGCTGATAAAAGTTGGTGAATCCCAGGAAATGCATCTCCTTGATCGTAAGGTTGGGGTCCCTCGGAAACAGCCTTCCCTTCATCAGGCTCCAAGCTGATCCCATTTCTGGAAATCTGGAACTCCAAGAAAGTTATCAGTAAAACTTAAAATTCACACTTTTCAATAGCATATCAAGAAGGCTTTCTTAATTTTTATACATCCCTCGCATATGGACTCGATGCTGTTGGGAGAGTCTCAGAAAACTCAAGTCTATCATCTAGCTATACCACTAAGAAGATGACCAACATATCTCTGAATGTATCATTAACAAAATGGCATCGTTGAATTCCCTATTGCGGGGGGAGTGTCTGTCTCCTTTTTAGGTAGAACTGTCTGGTTGAAAAAGACCAATTATCACCTTACCAATCACTTACTGGGGTCTAGAGCCCACCCATGGCCTAAAGCTCACTCATTGATTAGCATAGGTTATTTTCATGTGAATACTTCTTTTTCTCTGTTTGACCCCAAAATTAGCGGCTTTTTTCGCGCTTTCACGCTAATGAAACATTTGTTAATTCAATATTCAGAAACTTCATGTAAAGGCCACTAGGTCGAGAGCCCGCGCTATAAATCCGATTCATGGCTCGCCCTTTTGTGAGATAACATTCTAAACAAGAATTTACAATGCAATAGGTCTCGCACTGACATTATTTTGAGCTATTGAAATTGTAAATAACATTGTTTTTTGGTTTAGTTTTTCTTTTGTAAAACATTTAAAAAAATGCATTGTAATGTAATCTGATTTAATTTAACAATGCCAATTGGTCAAAGTCTCGATTCACGCCTGCCAACTCACAGCATTTCTTCATAGAAGCATACAAAAAAAATATCACCTTAAAGATGTTGTGAGCCTGTCAACACGTGCTCACAATTAATTATCCCAATATTAGTATTTATTGAATAAGCAATTGTAAAAGCAGTGGGAACTATTAAATAAAACCCACACGTCCATTATATTTCGCACCCTTGAGCCAAGTTATTTTCGCTGTAGTCTGTACCATAAGATTTGGCATGTCAGAAGTTAACCTGAGAAAAACTGACATTTCAAAACGGACAGTATCGGTGTAATCTATTTTAGTTTGACCGTCGCTTAACAGTACAGAGAAAGATCCTGTAAAGAAGCGTCACCTACTAGAAAATAAAATGTTAACTGAAACCCTAGAGACAAAAAACGATAGACCTGTAATACAGGCACAAAACTAGTTCTGTCAAAACCATAGCACCTGAAAGCTATCCTTCGATACTAAATGCATAAAGAAAACATCTGACGTCAAAGTCCATTCCTATTAAGCCTATTTGTCATAACAACTAAAGGAATTAATTACTGCTTTGAACGAAGGCTACCTTTAGCTACTGACATCCTTCGATAATCTGACTTAACCACAGTGGCGGTGCGTCCATTAAGGGCGTTGCCCCACAAGCCGCCCGCTCCCGCAGCTCCCTCGGCGTCACTGAACTTAAGTAAACTCAGTTTACTTAAGTTCAGAGACGCCAAGGGAGAACTGAACGGACAATCATGTCAGTCAGCGTGACGTTGGGACCGCCCACCCCCTTCAGAGTCTGAAGGGGGTGGGTGGTCCGGCGTCCTGTTGACTGACCGGCATTGTGAGACCAGGGGCAGGCAGCAGCACCAGTGCGCATGACTGGTGAAGGTCGACAGTTTTTTCTGCCGTGCCCAGTCATGCGCACTAGTGTCTGCTCAGGCTGGCGCATGCCCATTAGGAAAGCGAGGGTTGAGCAAAGGCTCAAACCTCGGTCTCCTAATGGGCAGGCGGGCGGAGAGTAACTGTGCCCTAAGCCAATCTTGGAGCTGCTGGAGCAGCGCCAGTATTGGCTGAGAGGGGTTGCCACTTGCCAGCAGTGACTCGGTTGGCGGCTGGTCCTGTAGGCGCCAACGGGACCGGGACCCAGGAGCAGAGCTCAGACCTGGTAAGTTTTTTTAAATTTTATTTTTGACAAGTTGTCAGAGCTGTAACTACAGAGGCTTCCGTGATGACCAGACGGAGATTTGTCAAAGGAATGTATAAGCAAAGAAAGATATTTCAGAGCGTCACACCGGGAAACTGGTGCCCACTACTCAGTGTAAGAGCTGACCCTCCCATATGAAGGAAACTTGAATCATAGCATCTATAAATCAGGGGTACATGTGGCAGGTTGTACCGTGTGGTGTTGGCTACCTTGAAGGCGTCCCACTTGTTCCTCTAGTGAGGAATTATTCCAACATTCCACACCGTTCATTGTTTTTTTTAGTTTACAGACTACCCAGTTAATAAGACAGGTATGTTCAGAAGAATGTTTTCCTACAAAACTTGCAGTGAGAATGTGCGATTTGCAGTTAGCCACCCAGAACCTTAGTAATTAACAAAATGCATTACAAATAAAGTTAAAAGCCAATCGAGCCGAGCCAGGAACCGGATCGAGCCTTCAGTGCAACGCTATGTGTTGGCCTCGCTAATTCGCACAACTACTTATTGGAACAAATTGTCGCACAGTGTAGTCCCAGTATTAACTTCTGCTTGAGTTATATAACTCTTCAGTTGATGTTGCAACGAAGCACCTCAATCTTTCCACGGACTAAGTAAACTTGTTCAACTTTTCAGCTTCTTCATGACAATTGCCTGTGTTTACCCAAGGAGATGGTGGCAATCTCTGAACGTGTTATGTAAGGACCTGTCAAAGATGGCAGGGGTGTCATGTTGTTTGCCATTGCACTTGTCACTGAAGGCTTCTGTAGATATTTGATAAATCGTCACACCATGTAAACAGAAGAAACAATATTCAAGGCTGTAGTTTACCTTCAGGCCTATACCGAAGTGTAATGCCAGGTAGTAGCATCATATGCAAGAGGAGTTGTTTCCCGAGTTGGGAAGTTATTTATGTGTATGGAGTTTTTAATTTTGTCCCTGCCATGTTTAGCTATTTTATTAGTAACTTTCCAGCCGTCGCTGTGTTGTTTCCTGGCCTGGTTTCAGCATGGTAAAAGGTCACATGATTTCAACTCTTAGTGACATAATCGTGTTAAAGGTCATACGGTGTCAATTGGGAGTGTGCAAGTAATAATAAATGTGTCGCGATTTGTCAAAATGCTTCAAGTTTTCGACTGAATTGTTTGATTCGAAACAGCCATTCACTTCAACACGCCACTTTGGTTGTTAAATTGATTTTGAAGAGGTGGGATAATGCACCTACCCCGTATGAATCGGAGGTGGGTGGGGAAGAGGGGTGGGGGTGTTACGAAGGAAAGCACGGTTGTGTATCAAACGCAGGCTTTTGAATCCACAACTGGAGTTAGCGTTTCTCTACCTTCAGGTTAGTTTTTGGTGTTGGTGCGTCAGGGCTTATTGTTTTATTAATCTGCATTTTGCAGCAGGATGCAGAGTCTTTCTGCTCTTTGGAGGTCCGTCTTGGCTTGTGTCGTGCTCTGACTGGAGATTCGGCCGGTGAGTCACACAGACACGCTGAGCCGATTGTTATTTGCAGCATGACCTTTCAGAATGCCTGGTTACAGCGTAGTGTCAGCAAAATACTCCTTTGGTGATGGACATTGAGTAGTGTGAAAGGAACGCCAGCGCTGCATGCTTATTAAACACTGTTTCTTTTTAAGGTTTGGTGTAATATGGAATAGATGTTATTCAGTCACAAATGGAAGCAATACAATCTCAGTTCCCCATTGATGCAAGGTGTGATCCTGATACAATCGCATAATGTTTCATATTTGCCAGTGTTTGTGGAGTGATTTGGTATAACCCTGTAGCAGACAATGGGCAGGAAATAGGCAGACTTAAGGGGTTGTACCTGTATTGACTGTTTAACAGTGCACCATTTTATAAAACGTGCAATATGTTGATGGAAAAGTAATGGTTGTATTTATTTAAACATATTTTAATGCCTCATACCCCTAACTACTTCCTGGCTTTTAGAATGCAGCGTGGTGTTTCAGAGGTACAAGTTTGAACATTTGAGATGGAAGGTGGTGTAGTGTCCTGAGAAATGGGGCACTAGGACCCCGAGGAGGGCAGAGGGCAGGAGAGGTCACCGGACACCAGTTCCGGTCAAGGGGTGAGGGGCAGACCACAGGAAGCAAGGGACGAGGCAGGACGTGCAGCATGCTGGTTGCAGATACACAACGATACAATAAAGAATAGAAGCTGACCTGGCTGTGTGGTGGTTATTGCTGAGACGCGACGCGACAGGTGGGAGGAGGCTGAGTGTCTGACTATTTGTCTGCATTATAATTCCTATTCTAAGATCCATTTGGGTGTCTCTGCTTTACAGTTTCAAGACTGAGATGTGTCTGCTTGTTAGTTGTGTATTTGTCTGTCTACTTGGCAATCCCCATTTGAGAAGTGTGTGTACACCTGTGAGTGAGCATGGGTCTCTGTGGAGGTGGGAGAAGGTAGAAGAGCAAAGCTGTGTGAAGTGAGGGGAGGGAAGGTGCAGTGACGGGTCTATGTTTATTAGGCCCGGCACTAATTGCCTTATTAACCTTGCTGCTTTCTCAAATGTGCTTCAAAATGCACCTTTTGTCCACTCTTTTTTTTTCCAATTTTTCTTGGGGGAGAGCCCCCAAACCCCCCATAGGTTGTTTGAGCTTGCTCGCTACGCTCGCTCACCACAGTGCAGTACGACAATAATGTTACACCTACCATTTCCAAATGTCACCAGCCGCCACTGTTAAAGAATGCTCACTCTGCTCTTTGTGCTAAGGGGATTGATTGCGAGCACAAGTGTTAGACTCTTCGGAGACGTTCAGTAATTTCAAGAGACATGGGGCAAGTTGCGGACTGCTGCTTATCTGAAGAATTAGAGCATACATACCGTGTGATTAACTACGCATAAAGAAGATTTCTTAGGCAACTGCTTTTCTGATCAATTGTGTTCTCTCGTTGTGTGTATGAATGAGAAACAGTCCGCGGATTATTCTGAGAAACTGAAAATTGGCCAAGCACCAAAATGGTCAGTTGTGACGTGAGACTTAAGTGTCTGGAAACTCAGACGCAGGTTCACTTCCTTCAGAAACAAATCAGGGGCCACAGAAAATCGAATGTTCATAAACAAACTGAACCAAGTAGTAATCGTGCCTTTGAAAAACTACTTTTGTCTTGTGCGTTAGAAAGGGACCACAAACATCCGGTTCAAGAAAAAAAAAACATCAGGAGGTGTGTTCGTCTAATGCTTTTCAGAGGCTACAGATACCAAAACCCATCAGATTGTGTCAGTCTAGGAAATTAAATCACCAGAATTTATAATACAAGACCGCTCACATACAAGTGCAAAACTGGCCACAATGACACACGTAGGAATTAGAAAACAAAATATTACGGGAAAGAAGAGCGCAAGCAAATGTATAAGAACAGTCTTAGTGTAAAATGATAATATAGCCCACTGCCCAAGAAAAGGGAATAGTTGCACTGCGTGAATGACTTACTTGCAAAAGAGAGAGTGACCCCCTGCCAGCCCAGCGAACTCATCGTCCTCCTGTGAGCTGGATTCAGAGTCTGAGACAGGCAGTTCAGTACGCAGCACCCGGTGTCCAGAGTCCTTCTTAGTCTTCTTCCGCCATCCGTTAACGGCCAGGTCGATGAGCGCATTCAACTCCTTCCGCTTCTTCATTTTCTTGTGAGGGGTGAGCGGGGCCAAGGAGCCCCTGGCCGTACACCCACTCCCAGAGCCCGGCAGCGGCTGATACCCGGCCTCCAACACCCTGCGGCTCTCCAAGGGTTAAGAGACTAGAGATTGTTGGTGTTGATTTCAAGTGGAGTGTTGCAGGCAAACTACGGGTGCAACACTTGTGGAATGAAGGGGCACACTGTGAAGGTGGAAAAACACAAAATGGCGGCTACTGCCTCTTACCATCCCGAGATGTGCCCATCAGCTGGTCAAGCCTAGCGCGCATCTGTGCCTGGGCCGACATGGTGTGGGATGGTGGGGCTTTTGCCGGTGGGCAGTAAAATATTAAAACGGAGGCGAAGGTCTCCGCCTGCAGAACTCGCAGCTGCACCTTACAGCACCACAAAATCTACTACTTACACACAGGTACTACTCACAGGACACATGGTCCCCATACCTGTGCCTCACAGCACAACAGCACCTCCACGGCTACTACTTTCAGTTGGGTACTACTCACAGGACACGTGGTCCTCATACCCGTGCCTCACAGCCCTAGGGCGCTCTCAGCTCCTACTCATGATGCATGCATTAGCACAACTACTGCAGAGAGCAGACAGTACCGGCCAAAGTACGCACTGAGTCCACACAGACACTTCTCACAGTACCAAGACTGGCCTCAGCACAGCTGCCGCTCCCAGCATGGCCAGGACTGCCCAGACACCGCTCCCAGCACAGACCTCCGAGGCCGATACCTCTGCAGGAGCACAGAGCCATGCACCTTCACTTTCATCGAACGTATACTGCTGGAAGCACAGACGATACTCAAAGCAGCAACTTACAGCACTTACACATGCACAGATCTAATGTTGTGTACATACAGAATCTCACCACAGACCTCTTTTTCTAGACACTTCCCCGCACGGGCATCTTTCCTGGGTGTGTGCCGACTCCTCTGTGTTCACAGACACCTACCTACCTCTCTGGGCACAGACTTGTCTCTCACGTCTTACTGCGTGGATTTCTCTGTCTCTCTCCCGCCCGCCCTCTCTCCAGACACCTTTACACGCACAGACACCAACCCCAGAACAGGATTATGCCCACACCTCTCTGTGTGCACGGACACAACTGTGCACATATCCTTCTTGCTGCACGTACGCTGCCTCTCTCTAACCCTCCGTGCACGGACACCTCTCTGTGCACGGATATCTCTCCCACCTCTGTAGCACAGCGCTGTAGTTGGGTCGCCGGGTCGCAGGTGGCCGGCATGAAGAAATTGAACGAGTAACGACGCCCCCATCCACAATTATATTATGCGTTTAATATAAAGTACGCACATAATATAACACTTCCTACAATTTTTCTATTTTTCTACCACTTACAGTTTTATACCATATCATATACTTTGTTACGTTATTTAACTCCAAAGCGTGCAGCCCCCTGACATTTGCATGAAAAGCAAAGTTTTCCTTTTATCCCTGCTGCGTCTCCTAACCCCGCAATGCATTCAGGAAACCAAATGAAAAGTTTCTTTATTCACCCCGCCCTCCTCCTCCAAAAGGGGGCAGCTAAAATAGGCGCTTTAAAAAATAAAATAAAGGGGGAACAAAGGAGGGAAGAACAATCCTCCAAAAAAAGAGAGAGATAGGCGGCTGACTATATTTAAATGTATATGTTTAGCGGGGGCCGAGTTGGCCCCCACTCCCCTGACCTGTGCAAACATTTGTCTGCCTCTGAAAGGCGGGACACAGACAGCCTCTTCTGTGCCGGCCTCGGTGATGAACTTCGACACAAAGAGGACAGTTTATGGAGCTTTCAGAAGCGTCGATGTCTGACATCACAAAAGCAAACCGTTAAAAAAAGACAGCGCGCCTTAAAAAAACAAGCCCTGCAAAAAATAAACACATTTTAAAAAAGCAAAAGAAACATATAATACAAATAAACACTCGCCTTACCTTCTTGTGCACGCGCTCCTCCCTCTTCTATCCTTTCATCTGCAAACAGCTGGGCCACCGCAACGGTCCGGTGAACAAAGGAAACCATAAAAAAATAAATGCTCACGCCTACTAAAGATAAGAAAACCCTTTACAACAGTCAAAAAGCAGACAAGCAGTCCGGATGGGCCGGCCCAAAAAGCGAAAGGGAGGCAACCCAAACAGCTAATTTCCAATGACAGCCCACCATTTACCATAAACGGTGACGCCAGCTAATAGAAATAAGGGGTGGGGCTTCAAGCCCTCTTCTCAAACTCCTCGTTAACTATAAATCTCGCCGAGCGAGCAGCACATGCGCTGCAACGCTAGGCAAGACCTAAAAACTGTAACGCTCTTTAGACAACCTCGCTGAAAAAAGTTTTAAAAACAAAAGTGTGTACGGACGTTCCCGAAATGTCACATGCCTTACCTACGTGACGTCTATCCATTATTAGACTGTTCAGTTTTCCTCAAAACCACAATATTGCCAATCACATAACTGAAACGACTGTAGCGAGACAGATGGAATGTAAAGTCAATACAGAGGGATTCGGTACTAGTAAAGGACATTCTGGTAGCGAGGTCATGCTGATGAGGTTATATGACTTATAAAGGATAACATGCAATTTGCTACAAACGTTTGCCAGATCCAACTTAGGAATTTTCGGTTATCCGATAACATTGACGAAATTTATTTAGTTGTATTTTTCTTAGAAGTCAGTCATGTGAAATCTTTGACCTCCATGCACGGGCAGTAGTGAAGGGCCAGATATACGGGCAGAAGTGAAGGGACAGATTTGGTACAACTGGTCGCAAGCTGCGCACTGACTTTTACCAAATCTATTCTGTTTTTGCGAACCCAGCAATGTACTAATGAGTCGGTTGGCAAAAGTCCTATTCATAGTGGGTCCCAATATGAATATTAATGAGGTAGGTCGCAGATTGCAACCCACTATGACTCGCAGCCATCAGAGGGATGGTGGTCTGTTGAGGTTAGCACACCAACATGCCTATGATTGCATTTAAATAAAGCATTGTTTTAAAAAAAAAAATGCACATTGTTTTCTCATAGGAAAACAAGATGTGGTTGAAAAAAAAAAAGAAACTTGTAAAAAATGTTAAGGGTAGGGAGTGGTTCATGGGAACCCACTGCCTACTCTTTGAAAATATTTTTTTCAACCTTCTCAAAGGGAAAGGGGCTCCCCAGGCACCCAATGCCACTTGTGAATGTCTGACCGCTACGTTTCAATAGTCTGTATAAGATTAATGGTTTGCGACCGACATTCGGTTGCAAAACATTAATACATACCACTACGAATCATTGTTTGGAGGGGATGCTCCAAATATTCCCCTTCCAAATACCGTGTCGGACTTCGGACACAAACCCAAGTTGCTGTTCAGTAATGCGTTATAAAATCTCAGTTTGTGGTTTGTACATACCAAAACGACTTTTAGCAATCACAAATGGCCCGCTTCTGGGACCCAGGCCGTTTGCGACTAAAAGAGGCTTTGTACATCTGGCCTAAAGTTTGTTGAAAATGATGAATTTTCATTTTTGGGCTTTACGGTAATTTAGCAGCAGCTATGTATGGCCTATTTGCACATGATGCTGCACGTAAAAGGTCCTGCACAGACTTCTGTATTTAGTGTACAACATTACAGGTCAGTTCAATACAGTAGGGACTCGTGCATTACGATGAGGTTGTCACACTGGTTTTTATTTTTCCTTCCATGGTGGGACCGAGCCCGCCTGCTTTCAGTTCAGAGAGGAAACCTAGAGGGAATGTCTTTAGTGGTATGTTCCCACATTTAATGTACGGGAAAATATTTATTTTCGTCCTTTTGAGAGAACAAAAATAAGACAGTGGAGCATTGTTCATATGTTGTATGCATGGTACTCCACAATGTATAATTTGCACCACAATTAAGATGAAATGCATAAAAGCTGCTTCATTGAAGGCAAATTGGCTGAACAACCTTCTGAATAAGATTCCACTACTATTTAACCCGACATCCTTTAATTGTACCCCTATGTACACATATGCATAAACATTTAAACCAGCATGCTTACTGGTGCCCCTTTAAATATGTACACCAGCTGTGTTGCTTTAAATGCAGTACATTTTTATTTATCGCCGTCTGGTTGCGAAAGACACATAGTGGGCTTACCAAGAACTTATAGTGAGCTAGAGCTCGCCCACTGCTTACCATTGGTTGGCTTTATTGTCACTTTTTTCTCTTGCTTCTTATTCAATGGCTTTCCAGTCCTATTTTGTCCCCCTTGAGCTTGTCCCTACCCTGGAGGATAGCTTCTTTACCATTATTTTGTTTCACTTGAATTGTTTCCTTCCACTGCTTACTTTTAGGGAACTATTTTTTTTCTTTTTGCTTAATCAGTCGATTAGAGTATATGTGTTTTGCAGCTCTCTTCCTCGTGTGGTTTTCCCAAACACTGCCCGTCCATATGTTGCATGTTGCTCTCACCCTTGTGCATCGGTCTCTCTCGTCTGCTTCTTCCTGTACTCTGTATTGCTCTCTCTCTTGTGGGCCTCTAGCCTCACACCCCTGTGTTGCACTCCCCTTCAAGTGGTGCTTGCTCTCTCTCATGTGCTTTTTCCACGCCCCTGTGTTCTCTCCATTGTGTCCTTTTCCCACCTCTCCCGGTGTCTATTCTGGATTGGGGTGTGGAAAAAGTGGCCTTTGCAGTGCAGAGAGAACATTATACATCCAATGATTCAAGTGGCATGTCTCCATAATCCAATGGTTCTGAGAACAATAGGAAAGGCAGATGTGTCAATAGAATCAGCGTGAACTCTTTCCACAGGTCCATATGGTGTGGCCACAAGTATTGGAAGAGTCTCCCTCTTCACCTCTTCAGGTGTAATGCGGTATTGACTTGATGGTGTACAGAATTTAAGGGATCTTGTGGTGCATTAACAGTCGTAGTAAAGTGCGTAACCTTATGTGAGACCTGACAGACACTTACTTCACCAGCAAAGCCATTGAATCAGGAGCAGCCAAGTGAAGAAGACAAAGAAGCCACCCAATCCTGTGCAAACATAAAGCCCGCTATAAGACAAATAGAAGTATTGATCACCGTGCTATCTGTGACAGACAACTGAAGCTGTTTACAGTGAGACCACAACAACATGATCCTCCAAGGCCCATTTACTGCTATTGGCTTCGGGTCATTATTAGCAAAAGTACTCCAGTCTAGATAAAATTACAAAGGATAGGTAGCTGGCCTGTGCATTCAATTACTCTTGTATTAACATAGGTAGAAACAGGGTAAGAAATTCTTATGCTTTTGGTGTAGATGAATTGAAACTGAAGTTATTAATACATTACTTTTGGACTTGGTGAATAATTCTGCACGGTATAGACAAAGCACTTTGATATTTGCCCTCAATATCTTAGGTCTTAGCTGTCAATGGGTGGTTTCAATTCAATTCAAAGAGATCTTTATTCGGTCAATCAGGCCAAAAAAGTAAAGAAATGAAAACATACATTGAAATACCATCATAAGTAAAACCACACAGCATCAAAACATTGCTTATGAAGTAATCATTAAAACCAGTCGAGGCAAACCTAGCAACCAGAACAGGAATACCATCAGCTGATAGGGTTGATTAAGTAAAGTGCTAGTGCGTACAATAAGTTATGCAAATATTATAGATAAAAACATTAAAACCACAGTCAGAATAGCAGTTAAAAGACCAAATAAAAAATGGTAAGTTAGAACTTCATAGAGCACGAAAACAAACGTATCACCGGCATATGCCCGGCACAACCCAACTAAATGTGTTAACCCTCCATGGTTTTCCTAGCTCTAACAGCGGCCTTGAGGAAGGAGCTCACCCTAAAGCAAATGTCTGCGGTATTCACCAGTTGCAAATGAAACCGTGCTTTTCTGCACCTACGGTGGCCAAGAGTTCTTAACAATGGTTGATTTAGTTAACGAAAAACATGTAATGTAGCAGAGACTGCTCAGAAAGACCATTGCAAGGACAGGCTGATCTTCCCAGAGCAACAGAAGATTTATCCAAGCACCGAAGCCACCACACTGTGGTAGATCTAAAACGAAAAAGAAGGGACATCTCCCAGTGGGTGAGTTCTAGTGAGGGATACATAGCGGGCTCCGCAGAAGCGAATGACCTATAAAAGGATTGCACTGTGCATTTCGTTAGTTCGACTCAGTCTACCATCTTTGCAAAATTGCAAATAAACTTGTTTGACCCCCAATTTATCTTCTTTCTTTATATTTAGGGGGAGAGTAGAATAGAGAAGACAACGCCAGGGCCTGTAAAGATTTTGATATATAACTCAACCACGGTATATCATGACCTTTGTCCATGCTGAGGCAATCCATAATGACGTCTCTGCAGAACTTAGCTTGAGGACTGACACTAATCCATAGCAACAATGGAGCCAAATGAACCCTGTCTTCAGTGTACTGCTGGTTTAACTCCACGCGGACAATATAACTAGGGCAGTTGGTGGGAGGTGTAAGAGCCTCCGACAGAAGTGATTTTCCACAGTCTGGAGCGAAGAACCATTGTGATAGCTCCACATCCCTGCCCCGTACACAGCTGCCGGGACACATTGGGCATTATACAATATTAAAATGGGTGAAATGGTGCCTTTGGTTGTAGGGCTGGAGAGGTTAAAAACCGCTCCCACCACTCTACTAAGTTTGAGAGGAGAGTAGATCAACTGGATTTCAATGCACGTGTAACATCCCGTCAGTAATATAAATAAATATGAGCAGTAAATGTTCTGAGAGGGCATACCTTTCTGTGCCATGAATTTTCTATATTGGTTAATTCATAAATTGATTGGCTGGTACAAAATGTTGTCGTCTATTCTAAATCCCTAGTGGATGTGGAACCCACTCATGATTTATTATGTTAAGTGGGTTTAGTTATAGGCTGTATACTACATGTTTTCTTTTTTTAATTTTGGGGATATTCGAACACTGATTTTAAAAGCTTACTTTTCATTGAAACACCTTGCGTTCATAAGCAAAGCCAAGCACTACTTGTGTATGAAAATGTGATATACTGCCACACCCACCTGATTACTTAATGCATTTGCTGTTTTTATGTCTCTATTTTGCTTTGTATATTTTTGCATGTCTACTCCTTATGTCCTTTCATTTGAAGTATTGTATGTATTGCTTTATTTGGAAACAACCAATAAAATACTTTTGAAATCATAAGCATGTTAGGCGAGTTGTGGGTGACCCTTGGGCACTCAATGACATTGTAATCAATTCGTGAAGTGATGAAACAGTTAAAGGCACTGGTTCTGTCTGGACCTGCAAAAACAGAGAGAACCCCACTGAACACTTCACAAGCGACATGGCTGAGCGTTTTACTAGTGCGAGTAGGTGGGCAGATATCTCTGATAATTTTTTATCCTTACTCGGAAGGGCTTTCAAACTTTTACAGTTTCAGTTTATTTGTGCACCTTGACTGTGCCATCTGTTTTCATTCAAGGAGGCAAATAAAATGTGCGTTTGGGGTTTACATTTGGGATCAATTAATCCTACTCCAAAATCCCAAATGCCAAAACCGCCATCTCAACAATAAGCATAGGTGACACTGTCAGGGTCACACACTGCCTTCATGCCCAGCCTAGTCCACGTGGCACTTCCCATTTCTGACAGTGCTGGGCCATTCGCCACTTCCGGCTGCGGAGTCCAACAACCAGGAAAACCTAATATTCTAAACAAATATAAGGAATGCTCATTATTTTATCAAATCAATTTAACTTGCTGACACTGCCTAGAAAGCTCTGCTTCAGATGGAGTTGGCTAGTTAAGTAAAACGAAGCTAATATCAAACCAGTACTCCCAATTGCTACTATGTGGCATACAGCTGTGTTGGGTGGTTAGTACTAATCTACTATGACATTGTGTTCATCCTTTCAAGCTGGCATGGATTATTTTCTGCTGGTATTGCGTTTGCCTGCTCTCTTACAGCAGGCTTTAATGACATACCATAATACACCTTTAATGAGCAGACCCTCATTTGATTTTCATGTGAACCACTGCAATCTAGAAAAGGAAACTGCACAGCTAGGATTGCTTGAGTATCAACACAGCTCTGATCTGTTAGATTGGACTAGAATCCAGGAGACATCATTGGATATATAGGACCTAATCATCTAATCTTAGGACCATCAGCTGAAGAGCTCCGCCGTGACCATGGACATTTCAAGTTTACTATTCTAGAATCTGTTGATGTATAATTTTATTATCTGAATGAAGTTTTACACCTTCTTCGAAGCACGATAATAATGCAGTTGATAGTCTCAACAATATGTTTAGGTATTTAGGCTTAGTTGAAGTTGTGGTTTAACAAATGCTTTCTTTACTTTATTGATTTGCCCTCAGATGTATTTATATCATTAGGCCCTCATTACAACTTGAACAAGGTTCTTCCGCATTTTCAGGATTGGAATCAGGAACTTTAGTTGCACACTAAGGGTTGCAAATTCTGAAGCAATTACCTGCTGCACGATTTGATCACTGCCAAATATATTGGCTTTGTTTCTTTCTCCGAAATTCGGGTTGGTTCACCTAATCTTTACGGGTGGGCCATCCTAAACAGTACATATGATAAAATCCTTGTTGGTTTATTTATAAATCAATTTATTGTTCTGCCAGTTTCTGGCTCATTTCTAACTATCGTCGTAAATCATATTGGATCTACTTCAATAGAAGAGATGTCTTATTCTATTGTTCTGGACGCTCATGTAGCTATTGTTTTGTCCTGATGATGACCGTGACAGTCTACAATGGTCGAGACGTCGTCTACGCATATATGTGGCCGCAAATGATGAACGCATTGTTATGCTCTGTGTTGTTCTAGTTTTGTTCTGAACATCCCACCTATGTATATACCCTTCCCTCAGCCACTTGTTTGACTACACACTGTATTGTTGATCAATTTTATGGTTTGTGTACTGTGTTGAGCACCATT
Source organism: Triturus cristatus (assembly GCF_964204655.1). Classification (NCBI taxonomy): domain Eukaryota; kingdom Metazoa; phylum Chordata; class Amphibia; order Caudata; family Salamandridae; genus Triturus; species Triturus cristatus. Next base: position 747,964,353 of record NC_140585.1, on the reverse strand, counting down.
GTCCTTTACATGTTTGAGTAATTTTAATGAATTTGTTAATACATGTTCGAGGCATATGAGCTGCAGATTATACACTTTTGCATAGATCGCCATCTGGTGTTGGGCCCGGATGTTTGCAGTTTGTTTTTCTTCTTGGACAGTCTTTGGAAGTCACGAGTTCGGTGACTCCTCCTTCGGTCCGTACTGCGCATGGGCTTCGGCTCCATCCTCAGATTGTTTTTTTCCGCCATCGGGCTCGGATGTAATACTTCGTGCTCCGGCTTCGAACCTTACCAGTTCGACCTTCGACGAAAAATCCTCGTCCATCGAGATTCTTTAGACTGAATCGACTTCTTCATCTCTCTCTTCGGCACTTCCTCGATTCCAGACTCCGGTCTCGGCCGATGGAAAGGACTCCCTACAAGAAGTGCCCAAAATGTGGGTCTAAATTTCCCCACACCGACCTCCATCAGGTGTGCAACCTCTGCCTCTCTCCCGAACACGAGGCCCGCGACTGCCCCGCCTGCAAGTCTTTTCGATCGAAAAAGACTATTCGGGATCGACGAGCTCGACGCACCATGGCGCACTCATCGACCTCGGCTCCACCTGACATCTTCGGAGAAGACACCGGAGCTTCGGGACAGCTGCACACCGAGCGGGAGGAAGATGTCGTCAGCGCTACCGAGGCCGACGACTCCGACGTGGAGGAGATCACACCGGCGCAGAGGGTCGTGAGTACTCTACCCCCTCCCCCTCCCGTGCCCACACCGAAAGACTCCGGTTACCCCTTCGCCTCCGGGCCTAGGGAAAGCCAAGCATACTGCTTCCATCACCCCACCTTCGGGCCCGGTGAAAAAGCATCGCAAGTCTCCTGGCGGCTCGGGCTCGAGCCAGCCTCCTAGTGGCGCCGACAAACATTCTTCAGCGCCGAAGAAAACAAGTTCAGTTCCGAAGCCATCGGTGTCGAAACCTGGCCTCTCGGTGCCGACCAAACACAAATCCCTCGGCACCGACGCTTCCGTGTCGAAGCCTGCCTCGGCGCCGACAAAAAGATCGGACACCCCGAGAAAGCACGGCGTGGATAAACCGACGAAGCCTTCGGTTCCGAAAACATCGGCACCGATGGAGGAATCGGTGCCGGAGGAGCTTTTCACACCGGATCCTCTTCAAAAGACTTTAACTAAGGATCCCAGGGCTGGACATTTAACTTTGTCTTCCAAGAAAAGACTTTTGGACAAGCCAACTCCTCCTCCACCACCAAAACGGAAAGACTCTGCCACATCCCCGTTCAGAGTACCCTCCCCACCACCTCCAACTCCTCCAACTCCTTCTCTTCCTCCTCCACCTCCTCCCCCTCCTCCACCTCCTCCTCTCCCTCCATCTCCGCCCCCACCTTCTCCACCCTTGCCTCATCGGTCTCCAACCCTGTCTCCGGACCCTGATGACCACGGAGATCCATTCTATGATCCCACAGATGCCCCGCAGGACCCCACTCCTCCGGGAACACCTGACCCATGGGAGGATTATCACAATCCCGATGTCCCAGATGTGCCTCAGGATGATCTCTATCCATCCAGGCCGTCTCCACCAGAGGACTCCCTGGGGTTCCACCACCTCTTACAACGGGCGGCACATTACCATGGGGTGGAATTACACAGTGATCCAGTTGAGGAAGACTTCCTACTTGACACATTTGACACAGCAGATAAATCCACCGCTATATTACCCATGCTTAAAGGGGTGACTAAGCATGCCACAGAGGTTTTCAAAGACCCCGTTAGAGCTAGGGTCTTAAACCCCAGAATAGAAAAGAAGTACAAGGCAGCCCCCACGGATCCTGTCTATATTAAAGGACCTGCGCCCCTAGACTCACTAGTGGTTTCCACAGCTAGGAAGCGTTCCAACCCTGTCATCTGGTGAGGCTCCACCACCTGATAAGGAGTCCAAGCTTTTAGATGCGTCAGGCAAACGCACTGCCTCGCAAGCTGCCAATATGTGGCGCATCGCCAACACGCAAGCGCTGCTAGCAAGGTACGATAGAGCGCACTATGATGAGCTGGAGGCTCTCATGCAGCATCTCCCGGAAAATATAAGAATAAAGCTCATGAGCTAATACAAGAGGGAAAGATTATTACCAACACCTCTATTAAATGTGCACTTGACGCAGCAGACACGGTGTCCAGGGCTATAAACACCAGTGTCCTGCTTCGCCGTCACGCCTGGCTCAGAATTTCAGGCTTTAAACCAGAGGTCCAAGCATCTATATTGAACCACCCTTTTGACCAACAACACTTATTTGGCCCGAAAGTAGACGAAGCCCTGGAAAAAATGAAGAAGGATACAGATACGGCGAAGTCTATGGGGGCCCTGCAATCACAAACCCCTAGACGCTCCTTTCGCCGTTCCTCCTTTCGAGGCTCTGGCAGAGGTTACTCTTCCGATAACGCCTCCACTTCCTACAAGTCCCCTCCTCAAAATACCTTCTCAAAGGGCTACCAAAGAGGTGGATATCGCGGAAACAATAATAAAGGCAGTGGCAAAACCAACACCGCCCGTTCTGCCACACTGCCCACACAATGACTTTCCCCCGCTCCCCCCCAGACCATTCCACTCCGGTCGGGGGCAGACTACAAGACTTCCTTCAAACCTGGGAGGCCATAACATCAGACAAATGGGTAACCCAAATTATTCGGTCAGGGTACTGTCTCGAACTAACTTCTACCCCCCCCCCCCCCAAATATTCCACCCAGACACTGTGCGATGTCACAAGAACATACCACACTTCTGAAACAAGAGGTACTCTCCCTCCTGCAAAAACACGAGATAGAGCAGGTACCTGTCGATCAGCAAAATCTAGGGGTCTCCTCTCTGTACTTTCTCATACCCAAAAAAGACGAGACCCTACAACCCATTCTAGACCTCCGGCCTCTAAATGCATACATCCATTCAGACCATTTTCATATGGTAACTCTTCAGCAAGTTCTCCCACTCCTCCGTCAGGGCGACTTTCTCACTACACTGGACCTGAAAGACGCATACTTTCATATCCCAATACACCCTGCTCACAGAAAGAAAGTACCTCCGATTTGTGGTGGACGGCCAACATTATCAGTTCAAGGTTCTCCCCTTCGGGGTCACAACCGCACCACGGGTGTTTACCAAATGCCTGGCAGTAGTGGCAGCACACCTTCGAAGACAAAACATTCACGTCTTCCCCTACCTGGACGACTGGCTCATAAAAGCCGCGTCCTACCACCAGTGTGTACAAAATACAAACACTACCATACAACTACTCCACCAGCTAGGCTTTACGGTGAATCACCAAAAGTCCCACTTGATACCGTCTCACACAAAGCAATACCTCGGTGCCACTATAGACACCTCAAAAGCTATAGCCTATCCCAACTCAGCCAGGATCGCAAGCATGCAAGCCCTGCACCAAAAGTTCCTTCTTCAGCACTCTCTCCCAGCAAGAGTGTTCATGAAACTAATAGGGATGATGGCGTCTTGCATTTTCATAGTGCCTCATGCAAGACTTCACATGCGTCCACTCCAAGAGTGCTTAGCACGCCAGTGGAAACAGGTCCAGGGTCAGCTGACGGATCTGGTGTTGGTGGACGGCCGCACTCATCGATCTCTACAATGGTGGAACACCACAAACCTTTCCAAAGGGCGACTGTTCCTGGACCCGGTTCCTCAGGTGATTCTAACAACGGACGCATCGCTCTCCGGCTGGAGAGCGCATCTATTACACCTCACAGTGCAAGGTCTATGGATGCCACAACAGAGGTTACTCCACATCAACCATCTGGAGTTATTGGCGATCTTTCTAGCCCTGAAATCGTTTCAGAAACAAATTTCAGCCAAGGCAGTCCTAATTCGCACAGACAATATGACTGCAATGTATTATATTCAAAAACAGGGGGGACACACTCTCCCCAGCTCTCCCGCTTAGCACAGAGCATATGGAGATGGGCAATTCCACAAAAAATCTTTCTCCTGGCACAACACGTCCCAGGCATACAAAACACCATGGCAGATCTGCTCAGCAGACAAACGCAGCAAATGCACGAATGGGAACTGCATCCACAAGTTCTTCACCCATTCTTCCACAAGTGGGGGCATCCTCAGATAGACCTCTTCGCCACCCACGAAAACAAAAAATGCCCAAGCTTCGCCGCCAGATACCCACACCCATTGTCCAAAGGCAATGCTATATGGATGAACTGGTCAGGCAAATTTGCATACGCCTTTCCACCTCCATTAGTGGTAAGGAAGCTACCACAGCACTCCCTCAGACTCATTCTGGTAGCTCCAACATGGGCCAGGCAGCCGTGGTACACCACATTACTACAGCTGTCGGTGGTACCACAACAAAAACTGCACCTGTCCCCATGCCTCTTCACCCAGAACCATGGAGAAATCAGGCACCCGGACCCAGCTCAGCTCAACCTTGCGATCTGGCTCCTGAAATCTTAGAATTTGGATACCTTAATCTTCCCCCTGATTGCATGAACATTATCAAGGAAGCCAGACGTCCTACCACTCGAGCATGCTATGCCGCAAAGTGGAAGAGATTTGTTGTTTACTGCCGTAACAATACAATCAACCCTTTAGATGCATCTATACAGCACATCATATGCTATCTGCTCCATCTTCAAAGGTGTAACCTGGCATATTCATCCATACGTCTACACCTAGCAGCAATTGCTGCTTACCTACAAAACAGACAGCATTTATCACTGTTCAGAGTGCCTGCTATTAAAGCCTTTATGGAAGGCCTTAAACGAGTAATTCCACCCAGGGCACCACCTTCACCTGTATGGAATCTAAACGTAGTTCTTACAAGGCTAATGGGTCCGCCTTTCGAACCAATGCATAAATGTGAGCTACAGTTCCTCACTTGGAAAACAGCTTTCCTCACAGCTATCACTTCCCTTAGAAGGGTTAGTGAGATACAAGCGTTCACTATACAAGAACCCTTTTTACAGATACATCACAGCAAGGTGATACTTCGCACAAATCCAAAATTTCTGCCCAAGGTCATTTCCCCCTTCCATCTTAATCAATCGGTGGAATTGCCGTTTTTTTTCTCGCAACCTCAATCTGTTGCTGAAAGGGCTCTACATACACTTGATGTTAAAAGGGCTTTACTGTACTACATACAAAGAACGCAACCTTTCAGAAAGACTAAACAGTTGTTTGTCTCCTTCTCTCCACCGCATAAAGGCAACCCCATCTCTAAATCAGGGATAGCTAGGTGGATTGTAAAGTGCATACAAATTTGCTATCACAAAGCAAAAAGAACATTATCTGTTCCACCTAAAGCCCACTCTACAAGAATGATAGGGGCTTCTATGGCTTTTCTAGGGAACATACCCTTAGATGACGTATGCAAAGCAGCCACATGGTCAACGCCGCACACCTTCACAAAACATTACTGTGTAGACGTGCACTCCAAACAACAAGCTAGTGTGGGCCAGGCTGCAGTGGCGTAGCTAGAGCTTGTGGCGCCCGGGGCTATCCCTCAGATTGCCGCCACCCCCCCCCCCCCCCCCCCCCGGCGGGTTGGGCATGCACTTCAAAGAGGTCCGAGAAAAACGTAATATCGCCGCTAATAGTTAACTTGATCATGCAAGTTACATGCACATACATGACACGGTCCGAGGCTACTCAGTTGAATACACCGGTGACTGGCAGTACAAAAGAGAACACACAGACTGCATGATCTATCTGGGGACTCAGAAAAACCTCATATGACATCCATCAGAGAGCTGCGTGAACAATTACCTGGTAATCCCCTCAACACAATGCAAACATGCACACACATGACACTGTTCATGTAACCTTCATCTACAGCTGACATTAAATGACCATACTTCATGGTCCCACCATTAAAGCAGTGGGGACCTGCACAAACGTGATGTGCTCTGTGGACCCAAAACCAACTTAACAGTGTCGAAGCATGTGATTCTTTATCTTTCAAAAACAGCAAATTAATTATTCACAGGGAATGATTCACTGTGCGCCTTTAAAACTAAACGCAGCATAAAGGGGTCAGTCAGCTCCACCTTGCTAACACAGACCAGATACAAAGCCCACTCTGGTGGCCCAAAGGCAACAACCAGGGGTCACTCCCTGTCATTACTTCCAAGCAGCAGCAACCAACTCCTTGGGAATGAAAAGACATGTGCTCTTGGTACCCAAAATCAGGTTGTAATAGTGCATCTCTCCTTCACAGCAGCCTCAGCACACACATGGTGCACAGCCTGCCTGGGGGCCCAAAGCTAAAATACAGGGAGGGGCAACACATTATGATCACAATCCTTAAACACAGTTGTGGGGGCCATGGGAACTTGTTCAACTCTATCCAAAACCCGGGACAAACTGTTCCGGCGCTGCGGCACTCCTTGAATATTCAGAAGAAACAAGAAATATTAAACCACAGTGATGTCGGCCAAGAATGGTCAATGTTTCGAAATAAAGAAATGTGCAGGGCAAATAAATAGATACAAGACAAAGACGACATCAAGCATGGTAAGTGTGATTGTCAGCTGCTAAAATTTAAGTGAAATACATCTAGATTAAAGGAAGTAGATGTACATAGGTGAGTTGAGCATACCAGGTAGGCTGCATTATGCTAAACTTACATGGGATGCTGTTAGGTGTGTCTATTTAAATATATTGCCAAACTAATACCACACATACATTATGGCTAAATTAAAGAAGACAATAACAATCAAACTGAAAATTAAGGGATGTAAAGCCAGGGAATCGAACCCTGGATGTACATGAGATAATCATGGAGATTATGGGATGGGCTGTATTGTGCTATACTACTGTGCCCCCCTGTTATATGTGCCCATTAAAATCTATTACCAACATAAGTTAAAATAATTTGAGTAAGCTACATCTGAATTATACATTAGAGAAGAAAATTGTGCAATCTACATGACTTATATGGGGGTACTGCCAAAGAGATTCAACCCTTGATGTGCATGGACAAGTCACAGATGATACACAGTAAGAAGAGTTCTACTGTACATTGTTGTTTTGAGTAGTTCCAACGTCAGTTGGTAAAGAGCAGCCTCAAAGTGCATAGCTGCCAAGCTTTCAGATTGCTGGGTGTGATATTTTCATAATTTTATTGCAATTATGAGTCCGCCGCCGCAGACATTTGCACCAGTTTTAGTCTTCTTAGAGTTTCTCATTGCTCAAATGGGTGTAATTACTGATGTATATGTATATGTATATATATATATATATATATATATATATATATATATATATATATATATATATATGTTTCCCTCGTCTTCATTGCTTGAGTTTTGCTCGCAAAGTAGTGTCACTCATAGTCGTTGAAATGTCACTCACAATTACAATTGAATTATGAAAATGTCACACATAGCAATTTGAAACCTTGGGGGCTATGCTCATAATCGTTGAAATGTCAATCATAATTACACTGAAGTTATGAGAAAATGTCACACATCTGAAACCTTGGCAGCTATGCTGCCACTCTGCCACTCACTAAATATCCCCTCTGAAAACGTTTAGCTCTTACCTCACTCAGCCTCCAGCAGCACTCCACAGTGGTGGCAGCCAGAGCCAGGGTCTCTATGGCAGGGGTTGGTTCACGTCTGGGACGGAGGACACGAAAGAACCTGGGAGGGCAATGCACAGCAAGACACACTCCGGCCAGGGAGGGGACCTCATGGAAGAGGACGCGATGCAGGAAGAAAAAAGAACGTGCAATAACATGGTCAGGCTTGTGTCAGAGAGCAGCGGTAGGTAATGAAGGAGTAGAGGCAGGCAAATTGGTAGAGGGACTGTAGATGCACATACTTAGGGGGGCGACCAACAGGTGAGACAGGGAGAGAATGAGGAGGGCCAGTGTGAGGGAGAGAGGCCAGGGAGTGATAAAGAGAATGAGGAGGGTTTCCAGAAAACGGCATTAGCCACTCGGGCAACCGGAGAGAGGTCTTCATTTTCCTAATGGACTGGAAGTGCAGCCAATGGTGGGAAGCTGAGAGCCGCCTGTCCTGTGGGCTGAGCCTGTAACTTACCCCCAAGGCACAGGAAGGGAGCCACTGCCGAGAGAGACACGGGCTGGGAGGCAGTGCCAGGGCAGGGCTGCTCTGTGGAGTGCCATGCTGTCAGCTTCAGACATCCATTGTTTGAATGTAAATGGTCGAGGATCAACTAAGCCCCTGGGTCCAAGCTGTTACATTCTTCCTCAATGTGGAGTGGGATTTTAATGTGTGTAATGGGTCTTAATTTTGGAAGTACTGCTCAGATGCTGGAACCACAAGATTTGTCTGTTAACATTATTATACACCCAGTCATTGATCGCTTATGGAATGCTTTCTGAAGCCCCATGCCTCTTCTCTGTGGATAGCCTTTCAGTTTCAAACCGTTTAGAGCTGTGCTCACCCATTCTTTGAACGTAAAGGGTTGAGGATCTTTAACACTGTGTGGCCATTCAACCCTAACCATACATATCACTATCCCCATCGCACATATAATTGTTCATTGTAAAATACTAGCTGCATCGTAGCCAGCAGGATAAACCCACTGAGGCCCAGTCAGATGCCTCCAAATGAGGCAGCTTAAAAACAGTCACCACCACAGAGCAATGCCACACAACAAACATGCACAAATATTTTTGCCACACATCAGGCCCGGATCCAGGAATTTTTATTTGGGTGGGCCAAGGGTGCATTTGGGTGGGCCACTGCGGGCTCGATTTGTCGCATATATGTCTGGGCAGGCCTGCTTCAGGGCCCTCCTTTATCTCTTCTTAGTCTTATAAGGACCAGTAAAACTCACTCTTTTCCAAATCTCTTTCTAAATATTATCACTCACAAAAAGTGTTTTTTCCATGTAATGTTCCTTTGATGGGAAGAGGATGTTTCTGAGGTGGGAGTATCAGGCAAGTGATACTACTCAGGCTCCATCTGTTTGCGCCTTCATGGAGGATCGCTCTTCATTACTACCTCCACCTGACCCCGGACTCGGCAACGCTCTCCCTTACAGGCTTGATTATCCACTACTCCTCTCTCCAGTGCACCTTATCTCACAGCTGACCTTGGGCCCCAGCCCCATATCAGGCACTATCGGGCTCCACTTTGCTTTTTCCCGGTAAAAACATTAGTAAAATCACCTTCAAACTTAAAACATTGAATATAGCAGTAAATATAATTAGCAGCACTTTAAAGTATGTTCCACAGTAGCCCTTATGACCCGACTGCTAATTAAATAAACAAAAACAGAAAGGCCATGACAGGGCCGGCTTTAGCGCTGATGCGAAAGTCTTTTTTGGCGCCACACTAATAACCTCTTTCTCCATAAATACCTTTACTACCACCTTCCAACAGTGCCCCTCGTCCCTCCATGGCCCCCTTAGTGACCTCCTCCTCAGATTCCCTCACTGCCTCAAGCCACAAGTGCCCCTCATCTCCCCATAGCCCCTCCCCCTCATGACCTCCTCCTTGGACTCCCTCACTGCCACCATCCACCAGTGCCCCTTATCTCTCTGCAGCCTCTCCCCCCTCATGACCTCCTCCTCAGACTCCCTCACTACCACCCTCCACCAGTGCTCCTCATCTCACCCTAGCTCCCCCTCCACACCATGACCTCTTCCTCGGATTCCCTCACTGTCACCCAGGGCACAAGTCCTAAAAAAAGAAGTGGGGGGACGCTGACGTCACAACAGGAAGTAATGTCACGAAAGAGGCTTGCACCATCAGACTCATTGCCTCCCCTCGGTCACCCCTTAGATGCCATTGCATCAGAGAAGCCAGCACGTGAGCAGCGTTCTGAATGAGCTCCAATCTCGCCCCAGAGAGACCAAAGAGTAAATGTGTGGCTCCATTTGCTCCAGTAATCGAGCTCCCGTTAAAATAAGTGAGGGGACACCGTCCACCCGCCTGGTACCCCGACTCGAGCTCTGCAGTCACCCTCCACCAGTGCCCCTCATCGCTCCACAGCCCCTCCAACTACCTCCTCCTCAGATTCCCTCACTGCCACCCTCCACCAGTGCCCCTCATCGCTCCGTAGCCCCTCTCTCATATGCATTTGTTGTTTAGCGCTACTCATATCAGTGTAGTGTATCAGCACTTTACACCACAAACACATTATACAGAGACAATCAATCATACAAGTATGTAAATCAGTCTACAGGGAATGTCACATAAGCCAATGAGGATTACAAGGTGTAGGAATCACATGTCATCCATACTGGTGGGCAGTATATTTTGAGAGGGTTTGGTTTGGGGAAACACAACCTTAGGATTTAAAAGAGTATTCCATGGGGGTCAGCTTTACTGATAAAAATGTATCTCTGCTCAAACATACTCATTTTAGCAACATTAGAATGATGAAAGACTGAGGAAGCTCTAACTATATCACAAAACAAAAAAACTATAACATTCATGTTTGTATGCAGCTCTTTGATGACAGTTCATTGGTCACTGTCCTATATTAGGATTGTAACTTCTGAACTGCAAGTAACACAAGGATCTCTGTGACAATGGCAGTAACCCACTGAGCTATCCACATAAAATACAGTTCATCTGCACTTAAAAACTACCAACAGACAAACGATTGCTCTCCAGCAGGATAATTAATCACCAGCGTTATCTGGGCATTCTGAATTGCGTTGTCATATTGTGTCCTGCATCGGCCATGAGAAGGATAAAAACCGTTTAAATGAAGCGCACACGAAGTATGTGTCCTGCTGGGCCTGCACATATTTTTAAAAGAAAAAAAATAGTAACACATTCTCTTACCTACTAGTCGAACTTTGTGTCACAGCCTGATGTGATAAGCAGCTGCAGGGGTCAGGAAAGGGGAATAGGAATAAACAAACATTTTCTCCGACTCCGACCTGTGCTGCACAGAATTGGGTCCTCACGCGTAGTGGTGAAGCGCGTGACGCGTCACCACTACGCTCTCATCGCGAGGCCCTGGAGGCAGGCTGGGAATGGGACGGACCAATACGAAGTCTTGGCTCTAGTCTTGCCAACCGGAACCCACGTCATGATGGCAAGGCAGCACTGCAGCAGGCGCTGACGCACTGGCGCACAAGTAGGTCTGCTGGTCAGGTGCGCGCAGTGCGCAGCGCACTCGCCACGCTGCTTGAAGTTTAACTTTTGAACTGGGCCGCCCGCCGCGCGCGCCGTTGCGGCCGTGGCAGACTTTATAATTTATTTAGTGACAGTCAAGTCTGTCCCTAAATAAATTATAAAGGCCGCCGCAGCCGCAACGGGCCACCAGTGCTGAGCGGCCGCCCTAAAAATAGTGCCGCCTGGGGCGGTCCGCCCCCACCGCCCCCCCCTAGCTACGCGCCTGCCAGGCTGTACTAAAGACACTATTTCATACCACTGCAACGGATACCGGTGGTCGCCGCTAGGGCTGGGTACTGCTATATAATCTATGCAAAAGTGTATAATCTGCAGCTCATATGCCTCGAACGGAATATGCTACTTACCAGTATGCATCTGTTCTTGGCATGTAGAGCTGCAGATCTATACACGCCCTCCCGCCTCCCCGGCTACCTGTATCCGTTCCAGTCTCTCTTATTTAGATACAACACACATGGGTTTCTTACTATTATCACGACGCTCCATCTTTTCCCTGCTGGCGAAAAACAATCTGAGGATGGAGCCGAAGCCCATGCGCAGTACGGACCGAAGGAAGAGTCACCGAACTCGTGACTTCCAAAGACTGTCCAAGAAGAAAAACAAACTGCAAACAACTGGGCCCAACACCAGATGGCGATCTATGCAAAAGTGTATAGATCTGCAGCTCTACATGCCAAGAACAGATGCATACTGGTAAGTAGCATATTCCTATCTATGAATTTATATTTGGTTGTACATGGGTCTCACATATTTCTTTGTTTCTCTTCTTCTTTTCCCTCCCTTCTCCTTTTTTTCTCTTCTAATTAATTGTGTAATTGTAACAATGTGTTTGATTTAGTTAGGATTTAAGTTTTGTTGTTTGATATGTGTTGTTACCTTGAACCCTTGTTAGGACTCTAGCATTTGCCCCTGGTTCAGGTTCTCAGGGTTGCTTCTGTTGTCTATAACCTTCATTACAACTTGGGCACAAATACTGATGCGTCCAATTTGGTATTCCAGCTTAACTGCTAGTGGTGCTAGTTTTTGCCTGAGTTTTTTTCACCAGGTATATCCTGGTGCAAATCTTACAGAAAGATGGTGCGTATTTTGAGTTTGTGCAACTCAGAACAGGGGAATACATGTGCGATTATTGAATTATCTACCATTCCAAGGTAAAAATTTCACTGTCGTGCACTGTTTGTGCACCTGGTAAATACCATGCCTCATACTATTGGCATTTACTGGATAGGCAGGCTGCACACGGGACAGCATCCACATCATGTTGAGAGCCTTAGTCTTCTTCACATCACTTATGGATTTCTTTGAGCTTTATATATTGGGCCATGGAGTGCTCCGTTTTATCCCTTTGTTTGCAAAAAACATAATGGAAGGATAACTAATCAGATTTTTTTTTTTTTACTTTATTTATTGATTTTGTTGTTTTTACAAAGGGTATAAGTCACATCAGTTAGGAAAGACTATACACATTACATCAATGTTTCATGTCAGGTCAAATGAAGCACGGTTTTAACAATTCAACTGTATAGCAGCAGTGAACTATCCCAACAAAAATAGGCAATAAAGAATGATACACAGTAGTCCACACCAGTGATGCATAATATATGACATCCTTACAATATCGGAGGACTGAAGTAATAATTGATAATGTTCATGAGGGAACAGCAAGGACCATCCCACCATTGGCTTTGTACAGTACTGAACACAAGTCAATTCCAATTTCCCTCCCTAGTTCTCAACAGGATGTGCCAGGAGGTATGATTGTAGTGGACCCCAAATATCTCGTGGACGTGAGGGAGATGGTAATAGATCGACATATGTGTGTGTTTGTTCTTGCCAGAATATCAGGTCTTCAATCCAGTCCTTAAATTTAGGTGCACTACCATGCCCCCACCTGCAGGCCACTCGTCGTCGAGCCAACAGTAAGTTAAATGATGCAAATTTAGGGTAGGCTATTGGCAGTTGTTAAGTATACCCAAGTAGTGCTAAGAGAGGGGAGGCCTGTATTGTCGCGGAAATCATCAATTCCAGTGCGCTAAACACCCGCTGCCAATAAGTATTGACTGAGTAACACTCCCAGGCCAAGTGTAAAAAATCTGCCCCTTCCGTCCGGCATCTATCACATCTGTTATTGTCCCTTAGCCCAAATTTGTGTAATGTAACCGGGGTATAATAGGTGCGGTGTAGGAATTTATAATGTATAAGGCGAAGTCGACTACTAGAGGAAGCCTGCTCCGTCTGTATGCAGCAGTACTTCCACTGCTGATCTGTAATGTCTATCTCCAGCTCCGCTGACCATTTGTCTCGAGTAGCGCATGGTGTTGCCTCATCGCCGTTATAAAGATTATGATAAAGTATAGAAACCAGGTGGGAGGAGGTACATGCGCGCAGTGTTTGATGCACAGGTAGGACCGTTGGGGGTTCATGAGGGTATAAAGGAGTGCAGTCCTTAAGCCCTTGGCGTAAGCGAACATAGAGGAATGTTTCCATGGCAGTGGGCGGAGGATCTGAGCACATTTGTTGGAGCGTACGAAATGTGCCGTTCAAGTAGAGATCCCCCCCAGCATTGTATGCGTCATTGAAGTTTAACTCTTTTAAACACACCCTCCTGTAATAAGGACAGTTTCGGATGATAAGTGAGCGGGAGCAGCGGGGAATATAGCACTGGAATGTGAAGACGACGGGCAACGCAGGACTAAGCTTTAATTGTGCATTCAACTGAATTTGGGCAGAGGGTTCGTGGTGCCACCCTGGACATTATTACCCTGTCCACCGGGATTGGATGAGCGAGCCAGTGTTCGGTTGCTACATGTGCCCTATATGTTGGAGGGTGGAACCTGTAATGGGCATAGTGAGCCTGGGCACTTAAGTAATACAGCTCAAAATCGGGGACGTCAAAACCGCCTTGGGAGTATGGTTTCGCCAATGTGTTCCAATAACTAATCAGATTTAACATTGTTATTAATTAATCCATGTTATCTTTATCCTAAGTGTATCAATGTTGCGTCTTCGTTTATATAGGTAGTTCTCTAGGGAGATACGTAAGATCTTAGTCTCTGATCCTGATCTCGACTCTGAAATGCTACAAACGCAAAGATGAAACAAAAGGAATCTTGAACGTAGCAATTTCAGGGTATTTCAAAATAAGTTGCTGGGAAACTATGTATGATGGTAAAACTCTGAAAAATGTGAGAGGTCAAAAACCAACTGTGGGCCCGAGGTGCATTCACCAGTTCCCTATTGGGATTTGTCCCTGATTTTGTTATGACCGAGGGCTTGGGAGCTTTGTTGTGTCAGGAGCCTTTTCCTAAATTCATTATGGTTAAGGTGGTTATTCTCGCTGATCTATTCTTTTGTCTACTTGGTCTCGCAGTTGTTCATGTCAGCCAGTGTTTTGCCTGAATTTCCTTTCTGCAGGGGATTCTCTGATACCAGGCTTGGACCAGAACAGGTGTTTCTTATTTTATCTCAAACGCAGTATTTCCTTCTACAAATCTAAGACTCTGTGTACCGTGTTCGGTTCCACTGGTAAGGGAGGGTAATCCGTCTGTGGGATACCTTTAGTCACTGCATTAATCCACAATTTGTTGTTGTGTGTTAAAAAAAAAAAAAGCTTCATGTGCTGCAGTCATCTGGCTTCCGTCTGGTTTGTGTTGTGGGTGTACAGTTGGGCTGCCTGGTATATTTTCGAAAGGAAAGTCGATGGAGTGCTAAAATTCCAATTATGTACCTTTAATCTTCCATGATTTCAAGTCCAGTCTTCCTTGTCACAGTCCTTCATGGCTCCTTTCCACTGCTTTACCTCCCAGAGCCTGTTGCTTGATACCTATATACCTATTCTGTAGGTTGGGAGAAAAGTACAACTGGGAGGGAACAGGAGGAAATTGACTTTCTTTTCTGCAGACGGAGGAATCGCTGCTCATGTTGGGACCATGATGAGGAAGACCAGACTCTTAATAAAGAAGATTAGTGATAGGTAATCAGCACAGTACCTTAGTCCAAAGGAGGAGTGTGGTTGAAATGAAGTTCCTCTGGATCTTTTTCTGATCTTGCTGTGCAGGGGTGTTTAGGTGAAGATCAGTTTAAATCCTATATTTGCTTCCATATTCAAGTAATGCTGACATTGCAGGTGAAATCTCTGTTGCAACATGCACTGATGTCAATATTTTGTAATTTATCTCAATATTGACATCTTGTTCAAGACAATGACCATCAATGCATATGTCATACTTGTTTCTGACTACTTACTAAAATACTTGCTTTCTTATTGCAGGTAATTTGTAAAGTGTCCTATTGTTCAGTGGCTGATGTAGACAAGGCTGTTGCTGCAGCAAAAGATGCCTTTGAAAATGGAGAGTGGGGAAAGATGAATGCGAGGGACAGAGGCAGGTTATTGTATAGGTAAGTAGTGGATTACTTTTATATTTGGAAATAAAGGCCTTTGCCTGTGGCTTTGACTCTAACATTCCATTTTTTTTATTTGATTAAAAATCAAAGTAATGTAGCATTTAGTAAGAAGGGAAGTTTGGGAAAGTCAATATGATCCCACAAGAAAGAGAAAGCAGTTAAGAAGTGAACCCTGTCCAGGTGGAATCTCCTGGGTATAAAAACATGCTACGCCCTGGTCAAGAAGGATCCCTCAAAGGGCCCCCTCAGGCTTGTTCTACAAAGACCAAGGCTGCTTCACTGTCATTGGCAAGATAAGTTTCTCTTTTGGTCATCTCCTAGGCTGCAAAATGGGTGTCCATACAGAGGTTCACCCAGCACGGGTGCCTCCTCAATCAAGTCCACAGATTGGGCCATTTTGCCCACCAGGCTCAGTAGAACATTGTAATGGGGGTCCACTCCACTGTGAGTTTTCTCCTCAGAACCTCCACCTTTTGAGAGGTATTGCTTGGATGGTTATCCAAATAAAGACGGATCTGCAGTTAGAAGTATCCATCATAAGAACAAGTTACTTACCTAGCAGATTCCTCACTGCCCTCCCTCCCTCCCAGTCTGTGGAGTGAACACTTGTAATTGTTAAAAAAGGTCCCAATGTAGATGTGATACATTGTCACCTCCAATCTGTAGGTTGACCCAGGCCTAAAGGTGCAAAAAAAGTTAAAGATAACTGATGTCGGCGTGCAGGCCCAGCACTATATGTGGCTCCACTCTGTCCCTTTTGGAGGTAGTGTGAGGCCACCTCGGGGTCCAATGGCCCCGCCTGCCGATGCTCTGGAGTAATTGCTGGGAAAAATCGGTCTAACAGCCTCGTATATTCAAAAAGTGATGAATCTGCAGCTCGACAAATTATCCACCAGAGAGAGTATTACCAATAGTTATATTACGTTTTAGATAAAATAAGAAACCCCTATTCTGGTCCAATAGTTTTTTTCTTGTTATTGATGATCTTTTCCTTTGGACTAGTCCAAAGGGTCCTAGTTCTATTGAAACAGTTGTAGAAGCCCCCAAAAACCAAGGCAAGGCCAGGAAACACGAGCACCCCATTACATGTTTGAGCGTCGTCGTCCTCGTTAGTGAGGTAAGACTGGAGTCCCTTGGTCATAACGAGCAGGGGCATCACACCTGGACATACTGTTCCCACTTAGGGTAGACCACTTTGATAGAACATATTTATGATGGATGGAAATGGCTAAACAATTCAAAACCCCTGGTAATTGTTCTGCTGCTTATTGACTCAAGAAGCAGCTCGCCAAGGAGGCCAGAAAAGCTGGTATGCCTCCGGAGTTGCCTTTGTTGCTGCTTAGAAGGAGCATTATGTAGCTGCTCAAGCTGGATTGTTGCTTTTGGTTAGACTTGACTGATTTTGGTATGATTCTTCCCAATCTGATTGGCGCACACAAGCAAAAAAAAGTGATGGAATGGAATGCGCCCAGAGTATTCACCAGTAACTCATATTCACACTTTTCTTCACTTTTGTGTTGCCTAGATCAATATGTCTCACTTAGAAGTAAATACCTGCTCTTCTTTCCTTCTGCATGTTCCTGTTGCCCGTGAAGGCTCGCAGACCTCATGGAGGCGCACCAAGAGGAGCTGGCAACAATTGAAGCCATCGACTCTGGAGCGGTGTACACCCTGGCATTGAAGACGCATGTGGGAATGTCTGTGCAGACCTTCAGATACTTTGCTGGATGGTGTGACAAAATTCAGGTAAGGTGAATACAGGGCTTAATGCTGCCAGTGTTTGTGTTTAGCAGTGCTGAAACCAACAGGCGTTACAGTGGACCTCATTTTAGTGAGCGTGGACCAACTGGCCATACCACTTGACTCACGTGGCCATTTTATTTTACATCTTCAACTTCAGATGGAAATTAATAAATTGTGCATTTCGTCATAATCACTATGCTTATACCATACACTGTTTTGTTGATATGTACTAAATGCCCTATGAAAAATGTTTAGTAACGGGACATTATGGTACATAGCTAAAATAATGTTATTTATGTGAGCAGTAGATTGTCTTCTTTTTATTTAAATTAGGAGGAGCTTCTGTTATGTCATGTTCTGAGTGGGTTGTTGTTATATTTATCTCATGTAGAGATCAAAACAGTTTCTTTTCCAGAACCACTCTCCGTCAGGCAGAGAGAATACATGACATGTACGGTGAGCTAGGGTGGATATGACGTGAGACGCATGCCTTCCTCTCTAGGTATGTGGTTCTCAGCAGAATGCAGGATGAGCATAAAACCTGCCAACGAGCCAGGTGTTTTAGGTCCTGTTGTGTCGTTTTCCAGTCCGTTCTTGTGAGGGAGGACTCGTCCATCTCCTAGAAGGGAAATTGAATTTATCAGCTGTCAAAGCTCCCCCATCCCCCCGGACTCTACAGGCTGCAGAGACCCCTGTGCGTGAGTCTGGCGTCATAGCGTATTCTCAGGGATGATGTGACCTCTACCCCTTCTCCATCAGCGTCAGGTTGCGTCAACACCGACCATGGGACATCCACCCTGCAAGGAGGGAGTTGGGCTCACTTTTCTCATCCAAGCTCATTTTGCGCAAGAGGAGGCAGCCAGGGTCTTTAAGACACATCTGAAGAGAGTAGTGCCCAGTGTTTTAGGTTGGATTTGAGGCCCTATCTGCACCGGCTGAAAGACCCAGGCAAAGTTCTCTTGGTAGAGGAGGTATCATCAGAGACGTTGGGAGCTAGCTCCATCAACTGTTCTAACTGATTTTTATGATAACCGTTTTCTTCATTTTGACAGTTCCCACAGCAGCAGTCTGGTGTCGTCATTTTGAGAATTCATCAAAATGAGACAAAACTAACTGTTACTGAACATACATTAATTCTAGTACTGCGTATTTAGATGGTGAGTTTCCAACCTGCCCAACTTCTATTCATTTGATGCTGGTGGTATTTGTTTTTGACCACCAGATTTAATTTCCAACAATTTCAGTAAAAACACTGAAGGTAAATACCTCTGTGATATCAGCGACAGAGACCTAAATTACATGAATTCCAATCCGATTAAGTAGATACTTAGACTGGATTTATTCCCGATGGACTTCTATGTGTATTAGTTAAAATGTACCATAAACCTGACCAGTATCAGCGCCTGGAGTCTGATGATGAGGTGGGTATATTGCTGTTTGGTTTTGAGTTCCTGGGAAAAGGGTGTACTCCAGTCTTAGGCATATGTATTTTGAAACTGAAAACAGAGCTTTTCTTATTATGATTTAATTAATAATGTCCATTTCAGATTATGCTCTTTGTGCTAAGTTTTTGTAATTGTCTATTCTTTTAGGGTTCCACAATCCCAATTAACCAGGCCCGTCCCAATCGTAACCTCACATTTACCAAGAAGGAGCCAATAGGGTAAGACTCTGCTTATTACCTTAATGTTTTATGGTTACAAAATATATGTTGGCACACTCCACCCATGCTCTGAAGAGGATGTATTTCATATTAATTAATCCCCAAAAAATTCACCCTGATCTTGATAACGCTGTGGCTGCAGCTGTAGCTTATTCGATCCATGGACATTAACTGAAAATAATATTTGTGAAAGTTTAAGTCGAGTGTGATCATGTCTGGTCTGGACCTTATGACGTTGGACGTCTCCTCTCCCCTTTCTAGTTACCTTCATCAAACCCCAGCATGGCCCGTTAGTAGACCTTTTCTTACTGTCTGTGACTGCGACAAGTAACTCCGTTTAATGTTGATGCTAAAACATGTTCTCTTCTTTGTCCATTTTAGTGTTTGTGCAATTGTCATTCCGTGGAATTACCCCCTGATGATGCTGGCGTGGAAAAGTGCAGCGTGCCTGGCTGCTGGTAACACGCTGGTTTTAAAGCCGGCACAGGTAACTCAAGCACCTTCTGTCCATGCATTTCAGTGAATTTTATTGGGTATAGAGGGACATTTGTGGATACAGCCTCCTGGCACTGGAGGAAGCTGATGTTTCTGCCAAATTCATAGAGATGTTGGTAGTATCCGCCTCATTTTGCAAAAATGAATAGTGAGCGATGAGTGAGCAAGAAAGTAAATTTACAGAGATTTGTGAGAGTGGGGCTCAAAATGGCTGAATGATCTTCTCTGTCACCTCTGCCACAAATGTATAATCCTTTTCTTCAGCTGAAATCTCATCTCTGAAAGAATAAATGTTGTTTCCAACTTTAACTTCCTGTCACATCTGCAACTAGTCATAATGTCATATTAGTTTCCTCATATCTTTCAATGTAATTCTTTACTTTGATATGGTGTAGGCCCGTATAAACACTATTTGAATTAAAATACCCTAATATATGCAGATTTGCCATATGTCTAGTTATAGATGCTTTGTGAAAAATGCCTTGAATGTGCTAGATTTCCCAGTAAGCCAAGTTACTCATATTGTCCCAAAAGCCTTCATAATTGTGTCCAGCCTCTGCGTCCACCCATCTAAGTGCAGAAAACATTGAGTGGGCGGCAGGGGGCATGGTATGTATTGTGTGAGAGCTACAGAAATGTGATTGACTGCATTTAAGTCACACTCGAACTGCACAGTTGTTTATCAAAGTAACAGTGTTTCCTCTTTGTTGTATTTACGCTCAGGTTACTCCACTGACAGCCTTGAAGTTTGCAGAACTTACAGTACAAGCTGGCATTCCCAAGGGTGTCATTAATATTTTACCCGGTTCAGGTAGGTTTCGCAATAGTTCCTCAGGATTGTTAGTGCGGGGAACATAAATATGTCTCTCCCTGCTGTGACAATAACTAACATAGTTCAGTGAGACAAGCATAGTAGAGGTACAACAAGTCTCAACTGCAGAAACACGAGGTGGTTCGTCTCCGCGGGGAATGATGCCTTGAATTTATGGTTGTCTGTTTGGTTACAGCAACAATAAAGAAATAAAGAGAAGTAAAAAAACTGCAGAATCAAGCACTTTATGAAAACCAAGGTATTTGTATTGTCATACTCCAAAGTTTATGATAAATGACTGTGAAGGCGTTTCACAACCTATGAAGATTTAAGACCAAACTATTGTTAGTTCAAAAAGTCGACTCCCTCAGTCTGCGTCTGCTTTGAAAGGGTTGGACCCATTGCTGAGCCTTTTTTTGTAATGTCCTCTGTCAGGGGCGTAACAAAGGCCCCCCGCAGCCCCCGCGGTGCGGGGGGCCCCAAGCTCCAGGGGGCCCCCTCAGCACAGCACTCTGATTGAGCCCGGAGGGGGCCCCCCAGGTGCTTTGCAGGGAGGCCCCCTCAAGGTTCGTTACGCCAGTGTCCTCTGTATGTGATGGAGTATGGCAGGCAGGAGCCCATTGACATTGACTCCATGTGTCAATGCCCTGGTCAGTGTCTGGTGAAAAACATCTGGGATTGAAGTTACTTCCAGCCTTTGTACTGCCAAAAGTAAAGTTAGGCGGAGCTTCTAGCATGATCAGTTGAAGAGCTGCATGCATTCTTACCACACCTCGGCCCCTCAAATCCAATCCCTATAATTGCATCAAACCTTACTGCTAGGCTTTATTACAGAAAATCCTTTTCCCTTAAAATGCTGAAGTATTTCATGAGGCTTTTCCCACAGATTTAAAATACTGCTACTCATGTGTTTTCTCCATCCAGGAGGCTTTTTTAGGAGGCCGGATTCTCCCCAGTCTCAGACACAGTGTTGACATCTTTCTGTCTCCACAATAATGCCCTACTACTGGGAAAAGTATTACGCTATCTTTATCCATAGCATGTTTGGGAGCACGCTGTTGTCACATCATTTATGCAAATTAGATGGTATACTGTGCACATACAAATGAGGAGAGGTAGCATAACATGGCTGACAAAAACAAACCTAACACCAGCTAAGTACACAAGTCCACTATGAACTAATCTAATTCTGAAGGCGCTGCTGTGCTGCCAGTGAAACATTCCATATACAACAGAAGTGAGTACACTTTATAATGAAAAATAAAGTAAACGCTTGCTGCTCCAATAACTCATCTATTTTCACCTTTGATGTTTTACCGTCACTGCTCTTTCTTGGAAGTAACAAGATGGCCACATTTGGCATTTCCTCATCAGTCTCCCAGGAAACAATCTACCACAAAGTAAATAATCATCCAAATTATAACTTGCATTTCATATTGCAAGCGACTTGCGTACATCAGGGAACACCATGAAATAAAACACTACTGCCCTAAAAAGAACAAATAACTAAAAAGAGGTTTTTTGGCATGAAAAGCTTTTTGTCCACTGTACTTTGTTAGGAACCTAACAGGAGACTGTGGGAGCTTTTCAAAACCATTTAGATGTTCATTAAAACTTGTCTTGATATTCCCATAAGAATTTTCTTCTCACTGCTTATGTGAAATGGTAAATGTGTGCCCAGGCCTCCCGTCAACAGCAGTCCGGGAGAGACATATGCACACGACACACAGAATTGTCCCCAGAGCGCGAATAGGTGTTATTTTATTTATTTACCTGAGAAAGATGAAAGGCTGAATGGGTTTACCAAAGATTCAAACCTATGCCATGTATGTTTCTTGGAGGGTGCTCACCCTAAGGGGCATTTTTGGTAATGCATGTTTTATTGGGCCAGTATGGAAAGAGGCATCTCAGCGTGTGCTGTGCTTTGGCAACATGTAAACGGGCAAGGATACTGCTTTATTGGTGCCATATGGAGATTCTTACATGTTCTCTATATAGGGGTGTTCGGGTATTATCAAGTGTTCACTGATGTGAACAGTCCAGTGTGGTCTAGATTGCACCACATGCAAGTAATATTCGTAAAGACAGCTTGGCATAGAACATTCAAAACTACAAGTAATATTATCTTTACATTCTATCACCATTTGACCAATTGGTGCCATTTTGGTTAACCATTTCTTGGGGGTAATAGCGTCACATATCTGTGATGTACTCTTATCTCTATCAAGTTCTAGCTGATGTGTTTTTTGAAATGTCATAGTCTTCTGAAAATGCTCTTAAGTAGTCCTACTACCCCACTACTAAAAGATTCTTTACATTCTATCCTCTTATCAACAATGTTATTGGTCTAATGTACACTTTAAATTCCGTTGTGCACCTCTCCCACTAACACTTCAAACAACACGTCCTTTGGGGCACGGATCACAACACTATACCATTGTACTATAGGCCAGGAACCTTTTCGGTGCTGGGGATATGGCTATTAGTATTTAAAGTGCTGTTGCTGCAGTGGAGAATGGGGGCCTTTTATGCAAACTATCAGTTTTTGGATAAAATATTTGGAACCTGGTATTTAGTAGTAGAGGTTGTCTTACTTTCTTCGTCCACGATGCTGCTTAAGATTATCTTTAAGCCTTTAAGTTAAATAATGGAATCTCCTAATTTTCAATAATTTACTACATCCCAGGAAGTCCATTGTCCTGGTACATATTATTCAGACATCCCAGTAACACTGCTTCATTTGAACGGGTGCTAGAAGGCGGGGCTCAACAGCACTTATTTTTGGAAGGCTGCACTTATTTTTCTTCACGAGACTTTGACCCAAAGTGACCATGGGAGGGGGGCAGAGCTTGCCTGGCTCCAAGATGGCCGTGCGGTAATTGAGCACCGCCACACACCAGAACACTCCGTTAGGAATCCGCAGCTTTCATCGCGCAGCTGCTGCTGAGAGGCTGACAATACTGACGATCCCTACCTGCTGCGCCGGCTGATGCCTCTATCACGCTCCCTGTCTGTCCGGAGCCGTCATACTGGTCGCCTGGGTGCGGAGCGGTGTGGGGCCTATGTTGCCGGCTGGGGAGCAGGGCGCCCTGCAGCACGCCTTTTGAAGACCCTAGCGGCTTCGAAAACTGAACGAACTGGATCCTGGTCCGGGTGGTGTGGGGCCTGAGATCGTAAGAGGTGAGTCCCGGCACGGGCGGCTGCGAGGGGGCCACTTCTGACTGGAAGCCTGCTCGTGATCATATCCACAGACGATAGATAACTGCGGGCCTCACTCTGCTTGCCGCTCGCTGCCCCGGCCTTCCTCCTCTGACTCCTGAGCTCCGACGCTGGCCTCGCCCTTGCCTGATATCGGTAGTCCTGGACGGACGTTGCAGCTGGTAGCGGTCATATCCTCAGCTGCCCCCTCTGCTGGGCAACGTTGCAGCTCCTATACAGATGTCATCTCCTGATGTTTGGCCACTCTCCGGCATGTACACGACTACACGCCAGCTCTACTTGTACACTGTTGTGGAGGTCCTCCCCGTCACTTCCCAGCTGCTGTCCCCCCTGACAGATAACTACCACTGGGGCTCGACATGTTGCAGAGGCCTGGTACCGCAGTAATTGCACAAATAGTGTGTTTTGGTGTGCTGGCATTTCTACCTCCATTGCCCGGGGGTCAGAGAGGCAATATACCCGGCTTGAGGCCTTCCAGTGGCTAGGTGCTGGACCACGTGCTCTCCGTGAGGCATATCCACCGGCTGCTAGCACTATGGGTAAACCGGATAAATCTCAGCCCAAGATTACTTTTGAGCACCGTAAATCCCGGCGCAGCGAGGATACAGCTGAGACCGAGGGGTCTGAAACAGAAACTCTTCCTGATGACCCGGTTAGTGATATCAAGCAAATTATAGTGTCCATGCAGCAGGGTCTGACCGCAATTGATTCCAAGATCGACTCCTTGGCCTACCGACTGGGCAGAGTATCTGAGAGGGTTGACATACACTCCGAGCGACTTAGCATGGCAGAACGCCGAATCACGGAGGTTGAGGAGGCCCAGACCGACTTGGGTGGGGTCCAGGCCAGAATGGAGCGCGCATTATCGGCCCTGCAGGATAAGGCCGAAGATTTGGAGGCCTGCTCGAGGCGCAGGAACCTCCGCATCACTGGCCTGGCCGACTCCACGGCAACAGGCAACATGGAACAATTTGTTGAAAATATGCTCAAGGCACTACTGGGGGCCTTCAACTTTTCATCACTGTTTGTCGCGGAACGGGCGCACCACTCTCTTGGCCCCAGACACCAGCCTGGTGCCCCTCCGTGCCCCATTATTGCCAAACTCTTGAACTATCGAGACAGGGACGCGGCGCTGCGGAGGGCAAGAGAACTGGGCACTTTGCGCTATGAGGGGGCTTCGATCTCACTCTTCCCGGATTTCACTTTTAAAGTGCAGGAAGCCAGGAGGTAATTTGCTCCCCTGAAATGGAAGCTACGAGAATACAATATGGAATACGTTATGCTCTATCCTGCACGTCTCAGGGTACTACTCGAAGGCAAAGCCAGAATCTTCTCGGATCCCCAAGCTCTGCAAAAAGCCCTTTAAGAATGGGACAAGAATGCAAAACGAGACAAAGGAAGGAGTGGTAACTTGTTGGCTGGTGGTGATTCTGATAACCTAGATGACAATGATTAAAGCGGGATGTTTATGCACGATTAGTCCATATGTTGTGCTACTCTGCCTGTGGTGGTTCCATGTGGCATACTAGGGGTTGATATGCATATTATTTGTGGCCCGTGGGCCAGGATATTAATAAGATGATTAGATACTCCCCCTGCAGTCCTATGTCTGCTCCTTATCTAAATTGTGCACAAGGGGAGGGGAAGGAGGGTTCCCCCTTGTTCCTATGAGAGGTGTCACACTGGCGTATTCTGATCTGATGGGCCACATCTTTACTGAAGTTTGGACTATTGCATATGTTGTGACGCATTGTGATTGAAGCTACCTATATAACGCTTTGGTGTGTGGCGGGAGGATGGATTAGCATGTGTGCGTTGGGTAACATCCGCCCCTTCGTGTTTCCCACAGTTGCTCTCTATTGTTTCGGGGTTTGTATTTTTATCTATGTATTGTCTGGGATGATGTTGTTGGAGTGTCTGGTTATTGGGTGGGATGCTACTTGCCTTTGCAAAGTTGGGGTACGCAAGGCATGGGAGGGGGCAGGGTTGGGATTTTATTTCGATTTTTGTTTTGATGCAGATCATGTACTCTTTTTCCTCATTGCTGTGTGGGTCGCTAGGGGTGGCATCGGGTGGCGGAGATATCAATGGTTCTTCCTTTGCATATGACTGGTACTAACACTGGTAAGACTCAGCATTAACAGGTGTGCCTACTAACGAGGAATGTCAGGGGGCTAATCGATCATCGAAAGGTGCAGATTATTTTTTTTGCATACATTAAGTGTTGGGAAATCGATATTGCTGTATTACAGGAAACTCACCTTAACCCTGGCAGTAAGTTATTCACAGGTAGGGGGCTATCGGGATCAATCCATGCCGCCTGCTTCACTTCTCACTCCAGAGGAGTATTGACGTGGGTCAACCCTAGGTCAGACCTACAGTTGGACTGCCTCGAGTCCGACCTGGCGGGCAGGTATGTTGTTTCCAGGTGTCATGGGGTTGGATCTTCTCATTGTTAACTCTTATGCCCTGAACTATGACGACCCGCTGTTCAACCAATCGATTTTCTCATTACTTAAGGTCTGCATGCCCACCACCGTGCTATGGGGGGGGGAGATTTTAATTTGTATATTGGACACTGATCTTGACCGATCAAGAGGGGCTCCTCGTCCCCTATCGAATTCTGCCAAGGCCATACATGACATATCTCTACAACTGCAGCTGTCTGATGTTTGGACAGCCAGGTCCGACCAGCGGGGTGGTTTCACACACTACTCAGCGCAACATGAAAGTCCATACGCGCATCGACTATTGGTTTATTTCACATACTCTAATGCCTACAGTTCATGACAGTGAGGTGCTACCTCGTTCTTTCTCAGACCACTCGCCTATCCTCCTCCACTATATTGGCTCCCTCTCGTGGCTTTCCTCCGTTCTTGTGGAGATTTCCCCCTTACTCTCTGCTCGATTCAGTCTTCAAATCCGATTTACATACTGCTATCTCTGAGTTCTTTGACATTAATGTGGGCTCGGTTGATTCCTTTGCTTCGGTTTGGGAGACGTTCAAAATATACCCCCAAGGGGTAGCCATAAGTAAACATGCAGGAGTCCTCCGCTGTATTAGGGGCCGGCTAGCTTAGTTGGAAAAACGGCTAACCACTCTGGAAGCCGAGCTATCTGTCAGTAATACTCCTGAGTTGAGGGAGCAGCTCACGACTACTTTGGCTAACTTTCACGATTAGGCGGATTGTGAAGTTAAGCATATGGGAAAATACGCTTCGGCCAGGGCATACGGGGAATCCGATAGGCCAGGTTCTGTGCTTGCTGCTCTGGCTCGTCGCAGTTCAGAGTCTAGACACATTACTGAAGTACTCGATGAGGACGGCTCTGTCCTGACGGAGCAAGATTCGATTAACAATCGATTTCGTAACTACTATCAGGACTTCTACAGCTCTAAGATCACTCCTAGTGAGGATGATATAGCGCAATATCTCGAGTATATTGAATTAGCGTGGCTGCAAAACTGGCACCGTGAGTTTTCGATGTGCCACTGAGAACGAGGAGGTCCGACTCTCCTTAAATTCCATGTGTGAAGGGAGCGCTCCTGGTCTGGATGGTCTGACGGTCTCCCTTTATAAGGCTTTTAGTGATCTTTTTATACCTCATATCGTCACCTTATTTCAGGAAATGGGCGCAGATGAGATAATGCCCCCGACCATGTGCGAAGCACTGGTCATCACTCTGCTGAAACCTGGCAAGGATCCCCGCGAATGTCCCTCTTATCGCCCACTGTCTCTAATTACCGTGGACACTAACATTTTCGCTAAAGTGTTGGCCAATCGGCTCTCCCCTCTGCTGCCTCAACTGATTGGGCCGGAGCAGGCCGTATTTATTACTGGTCGCACGCTCGCCTATAACCTGCGTACAGTGTTTGAAGCCATTCAACATGTTCGACCAGAGGTCCAGGCTGTGGCGGTCTTTTTAGAAAAGGCCTTTGACTCCATAGAAATGCCGTTCATGCATGCAGTGTTACGCCGTATGGGCGTTGGTGAGGTCTTTTTGCAACTCATTTCGGTGTTGTAGAATTCACCTACGGCGCGTGTTCGCACGGGTGATAAGGTCTCAGCCCCATTTCATATCTTGCGCTGTCCCCCTTATTTTATGCTGTTGCAGCTGAACCCCTGCTGAGGGCGCTTCGGGAATATCCTAGCCACCGCGGACTTCGTTTCCCCCACTACAATTTAATTGTTTTGGCCTACGCTGATGACATGCTTCTATATGTTCGCAACCCTGATACTCACCTTGCCCCGGTTATTCGGGAAGTATTGCGTTATGGAGGCCTTTCAGGCCTAAAAATCAACTGGGACAAATCTATTATATTTCCACTGACACCTGCAACTAATCCAATCACACTAGACTACCCACTCCAATGGACAACAGATCCGGTGCGATACCTTGGTATCCAAATCCATACTGATGCAGACTTGGTTCTAAAGGCGAACTATGGCAGGGCGATAGATAAACTTGGAGACGACATAGACCGATAGATTCGGCTCCCACTTTCTGTGGCTGGGAGTGTCGCTCTGATGAAGATGGTGGTGCTTCCTCGCTTGCTTTTCCTTTTTGTTAACATCCACATGGTTGTGCCTCAGTATCTGTTTCGTGAGCTGCGCTCCCTGATGAATAAATTAGCATGGGTGGGTAAGACGGCTAGGGTCGCCTTAGACACTCTTATGTTGC
This sequence comes from Triturus cristatus, assembly GCF_964204655.1. Classification (NCBI taxonomy): domain Eukaryota; kingdom Metazoa; phylum Chordata; class Amphibia; order Caudata; family Salamandridae; genus Triturus; species Triturus cristatus. The sequence continues at coordinate 747,936,212 of NC_140585.1, read as the reverse complement.
CTTACACGGCGGGCGGCCTGGGTGCCCCGAATCTAGAACTTTACTACAGAATAGTGCAGGCCTCGCAGGCTCATAGCTGAGTGCATGGCCCACAGGATCTACCGCATCTCCAGATCAAACGGGTGGCTGCCTCACCCCATCCCCTACCCTGTCTTCTCACTCGGGCCCTCGAAAAGATGCAAAATATTGGACTCAGTTAACTCCATGGTTCATGCGTGAAACGCACTACTTAACTTATTTAGCGGTGCTCAACTATACTCGCCCCTTCTATAGGTGGAATGGTGCCAATGGTTTGTCCTTAGATCAGAGAGAGGTACTATCAGTTCCTTGCGTAACCTGAATATACGAACAATGGGGGACCTATTCAGACGAGGCCGGGTATGTACATGGGAGGAAGCGTCGGGGGTGCGACGAGGCTCCGATGTCGCTCACGAAATTCCAATTCTTTAGAACCCGACATGCTCGGTGCTGGGGGATGAACTCCTGGAACCTATGGAAATCCCTCCTTTGGCTATCCTGCTGGGATCTAAGGCACCTGGTAAACTAATTTCTCGGCTCTACGCTGCGTCTATACTCCCTAAGGTTTATCCCCAGACAAAGGCTAGACTAGCCTGGCAGGTTGACATTGGTGCTCCCATCACAGACGAGATTTGCGTTTACTGCTGCGAAGTCACGCGCAAGATCTCTGTTAATGGCCGTCACAGATTAGCGCACTTCAAATTCCTGAATAGAGTCCATTATTCCCCACAATGACTGCATAGATGTGGTTAACATGAGTTGGATGCTTGCGAGCGTTGTCATATGTCCGGAGCTGGGTTCTTTCATGTTGCGTGGCTGTGTCCACAAGTAGAGGTCTATTGGTCACAAATTTGTAAAATGTTGAGCGACATCGTGGGACTCTATAACTCCGGATCCCCTAGTGGCGCTAAATAAATAAATAAAGCGCTCGTAAATTAATAGCAATGGGTCTTCTGCTTGCCAAGTGCAAACTTGCCATGAGGTGGATGCGTGGCCCCGTTCCTACAGTCGCTGAATGGGAAAAAGATATGTTGTATTGTAATACACAGTCAGATGTTTATAACGAAATGCGACCCCCTTGTAACCGACCAAAGAGTTTCTGGGGACTATTTGCGCAATACCAACTGTCTAAACAGGACAGTGATGACGCTCAGGAAGTGTGATGAGCGGACTGTTATCAACCCGTAACATATTGGTCTCCTTGTTGTACTATGTCTGCATATCTTTATTTTCCTTCTCGAAATTAGATGTATCTCTCCGTTCCGATATGCTTACTTGTGTATATTTGATCTCATTTGTGTTTAACAATGGTGCTTTGCTGTACTCCCGCCTCCTGTAGGCCACACAGACCCATGTATGTTAATATTCTTTCAATGGTGCCTTCATTGATTATGTGATCTGCTTTTTGTTTATGATATGTTTTTGTTTGTAACTCATTGTTTGACTTGAAACTTTAATAAAAACATTTTAAAAAAATGACCAAGGGAAAGAGAAACACAAAAGGGAGATGAGGAGGAAGAGAAACACAGAAAAACAGTGACAAAGTAAAAAAAGGAGGAATGACAAAAATAACCTGCTAGAGTAAGTTAAAGGGGCAGGTAGCGTCTGCTGGAGAATAAAAGAGGCATTAGATGGAACCAAGACTAGACAGCTGAGATATTTGGCAACCCAGACATCCAGTAGCACCTCATCCGAGGTCTTCTAGGGCCACAACACATTTTCTTTTATGAAATTGAATTAAGACTTACCAATAACATAAAAAAACAATTAAAAGGCATTAAAAGCGTGTGATTTGCAGCACCCCTAACAAATATTGTTTCTAATTTTATTTCATGAAACAAATGTTTTATTTATGCTCTGTTGAAATTTAAGAAGTTTGCATAAAGATAAAATTGAAAGTGGAGCTACAGACCGTAGTCGAACTGTATCTGGTGGTATGGACACGGACAGTTTGTGATCATGAAAAATAGAATCTGAGCACTTATTCTAATGAGGAGTTGTTGATGCTGGTGAAAGTGTACATGCTGATGCTGACTGTTTTTCTCCTCTGATAACAAAGGTGGCCTGGTAGGACAGCGGCTGTCAGAGCACCCGGACATCCGTAAGCTCGGCTTCACCGGTTCGACCCCCATTGGAAAACAGATCATGAAAAGGTGATGCCTGCAAATATGTTAGAGTGTAATTTTCTAGATGTTCATTAATGTTAATCAGACAAAATATCTAATGTCAAAATATCAAAAGGTGTAATGCCTAAAATACACAATATACAGAAGTCAAAATAAATAAAATTAAATATTAAATTGTGTAAGGTTGGGGAAGTCAGTAGGCAGCCTAAAGATATTTCATAAAGCAGAAAAAGGGTCGTTGAACAAGGAGGCAGATGAAGAGAGAGAAATGGTGCGGGCACCGAAGCCACAAGGGTTTAAAGTGGTCTATCCCCTAGAGAGCGACTTAGGACACTGCAAGGAGGCAGTGTAAATAACAACAAGCATTTGCAATCCAACAGGTCTCGCATTTACGCGAGACATATTGCATTGCAAATGGTAGGCATTACGGACAACGGGAGGGAGGGTGGGCAAGGCACTGACAACGGGAAGGCAGGCGGGGGGAGAGAAGGCACGGACAACAGGGAGGGCGGGCGGGGGGGAAGGCACAGACAACGGAAGAGCAGGGGGGAGGCAGGGACAACTGGAGAGAAGGGGGAGTAAAGAAGGCACCAAGGCATGTTGTGCCTACAGTAGGAGAACCTCATTTAACGAAAATCGTGCTCACAGTCTAAATAACACATACCATGTAACCGAAGTAAAGGGCCCAGTCGCAATGGGAGGTGACAAATGAAGAGGATGTGGTACTAAGGAAGGACTAATAAGCCTATTGACGAATAGAAAGCCAGCATTTAGGACAGACAATGAAACAAGCCAATGGCAAATGTGGGCGGAGAGTGAGCAGGGCTTCTATTCTCTACTCCTCTACAATAAGTCTTGCAAAACAGCGCATGCGTGCTGGCTCTAGGCTCAACCTAAAAAACTGTTCAGTCATGATACAGGGGGAATGGCGGTTCTTGCATTGTAGATATTTTTAGGACCTTTTTTTCTTGTGATATTTTGGAATGCCCTATTACTTTATTATTAAATTATAGATTAGATATTATGCTACAGATGCATGTAGGTTGGATAGGTGTCCTTCCAGTTTTGTGTAGATGACTACTCGCAGATAAAGACACTGATAAAATGTCAACTGTTTCTATTCCAAATAAATGTATCCGAGTGTTTTGGCCCATCTGGTTCATACATCCAAGTTTGAAAGAAGGCAAGTGTGACTTTTTCCTCCTGTGCCACAGCATCAAAACATTATGTGGCATCCCTAATCTAAATGCTTTAACCAGCTTGGGTCCTCTAATAAACATTTTTTTAAAAAAATTGTATTCTTATTGTAGGAAGTGTAATTCCTAATGTTATGATTTGATCTTGCTTAAGACAATCACTGCTCACTTCTTCGTATGACTCAAACACAAAACAGCAAATGTTTCTGAATTATATGTCCGAAACTCCACAGCCTCTTTTCAGGATCTAAATCGAAAAAAGTGTTCTCTTTTATAAATTGATATATGAGCGTTTCAAAACTATACAAACCCGTCCAAATGATGTGATTATCGGTAACAAGTAATAACCTTTTGTTTCACTAAAACAGCACATTACAAGGGTTGGCACTAGTATTTATTACCATACTGAAGGCACTAACTGTGCTGTAGTACAGAACATATAGGAGGGTAAGCATGCACAACATGACCAATGTATTCCCACATAGAGGGATTATCATAGTACTTGGGTTGACTAAAAATGTTCTTTGCCATGGCTGCCAGATCCTCTGCTGCTTCCAGCAGCACCAGCGGGCCTCAAAGAGATCTTTAAAGGTACATGCATTTGCTTATGCCACAGATCTGCCGTTGAAGATGGGAGTATTGCTGGCTCTCCAATGCTGGGCAATATATCTTGGAGACAACACCAGACCCTGGTCCACCAATGCCTTAAAGTACTGGTTGTCTTTGATACCCTTGGGTATATGCGGAAGTACAGGTTTAGGAGAGGGAGGAATAATTTATTCAAAGATTTTCGAGAAAGGGATTAAAAAATCCTACCCCAAAACGTTTGAATGAGCGGGCACTTTCAAACCACGTGAAACAAGGTGCTATCATACGACTTGCATCTAAGGCATGTCAGAGAAAATTCCCTGCTTGTTCACCATAACCTGTTGCATGAATAATAGACTGCGGATGTGCAAGCTATGTAAGGGGAGAGTTGGAAGATGTGGCTATTTCTTTGGGAAACACAAGGGCAAACCACATTTTCATCCTAAGTCTGTAATATCCTGGGGAAGGTGTCATGTGGGTAGTATGCCATTACATCACATACTGCAACATTGGGAGCCACTACATAGCTGCCACTGCATCAGGAGTCACTAATGTAGGAGCACCAATCACATACTGTGTTTTTATAAATTCTAAAATATATATTTTAGAATAGAACCCCCCCCCCCCCCAAATATATATATAATATTGGGTTTTCTGGGGGGGGGTTATTTTTTTTGCCCTTTGGATGGAGTATTTAGCCAACCATGCCCATATATTTATGTAATTAATTAGCACCATTGAGTGAAAGATGTATAGATATATATATATATCCTATATAAATGTAGTTCATATAGTACATATTTATTTATAATTTAATTATAAAATATTTAATAACCTAGAAAATATGGAAGAATAAGACTTATACTATTTTTTAAATTCAAAATAGTTTCATTACAAAACATTTAGTAGCCTATTTTGAGTTTAGAAACTAATGTAACACTATCATTTATTGGGACATTATTTTCTAAATTCAAACTACGTTATTAAATATTTTATAATTACAATATTACTATATATATTTTTCTGTGTGGCCCATTGTATTGGAATGTTTTATCATCTACGGAAAAGTTGAGCTATAGACCAAGACGAAACGTAAAACTTTCACGTGATTCGTGACTCAAAACACAATCTCGACAGCTGCCATTATAAATAGTGAGTTAATGTGTAATTTTGAAACAAAATGTCAACTTTCACATAGAGTTAGGGGAAAAAAGATACAGAAGGGCTGTTAGAGAGAGAGGCAGAGATATTTTGTCATAGAGGGGAGAGCCAAAGGCTGTGCACACCGAGGTTTGAAAGCAGGGTGAGCCACAGCCACTCAAAGAAGAGAAAGCCCGTCAATACAGGGTGGAGAGTGTATACATTGAGGCAGGTGAAGGTGTATTCTCGAGGGACTCAAAAACCACTATGTATCTCCTGTGGTTGTCCTGCAAAATCATCTAGGGATGAAGGGGTGAGTTCCCACGTAAAAGAATAGCCACACCGTGGCACCTCTAGTGAAACCCAAATGAAGGACATTTGAGTTTTACCAGGGAATACCACAGTGGTCCTAAAGAGAGCAGTAGGATACAATTAAGTGTGTCTGTTCAAGAAGAAGAATCATGTTTCAAAGCCCCTTTTTTTATCGTCTCATTCAGGCAATTGACATTCTAGGATAAAATCCGCACTGGTGAACTGTGGAAAGAATTGCGATAGGTGGCCATTAATAATTGGGTGATTAAAAGCCGTAACTGTGACTTGGTAGTGCCAGATTTGCCATCCTGGAGTCTCAGTGATATGTTACCCGATGAAGGATTAATACATTTATCAAGAACTGGAAATATGCACACTTAATCCCATCTCTGCCCCATCCCTATACTTCCAAAGTGAAGTATGTTTTTCCTACTGCAATTCATAGTATTAAGCTACCCAGGAAGGAAGCTCAGGTCTACTTTGATCAGTCACGCCCATCACCCAAACAACTAAAGAAATCACAGGGCGAAAAAGTGGGATGAGCATGTTGCGTGGCCTGCAACAAACTCGTGCTGTGGACACTTACCAATGATGTGCTCTTGAAGAAATATTTGAAAAAGTGTGGTCGTCTTATTTATTCCTGAAAATACGATTTGGTGGACAAGGGCTTCTCATGCCTGTGGGTCAGGACACTAGTGGTGTTAGCTAAACAATTGGACAAGATAATGCAGGTTCCAATCAACTGAAAGTAGAAGTGGTTAAACATGTGCTTATTGGAGTTTGAACTGTATTACTTGCCTGGTCTTGATACTGTGCCATATAGTGATTGCGTGGGAAATGGTGAAGGCCTTCAGGTAAATACAGTTCTGAGACACACATCTAGGTAGTTTATTTCTTAGGGTACACAAGTAGACGTTGTCAATAGGGGTTGTCTGTTGACTCGGTCGTAGGCATGCCTGTAGGCAACATCCTGGGACATCTCTGAATATAGATGAAGATATAAACCTAGTCATGCCGTTAGATAAGTACAAGTTTGTACTGTGCATGTGCGGAGATACAGTAATGCAACATACTTGTTTATAGAAGTTATTCTGGTCGTTCCTGATTGAAACAATTATGTCAGAGAGACAAAACCCTTTTCGATACCGCTAGGAAGATACAATCCTGTGATGTTCCATGCCTGGGGAAAGCATGTCAACTAAAACAATCTTAGAGGTTTTTAAAGTTGGTGCAGGAGTATGATATTCTTATTGGATGATTCCTGCCCAAATAGCCACATGATGTTCTAGGAAATTCCATTTTGTAGAAGACTTTAATAATCAGGTTTTATCACGCGTATTTATATTGAACTTTCTAGTGTTCATTCTCTGTCTTCCTATTTATCTGTCATGGTAAACACACCGAGATTGGGCGACTGACATTTCGGAACAGAATAGATGCTAATGGGAAGAGCGACACGGGCATGGTATTGGAACGAATAATCAGGCAGTGAAGTATCTTTCCTGGTAATACAATTAATCATTTATCACTATTGTGCTTGCTGCTGTGCCAGTCCCACATCACTACTAACAATAGTAGTGAGAATTTAGGAGGTGATTAGAAGTGAGGATTTCTTTTCACCTCTTTGTTTGGATGAAGTTAGTTTTGAGTTTACCATTTGCAGCAGAGTGCCCATAAAGTGAGTTTTCTGTTTTTAAAATAAAAAGGTGTGATTCATTTTAATGTCTAAGCTATCATGGTTTTCCGTTCATTTCCCCTTCGCCCCTACAGCTGTGCAGTGAGTAATTTGAAAAAAGTGTCTCTCGAGCTTGGTGGAAAATCGCCGCTCATCATCTTCAATGACTGTGATCTTGACAAAGCTGTGAGAATGGTACGTATCAGTCTTGTGAAGAGTGCTTAATTTGTGCTGGTGGTTGCAGCTGGTGGGCATTAGCACTCATTTTTGCAGTCGGCACATAGCTTTCATCATCACCCTTTGGTGCAGAGCAAGAGAGGGAAAGACAGAAGACGGAAGGAGGAAGTGAAAGCTAGGAATCTGTGAGTAAGGGGGAAAGCAGGCTACAAAAGAGTCTGCAAGAGTGAAAGAGAGACAGGAATAATAAGGTTTAGAAAGATGAGGCCTAAGATGGAATCAAGACTAGCCAGCCTTGGTATTTATCAAACCCAGAATTTGGAAGCCAGTGGGCTCCTAAGGAAAATCTTGGGCGTCTACACTAATTTAAAACATAATATGCGTAGGAAGCACCTTGTGCCAGACCTAGTGGACGCCACATTCCAAATCTGCTTATAGAGAAGTTAGAGGACAGCAGACATTACAACCATCATGCACATAAAGCCATGTTAACCTGTAATAGGCAACAGGTCTCAGTCTAAATCGTGGTGGAAAACCAATGATATGTGGTGCAATGCAGTACACTGGGGGTATAGCTCTTTCCACTTTCATCTGCGAAATTCAAGTGTCTTTGGTAAAGGCTGGTAGATTTATATTAAAAAATAATGTCTCTCATATTTATTTGTCAACAGTTAACTTCAATCTTCATAGCACACCCGTGTTTACACAGTAGTTTCTCAAAAATTCATATGTGCTGATCCCTAAGAAAAGCTTGCTAGGTTTCCAGAATTGTCTCCATGCACCCCCCTTCTAAATTGTGTATGTTGTATTTGGGTTCATATTGTGACTGTGCTCACACTGCTGTAATTTAAAATCGGGTGAAGCGAAAAAAACAGATTGACAAAAAGATTGTTGATCGGTGCCCTCAGTCCTTTTTCTTTTCTGGCCAGACACAGTTCTGTAAGTTTACAGCCTCAAGTCTGATTTCTCTCACCACTGCTCGGTTACTAGGCCCTCACATGCCTAAATCTGACCGGGTGGGGTAAGTCGCCAATGGTGGCTAATCTGAATAAATATTTGGAGGGGGCTGAGGCTTGCGTAGGGGACCTGAAGAGCACATGAAGTACCGCTATCTGTGTAAAATGTTATCCCTGAGAAACCTTTGTGTGTCACCTCTTGATCCATAGGCGTATATCCCAAGGCAGATTCTGTCATGACTGTGATGACCAGCAAGGTGCTATCATGAGTGTAGCGAAATTGGCATTTCCACGTCTGTGTCCCCCTTATGTCAATGAGCTTTCTATTTTCTGTCATAAGTTTAAACGTGCCTTGTGAATTCCCTCTGTGCAGTAAAATGTATGGCAAGTCTTCACACTTTGCTATTTACACTTAGAGGCAGGTGATGTAATAGCCACCAGAGCCGAGCTTGCAATATTATCTGTCTTCCGCCTAGTAAGGGACATATGTGTCTTAACCACCCTACCATATACATGCGATTTTCATACATGGGCTAAAGAAGCCAACCGACCTCCTGAGGGGCAAGTTGGCACAGGCATTTTTGTCCTGGACCTTTTCAGTCTGCCCCTTTCTCTGAATGCGTGCCATGCTCGAGGGAGTGATAGCTCCATTTTCCACAAGTTAGGTTCACCAGGAACTTGCCAGTAAATAGAAGCTGTTAACCCTTCGGTAGTTATTGGCTAGTGGTGCAGGGAGTGTCTGTGGTGATGCACACTCTGGGCCCTAACTCATAAGCCTGACTAAATTGAGTCATAAACTAACAGTTTCTTCGATCGCCACTGTTTCCAATCTCTTGTACAGTTCACTCTAAGAGAACCCCATGCATACTTATAGGCCACTCTATTGAATATTTTCTGTTGTCACATGCTATGTACATTGACCACAACATGAGCGGTTGCATTCTCTTTACCCTCTTGGGGATAACTTCTATAAGTGAGTGAATGCCAATAATACCTTCCCTGTAAGATATACCAGATTCAACAAACTCTGTATTTATATATTCATTGGCTCCATGTTCTCTGATGGAAATCCTAGGACACCCACACCAGAAGCTTTGAAATCATCTGTCTCGTTATTGTTCGTACTGCTGTGAACATCATATATTTTGGTTATCCTATGAGACGCGATGAGCACGCTGTGGCCCGCCTGGCATGCAACGAAGCAACTTTGTGCTGGAATCCTTTGAACTGAATTCAACAATATGCTTTTTGTCTTTTATTAGTACAAAATCAGTATCCAATGCTTACTATTATCAATGGCATATTTCTTGCCATTGATGTTTGCGACCATTCACCTTCTCTGGCCCTTCACAGCCTAATTCATGTGACCTTCCATCTTCTTGGTATTTCAAGGACTCCGGGCAAGAAATAAGGTAAATGATAATTAGTGGTATCCCCCTGTAACCTTAGCCAAAAACGAGTCTGTATTTACAAATGGTTATCACAACCCAGTGTTCCCTTAATATCACACTCCTGCTCTCCCCATGCTGTTTTATTAGGAAGAGTTGAGAATATAAAAGGCCGATGTTGCGACACCCCTGCCATGTCACCATCAGATGCTAGGGCAGTTTGTACATGCTGCAGACTGTGTTTGCTTACAACTACAGCCTCATCTGATCTTAGTGCCAGAGGTATGGGCTGTGTTTTTTGCTCATCAAAAACTGTCAATCAAGAGAATAACGTCATTGTGCAATACAAGCGCGGAGCATAAACTCACTCAGGCTCTTTCCTCAAGATAAGCCAAGAAGACCATATATAAGAAGGGACAGTACAAACAATGGCAGTATTGCCTGTCCGATAACATAATAATAGGGCATCATCATAGGATCTTATTTCTTTATTCTTAAACAAGGCTTTTAGCCAATTCCGTCATGGGCCAGATGTTTTTGAGCAAAAAATGTAGCATTGTAATTTTACCCCCCAATGTACATGTGCGATATTGGGACAGATCTGCGACCCATTTAGAGCAATGCACTCTGGTTGGAAAAGTTCCTAATATAAATGTAATATATAACATGCCCTTCATTTTTGGTTGTAACAAATCTTGATATGGCGCTTGGCTAAGGGTATAATGCGCAAAATAACCAGCAGTCAGAGGGCTCATGTTGCTGCTAGTAATGGTGCATTTTGAGCGCAAATAGGCCTCCTTAACAGCTAAAGTGCTCTCAGCATTATTTTGACTGGGGCCCTGCCATAGATATTCAAGCCTTGATGGCTGAGCACTGTGCTTACATGCTCCATCCAGCAACTTTTTGTGTGCCTGAAAACTATTACTTCCAGGCCTATTCATCTGGTGAATCCAAGTACAACATTAAAGCATCCTCTTAAGCTAACCACAGATTTTTCTAAATGATACTGCTAACTGAGAGAACAATGGAAACGCATGTTGAAGTAATCAAACTGGTCCATCTTTTGTAACCGTTCCCCATTTCATTTAAATGATCTCTTTACCAGAGCCCTGTTTCAACATGACCTTAGTTTTCTTCACATTGATAGACAGACATTTTGCCCTGCAAAACCCCCAAAATGTATCAATCATAACATGCATACATGTTTAGGTAAAGAAACAGCATCATCTGCATATAGAGGAATAGGGACATTCAGGCCGAGCAACTTTGGGGTGTCTCGGCCAAGCTCCTCCAGGCAGCTAGTAACATTACTTATAAATAAACTAAAGAGGAGTGGGCCATGATGCTGCCCTGCCACACTCCTGTGGGGATAGGGAAAGAAGAACTACATTTCCCCTCGGGGCCAAAAGGACTCTTACTGTGTTTCAGGAATAAAGGCCTCTAATAGCTGACCACAGAGGCAGATTATTGCCCGGCTCTGAAGAGCACTCGAAAGTTTTGGTCTGCAGAACAGATCAACTGTTAGGTGTAATTATGTCATTTTAAAAAAAATATTATCGATCGCCATACATGTGGGTTCTCTGTCCATTGCCTTTTGACAACTGGTAAAGGTGAGCTCTTGAGTCAGATACAAATTACATATCAGATAGTTTACCCCAGTACTATAGACTGAGCAGTGGCGTCCATTGACAGGCTGAGAACAGCTTGCTCTACAATGAACTGCTTTGTTTTATCAGGCAGGAACACTAACAAGCTATACACCTGTTTCACTGTAAAATATCCACTTTAGCTGACCAGCCGTTGAAGAATAGAGTCCCCCATCCCATACGGTGTGACTTTTGATATCTTTCATTTACATCCTTCATTTTGAAATTCTTGCAAACAAATTTATTCCACCCATCTTTAGGTATAACATCACAGCTTCTGTATAGGTGCCCGTATGGTCATTAGTGGACTTCAGTGAAGAACTGAGACAATCCTTACTTGAAAAGAGTTATATCACTCAAAGAGCCACACTGGTGCTCTGTGTGGATCATGTTTGTCTTTTAGGAGCACCTGTGGTTGTTCTGTCGATCGCCTCAGTATTGAAGACTGATACAGCATGACAGTGACTGGGAAAGCACTGCACAATATACAGGATGCCAATATCGCCACCCACTTATAAGTATGTATTAGGACATTTTGAAACTGATTAAAAAACCTATGAAGAAATTACAGTGTTTGCTTTACACTGCAGAATTAGTGTGGTGATGTAGCACAAAAGGAACACGCCTCATACACCTGTTTGGGATTAGCTGCTCAGAAGGACCAGGTATGTGTTACTGCCACAATAGAACATTCACAGTAATCACTCAGGGTGGGACCTGCCTGGAGAATTCTCATCCAAAAGCAGCTGAATAGAAAGGGAAACCATTTTGAGGCTTTATTGGAGGTCCATACAACTTAGGAATCAGCATTCACGCCCAGGGTGATTAAACCTCTTGACTAATTGAAATCCCTCACAGTGCTGTTGGTATTTTTATGTAGTCTCCGCTTGTGTAGAAATTTAGCACGAGTATGGCAGTATGCCGAAAGTTCTTGCAACTGGGACGTAGGACATGAGCTTGCAATGCCTCAACAGGGTAAGCAGCTTGGTGAATGGAAATGCCTACAGAATCATCCACTGATTGTGCATTCACATGAGTATTCTTTATTTCCCTGTAGGGCATGGGAGCCGTATACTTCAACAAAGGCGAAAACTGTATTGCAGCGGGCAGATTGTTTGTTGAAGAATCTATTCATGATGAATTTTTGAGGAGAGTGGTAAGCAAGAACAAAAATAATATTTTACTTCACGATTTTTGTTGCATACACATTATTTTCATTTCATATGGTGTATTAGCGGCATCATCATCATCATTATTATCATTATTAAGGATGAACATACTGATTATATTTATATATATATATATATATATATATCACTTTATGTTATTAGGACATTGAACTCCACTGAACACACCAAGGAAGCTACAAAGCTTTTGAGCTCTGGTTGATGAAATTAAGCTGTAACCTAACTTTGAAGCAACTGAAAAATGCTATCTATTTTTTCTGGGGGCATGAATGTTTTTTACAATTTTATATGTAAGAGAAATGTTCATTAAGGTTTGTTCAGGAGCCCTGGAGTAACCACCATGGCAAAGCCAATAGGTCTTACCTTTAAAAGGCTGAGCTACTGGCTTTGATAGTCTAGTGCATCAAGACAGATGTGCATGCATTGCGGGAAATCTTGCAGTCGGTTTTCTATTAAAGAAAACACATTCCAAAATGTACTGCCATTGAGAATGGGTTAGGGTGCATGCATTGTGACTCACGACGGCTATTTTAATTTGCAATCTAAAATGATAGGTGGTCATCCTAGAGTAGTAAAGTGTAGTGGAATGTAAAAACAAAATTAAAAGCAAGTGCCTGTGAAACGCAAAAAAGTAAATGAATAGTTTGGCAACACTTTGCTTCTCACAAGCCCTATTCAAAAAAGTAAATAAGAAAAAAATATGGGGCTAGGGGAGCATCAGGGAGCAGGGTACAGGCAATTAAAAGACAGCGCGTGGGCGGAGGCACAGGAAAGAAAGCTGTGTGAGATAGCAAGGAAACACATGCATTCTCATGGCGTACTCGATGTAAAATAAAGCTAGCATTGGCAAACTTTGACAAAGCTCTTTTGTTTTGGTCTTTTATGGGTAAACCCATTACAAGATGGCCACCCAGCTGTGTGTGGATGCACATAATTGACATTGTGAAATGATTTTTCCTAAAGCATAAACAAATCATCTCAAGATGACTATCGATGTGTGCACATGCATGAGCACGCACCAGTGGCCATCTTTGAATAATTTTGTTTTTTATACATTCATCCAATCAGAAATAACATATAGGAAAGGGAGGAAAGCCGTTAATTAAGAAGCAAGGAATTGAGATAGGCAGGAAAGCCATCAAATTGTGAGCAGGGTCCAGACCTAAAGCACCCTTATGTACATTGTACTGTAAACAACATGTCTTCAACAACAGACCGCTAAAGATGCTTGTAAGAGAGACCTAGTAAAGCTGCCTACAGATGACAGCTAAAACCACTAAAGTCCATTAGCTACGTTTAATTTAGAGGGACATTTCTAATCCTTTCCAAAAAATTCATAGGAATTTAAATATGTCAGAAGAATTTGGTAAAACCGCTTCACTGCCCCATCTGAAAGCAGAGGGTGTCTCTCAGTGAAGCTCTTCTAGAGGCTAGAAAGCTTGAGGGTTACCATTAAAATAAGTGAGCGCTTGAGTAACTGCATTGCTGCAGTTGCCTATGCTTTGGGCCTACAGTGTTGCAAATTCATACATGCCAACACTCTAGATTTAAGTGGGAGACTGACAATTTTTAATGCAAAAATTGCTCCATTTTATTTTTGTCCCGCTTTAAACTTTCACCACTCCAATGGAAGTTAATGGGAAAATGTACTTCTCCGTAACTAAGGAGAAAACCTGGCGATGCCAGCACTAAATCTAGCCGCTAAACAATGATGAACCTTAAAGTCTTTTTTGGAGACGATCCCTTGTCCATACAAATAAATGTCCCACACTACATCAGCAACAAGGCCCTTTAGTCGAATCAAATCTAAAAGATTCATAGCAGGACCCAAGCCAGCTCTAAGTATGTGTTATGTGTTGGAAATAGGAGGTTTGCCTAGAGACAGCAACAGTTGTATGCAGATAAAAAGGGCATACATGCACGAAAGAAGGCAGACCTCGAATATTCCTTTCTCATATAACTCCTCTGAAATGAATTAATCCATATAGTTATGAAGTGTTTTTTTATTAATTCTCATGTTTAGCTCTTTCATTCCTAATTCAAGTGAAATATCACTTTGCACGAGGGCAAGATGCTGATTCATGATAATCATTTTAAAAACATAGGTGGCTAGAGGACGTGTGACCCTCCCCTCTGTGCTTGACCATGACTTTACATAGTGGAAGAGTATTACCAGAATCAATGTCATGCCCTTTTTCTGCAGCAGCAATACTGATTTATGGGCGTTTTCTTTATGGCGTGCAGTGTTTTATTCCTTTGCATGGAATTTCTTTTCCAATTTCTGCAGCATCTCCTATGCTACACACATTTCAATTTGTGCCAATCTGCCCGCTGTCGCAGATCCACACTGGACCTGTGTGCAGATAATGTTGTTTGCATTCAGCCTGCAGAATCCCCTTCACTGTTTGACAGCCACCTATGGCTGCGAACTGTGTTGAAAAATATAAAGTCCAGGGTAGGCAAAGGCGAGTCAGTGCACAGGTGAATCTGACCTCTAGTTACTGGATATTGCATTCATTCTAAGCAGATATTCTGCCCCTCCTATTTATTCTCCTGCTCCTGAACCTCAAGAGTATTAATTTCCCATCCTGAAAACCACAAAATGAATGTGAATTTCTCCCTTTGAACCACTTAAGCCTCAATTCAGAGGAGTACAGAAAGTTTCAGATAAATATGCTTGAGGAGAGCGGGGGCCTTCTAGTTCTGAAAATCTTTCTTGTACTGCTGCAGGTGGAAGGTAATCATGGTTTAGAAAAGCCAAAATGCTCATCATTACTTCTAAGCAAACATAGCGCACCCACTCTCATCTTTCTTTTTTCTTTTCTTGATTGTTGACCATTGGTCCCGGTCAATGAACTGTGAACAGCTATCTCTTACTAGTTGCGGTTCTGGAGCCAGACAGAATAAGTAGACTTTTATAGACCTCATAAATTTGAGCTGAGGTACAGTGTCTTATGTTAGCTGCATCCCAAACTGGCAAGTGTTAGGACTCTTCAGGAAACACATTTATGTTTGGTTAGATGGCTTAGATCCCTTATTCCTTTCCTATATTTTCAGCAATGCAAAAGGTCGTTCATGAACATCCCATTTGTAATGTATACATTTTCAATTATTAATTCCCATCCTGAGTGAGGCGGATCTTCTGCTCAGAAATCCAGCCTTTATTCTGTAGCCATACCCTCACTCATCAGCAAAGATAAGATTGCATGTCTTTCTGCAAGTGTCTAATTATTGACTAGCTAGTAGTTTGACACAAGACCCTTTCTTATTCAAACGGTAGATGAGTCTACCTGCTGACAATACCAACATGAGTTTCCAAGGTTTTACTACTGAGCATGAATTTAGCCCTCTAACTCTCCCAACAGCTTGAGTCTTGTCTTGTGTTTACCTCAAAGGTGGCTCGCATTCAAAATCAATACATTGCATCTTGGAGGGCTCATAGATATCCAAATGTCAGGTACTCTATTTGTGCAACCCTGTGGTGGACACATTTATTATTTGTGCCTTCAAGGCAAAAACAGACTCTGTATGGTCTAAATGTTGTCTTTTGTGTATCTTATAGAAGAGCATACACTGAGAGTTTTGTGGTTTGCCAAAACTGTTTTCACTGTGACATTCGAAAACAGATATTTATTCTTCACCATAATTAGATCTTGAACATAAAAATGTGATTGCAGCTATTGTTTATCATCAAGCAATCACCTGCAATCCATACCACCCATATGTTGTAATCAAATACATTACATAAACTAACCACGTAAAACTCAGACTGGTTGCTGCTGCCGATGAGATTCTGACTACCTATATTATCTATCTATAGTGTGAGATACTAACTGTTCCAGAACATCACTCAAAATATTTACATGTCTGATGTCCTATAAAACTAAGAACAGAATATTTACAGAATAATAAAAAGATTCAGTCGAAGTGGCTGGTTCCTTCCAAAATTATCTTTACATGGAGAAGTAAGATGTATCATCCATCAACTGACACGAAATCAAACAAAGATCTGGATTTCATATCCGAAGAGTTAATATTTTTTCAATTTGCATGAAACCTGCCAAATTTGTGATTGTGTGAGGCACCAGCAGAAATGTACCGCCAAAGATTAACATTCATCTAGAGCCAGGTGTTAATCACGTTTCACACACAACAATCTATCTGTTGAATCATGTGTGTAACATTTCATGTGTATGCTTTATGTATTTATAGGTGGAAGAGATCAAAAAGATGAAAATCGGTGACCCATTGGACCGATCAACAGATCATGGCCCACAAAATCACAAAGCACACTTAGAAAAACTGCTGGAGTACTGCGAAATTGGTGTGAAGGAGGGTGCTACATTGGTGTATGGAGGAAGACAATTACCTAGACCTGGTGAGAACAGCATGTTATAATAGTGAGCCATCCAATCATGGAAAGGAGGGTAGAAGTTTGGTTTTGTGACATTGACTTCTGTTGATACTTGGCACACAAACCCAAACCACAGGCCATACTTAAACACCAGACCAATATTGTGTACATTGCTTGGAATAGAGAGCTTTACCTTAGAAAGTGCCAATACCCTAGGTAAAGGAGTAAGGCTAAATTCACAAGGAAATGGCGCAGCACCAAGTTTTGTAGAGCCGTGCTGCATCATTTAAAAAATGAAGGGATACGCCGTATTCACAAGAATACAGCACACCCCTGTATTTCCCCTTGCGCTGGCACTAGAGATAGGTGCCTATTGCCAACACAGACACCCTTGCACCATAATGCAAGGGGTTCTGCGTTGCAGGGATAATTTTATGTGCAGGAAGGGACACCTTCCTGCACATGAACAATCTTTAAAGACAATTTGCTCTTTCTATGTGTGTTGCAGAAGGCAGCACACACAGAGTGAAAACGAATCGAATGCCTGCATTTGCATGGCGTTAGCTTTCGGCGCTGCCTTAGACTTACACATCCTTGAAAATCTCGGAAAGCTTAAAAAAGCAATGGGTATTGCGGTGGAACAACCACAGCAACACCCATTGCACGCCTCTTTCATGCAGAAAACTGCGTAAAAGGGTACCATATTTACAAAGCGGTGTTAGACCATGCAAAGTGGCTTAACGCCGCTTTGTAAATATGGTGCAGGACATAGCGCCACCGGAATGTTGAAAAAAGTGACGTTCCGGGGGCGCAATTCCCTTGTAAATATGCCCCTAAATATAGTATAGTTCCATTCAAGTGCAAATTCTTTTAAGGCATCAGACATGCTCAGATTGGCAACTCTCTATCTGCAAATTAATATCTAGGCACTACTAAGATGGTTACTTCACTGAGGAGCAACTCCCATCACCTGAATCAAGGCAGAAAAGTGGAAGACACCTTAGTTGTTGCCTTTCATAAACCATAGTGCAGTTCACCACAGCAGGGTTTGCTGCCTCTGTAAGAGGTACCAGGTTTGAGTATTTCAGGGATTACCCTCATGTAAGCCAAAAAGCAGAGCTACACAAGGGGGATTGTTATTTTCCAGTAGCTTCTCTTTGCTCTTGTTTGCCTTCTAACACAGTCACCTTGGATTGACAGGTTTGTATTTAATATTATTGACAAGGGATCTATGGCTTTTCATTTCCTCCTGATTCAGAAACCGGATCAAAAGTAACAGTTTGAGAGACAAGTCACACAGCAGGCATGATACATGGAGAACATGTCGCCTCATTAGTGTTTATTTTGTGTTTCCCCCTACTCAATGCTTCCAAAAGACTCTTTAGTCTCTCCGTCCGATAAACCTTCAAAGTCGATTTCATCTATAGGTCTCAATCTGATTTAAATTGTTGATTCTGTTGCTAGTCTATATTTACTGAAAGGCAGAATATTGAGAATGTTTACATCGCTGCCTACACAAGGTTGCAGAGGGCAGCGAAATGAAGGTATCAATGCCTTATGGAAACCAGAAACCAGATTTCAAATATAGGGCTTAAACGTTGCTGCTTCCCAGAACCAAATATACCAAGTAGTGAATTTACATCATTGTGTTCAGTTCTGAAATCATGTAGAAATACAAGTATGTTACATGTAATGGGTGGGTCAGCTACCATGAGTCACATGTTCTGTTCTGCCAAAGCAAGCTTAGACAAGGGATTTCACCTCTAACAGCAGTTTTTTCAGAGCAATTAACCTCTTACACATCATTTACAATCTACGTCTGTTTGTCATACATTTAAGGGCCCCATTACGAGTTACAGGGTTGAACTCACAATTACGGCTAGTATGAATCCAACCCAGTAAATATTGACACCATGGGATAGGTATTTCCAGCATGTAGCTAATACTGCCTACTTCACTTGGAGACAGGGTGCCTGCCGCTCCAAATTCCTCATTTCTATTTAATTTCCAGACATTTTTCGTCTGGTAAATATTGGCATGTCTGACGTGCTGAAATTGAGAAAATTACAGGGGTGCAATATTTTTCGCACCCAATAACTAACCCATGCATAGAAGTCCATGGGACTCACTACTCCAAGCCATGCACCAATAGGAGTTTCTGCATGGATCGGAATTTTGACCTATATTCGTAATCCAGGCCTAAATGCATTAAATATCCTCCTTGTACTAAATACATCAATTTTTTTCGTGAGTGTATGAATAGGTTACCATACTTTTGTTAGAATCCAAAATTACCAACATTTGCATGCAATCTCCAATTCATTCAATTGCTCCCGCAACCATACCAATCTGCAGCCACTGCTTCAACGAGCTTTCACCTCATTTGTACCTCCGCGGCTTGATGATTTCCTGTGCTTAGCCAAAGAGACCAAAGCACTGATAGACCATGTCTGAGCCTCACTGTTCAAACAGTCCCTTCATCTTGTCACATTTGATACTACATTCTTAATAGATCGGTCTCTCATCCAGTGAAACAAGACATCATTGCCTCTCTTTTGCAGATCAGGAGATGTTATCAAACTACTGGCCTACCCTAAACCTTTCCTTCTGAGAAAGATCACGGAAAGGAAGGTGATTAGACGACTCCAGAAATGATCATCATTCTGGATTCAGAATGAAGCCATGAATCTTCCCTTGCCATCAACAGAGAGAGGCTCCTTCTTTCCCGGTAGGGTGGAATAATAACATCCCTGATACTCCCCAGTGTTTCTATGGCTTATGGTACTACCAACTATACTGTTTTGCTGGAAAGGTTAGAACAATGAGTGGTCTTAGCCGCACCCCTACTCACATGGATCTAACTATTTCATATCAATCAAGAATAAAGCAGGAATGGCTCCGCTGAATAATCCACAGGCATTCTGTTCTGAAGCCTGCCCTGGGAATCACCCCTGTTGTATTTTCGGTTCAACATTGTTCTGGGGATATGCCAGTAACTTTCCTCTGGGTTCCTCAATAGACAGGCTGGCGCTGGATCTATTTGCAGCCTCCAGGCAAGTCATTCAGGCCCCATAAACCCCCTCCCAAAACACAACCAAAGTGTCCACTCAGTAAACAGCCTTTAGTGTGCGGCTGCTACTGCGCATACCATTACTTCGCAAGCGTTACTAGGCTTGCGATGTTAAAACGCGTACCATTAGTGTGCAAGTTGTTACATCGCAAGCGTTGTTACTATGCATGAGTTGTAATGGTATGCTTGAAAAGAAACAATCCATGTCGTTGTAAGGAAACTGAGGCTGTTTCCTCACAACGACGTGCACCGCCCCTCGGAAACGAAGGTCCCAGGAGAAGAGAGGAACCACGAGGAGAGTGAGGTGAGGGGGATGTAGTGTGTTTTTGTAGTGTAGGGCGTCGTGCTGGGGGTACAGTTTAAGGGTTGATGGTAGTGTTAAGGGGTATGTGTAGTGTTTAAGGTTTGAGTGGAGTGTCGTGATGTATGTGTAGTGTAGGGGGTCGTACTGGGGGTAGTGTTTTAGGGTTTAGGGTAGTGTGGTGTATGTGTAGAGTAGGGGGTCGTGCTGGGGGTAGTGTTTTAGGGTAGTCTTGTGGTGTATGTGTGGTGTAGGTTAGTGTTTTAGGGTTAAGGGTAGTGTAGGTGGGTCATGCTGGGTAGTGTGGGAGTGTAGGGACAGGAGTGGGGCTCGTGGGCGTCGTACTGGGGTAGAGTATTATGGTTTAGGGGTTTAGGGTAGTGTTTTGGTTTATATGTAGTGTAGGGGGTCGTGCTGGGAGTAGTGTATTAGGGTTCAGGTTAGTGTTGTGTTTTTGTAGTGTAGGGGTTGTGCTGGGGGTAGTGAGTTATGGTTTAGGGAAGAGTAGTGGTGTGTAGTGTTAAAGGTTTCAGTGTAGTGTCGTCATGTATGTGTAGTGTAGGGGCATGTACGCATAGTAGTGGAATGCGAAGTAATGGTCTGCGCATTAAAATACATTTGTTATATTATTAATGCTTTTGCGAAGTTATGGTAAGCGTAGTAAAATTATGCTTACTAATGCCATTCGCGATGTAAAAACATCGCACTAAAAGCATGCGTAGTAATGGCATGCTATGTATCGTCATACATTCTGTCCACTCAGGTCCTGATGTTGGGATGGTTAAAGGAGTTCTATGGGAGTCTGATGGGCGACTGAAATTATCCATTATGACAGATCTTTTCCCTTTGAAGAATCACACTCTTCCTCATCTCTGAATAATTTGGTTTGTTCCCTTCTTTTATATGTGAGTGTTTGAAGATGACCTGGATTTGTAAGAAGTGAATCTGGAAAACATGTGGCCGACTCTTTACTTAGCACATACAACAAACAAGCCGGGCTCTAATTCATCTATGAAAGCTATCCAGCAGCCCACCTCCCCTCTGTCCTCTCACACTCACCTTAGCAGAATGTGACAGAATGGGAGACCAATGCTGTAGGGATGTTAGAACAGGTCCCATTATTACACGCCTGGAACCATATTATAGAAAGTACTCTGGGGTACACAGTTTCACTCTGAATTGAAAGTTGGGCGGGCTATCCTAAACTCATATCGCTCTTTGAGTGCTGCCCTCTAGCCAGTGCAGGCCCAAGTGTGCACCTGCAATGGAGATAGCACATTTTGTTTCTAATATATCTCACTATCCCTGTCCGTATCAGGCTTACGTATTAGAACTTAGTGCAGACAGTAATAGTGCACCATTTTACATAATGCAGCCCTTGATGCCAAAAAGTAA
Source organism: Triturus cristatus (assembly GCF_964204655.1). NCBI lineage: Eukaryota > Metazoa > Chordata > Amphibia > Caudata > Salamandridae > Triturus > Triturus cristatus. The sequence goes on along the minus strand of NC_140585.1, from coordinate 747,914,683 downwards.
ATTAATGTTGGCAAGAGATATGAAAAGGACACAGAAAATCATGAGTGGTTTGGTGCCACTGGATCAACTCGTAGTCCTATTGGGTGTCATCTCTAAAATGATATACCTAATGGGCTCCCAATTTGCTTATCACTTATTGCTTTGCTTGTCGCTGGCAATGAAAAAAGAGGAGTCCTTTTCAAACAACAGCTGGTTCACCAAACTGTGCAATAAAGTATTGGAAGCACACATTCTGGAATCAGCATTCTAAACGTCATACTTGTTCACAAGTGTATGGTTGCTCCGTATTATTTGTTTTGTTAAAACAGGCTGCTAATATCAACTTATCACATAAAAAGGCATTGTTCTAGCAAGTGAGACTTCCACACTAATTGACATACATTAAAAACACTTGAAAGGAGTGTTTAGGGAAGGTGTGGGTCGATGCATTATTTGTTATATGACTTTTACTTCATGGCCTAATAACTCCCACTGTTTCTTGAAAAAATAACATCTTGGACAGTTGGCAAAGTCAGATTTCGCCTTAGAAGGAGCACTGAAAAAGCATTGATCACTCCACCTGAAGTGCTGAGAAATGTTTTGGACGAAGGTGACTCGGCTGGCCTGGTCATACCTGTCCTGTCAGCTGCCTTTGACATGGTTACACATAATATTCTGATCAATAATTTGAAAGAGGTAGGACTGGCAGGGCCCGTTCTTAAATGGTTCAAATCTTTCTTTTAAGAAAGTAGAACCCAAAAGGTATAGCTACGCATCATGCCAAGGGAGTCTTCTTCCATTCTGAGAATGCCACAGGCTCTTTGCCATCTTCATTACTTATCAACATCTACCTCCTACCCTTATCTAAGTGGATCCATTCATTTGGCAGCACAGCTTTTACCTATGCAGACAGCATGCAGCTCATCTTCGGTCTTGATCACCAAGCCTCTGGGTTGTTAAGCAGGCTGCATAGCTGCCTCCAAGCTGTTCAGATGGTAAAATCAGGGTAAAATATTTGGGGTTATTATCAAACAATGAGTTGAGTGTACCCTCAAATCAGAGCTGTATGTTGTGCAAGCTGCTGTAAATCTTCATATGCCTAGGTGAGCCCTGTCATTCTTACCTCCTAAACTGCATTCCGTTAGACTTTAGCCTTAGTTTCTTGCAATTTGGTATTAAAGGAGAAGCTGTTAGACTATTACAATAGTATTTATCTGGTAGGTCCAGCATCTACCTTACCTTAATTTAGCTGTAAACAGTCCAGAACTCCTCAATCCTACCATGGCTTGTGCTATGCCTAAAGCTGCACTTGCTTGCAGTAGATTACAAACTTTACTTCAAATCGCTGTAATTCACAAAGCATTTTAACATCCGAAGAAGTTCTGTCTATCACATCGAGTTCAGTGGTATCAACCTGAATGTGCGCTTCGATCGGAGGGGCAACTACTGTTGAGAATGCCTGTTAGAAAAAAACCCTGTCAGGTAAGGAGCTCCTTTAGCTAATAAGGTGGAAAGGTCTGGAACCAACATCCCCGGACTGTCTTTAGTACCATGAATGCAGATAGCAATAGTGTACTCTATAAGAAACTAAGATTAAATCAATTCAGATGCTCAGATGAGTGCTCTGGCTGGCTCATACATGTAGACCTAAGACATTCCACTAGGTACTCAATGGAGTGCATTGTGTTGTGATATGTAAGAAAATGTAATTAAAAAATTGAAATGCAACCATCTCAATTTATCAGTTTTTAACCTGATATAAAACTTTCTAATGAGTGAATGTGTAATTAAAATCAAATCACTATGCTTTTTGAAAGGGTGACTCACATTTGGTAATGTTCTTCATATTTTATCTTTGCTTAGGTTTCTTTATGGAACCAACAGTTTTCACAGATGTTGAAGACCACATGTACCTTGCAGAAGAAGAATCTTTTGGGCCAATTATGGTCATCTCAAAGTTCAAAGATGGGTATGATATTATATTCAAAAGTAGAGTGCAGGGCATGACAAAAGTCAGGCTGATGGAGATGCAAGCCTCATCCTTCTGAAATCTCCCGGACTCACCACAAACCTCACAATATGGGTAGAATTTATGAGCCAATACTGTAAATCCTGAATGCTGAAGAGAAAGAGGATACTTTAATCCTCTTCACACCCCGTGGATCAACAGGGGTGCTATGGCTCATTGGCTATACTGCTAGAAGGGGTAGGATGTGCATTGGTGCTTTACACTTCTTATCTAAGGGTTAAAACACCAACTGTTGTACTGTTAGTGGGCAGAGCAGTTCATGGTTCCAGCTACTCCTGCTCTCTCTGCATAGGCGTGGCCCACCTGCATTCCCTAGATGGACGGTGATTTATAAAACGCTGGTAGTGCTACTCTTCACTCTCAACCAATGAATTTCTTTCTTCAGAAAAAGTCAAGAGTGAGTAGTAAGTAACTAGGTGGGAGTTCACATAGGTTTCCTCAGGGCTCCCTTGCTCCAAAAATGTGAATTCTTTCTATGTTAGGGGAACTTCATCTACATGATCCCAAATGTATCTTAGGCTCCATTAGGCATCAGGGGTCACGTTTCTGACCATATGGTGCATGGGTTTGCCAACAATGGCGTGGTACTAGAATATTGTTGTCAGATTATTGTCTGACATAAATATTGGGTGATTAATATTAGCTACAAAAATATCACCCCAATAGAGTTAATAGTAGAAAACCTATACCCAATGCAACAGTATTTTTGTTAACAATATTTAGGACACAGTATTTATGTCAGACAATATGTATCTATACAGTATTCTGACATAAAATTTCTAACAAGTGAGTCTTTGCAAGCTCAGAAGACTACACGTGCACTGATTCACCTTCATTAGTGCCAGGTCTGGTGGCTCAGTGGACTAAAGTAGCCACTGCAGGGGCCGGTGTTCGACCTCATGGTCACATGTTCAAATCCCGGCGGGTCCACTCAGCCTTTCATCCATCTGAGGTCGATAAAATGAGTACCATTGAGTTGGGTAACAATAAACATCTGTTATTCAGTGCCAGGACACCTACGGGTAATCGTGCGGTTTACAAATACACCTGTTATGTTATGTTAATAGTGCGTTTCATAGATTCAATTCAACATTGTATACTACTGTTCATGAGAAAAGGGGGATGCTGGGTCTCTATTCTCCACTAGGTTTGAAATGTATTATAATTTTTAATCGAGGTTGAAACTAGGTTGCGTAACACTATAAAGCATTTTACCATTAGCGGTGAAGGGGAGGAGATCCAAGTGGGAAGAGCAGACATGCCATAACTTTAGCGTAGTAAAAGTGCAATTTCTTTATGCTAATGTGCTCACTTGATCTAAATCACGTTTTACAGTATCTTCCAGCCTTTTCTTTTCTTCACAAGGGTCCTGCTGAGTGTCTCAAATGGTTTTTTATTGCAGAGATGTTGAAGGAGTGTTACGGAGAGCAAACAACACAGAATATGGTTTAGCCTCTGGTGTTTTTACGAAAGACATAAGCAAGGCGATGTATGTTAGTGAAAAACTGGATGCCGGAACAGTTTTTATAAACACGTACAACAAGACTGATGTAGCAGCACCCTTCGGGGGATTCAAACAGTCTGGATTTGGTAAAGACCTTGGTAAGTGTTGGTCATGGTTTTTGGTGACGACAGATTGAGTAAAATATATACAATGAAAAGTAATGCACATCTTGAAAAACGTACATCATTGCCGATAGAATATGTAATGTCATTTTCTCAAGATCTAAATACAAATTAATTCAGATATGAATTCAAGTAATACTCACACAGGGAAAACAGTCTTTACACCACGGCTCGACCCACGCTGTGCCTTAACAACGTGGTCCGGTCCACGAACGCATCTTTACAATGCATTCCTTTACCACGCAAGTCATTAAAACGATGTGCGTTGTTGGATTGATATTGGACTTTTAAAATGTTATTTTTTATTCTTTTTATTAGCATTTCAAAACCAATACAGAGAAGGAAACAGAAAGAGTATAGCAGTACACATTAAATATATTCAACAGCAGTATTCAGATATCAGTATCATGAATCTAGTTCCCACACAATGGAGAAGGTTCTCATCAATAAGAACAGTGAGTGTACAGTATAGAGGGAGGCGAGGAGGGTGATTCAACTACTCAGCAAGCTCTTTGTGGTTTGAAGCCCTGTTAGTGTAGTACCAGCTGCAATTATAAGGCTGTTACAGTAGGGCGCAGTGGCCTTGAACCACCACCATTCAGAGCACCACAAACCGTAGGTGCACCATCTCCTAATTCACTGCCAGCGCGGCGGGGGCAGCATCTTCTCCACTGCTGCTCGCCTGCGCATTCAGACGACGCTCCCGGAGGACCCAAATGTCTCGAGGCTGTGATCTCGCTGGCATAAGCTCCCAGAATGTTGTTCTATTATCTTGACAGTGCCCGCATCTTTGAGCCAGTAAGCCTTTTGCGGAGCTGGTCAGTGCCCCCAGTGCATTGCTGCTTAGTCAGCAGCAGTGCAGTCAGCTTTTGCAATTCTGTTGGAACCTCCTTCACATTGTCCAGCAGTGCAACCCAGGGCGTGCGCTCCAGCCGGAGGTCAACAGTGTCAAAGACAGTAATCCAGAACACCTCCACCCCTGGGCAGCCCTAAGCTGAATGCAGAAAATAGGTGCACGGCATCAAGCATCGCGCAGCATGTTCCTCCAGAAGGCCCACTTTGTGCAGCCGTTCCGGGGAGCAATAGAGCATGTGTAAGTATTTAGGGTGCAGTAAGCGAAGCCGGTAGTTGGGCAACGGAGCTCAAGATGTTGGACTTTAGGTCCAACCCTTTCCCTACTGTTGCACTGACTGGAGTTGAAGAAGTAAATTATACTATTCCAACACGAGCACTCTCTCTAAGGCAAGTCATTGTAACAACTTGCGTGGTAACGGAATGTGTTGTAAAGATGCAGTCATTGTTTGGACTGCGTTATTAGGGCAGGCATGATTAACCCCTGGGTGGTTCCAACATACAACCCTAATACAGTAATGTGGGTCTTGGTTCTTCCCAGTAAACATTATCTGTACCTATCATACTTACTATGACAATAATTTGCATCTATTTGATGTGCCTGCCTTATGTGCCTATATTTAATTTTCCACTCTTAACTCCTTGAAACAACGTTAGCAGGAATGTCTCATATATGCCTGTTTATGTGCACCAACTCTTGTTTCTTTGTGTTTCTCTTTTCCTAATGCACTGCTCATGATGCACAATTGCAGAGCTCACATCCATGAAGTGTCTGCCTAATGTTGACTGTACACCACGTTTCTTTACACATAGCATATGATACATGCAGCAACTGGCAGGCATCTCCTAGAATAGAAATCTAGTCATTGTTTGTCATCAGCAAAGAAACAGATCAGTTCTAAATGTTACAATAACTCCTTTATAATAGTGATTCGCAGACCTTGGCCGATAATGACACTTGAGAAAGCTAAGGCGTAGGAGAAACAACAACACACTTTCATGATGAAGCTGGGGAAGAGGATGGGGCGAGTTGAAGGCTGAGGGGAGTGAGAGGAGAGTTATTTGGGGTTTATCTGTTGTTATGTTATGTTAGCCAGATTTATAGAGCGCACAGATGCCCCAGCAAAGGGGCGTCCCGGCGCTACGGCAGACAAGATATCAAGGCCAAAGCATAACCAGAGACAGTAGCATAACACTAGGAGTTCTGGGGAAAAAGGAAAGTTTTAACAGCTTTCCTAAAAGCCAAAAGATCGTCAATAGCACAAATATAGGAAGGGAGAGAGTTCCAGAGACTGGCCGCTAGTACTCTAAAAGAGCGGCCGCCGGCCCTAGCCCTCTTAAAACGTGGAACTATAACTAACTGTAGTCCAGAAGACCTTAGAGTACGCAAAGGGACATAAGGCTGAATGAAATGCTCCAAGATCTGAGGAGAGGAGTGCTTGAGGATTTTAAACAGTACACATAAAGACTTAAACTTAATCCTCTGTGAAACAGGGAGCCAGTGAAGTTGACCAATAGTTTTTTTGGCCGAGCAAAATCTCGGTAAGCCAACCAGAGCTCTGGCGGCGGCGTTTTGAACGCGTTGGAGTCTAGAGAGTTCTGCTAGGTTGGCTCCTAACAGAAGAGAACTCTCATAATCCAGCCGAGACAGAATCGTAGCTTGTACAATAAGCTGTCTGGTTGGAGCATCAAAAAATTTAAAAGTGGGTCTAAGCCTGCGAAGTATCCCAAAGCAAGTGGCAGCAGTTTTCTTTGTATGAGAAACAAAGCTAAGTTTAGAATCTAACCAGATCCCAAGATTTTTAACCTCCGTGACAGGGAGGGGAGTAGAACCAAGCTCCGATGGCCACCAGTGATCGCCCCAGAGATGACTCTGCTTGCCGACAATGAGCACCTCAGTTTTTTTAGCGTTCAGTTGTAGGCAATTATCAGTCATCCAACGCACCACTGAGCTAATTCCCTCACGGAACTTAGCGACTTCAAGGTCAGAAGCCCCACTTAATGCTACCGCCAGCTGCATATCGTCTGCGTAGGATACCATAGTCAGGTTCCACCGTTTGACGACAGCAGCCAGCGGTTGTACATATAGGTTGAAAAGTGTGGGGCTGAGAGCCGAACCCTGCGGAACACCCTGGGCGATAGGGTAAGGTTTAGATTGGAAAGGGGGTGTAACAACCCTGAACGTACGATCAGATAAAAATGATCGAAACCATTCCAGTGCCATGTTACCGACACCAGCCTCACACAGACGTTGAAGCAGGATAGTATGAGAGACGGTGTCAAACGCGGCACTGAGATCAAGAAGCACCAGTGCCGCTGTTTGACCAGAGTCGACCAAAGTTCGTAAATGGTCGACCATAAAAAGCAACGCCGTCTCTGTGCAATGACCGGGTCGGAAACCGTTTTGGGTTGGGTCCAAAATATTAGCGCGGTAGAGATCATCAGATAAGATGGCGTTGACATGGGCCTCAGTCAATTTGGCAACCCACGGAAGGAGCGGTATGGGGCGGTAATTCTCCAATTTAGATGGGTCCAGAGCTGTTTTTTTCAAAATGGGCCTCACCTGGGCTTGTTTCCAACTAGCAGGGACAGAGCCAGATGTTAAAGATAGGTTGACGAGAATGTTCACTGTTACATTGGCTGTCCTTCATGGTGATATCCAATGGATGCTTGAACATGGTCCTAAAAGGCCTGTATAAATGTATTCAAACCTAAAACGAAGGAGGACTTCTGGCATGCTGCCTCTTGAGCCTGTAATGCTGATAGAATTGGTAGCAACTGTTTGCTGTGGTAACTATGGCCTGAAGGGTGTTTGCCTCATTTCTTTGAGGTCTATAAATGCACCAACACCCATGTGATACATGGAAATGGCTTTACATGGCAGTGCATGGACTGCAAGTGTCATAAATGACCCCTGCTCTGCTCATTCACATTCACTAGGAGTGCATAAGCTCTTACCAGGCACAGAGGAAGGCAGACCTGCTCAGCTTCTAGATGCGCAAGTGGTCAAGCACAGGAAGCATGCTATGAGCTGGTGGAATGGTCCCATTGATAAAATGGCCTGGTCACAGTTTTTTTCTAGTGACATATTTATACAGCTATGGATGGATTGACCTCTATAGCGTTCTTTCCATCAGTGACCCTCAGCCTCCAGAAGAGGGTATGCTGCACAGCAATACCTGGAAGTGGGTGGCACCTAGACCAGTGTTCTTAACCCATGGTCCGGGGACCCCTAATGGTAACACAAATCCTACTCACGGATTCCGCAAATGCTTAGAAAATTAAATAATATTAACATATTAATAAAGTGTGTATAAATAAAGAAGCAAAATATAAAACTGAACATTTTAAAATGTCCTGTAAATTTGAAGTAATTTGAAACTGAAGGCTAAAAACTATAAAGTTATTATGTTCAGATTTATTCTTGGGAGCGTAAGTGAATCAAACAGAATATAGCATGGATAATAAGTGGCCTCAATTGAATTTAGAAAAGCTTCAACCCTACTATTAATTTATTTTATTTTATATTTGCTTTTGAATGAAATAAATATTTAATCATTTGTGTATTTGTTTGATGACTGCTCGTTTCTGTTTTGTTTGAGTATTGTTTTGTGGTTTATATCATCAACACTGCTTAGGCTGGGGCCTTCCGCTTCCAGGTGGACTCATCGGGGTTCCAGGATTCCAATAAAGATCCAGCGGGAATGCCCAGGTTTTAGTAATGATTAAGTGAAGGTGCACAGAAGTCAAAAGCTTAAGAACTACTTACCTAGATAATTCACAATTCCTTAGTCTCAACTAGGTGGAACATGAATTGGTGCCTACATGCCATGCATTGTCAGGGTATTACAGAAATCAACTATAAGTTCCGAGAGACAATAGACAATCTGTAGTTGTACCCTCTGAAAAAAAACATTAGTACTCTTTTAGAAATGGAGTAGGCCAGTTTTCTATTGTTTAAAATGACTACCTAAAATAAACAGATATATGGAAAGAATGGTGAATTAATATTTGTTAGATATATTTTGGTGAGCTTCAGTTATTAGAAAGTACTTCATAGCTCTTCATATCTTGAGGGTGACCAATTCCTGCCTCATACGTTCATCACCCTTGCACCTCAGATTTTCTATCTGTAGATGGTAACCTGATATTTGAGTTATAAACATTCCGATTTGGTGAAGAGCTACACACCTGCTGTTGATTACTGCCTAAATAAACTTTGTTTCACGCTGACACCACCCTTGTGAGTTCTGACAAGCTGGAGAGAGCGGAGGTCTAATGGGGAAAGAGCGGCCAAGGGCACTGACTGCGCTGTACCCAATGGTTGTGAGTAAGGGAGGAGCTATGGTGTAGACATACCTAATGTGGCTTGAGATCTGAATGCAAGAGTCTGAGGAGCCGAAAGTCAGAAGGCATGTTTCTATGAGTCATGGCCGTTCTGTGACTAGACAGTGAAAGGAGGTGGGTGAAATTCTGTCCCAAAGTACAAAAACACTACACAGTACACAAGTGCATTGAATTACACTGTGCAGGACTCACAGCTGACTGATTATAGTAAAAATTATTCTATATTATACAGTAATCCCTGGGAAAACAGATAAAAGCACCAACTGAAATACAGATGCACGCAATACATACAAAATTAGGGCATAGCAGTAGTCCTCCTCCAAAGCAAAGTGGTTTATCAGAGAGCTTGTCAGTAGGCCATAAACGATAACAACAATTCAAGGTGAAAGGTGCAGATGCATTGGAAAAAGAGATTCAGCCCCTCCCAGAGTCACTGAAAACACTTAATCAACCAATATATAACCTAACTGCTAAACGTGGAAAAGATGGGCGAACCAAACCAACCAGACACCACACACTGCAGCCTGAACCAGAGAAGTCTCTCAAAGACGCCCAAAATCAATTATCAACTCCCTAATGAATGAAACTGAAGCAAGATGTACCCCTATCAAATCAGATAAAATAGACCGTATAGAAGCCATCAATATTTACTAATGGGTTGTGTAAGAAATTCGGTTATTGGGTGAGGGGGTGAAAACCCTTCTCAAATAACAGCCACAGTCCTTGTCAGTATGAACCACAAAAGTCACTAAATTAACCTGTGCTTGACCCTCTGGTAACTTGGCACAAAAGCAGTCAGGCTTAACTTAGAGGAACTTTGTTATCTATTTATACAGCACTTGAACAGTAAGTGAAAACACAGCACAAGAAAATTTCCAAACCAATTTAGAGTAATAGAAAAAATGTTAATGAATAAAAAGGGTTCCTAACATGGAGATATGCAGTTTCAAAGTTTTAGGTAAGAATAGCACCTAAAAGCACAAATCGCCACTGAATCATCTGGTTGTGTAGACTGAGGGAAAGTCACAAGTTCAGGCCAATTATGATGGAGCGTGGGCCAGATGCAGGTGCCATGTTAGTCCTGCAGAAAGGATAACCTTCTTAAAGTCGGCATGAAGTCTTCAGTTTGCAGTGGAATAGGTCGCAAGGAGCAGGCTGAACATCGCAGGTGGTCGTCACGGTAGTGTGAAGGAAAATCGAATTGGCGGTTACCAAGGGCTGTCATTACTGTAGCGTGAGGAGTCTGATTCACAGAAGCTGTGCGTTGGTGATCATCACGGGCGGCAGAGCTTCGGCATGAACAGGCCTGTTCGTGGTCACGAAGAGCCCAAAATTCCAGGATTTCACCTCTCTTCTCAGAGGAGCTCAACTGATGCTAGCCAAGGATCCAGGACGTGGGGTGCATCTCTTGGGGATCTGTAACTCATTCCAGTACAAGTCAGCAGGGCTCAGGCAAGTCCAGTTGCAAGCCCAGGCAGGTCCAGTGCAGTAATTCAGCTTGGCAGTTGCAGGTAGGCCTCTGGAGCCTGTTGTGCTCTGTTGCTCAGCCAGGAGGTCAGCAACTGACTCTTAGAGTCACTCGGGTAGCCTGGGATGAAGGGAGCAGGCCAAGTCTTCCTTCTCAGAGATCAGGGCAGGCCTCAAGCTGGGCAGTCCTCTGGGGAATAAGGCTGGCCTCAAGCAGCAAGGCAAGCCTCTGGTAGCGTCAGGGATGCCCTCTAGGGTACAAGGCAGGCCTCAAGCAGTAGGAGAGTTCCATGGGGAACAAGGCTGTCCTTCTATTGTTTCCATAGGTCCAGGAATGTACTGAAGAGTGGTTCAGGAGGTACAATATTTGTTTCTGGTGCTAGTCTTTGAAGTGGGGGTGAATCCCTGCACTACCCCCACACCTGGTTCTGGAAAGTTGTTCCCTTCCCCTTTCAAGGCTCCAAGAAGTCTCTGGGGGAAATAAGACTAGTGGCAGCTTCCTTTGTGTGTGCTGGAGGCAAGCCCTTTGAAATGTAAATGGGGCAGGAATCAGGTCCACCCCCAACCATCCTTGTAGGAAGGTCCATCCTGCCCAAACCAAGACCCTTATTTTTCGCTGTTTGGGCCCAATACGCATTCTTTACAAGGAGTCATAAATAGTCCCAGGCAGCTGGAAACTCCTGGAAGACCTGAGAAGCTTTTGGGCAGAAAAAAGCCAACTTTCTATATGTGATTTTCAAAATTGTAATCTAAAATCTGACTTTATCATTAAAGTGGATTTTAAATTACAGTAATTAGAGTCCAAGCACGACATTTCTACTGCTCCTAATCAAACGTTAGCACTTATTAAATGTAATAAGGTAACCCTGTGTTATCCGACGCGAGAGATAGACCTTACACTAGTGAAAAAACAAATGTTGGACATTTTCACTACCAGGACATGTAAAACTTAAACCCAAATGTCCTACTTTTAAAATATAATGCAAATGAAATGCACCCTGTCCTACGGCCTTTAGGTCCTACCTTAGGCAAAAGGTTTATTTTGCCTGATCGAATTGGCAGTTTAAACTCCACTTCAAGCTGCAATGGCAGGACTGAGACATGTCCTAAAGTGTTAATTTAGTGGGTGGCAGAAAGAATGCTGCAGGCTCACTAGTAGCATTTAATTTACAGACCCTGGGTACATGTAGTACCATATATTAGGAACTTATAGGTAAATTAAATGCGCTAATCAGGTACAGGCCATGTTTAAGGGAGAACACAAGCACTTTAGCACTGGCTAGCTGTGGTAAAGTGCCCAGATTCCTAATGCCAAAAAAAACAAATTGTAGAAAACAGGACGGTGAAGGGAAAACGTTTGTTGGTGCCCCTGCAAAGAGGGCCACGTCCAGCATGTTGGAATGCAAGATAACAAGTGATTTACAAAGGAGACCGGGGCAAGACTGTATCACACCTATCACTACCATGGGTTAAAGTAATATTAGACCAAGGAGGTGCACAAGTCTGGAAGATCAGTCACCTTAACCTTCCTCACAGGAGAAAGTCCATGATCTGCATGAAATATATATGACTCCGCACTCAAACATCTGTACACCAAATAAAAATGTTTTTGATCATTTGCAATTCAAAATATCATTGTAACTAGAGTAATTACATTATCATGAGTCTGTGCCCTCTGTGACCCGGTTGTAATTAATCTTGTTACTATGTTCATTCGAATTGCATATGATGGGGGAAAAAAATTGGGGTGTACAACTGTTTGAGTGCTGAGTCATATATGTTTTATGGAATTGAAGATAGACAAAGTAGCACTAAACCATGGCATTCAAGAGAGCAGACCAAAAGAAACTGTTGAACAGAGCAAGTGAAACAGAATCCATATCGGCTTCGATGTGTCCTACAACCCAAGGACTACAAATTAAAGTTACAGAACAGCAGGAATGAATAGGATACCTCGAGTGGAGGACTGAAGATTCAGAAAGTCAGTCAGGGGGAAATTTGGAAGAGTGCTTGGAAGACTGGCTAAAAGGCTCCTGTGGGCCCAACAGGGCTGCCTACGGTCTTTAATGTTGAAAGAGCCCACAAAGTGCCAGCCACTTGCTGTAGTGATCTGCTGAGTCCTGCACCATTACACTTACTGCCACCAGCGGCTGAGCCCAGACAAGTTATAGCTGCCATGTGAAACTAAAGAGGCTGTGACCATGACTACAGCAAGAAAAGCGAAACGGGTCTGTTCTTGTGGAAAATACCGGGGCGCTCTTGCTTGCTGATTGGACGGAAGCAGTGCACCAACATCGAAATTCCTCCCTTGAAGTAAAAGGAAAACTCAGATTAATGTGTTTGAAATAAATGTTTTTGTTGCCAGCGGATTTGAAGATATTAAATGGCACCCGAACACACTTAATCACATAATTAAAAGCAGACTGCGACTGAGCAAAACATTGGGTTGTGATAAACAGTAAAAAACAAAAAAAAAAAATGGGAACCGTCACGAAACAGAGCAGGTACCAGGAAAGCGCACAGAACAACAAAGCACACATATCTGATGCAAGCCCTGAAGTAGCGATCACTGCTGCCACGTGGCAGAGTCATTGCACTGCAAACAAACAACCACAGTCAGATCTGCAGGCTCGAACGGACAGAGAGGAGGAGGTGGATTCACACCGCGAGACTGCAAACCTCAAGCCCTTCCGGTGACAGCAAGTTCTAGGATTCCCTCACGAAGAACTCTCGTATAAGCTGAATGGCTGGTGCACTGACCTGCTGCTTGTACACTGTGCCCTCTGCTGCTGCTTGTACACTGTGCCCTTGCTCATATCAGCTGAATGCCCTCTGCCCTTGCTCATATAAGCTGAATGACTGGTGCACTGACCTGCTGCTTGTACACTGCGCCCTTATTCATATCAGCTGAACGACTGGTGCACTGACCTGCTGCTTGTACACTGCGCCCTTATTCATATCAGCTGAACGACTGGTGCACTGACCTGCTGCTTGTACACTGCGCCCTTGTTCATATCAGCTGAACGACTGGTGCACTGACCTGCTGCTTGTACACTGCGCCCTTATTCATATCAGCTGAACGACTGGTGCACTGACCTGCTGCTTGTACACTGCGCCCTTGTTCATATCAGCTGAACGACTGGTGCACTGACCTGCTGCTTGTACACTGCGCCCTTGTTCATATCAGCTGAATGACTGGTGCACTGACCTGCTGCTTGTACACTGCGCCCTTGTTCATATCAGCTGAACGACTGGTGCACTGATCTGCTGCTTGTACACTGTGCCCATGCTGCTGCTTGTACACTGTGCCCTTGCTCATATCAGCTGAATGACTGGTGCACTGACCTGCTGCTTGTACACTGCTCCCTTGCTCATATAAGCTGAAGGAGTGGTGCACTGACCTGCTGCTTGTACACTGTGCCCATGCTGCTGCTTGTACACTGTGCCCTTGCTCATATCAGCTGAATGACTGGTGCACTGACCTGCTGCTTGCACACTGCGCCCTTGCCCATATCAGCTGAATGGCTGGTGCACTGACCTACTTGTACACTGTGCCCTTGCCCATATCAGCTGAATGACTGGTGCACTGACCTGCTGCTTGTACACTGTGCCCATGCTGCTGCTTGTACACTGTGCCCTTGCTCATATCAGCTGAATGACTGGTGCACTGACCTGCTGCTTGTACACTGCTCCCTTGCTCATATAAGCTGAAGGAGTGGTGCACTGACCTGCTGCTTGTACACTGTGCCCATGCTGCTGCTTGTACACTGTGCCCTTGCTCATATCAGCTGAATGACTGGTGCACTGACCTGCTGCTTGTACACTGCTCTGTCTCTTGCTGCTTTCGTGGAGACGGTGCGGAGTGAACGGCTGAAAGGCACTACGAGTGCAGCTGACCCCGCCTTGCGCTACTGTACACACAGGGCATGAAGAGAAGGGTCCAGGGCTCAGAAGCATCTGCAGCAGAACTGTCCAAATGCGCCCAAACCCCCAGGTGCAGTGAGCGAGTGAAGCATGCATTTAAATTAGAGCGGGCAAGGTTAGCTCTGTATCTTGTCCTGGAAAGCAGTTTCTCTAAGGGGTTAGTAACTACCCCTTGCAAGCCGTTAAAGCTCTGTACCGTGTGTAGCATGCTTAAGGAGCTTAAGTTGAGTGCTTGCAGCCTGGTGAAAAAAAATACATTGATTTTAAACATTGCTAAAAAAAAGAAAAGCAGCATATATAAATGCTAAATTGATTTTTGGTATTATTTGGGGAAAATCTCCTTTATATCTTAATACTTGAGCTTTTTTTTAAATAACAAAAAACTTCAGGAGAACAGCTGATTGCTGACTGCAGTGACCAGTCAGCCGTAGGAAAGCCATCTTTCATGCATTGCAAAGACCAGCTTATTTCGGACAGTCCTCATTGTGAATGGGAGAGGCATTGTGGGCATGGGCAGGGAAAACAAACAATGGCATCCACGTGCAGATAGGAAACTCTCTGCTTGTCAGGGCTGTTGACTTTTTGTTTTGCAGAAAAAAACGACTGTTTCTTTGTGGAAAGCAAATTAATAATGAAGACCGGCCAGGGCAGCCGGCTGGTATTTGAGTTTTGCTATAAGTACAATAATTGTCCTGGGGATCCGATTGTCACCTGTCTTCCAATGGAGGGGATGGCCTCCGTCAACCTGGAGGGCTGGCGGGCTCATCACCACACTCTTTCAGAAATGTTCTTTAGTGCAGTTTGAAATACTAGAAGTAAAACCTTCCAAAATACACTTTTCACGTGAGAGGTAACCACGCACAAACGGGATCAGGTTCGAACTGTAATGAAGTCTGTGAAATAGTGTTTTGGGGGTTTCCAGAAAAAAGAAACTCTTGGCCGTGAAAGGTGTGGGTTTTGGGGAATAAAAATGTTGTGATGGTTGATGATGTTAGGTCTAAGCTGATAATTGCATACGGTCACATCATACAGCTTTCATTCAAAGAGGCGGAACAGATCATTGAAATGATTGCACGAACAACAAAAATATATTATTGTTTCAATTCCAACCTTGACTCCTGTGGTGTCTTCTTTAGGTGAAGAAGCTCTCCATGAATACCTCAAGACTAAAGCTGTAACAGTGGAGTACTAAGCCAACTCTCCAATATGCACATTGTCTTTCACAGAACATTATTGATATCATTGGGACTTTTATTTCACTCCAGTCAGCGCTTAACATGATCCGCAGGATTTTGTTGCCTGAAAAAATGCGACAGTGGGGTATCGGACTGCAGATTGGATCAACTGCTGAGCCATCTCAACAAACCACATGCCTGTATATTTTTTAAGATAGAAGTTGGACTACAGACCTTTTATGTTGATTTCAAACCTTTTTTAACAAAACTTGACATTTGATGGTCTCTGGATACCATAAGCTATGCATCTGAAGCGTCGAGAGGTGAACCAGCAGCCAAGAGATGGCCGCTTCCTCAAGCAATTCCAAAGGTCCTTTTGCTGAATTGATATAATAAACTGGTGGTGCCAAGAAAACAAGTTGTATATGTATGAATAAAGTGCACTTATTCTGATCTTTGCACAGCTCCTGACAGAGCTGACTCTATTTTCTAACCTTTTGCCAATAAACATACAGTGATATGTAAAGGGACATGAATTGTGATTACAGAAACATTTGAAGACAAATATTTCTGTCGAATCAGGTTTATTGGAAATTAGGAGGCAAGATCCTGCAGATGAAAAACATAAACTTGATTGCCCTGAAGCATAGGGGTAGTTTTGTAAAACTTTATTTATTTTCTGTTCTTGACATGTTGACCTCTGTGATTATGCTTCAAAAGACAGTATGAAATTAATCAGGTAGCCCATTCTGTGTTCTGTACTGTATTGGGTATGCTTTAGAAATAAGTCCTACTTAAGGATTATGCGAACTACAGAAAAAAACAATCTTTCCAAGTTTAACATTACTACACGTGATATGCATTTTAGAAATACCTGTCATTTAATGCTTATGGTTGATCTGTTGCAACTTTAGTTGGCATTAAATTCTACTGCATTTGTCACTTTAAAAATATTTAGAATCTGGCCGTCACTTTAAATTTATTGTGGAATCTGGCCCTAAAACTCCCAGTAAAAATCCCAATAATAAATGTTACCTCCTGTAAACAGATTGTTGTGTGGCTTGGGGCTGGTCCTTGCACTTGGGGAAATGAGATTGTTAGCAACATTGCGAAAAATAAATGTGGCATCTTGTGCTATTGGAAGAGAAGAAGACACTGCTTTACCTCCTCGTCTCCCATCGCCAGTTTGTTTCAACGTTTGCACAAGGGGTCGTTCTCACTGGGCTAAGGCAGAGGAGAAGCATGTTGAGCTAATTAAAGAAGGTGGGGATGTTTCCAGCACACTGCAACAAATAATCGCAGTTAAAGCCGAAGCCAATAGCTGGTTAGCTAAGGAGGCAGCAGAAAGATTTCAAACTAGGAATGATAAACTATATGAGAATGGGGAGGCAGTAGGCAGAACACTTGCACTGCGTACACGGCAGAAGGCTACCCAAAGTACAATTAGGGTAATAAAACAGGACGATAAACAATATATGGACCCGGTAAGTATCACGGAGGAATTCCAGAAGTACTATCAAAAACTCTATAAGGGTCCAGTTGTGGGGGATAATACACTCGATTTGGAGTACCTTCTGACTAAAATATCTAAAGAACACTTTGGGGAACCTTTGTGCGCGATGCAAGAACTGAGTTAGAAATAGAAATTACGTGGGAGGAGATTGACCTAGCATTAAAAGAACTTGCTGTAGGGAAAGCCCCGGGGCCAGACAGGCTGCCAATGGAGATTTATAAACTATTGGATAAAGTCATTACGCCACTGATGCTTGACCTGTTCAGGGGTATACAGCATAGTGGAATTCCTCCAGCTACATGGCAGGACACTGACATAATAGTTTTTGCTAAGAAAGGGAAGCCTCCGGATACCCTGTCCTCCTATCGGCCTATATCATTAATAAACTCGGATAATAAGATTTATTCAAAAATTATAGCTAATAGGCTCAGGAGGGTTGTAGCTTCATTGGTCTCCCCGTGGCAGCATGGGTTTATTCCAGGACGGGATACTACGGATCATATCCGTAGGGTAATAAGCTTATTTGACATCATGGCTGTCACGGGGGGACCAATGGCTATGATCCTTCTGGATTCCGAGAAGGCATTTGACAGGGTATCTTGGGCTTTCCTATGGGGTGTTCTTCAGCTTAAGGGATTCGGCCCAAATATAATTAAGAAAATCAGAGCCATGTATTTTAAACCAAAGGCTCGGATTTAAATGATGGGGTTGGAGTCTGGGATTATATCTATCTCTAGGGGAACTAGGCAGGGGTGTCCCTGTTCCCCTATACTTTTTGCCCTTTATATAGATCCCCTGTTGTCTCTGATTATGGGGAGTGACAAAATCACCCCAGTCAGGACTAATAGCTTTGAAACTAAAGTTCTCGCGTATGCGGATGATGTAGCCGTAATTACAACAAACCCAGTAGAAGCAATTAAGGATGTAGCGCGCATTGCAGAGGACTACGGGCTCTTATCAGGCTATTTACTAACTAAGGGGAAGACAGTAGTGGTCTGTATGGAAAGCACTGTCTGTACCGATTCCAGGTGAGCTGACTCAGCAGTTTATTTGGGGGTAAGAGTTGCCTCAAATATCGGCACTATTAATAAATTAAATTATGATCCTCTATTGGAGTCAATAACAGGAGACCTGCGCCGAGTCAATAATCTTCATCTTACGGTAATAGGGCAGGGTAATTATTTGAAGATGAATGTATTGCCCAAACTGCTATATCTGTTTAGGTCTATTCCTTTGGCAATGGAGGAAGCAGCCTTAAAACGAGTGGAGTCTATCTTTTCAGGGTTTATGTGTCAATTTGGGAAAGTCAGGCGGTCATTGAAATTACTATCACTCCCTCTAGATCAGCGGTACTCAAAGTACGGCCCGCGGGCCAATTGCGGCCCGCCAGCCCTTTCCATGCGGCCCTCGTGTAAAACAACAGACGGCAATCAACTGCAATTCCGCCTGTTGTTATTCCTCGGGGGCCGCATTCACCGGGTAAAGAAGCATCCGCAAAACCAGTGCCTCGCAAGCAGAGGCGCAACTAGAGCTAAATTTCGGCGGCGGGGGGAGGGGGGGGCTTGCATCTTTAAGCTTTAGGCAAAGTGGAGCTGATTTCGGGGGAGGGGGGGGGCCTGAATCTTTAAGCAATAGGCAGAGTGGCGCTGCAGGGCCTCTTAGAAGGGGTGAAACAGCGAGGCCTAATTAACATGCAAATGGTCTTTTAAAGACCTGTGAAGTGCTCGGGTGCGGCTGTGTGTGCGCAGAGAGGCTGTCTCATCCGGCTGCCACACGCGACGGGGGGGGGGGGGGGGGGGGGGGGTGAAGCCCTTTGAGTCCAAACTCGATGGGAGATGAGACGAGTGAACAGCAACGCAAGGACCTGCTTTTTCAGCAGTCTCTCCTCTGCGGGCCGCACACCACCGTAGGCATCTCTTATGCCTCTCACCAGGGCCCACGAGCCTCGATTTGCTCCTACCCCTCTGTGGCGAACAGGCTAGCATCGCTGGTGCTGCCCTACCTGCGGCCTCACAATGCGGCCTCCCCAAACCCACCCAAGCCCGGGAAGCTGTCTCATCCCGAGCTGACACACAGAGAGAGGGAGGGAGACAGCGAGAGGGAGGGAGACAGCGAGAGGGAGGGAGACAGAGAGTGAGAGTGAGAGAGAGACCGAGAGGGAGGGAGACAGAGGGAGGGAGAGAGGGAGGGAGAGAGAGGGGGAGGGAGACAGAGGGACACAGAGGGAGACAGGGTGACAGAAAGAGGGAGACAGAGAGGGAGACAGGGAGAGAGAGAGGAAGACAGGGAGAGAGAGAGGAAGACAGGGAGAGAGAGAGGGATAGAGAGAGGGAAACAGGGAGAGAGAGAGGGAAACAGGGAGAGAGAGAGGGAGACAGAGGGAGATGGAGGGAGACAGAGGGAGATGGAGGGAGACAGAGGGAGACAAAGGGAGGGAGACAGAGGGAGGGGGAGACAGAGAGAGGGGGAGACAGAGAGAGGGGGAGACATAGAGGAAGACAGAGAGTGAGGGAGGGAGACAGAGAGGGAGGGAGACAAAGGGACACAGACAGAGGGAGACAGAGAGAGAGAGGGAGACCGGGAGAGAGAGAGTGAGACCGGGAGAGAGAGAGTCCCTGTTGGGCAGTATGTCGTATGACCAAATGGGCTGCTCTATATGAGACAGCACGTTGCGTACGATATGCTGCCAAACAAGGACTCGGGGAACTTTCATTCGCATACTACTGACTGTGTGAGCCTCTGAGGAAGAGAGTCATCGAAACGCGTCGGGCTCAGTCAGGTGTGAATAATTACAGGCAAGCGCGCCGAACCATACCTAATAAAAGCTTGTGGGGAAAAGCAGCTTGTGTTCAAGTGCGGTTCTTCTGATGGACAAATCCCCAATGAACTGTATACATATGTGTGTGTGTGTATGCTGGGTCTGGTGGCTCAGTGGACGAATGCGTCCGCTGCAGGGGTCTGTGTTCAACCTCATGGTCAGTTTTTTTTAGTTGCTCTAGCCCCGCCCCCTCCACCACTGACCCCGCCCCCACAGGTGCGGCCCTCGGCCACAAACAACACTGTAAATTTGGCCCCCGAGAGAAAGTTTGTGAGTACCCCTGCTCTAGATAGAGGGGGGCTTCTAGTCCCAAATATTGGGCTGTACTATTATGCCGCACTGCTACAGCAGATGATCCAGCTGTTTGTACCATCTAGACCAGGAGATTTAAAAGAGAGGATCCCATCTTGCTACGAATTGACCCTGGGTACCGAGGCACGTGGACTTTGCCTTCGGCGAATTGAGAGGGGATACTATAACAAGGTGCGTTTTAAAACTATACAGGGAGTAAGGAAGGTGTGGAGGTATGTCATCAAATTGATGGCTATCCCCAAGATAAATCGTTACACCCCCCTTTGGCGATCGCCATTATTTCCGGCATTAACACGCTACAGAGCCCGAGGCAGATGGGAGCAATGGGGAATAGGAACGTTTGGTGATATTGGTAACGAGGAGGGGGTTCTTTCGTTTAGTGAACTACAATTAGTCTACGGTATGTCTGGTGCGGATTATATGAAATATCTTCAGATTAAAAGCTATATAGCAGGCATAAGGCCTAGATTTAATTGGAACAAGATCCCCATGCTGGAAGTTTTGGGGAGGGTCTCGTCTAGAAAGGGAGGGTTTTATGCTCTTTTACTGGAGAAAATCTCTGATGATCTGTAAAAGGTAGTGGCGTCGTGGGCGGACAAACTTGTGGATCCTGAAGTAGATGTGTGTATGAGCCTCTTATTGTTCGATCAGGTTTTTATAAGTACCAATTTGAAAGCCCAGTCATATAAAACCCTATTCAGTTTGTACTATACCCCAGCTAAATTATATAAGTGGGGGATGCGGGTGGATGATTGATGTCCGAGGTGTGGGGAAGGGCCGGCTGATATGAAACACATGTTCTACGAATGCGACAAGCTTGTACCGCTAAAAAAGGATATTTTTAGTTTTTTTCAACAATTATTTGGCCCCTGTATAGATTTTACCCCAACGGTTTTTATTTTGGGTTATGACTGCACTCTGGGTTTGAGTAACAAGCAGGCTTACTTTGTTCTTATGGGCATGGCGGTATACAGGATACTGATAGCCTCACGCTGGAAGGATTTGGGGTCGCCAACATTTCAGATGTGGCTGGCAAGATTGCTTGGCACATATAACCAGGAAAAGGCTTTGTACGCCTGTAGAGGAGCAGGATCTAAAACGAGAGGAAGGAAAATATGGTGGTATGTTGCAGAGTGGTATGAGGATAAAATTGGGGAAGGATGAAGCCACATGTATGAGGGATAATTTGCATTCCATTATTATATTTTGGGTAAAATGGATATATGCATACGGAAGCTGTATTATTTCCTTATTCTAATGTTTGATTTGTGTAATATATATCTCTCTGTGGTTACTAATGGTGGTTCTGTAAAACATTTTTGGATGTGCTAAATAAAAAAAGGGTCGTTCTCACTCTGGGAGGCACCATCAAAGACCTGCACCATAGAGAAGAAACAAATGCCTCCCATGCAGAAGCTGACCAACCATGTGTATTCACGCCTGAGCATATATGTTACACGCATTACATTTTAGCATGAAAAGTAGCTGCTAAAGTAGGAACACACATTACCTACGGGTATTTTCAGATATTTTTCATGATTTGAGAATAAACTGATTTATAATCAGTGTACGAAACTCACCAAATGTATGCATTGTGTTACTTTTCTTAATCTGAATTGAATTGCTTAGTATACATGTTTTTAAATGGCTCAGTGGTTTTTCATCGAGAATCGGCAAACCCATTTATTCATTATTTTTCCTCATCAATATGGCATTGTTGGTACTATGTCAGCTCTGTGGAGCGTGCAGGTACAGGAGTCACGGAGCACTGCACAAGGTAGAAAGTTTAGTTCTCCCGGTCACCAGTGCTCAAGAGCTGAAGTCCACAACAGGAAGGGGGAGCGGTCAAACGTTGAACTGAATGAAGACAGAGGTTCACAGCGAGTGTAAGTACAGTGCAACACAGCATTCACAGTATCAAGAACATATAAATGTTGTGTCAGAGTTTTTGTGTCCACAACACTTAATGATACCCCATAGATATATATGATATATAATCGAACATTCATTGTACAGTCATCAACTGTTATGACGTGGGGTAAATTAATATTTTTTTAGCATACAAAATCAAAAAGCTTCCGTGATGTTTTATTGTAAAGAAATCCAGGGAGAAAGATCTGTCTCTTCATTCTGTAATACTTCGGTGCAAATAGCCCATTCATACTCCCCACAGATGGACGTGTTCCTTTATAAGACCTTTTTGAAATATTTCACTGGATTTTAAAACATCAATTTATAGGAGACATAGTTCAGAAAAGCATCTGTGCACTGCGTTAACCAGACCAGCTGTACCATGATTTGCAGATGAGCTCATGGAAGGTCAATGTTTACACTTTTTTGCTTTATTGTTTAAGAGAGGTGACAGTGGCACAGAAGCATCTTTGAAAAGGGTTGAAGTGTATTAATAAAACAACTTAGCTCTAAAAGACGTGAAGGAGGGCAAGTGGGAAACTTATTTTAGGCTCTTGCATGTGAAAGAGAGAGGCTTCAACTACATTGCTTCAGAGGAACAAGCATTTACAATGCAATGGTCTTGGCATTGTTAAAGTTAGAGCTATTGGCATTGCTCATGAAATTATTTTTGTTTTTAAAACATTTAAAGAAACGGCATTGTTATTTACAATGTCAATAGCTTGATCACTCTCAAATGCGAGACATATTGCATTTGCACCCACACACAGAGCCACACACACAAAGCCACCCACACACACAGAGCCACTCACATAGCCACCTACACACACACACAGTTACCCACACACAAAGCAACCACGCATAGAGCCACCTACAAAAAAAGCCACACACACATAGCCTCCCACACGCACACAGAGCCACCCACACACACAGAGCCACCCACACACACACAGAGCCACCCTCACACACACACCGCCATCTGCGCTCCCTCAGCCGGCTTGTGAGTGTAACGTCCCATGTGCTTGTGCTGCCGTCACTAGGATAAGCTAGTCCCCATTGTTTGGTTTGCTGCGCGCGTTAATGACAGCTTTGCGGTAATTGTTCATTGTATGTAAGACATCAGGCCAATCTGAGCTGTCAGTCTAAGGAACAGGGCCTGGATGCTCGCGTTGGCCCCTATACTATGGACATCTTATCGTGTAACTATATAGCAAGCTGCTTCCGTGCGCATTCGCATCATCGTCTTTATGAAGTCTGCAAAGGGAGATGTTGAATTTGCTTATGCAACAGAATGAAAGGCTGCAGTGGGTTCAGAGCTCGTATATAAAGAGGTGTACATATTTTCTATTAGCTGTGTGGTGGGGCTTTTTCTGCGTCTGTCCAGCGATAAACTGATCGCCGCACTCCCATGTCAATTCCTTGTAATGCTAGGAGTCTCCTTCACGTGCTCTTTGAAATGACGCGGTGAAACGCCCGCCATGTTGTTTTACTGAAGGATGGGGTGTAATATCTAAAACTACGAGACCAGCCAAGCAGTGTGGCTAGAAACCTCCTTGTGACGCCAGCTCGGGTGCTTGAGCGGCACCACTTTTGGCAGTTTTTCACTCGGATAACTTTTGGAGAGCTTCATTGCAGATATGTGACCGGGTCGCCTCTGTTTAAATTACTGTCGCTATGTAACCCACGCCCCCTTTTTACTGTCCTGTACAGTACAGGGGAAGGGGGGCTGCACGTAGCGGATTTTCCTGCACACCGCGCTTCTGCCATTTCTAATCTCTATAAACCAGTTTACTGTATCCTGCAAGCGTTTCAACGTTGGTGATTGCCAGGAAGTATGTAGCACATCGGGGGCTTGATGGCAAACAGTGTGTGCCAGTGGTATTTAGCCAGCAGATAGACCCATAATTAAAGCATGAGCTGTTTGACTAGCAGGAGCGGCAACTCTAATGGTGTTTTTAGTGCTTTGTGTAGTTTTCCTAGTGACTGTTGTCTGTGTGAGTGATGTTGTGAAGCCTGGGCAGTCATCAGTGACATGATGAGCGAGGGGGTGGAGGGACGGAAAGGCTCTCTCATGGATGGGCTTCACCAAACGGCGAGCCATCCGCGGAAAGGCGGGACCGTCCAAGTTGGAGGGACAGTGTTTAGTCCGAGGAGCACCGAGGGAGCTGAGAGCAGGGGGAGTGGTGGACGGGGATGACACCATGAACACCACCGCCTTTCTCCGAGGTCAAGCAGAAATGCCTCGGAGAAACGCAGTGGCATTTTCGGATTGGGGGGGGGCTTGTTTTTCTTTCTCTCCTCTTCCCATTGGCTGGAATGTTTACATTCCAGAGGAGAGAAAGAAAGTAAAAAACACGCCCCCGAATCCGAAAAAGACGGGGCTTAAACGGACAGACGCCCCTCTCCTCCAATGGCTGACCTCCATTTAGGAAGCCAGCCAATGGAGAAAAGGGGCGGGTTCAAGCCTCGTACTATAAAACATTAAATCTCGCAAGCGAGATTGCGCAAGCGCAGCCTTCACTAGCCGAGACCTAAAAAGGTAGTGAGTAATTAATTGTTTCTTGTGATAGGAATGATATTCTGAAATTGACCTTTTTTACTATCAGTGTACTAGGTTACATAATGATATAAATATGCCTGAGCTGAAAAATAACACTTCGTGGTTTTCTATGCAGGAATCATTTCAAAATGTAGTGTTATGTTGTGATGTGTCAGATGCATAGTGGTATCTATGTAAGTGGATGTGATCATCTTTTTATTAGTGTAAAACATTATCTGTGCAGAAGTGTTAAGTGACTTGTGAGCATGCAGGTACTAGTCGGAGACAAGGAAAATTAACTATATATGCAGTTATTTCTTTTACTTTTCTCACATCTGTAAGGATTCTGTAAACACGGAAACTCCTATACCCCTCTTGGACATACTGCAGACCCATCACTAAATCCACTTTCAATATGGGGAGTCCAACAAGTGCCCAGAACTGCACTTTACCGGGGCTTACACACCCTTGAGATAGATTCGGGGACCTCTAAGTAGCATGGAGTCAGCGAACCCCACAGAATTGTTTCTTGTTTTAATATCGCTAAGAGTCCATTTGCCCCCACCCTACCTGTGCCAAGGGTCTAGGGATGACTTAGTATCCACATCCTGTAATGAAGTTTGCACCCTTCTTCTTCAAGATGCAGTCAGCCAATCTGAGAGCTTTGGGTGTCTGGGTCCAAGGAGAAAACGTTCCATCATCCAATTGGATTTGTTTATATTTTTAAATTTGGAGTCCATGGATCAAACACCTTTTAATATTCCAGATATCTTGCTTGGCTCAATTTTAGGCTAACAAAAACCTTCTGTAATGCTCATTTTTTGAAAGCTACTGAACGGATTTACTCTAAATCAAGGAAAAGCACTTTCTTGAGTAAAATTATACTTTCGTGAAAGGTGATACAGTTGGTGTTATTCTGGTAATCCGTTTCCAGTGTCCTGGAAATTAAAATGCAAAAGTGTAACCCTGCCACCCTGCATGAAACTTGCAATGTCCAATCTAAATCAGATGATCTTTTGTTGTAAGGTTTTGCACTAACAATACTAAGAAAACAATAAATGGCTTTTGAACGGAAACTTTTTCCTAATCATAACTACAGTGTCGCTATTTTTGATAATACATATGCATACATATATGTATGTTTATATATTACAGAGTTGGAGATAGCGAACCCCCCAAAAATGGCAGCCTAAGCTTGGACAAAGGGCAGGCCCTGATGCCAAAGGCAGTGCACTGCGAGTGTTGGCTGCCTGTGGTGATTTGGGCACCAGTATGTTGGATATGATATATGATGAAAAAGCACAGAAATTCACTCAAAAACCATGGGTAATGAGAAGTTATGGCTAGTATTGGTTATAACACCTTAACATTTACTTAGAAAAATAATTAACTCATTCACGGTTGTGCTTGTAAATAAAGACTGAAAAAACACAGAAAACTGCAATCCACAACTGTGATAATAGCCATGAAAACTACAACTTGCACACCAAATGCTATGCTTGTTACTTCACAATATCGTCACTATTAAGTAACACCTAAAAGCACAACGTCATTAAATAACAATACATTTTCAAACCAATAAATAATACTGTAATAAGGTTATCTAATTGGTAGTGTTAATGGTAATGCGTTATTGTCATGATCAAGCATGAGGGCAGGAGCGGAACCGAGCAACTTCTGAAGGTGGACAACGCGCATGAACTACATCTCCCAAGAGGCGCAGCGACCACGCGCTCCCCGTGACCGTGAGCGAGGCCGAACATAAAAGCTGGCCCGACGCAAGGGGCGGTGCCAATGATTCCTGATTGACCTGTTTCCTGTCAGCGGCCCGCTACCCTGCAGCGTCCGCTCCAGCCGAGTTATCAGGATTCCCCAGCCCGAGATTCCCGCCTGAAACTCCCCGCATTCCAGGACGTTCTTTCCTCTGCCGCAACTACCTCAAGTGTGAGAGGTAAGTGACTACGCCAGCAAATCCTCCTAATCGCCCACGGATTGCCGGGCCAACGCATCCTGGGTGCGCGCTCCTCCTCCACGATGAGCACGGAGTAGTAGCGCGAACACCCAAGTTTGACCGTACGCTCCTTCGCTCCTCCTCTTCGAGCGTAGAGTAGTAGCGTGAACACCGTGTTTAGACCTCTACGTACTTGGGTGCCGAGAGCCCTCCTCTTCCTCAAACAATCAAGGCACCGCGGGAAGGTACCCAAGTTCCTCCCGTTATTTTGTTCTTACTTTTGTGATACCCTTCTCTTCCTCACGGAACCCGCTGTCACGGCGCTCCTCTGCCCCATGGATACCTGGGCTTGAAGTAGTAGCGCCACCGGCGGTTTCTGAGAAGCTCAAGAAGCATTGGGCTAACCTTGCAACAGAGTTGTGAATCCTAGAGCAAACCCCTGAGTCGGCTCTGGACCACCCCTACGAACGTTAGTTATCGCACCAGTGCAGCAAACTGGGCAGGGACCACGGCTAGAAACCAACCTTTGATCCACCCATAGAGGGAAGAAAGAGAGACAGGTAAAGCGGGGAACGCTGCGGAGATAGCTCTGTTCACGGGGAGGGAAAGAATAGCGCCGCATCTAAACATCTCCTTGTTTCATTTCAGGTATCTCTCCCTGCTGACTCCTCCCTTCCTTCCCTCGCCCACCTGTCTCCTGAGTCCGAGGGTCTTTATACAAATCCGGGCTGGGGACGGATGGGAGGGGGACCCCTCTATAGCATCAGCGTCATCCCGAAGAGAAAACCCAGGGTCCACCACGACAGTTATGCAATCGGACCTAAAAGAGTATGCATAACATTTGTAATTGCAATGCTTACATCAAAGATAACGTCATGACCATTGCGTTTGGTGTGTGAGTTACGGATTGCAGAGCTAATTATGACTTGCGAATTTCAGGGTTTTTTTGGGGGTTTTAGTTTCTAACCAAAGCTGTTCCTTAACTGTGGATTTTTAAGTGATTATGTATATGTACCGTGCAGCAGTTGAAGGAAATGGCTAAGCAATAAACATGTAAGGGCCCTGTTTAAACAAAATATTAACTGTTTGTGACCACTTAATGTATGGGAAGCCTCAATAAATGTGAGGTGTAGCCACATCACTCTGCATACATGACAAGGGTAGTCATTACATTGCAGGCGCTATATCTGGAGCCATTACACCACAGATAAATGTAGCGACATTTACATTAGGAGTCAGTATATTGCATGGAACATTCCTTTATACATAAACACAAGAAAGGATTACAATTTCAAACTATTTGTCATCTCTATACACATACACATAAAAAGAAAAAAAATGAAAAACAAGGAGATGTAAAAGGAGAAGAAATATTAGTAGCAAAAAAGAATTAAAGTTAAATAATTCAAAATAGATTAATAGATACAATGTATAAATAAAATATTGAAGTTAAAATAAGGTCTGTGGATTAAGTACACGTTAATTAAATAATAAGTATAAAAGGAAATGTGAGAAAGGGAACATATTTAGAAAAAAAGACATATCTAAAATACCCCACATTTTCGCTTGCTGCCACAATAACAGGACATGGGACACAGTTCCCACGTCCTTAAAAAGTTTTCTAAATACCACTTAAACGAGTAGGTTGATCATGACCGTTTGTGATCGGGTTAAGATTTTTCAGGTTCTATATCATTTTGAAACATGTGGAATTAAAGTTTCAGGAGCTATGTCAAGGGCCCATACCAATAGTTGCAAAATACACAAAATATTGTGGGTCTTGAGGTGATTCCATAGTGAAGGAATTCATCCCTACCACTAAAACCACAGAACAGCTAGTAACGTGGGTTAAAACATTCAGGGGCATATTTGTAATACTATCATGTAGCGGAACGCACCAAGCCATCTTGCTGAGATGCGCTGCGTGAAATGGAAAGGAGAGGAATGCGCCGTATTTTTTATCATACGGCTCATTCTGTCCGTTCCTTGCGATGGCCCACTTTTGACTTTCTAGCACCAATGAAGGCATTCTTGCACCATTTTAAAGTTCAAACGTGAGTTACGTGAATTAAATTCTTAACAAAGAAGATGGCTTAATCTGGTTACTACTTCATGTAGAATACATAGCGGCCATCTTTAAACTTGTTCCAAACACAGGCATGTCAATGTATAACAGGTGCTCCACTTTTATATATACATATATACAATTGCACATGTCATAGGTAAAGCGATCTAATAAATATTAAGCTTATTATGCAAATATTTATCCTATGAAAAATTATTATAAAAGCCGGCTTGTGATAATTCCTTTTTTTTGATAAATCAATTGCCGCTTCATAAACCACTAGGAGTACTTACAGGTTAACACACTTACGCACTGACTGGGCAAACCTGCACAACGAAATTTGTGAAGAAGACTAAGGCCTAATTGGAGTAGATAAACATGATTACTGGAAAGTGGACGACTCTGTAAGGTATATTATCACTCTAAGAAGGTCAGTGAAAGGAAACAAA
This sequence comes from Triturus cristatus, assembly GCF_964204655.1. NCBI lineage: Eukaryota > Metazoa > Chordata > Amphibia > Caudata > Salamandridae > Triturus > Triturus cristatus. The sequence continues at coordinate 747,885,726 of NC_140585.1, read as the reverse complement.
AGGGCAATATAGATTACTGTAATCCTAGGATACAATTTTAAATAAGCCCATAGTTCCTCATCGATATTAAGGCCTAGAGTGTCTCTGGTTTGCAGATCTATAATGTACTTGGATTCCAGAGCCCTCAATGAACTAGCATACTTAACCGTACATAGTAGACCGGCGGGTACATAAGGAGTCTTGAGTAGATGGAGGGAGGGAGCTCTTCGTGGACATCTGCACAGAAAGCGTAGCCATCGTATAGTAGTGGCTCGCCCACCTGATTGGTCTTAGGTGTCTAGGAGAGTGTGGGCTCTCCATGAAGAGCAGCGCAGAGAACGTAGGCCATACATAGTAGAGACTTGCCCATCTATGGGGGCTTGGGTGTCTGGAGAGAATAGACTGATGTATGGCATTGATCTCTGGAGGAAGTGGGCTCTAGCGTCACTTCTACATGCAAGCTGAAGATATGCAACTTATTTATAAACTGTAGCAGTCAAAAGACCCTGGATCTGCTTCTATTTCTGATCATTCTAAATTTTCAAACACCATCACCACAATCCGTTATTGGAAGTTAAACAATTTTTTAAACCTTAATTCCTCAAAGTGAGATATCAATCACAAGACATGATGTACATTAAATGCAGACCTGCATCTGTCTGGACTTTATGGGCTCATGCCGAGAGCACTCCAAAGTAGTATGCTGTACTTTACTTTAGAAACTTTCTTTAGCAATTAATTTTGAAAATGTAAAATGTTGGAACAATTAGAATCCAGTCACAATTCGTATGTTTTAAAAAGACCCCAATTAAAAACAGATTATTCATAATAGACATCCGTGTAAACATGCACAGACGACGCCTTAGAATATAAGCTAAAATACAAATTGTGTATTATTAAGGTATAGCAAAGTGAAAAGATAAAAAAGAACCACATGTCCAATTATAAACCCACACATTTTTCGTTTTTTCATGCATGCCCACAGAAATGTTGCTACAGAGAAACAGACTAGAGGATCAGGGAGTGATTTTAGAAAATATAGTGCAACCCTACATTGTTTAAAATTATACTTCTTTAAGATTGGTACAATATATTATTTTCTTTTCCTCTGATACAAACCATAGAAAAATAATAAATGAAGATCAGTTTGAGGGGTTTGCTTATCAAAGGGTCAGTTCTGAGTGCCTTAACCTTTTCCATGGAAACTCTATCTGATTCCTCTGATGTTAGAGGCGAAATCTCAATAGTATACATTTGTGTTGGGGTAGAGAAACATCCACTAGATAAAAGTATCCTCCATCTAACATGGGTGGAGTTAATTCATAAGCCAGTTCTTCTCCCTTCGGGTGTGCTGGGCCCTCAGCAAGAATATATCAACCAACCTCTGCCTTGAGATCTTTCTGTAGGCTGCTGGATCCTTGAATAATTCTTTCAGCCCCATGGCAGTCAGTTCCAGTTCTATGTAATGTAACCATCTGATCCTGTGGTAGTTTTCCAATTTTGTGCAGTTTCTTATTGTATTTTGAGTTAGGGTCATAATATCCCTGCGCCAAATTGAGAGCCACAGCAGGATCGGGCCAGTCCGGTTTCATCTGTGATGTAGGGTATGCTCAATTCTGTGTGTAATATTTCATTTGAGTGAGATTGCAAAAGGGACACCAGGGATTTAAAGAACCTGTTCTCGATGGTCTGGAGTGAGTCAACGGGTGCCATACCCCAGGCGACTGCCCCATATGTTGCTGCAGACTGCGTTTTTGCATGATAAATATGTTTGATGGGGGCTAGTGGTTTTGCTCCCATTCTGTTCGAGAAAGTTTTTAGCACTGTTAGGCTCCTCTCCCATTTCAATAGCCCTTCCTTCAACCAGGCGTGACCACGTTTTTTATCAAATAATCCTCCTAGATAAGGGAAGGACTCGACCACCTCAAATTTCCATGAGTCCATGCGGAGTTGCAGGGTTTTATCTCGTTCTCCACCCCCTGCTATAATTACAAATGACTTTGTCTGGTTGACTTTTCAAGTCCAACCAGACAATAAAAGCCTCATAGACTGATATGAGTCGTTGGAGCCCAATCCCCGTTCTGGCTATCAGGACGGCATCATCAGCGTAGGCCAAGATTGGCAACTGTTGGGAATCAGCGACCGGGACATCCAGGGTTGAGTCCACGAGAGCTTTTTCTACACCGTTCGTATAGATCGAAAGGAGGACGCAACCCTGCCTTACTTCACTTAAGATTTTGAATGGACGGGTGCATTCACCAATTTTTCCATAGCGCACCAATGCCAAGGCATCCAAATATTATTGACGAATAAAGTCAATTATGGGCAGTTCGAGCTCCATCTCTTCCATTATATACCAGAGCTTGGAGCGGGACACGCAGTCACATGCTGCTGAAAGGTCTATTAAGTCAAGGTAGATTTTCCCACCCTTCACTCTGGTATATTTATCCATGATCAATGAAAGATTCAGACACTGCTCTACGGTGCCTTTTCCCCGCTGGAACCCATGCGGGGGCTGCATTAATATTTTCCTGTCTTGCGCCCAAACCTCCAGTCTGGAAAGTAGAAGACAGCCCATGAGTTTAGCTGATGTATCTATGAGTGATATTGGCCTGTAATTCTTAGAACTTGCCCTATCTCCCTTTTTGTAACTCGGGACGATTACACTAGTTTTACAAGAGGAAGGGGGGCCTACTGTAGCTATGTTGTTAAAAACGTTGGTCAATACGGGAACCCACAGATCTTCGTTGTCCTGAAAGAAGTCTATCGGGACCCCGTCAGGACCTGGGGCCTTCCCAGTACTACAGGGCACTAGGCCATTCCTCACTTCCGTTAGTGCGAAGGATAGATTGTCCTGGGTACATTACGTGTACCCAGACCATCAATATTAATAAGTCTCTCCTCAATTTGGGTTAGCTTAACGAGTAACAGGTTCAGGAGTGCAGTAATCACAAACTCTAGTCATTTCCACATGTCATCCTCATTCACCTGAGGTGGTATTATAGGAGGGGCAGTAGAACTTAAGGAAGTGCTTGGACCAGGACCGAGTTCTCTGTTACCTCTTGCTTTACCAGCTCAGGCGACTTTCTGCGGCTTTTGTTTTTGGGGCCCACCGCCCCTTTTGCTTTTTGCTGGTGGCTCAATGGTGTTATCAGGCTGACTTTTTGCACCAGGCTGACTTTTTGCACCCTGGCTCCTGGTTGCTATTTTGGACCCTGTTGCAATCTCAGGGACATGAGTCAGGAGGGACAGTCACATCCAAAGAAAAGACCAGGCACTCCATGGGCAAAGTTTGGGGAAGATTCGACGTGGTGCAGACAAAAGTATGATACCCATGGGAGGAACGCTTCTGGGAGATCAGAGACTCCAGAGAGAGACGCCTCTCCGTTAATTCGATTTCATGAGTGAGAACAGTCTCAGCCCTTATTAATAAGGCATCGAGTGGTCCAACTACTCCATTCCCTGGTGCTCAGTAAGGCCCTTACGCTTGCCCATTGTTGAACTAAATCAGCTTAAAATATAAGTAAAAGATTCAATTATGGACTGTGAAAGTGCTGTGTTTAAAATTATGTTGACCCCCAATTTCACCTTGTCAGGTCTTTTAGTTTACTGCCCTCCGGGTCCCGTGACTTGCTTTAGGGAGGATTTTTTAAATAAAATTGCTCTCTACGCTGGTAGGGCAGCGAACTTTACCATTGTAGGGGATCTCAATTTCCACCTTGAGTTGCATGAGAAAGCGGAGATATCCAACTTTTTGGCTGACATGGAGGCATTCCAGCTGGTTCAATGCGTCGCTGAGAGCACTCATGAGGCAGGGCATCTGTTAGACCCTATTTTCTCGAATCTACAGTCTATACAAGTCGCTTCTCCAGTTCCACCGATATGGTCGGATCATTATCTGGTCTCTTTTACCTTGCAATTGCAGGGGAAAGTAGCTCCCCCTCGCCCAGCATCTATACTGAAGCGTCCTTGGCACAAACTAGATCTTGGCCAACTTTCGGCCTGTCTGGCGGACAGTAGGCCCCCTATGCCCTGTGACGTGGAGGCTTCTATTTCTTGCTTCCACGAATGGGTTGTCCATAATTTGGACACCTGTATCCCAGCTCGTTTGGGAGTAAAAAGCAGAGGGTTCTCGAACTCCTGGTTTGACGCTTCTCTTGTCTCTGCTAAAAAGGGCTGTAAGCATCTGGAGCGTGTCTGGAGGCGTTCTTATAACGACTCGGCTAAGCGGGAATATCGGGCTGCCATAAAACAATATCATCGTCTTATTAGAAAGGCTCGGACTGAGTATGTGGCAAGGGAAATCTTGGCCAGTACTAATCCCTCCAAGTTGGTATTTACCGTACTTAAGAGTATGAAGAATGCTGGTTCTGTGGTCTCGTCCCCGATTATTTCCAACCGGCAGTGTAGTGAGTTGGCTGGACACTTCCTGGCTAAGGTTCAGCAGATTTACTCCAACCTGCCTCTGGTTGATCAGTGCGTGGGGAGTGAGGTTGCCATTACCTCTGGCCCCTTGGTGGGTCGCAGCTTGGCAACTTTTCCATCTCTATCTCCCGACGAGTTTGCTGTTCTCTGTCGGAAGATTAAGTCCGGATCCCCAGTCGATCCCCTTACCCCTGCGTTATTCTGTCAACTCCACTCTGTGATTTCCCCGTGAGCTCGGGGGTTAGTGAACTTATGTCTTTCTTCTGCAGTGGTTCCTAGAGCGTGGAAACACGCTAAAGTCATGCCACTGCTTAAGAAGCCTTCCCTGGACCCCGGGGATCCGGCTAATTACCGACCCATCTCCCTGCTTCCCTTTCTGGCCAAGGTGACAGAGTCCCACGTCAATGCTATTCTTTCGGAGTATATAGATCGCAATGCCATCCTTGACCCTTCGCAACATGGCTTCCGTGAGCGTCATGGGACTGAGTCCGCGCTGTTGGCAGTGTCGGAAGTCATTAGGGACAGTCTGGATAGGGGTGACTCCGTGGCTCTGGTCCTATTGGACCTTAGTGCCGCCTTCGACACCATTTCACATGCAATCTTACTAACTCGTTTGCAGGAAATTGGTGTTGAAGGTGTGGCCTTGGGTTGGTTTCGCTCCTTCCTGAATGACCGGTCTTTTCAAGTCTCTATGCCTCCGTTCCACTCCCAGGAGCATGCCCTGCTTCAAGGCATACCGCAGGGTTCAGTTCTTAGCCCGCTTTTGTTCAATCTCTATGTACGCCCCCTGGCTGCGGTAGCTAAGAGTAAAGGTCTTGCTTTGGTGTCATATGCTGATGACACCCAGTTGCTGATCTCCTTCTCCAAGAACTGCAATGACAACTTAAATTTAAGGAGGATCTCTTGGCAGTAGCAGACTGGATGGCGGGTAATTTTTTGCAACTCAACGCCAGCAAATCCGAGATTCTAGTACTCGGGAAGGACCAAGATATGTGGTCCGAACAATGCTGGCCGGAATGTCTCAAACCTGCACCTTCCCCTAAGAAAGTCGTAAAAAACCTTGGGATATGGTTCGACCAAGGTCTGACGTTTGATGCAAAGTCCAAGACTGTGGCTGGGGTGTGTTTTGGGCTTCTTCGTGGCCTAAGACCCGTGATTGGCTTTTTTCCCCCCAAAGTACGTCAAACCATAGTCCAGGCCCTAATTTTGTCTAGGCTGGACTATGGGACCGTACTCTATCTGGGCGCTAATAGAACCAGCATTAAACGTCTGCAGCGGGTCCAGAACGCTGCTGCGCGTCTGCTGGTAGGGCTCCCTAGGTCACGCTCAGTGACTGCTTTGCTTCCTAAATTGCACTGGCTCCCTGTGGAAAAACGTGTCCAGTTCAAGGCTCTCTGCATGGCTCACAAAATGTTGTCGGGTCAGGCCCCACTGGGCCTGGCTAATCTACTTATGCCCTACACTCCTAGCCGCCCTCTAAGATCGGCGGGCTGCGTCTTGGTTTGTGTCCCCCGCGTTCAAAGGGCTAGAGCTGGCGGACGCTCCTTTCGGAACTTAGCCGCCAAACTCTGGAACTCTCTACCGATTTCTATCAGATCTATTCAACATCTTTTGCCTTTTCGTAAAGCCATAAAGACTTGGTTGTTCTCTGGTCTTGCTAAGTCTTTAAATAGACTGAGCGACCTGCTGTGTCTGTCGCTGGGAGATTGGTCTCGGTCAGGGTCGCGCTGGGACGCCCCGTTGCTGGGGCAGCCATGCGTGCTATAAATTGAACTAATAATAGGAGGGCCGTACCTCACTGAGAACTTGACTCGATGATCCCGTAGTCCAAATGTTAGAGGGGGGGGGCCAGCCTGGGCTCCTCCCGGCGTGGACGGGTCCACCCTTGGCCCAGGCGTGGCCCGCGGGCCAGCATTGCAGTGATGAGCCTGTTTCTAAGCGCTATGGTTGCTGGGAAATGTGATCCCGCTGCGGCATGTTGTGGCTTTCTCCCTGCCTCTTCCTCAGCAGCGAGTGGCGAGAAGATAAATTCGCTGCCTTCAGCATCCGACCAGCACAACAGGGGGGCAAGAATGAGGCTAAAGTAGTATGCAATGTGAGCTTGCATTTAAATGCTGATCTCACCTTAGAGCACCAAGTTTCAAGCCCATGCTTTTGGCAATTAAAACTAGTGAAAAGGATATTGCCTTATATTGACAACCACTACTATGTTCCTATTGTACAAGCATTGGTTAAATTCCACTTAAACTGTGGAAATACCCAGACAAACTGCTGACACGTCTTCAATCAATTCAAAATTTTGTGGAGTGCTTAATCACTGGTACTCCTCCTCACCATCACATCCCCCCCGTTCTTAATTGTACTGGTTGCCCAAAGCAAAATAACCTTTTAAAATCTATTGTAATATTACAATGAATAATCGATGGCACTGTTCCTTACTTTCCTACTTCTAAATTCAGGGGAATATTTAACAAATGTTCACGCAGCACAGCAAGTCACCTTGCTGCAGTGCATCAAGTGATAGGGAAGGAATGTGCCGTTCTTAACAGTATATAGAGCATTCCTGTCATTTCGCAGTGATGGCGCACAATTTGCTGCCTAGCGCCAATGCAGGCACCCTTGCACTATGGTGCAAGAGTACCTGCGTTAGAAGCAGGATTGTTTTTGTGCAGGAAGAGACACTTTCCTGCACGAAAACAATCCCCTGAGGCATTTTCTTCTTTCTCTGTGTGCTGCAGAATGCAGCACACATAGAGAGAGGAAGTAATAAGGAGGAATAAAGATATTTCTCCTTGTTAAGCCTCACCTGGGGAGGTGTAGCATTATGACGCAGTTGCCAGTCTGCCACTGACGATAAATCTGGGAATGTGCCATAATCCATGGGAGGATGCTCCAACCATGGAACACCTCCCTGGGGCAGAGTAAAGCAGCAATGCAGAAATTTGCCCTGCTTTCCTGCACTCTAGATTTATCAAGCCACCCAGGGCCACAGAAGGTGGCCTTGTGTGGCTTGATAAATCTGACTCCAGTGTTGCGTTACTCCTGCACATCATTTTGTGTCGCAACACTATGAAAAGTTTGAACCTCACTATGTAAGAGCCAGCCAGATCCTTGTGTCCTTGAGGCCTCTTTGTATCCAATAGCTCCAAAACGTGGACCAAAACCTTCAGGAACAGAGTATTCTCAGTGACTTCTGTCAGAGAATAGAATGTGTTTCCCAGTGACCAGCAGGCATCTTCACTCCTGCTAATTCTGTAACCTCTTAAAAACTCACTTTTTTAAGCTGTACATTTAGATTATTTTATTGTTTTGTTTCCTATTTGCATCATGAAGCTTCGGTGTACAAGTGCTTAGTAAATAATAATTAACAATCTATACTAGAACTGGGTTTTAATATTTATTAAAACATTTTCAAAATACATAGCAGCAGATTTACAAGCCCCTTGCGCCACTTTTGCGTCACTTTTCCCATGTTAAAAGTGACGCAAAAGTGGCGTAAGGGGCTTGTAAATCCGCCCCATAGTGTGTAGTGTGTAGTGTCTGCCATCCTTTGGGGAAATGGGCTTCAGATCTCACAAACAAAAATAAACCTACACTCTCTAAAAGGAATGATTGATACTGGATATGCATCATCTCAAGGTAAGTCTTTGGAGATATGTGGATCACAGCCGGTCTTTACTGCTCGTGTTGGTAGGTTAGTTCAAACCTGTGCTTACAAGGTGGCTGTGAAAACCTAGCTAGATTGTATTTACAAGGGCACTTGTAAAACATATCACTATATCTCGAGTTCTCACACCCCTTTAGGTCTAGTTCAAACGGGGTCATCGAGATAGCCAACATCATCCTTAAGCAGGCTTGACTCTGGGTGTCTAAAGTAATATTGCACCCCTGCTAAATAACCTATGTAGTGCACAGAGAACTTTTACATAATATGCCAAGACTTCTTTGTGTGGACACGTTTGCCTCATGAAATGTGGTTAGGAGTCCGGATGTAAGTACCAAATCTCGTAGAAGGGGAGTATCGCCATGACCAGTCACGTCTGGATTTTGATAGGATTTGCAACTTGCCGAACAATCCCTCACTGATGCAGCCACAGCCCCATCATCATCATCATTTACTGTAATCGGCTTGGTGTGGAAAGGTGGGAATCGTGTGGCATAGGGATTGGGACAGGATAAGAGTTCAGTAATGAGCCCGCATCAGTCCTAGCAACTAAAGAACAAGGACAGTAAACGTACCACCGACCAGAGGAGTCCATTGACTCATTGAAACCGTATCATGTGGCCCACCCTCTATGGCTGTCTAGAGTGATGTCGGAAAGAAGCTGCAAAATGTGCAACTGACAACAGCGCCACAAAATGGATCCATTGTAACCCCCTCCAAATGAAAGACAACCAAGCCCAAGCGCAGATCTTCAAGCGATAAACACTGAACTGAGGAAACCACTATCGAAACACCATCATCAACAGGAAGATCAGAAATTACAGAGAATTTGCTACCTTCGACCATCAGAGATTCACAAGACTCGGAGTGTGGAAGTTTGCGTCAATAAATTGTCTGCGGTTATAAGTTTGAAATAACGGTTTCAGAGAGGGCCAACAGCTACGAAAAATGGGTAAAGTTTAAACGTGCTGTGGAGATGTACATAAAGCCTCGGGTAGACTTACGCCTAAATAAGTTAAACACTGATCTTACTCTTGATTTTGGCAAAAATGGCGGTGTCATTGTAAAGAGCATGCACGGTCCAGAAATGTTGAAACCTAGTGTTGCTGTGAGCAAGTGAAACAAGCAGGGAAGATCACACAGAGTCGCTAAGAATGTGTAGAAGAATGAGTCCCAGGCGGACTGTTCGCCACCCTTCTGTAACATGGCGTTTACTAGAGACTTGGCATATCAACTCCTGGGCCCAGGAGAGACTATTCAAGTACTAGACACATCCTATTACAATCTTAATGATTGGGATAGGAAAACAATAAAGGATTTCCCTGCAGATCTAAAGTCCCAAGCTTTTCAATCCATTAAGCAAATCCTCATATCGTTGTGGACCGCTACAAACATTAACGTTGTTCTAATTGATATGCTGATTTATTTCTACATATGTCTAAAGCGACCGCGACGATGATCCCGCACTAGCAGTAGGAACAGTGCGGCATGCTATTGTGAGAACATGAACCCAAATTTGTAAAAAAAAAAAAAAAAATCCCATTTTTAAAACCTTCATCAAAGTATAGGTTCGACCTGACATTTAATTTTAGAATGGAAATTACACAATCCTGATTTGTATTTCTTTCTATACACAAAAGGGTTTATTCACCTTGTATTATATCATTTTATATGAATATACTGATCAAGCGTGTGTGGTATGGAATAAAACAATGTTATATGTGTGGGAAATGAGGGTTGTCAAGTTCAAGGATCAGACGCATGGTTTTCTACAAGTTATTTTCGCTAAAGATTTTATCTTCCTATTCTTCAGACCAGGTGTTTATTTTTATTTTGCAGTTTTATATATTTCGAGCTCGACCCAAAGGTACTGGAATATATTTATTAAGATATGGAGCATTTCCCATATCTTCTCGTTCTGGCCCACACTGTTGGTGCAAGGGGGGCTGTGTTACAGGAGGACTTTTTGGTGTAGGAAGGGATACTCACTTTAGTAAATCTGGGACTGCGTCAAAATCCATGGGTGGATGAATGAGACCGCCCAAGCTCCACCTATGAAATGCCTCTCTGATGCAAAGTAATGCAAGGTAGCACTTTGTGCTGCATTGCATTACTATTTAAGAAAAATCCCACACAAAGCCACGCACATCTGATTTGCGTAACTTTGTAAATCGCAAGGAAAAGTTTGCGTTGCAAAAGTGGCGCATCCATGATGCAAAATGTTAGTAAATCTGGGCCTAGGTGATTTACCTAGAATCACAGGATTTTAAGCTAAAACCAAGACTCAAACTTGGTCCCCCAATTCCAAAGTCGGCAACTCTAGGCGTAATGCTGTTTCCTCTCCAGGGTTTGGGCTTTGTGGGTGCTAGAGAACTGTTATTTCCATTAGTGCTTATACAGAATTATTCATAGTTTCCAAATTGGGGGTGGAAAAAGACGTTGGACAGTGATGAATTGCATGGATCAATTATAATGGCACAATTAAGAAAGTTACTTCTGAGTCTAAGGGAAAATGTTTGTAATTTCAATAGAAATGAATCCCAACAAAGATTTGCTAAAGGAGCTGTGTGGCCACTTGTGAACAGGGTGCATCCTAGATACGATAACTTCTTATTAACAACTACAGTATTTGTAAATGTTGCCACCAGTGGTCGATTGATCATTCATTCATTAGACACCATCACTCAACACAGACAAGTTCTGTGAAGAAATGAATGTAAATTATTTTCTTAAAGGGTAGATTTCCATAGCTCTTGTGCAGAAATCAGCCAATTCCTCAATGTAAGAGAAAAACATAGTTACAGAACTAATACTGCGTTTAACATTGTAAAGGGCACATTAAAAGGTAATAAATAGAAGCTGGAGCTAATAAAGTGATATTTGTAATACAATATTCTCTACAGCAAGGCGTGGAATTCCCATTGCCTGATGCCCAGGACATATTATTCGGAGTCAAAGAAAACAGCTTTTCATGTTAATTTTGCATAATGGACAAGCAGGCCCAGCCCAGTGGAAAACAACCAGGTTACAGGTCAGGTTACAGTGTAAATCTGTGAAAGAGGATTGCCTACCATTAAGGTAAAATGTACATCCATATGTATAAGTTGTTCAAACCAGTGCTTGAAATGGAAAAATAAAAGTGCAGGTACTCTGTAACAGAGTGCCTGCTTGTTTCTGAGAAGTGCCAGTACTCTCTAATTAAAGGTATTGCATTTCTCCTGAGAAGTGCCGGTACTCTCCTTCTCAAAATAAAAAAAGTGCCGGTATTCTGTACCGGACAGTACCGGCCCATTTAAAGCACTGGTTCAAACTGTATCTGATTCGTGGATACAAAGGACATCGCTATTAGGGAGAACACTTTATGAAAATGCAGTGAGCTCTGAGCTTAGCTCGCATCACTGACAGAGGTTCCAGCATAAAATCGTTTATACATGTTCTCAAGATTTTACAATTGGGAGCTACGTATAAAGCTTCAAGATTGCTCCCTTATTATATGCAAATACATGCAGAAGGATGATAGCAAGATGGGCGATTGCTTTTAAAATAAAATGCACGCAAAAAACTACAACTTGAAATAAAGTTGAACTATAATATCGCACAGCGTTAAATACTATATCTCTAAGGCATTATTTAGTAAAGTGTGTTTGATACATGCTGATGTAAAAAAAAGTTATAAAGCCACCTATGCACCTGCAGGCACATGCCTTTGCATTAGTGTAGATTTACTACTTTCAGGAACTCATGAGTTTATAAACGTAGGCCTGGAAACTGTACTTCTAGTAAACACAATATTAATTTTTTTCATAAGCAAAAATGCACACATATATTTATTTGTTCATTCAAAAATTCTGCTGAACAACTGCAAATTCACTTTCCTTACACCCCACCACGAAAGACGTTTTACTTCTGCCTTTGGCAGCAGTACGTTTCCAACTCTTTCCATTGTGGAAATAGAAAATACAGGAGTTGGCGAATACACCTAAATATGTACATTTGTGGGTGCAGGCTTACATGGCATGCCAGTCCTGGAAATACTTCCCGCCTAATTATAACGGCTATACGGTCCGATTAAGAGTCGCATGGTATTGGCGGAGTGGTAAATTCACTCTCTTAAATACCAGTACTGTGTGGGAACACCCAATCAGTACCAAGCAATTGTGACTTTATCCACATGTAATGATAAATAACCGCGCAGACCTGGTTTTACTGGGCATAATTGTCCACATTATCCCTTTTCTGTGGGTATTAGTGCTCATTTACACCTGCTCTGGGCAGGTTGTAAATGTGAGCAAGGGGACTGCTGTGGAGCGTGGGAGAGGAGTGGGCTGGAGGAAATGGAGAGACTGCAGCCTGGTCCCCGTGGGCCAAGGCAGAGGGTTGGGTAGGCAAACGTGTCCAGGCAGCAATGTATCTGATACCCAAAAACATTCTACTGATCACATTTTCCGGTCGGTGAAATGGAGTCCATTGTTCTTGCGCCTGGTAGTTCCAGATGTGAGAACAGCGGCCCCTCGATTGAGCAGAGGGGAATTTAATAAAACTAGAATTCAACTTCATCAAACTCCGAATCTGGCCCGGCCTCTGTAGATTCATAGAAAGGTGGAACATCAGAACCTTTGGTGGAATTTAAACCCTGGCATAACATGACCTCTTGCATAATCAGAGAAGCTATTGGCAGAACTTTCTCTGTGCGTGGCAACAAAAAGGGATTCGAGATTTTTTTTTTCCAGGACAAGTACATTTTGGAACCATCCCGTCCCTTGGCCAAGTAGATCTATTCTACCAATTGTAGATATATTCTACAATTCCACAACTCTATGCAGTCCCAGCATCCTCCTCTTCCATCAATAAATTTAGACAGAGTGCAGTTTTGCGCTTGAGAGCAGAATGGCAAGCCAAGGGCTACACTAATGTAATCTAAGTTTGTCGTGACAGTGTAGCTGTCTCCTGGCCTTCTGTGAACAACCAAAGGGAGCTTTCAGCATACTACATACTGATAGCGAGGCTTAGGCTCCACCCACATGTTGGTTTGCCTGAGTACAGGACTCGATTAGACTACATTGGTGTGCTGCCACCGAAAAGAGTGCCTGTGTTGCATGTTTCAGCTTGTGGCAAAGCCTATACTTAAAACAGTAGCAAGCCTAAGATCATGGCTGCAGGCAGGCCTTATCTGTTTTGTGTGAACTGCTATGATAAAGGCACCATACCTGACATATTTATTGTAAAAAGCATGTGTTAAATTCAATAGCTATTTAACTGTGGATTGCTATTACTCTTTGTTAAAGCCTACAGATAAGCATTTGTTAAATGGAATACCACAGATTACTGTAGTAGGCAGGGGTTAGGTTTGCTCTGTTGGAATCCTTTTCCAACTCTATTTTGAGAGATTGTATTTTCCTTCACCAACTGTATTTCTGTACACCTTTCTAAATTTGTGACTGGGTGCCTGATGGTTGCCTTGTGGAACGGTTACTCTCAATACTGAGTGGATGATAATGATAAGCTATGGGCCTGATTTTGTGCACTGGGAAACGTTAGATGTGATGCTCTGGGTCTGGTCTGCTTAGGATGAAACGTTATGAAAAAAGGCAGCTGGTCTAGTTTTTTTTTATTGTGAAAAGCATTTATTAATGCCAGTCAACCTTTAACAGTTGGTTGTCATCACATTGTATTAATGGAAACAGACAGGTATTTTGTTACAAGTAATCTCACAGATTACCGCAGCAGGCATGGATTTTGGCGTTTGCAACCCATTGACAAGCCCTGGGGGTATTCACTGTGATGATTGTTATTAGGCCTGTTGAAAGGGGCTGTATATTGTTTTTCAAGCAGTTTTTTTCTACAGATTTGTAATTCTATAACTGTAATGATGATATATGCTAATTTATATGCACTAGTGTTGAGTTGGGTGTAAAGGCAGTGGTAAAGAGCAAAGGATTCATCGGTTCACTGGGAAAAGTCATGCCACATTTCATAGTTTTGATCGGTTTATTGTGCAATGTTATGACAAAGCCTTTAGGCCTGACCTATTTATTGTCAAAAGCATATGTTGAAGACAATAGGCTTTTAAGAATGGGCTTCTATTAAACTGAGCTTCAGTCTGTAGCCAGTTTGTTTCTTGCATTTGAATCTCTTAGATTACCAAGGTGGGCAAGGTTTTTGGTGTTGGCATTCCACTAAGACAAACCCTGGGTTTTCACTGTGATGATTCTGGTTAGTAAGATTATATATTGTTGTGCTGGTTCAGTCTTCTTCCTGCTTCTGGCATACATATAATACATTGACTTAACGAGTAGTGTGATCCGTTCATTTATCACATAACTTTCCTACACATATCACCTAAAATTGGTCTTTGATACTCCAACATGGAGTTTGTATGAAATTAACGGCTTTCATTCGTGCATTATGAATATAAACATGCACCGGATGAGCATGTGGATCAGGTACATTGTGTTGCGTCATCCTATGCAAGACTCACATGCCCTGTTAGGCGACTAGAGAGTAGAGAAGGACCTTGTGGTGCCAGCACTGATTAGCCCACACATAATTGGTTGATTGGCGCACTTCTGGTGCAAGTGGTCAATTTCTTGTAATAGAACAATGGCCTACATACACAGTAGGCCATTGCCACTTGAATGACACAATAGTACCAGGTCGCTCTAATGGCTATATCATCAAGATTTGTGGCATCATATCTCATGTATGGCTGCACAGGTTTCACACTTTACACTACCTTTCATATCACCTTGATCCATATTATAGTACAATTCTTGATGGATTATCTCAGTCATTTTTAAACAATTATTTCGAATCTCTGATTCATTGGAATTTCTCATACAATAATTTCCAAATTAATGACATGCACTTTATAATATTTTAATGGGCCTTTTTCTGCCTGTTTTGCACACTTATGATTGTGGTGCATTATGGCATAAGGATGCCGACTTACTGTACATGTAGGCTGTCCAGTTATAGGTTTAAACCTATAATAACTGATAAAACCCCACCGAAAGGGAAATAGTCCTCACCAGTGTAAACATATAAACACTGAAAAAACACCTGCATAACTACAGACTAAATGCCATTCAAAGAAAGGAAAAGGAGAGTGAAAGAGTCATTTTTTACTTCCTGAAGTGGCCAATACAATGTAACTTTGTTATACAAGCTAGCAACAACAAAGACTGTGCTAACATTATTCTGCTTGAGTTTTTTTGTTTATGGATGTCACTAAAACACTGTTTCTTCTTCCTTTTGCTTTATTCAGTTTTGTGGTCTTTGGTCTAAAGTTGCAGGGTTTAGAAGCTTGTTTTAGTTAAAAACTGTAGAGATTCAGGAAATATCAAAATCATGTTTGATATTTTGGCTGTGTTTGATTCTTTCATTGATAGGTAAAATGGCAGGTTTCAGAAGAATCTTTCCCAATATGTGCTGTTACATTTACCCACAGAGAATGGATAAAAACACTTGATATATCAGCCTTCAGTTTCTAGTGAGTCAGTATTGATAGTAGGTGAATTGCCAACACCACAGGCTTTAAACATTCAATGTAAGGTATGGTGACAAGTATATGTGAAAAGAGTGCTATCACCAAGCATCTTGGATAGTGGTAAAAACATGACAGGATGGAACATGGAACACAGTGTCCCTTGGAATGCTGCTGCAAAAAGGTTCTTTCCAAGTTCAACAAAGATTGGAGTGATATTGTTTGTATTTGCGGGGATTCAGCTACGTATATGAAAACATTGTGTGATGGCCTGTCAAAATAGATACCTGAACAGAAGTGCTTCCCTGTAAGAGAACCTTGCCACTTGTTGGATGCTATACTGAAAGGATTTTTACAATCTTCAGAGTTAATGAAGAATGCTATTGACTTTTTAGTCCATTCTGGTGCACTGTTTTGTTATGCGCGGGAACTAAAACACAAATATTTCTCATTTTGTGCTTCCTCTGGCATCAAAGAAAGAGTCATCCCAACTGTATCACTTAGCTGATGGTTTTCATCCCAAGGAGCTGTGAATGCTATATTATCCATGTGGAAACCGTTTACAGAATCTTTGCTGATTGAGGATGCCAAAGGCAAGAAATGTGAGGATCTTTGGTCGCATATTGATAGTGATGTGAAAAAAGTACACTCTACTGCATTCTTAGAGTTTTACAGGAAATCATAACTGCTGTAGTGGACTTAATAAAAAACCTAGAGTCTGAAAACACCCTCGTTCAGCATAATTGATGTAGATGTGAAACATCTCCTTGAGAGTAGCTGGGCAACACCTTTAGTGACTTTGGCACTGCAACATGTTCCATGTCAGAGTGCTTGCCACTTGGAAAACAAAGCAATGTTGAAGAGCAATTCAGAAACTTTTATTTTACAATGTATGAGAAATGGCTTGCAAAGATGCATAGAATTTGCTCTGTAGTTTCAAAAGCGCTGCTTCATTTTTGACCGCTTCAATAACTCTGAGGGGTTAAGCGCCCAGTTCAACGCAAATGTTGTGGTAACTGCCCAGAGAATCACAATCTTCAAGTGCACCAATATTGGCATGGAAAGCTATGTCAGTGGCCAGAGATAGCAAATTGTGTATTGGCTGTTTTGGCATTGCCTGTCTCAAGTGCCAATGTTGCGAGGGCCTTTTCACCGAAAAAGTTTACATGGGTAGGAAAAAGCGAGCGCACATGACCAAATACTCACTGAAGAAGTACTGTATTGTGTACTACAATTGGTTTGATTTGCAAAAATGTATTTGGACCTCATATACACTGTACGTACACTGTCTATATACCCTGCATTATCAGTGTAGAAAGCAAGCAATAATAAAAGCAAAATGTTTCATAAACCCTGTAAAAACACTGTTTCTGTTGTTTTTAATGGAGCGGAAATGTGTAACCACTGATAACCACTGTTTTTTAAGGTATTGAAATCACTTGAAAACACTGTAAAAACCCACCAGAATTTACCAAAAGTAGAAACTGAAAACAGGAAAGCCTACGTACATGTTATAACAACACCACATGACAAATTAACACAAAGCTTATCGTATACCGATGCACTTTTGATTCAACAACATGGACTGCATCACTGCTCCTGAACAATTGAAGACACTGTATTATCCATGAAATGTTGTTGGTTGTAGTATGCTTGACACTTTTATTATCCAGACGTTATATCAGTTTTGAAGGGGCATTAGACTTGCACTTGACAAAGGCGGTTTTAACCGGAACTTCTGGTCTGCTACTGATCCAATACACAGTTTGTCCTGCAGTGAAGTGCCACTTTACAATTTCTTGGCTTAGATTACCACATCCATATGTTATAATATAACACATAATATATTACCCTGTAGGCATCTGTTTATACCGTGTAGTGCTATAGATTCACATGCTCTGCATACTCCAGCAATCTACTGTTTGGCGCAGACATTTACTACTTTTTTTCTCTAGAGAAGTCTTTCAAGTCACAAGGTACAGCGAGTCCTCCCTTACGGGCATAATATCAAGTAACGGCGTTAACATTATCGCTGCTTTAGCGGCAGAAAACTGCTGCTAAGGCGTCGATAATGGGCTTGATAATATGCCCTTGTGAATTCCCATAGAAGCCCATGTTCTGGTGTCAACATGGGCTTCTATGGGAATTCTCAAGGTCATATTATCAAGCCCATTATCGCCGCTTTAGCGGCAGTTTTCTGCCGCTAAAGCGGCGATCATTTTAACGCCGTGCTTGATAATATGCCCCTTAGTTAGTAATGGGCATCAGCTTTCTTGTTAAATTGTTTTCCACATAGCGGGTGAGCGTAGAGTTAGAGCAGTAGATAGGACAGTTTGCGGACCATGCATGAAGTTATACACAAAGAGTTTAAGTAAGTAAAAAAGCGAACTGAATGTTTGCTGCAATCAAAAGCTTCCAGGGAGGTGGGTCTGCACATGTGAATCTACAACACTAAACGATACAAAAAGATGTTGACATGCTAAGTAATATATTCTGTTTGTAGCACGTATCGCTGTAGATACACATGCTCTCCGTAAACTGTAAGAGTATTCCCCTAAGCAGTAGTAAGCTGGTGGATTTGTAGAAGATTGAAAGGTCCTTAGAACAGCTTGATCAACTCTTCCTTGTTGGCATGCTAGGACATCCACACAGTAATGTTTGGTGAACATGTCGAATATCAGTGATGGGAATATTTCCAATGAAAGACATAGGCCCTCATTGTGTCGGGCGGACGGCCATCCGACAGCTCGTCAGAGGCTTTCCGCCCGATATCACAGGTTTACCGTCCGACTGCCATAATATGATACTTGCGGTGAGGGAAACCTGCTGGGGTATTCCACTCCACTTCTGACAGGCTCCAGGAGCCAGTCGGGCGGTGGGCAGAATTGTATTCCCAAAATGGCAGCCAAGCCAGTCTCGGCTCTGCCGTCGGGATTACACTGTCGTTTTCCACCTGCACTTTCATGGTGGTGTGGCCAACTGCGGTCAGTGTGTGCCACTCTGCCATTAAAGGTAGTACATGGCTGTCATGCTGACTCTCTTTATCAAGACTACTTCATGTTGGTCTTGTTCAAAGAAGAACTTGAGAGGTAACTGTATGGCCATCAGCTCAAGATAGTGGATGAGGAGATCACTTTGTTGTGTAGACCACACAGGGTCTGGACTGTTAGATATCAGAGATGTGTTCCCCATCCTGAAAGGGAGGCTTCCATGTGTGAGGGTTACATGCGGAACAGGGTCCATGAAGGGCCAGCCTTTCATACAGATTGTTGGGGGTTTCACCACTGCAGACAGCAACGATGCTGGCCCTTAATAACACTAGATCTGCCCGGCAACCCTCTGCTTGTGAACTTTGTGCTGGAGCAGACGCATGTGCAGTCTGGCTTGGTGGGCCATGACTATGCAGAAGGCCATCATCCTTAGGAGGCATATGATTGTTCTGTTACTTGATGATCTGGCTGAAAAAGAGGCAGTATCTGCTGGAATGCCTGCACTCTGGTGTGGCTGGGGTAAGCCTTGCTGGTGACTGTTTTAAGAACAGCCACTAAGTGCTGGATCAGAATGGGTTGAAGGTGGGATTTCACTATGTTTATGGTGACCCCAAACCGTAGAGGAAGGATATAGTGGCTTGGGTGTGAGTGAGGCACTGTTGCTTGTTTGAACTATTGATCAACTAATAGTCAATGTAGTGCAACATGCGAGTGCCCCCCTTCTGAGATGAACAGGTACCACAGCTAGGCACTTGGTGACTACCCTATGAACGGTGGTGACTCAGAATGGCAATACCTTGAACTGATAATGCAGACCACTTACCATGAAGCGTACATAACGGCGATGAGCAGGATGGATGAGTAAGTTGAAGTAGGCATCTTCCAGATGGAGTGCAGTCCTGAAGTTGCCTTGAAGCAGCAGCAGGTTGACATCCTGCAGCGTGACCATGTGGAAATGTTCAGAGAGGATGTATTTGTTGAGGGACTGAGGTCTATATAAACCTTACGGATCCATCCTATTTTCAGAACAGAAAGTAGAGGAAATGTACTCCCTTGCTGTGATGTTGCCTTTCTGAGAATAAGCGCCTGAATCTCCTTTTGAAGGCGGCAATGCTGTTCCTGGCTGAGGGGGGTGTTTGTGGGCAGCACGTTTGATGAGGTTGAGGTGCGATCCAGAAAGTAGCTGTGCTCTATGATGGAGAGAGAAACCAGTGGTTAGAGGTGATCTCTTCCCAATGAGAAAGAAATCTCTGAAGTCTTGGGCAGGGAAGGTAGCTGGAGTAACTGCTTGGAGGAGGCAGATCCTTTAGTTGAGCCTCTGTTGCCCCTGTAGGCCCTTTAGAGTACCCCAGTGATGTCTGCTGGTGGTGTGGTATTGCCTTTAAAAGGAGGCAGGAGGGTCTGGGAGGTGGTCTTACTGCTCCCCTGAAGTGTGATCTCCAAAGGTAACCCCTTTCAGTTGACGTCTGCAGAGACTACTACCTCAGGCTTCAAGCAAGAGACATGGAGAAAGGTATGAAGTCTGACCAGAGTACAGGTGTTGACACACCAGCCGTAGTGTCAGCTGCATCTAGTGTACAGCAGCTAGTGGCATTGGATATGGTCTTACCCTCCATTACCAGTGCCTGCTCACACTGCCCACACTCCTAAGGTTTGGAGTTTAAGGGGTTCCTCCATCTCATCATAATGCACCCTTTGTTATTGTGAGAGAAAGCGAACAGAGTTGGCAAATCTCCAATGGGTGACTGATTGTAGTGCTACCCTCTTGCTAGTTGCATCCAGCTTTATACTCCCATTGCCAAGAGGGGGAGTGTACCCTGTAGGATGCATTTCTGCACTGTGTAGGATACTAGCTAGCCCAGGTTACATGACCAAAAATGCAGGGTGGATCACTTGTGGAGGATTTGTTTTTATCAACTAGGCATAATTACCCAGGCCTTTACTGGATCTATGAAAGTCTCAGAGGTAGTCTTCAGCATCCCCTGAAGTAGGGGTAGGAACTGAAACATGCGTTTGGTCTTTGACAATGGTTCAACTACAAAATCATCGTCGTCCTGAACAGCATGCATATCAAATATATGATATGTGGATGCCCTGTGTATGACCTCATGGCAAGTAGTACAGTCATCAGGGAGTGAAGGCTTGGCTGGATGCAGATCAACTCTATAGTTGTCCCATGCGTCATATCTGGGCTCAAGGTCACAGGGGTCAGTCAAATGGACAGGATTGCATTCCTGTAAGAAGAATGTGGTGACCCTCTCCCCCTTCTCTCTTTTGTGTATGAAGTAGGTGGTACATGATGTGGTAATGGGGAGAATTCAGAGGAGGTTGAGCAGGCAAGAGGGTAGTGTCCCTGTCCTTGTGTCTCTTATGCTTGGGAGCTAGAGAAAGCTCCAAAGCCATCTGGTTCTTGAAAGTCGATTATATCTTCCTGCAATGATGGCCTCGTCACTTCGGGGACAGCTTGGTGGAAATTCTGCTTGTCAGCGAGTAGATAAATAACCACTTCTGTTGAGTATTATTCCTCCTGTAAGTGTTGAAGAAGCAGTTGCTTTGAATCTAAGCTGACAGGCGAGTGCATATTTGGCATTGAGCGTGTCTTCAGTCAAGTGAGCCTTCAACGTGGTTGATGGTTTCAGAGCTGTTGAACCCCGAGCCTAATCGGTACACATGCAAACTCAATGGCAGATTTTTTTTATCTAACAATGATGCCAGGTCCATTACCAACTAAGGGAGGTGTCAATATACCGTGTTACTTCAAGACCTCTTTGCAGAAAAACAAGTTGCAAACATCAAAGCCCAACACTAGATGACAGTAGTATGTGTAACATGTATATTTACAGTCAAACATGCTAGGAACATATGCTTACCTGCAATGTAATGTCACATTTGATGTAGTGACTTAAGATGTAGATCCCTTGACGTAATGGGTGTATATTAACTGTTAGCAGTTAGAATGCCATATTGAGCTATACACTGTTCCCCCTGATGCTATGATTGTGGTGTTCAAAAGGAGCAAAATCGATCTGATGGTGACAACGAACAGGTGTTCTGTTCAGTTGGGAAGTGAAAGAGCAATAAAGATGCTTTTAAATCTTGTTTTCATCAAGTGACATTGGTCAGAAATCAGTTTACAATTACTTTTCCTTCTTGGACTGCAGAGGTCCAAGATTTTGTAAAGTGAACTGTCTGACCTGCTGTACACAGTGTGAAATGAAAGGCTGTAGGGTATCAGGTTTTTCCTAACACACATTAAATAGCTAAAGGGCCAACTGTACAACCATTTTAAAATATATATTAGTAGTTGTGCAAGCACT
This sequence comes from Triturus cristatus, assembly GCF_964204655.1. Taxonomy (NCBI): domain Eukaryota; kingdom Metazoa; phylum Chordata; class Amphibia; order Caudata; family Salamandridae; genus Triturus; species Triturus cristatus. Next base: position 747,863,868 of record NC_140585.1, on the reverse strand, counting down.
TTTTTTTGTAATTCTGTGTGATGACTTTCTTTTTTTTTTTAATAGGATGAAAAACAAATTAGAACACTTTACTTGGTGATGTGCAAATGATGAATGTTTTCTGAAACCCAATTTTCACAGATTATTGTTAATACACTACATAGTTTTATCAGTAAAGCTCCAAGGTAGTGGGATGGTTTGTGGCCATTTCTTGGAAATTTACTGTCTGTAAATGACAGTGTGCTACCATAATCATACTGTAGTAATATATTTAATAAAAGTGAGTGTTTAAACATGAACTAGAAACATTACTGCCCCTCCCCTGATGGCAATGTATTTAGTCAACTGTGAGACAAGTCAAGGATCACTTGCACATTATATGTGGGCTAGATTCTTATTACACATCGAGCAAACATTTAGTCTACTTAATCAAACATAAGATTTTTGGTTTGTACAGCAGAAATGCCGAACTGACATATTTGAAGGTGAACTCGTATGCGAGAATGAAGAAAAAGGTGACTGTAAAATAAAATATTTACCAATGAGACAAGTTTACGGGTCAAGTACATTACAGTTACGTCAAGCAGATTATTCAAGCTACCCGATCTGCAGGTCTAGTAAAACTTTTATGATTTTCTGAGGCCTGTATTAGTGTTCAGCCACGGTATTATAAATAAATAAAGAAAATATTTTATGTGATAAATTAGGTACTATCCGGGGGTAAAAACATGTAGTCATGGGGAAGGGGGGGGGGGGAGAAGCTGCCATCCAGCCCCTCAACCCCTTATGAAACATAAGATTCAGAATACAACTCTTAGAGCTTTTGTGGACATGGCCAAAAAAAAACTGATGTACTGAAAGAACAGCGCTGTTCCCCAAGGGGATGGACAACAAGTGAAAAGGCCACAGGAGGGGAATCCTCCTTGTCGGAACTAGAGTCCTCACACACCCAGAAAGCTAGGTGTCATGCTTCATCATATGGACTCGCTCCTCGTCGGGTTGGCGGTGCAATACCCGATGGGCACCCATAAAGGGGCTCTTTAGCGGAGATCTTCTGTTCCTGCCGTATGGTGCCGTGCGTGTAAGGGCCCTAGGTGAAGGTGTAGACGTGATGTAGGTGAGTGATATTTTAAAAAAGGTTGGACAATCCAAAAAACAAATTTTAATGGGATGGTTATCCACCTTAATTAAAAATGCAAAAGAGTGGCTGCTCGCTGGCTTAATGGTCCAGTGGAGCAATACTCAACTCTAGACAAGAAGTCGACATGTTTCACACAATGAGTTCAAAGTTTATACTCTGCGTTTCATCAGGACCTATAAACAATAATTATCTACACATGGTGGTGGGTGGAGGAGTTCCTACCTACCACTATTCTTTTGTGCAAGCACGTAGTCCCGCCAGATCTAGTGGTAACCTGGATTGGGATGACACAAAAACACGAGAACTAAAAAATTGTGATCAAAGTATGAAGGTATATTCATACTCACAGCCCCACACAAGTGTCCATCAAGTAAGTGCAATAGTGTAATGCACTCTTCGTTAAAAGCAGTAAAAATGCAGGATGACTACAAAAGTAAAAACAGTAAAAAAGACAATTGGGTAAAGAGATGGTGGGATGCCTCACCTAGCCAGATGATAGCGCTTGCTTCGTAAGGTTTTCTCTGCTAATGATACCTCAGCTGATGGTATCCTGTGAAGTGGAGGATATAACAAACCGTAGTGACAAACGTAACCAGTGGACCTACCATAGTGACGTACGGTTAAGTAGGTCCCAACCGGGTAGTCAGGCGTCCACAGGATCACCCAAGCGCGTGTATCTGAAGACCAGTGCGGGGCACAGGTAACCAATGGCCAGGGCGGCGGGTGATCCCGCAGGGGGAGGAGGCGCACCAGCGGTAACCCCGTAAAGCCCGGCCACTGCCACCAATAACCCAGAATAGGTCTCAGAACATGCTGCTGCAAACACCTGGAGCCCGTGAAAGTACTGGGCGTAAAACCACCAAAGAGGAAGGGACCCACTCAGTCCCACTACACCACCGATGCGACCCCAGCACTAACTACCGCCGGGCCCGTGAACTCACCTGTCAATTGCAAATGCACGCCGGACACCTACCCCACGCGCTGAGCCGAGAGACCGGATCGGCAAAGTGCCGGTATCACGGAGTTTAAATACACCGCTCACTTGTTACCTACGCTCAGTAAGGGGCAGAAGTCGGCGTGGCATCATGGCAAGTCACGTGGTGCTCCCGACGTGCAAATAAGCAGTGTGCATCAGCTTAAGCTCGGTAGCGGCCATCTTGGAGAGTGTCTAATGAAGCCCCATATATTAAAAATGCAAGTTTAACGCCAATTGTAAGCAGTGTTGGCAGTAGTGCATGTAAGTGGGGCATATCAGTATGTGGTGTACATCGGCTTAAGCTCGGTAGCGGCCATCTGGGAGAGTGTCTAATGCAGCCACATTATATCGAAAAATGCTAAATTAACGCCAATTGTAAGCAGTCTTGACAGTAGTGCATGTTAGTGAACTAGCAGGCAGTTGGAAATAAGGACGAGGACTTAATTTAATTAAATCAAGAGTAGGGCGTTTTTGAACTTCCAGTGTGCAGCAATTACAGTGTTAACAGATAACATCTAAGTCGAACTGAAATGGGGTCCAAAACCAGCACAAATGAAACAGTGGTCTCATTTTTAGGAACCAGAAAACAACGTAATAAGGAGGGCATTTTTCATATAAGTGCAGAAAGTAGGCCAGTAAACTCCATGTCGGAGAATCAACATGAAGCCCAAGGAATACAGGTCTCGTTAAAGGGAGACAAAAGGCAACATCATAGTGAGGGCATTCTGTATACATGCGGAAAGTGGGCCAGTATACTCAATGTGAGGGAATCCACGTAAAGCCCAAGAAATACAGGACAAGTAAAACAACGACTAGCATGGGGGACTACCCTAGTGGTTTAGACTGTATTATGCACTGGTTCCTACATGCTGGATATGACCAGGGGTGTGATGATGTTTGATGATGGCAATTGTAATCGGGTAAAGCAATAAAAATTGTTTTTGCAAAAAAATAGCATGGGGGACTACCCAATCCTGTGGTTGTGGCAGAGGGAACCCAGTGTGGAAATGATCCCTTACAAGACAAGGTAACCAGTTATCTCCTAGTCAGGACGGCCCAGGGTATATTATTGTTAAGGCCAAGTGAGTCTGTGGATAGGCGGTGCACCCATCTCTGCCCGATTCCAAACAGGGCCTGGTGAGTGATTTTGGGATGTGCATCAAGGACCATCCATTTAAGGGAATCTGCCTTATCTACTCTTATGCTCGGTGATCCGTAGTTTTATTGGCCTCATGGTCATTCCCATGTCACAACCACAGGATTGGGTAGTCCCCCATGCTAGTCGTTGTTTTACATGTCCGGTATTTCTTGGGCTTTACGTTGATTCCCTCACATAGAGTATACAGGCCCACTTTCTGCACGTATACAGAATGCCCTCACTATGATGTTGCCTTTTGTCTCCCTTTAATGAGACCTGTATTCCTTGGGCTTTATGTTGATTCTCCTGTTTTATAGGAACAAGGGTACCCCAATATGCGAACCAGGGGTGGTACAATGTGGAGAGAGACAGTGGTTCTTATTGGCCTAAAAAGGTCCAGACTAAGAAAATACCCTAGAGAGGGTAAGGAGTTTAATAAAGGTTTTTAGAACTTGAAAGTGTAGAAGAGAGTGATAATTAATATAGAAAATAATTAATATAGAAAAGGGACATGAAGGGACATGAAGGTCAAGGTATAGAAAATAATATCTCCTTCCCAGCGCGAAGCATCACCCGAGCAGGACTCGCTCTACCCCACCATGAGGCTCGCATTCATTGCATTGTTTCCGGCAAAATAATTGTTTAAATCTCCGGCGCATGAACATCACCTTTCCCCGGCCTAGTGATTTCAGCAAGTTGTTCAAGCCTCTCGCCCTGCCAAGGCCCTTATTAAGGTGCAGTCCTCCGCACCCGGCCCGCTTGGTTGATCAGTAACTTCATCCATGTTCATAGACACGGACCACACACATCGTGTCCGTTTTGAAAATTCTAGCTGCTCACAAATTGTCCTGATGATGAACTCAAATAACTGAGTTCGAAACGCCGTCGAGCACTTACAACATGAACCCTTTATATTAAGTTTAAAAAGAAAGTGGTTCAACAATTGTTGTGAATGCGATGTCTTTTTTAAGTTCACCTTCACTTTTCATGTCACGCTTATTGTCACTGAATATGTGAGCACCTGAAATCTATTTTTGTATAATAAATATCTGTCATACCTTGACCTTCATGTCCCTTTTCTATATTAATTATTTTCTATATTAATTATCGCTCTCTTCTACACTTTCAAGTTCTAAAAACCTTTATTAAACTCCTTACCCTCTCTAGGGTATTTTCTTAGTCTGGACCTTTTTAGGCCAATAAGAACCACTGTCTCTCTCCACATTATGTTGATTCTCCAACATGGAGTATACTGGCCTACTTTCTGCACGTATATGAAAAATGTCCCCACTAATACCTTGTTTTCTGGTTCCTAAAAATGAGACCACTGTTTCATTTGTGCTGGTTTTGAACCCCATTTGAGTACGACTCAGATGTTATCTGTTGACACTGTAATTGCTGCACACAGGAAGTTCAAAAACGCCGTACTCTTGATTTAATTAAGTCCTCGTCCTTATTTCCAACTGCCTGCTAGTTCACTGATATGCACTACTGTCAACACTGCTTACAATTGGCGTTAATTTTGCATTTTTCGATATAATGTGGATGCATTAGACACTCTCCGAGATGGCCGCTACCGAGCTTAAGCCAATGCACACTACTTACTTGCATGTCGGGAGCACCACGTGACTCGACGTGACGCCACGCTGACTTCCACCCCTTACTGAGCGTAGGTAACAAGTGAGCGGTGTATTTAAGCTCCGTGATACCTGCACCTTGCCGATCCGGTCTCTCGGCTCAGCGCGTGGGGTAGGTGTCCGGTGTGCGTCTGCAATTGACAGGTGAGTTCACGGGCCCGGCGATAGTTAGTGCTGGGGTCGCATCGGTGGTGTAGTGGGACTGAGTGGGTCCCTTCCTCTTTGTTGGTTTTACGCCCGGTACTTTCACGGGATCCAGGTGCTTGCAGTAGCAAGTTCTGAGAACTATTCTGGGTTATTGGTGGCAGTGGCAAGGCTTGACGGGGTTACCGCTGGTGCGCCTCCTCCCCCTGCGGGATCACCCGCCGCCCTGGCCATTGGTTACCTGTGCCCTGCACTGGGCTTCAGATACACGCGCTTTCTGCGCTGGAGTTTAGGTGATCCTGTGGACGCCTGACTACCTGGTTGGGACCTACTTAAACTTACGTCATTATGGTAGGTCCACTGGTTACGTTTGTCACTACGGTTTGTTATATCCCCCACTTCACAGGATACCATCAGCTGAGGTATCATGAGCAGAGAAAACCTTACGAAGCAAGCGCTATCATCTAGCTAGGTGAGGCATCCCACCATCTCTTTATCCAATTGTCTTTCTTACTGTTTTTACTTTCGTTTTCATCCAGTAATCCTGCATTTTTACTGCTTTTAACGAAGAGTGCATTACACTAATGCACTTACTTGATGGACACTTGTGTGGGGCTGAGTATGAATATACCTTCATACATAGATCACAATTCTTTAGTTCTCTTGTGTTTTTGTGTCATCCCAATCCAGGTTACCACTAGATCTGGCGGGACTAAGTGCTCGCACAAAAGAATAGTGGTAGGTAGGAACTCCTCCACCCACCACCATGTGTAGATAGTTATTGATTATAGGTCCTGATGAAATGCAGAGTATAAACTTTGAACTCACTGCGTGAAACATGTCGACCACTTGTCTAGAGTTGAGTATTGCTCCACTGGACCATTATGCCAGCGAGCAGCTACTCTCTTGTATTTTTAATTAAGGTGGATAATCATCCCATTAAAATTTGTTTTTTGCATTGTCAAACCTTTTTTAATATATCACTCACCCACGTCACGTCTCCACCTAAGGCCCTTACACCCACGGCACCATGCGTCAGGAACAGAAGATCTCCGCTAAAGAGCCCCTTTATGGGTGCCCGTCGGGTATTGCACCGCCAACCCGACAAGGAGCGAGTCCATATGATGAAGCATGACACCTAGCTTGCTGGGTGTGTGAGGACTCTAGTTCTGACAAGGAGGATCCCCTCCTGTGGCCTTTTCACTTGTTGTCCATCCACTTGGGGAACAGCGTACCTTTCTTTCTGTACATCAGTTTTTTTTGGCCATGTCCACAAAAGCTCTAAGAGTTGTATTCTGAATCTTAAGTTTCATAAGGGGGTGGAGGGGCTGGGTGGCAGCTTCTCCCCTCTTCCCCATGATTACATGCTTTTACCCCTGGATAGTACCTAATTTATCACATAAAGTATTTTCTTTATTTATTTATCATACCGTGGCTGAACACTAATCCAGGACTCAGAAAATCATAAAAGTTTTACTAGACCTGCAGATTGGGTAACTTGAATAACCTACTTGACGTAACTGTAATGTACTTGACCCGTAAACTTGTCCCATTGGTAAATATTTTATGTTACATAGTCGCTTTTTTCTTCATTATCGCATACGAGTGCACCTTCAAATATGTGAAATCGGCATTTCTGCTGTACAAACCAAAAACCTTATGTTTGATTAAGTAGACTAAATGTTTGCTCCATGTGTAATAAGTATCTAGCCCACATATAGCGTGCAAGTGATCCTTGACTTGTCTCACAGTTGACTAAAAACATTGCCATCAGGGGAGAGGCATGTACGCTGGACCCCGTAAAACAGCCCTATTCGTCCCCCTTCTTGTTCGAGAGAGACCAAAAAAAAAAACTGATGACATGTTAAAACAAGCGGTTATTGAGCCTGGTGACCAGACATCATGGCGTTCTCCACTGGCACACAAGAAAATAGTTATCTAAGAGTTTGCATCAACCTTTAGAAGCCTTAATGATGCCATGTGAACAGGAAGCTTTCCCCTTCCATGCACTGAGTATCGATTAAGTGTAGCTGGATGAGCCTCTTTGTATATGAAATGGGGTATGAATTAGAGGAACCTAGTTCAAGGCACAATAATACTAGCACAACTCATAAAGGTATTTACTGATTTTGTTGTATGATGCTTGGCATCAACCTTTTAAAGGGTGGCTTCTGAGATGTTAAAACACATTACTAATATGCTGGTTATAAATGGTTTTGGTGATCATTTAACATGACTAAACGGTTCAAAGACCAGTCCTTGAAATATTGCATGAAAAGGAGACACTTTATGAAAAGAGAAATGTATCTTTAGGGAAAGGAAATAGAGTACTTAGGTCATGTGTTGTCAAGGGATAAGCTAGAGTTGGTAGATTATACGGTCAAAACTTCCCCCTCCAACCACAAAGATCAACTATGGTCGTTCCTGTGGATGTATGAATTCTAAGCAGTCTGTAAAAGGGTTTGCTGATATGGCAGTGGCATTGAGACCCTGGCTCAAAAAGAAAGTTGCGTTTGAATGGTGTGAGAAAGCTTTCACTGGAATTAAAGATTTTGTAAAAGGATGCTCTAGCTGCATCACTGTTTATGCCAGCGCATGTGGTTTTAGTGCAGTATTAAATCAGATCAATGGCCACACAGAATAATACAGTGTGGGTTTTGCATCAAGAACCTTCGGTCTGACTGAACATCACTACTCTGTGATAAAAATGAATGTGGGGGGGAGGGGGTCACTTTTAGGTGCTGTGCACGAACAGATCTGGGTTTACAGAAACACTCCAAACATTCGCACTGGCAGGTTAACTTTTGGGTTATGCACAGGAGAGTTGTATCTTTTGATTTGCATGCCAATTGCTTGCCTGGTTATGTTCCTAATTTTTTTTTATATATATATATATATATATATCTCTATTCCCGAGGATTGGTAGAAATTTAAAAATGTAAATGATACAAGATGAAGTAAAAAAAAAAAAAATAGCGAAGTTGTTCAAAATTCTCCTCAGTTCATTATATAAGAACTGGTCAGAATGAAAGGACATATTGTTCAGAAAGGGTTGTCTAGGTTTTGTGACCCTGTGCCTGTGCTGGAGGTACAAGTGCTTTGTTGGAAGAAGGAGGGACAGTGTCGGTATTGTAGAAGGTCGCGGAGAATCTGGCATCAAACTAAGTCCCTAGCAATATTCTTGGATCATTTGTCTATGGGTACCAAGTTTTCTACTCTGGGTACCGACATGATTCATATTGGAAACGCCTTGACGCAACTCCCGTACACATGTACTGCCTTGACCATACAGGGACTATTTTAACATATGGGTGCTTTTTTTTTCTTTAGGCTAATATTAGTTAGGACTTCTTTTCAGTTATTCCTCGGTTTTCTTATTTTAGTTTGCTTTTGTGTTATTGGATAATGGAGGTTTATCTTGTGTATGTTCAACATATTAAAGAGGGAATAGTGGGGCGATTGGAATTTGCAGTAGTGTATTCTACATATGAAACCTATGCATAAGCTGTGATCAGTGACTGTTGGGAGCCTACTTGCAGCAGCCCTGCTCTTCCTCTCTGCTGTGCCTCTTTATATTTTGAGGTAACCACTATTAAGAGTGTATCGTGCATCTTATCACAGGTCTAGTCAAAGAGGGAACCATGCCAGAGATTGAGAGCTCATTAAAACAATGCAGTTTCAAACATTATGAACAGGTTAGGACAGCAATGGGCATCATACCAATGGAGAACATGTGTAATCTTTAAAATAAAAAACAATCTACATCCTGCCACTAGCTCAGATAAATTGGCATCTCACCCATTAGATACACAGGGTGGCAATTTAAATAGCAATCACTCAATGACAGGGAAGGTTTAACACTCTTAAGTAGCACCTAGTCACAAGAATTGAGAGCCAGACCACCACATTTTGTAGACCTGTAACATCCTGCAGTCTAGCAATAAATTGTAGGATTACCAATCTGAGATGATCATTACCAGTGGTAATCCACCACCATGCATTGAAGAACTGGTGGCGGGAAATAAGCTAAGGATGGTAGGACTGCATTTTATAGGCGCTTGTAAAATATCGTGACACTGCACTAGGAGAAGTATGTTGTCTAAAAAGAGGAGTAGATGAACAGCCACTTCACTCAGGGATGCAGCAAATCAGCCTCCAAACAATGCTGCTCTAACATGGGTCCAGGAACAATCTGAAAAGCAAGCAGCAAAACTGCAAAAAAGCATTGTTGCATCAGGACTCAAGAGAATGTCGGTGCTCTTGAAAACATTGAGGTCTCTTCTCGAGAAACGCAAATGTCTTGCAAGAGGTACATTTTACTCCTTCTTGAAATACCAGTGGATAACTCACTCATTTACAGGCTTGAGGGCTACAACTGGGAGGAAACCATCATTGGATTGTGAGGATTTATTTTCACTAGAAAGCTACTTCTGACAATACCCATATTCTCAAGTTGGCAAGGTTTTACATTTGCAAAGCATCTGGTCCACTTCCTGTCCGATCAAAAACTCTCTATGTGATCAGAACCAAGAAAGGATGAGCAACCAGAATTGGGAGTTGTAACAAAACGGAGATGAAAACATGTCACCATAACCTTAATGTTCCAAACGCATTAAACTAGACTGTGTGTCTCCACAAATGATGAGAGGAACTACCTGAAGAAAGCTTTGGACTGCTTGAATTATGCAGTAGAGAAGCTGTTCTTTTCTCCTCTACTCTTAAAGGTATAGTAGAAAAGAGCCAGTTCAGTACTCTATAACTGCATATTTTCTAGGGTTCTTCATAAAATCTTCTCCAGGTCCAAGGACCTGTAGAGACCTCATGACATACATATGCACAAACCTGAGATCAATGTTTTAGAACAGCTCACTTGCACTACGCTAGAACATCATTCCGATTTACCAGAAAGCATACAGATTGCTGGGTGAAACCCAGAAATATGGCATTATTGCTAGAATGTCTGCATCAATAATTTCAAGCATCTAGTCCCTACATTCATTTAGAAGTGGAACAATTCCCCCTACACGAGTCCTATCCCAAATGGACATTCAACCTACCCAATAATACCCCCGGTTTCCCTGCCACAAAGGGCTTGTCTGTAGGCAGATGGAAGAGGACACCTATCTGCATTATTCCATACTTCCCACACCTATTTCCCAGTACTAATACATATTCCCTTTGTTGGTTAGAAAGTCCAGTTACATTATGTACTATATATATATATATATATATTCACTGAAAAAACCAAAAGGTTTCAGGGGCGTCATAGTTAGGAATTGGCATTTAAAAACCTTAGAAATTCACTGAAAAAACCATAGGTTTCAGGGGTGTTCTAGTTAGCTGGACATTTCCCCTCGTACAAAACCCTAGAAATTCTCCTGTTATAGTTAGTTCAGTTAACTATAACTCACGCCCCCACAATGCACTGCTGATGACGTCACATTACATCACTCATGACATGGTCAGTGACATCACTGATGACATCTCAAATGACATCACTGATGACATCATCCATTGAGTATGTGTTTCTGAACAGTTTTATTATGTTTAATATATATAGGGAAAGGCCTGTTGAAAAATAAGTGGGTGTACAAGTGTGTGAATGGATAGTTTTCTAGGTGTGTAACTGACTCTATAAGTGAGTCATTAAATGTATCTTACGGCAGACTAGTGACTAAACTGTGTGGATGTCTGTATGTGTCTGTGTGTTGGTGTATAAGTGGCTGCATGCTTTTGTGAATAGCTATATGAGTGTCTATATGGGTTATTGATTGGTTGTCTGAGTATCTGTAGGGGTGCCTGAGTGTTTGTGTGGGTAGGGTGTGTGTGACTCTGACTAATGTGTGAGTGGGTGATTCAGTGGGGTGCATGTTTTTAAGAGTGCATCTGTGATGGACTGTATGGTTGGGTGAGTGTATGTAAGGGTGTGTTAGTGATTGAATGTATATCTCAGTTGTACATGTGTCAGTAACTACATATGTGAAACGCAGTGTATGTGTGTGTAAGAGTATATAACTATATATATGAGAGTGTGTGTGATTTTGGGAGTGGCTGTATGCGCCATAGTGCAAGGATATCTGTGTCATGTGCTGTTTGTTTTTCTGCAGGAAGACACAGAATTTGTTAGTATTTTTATGAGTAAGTGAACTGGAGTGTTTTTAACTGTATAGGTGAGTAAATTTTACTGTGATTAATTATTTGCATGACTGACTAGATGTGTCAGTACCTCAATGGATGATTGGCGGTGTGGGAGTGTCTATATAGGTGTATAAGTGCACAGAGTGACTGTAAGTATGAGTGACTGTACAGGTGAGTGGAGATGTATGTAGACCTAAAAGTCAATGAGTCTGTGAGTAGTTATTGGTATTGGAGTATCTATGGTTGTCAAAATGGCCGTCTGAAATTTTGAGTCGGTGTATCAAAGGTTATATTAGGGTGTGAGAAGATGCACTAATTTATCACATGGATGATGTCATCAGTGATGTCACTGACCATGTAATGAGTGATGTAATATGTGACGTCATCAGCAGTGCATTGCGGGGGCGCGAGTTATAGTTAGCTGAACTAACTATAACAGGGGAATTTCTAGGGTTTTGTACGAGGGAAATGTCCAGCTAACTATTACACCCCTGAAACCTATGGTTTTTTCAGTGAATTTCTAAGGTTTTTTAAATGCCAATTCCTAACTATAACGTGCATGAAACATATGGATTTTTCAGTGAATTTCCAAGGTTTTTTTAAATGCTAATTCCTATTTATAACTTATCTCTGAAGATATCATGAAAAGCATTCTTTTTTAAAAGTAGGGTGCACATTAGTTTTGTGGAAAAGCATCTTTGGGATTGGTTAAGAAAAAGCAGTTTCAACGTGGAGTACATATCATAGGATAAACTTTGCTCAGCTCAACCACACCTGCTACTTGCATTTGGAAGGCACTGTTCGAACTTAAAACAATCGTCAACTTTTAACCTGCACGTGTCGTCAAATGTTCAAGAAAATGTTACAAAAAAATATCGTAAAGTTTTTTAAAAATGATGAACTTTTAACCTGCACGTATTGTAGAATGTTCTAGAAAGTGTGTTGATAGAATACGTTGCACTTCTGACTTCTATGTGTTGTTGAATATAAAAAAAAAACGGTTCATATGGAAAATTAAAAAGAAACCAATAGAGAAGTTTTGAAACCTAAAAGAATCAAGGAACTATTCTAATTTATTCTTTACATGTATTTATGTGTGCAGCAACAAAATTATAGACACAACAGCACTAGGAAGAAGCAGGGAGTGGTGGGAGGGGGGGGGAGATGGGCAGAATGGCACACATGCACAATTAAGTACAACACACATATAGACTAACAATGGCCAAAATGAAACACACCAACAAGGAGCACAAGTCACACAACCTGCCAACATCACACCACTGAACGAACATAGAAGTGAAAACCACGCTGCATTCATACAGGATGTGTACAAAGGCCAGTCGTTGGTGTCGTGGGATGTCTGCGACCGTGATCATCATGGATGAGATGCCCAGCATGTGGCACATGGTCGAGTTCACTGTGTGTTATGTTGCCAAACGGCTGCTCCTCCCTCCCACAAGCCCCCATACTTTTGTACGGTGAGCTGTTGTATCTCGTGCACTCGTACGGTACACCATTGTAATGCCTATTTGCGCATGTCCTGCTACAATCCAACAACAACATCACAGTGCCGTTTGGAGGTGGTGCATGCCACTTTACAACATCGACTGCTGCGGCTCTTGTAACAGGCCACACCAGAACACAGAGACACACTTACCGCACTTCCTGTACACGGACATGTTCGAGACAACCCGTTCCCCTTGCCGGATAGGCACACCCCTGCACTGACCTGTGAACGACAGACCAGCACACGCCAGTTGTTCATGGAGGATGCATACGTAGCTACACATCCAGGCTCACTGCCAACGCTGAGGTGACAGCTCACTGTGATGTTGCAGGGCTCGTGCGTATCATGCTAAGACAATGACCACAGGGACACACTTACTAAGATGTGGGTTTGGGGGGCATTGGCGGTCCTGGAGATGTTGAGATGAGTCTTCTGGCCCTCATGGGTATCCCTGTATCATGCTCATTGACTCTATGGCACCTGTGGGTGTTCTGGTGTGGCTCTTGGCTGTGTTCCCTTTCATGGTGCAGGTAGTTGTCCTGCTTAACACTAGCAGAAAGCAGGTGTAAAATCCCTGGTCCTAACGTGTCTTATCGCCGGAATTTGTTTCGCATTGCAATTGGTGTGAAAGTTGTGATGTGATTTTTTTCGTGTGCACAACAATATACGAACTGAGCAGTGTATCTCGTCAAGATCCAGCACCTGACGAACTATTCCCAATCAATATAAATACAATGAGATTTCTTAATAGATTTTGTGTGTACACTGTAAGTGCAGCGAATACCTCAGTGCAATACAATACAGGATTTTAGTATTTAGAATTAATCGCAACGGTGCACCTCGTGTCTTTTTGCACGGGAACGGCTACTCTCCATTTCATTATCAGCACTTTAACGGAAGTAAAGTTGAGATAAATCTAACACACTATTCAGAAGTTGGTGTAAACTGCAGATATCACCAGTATTCCAGCGATAAGTGCCCCAAAATTTAACACCATGGTGGACTCCATCAAATGACAGTAATAACAACAAGAAAGAGTCACACAGCAGTTAAGAGAACAACCAAAAACATTATTAATTTTTTTTTTCAAACAATTTTTTATAATAATAAATATATAAACGATAATTTTTACATTAACAAATATAAACAAACTAATAAACAAAATGTAACAACAATAATACAAAACAACAAGGCGGAACACTCCTGTGGGAACCACGGATGTCGACGACAGACCTGGAAAATCAGAAAGATTGTTAAAAAAAAAAAACAACATGGTATTCTCAACAAAATACCACAAGAAACAAATCACAGATATATAAAATGTATACAGCTAACAAAATTTTATAAGTTTAACTTACAAAAACTGTAAATGTTGCCGCTTTAAAATATTTACCGAATCTGAGGAAAATGTTTTGCAGAAGGCACCACGCCCACAACATTTTTCTTCAGTGGTGAAGAAATGTTTTACTTTTTCCAAGGGGCAAACAAAGACCAATGCCACCTTCTTCATTCGCAAGATTTGCCAATGAGTTCTGTTACGAGGGGATCCTAACAAAAAATACTTGTGCGGCACAGCAAGTATGATGAAACACCTAAGGACCCTTCATCCAAACAATCTTGCACGAGAAGAGTGCAAACAGATGAGAAACACTCATGTTCTGTATCTGTAAAAAAGAATCACAAATAAATGTATATTAATAACTTTCAAATTTATACTATTCCATTACTGTACAAACACATTTATATAAAAACTGACTAAGAAACTATAGCCCTGAACCACAAGTGTGACGATCGTTAAAACACTACATGCATAGTGCATACTACTTTGAAGCAGTTCATGCCCTAAAGCCTACCTCACTAAAGGACTACATGCTAACTGACTAAATGATTACAGTACTATAAGGAGACACACTGGGTGAGTGACAGGGTGTTTGCTAGAAGAGTATGAATACTAACTAGGGAATTGAAGGTGTGAAACAACTGTGTAGGTGATTAGAGGACTGCATCCATACTGCATAGGCATTTAAAGCAGTCCATGTGCTAAGGCCTGGCTCACTGCATGACTACTTGGGTACTGACTGAATGATTAGAGTACAGCAAGGAGAGTGCCTAGGTGAATTTATAAGTGCTAGGTTTTTCGCACAGGGAATGGATTAGTACTTGGTACTGAATGGGTCACTAGAGGAGTGCAAAGGCAGTCACAAGTGCTGGACTGTATGGATACTGACTAGGAAATTGAAAGTGTGAAAGACAAGTGTCTAGGTGATTAGAAGACTGCATGCATAGTGCATAGGGGTTTGAAGCAGTCCATGTGCTAAGGCCTGGGTCAGTGTATGAATACTTAGGCACTGACTGAATGATTAGAGTACTGCAAAGATAGTATATTGGTGAATTTATAAGTGTTTGGGTTTTAGCACAGTGAATGGATTAGTATATGGTGCTGAATGGGTCACTAGAGGACTGCAAAGGGAGTGACAGGGTATTTCCTGGAAGTGTATGGATACGGACTAGGGAATTGAAGGTGAGAAAGACAATTGTGTAGGTGGTTAGAGGACTGCATGCATAGTGGATAAGGGTTTGAAGCAGTCCATATACTATGGCCTGGGTCACTGGATGAGTACTTGTGTACTGACTGAATGATTAGAGTACTGCAAGGAGAGTGCCTGGGTGAATTTATTAGGGTTTGGTGCAGTGAATGGATTAGTACATGATGCTGAATGGGCCACTAGAAGAGTGCAAATGGAGTGACAGGGTGTTTGCTGGAAGTGAACGGATACTGACTGGGGAATTGAAGGTGTGAAAGACAAGTGTGTAGGTGCTTAGAGGACTGCATGCATAGTGGTTAGGGGTTTGAAGAAGTCCATGTGCTAAGACCTGGCTCAGTGCATGAATACTTAGGCAGTGACTGAATCATTAGAGTACTGGAAAGAGAGTGTCTTGGTGAATTTATAAGTGTTTGGGTTTTGGCACAGTCAATGGATTAGTACATGCTGTTGAATGGGTCTCTAGAGGACTGCAAAGGAAGTGACGGGATGTTTCCTGGAAGTGTATGGATACTGACTAGGGAATTGAAGGTGTAAAAGACAAGTGTTAGTATGTTAGAACACTACATGCATACTGCATATACATTTGAAGCAGTCTATTTGGTACTTGTAGTCTGATTATTTAGTCAGTTTCTTTCTAGGACAGTGCTTAGGTAAAACTTTTAAATTTTCAGTTCTGCCACAGTAAACAGAATAGTACATGGTACTGCACCTTAGTGTCAAACCCTGACCCATTTTATCAATGCATAAGCAAAGACTAGCTTCTAATGCTACTAAAACATGACATGAGAGGTTTTAAATTAGTTATCTGTCAGCAAATACACGATGTTACCAAATGCTTCTCTCACAGTGGTTCTCAAATACACACAGACTCACAGTGTGATCCTAGACAACAACCACTATACCTAGGAGTTTACCAAAAATCATTCACTACTGTGGAAGTGGTAAGCGAACTGCACACAATCTTCATATTTCAGGACTGCACTTTTATGTCAAAGCCTGACTCATATAATCAAAGCATAAGCAAAGACTGATTTCTAATGCTACTAAAACTTCACAACATGACCGGTTTTAAAACAGGTATATGTCAGCAAATACACGATGTGACCAAATGCTTCTCTCACAATCCTTACCCAAATGCACACAGACTCACAGTGTGATTTTAGACAAGCAACACTATCCTAGGAGTTTACCAAAACTCATTCACTACTCTGGAAGAGTTAATGGTACTGCACACAATCTACATATTTAAGTACACCACATCAGTGTCAAAGCATGACTCATTTAATCAACATATAAGCAAAGACTGGATTCTAATCCTACTAAAACTTCACAACATGACAGGTTTTAAAACTGTTATCTGTCAGCAAATACATGATGTTACCAAATGCTTCTCTCACAGTGATCCCAAATACACACTAACTCACAGTGTGATTCTAGACAAGCACCACTATCCCTATGAGTTTACCAAAACTCATTCACTACAGTGCAAGTGGTAAGGGAACTGCACACAATCTACATATTTCACAACTGCAATTTACTGTCTATGCCTGACTCATTTAATCAAACCATAAGCCATAACTGTCTTCTAATGCTACTAAAACTTCACAACATAAGTTAAAACAGTTATCTGTCAGCAAATACACGATGTTACCAAATGCTTCTCTCACAGTGGTTCCCAAATGCACACAGACTCACTGTGTGATTCTAGACAAACAACACTATCCCTTGTACTATACCAAAACACATTTCTTCATTTAGAAGTAGTACTACATTTTAGTATAGAAACAGTTATCTGTTTACAAACACATGAAAAACACAAATGCTTATCACAGAGTGGTTTCTACATGCACACACATTGTAGAGAAAAAAAGTACTCCCTACAATTTAGCAGGAAAAATACATTAGTCTGATTAAAATCAAAATAGTCTACATACATCCCCTTACAATTAAATAACTCATTTCAAGTTCTTTTGTAGATTAAGAAGTATATCAATCAATCACCATATTTTCTTTTACAGAATCTCTGCACTGTGCACCTCTCAGCAAAAGCAAAGAATGAAAAAGTTTCCCTTTCATTTTCCACACATATACATGTAAACATCAAATCACAATCCTTCGCACATAAAAGCAAACACACATTTCTATTGGTTAAACATTTCAACCTTTTCCAACTGAAATACATTTCAACCCTTCCCCCAATCTGCCTTCTGCCTGTTACCATAGAAACAGGTCATGGAACACTGCACTCAGCTCACAGGTCACAAGTTCAGCACACAATGTTCCTACACAAGACAGGAAGTGTGCTTTACTTTTCAACATATCAGCTTATCATATATAATGTTCCTTACAATCTGTTTTTGTTAACCAGTAACAATCATACCTTTAAAAAACAGAAATATACACCCTACCTTTCAGTGTAGAAAGTTGTCATACAACCAATGATTTCTTGTCGTTTTTCAAAAAACGTTGCTGTGGATCCGCGCACCCACCGCGAGAGAATCCGTGCATCCACCGCGATAGGATGCGCGCACCGTGCGCGCATTTCCCCGTGTTTTAAAAAAAACATTTTTTAAAAGGGGGCCCCAGGGGGTCCTTCTGGGACCCCCTAAGCACCTCTAGAGGGTCAGAGTATTTCCACTCTGCCCCCTTTATATGTTTTACACACTTATTCCCCTTGCATCTTCAGCCTTGCTTCTACCGAGGCAGAAAATGGCCGCCAACAGTTCCTGGTTTCGAATGTAGAGAGACACTCGACAGCCAATTAGCATTCAGCGCGCGATCGGGAAAGTGCGCGCTCGGTTCGGGGAGGGTGCGCTTACGGTGCGGGTACGGTCCGCGGATCCTCCGCGGCCATAGATATCACTAACTTTTTTACCCTCATTTTCTCAGGAACTAATGAACAGATTCACACCATATATGCAAAAGGCACGAGTCCGAACTGAGGACTACCTCTTTGCCAAATTTGGTGACATTCCGTTCAGCGGTTCGGGCTGTAGCTGCGACAACAGATCCTATGGGAAATTGCATGGGGAAAACACGTTTTGGGACCCCCCCCTTTTTTCTCGGCCCCTGCTTCACGGATCACCGCAAAACTTTCAGGGTAGGAGCGGAGAGGAGCTGGCCAAAAGTTTGGAAAATTTCGCAAGGATTCGTCAACCGGCGCCAATGTTATTCCAAATAGAATGTTGCGGATTTCCTATGGAAAATAGGTCCTAACTATAAAGATCTACTGGCGACCGCCAGTAGATAATATATATACACATACATATGGACAACACATGGTAACTCGCATGAGACGCACTCCAGCTTCCACAAGGTTACAAGCCTTTAGTTGCAGTAGGTATGGACACGCACAATAAGCAGGAAAGATCAGCATCTTTCCAAAAACGCCGACGCGTTTCGAGTTTCCTCTTCTTCTGGGGCTATCGGAAGGTTTGTGCGGTGGTAGGCCACTCCCCTTAATTATTAAGTCCCGCCTGATGGAAACATGAAGTCTTGTGGGAGTTGTAGTGACTGATTATTCCATAAAATTAAAGTGCACTTATCACTGCCAGTTTAAAGCCCAGAATGGGCCCCCACATATTCGAGTGTCCTCAATCCTACGTTTCAGCCCCGCAAAGTGGACAGTGTATCCCTTCCACGTGGCCCCCTTGGAATCATGGGGTGGTGCAGTCTCGGCGGATGAGCCTCCGCCTCAATATGGAAAACACATGGTAACTCGCATGAGACGCACTCCAGCTTCCACAAGGTTACCAGCCTTTATTTGCAGTAGGTATGGACACGCACAATAAGCAGGTAAGATCAGCAGTTTAAAGCCTAGAATGGGCTCCCACATATTCAAGTGTCCTCAATCCTATGTGTTGTCCATATTGAGGCGGAGGCTCGCTCGCCGAGACTGCACCACCCCATGATTCCAAGGGGGCCACGTGGAAGGGATACACCGTCCAATTGAAAGAAACTCCTCATCCGCTTCACATCTCCTTTCAGCCCTTCCTCTACCAGAAAAGTGTTGCTGAAGAAACATGCAAGTATGTATGCATTTCTATTTATATAGCTCAAATGTAGCTGGGGAAGCAACAGAGCGCTATAGATTATTATTGGGATTTGATCTACAAGACTGTGCACATCAAGTGGGGATTACACACACACATTCCACAGACATCAAGCCACATCTGTCCCACAAGTAGCATTGAATCAGAAAACTGTCACTTTTAATAGTAGCTCCTGTAAACTCTTCATTTAATAGACTTTGTTTGGCAAGAATTAAAACCTCTTTAAAGGCTATAGCATTAAAGCTGTACTATACCTTTTGAAATTAATAGAGGCCCAGTGACCTTAACTCACCCTTGGCCTGGGACAAAATTTTAGACACAAGCAAGGGTGCTGCTTAGAATTCGTAAAAAAAAAAAAAAAAAATACTGAATTATTACTGGTTGTCTTTCCACAGATCTTACTCTCCATTATTGCCCCCTTACAGAGAGAACTTTTTGCAGGATGAGGCAGGCCAATTAAGTTCCAGGACACTGAACTAACCCAGGTGGGTTAATGGCTGAAGGCTTGGCCAGGAAAGCAACCCAGTGCGCTTCCCTCCATTCCAAAAATAAAATCAAAGTATACATCTCCATGGGTCTGCTATTTGGAGATGCTGAAGTAGCAGACTATTTCTTTGATGAAGTCACTAAATATGTCCTATGGCTCCATGTGAAACTCTTTGTTTGGTAGTTCAGAGAGTTTGGAATAAGATGTAGCACAAACTAAATTTAATATAATAAAAAAAAAAATAAAAAGGTACTGTTGTCATTGCTTAGAAGGAATACCATTTTTCATTCAACAGTCTGAAATCTGCCACGTTAACCTCAGTTTGAGGCTACGACATGCTGAGTCATGTTGAATATCTTGGCCAATACCCTGTCAGAGGTTGCGATCGATCTTGAAAAAATATTAGGGTTTAGTCTGTACTTTTTCTAGGATCCCTCCCTAGCATCCATCTTGGGTATCAATGTCATTCACAACCCTGAGCGGGCCAACGGGATTATGCCTTGAATATAACCTTCACCTTCTTCCATGCAGTTATTTGCAGTTCAAAAGGGGATTGCTTCTAAACCTATTGGAAAATGATGATAATGTACATCTTGTGTATTTTTGGTAGTATGTACGTTTCCATATCATTTCTGCAATATCTGATGATATAGCAACCTGCTGCTGTGTATTCTGTACAAATGTGAACATGATCCTGATTTTTCTTGGTTATAATATGAAAATTCATAAATACAATATATATTTTTTAAAAACTATTGGAAATCTTGAATCCTGAACCAATGTATGGTCTGCTTTGTACCTTTACCTAATTATGAATCAGTCAAAGAGAAACAGAACTCTATAAAGCACTTGCTTTTGAATTAATTTCTGCACATGATGTATCTAGTATTTTTCATACACACTGCCCTAACCACTGGGACTTTAAAATGTCTTAATTTGGGTTGCTCTGAGAAAGGCAAACACAAGGAGACCCTGTTGCCCTCTAACATGAATGTTTTCTTAATTTCCCCAAGGTTCGCATCGATACCTACTTTCCAGTCATTGTTGCTAGCCTTCCTCACTTTGTTCATACACAAAAAATACCCCTCTTTCATTAACTTTATGAATATGGGGTTGCTTATGTGGGATCTGGGGGCGAGACCTGAATCCAGAGACTGTTCAGTCTCGAAGACCTCTTAACTGTTCGGTTCCTAAGGCATCCTCCACATTAAGGAGTAAACCCAGGCGCTTTACCAACCCTGATTACAAGGCGCTGTCCAGAGGAAGGCTGACTGCGAGGCGCTGGGTTGAAGAGGGGAGAGCTGCGAGGCGCTGGGCCGAAGAGCGGAAGGCTGCAAGTCTGATTAATAACTGGGGACGAATCCCTCTCACGAACTTCAGACACCCCGCCACGGGGGAAACAGACATCCCGTTTACAAGCAGCTGCAGGCATCCCACCCGGATGAGAGACTAATAAAACAGGCCGGGAGCGTTGAAGTGAGAATGCAGTTTGCCCGCCATTAGCACTACCTTCCTTTCACTTCACTGTGAAGTGAGGACTCGCATACCCGCCATTAGCACGAGGACGCGCTGTGTTCCTTTCATGTTTTTTACTGGACTCTGCTCTCTCTCAGATCAGATACGTTTTCCTCGTACAGCGCTAGACGCTCCCTGGTTGTTTCAACTGTTGTGCCTTGCTGAGAGCAGCGTGTGAGTAACTTTTTTTTTTTTTTACCTGAATCCGAGAACGAAGTAGAGATTGTTGCCGCTTGTATTCCGCTCACACTGTCATCTAAACCAGTGAGCTCTATGCTGTGCTCTATGCCGATAAGCAGAATGTGTCCGTAATTTGGTCTCCTGGAGAAAGCTATTAGGTATAATCGCTACTGAATTATTTCTTTTGGATCCCCTACTTCTACTCTTCTGACTGTAGAGAAGAATCTACCTCTTTGTTTCCGGGGACACTCCAGCCTCGGTGTGCTGTGCCGGTGTGTGTGTGTTGGGCTCTGCTGAGGGGGCCACTTTCATCATAGAACGGAGTCCTTATCCCTGGTGTGCCCGTAATACAAGCTGCATCTTCCATCCTCCATCTTCTGGTGCAACATCACCCTGGTGGGAACTCCAAGTCCCAGGGTGCAACGCCCTTAACATTTGCAGTTGCGAAGGACGTTTGCTGACATGATTTTGGGTTTATTCTATAAGGTATTGGACTTCAATATGCACTAGAGGTTGAAAGAGGCTGGTTTACCCAGAACGTCTATAATTTTTGGGAACTTACTAGTGATGTTGTATGGTATTGCTTATTGAATGTATTGGTAGATTCCTGTCTAGGTTGCTATTAATTTGTGCTGTAGGACTATACGAAATATGACAAAACCGAAGGCTGGCCAAGGGGTAGTGGGCACGTTGGATGCCTTTTTATCAAGGGCTGAAACCGCGCTAATACACAAAATAAAATTGACCGAGTGCAGACTGTCGCTTGATTCACATGTGCTATCAAGTCACCACACCCTCAGTAACTTAAATCCACGAACGAGTTTGGATGATGGAGTATTACGTATAAATAGGTCTCCCTCACCATGTGCTGAGCTTGCTAGCGGTCAGAAAATAACGGACTCTTTGGTTACTTCAACTAAACCAAATGTAGTCACAAGGGGGCAGAAATCTAAATGAAAAAACGGAAGCAGTTCTGCTCCACTGCCAAAGAAAAGAAAAGGACAGGCAGCAACTAAGATATATAAACAAAGCCACCTCACACCTAAACCTTTGGGGTGTAGGGTTAACGTGGATAGGAAGTCCATATCTGAAGTAAACCAAGATACAGCCCTGGCAGAGATGGTCTCTACGCCGAGTCCGAGTTATAACCTGGGGGAGGGTTTTTGGGATAAAATGGAATCTGTAATCAATGCTCACCTAAATGCTATCCTTCAAAAATTGACTGCTATTGAGAGCAGGCTATCATGTTTAGAGAACCAATCACCCAGCACTTTTTCATTGCCTGTAGAGCACCGAACTAGGCCAACTAAGAACGCGGGAGGGGTAATTAGCAGGGGCGCTCATAGTCAGGAATCCTCTAGTAACAAGCATTTGCAATGCAATAGGTCTCGCATTTATAAGAGTTTGAGCTATTGGCATTGTAAAATTACAATGCCTTTTATTTATGTTTTGGTTTTAAAACAAATAAAAGGCAGTCATTTACAATGTCAGTAGCATAAACTTGCATAAAAGCAGTGTGTGGAGTGCAGCAGTGTGTGGAGTGCAGCAGTGTGCGGCATGCAGCAGTGTGCGGCATGCAGCAGTGAGTAATGCAGCAGTGAGTAATGCAGCAGTGTGTGGCGTGCAGCAGTGAGGCGTGCAGCAGTGTGCAGCAGTGTGTGGCGTGCAGCAGTGTGCGGCGTGCGGCAGTGTGAGGCGTGCAGCAGTGTGAGGCGTGCAGCAGTGTTTCGTGTAGCAGTGTGAGGCGTGCAGCGGCGTGCAGCAGTGTGCGGCGTGCAGCAGTGTGTACGGCATGCAGCAGTGTGTGCTGCGTGCAGCAGTGTTTCGTGTAGCAGTTTGAGGCGTGCAGCAGTGTTTCGTGCAGCAGTATGCAGCGTGCAGCAGTGTGAGGCGTGCAGCAGTGCGAGGCGTGCAGCAGTGCGAGGCGTGCAGCAGTGCGAGGCGTGCAGCAGTGTGCGGCGTGCAGCAGTGTGCGGTAGTGTGCGGCGTGCAGCAGTGTGTGGCGTGGTTTGTAAACAAGAAAAGCGGACATCAAAGGAAGGGTGGGAGGGAACGAGCATATGGGGTGTGAGTTATAACGAAAGTTAATTGTTGTAAGAGGGGATGCAGGAAGTGAGGCCGAGCGCGTGCTGGCGAAAGCAAGTCTGCTGCTTTCAAGTCTGATGCCAGATGCTTGAATGCCTCACATGCACTGGCCATAAACCGCATTCCTAAGGTCTTGTGCCCCTTACTAAATCTCTCTGAATGCATGAGGCGGCGCACGTGCAGAAAGTAGCTGGTGGCAAATGGAATGTGCGTGGTTGTGCGCGTAACCGCCACCCGATCCGCCTGGGAAGCCTTTGGGAGCATTTTCTGAAGCCCCTACATAAGTCTCGCTGAGCGATCGCTTACGCGATAGCCAGGCGAGACCTAAAAATATAACGCGAGAGGGGTCTCATCAGGGGAATGCTGAAAATAACTGCCTACAAACTATTGAGCCGCCATCACAGACAGGAGGTCTTTTCCAAGGCGACTGCCAGCCTACAAACTCCTTAAATACTAAGCAGGTGACTAGAGTGTGCAATAACACTGAAGTAAGGTCCCAAAGCTTAGACCTCCCTGTAGATCGCCATCCACGCTATCCACACAATAGTGGTTTAAATTCACACAATAGTGGTTTAATTTTACACTTGGACTTACCTCCACAAACAACACCCTATATCGTTGTTCTAGCTAATGTTCCTCCATTTTCACCTGGTGATAGGGAAGACTGGCCATCTTTGAGGGATAAATCCCTGCATCTTGTTAATATAAAGACTGGTATAAATCACAAAGTTCTGTTCTCTGAACTCAAGATGGCACGTAGGGTCAGGTGGGTAGGGCTAACTAACAAGACACTGGCAGGGGACTGCATTGTACTCACTTTCAGGCCTGGTAAGATGCATACTAGATAGGATGGCTGATCAACCTAATGATGATTTAAGGAGTTCTATACTACCCTTGGGTTTTTTCTATCGACCATCCAGACTGCCCCTGCACTTAGTGGGAGAAGAGAGCCAATTAAGTATAAAACAGCATCCACAGTTTCCACCATGGTATCACAATAACCGTTTTGAGCCATTAAGTGGCCTGGCGGAAATAGACTGACTAAAGTCAAAGATAAGTGTGTCAAAGAATAACGCTAATGTATTAGAGATCATTCCCAATCTAAGTAGGAGTGCTAAAGTGCATACACCTTCCGTGGACACTATATGTAATTATAGCCTTCCACAGCAGCCCCCATAACAAAGATTTGGGAAAAATAGAAGCTACTGGGTTAGATCTGACCATGCAAGCTGAACAAACTAGTGGGGATGGCAACCTCATATACACGCAAAATTGCCAACCCGATAGGCGCAGCCTCCGTTTAATCTCCTGGAATGTGGCAGGTATTTTACGAAGGTTATCGGATGAGGCATGGGTTCAGTATATTAAAACCTTTGATATCATCTGTGTTCAAGAAACGTGGAGTAGGAATGACTTTTCTGGATGGATATAACTCACTAAATGTTCAGGCTGAACCATCATTAGCAGGGAGGGCAAAGGGAGGACTAGCCACTCTAATTTCGGTACAATACGAGTCATTAAGAACAGTAAAAGTAATGGACTCCTCATGGTACCAGCTGACATTGTGTTTTAATTTGATCAATGTACCTTTATTATTAGTCAACTGGTACTATATCTTTGATACAAAGAATTCCGATGTTATTGATTCCCTTGATATGGAGATTGTTAGGGTGTCAGGGAAGGTCTCCCCTTTGTGTGTTTAACTGCACCTTATGTCAGTATAGTGGGAGTAAGGCTTGTGGGCTAGTTGATACCAATAATCAACCCTTGACACACTTTAAGCACACTACACAGGGTGATGCGTTAAATTCTATTATTGTGATTAATGACCTACGTATGATTGATACCCTGGCTAGTACTTCAATTGTGCACTATCCAACATTTCAGGGAGGGGGTCGTGTAAGTACAATCGATTTTATGTTGATCTCTAGTAGATATACACATCTCGATGATTTTGTGGTTGAACCAAACCCAGCCAGTGACCATAACCCTCTTACTGTATCCTTACACACTGTGGCGCGAAAGGGCAAGAATTTTGATTGTCTAATGAAATACAACCATAACCAGGGGATAAGGCTAAAATGGGAAAAGATTAATCCTAAGGTCTTTGAGGAGTCTATTATCAAAACTAATTTAACGCAAGTGAGGACCTGTTTAAATGAAACATCACAGCCATATGCAATAATACAGAGTTTTGAAACCATTTGTGAGGGTGTGGCCAAGAATATGTTTAAACCAGGAAGAAAAGGTAATCACCCAGAAATAAGGTGGTTTAACACCGAGTGTTCTGCAGCTCAAACTAGACTTAAGAAGCCGCTACATGCAGTTCCTCATGATAGGGACACCATGAAAACAGCCAGGCAAACTTATAAAAAGGTTATTGAACAGAGAAAGGACGAATTGAGAAAGCAGGCTTGGGATGACCTCGAAAGAGCAAGCGCTCTAAAGGATTCTAGGAGTTTCTGGGAGGTGTTAAAATCGCCTGCTTTTTAGTGATGATGCTAGGATCATGGATACCAACATAATGGGGGTCAACTGGGAGGCCCATTTTTCCAAAATATTCAATCCAAAGGGTGTCTTATTAAGTGAGTGCGAGGATGACATAACTTGTAACATGCAGACTGCGCAACAGCTTAGTTCATCACTTTCCATGAGTGAAGTAGAGGAGGCATTGAGAAAAGGCATTCCCCTAAAAGCACCAGGGCCAGATGGTGTGCCCCTGGATTTATTTAACCCCTTCAGTGCCCGCCCCTTTCCCCGCCCAGTGCCGGCCGTTGCATTAGCAGGCGGGGTCTATGACGAGCTGGACTCGTCATGGGCACAGCGCCACCGCGGCCCATGACGAGTCCAGCTCGTCATGGGCACTGAAGGGGTTAAAAACAACACACAAATTTTGGCACCTCTGTTACTTAGCGTTTTTAAAGCTGTAATTGTGGGTCGCATTCCATCTACATGGAAAGAAGCAGTGGTGGCGCTAATTTTTAAAAAGAGAAACAGAAATGACCCTAAATGCTATAGGCCGATTTCCCTAATAGATGCATCTTGTGAGCTGCTGGGGAGGGTAATCCTTGCACGTTTGGAGTCATGGGCCAATACTTCGGGTATTATTGTGAACACCCAATATGGCTTCAGGAAGGGAAGGGGAACAATTGAGCAGTGCCTCAACCTGTCTATGATTATGGGCAAGTACATGAAGGCCAGGGGTGTTTCGATCCATCTGGCCTTCATGGACTGGTCTTGTGCCTTCGACACAGTGTGTCGATCAAAGCTGTGGACATTAATGGACACTATGGGATTTGAGAAACAGCTTGTCACCCTGCTGCGTAGATTGCATGCAACTACCTCTGTAGCCATCCGGTATGGCCCAGGTGGCGAATAGACCAAGCCAATTGCCTCAACTGAGGGCGTACGCCAGGGCTGTATATTGGCTCCATTCCTATTCTTAATATATACAAATGGTCTGGAACATTTTTTATTACAACAAAGATTGGACTTTCCAAGAATAGATGGCAAACAGGTACCCTTATTGTCCTATGCGGACGACACAGTGCTGATGACTTTAACGGCAAACAGCTTACAAAAATGTTTGAATGCTTTTAATGAGTTCGTCAGGATTGGATCTTACGGTCAACTTTAGTAAATCTTTTATCATGGTGTGTGGCCCAAATAAAACTAAAACGCGTAATTATATGGTCCACGACACACCTATTGACAAAGTATCAAATTTCACTTATTTGGGGAATCTTTTTAATAAAAAGTTGAGCTGGGATCACTTGATTACAACTAGATTGCAACAAACTAGTAGAACCATAGAGGGGCTTTTTCGATTTGCCAGTAAACTTGGCCATAAGCCGATAGCTGAAATGAAAAAATACTGTACAAATCCAAATGCCTGTAAGTAGCCACCTATGGGGCAGGGGTATGGGGATACCATAAAAGTGCCCAGATTCAAATATTGGAGAATAAATTTATAAAACGCCTCCCATCTATCCCCAGCAGTTCTCAAACATTATTCTGCCATTCTGAGGTGGGTTTAGAATATGTGAGTGACAGAATCCATATTTCACCATTGCTTTTATGGGGGAAAATTTGGACCTCAGAAGATCTGTTATATTCAAGAGGCATTTTAAGAGACTGCATGAACCTTGACAATGCAATGGCAGGTCCATGGTTACGCTATGTTAAGGAAACTTTTCATAAGATAGGCCTTGATAATTTTTATGAAAACCCAGAGTCTATTCAACCCAATATGAAGATGGTCATTAAGAATGCATTTCATACTGTTTTAAGTTTGTCTAGACAGGATAGTAATACAGTGGAATATGTAGCTTTGAAACAACAACAATTCTACTTGTCTTTTACCACTCGGGTTCATTGGCGTTTTTTAATTATGAGATTTTGTTTAAATGTACTGCACTTTCTTGTGGCTTTTCCGAAACAGGAGGGGGGGGGGGGGGGGGGGGGGGGAGAGACTTCCTCCCTGCCCAATAATGCAGCCCAACAGAGCACAATGCATTTTATTCTTTTTTGTTCACTTTACAAACACCCAAGAGCCCATTTCATTAAACCAATTTTACAGGATATTAGTCCCTGTACTTACAAAGAAGGTTTCGAACATTTGAGGTCATTATCAACTATCACTATTTGTAGCTCTGTGCTCAGTTTTATTAGAATTGCTCTTTTAATAGGAAATGATATGAATTATGAATAGTTTTATTGTTTTTTATCTATCTTGGTGCTAACTTTTGTGTATTGTCTGCTAAAACTTTCTGTATTTTAAAACATTTTGTATTTTAAAATGAACGTATGAATTTCTTGTAAACTTTTATGAGTAAACCTGAAAGCAGTTATAAACCAGATCTAAAGAATATATAAGAGTAGGATTGAGAATCAGGGAAAGATGCCCAAAGCCAGTGTATATTTAGCAAGGAATAAACTTTGAATAAAAAGTCAGATTAATTAGAATAGCTTCAATTTGTGTGCAATTTCACACAATTGTGAAAAACGGTGAATTAGTAAGTTCCATTAAAGGGAGCGAGATGATGTTCAAAGGTGTTGGTCTTGCCTGGAACTCTGGAGAACACAAAACGTGGAAGTGTTGACAAACTTCTCTTCAGCTCCATCGTGCACAAGAAATAGTCAGAGATCTACTCCTGTCACAGACAGGAGCATTTCCAATGTAACGTGATTACCCACTAAGAAAAATATTTACAGTGAGGAACAATCAACGGTGCAGTTACACACTCCCCAGAGACAAGTGTACACTGAATCACAGGAATCAAGCTATGCCTCCTTGATTAAACAAATCTACTGAAACTAGCATAGTGTGGCCTCGGTTCTTATCTGGTGGGAACGTAGCCTGGCGGTTCAGCCAGGGACAATGTTGATTTGCACATGGCCGGAGTCAGCCTACAGTGCCAAAGTAGACCTAAAAATGGATTGGAATAGAGACCAACTGAGAATAATTTAAAATGAGATTAATGTAAGTATTTTCCTCATTAAATAAAGGTGCGGCATTTCAATGTGTAATTAAATATGTGCAATTATGCATTGATACACACAAGATGATGGACGGAATGTTGCACATTGGCAAAACATTCACCCCCAGTCACAGATCTGGGTTTAATCCAGCGTTATTTTTCTCACCACGCCACCCCAGTTCAGACATGGCCAAATGCAAATCAGTCTTGACCCTGTGCCTCATGGGAACAGTCCCGCCCGAACTGCCAAGCCATGTCTTCCCTGGACCGGAATCAAGCATCCTAGGACCGGTTTCGGGGCTTCACCCCTCTTCAGACAGGATAGCTTAGCTCCAGTGGCGTAGTGAGCACGGGACCCACGTCTGGGCATACCCTTCCCACATAGGGCGAACAGCAAAACACACAAGATGATGGACGGAATGCTGCACATTGGCAAAGCATTCACCCCAGTCACAGATCTGGGTTTAATCCATCGTTATTTTGCTCACCATGCCACCCCAGTTCAGACATGGCCAAATGCAAATCAGTCTTGACCCTGTGCCTCATGCCCAGACGTGGGTCCCGTGCTCTCCATGCCACTGGAATCAAGCTATCCTGGCTGAAGAGGGGTGAAACCCCGAAACCGGTCCTAGGATGGTTGTTTCCCGTCCAGGGAGGACCTGGCTTGGCAGTTCGGGCTGGACAGTACCCATGAGGCACAGGGTCAAGACTGATTTGCTTATGGCTGGGTTCAAACTGGAACGGCATGGTGAGCAAAAAAAACAATGGATTTAGGCCCTGATCTCTGTACTGGGGTGAATGTATGACATTGTTCTGCATTCTGTCCATCCGCTGTTGTTTTTGCAATTATGCATTGATGAAATGTCTCCAGCAGAAAGAAATAATAAAAAGGAATTCCCAAAACTTTTACTAGGAGTATGCCTGGGACGCAATACCCAACACAAGGTGGGGTGGGGTGGTAGGGTAATCATACTACAGGAGTATACGCAATTGAGACCCGGGTAGTCAATATGTGTAACAGAAACAATGTCTCAATAGGTAGTACTTATTAGGCTAATAAGTAAACATGCACATATAGTTGCAAACAGAAAGGAACAGGGAGACTCAAGGTAAGGTAATGTGCCAAGGGCAATATATATTCTCAAAAAACATAATGGGAAAAATAGAGGAAGCACAAGAGTGTTCGTGAAACACAAGGTGGACGGCACTGGTGAGATAAGTGAAAATATATACAAGGTACTTTTGGTTCACAAATAAATAATTTACACAAGTTACAGAATGTTTTTTTTACAATTTGTGAACCAGCGTTAGAGCGCCAAAGGTTTCACTGGGGAGTCAACTGCATTTTGACCAGCAGTTGGTTGGGGTCATCTTCAGGACCAGGTTACCGGACTGCCCGTGCGGACGTGGGGTCAGGATGAAGATGTAAACGGAGCAGGTGCCAGGCGTTAAACGCAAAAACGGGCCAGCAGTGTATCCAGGGCTGTGGAACCTCATAGGGCGCTAACACACGAGGAATAGTGTGTGACGTGCTCTGTAAGGAAAAACCAGCGCGTCAAGCGAGGCTGGTAACTGCTGTCAAGTAGTGAGTCAATTTAACAATTCAATACGTGCAAGCTGTTCAGCTTTTTCTGCTGAATCAGCAGCCTGGGTTGGACTCCTATGCAAGTACCACAGACCTAGATAGCTTAAGAAATACATGCCCTTTTAAATCCCACTGCAGCTAGTGTTTTCCTATGCCCAAATACTAGAATCGCCCGCTCCAACTAAACACCAGATCAAGAATAGTCAATGTGAACAATTCACACACAAAAAAAAAAAATGAAAAAAAAAATATATAAATATAAAAATAAAAGCTTTGTTGAGCAAATTGAACCACATTTTTGAAAATATGCTTTGAAGCACGTGAGCTTACCAAACTATTGATATACATATAGTAATTCCTCAAATCAGATTACCTATCATAGACTAAAGTTCTGTAGCAATTACATGCAAAAAGGTACCTAGTTTTGGTAAACGGATATACCTTTCTCTGGTATGTGTACTTTACCACCACACATGATTAATAAACGGACAAGTTATTTGGTCAAGTCTCAATGAGGAGGAAATCAAATTCACAGCTTGGTTTAAAAGCCTGCCCTCATTTTCACAGTACAGCATGACCCCGCTTGTGATACTCTGGGCACCAGAGCAAAGTGTGTAGAAGACAATCCACGATGATAAAAGGAGTTCATTGAGGCAGTGAAACTGGGGCTCGGGCAGCAAATGAGGCGCTTGTGCATCACAACAAACAGGGCATGCAGAGTTTTATGCTTAAAGTAATGTTGACTGTGAGACCGAAGGTGGTTGACCGAAGATTTACAATGGATATTTCACCATTACCCCGATTGCTTGTAAGAAGGTGCGTTCTGTGGTATTGCTCATACTGATCACAGTAAAACAAACAAAAAAAAATGCATAGAATTTATTTTGCTGTGACTTCCCAAATCAGAGATATCAGCTTTAAGGGGGGGGTGGGGGGGGACGGGGACTATATAATACAAAGTCCGACTGCATTCATTTGTTTTTACTGTCCAGGATTTCGATTTTTCCTTTCTTTTCACTTGATTTGGGAAGTTTGATATTGTCCACGGTCACTTCCCCAATTGTCCAATCATCTTCAGATTCAGACCCAGTCTCCTCAGAACTAGATTCTTCCTCTGCGTCGCTGTCCTCTGAGCCACTCAATTCCACTACAGCAACATTCTAAAAAGGGAAAGAGTGAAGTAGTTATTCATTCTAATGGTGTCAAAGATTCAAGGATTGCTATATTAACAAGCATTGGTAATGCATCTGTTTCACACATGTAATGAAAAAAAGAGCTATTTCCATCTATCGGGATCTGGGAAAAGGAAAGAGCTCCCTGACAGATAACACGGGAGTGCAGAGGATGTGGCGCAGTAGCCAGAGCTGCTGACTCGCGAGCTGGGTATTCCAGTTTGAGTCTCGGAGGTGCCCCGCGACATCCAGTGATTCTATGCAACTCATTTAATCTCTCCGGGTGATAAATTGTTATAGAAATCTGCTGCAAGAGTAAAAGGCAAAACTGTATGAAAATATAGTTCCTCCAAAGTGGATGTTAACAGTATTTCGGCAGCTGGAAACTGATAAGAGAAGCAGATGAGAAACAAGCATTTGTAAATGCAGAAAAATATGCCGCAGCCAACAGAAATGGAGGAAAGGTAAGTGGCACGCACATGAACCAATGAGAAGCCAGGAAACAGAGGAGGCAGGATGCATGCCCCTTTTAAAGTTTATATTAAAAATAATTGATTTCTCAGGCACAGCACAAGCACTGTGCAGGAAAAAACTAAAAACGACAACTACATTCATTTGTTTATGTGCCGTTTAATAAAGAGTCTGACAGAAAAAATATAGATCATGCCAACTACGCTTTAATCAATGTAGTGCATAAGGCAGACCACATCTTGATCCATGAAAGCAAACAGATAAAAGCATTGGATAGTTAAGAGATCATAAAGAATAGGCAGAATTGTGCAGAGACCAACTGATAAATGGGCAGCAAACAGCACAGTGTAAGATCACTCAAAGGAAAATCCATCCACAAAGCAGGCAATGATCATCTGGGACTGGATGACAGCTCAAACAATGGATTAAGTGAATGCAATGACATCTGCTTTCTTCTTTTTCGGATCTAACTTAGCTCGGCAAACAAAAAGAACTGCAAAAGTTTTTTTTTCCTTCTTCAATGTAGGTGGAGAAAAGAGACTTGATGGGAGAGGAGGTGAAGGGTGACAACATGAGGGAGACATGGATGCTTCGGTGGGCGTGGGAGGGCAGTGGGGCCTGAAGCAACACAAGGTACAAAAGCAACAGAGGGCGCTGGGTGGTTGGGGGGAAAGCAACACAGAGAGCACCTTTGGCGGCAGGGGTGGGTGGGGGGGTGCACACAGGTGAAAGAGCAGCAAAGAGGATGAGGAGGAAAGCGAATGGGTGAGAAACCATTTGAAGCTGGGGGGAGGGGTGGGGGGAGCACAGGTGAGAAAGCAATGCTAACAGGAGAGTTCAGAAGGGTGAGAGCATCAGAGGTGGCGTGAATACACTTGGGCAGCAGAGCTGAGATGGGAAGAGAACCACACTAGGGAGCCAGCTGGAAACCGCATGCACTCTCAGAAAGCTTCAATAAAAAGAAAAAAGTAGCAATTGGAAAGTGGGGCAGTCTAAGGACACTAATGCATTCACGCTCCTTGGAAGGGACAAACAAAAAGAAGAAGGAAAGCGCACACATGCTAATGGAGAAGACGCAAGCAATTGAGAGTGATAATCAAGCCAACCAATGGGTGGGCTCTGAGCCTGCCCTAAGCTAATAATATGTCTCTTAACAGACCGTGCATGCACGGTCTAGTAGGCGAGGTCTAAAAAGTACTGCTTTAACAAAAAGGCCATCTGTTCACAGAATGCACAAATACAGTAGTGATAATCTACATTAAACAATTTGCTGATAACCAGTAGCAATCACAAATATGCCCCAATGGGGCTTTGACTTAATAGATACATCCCACCACATCTCGCATCCTTACACGGCTGACATTCCTTGCATTCAAGGAGCTTCTTTTTTTCTTTTCCTTAAGCACTCCATGGAAGGGTGTGTGTTTTCTTGCACTCTCTTCTCTCTCTCAAGTGAGCTACTTGCCCCTTCTCTTTGCCCCCACTTCTCTTGTTCTTTGTCGCTTCCCCCACTAGCTCGTCCAGTGCTTCCCCTCCCATCCTGCTAGTTTTGTTTTTTGCAGTCATCGCCGCCCCATAGTTGCTGCCCTGCCCCTTCTCGCTTTATGCTCCCTTTCTTCTACTTCATTTTTTAATAACATTTCTGCACTGTTAGTTGGCATCCATTATAAAAATGTGGTTTTACTCATTTTAAGATAGCTGCCAACATGTGTGCAGCACCAAGAAATGGGATTGTATTAGATGACCCATCCCATTCAAAGATATCTACAGGTGATGTACGGGCATCCACCGTTACCATCTCTAAATGGATTGGTTCAAAAATACAAATCTATTCAAAAACACCTGCTCTGGATGCAGGCACATCCAAGGTGGCTTTCTTACAAATAAGAAAAAGTGCAAGAAAACACAATGGGGAGACCCATCTTATTTGCCAATGCTCTTCTTAATCTTGCCCCCTGCCCTCTTTCATGGCCGAGTTGACGGCTGGAGGACAAAAGACGACGCATAGACATTTTGGCTGTTCTTAAGACGGGAACTCTAGACTCGCAGTGCTCAAGAGCAGCCTGCAGTCGCGGCTATAAAAGAGAATCGCTTTGCAGGTTTAAAGTTAGCACTGGGCATATTCTCACTGGAGGATCCTACTCTCTTCAACAATAAAGCAGAGAGACCAGGAAAACTGACAGGCGACTGCCATCCCCACTCAGAGTACAACACACCTCTTCTGCCCTGGTCATTCCTCCCAGCCCAGCAGCCAGATGTCAGAAGACCCATCTTCTTTTTTACTAATAACAGACCCTCCAGGTTTTTGCGTATTGCAAAATAAACTTGACACCAGCTGTGAAGCCTGAACACCGTGATTTTACTGACAACAGCCTGAATAAAAAACAGAAGCCTTGCAGTCTGTTGAAACAATTCCAAAAGTCAAGGAAATGTGCTATAAAACTGTCAACACTTTATTGGTTTTGTCCAAACATATCATTCTTTAAAACAAAAAACGTACAAAAAATAATGAAATTTGACTTGTTCGGTAAATACAGTTTGACTACTCCAATGGTTTGTCTTTTTGTCAATTATTGTATCTTCCTGTATGTAAACATTTTAATAGTTATGATTTATCCAATTATACAACAAAAATAACATGTTGCACAAAAAGTAATTCTTTCTATAAACTCCAT
This sequence comes from Triturus cristatus, assembly GCF_964204655.1. Lineage (NCBI taxonomy): Eukaryota > Metazoa > Chordata > Amphibia > Caudata > Salamandridae > Triturus > Triturus cristatus. Next base: position 747,828,960 of record NC_140585.1, on the reverse strand, counting down.
TTTATTGACAATTTTTTCAGTACAGCGCTTTATAACACATTTCAAGTAATTTGTCTTACAATGAAAATTGTTTAGCATATTATATTTTACTGTTTAACATACACCCATATTTGTTACAACTTTTATACTTGCTGTGTAATTTCTAAACTGTCTGCACCAAATTTACAAAGAATTCCCGCAACACTGTGCAGCAATAAAAATTGCTGTTGTGCACTGCATGAAAGTGATAAAGTGCACAACAGCGCCATAAGATATAGCACTATTTTTGTCTCTTCACTGTGCTGGTGCACTCTAGGCTGCCTTGCGCTAATTCACACACCCTTGCACCATAGTGCAATGTAAGAGTGTGTGGGATGTCAAGCATAGGTTTTGTATTGGAACGGAACCCTTACAGTATATAATACTGTGTTTTGATACATTTTAACACTTTTATGTTGGCTTGAAAGTGTGCTTTACTGTACAGAACACATGCAAATTTAGAAACGTTTAACCAAAAGAAAACTATTCTCTAACATTACACCTGCTTTGAGGAGGTGTAGATTTTTTCGCAAATCTCTTGTCAATGTTACTAGATGGGGATTTTCGTCACAAACCCCTGGGTGGCTGCAAAGGAATTCCCATGTACCACCTATTGTATGCCCAATTGACACAAAGTCACGTTAAGTAGTGCAAAGCACTACTTTGAAGCTACTTTCCAGTGCAAAACAAGATTTGTGCTAGAGAGTAAACCCCAGAATCAACACTTTGTGCTGGGCTTACATCACAAAAAAGATGCGAACCGTTGAAAAAGTGTTGATAAATTTGGACCTCTGCCTTGTGGCATGATATTAATTGGTAAATAACCACGTTTTTAAAGCCTTCCTAAATACAAGTACATTTGACTAGGATTCCAAATTTAGAGGAAGGTTATTCCATGTACAGTCTATGAAACTTATACCAATCCAGGTGGTTAGTTTGAATTTGGAGATCTTAACATTTATGGCAAAAGTGAACTGTGGAGATCTGGAGGGAGTGTACCAGTTGAATCCACTCCTAAAATATTTAGGACCAGCAACATACAGGGCCTTATACACAATAACGAGCCTTAAAGAAAACTAGTTTCCTGGTGGGTAGCCAGTATAGTCTGTGCAGGGCCTGGGACGCTAACAAACTGAGGGATCCCGACCGGTCCGGACTGGAAACCAAAGGCAGCCCTTGAAAATGGTCAGACCAGCCCCCATACTGCGTGCAGCAAGTAAGCACAATGAGCAAGCTCTACAACTACAGGGTGGGGTTTGGGGAGTATTTCTCCCAAGAAACATTGGGAAGAAATTGTGAAAATGGTGTACCAGGCCACAAGGGAAAAGGTCAGTTCTGCTCAAGGGAACAGAAGACAGGCCTGAGGTCTGCTCAGAGCCCTTCGCAAAGACGAGAGGCCCGTTTCCATGGTGTAGTGGCCTTTCATACAAGAGGGAGGGAGGCTGCACAAATGAACATGAACCAACAGAGACTGCCGGCGTTTTCTTGCTGCACAGACAGCTAGCTGGTAGTATTCACCTGAGGCTCTCAAAGCGCTCTCCTAGCCCTTAGTGAGACTGGTAGGCCATCAGTGAGAGCCCCTGATGATGCTGCGCTGTGGGAGGCTGGAGCAGCCTGAACCTGCTGCACAGTGACAGCGACGGACTGCATGTGCTTTAAATCAAGGGATTTTCATTTATTTTTTAAGCGCTGCTCGCATGCACTCTTCACTGTACTGGCAGGCAAACCTGCCCAGAGCACCTCCCCAAGCCCCGAGTCACCCCAACCAGGAATGCCTACATGCAGGAGTCACATACCTACCTTAGGCACAATGGTGCACGAGTGCAGGAGTCGGGTTATTTTTCCTGCCATCCGCTTTTTGTCGTCTTAACAAGAGGAACCAGGAGCTTGTTTAAGCAGGTCCTGCATACATACTCCTAAGAAGTATTGGAAAACACAAGGAGGTATGCAGTTCCTAAAATGGCTGGGGAAAGGGAGGTCTTTCTAAAAAGTGCCCTCACACACCCAGAGGGATGTCATGCTTCATCAGTGGGCCTGCTCCTCGTAGGTCCGGTGCTGCAATGCCAGACGGTCACCCGCAAATGGGCTCTTTGGCAGAGATCTTTTGTTGATGAAGCCGTAGGGTGAGTGCGAATGTGGGGGCTAGGTAGTGCGGCGAGTGTGAAGATTAAAATAGGTCTAAGGCAACCCTAACTAATTATTTTATTCCCAGGGGGCACTAGCCTAACTAAACATTGTGAGCCCCAGCTGGATGTGATGATCCTACAGGGCTAGTGTGGTGCATGGGGTCGACATGTTTCATGCCATAGTAGCCCCTAACGGGTCTGGTGGCACTTCATCAGGACCAAAAAGGAATTGATAGTACTCTAGCACTACCGCAATACTGGTTCAAGGATTCATATAGTTGGCCAGTCACCAGATGCAGTTGATTAAACCGGGTCCAATAGATACCGAGAAAGAAGACCTGAAAAGGGAAGGGGAGGAGATTAAAAACAGGTAACCAAGGTCTAGTTTAGAAGATACGAATACAAGAATGCTTTTTGCTTGTAGTGACATGCCGAGTAATGTGGAGATAGGTATTTTTACAGCTAATAAGATAGTGGCTATCCGGTGGACCAGGTGCTCGTGTTTCAAGCCTATTCATTAGCTCGCAGATAGTGCTTTTGGTAGTACCACGATTAACAACCTTGATAAATTAACTCCGTAGTACTCACAGTGGTCTATTTCTGCTATGACCGCACAAGTGATGTGGGTAAACAGTTAACTTCATACAGTGTTCTATATTATCATTAAGTACCTGCGGCTTGAGCGTCATCATAAATCTGCATGGCGCACACGAGTAACCGTGAAGGCACACGAACACAAGCATTTATGCAACACATACACAGTGGTGTTGTATATATCCAGGAATGCAGCGAGTGGTATTCCAAGAGCACATGAGCACCAAAGTTGAGGAAATCACGTGTTCGATTTTGGAGAACATAAATAAAGCGGTCCCACTATCAGTGTGATACTCCATACGTGGTGGAACCCGTGAACAAAAGTGACCGAAAATGCCAAGTAGCACCGTATATGTTAATCCGAATTCGCCCGTTGGTGAGTGGGGCTTTTTCTGATGGGGTTACAGAGCAATTGATTGCTCTGATCTGTAACAAGATTAAAGTGAAATGTCATTACCATTCGTATAGCGTATTCCTTACCAGGGCGTGGATATTGTGCACGCGGCTTCTCCTGCAGGGAATAAAGATACTCACAGTAAGGAGGCGTAGCAACCGACTTCTGTCCTACCCTGGCTCATGCCCCCGTAATGCGTACTTTCGGGTCTGCGATACTGGCGCATTAACGAATGTAGCGCTACCGCGTCGTCGTCTAGACCGTGAACCACGGCGGCCAGATTGGTTGAGGATTTTATTGCAACAGACAGGGCTCAGAAACGTCTGCAATGCAAATATCTAAATGGACAATATCGATGGCAAACGGGGCCCATATTAGAGACCCATATGCAAACGTCATTTTGTGGTTAACACAATATAGTTATGGAGAGAGACATATGATGACATTACGTGTCCATATAAAAAGGTTAAGGACTGAGGATGATAGTAGGGTGTATGGCATTAACCTGTTAGAACCGTGTAGATCTTTAATGGAAACCCGGTTATGTGGACCGCTCAAAAGTAAGTGGTGTCGTATGATGTCGGTCGTAGGCATTTTTCGACCATCTTTATGTGGGGGTACTAGTAATCATGAATAAAAAGAAATCGGGACCAGATAAGCGACTCGGTACCAGAAGAAGGTGTGTGGACCTGGTGTGGGTTAATGGATGGCAAGCAATTATTCTCATATGTCCCCTAAAGATGTTGTATTAGAGGAGGGGTCTGTCCGTATAGAAATGCGGTAGTTTAACAAATGTCAGTCTACATTGGCCAGCAATCAGGTAATGCAGTCTAAAAAACGTAGTTCTAACGATGGTCAAATTTGCTGGCAAGAGACTGAATTATGAATGAGAGCGGCAGAGGTGTAGTGGTATAGCCTCCCATCATGACAAAAAAGGGTTGCTAATCCCAAGTAAATCGGATCAGGTTAGCAGAGACATGACCAATTGAGGGGATATTGAGGGTAGTCATCAGGGACGATTCAACTCTGCCCATGGTATGTCATCATTTAGCCCTGTGGGTGTGAGGAAGGTTTGAAAACCCAGTTCTGTTCTTTTCTAAACAACGCCTCTTGATATTTATGGGTGTTCTTCCAGAATGATCCAGTTTAAATCATTGGTAGTAGGATTATGTTCTGCAAAATGAGCACACATTTTTGTGTTAGTTTTTCTGCATCTTATGTTGCTTCTGTGATCGGCGATTCTAGTTTTACAGGGCGGGTAGTCATGTCTCTGTATTGCAACTGGCAAGGGCAGGGGATAAGATAAATGCAATTACGTGTGTTACAGTTTGTGTGTTTATTTCGTAGCCAAATAAAGGTGTTAGCTTGATTGTCTTAGTTGCCTTTGTCAGGGGACAAGCTACACACTGTCCACAAGGTAAATGGCCCGTTACAGGGGGTAGATTTGACAAGGTATTCTGCGGTGGGGGCGTCTTTTTTAATGGGTCTGGTACTAATCAACGGGTCTTTTAGGTTTGCTGCGAGTTTAAATGCAAACCTTGGTGTACTGGGGGCATGATCACCTACATGGAGAATGTTCCAGTGTATTTTTATAACCCGCCTGATCAGGTTAGATTTTGGTGTAAAGATAGTAACACGTTATATGATCAGTGTTGACTCTTGGTTGTGTCTCTAGTAGTACCTCTCTATTGGTATTACAAGCTCTTCTGAGCAGTTCTTATTTTGGTCACTGGATATTGCCGTTTGACTAAATGATTGGTCGATTCGGATGCCTGTGATTTAAAATCCTCCAAGTTGCTACAGTTGCGTCTTATTCGCAAGAACTGCCCATAGTGGTGGGTGGAAGCTGCTGAATAGAAGTGGACTGTGACTATCTGTTGGTTTTTTGAAGGTTATTGTTTCCAGCCTGCTGCTGTTCCATCTGATCATAAGGTCCAAGAAAGGTAGTTCATGGTTAGAGGTGTTAACCGTGAACCTGAGGTAGGGATTAAGGCTGTTGACCCAGGAAATAAATGCCGGGATAAGATCTATGTCGCCTTTCCAAAACACGAGTATGTCGTCAATACACATTGCCTTGACAGAAAACTTTTTTCAGTTTGAGGAGCAGCTTTACCATCAGACCCAGGGGACGTCAACGGGTAGCACCTTCGCCCCAAGCTTGGCATGTCTTTACATGTCAGACTTTGAGGCGAAACATGTGCTCATTGACACCAACCCTTACATGGCTAATGCCTCCTTGTGGCGTCGCATTTTCAAAACACCATTATGTCGTCAATATAGCGACATTGATCTTACCCCCGCATTTATTTCCTGCGTCAACAGCCTTAATCCCTACCTCAGGTTCACGGCTAATAACCTCTAATCATGAACTACCTTTCTTGGACCTTCTGATCAGACGGAACAGACTGGAAACAATAACCCACAAATATCAAAAGAGGCGTGGTTTAGAAAAGAACAGAACTGGGTCTTCAAACTTTCCTCACACACACGGGGGCTAAATGATGACATACCATGGGCAAAGTTGAATCGTCCCCGATGACTACCTCAATATCCCCATAATTGGTCATGTCTCCGCTAACCTAATTCGATTTACTTGGGATTAGCAACCCTTTTTTGTCATGATGGGCGAGGCTATACCACTACACCTCCGCATCTGCCCATTCATAATAGTCTCTTGCCAGCAAATTTGACCATCGTTAGAACTACGTTTTGGAGACTTAACCCCTTGCATTACCCGATTGCTGGCCAATGTAGACTGACATTTTTTAAACTACCGCATTTCCATGCGGGACAGACCCCTCCTCTAATACACCACCTTTAGGGGAGATACGAGAATAATTGCTTGTGAGCCATTAACCCACACCAGGTCCACACGCCTTCTTCCGGTCCTGAGCCACTTTGCTGGTCCCGATTTCTTTTTATTAATAATTACGAGTACCCCCACATAAAGATGGCAGAAAAATGCCTATGGCCAACATCATACGACTACACTTACTTTTGAGTGGTCCACATGACCGGGTTTCCAATAAAGATCTACACAGTTTTAACAGCTTAATACCATACGCCCTACTATCATCCTCAGTCCTTAACCTTTTTTATGGACACGTAATTTCATCATACATCTCTCTGCATAACTATATTGTGTTAACCACAATATGGTTATTACATATGGGTCTCTAATATTGGCCCCCTTTGCCATCTATATTGTCCATTTAGATATTTGCCATTCAGCCATTTAAGCCCTTTTGTCTTTCAATAAAATCCTCAACCAATATGGCCGCAGTGGTTCACGGTCTAGACCACGACGCAGTAGCACTACACGCGTGAATGCTCCAGCATCGCAGACCCGGAAATACGGATTACGGGGACCGGAGCCAGGGTAGGACAGAAGCTAGTTGCTACGCCTCCTTGTAGCGAGTATCTTAATTTCCTGCAGGAGAAGCAGTGTGAACAATATCCACGTCCTGGTGAGGAATACGCTATAAGAATGATAATGGCATTTCACTTTAATCTCGTTACAGACCAGAGCAACAAATTGCTCTGTAAACCCCTCATCAGCAAAAACCCCACTCACCTGAGGGAGAGTTCGCATTAACATACGGTGCTACTTGGCATTTTCGTTCACGGATTCCACCACGTATGGAGTATCATCACACCCATAGTGGGACCGCTTTATTTATGTACTCAACTCTGGTGCTCGTATGATCTTGGAATACCACTCACCGCATTCCGGGATATATACAACACCACTGTGTATGTGTTGCATGAATGCTTGTGTTAGTGTGCCTTCACGGTTACTCGTTGTGTGTGCCATGCAGATTTAGGAGGACGCTGATGCCGCAGGTACTTCATGATAATATTGAACATTGTATGAAGGTAACTATGTTTACCCACGTCACTTGTGCGGTTATAGCAGAAATAGACCACTGCGAGTACTACGGAGTTAATTTATCAAGGTTGTAAATCGTGGTACTACCAAAAGCGAGCTTACGAATAGACTTGAAACAAGAGCACCAGGTCCACCGGATAGCCACCATCTTATTAGATGTAAAAATAGCTATCTCCACATTACTCGACTTGTCACTACAAGGAAAAAACATTCCTGTTTTAGTATCTTCTAAACTAGACCTTATTTTCTTGTTTTCATCTCCTCCCCTTCCTTTTTCAGATCTTCTTTCTCGGGATCTATTGGACCAGGTTGAATCAACTGCATCTGGTTACTAGCCAAATATATGAATCCTTGAACCAGTATTGCTGTAGTGCTAGAGTACTATCAATTCCCTTTTTGGTCCTGATGAAGTGCCACCAGACCCACTAGCGGCTATTTTGGCATGAAACATGTCGACCCTATGCACCACACTAGCCCTATAGGATCATTACATCCATCCGGGGCTTATAATTTTTAGTTAGGCTAGTGCCCCCTGAGAATAAAATCATTAGTTAGGGTTGCCCTAGACCTATTTTAGTCTTCACACTCACCGCACTACCTAGACCACACACCTGCACTCACCCTACGGCTTCATCAACAAAAGATCTCCACCAAAGAGCCCCTTCGTGGGTGCCCGTCGGGTATTGCAGCGCCGGCCCGACGAGGAGCAGGCCCAATGATGAAGCATAATATCCCTCGGGGTGTGTGAGGGCACTTTTTAGAAAGACCTGCCTTTCCCCTGCACTTTTATTAACTGCATACCTCTTGTGTTTTCCATCCGCTTTTTGTCCTTATTTTTCTGTTTCGTGTGCTCTCATTTAATGAGGACAAGCGCCAAGGTAGCTGTGTTTGGTGCGCATGTACAGGTATATGTGTGCGTCCTAAAACAGCTCCAAACAATTAAAAATGGGCAGTAATTGCAAGATACTATGGAACCGCATACGTCGCACCGCTACTTCCGAGGACCAAGGTACCGAAACCAGCCTCCAGGGGTCAAAACCAGCATCCAGGAGCCCCGGCTTCCCGGGGGATTGCCCGCTGGCCAGTCCGGCCATGGATCCAGAGCAGAATACGAGCTGCTGCGTTCTGCAAAGTTTGTATATTTAGATAGCAGGCATTGCAGTAGTCTATTTTTGACTGGTCTAGCATCACAATTACTGTCGTTTATAAGGAATGTAGGGTAGGAGGAGATTTTAAAAACATTCTCAGAGTATTAAAAGAAGATGAAGTGAGCACTTTGATTTGATCCCCAGGCCAGAGAGAGCAAGCCCCTTCAGGGACTGGCCTCTGTTGGTGTCTGGACTGGGAGTGCTATACACAATGGTGAGGCAGGTGCTGGAGAACAAGCCCTGGGGCGGATGTTGGTGCACCTGGCCTGGTGCTCGCAGGAACCCTGGGCATGGAGCGACCAGAGGATAGTGGTAGAAGACCTGTGCTTCTCTGGACCAGCAAGAACTTATAGCAGGCGAGTGGGGGCCCCACCCTGGGGAATCGGAGAGTGACCAGAAGCAGCTTAACACCCCCCCCCCATTGGAGTTGATTGGGTACCCCTGATGGAGATACTTATTGGGGATTGTGCTGGACTCCCTTGACCGCTATGGGTTGACTCCGGTCGGTAAAGGATACTCCTGCCGGAAGCCAGTCGACGTCAGAGGTGCAGTTCTCCCAGAGAGGGAGAATGAGCAGGAGCGGAACATGGCCCCCCTGCCAAACCTGGCCCAGAAGACTCAGACAACCTACACCAGATTCGGTGTGCAGTAAACACTACCTGAGAAGTTCTAGAGGCCAAAAGCGACAAGATGAACTCTGCCTCACTGTCCTCTGAGATGACCACCGGAAATTAGCCAATAAAGTCAAGCACGAATTCTGGGAATGGGTAAACTGGGGTCTGTGCGTATACTTGATGGTTGCACAATGGGAGAGGATGGAATGCTCATTCTACTTGCCTGTGCATGATTTGCGCGTATGTCTTGACAAAATACTGTGCACAGCGGAGATGGCTAGGCTGGGGGAACACATGGGAGTAACTGGGGCGCACATACTCAGACCACAACCCGTTAAAACTTAGGGTGCACTAAGGCAGACATGTCATGCCAATCCCTATGTGGCAGCTTCCAATAGTGCATCTGGACGAGCCAACATTCCAGGACCCACTGTCGGAAAAGATTAGAGACCATTTCCGAGACAATCACCACACGGCGTTGCATACGCCAAATGGGACGCCCTTAAGGTGGTGTTATGGGGCCACTGCATTGGTCAGTCAGTGGGAGTGAAGTGAACACTCCACAGTGACATACTGGTGGATGAGGGAAATATGCGGAAGCTGGAGAAAGTGGTGCAGGGAAACCTGGAAGGGGCGAGGGGGGGGGGGCAATTGCAGGAGGCAAGGATACAATTTAATGACCGGCTAAACCACCTCATGAAGCGCGAGTACCTGTCTACGGATCACGCAAAAGGAGGTAGAGTAGGGAGACTATTAGCATGACTTGTATGATACTACCCGATTGTCTATGAGGCAAGTAACCCACCTTTGGCAGATGCGGTGGAAGCATTCTTAGCTAGGACATAGGTACTACAACTGAGCACAGAGGACAGGGAGATGTTGGGAGGCCCTATTACAGAACCAGAGATTAGGTGTGTCCTATAGGAGATGTCAAGGAGCAAAACACTGGGAACGGATGGCCTCCTGGTGGAATTCTACCAGACCTTCGCTCCTCTCTTGGTGCCAAGGCTGGTGGAGATGTACGCTGGAGGTGCATGCGCTTAGGGTGCTTCTGGACACGACCGGGTATTTATTAATAGTCTTTTTCCTCAAACCTTCCGGAGATGATTCGGAGAGGATTCAGAGGTCGCATCCTACCACCCTCCCTCCAGTTGAAACCTAGACTATAAGATCCTCAGGAAGGTTCTGGACAATAGTCTGCTTCCCCACATACACGCCCTGCTGCAGGATTATCAAAATGGGGTTACCCCTCGCTGCAGTACCTCTCATAACATAAGATGTTTGTACCTTATCCTCAGGAAAGCGCTGCGCTTCGGCTCCCCTGTAGTGATTGTACTTTCCACTGATATATGGAAGTCCTTTGATACCGTATATTGGGATTACCTGAGCGGTTATGCACTGGGCAATGTTTGGGACAGGTGGGTGTCCCTACTCTACACAGACGCTTGGACGAGAGACCTGACAAGCCGTTGTATCTCGGACTCATTACCAATTCAGAGGGGAATGAGGGAGGGACGGTCCGTGTGGCCGCTATTGTTTGCCCTCACCATCAAACCATATGCCAGTATGATGAGGAGCAGGGCAAGGGCATTAGGTTACGCGACAAGGAGCATATCAGATCGCTATATGCAAAAGATATGCTATTTGATTTGCGAACGACCAGCACAGGGATACACTGGGCAATGCAGATGTTAACTGAGCTAGGGAGGTGTAGGGGCTCCAAACGAACTGGAACAAGTGCTTTGCTTTCCATATGATGCCCTCCTCAGAGGTCCCCTCCCTCTGCCCCCATGGTGTCCTGGTTGTAAAAACAATGCTGTCCATGAAAGTGGATAACCTATCGAGGACGCAGGCCAGATGGAAAACCATAATGGAGCAACAATTTGGACATGGTGCAGGAGTATACACATACAGTTTCCAGGAACACCAGGTTTACGTTCACCCATTTTAATTACCTGCACACCACTTGCCTTATCCCCAACAGACTGAACACAATGTTAAAACTACCGACATCCCCCGCCCCAGATGTTGCTTGGTGGACGCATACTTGGCACACAAAGTCTGGGAGTGCCCGGTAATAGTGTAGTTCTGGAGGTGGGTCACGGCAGACCTAGAATGAATCCTAGGCAGGCCAGCGCTCTTTAGTGTGGAACTATGCCTGCTGGAGTGTTCTCGAAGCAGGAACCTAGGAAAGCCGGTAACAAGTTTCTTGACCTGGCACTGGGAGTGACTTGCAGGCATATAGTAAGGCACTGGAAGTCACTGGCGGGCCCGCGACATAGTAGGTGTAAGTTTGATGTTGAGAACTAGGTGATTGCGCAGGGTACATTCATTTGCCTTAGAGGAACTCAGGAGGATAGCCAAATAAATGATGGCAGACTGATGGACAGAAGTGATCAACAGTTTCTTAGCTGCAGGCCACCCAAGGAGAGGCTGTGCAAACCTCAGACAGGAAGGTACTATCCAAGGTCCCTACATTGTTTGGATGAACCGGGAGCAGTGCCTGAAAACTAAATCAGGAGCACGCACCCAGGACTGCAGCGCTCTTCAGCCCACACCATCGCCCGAACATTGCACATTAAGCTGCGCGGTGCAACATGTTCTCCGACACTGATACACTCCAGTTTGGGCAAGTTACAGAAATTGTTCTGTGGTTTACTGCTATGATTGTTCATGCCACAAGGGACAGGCCTTAGCCCACACACCTATTGGTATGGCGTTACACTGTAGACATATTACGTGCTGAAAGGCTTAATAAAAAAATGCATTAAAAAAAGTTGGCCGAAGGAGCTAACAAAAAGGGCGATGAAACTCGTTTGTAGGAAACAGTGGTTCTAATTCATGTGCAAGGCAAAAATTTCAGTTGCGAGTGAATGATATTCAGCAAGGGACAGTTTCTCCAGTTTGTAAAGAAGTAAAATGCCAGGTCCTACATGCAGAGGAATGATTTTGAATTAAACGTCTTATCAAGGGAAAATTATGGTGAACTGTTAAGGATTGGAGAAATAATCACAGCCCGGCTTGCTGTGTAAAATACTGGTGTGAGTACTGAAGTTAAATTTTAATTGGTTAATTTAAAAAAAGTTATTTAGCAGTTACAGACTCTGAAAAGTATATTTCTTAAGTTTATGGGCAGACATTCCAGACTCCCATTAGTACCAGATAGTGTTAATAAATAGGATCTAAATCCCAATCCTTAATTGCACTTGTAAAGGTGCACAGAAGAGACCAGTCAGCTGATCTTTGCTGGCAATTGTACATTTCCTTCGAGCGGTCCTGAGAAGTTACGTTGAGAAGTTTAAGGACTAAGTACAAGATAATGAAATTACATTTTCCATTGTGAAGCAGGATTCTGAAGGAAACAAAGAATAGAACGGTTTGCCCTTTGTAGATTCGTAAAGGCTGTTTGTCTCACCAAGTCATTAAATGCAATGGAAGCAACTTCATTTAAATAGAAATGTTACTTACTTGAGCATCTTAATGCAGATCTTCCAGTTTATCTGGCTGAAGAATGGCTCCAGAATGCACAACACTAGATCACCAACAGTGGTATGCCCACAATAATTTCCTTACTGAGAATCTTTTTTTTTTTTTGTCCTTATTTGCCGAACCCTTGTGTATGGAAAAAGGAAACCGCCAACCACCACTTTGTGCTACCTTGTCCTGCCCACCAGAACCATTAGTGTGCTTCGGACATTTGCACAAGAGACAAATGACAAGTTGGCGGAAGAAGGAGAGAGCCACACACAGAGGGCGACCTTCAAAAACTCCATCTAGGCATATTTCAGCCTGTTGGACCAGAAATTCGGAAAAGACCCTTGCTATAGATCCATGGAGCAGGGAAGCTGGCATAATCATAGGACCCAGGGGAAAAAAAACACCCCGGAAACCTACTTCCACTGTATCAAATCCCCCCAAAAAGCAACTTTTTTTTTTTTTTTTTGCTGCAGGGTCTGGCCAAGTCTACTTTCGAAACTTCATATAGGGACGATAACCATCCCATATATGTTGGAGGGGCTGTATCCACCCAAAACCTGCAGATCTGTCTCCTTGCCATTAGAATCGCAAAAAATAGGAAGGATCTGGCATGTCCTAAGATGTTTTCATCAATGCCAAAGATGATCAAAGTTTAGAATAGAGGATAGTGCATCCATCACCTCTTCCCAAAAACGGCTAATGACTGGGCACTCTTTAAACATATGCACGTCTGAGGCTTCTACAAGATCACATTTGTCACATTTTTTCCCTTGCTGGAATTTTGCTAGCTTTTGGGTAGACAGATATGCTCGATGTAAAGTATATAGGTGGTTCCGCCTCAACCAAGCTGGCTTAACAATTTTATACAGTAGGCTAAAAGAGTTCAGCCACAACTGCTGGCACTGTTCACCCACATTACTACCCCATAGAACCTCAGGGAGATTAGGGTCATCATCTATCTCCTCCAGCATCGCCCAGTACCAACCTGCGACCTCCTTACCCCCCCCCCCTGGCCTTGTCACCAATAGATTTTCTAAATTACTATAGTTTCCCAGGGGGACTCCCTTTCTTGTCAATGCCTGAGCCCAACTAGTCAACTGCATATATTTGAAACTAGACAAGCCTGGCCCGACTTTCTCCCGCAAAGCCTCCCAAAGTATCATTGAGCCATCTGCTATCAGCTCTCCCCAATTCAAAATCCCGGCTTCCTTTATTGGACATGCCAGTCTGTCTTTAAGACACAAAGGAGTGCCTTGCGAGTCCCACTTGGGTGCTAAGTTGGAAAAATAGCTCATCCCTGTTCGTTTTCTAATTGTGGACCAACTACTGGCCAACGATTGAAAAGTTTTTAATTTTTTTTTTTTTTTTTTTTTTTTTAAATTTCAGGTCCCCAAACTTGAAAAGAAAGCAGTCAGATGGAAGATCAGACCCCTCCAACATAGCTCGAAACATCCTCCCCCTAGGGTTATCCAATGGTGTTTTTAGGAGCATTCTCGAATAGGATAATTGGAACGCCCAAGCGTAATATTGGATGTCTGGTGACGTTAGCCCTCCTTTTTCCCTCCTTCTCCTCAGCTTTTTCCAAGCCAATCTCGTGGCTCCATTCCTCCAAATAAAAGAGTTAATTTCTTGTTGACATTTGGATATTTATTTGACATCAAAGGCCATAGGGATAGAGTTAAACAAAAAAGTATATTTAGGCAGGATAGACATTTTTAGAAGGTTTGTCCTCCCAAAGATAGATAGCGGGAGATGGTTCCATGCCTTTAGTTGTTTGACATTTCTTATGTACTCGCTCGAGATTGTGAGTGGCGATTTTACTTATGTCTTGGGTTATTCTAATGCCAAGATACCGCATAGAGGACACTACCTCCACCTGAGTGTTAGAGATATTCCAGGCCATAATTTCAGTTTTTTCTGAATTTATGTTATATCCGGAGATTTTGCCGAACTCCTCAGTCCTCCTGATCACTGAGGGAAGAGCCAGATCTAAGTTTGATGTCATAATGAGGATATCATCGGCATATAGGGCAACCCGCTTATCCCACCCTCCAAAGCTAAATGATGGTATAGTAGCCTCCTCTCTAAGAATCTGTGCAAAAGGTTCAATATAGAGGTTGAAAAGGAGGGGGGAAAGTGGGCAGCCCTGCCTTGTGCCTCTTGAAATTTCCAAAGGCTCTGTTAGGGAGTCATTTACATAAAGCCTTGCCGTCGGGGCCTTATATACGAGTGAAATCATACGGCAGAAGTTTTCGGGCAAATTGAATTTCCTCATGACAGCAGCCAAATAGGACCAATTGACCCTATCAAAGGCCTTAGTCGCGTCCAGCGTAAAGGCAGCCAGAGGCAGAGAAAAGGTGGTAGCGATAGCGATCACCCCTACCAGATCTTGCGTGAGGTCAGCTAAATGTCTACCCTTTATAAAGCCCTTTTGGTCTACGTGAATTATAGAGCTTGTCACCTTCCCCAACCTAGTTGCCATAATAGCAGCAAAAATGTTATAATCGTTGTTGAGGAGCGAAATCGGGCGGTAGGACCCACATTCTTTCAGATCTTTCCCTGGTTTAGGTATTAGGACCACCGTGGCATCGTTCCAAGACTTTGGAGGGTCCCTACCCTCCAAAAGGATGTTATTGAAAACGGAAGCCATAACCGGGGCGATCTCCTCTTTGAGGGCCCTGTAAAATTCCCCTGGTAACCCGTCAGGGCCTGCTGCCTTCCCCCGATTTACTTGCCCCAAGACCTTCCTGATTTCTTCAACAGAGATCTTTCTCCAACGTCCTACTTTGCCCTGATAGCTTTGGAATGGAAATTTGGTCTAACCAGGCCTCCCTCCCTGCCTTATCCTCCTGGGTATCTTCCTTATAGATATCCTGAAAGAAATCCCGGAAAGCACCTCCTATTTCGTCCTTTGTGATCCGGGGAGCAAATTCTCCCTCCACCCTAATCTCCCTGATATAATTTCGAGCTTGGTCGGATTTAGTTTTCCAAGCAAGAATTTTTCCTGCCGCCTCGCCAAACTCAAAATGAGAGATTCTGCTCGCCTCCCACCTTCTAGAGACCCTAGCTTGTAGTATATTTTCTAGTTGTGACTTTAACTCCCCATATCTTTCGTAGTCTGCACCTGATCTAGTTTGGGCATCCAAGATGTTTTCAATGGTCTTCATTTGCCCCTCCAGGTTTTCAATACTTTCTCTATATTTCTTCCTTATATAAGAAGCTCTGCTCGTAATACTCCCCCTCCAGAAGGCTTTTAAAGCATCCCACATAATGTGGATATCCGTAGAATCTATATTTGCCTCCAAAAAATACCGGGTCTCTGATCGTAGAAAGTTGACCTCCTCATTTTCTAAAAGAATAGTACGATCAAATGACCAAGAAGTAGGACTATTTGTGTACTGGTTTCAATATAAATGAGATGGCCGAATGATCGGACAGATGTGAGGGAATGTAGGAAATATCTATCAATAGATCTTTCAAACTATAACTAAAAAAAGCATAGTCTATCCTAGACACACGTTTGTATTTGAAGTTTCGAAACGAAACCCCCAACGTAACCCCTGCCCTTTCCCTCCAAACATCTGCAAGACCCAGTTGTGACATTGCTGTTAGGAGATCCTCTCTAGATCTGGACAGGACACAGGCTCTAGATTTGGCAGACTTATCTAATTTTGGATCTAGAACAATGTTAAAATCACCCATCCAGATAACTGGGTCATGAAAAGTCAATAGGTTATCTCGTATAATGTTTAGATGGGAGGGATCATCCTGGTTTGGACCATAGTACCCGACCAAGGTGAAAGGAAAGCCATCTAGCATAACCCTTACAATGAGCCACCTGCCACTCCTATCCTCCCTATACTCCACAATTTGTGCTTTTGCTTGTTTTTTGAAAATAAAAAGCACCCCCCTAATATTTGCTGATTGGTCTGTGCAAGTAAAATTGTCTACCCATTTCTCCTTTTTTTAAATCTCTGCTGTTTCCCCCTTGAGGAGGTGTCTCTCCTGAATGACTGACCTGTGCCGGGGAGTCTTTCAAGTATTGAAAAATCTTTGCTCTCCTACTCCTAGTGCGCAGGCCATTGACATTCCAGGATAAAAAGTTTAGCTCATTTCCTCAAACAGTCATCACCTCCCCCTACCTCTTCCAAATTCCCTACAACCTTATTGTCATATCTTTCTCTACTTTCTTTGGGGCATGAGACCAAAAAAGTTAATCGATAGGCTAGGCTGTTTACAATAAAGTATCTTTTGGGCTCAGACATTTGAGGATTTTTTTCATCCTTGCCACCCTGTGCAGCACTCTCCCCCCCGGAAAACACTACCCGACCTACACTGGACAGATGTATTGCCAGTTTTGCGCCCTCTACCTCCTCCACCCTCCTCTTCCCCTCCCCCTCCCTCCACACCAAAGCTGCGTAGTAAGTAATGCACGGGTACTTCCTTTTCGAAAAAGGAACCTCCCAGTGACTCTAAAACAAACCTCATTTTCAAAACCTCCAGCCTCTTTTTTTTCTTTCCTCTTCCCTTTTTTTTTTTTTTATTTTATCTTATTCTTGAGCAAATTATTTCCTTTGCCCCCTTTATGTTTATGTATTTCTAATTAAATTTCTTAGATGGCTGGGGGTTTACCATCTCTTCTACTATGTGACCCAAGTATGACAAGGGGAAACCCCCTTTTTTTTTTTTTCTTCCACTATCCTCCTCTTCCCCCTTTTTTTTTCCCCTTTCCCTTTTACTTCCCTCTCTTTTTTCTTCCTTAAAGAGATTCCCGCTCCTCCCCGGGAAAGCTCCCTTAATGACTCCAGCATTTCGTCCGCCTCAAGAGGAGATCTTATATTGTGCATTTTGTTATTAAACATAACACGCAAAAAAGCAGGGAATCTCATCTGCACTGTTGCACCTAGGGCACAACATTTTTCCATCCTCTGACCTAGTTCCCACTGCTGATCTAGAGTGGTCTTTGACAGGTCATAACTAATCTCAAAAGGAAAGTCAGGACCATTTAAAGTCTTGTTTTTTTAAGGCCAAATTTAGGATTTTTTCTTTAATCGAATAAGTAAGAAAATTGACCAAAATTCTCCTAGGCTTTTCTCTGCCAGGTTTCAGACAGAAGGGGTCCCTATGGATCCTTTGGATATCTCTCCAAGATGTCTAATGACTCTCTAAGTTGAGTGAGACTTTAAGCAGGTTTACGACAAAGGTTTTTATGTCTTTCCCCTCAGGAATCTTCAGAAGCCGGAGATTATTTATTCTTAAAAGTTCTCCAAAGACTCAATCCTCTCACGAATCGCATCCCCCTCTCTTTGCAGGTTATGGATTTTAGCTTGGGCAGAACCTAGGTTGGCTTTAAGTTCTTCTACTGAGCCTTCAAGGGTTATCCTCTCATTCAGCCGATCTACTTTTCGCTCCAAAACGTCACAAGCAGCCCTAATCTCGGTTTGATTCTCAGCAGAGATCGCGAATCCCTGTTTTATGTCTGCTTTTAAACAGTTTAGCAGAGACTATCGAGGAACAGGCTGTATCCACACCACCACCAACACCAAACTCTCCCCTTTCTAATGGCACAGGGGGTTGGTCGGAAATCAGTGTCTGTTTCGTGGCTACTTCAGAGGATACTCATTTATTTAGCAGTAGACCATCTTGAGTGTCTTGGACAAGTTGTGAACTAACAAGCCCGTTAGCCTCCATTGTCGCCACTCTCCTGACTTCTTCTGCCGTCTGGTCATCGCTGCCTGACCCATCCACCGGTAAGATTGTGTCTGCTGGAAGAAAGCCTGCCACATGAGAGGCCATTTTCTCTTGGAAGCCTACACGGACAGAATAGCAATCTTGCTCAGGTAGGTGGGGTTTCGGAATGGTCAAGACTTGGGGCAAAACTTTAAAGAATGAGCGCAAGGAGGGGGTAATGCGAGAGGGTTTAAGCTCTCCTTGTCTCCCTTTAACAGCAGCTCTCTCGAGCCCTCTCTGGAGCCCTCTCAATTCAGCAGCATTCCCCTACTGCAATTCACTCTCACTGCCACAATCAGACAAAGGTGCCTGGGTACAGTGCCTCTCCCTTGACCCCCTTCCCCTACCCCTGCCCCTGCCTTTTCGTGATTTACACTTGGCACCTTTCTTCTTTTTGCAGGAGTTAGGACTCTCAGAACTTACAAACTCAGCCCCACCTGAGCCTCCCCTGTAAACACTTTGTCTGTTTCCCGCACCAGCAATAGCCAGTTCACCTTCGCAAACCGCCGTAGTTTTTGAAGGCTCCAAAGCAGGGGCAGAAGGCTCCGACAAGGGAGGTCACCTGGGGAAAAAAAGCACCAATCCCTTTACCCTCCGTCACCTTACCGCGATCTTTACAACTGCTGCCTGCCTGCACTGCACTCCCCCGAAGGAGACCTCGAGCCACTGCGCTGCGGCAACGCCTAAGCTCCACGGCTGCAGCCTCCCAGCGCTGCGGCAGGGAGAGCCTGAGAACAGGAACGGGGGCGGGGGCGGGGACCCGGTCCAAAACTCCCAAACACATCCGCTGGTCAGTTTAGGAGAGGCAATATTTTCCAACTCAAAGGATCAAAGGCACCGCAACACACCGTGCATCAAAAACAATAACGAGAGAGGGAGAGGAGAGCTTCACTGAGGACGCGCGCTACCGCTCAGCACACGGGCGCCATGTTTTCCGACCATTGACCTTCATTACTGAGAATCTTGTCAAAGTGAGAAGCGAGTGTGCATTAGGCCCAGGTCTATTTAGTATTTGCAGATGGATAAAGAATGCAATATGGGGAGTGTACATTTCTCCATGTTTGCAACCCAGATAGCCCAGTCCTTGTGTCTGCTCGTGCTAATTTGGCACAGCATAACTATACACTAAAGAATTAAATGACAACTGACCAGAAAAAGACATGGTAGCCCTCTGCTGGAGAAAAATTAGAGAACCCACAAATGCACATCAAAAATAAATGATGTAGTAAGACTTACCATCTCAATAATGTCTGCAGAATCATCATCTATGTTTTCTATATCAAAATGGTTCACAGGTGCCGTTACCATTTCGTTTTGGAGCTTCTCGTTTGCTTGTGCCATCTTCGGTAGAAAGTCTTGCACCCTGCCCAATACTATAAAAAATAAAATAAGAAAATAATCAACACTTTTGTGCCAGTACAAATTAAGGTTAAAACCCACAGACCAAAAACCAAACTCACTTCTAAGCAGATGCAATTCTGCACAAAAAAAACACAGAACATTATGGAAAACATTACCCAGCAATGCATCTTGGCACCGATTTCAGAATTATGTATACCCTATACACAATACTAACTAAAATACTTGATTGAAAGAACTTGCAGACAAAACCCTGAAATTCTGGAGCTGCAAAACTGACACATTGGTCCTTGATGGGTAACATTATAACCACACTCGAAAAACAGAGGTAGCCTGAGAAACAACAAAGAACGATCGAGTGACTGTAATTTGTTCTTAAAATTTTCAGGCTGTCAGCTTGGACTGTGGCATGTTTAAGTCCATGTGAACTGGTTTGTGGGTCGATGGCAAGAGCTGGCTTCTGGAGCGATCACGAATTGACAAATGGCATCATTCTTGGCAAGCAGAGCCAATGTCTTAAATAAGAAAGCCTCTAAGTAGGGTGCTTTGGTAGGATGCAACTCTCAATGCTCACTAGTACCTGCATCAAGGGTCGGAACCAAATTCACGTAAGTGCTGGTTCTGGTAAGGTTGCTTGGAAGATTATCTAGTTGCAGCACACACTGCTTGTTTGTCGGTCAGCAACATTACTGCAAGTGACACAAGCAGGCAGCAGCACTAAAAGTTTGCCTCAGAGCTACTGTGAGCTGAATGGTCCTTATGAGCCAAAGCCGCTAAGATCAAGCTCGGTTGCCAATGGTTTAATTATATAGCGCTAAATAAATCTTCTCAGAGTGGGAGGTGAAAACCTAACTTGAGAGAAGAAGGACGAAATAGTTTAACTGGTATATTTTTCATGCCACACAGCTCTACTTTCCTATTACCCCCAAAAGAACATTCCAGGTTGAGCCAGAGTACTGGAGTTTGCACTGATCTTGCGAAGCAGAAAAAAACGAAATAAAGCACTTGAATAATACATACTTTTATCAGCAAAACAGGCTTGCATTGTATAACGATGCTTAATTTTGCCTGCATCATTCTGTGTTTTTCCAATTCATTAAAACGTAAAGATATAAGAGAGCAACTATCCAAGGCCAAACAACCAGAACGGTTCTCTAACATCTAGCTGAAACACAAATATTATATATTTATACAAATACATACCGATACGGTGGTAGTCCTTTCTTGAGAAGCACATGATGCAGTTTGTGTGGCTAGTTCATTAAAAAGCAGTCTTGCGTGTTGCCTGACGCGTTCCGTATATTTACTTCCTCAAAGGCTTTACACGGAAATAACGTGCTGCGGTGTGCATACCTCCCTTTTATTATCCACAAGGACACACCCCTGTATGAGGTGGCTCCAATGAGTCTCTATGGGCTCTATCATGCAGGAATTGTGCACTGCTACTCTACAAGGTGAATACAAGCACTACAGCCACCAGGATGCCTCATACACAGACTCATTGGAGCCACCTCATACAGGGGTGTGTCATTGTGGATAATAAAAGGGAGGAGGTATGCACACCGCAGCACGTTATTTCCGTGTAAAGCCTTTGAGGAAGTAAATATACGAAACGCGTCAGGCAACCCTGCTTTTTAATGAACAAGCCACACAAACTGCATCTGTTATTGGGGCTGGTAACCTCCGCCACTTTCTCGTGTGCTTCTCAAGAAAGGACTGCCACCGTATCGGAATATATATATATATAATATCCCGCAAAGATGATCACACAGCACTCCTTTTGGCTTCAAACAGTTTTTATTCAGATGCAAATCTCCGGTTCTTTACACGCTTCGATGTTTATTATCCACGAGCAGCTTGCAGGGTGACACTGGGCTCTCTCTCGTTTCTTTATTAAAACGCACAATGTCCCATGCGAGAGGAGCGCCTTGACAGTTGGTGCCTGCGGCGAGACCAGGACAGTATCTCGCTTTCTATTAAAGAACCGGAGATTTGCATCTGAATAAATACTTTTTGAAGCCAAAAGGAGTGCTGAGTGATCATCTTTGCGGAATAATAGAAAGCGAGATACTGTCCCGGTCTCGCCGCAGGCACCAACTGTCAAGGCGCTCCTCTCGCATGGGACATTGTGCATTTTAATATATATATATATATATATAGTAAATGAGTTGGTGTTTTCAAAGTGGTATTCACCACATTACTTTAATCCCATTGCACTGTCAAAGCGATAGCTTTGCTTTAGGGCCACACCATCTGTTGAATCTATGGAACAGTTTTTTTAAGTAGCTGAAATGAGGTGATGCAGGTGTTATGTTGCAGGTTTTGCCCCCTCCACCCCCCCCCCCCCCCCCCCAATTCTTCACTGGAGGACTTCAATAATCAAAGATAAAGAGGTAAACGAGAGTAGGAGAGGCAAACGAGTCAATAATTTAGGAGAATCGGAGGGTAAAGGTAGTGGGGTTCATAAAGTTCATTTTTGACTTGGCTTTAAAAATCAAGTCCTAAGGAACAAAACAAATTGAAAAAGCAAGGACTAGAGCTGTTCACAATGATTACACATTTGTACTTTTCAAAACAAGATTCAGATGGAGGTAAAATAAAAAAACAGGACGTATTTTAAAAACTTACCGCTGCTCCTGGGGATTGCAACAATTGCTGAACTTGCATTTTTCTTGACGAGTTTTGAATTAATCAGTAGCTTTTTCTGAATATCTATGGGCGAGAATTACACAGTTTAATTTACATTTTACCATCACTATGCTTACTTCGACTTTAGCATAGCTAAGCAGAAAACCTTCAGGTCCACAAATTAGATCATCTCTTCCTTAACGAAAATATACAGGTATATAACTAGTCACGTAGAAGAGGACGAAACAGTGATCTAAATTGATGACATGCACGCTCAGAGCACATTGACCCAGCTACTCAAAGAACTGTAGAAATGTCTTCCTACAGTATACTAAGCACACACTTTAATAGCTGGACTGTCCTCAAGATCTAAACCGTGCCAAGAAACAGCATAACTCGACATGGTTCAAGAAAGGAGGACTATAATGCCAAAAGAAACTCTAAATTAATGAAAAATGCACTCTAAACTGCTACAGGTAATAAGCATTGGCAACACCAACAGGTCTCACCTACGTCTTTTAGCCATGTTATACAGCAGCATGGATGTGAAGCATAGCTCAAAGTAAAGATGAAAATAAAAAAAATCACTGATGCAGGAAGGATGTGGAAGCGAGGAAGGAGGTCGCGGTACAGGAAAGCAAAGACGACAAAGAGGGGTTGGAGGGGGAAGAAGCAACACTGGTGGGGGGTGTCAGGGAGGTAGAAATGAGAGGAGAAGAAATAGTACCAATGGATGGTAAGCAATGGGCGGGCTCCAAGCCCTTTATAATAATAACACGGTATTTGTAGAGCATGAACTAATCACCCGTAAGGGTCTCAAGGAGCTGGGGGCTGTTGGGGAGATTAAGTGAGCTATTGCCCATAGTCAAATGATGCTGAGCTGATCTGCCTCCGACGCTGGGGATCGAACAGTGAGCCCCGCGCTCCAGAGTCAGCCGCCCTGGCCGCTGCGCCACACCTCTTCCTCTTTATAGAAAACAATGACTTCTTGTAATGACTTGGCATGTGCTGACAGGAGGCAAGACCTAAAAAACAGAGCAAAAACAAATGCAACTCTTAGGATTACGAGGGCACACCTTGGGGAATCTCAGATACTGATAAGTGGATTCAAGCTAACCAGTCCCAGAAAGCTCGTTTCCAGTCCAGGGAAGATCTGGCTTGGCAGTGCAGGCTGAACTGTTCCCATGAGGAACAGGGTCAAGATAGATTTGCATATGGCTGGGTCTGAACTGGGATGCCTAAGTGAGTTAAAGAATGATGATGGATTAAACCCAGATCCGTGAATGGGGGAGTGTCTGAAAAGTTTCAGCGCTCTGTCCATCATCTCCTTGTGTTTGCACTAATAATAATGTATCCCATATACTATTCTTGGGCAAAGCATGGGGAGGAAGGCTCATAGTATCCCCCATATCAATACCGGGAAAGGTGAGGAGCCATATATAAGGACCCACCCGGTCCTTGGGCAAGGCCAAGAGGATCCCCAGAATTCCCCTGCCCTAGGCAAGGCAAACCCCCACCACATTTAGAAACAAGCATTTTCAATACAATAGGTCTCGCCTTAATGACAGTTTGAGCTAATGGCGTTGCAAATGAAAAGGTTTGTTAGATTTCCCCCCCCAAAAAATATCCTAGCAGTAGCATAAGTAATAACATTTATTTTATGAAGCAAGGAAAGGGTGAAGTACCACAGGCTGTTACTAGGTGTCCCTGTGGAGTTGGAAAGGAATCGCTATTAGCCACATACGGTAGTGCACCCTTAATTGAATTATAAGGAGAAATGTTACAGCTGAGCATACTTTCCATTTGTTTTTATTGGAAGTGAGTTTGTTGTTAACTTGTGTTTTAAAAATGCACCATTGTTGTTTATTTAGCTTTGTCTGTGAAATAAAGCTAAATAAAACAACAATGGTGCGTTTTTAAAAATGCGAGCTAACAAAAAACTAATTTCCAATACAAACAAATGGCAACCTATGCTCAGCTGCAATCTTTCTCTTTAGAATTGTATCATGGGTTCAGTACCTTATGTGGCTAATAAAGGTCCCTTTACAAATCCACAGGGACACCTAGTAACAGCCTGTGGTCCTGCACCCTTTCCTTGCTTCATAAAAGGAAAGGATGCCCCAAAGAGGAGGGAGAGAGTAGATTGTGGTGATAAAGGAGAGGAAGGTTGGATGCACAAAGGTGAGTGGAGAGAATAGTGACAAAGACTGGAGCAGGGACTGGTTTGAGGTGAACCACAAAAAAGACTCCCTGTACTGGTACGAGCAAGAAGTCTGCCAACATTATCAAAATTGCTGGTCTAATGCTGCCATTGAACATTTCAGTAACAAAAGAAAATTATATATGCCAAGATATTGGAAGTATCTAATACATATTGCCCATACCTGTGTTCTACTAATCACCATTATATGCAGATATAGTAGACTGTAAACTAAAGGACACTTGTGGGAAGGGAGTGTGCGCACACAATTTGAGACTGCAATAAATCTTTGGTTTAAATAGATGATATTAAAAAGAAAAAAAAAGAAAAAAAGTCTATGGAGGTGACTGGTAGAAATTACCCCAAGCTGGGCTATCTTAGTTCAGCCTGGTTATAATAAAATATGCCCTGTTGTAGAAGAGAAATCCCACCGTGGTCCGTTATCACAAAAAGACAGTATTCCAACATTGGCACATGATGAAATGGGGTGATGGGTATTACTGGAGTGGAAGAGCTGCCGCAAAAGAGCACCTTTGTAGTCCGGCCCAATCCAGATATAAAGGGTTGAAGATAAAGACAAAGGTTGAGGGAGAACAAAGATGAGAACGAGCCAGTGGGATATGGATGGGCAACAGGGAGGAAAAAAAACCCACAAAGAGTGTACGTGGTAAAAGGACTAACGAGGGCCTAAGAGGAAGATAATTCACTGTGCAGGAGACGGTGAGAGAATAACAAAGGAAAATAATCAAATTCCTGGGGCAGGAATGGACAGGAGAGAGAAAGCTAAAGCAGAAGCTTGAAAGTAAAGCACTGGCATCTGCTTTTAAAAAAACATGAGCAGCCAGCTATGCGTTATGTCAATGTTAGTTTCCTTTGGTATAGGTTAATGCTTTTGGTAGTTGTTCAGGATAGGTGCCACAGTCGTGCTACAAGCCCCAGAGCACACGGAAAACGTGCAGTGTTGTGAGGGTGCAGTACCACAGGATGTCACTAGGTGTCCAGTGGGACCTCTTTTGGCCATAAATGGTACTGCACCATGCAACATGGCTCGGCAAAATATATTGAGCAGTGATGAGAAGTGTTGATGGGCAAGCTGGGGATCCGCGCTAGAGTCTGCTGTCAGGCTAAATGGGCTGACGGCTAAAAGTAAAGCATTGGAATCTGCTTAAAAAAAAAAAAACACACAAGTAGACAGCATGTGATTTTGTAAATGCTTGCTTTCTTTGGCAAAGGTCAATGTTGGGAATCGCCAAAAAAGAAAAAAAAATATACTATTGATACTGCTGATGCAGTTCAGTATCGGAAAACAATAAAAGCACAATGGTGTATAAGCACGTCACACATGCAAACACCAATGCGTATTGATGCTATGGCAACCCCATCGTGATGACAAAGGAGATTATGCATAATCATGTATGAGCGTGCATATGTCCTGCCGCAAAGGCTATCTTTTCATCTCCCTTTCAAGGATTGCTGGAACAATCTCGGAGCACTAAAAACAAATAAAAGCTCTGTAAAAGCACCTTTACAGACCGGAACAGTGCCGAAGGAAAATGCAGGTGCCAAGCCCTACTACAAAGGAAAACAAGCACTGGCACCTGGTCGCTTTCTACACCCTCATGAGAACCTCGCCAAGACAGCAGAGAGGCTGGTACCAGGTTGCTACAGAGCGCAGCGCCCATATTGGCCGTGTAGTCGCATGGCTGCCATTATGCAGCGTAAAAAAAAAAAAAAAAAAAAAAAAACATGCCCAATCCTTCTTAAAAAAAAAGCTCAAAACTAAACCAACATCCTACTAAAAAAAAAAAGCCCAAATAACCATCAACAGCCAAAATTGCTAAAAGCATTAAAAATATAACCAACGTACCCCCAATACAACTGTGGAATTAGGAGGAGGTGGGAGGGAGGAAAACTATTTAAAATGTAATCAGCTATGGCGCCGAAACTACACACAGGCAAACAATCAGAGCAGGAAACCAAGAAAAAAAAGTGGTCCCCAGAGAACAAACAAAGAACTGTAGTGTGAGGAGACAGTACTTAATCCCTGCGGCATGGGAGGACGGAAGAGAAAAAGGAGGGACAAAGAGGCAGGACAGACCACTGGCAAGTAAGGATTTTTGAAGGACACTGAAACAAACAAATCAAAAGCAGGGGGGTGGCTTTAAGCGAACATGAGAAATCACAACAGGTCTCGAATGCTCGACCTAAAAAAGGGATATACGTAGAACTTCCTAGCCATTCGCAAGGGAGTGAATGACGGAATTTACACACGCACAATTTCCTCCCCCCCCCCCGTCCCCCCCCCCCGTCCTGGCCCTAGGCAAAACTAAAATTGGAAGAACACCATTTCTGATCTTAGGAAAGAAAGAGTAGGGGCAATTGATTGTTCTCAGTTCAACGTGCAAGGCTGGGGAGGAATATTTGGTCCCCTGGCCAATGTATGTTGAAATTGCTCTTTCCCATCCCAGTGCTGATCTGGCTAGGGGGTGAAGGAAATTTTAAAAAGTGATGATAAAAATAAAGATCTTTCCAAGGCTGCGGTGAAATCTGCATAAGTGGTTGGGTAAGTAACTGTCGATTTAGGCATACTGCATCATCAGCAAACCAATTGAACTTTCCCTTCACCACCACATTTGCAAACACCAGGAGTTCCTTTTCTCCTTCATAGAGCATTTTGACCACACAAATGGAGTTGCTAAACCCACCAAGAAATGAACTAAAAATAAAACTAACAAATTAGATTTTTGTTTCACAGCAGGTATAGCATGCCTTTTGAGGGAAAACCAATCCATTTCTGTAGTTTGTTTAAAATTTGCAATTGAAAGTGAATGTAACAAGATGGCTGCTCTCTGAACATTCGTCAGAGGGAATTCTAAACAGATTTAGTGATTTCCACCATTTTTACGAACATTTATAAACATTCAGCTAATTAAAATGTTTTTTTAATCATATTCTCACCCTTTGCTAATAATGCACACGTTTACCAAGGAAGCGCTGCACTCCGTGAACTGTAAAAATACTGCTTATAATTCGAAAATAACTCTGTTCGTAGTATATTTGATTGAATGAGACTGTGGACTCAAGTATGTCGGCAATACTACTTGGATGTCGAAAGAGACTATTGGAACATATTAGAGCAGTGAAAAACTAAAGATCAAACAATGCAGTCCCAAAACATTAAGCTCAGCGCCACAAGAGCGACTGGATAATACAGATATTATGGTATTGACATTGTACCCAGCAATGAACGTGGCATTGATTGTACTAAATTACTATGTCAACTGGAGTCCAAGTACATAATCCAACTAAAAACTAAGTCCCTTTTTGGATTGCAAAAGTGATGAAGAGATTTTTGTACATCTTTAACAAACATGAGAATATGCTACTGCATTAGTGTGCTCTGAATGAGTACTCAAGATCAATTCACTGACAAAACTGTACTATTTAAGGGCTTTGTTGCGGATTGCACAATTATAATTGCTCAAAGTCAAAATATGTTGCCTTATAAATGTGTTCCTGATTTGTATATTGTAAGATTCATATTGAGCATATATGGTGAAATCTAAACAAAGACTACTGTCAAATGGGAATGCACTATACAGCTATGGATTCTGGCAACCAATTATGTTTTTGGGTATATTATTACCAAGTTGGAGCATTAAGAGCTTTGAGGTCAAAGGCACACTTACATTCATATAATGGCCTGATTGACCAATATTTTTGTACTATATATTCCTTGTATATTTTGTAACTGCGTCAAATGAGCATAATGTAGTCCATGATTAGGTGGTTCTCACACACGGAGTAACTTTTTTTTTTTAAAGGTTTGTTTTTATTATTATAGATTCTCCTAACTACAGCACCCAGAATGCTTCGTTGCTGGCAGGACAGGTGTTGGTGGATAGAAAGAGAAAATGGACTCCCCTATCGTGAGAAAGACAGATGGTCGAAACGCATAATTGCAATTGTTTTCCAATTGAATTTTTTTTTTTTTTTTTTTTTATAAACGCAGTTCACAGACTGCAGCGCTTCCTTTGCAAATGAAATTGACCTTAGGTATTAAGGTCTGCCCCTCCGCATGCACAAGCTGATGAGAGCACACCGGTTTATGATACACACACGTGTACGTGTACGTGTGTGTGTGTGTGTGTGTGTGTGTGTGTGTATATATATATATATACACACACACACACACACACACACACACACATCATAATACACACACACACACACCATAATACACACAAACACAATATTTTAACTTCAAGATGGAAATAGAACAGTTACATAGGCACTAAATGGCATTTACCGCTGGGTGTTTCAGAAATTCAGTGCATTATTTACATTAAACAGTTTTGCTGTTTTTTCCCCAATATGCAGAAAACTTACTGTGGGACTTCCCATGTTAAATCTAACAAGCATTTGCCAATAAGCATTTAGGGCTCGCCTTTAACATGCAAGTGTAGCCCTATTGGCTTTGCCAATGCTTCCTTGCTTTGCCATTCTTTATGGGAATGAGGGCACTACATGTGCCCCTGCACGGGCAACTATTTTGGAATTGAAAATTAAGGAAGTGTGGGATACAATGCATATCAATGCAAGTGAGCATCGCAAGAGCAGTGTGTGAAGACAGGGGGGGGAGCAAGGAGTAAAAGAAATATGCATTTCTCACCGAGTAAACACATTTCTATTTGCTATACAAACTGATTGTTTAAGAGGCAAATAATGTCAATACGTCCTTGCCTTCATTGTAAAACATGAACACACAATAGCAACAAGAAGCAGAATCGGAGCTCCTAAAGCAAATCCTGCTCCGAGCAAGTAACCACAGAGAAATCAGGACGAAAAAAAGTACCCAAGTTTACATTAATAAAAGCTAATAAGAAATCTATACTTCGCTGGGCAGGTCATATAAGACACTAACAGAAAAGGCACTGACTAATTAAACAAAAGGATGATCTAAGTAAGCCAACAGCAGTAAAAGGCAGACTGAAGATCCTTCTATGTATATTGTATAGAATATACATTCGACAGACCACTAAAGTGGTCTCTAGGAGAAACCTGATAAATACTTAATTTGTGCCCACTCCACAGCCAATCTTACAGAAGGAGAGGTGCTTTAACAAAAAATAGTGGATCTTCCTATGGAGTGTGTGTTAATTTTCTATTCCATAAAAGGCAGTAGAATCAAACCCTGTTTTTTCGTTGAATAATGTGCTTGTTTGCAGATGGGATGTCGTTCTTCTGAGACGCCTATTCTCAGTGTTATTTCTCTAGCTCAGTCTAATTGGTCTATACGTTTCTATCATCAAACCAAAGTCGGTGCCTGTGTCCTTTTTTAGGTCAAAGCCTACCAGACAGCACAGTTTCAAATTTATTATACTGGTCCTCTTGACATAAGTAAAAACAAACGAAAAGGTGTCTGTCCTGGGAGCTATGATCCTTGACATCTCCAGCAATAATGTGAACTGGGGTCAACAGGTTTCTTGCCTTACGTGGTCCAACAGAATCTTAGGCAATTGGTCAAGGGAACCAGTATAATACATTTTACACTGGAACCAGTATAATACATTTTACACTGTACCCCTTAGTCATTTTTTAATAACTTGTTTACCAATCTACGCTTCCTACACCCTCGCATACTTCATCACAGCATCTTATTCTAAAGATCTCAGGCAAAGAGCCCCCTTGAGGAGCGAGCCCATAGGCATTGTAGAGCCGATCCAACGAGGAGCTGCCTGATGATGAAGCATGACACCCTTGTGTGTGTGTGTGTGCGCGAGGGCTATTGCTTCTGATCCGGTTGATCAGCTCTTTTCCAACGGACAGCTTTTACCCTCCTCTTTACTTCCTTGCCGAGGAACAGCACACCTCTGTGGTTTTTAGCTTTTCAAATACCCTGCCGTATTACCCGTTTAGGGCCTACCTTAGGGGCGACATATGTATTAAAAAAGGCATTTTAGGCCTAGCAAAAGGTTCAAAACTGCACACAGAATGCAATGGTAGGACTCAGACATTTGAAAAGGCTACTTAAGTGGGTGGCACAAGTGGTGCAGGCCTACTGGATTCAAGCTAGCCTGGCTGATAAGGGGCGATGCCCCGAAACCGGTCCCAGGATACTTGTTTCCGGTCCAAGGAGGACCCGGCTTGGCAGTTCGGTCTGGACTGTTCCCATGAGGCACAGAGTCAAAACTAATTTCCATGTGGCTGGGTCTAAACTGGGATGGCATGGTGAGCAAAAGAACAATGGATTTAACCCAGATCTATTGATTGGGGGGTGAATGATTGATTTGCTCTGCATTCCGTCCATCTGTGTGTCTTTTGCAAGCCCACTAGTAGAATTTAATTTACAGGCCCTGGGTATATGTTGTACCACTTTGCTAGGGTCTTGCAAGTGAAATAAATGTGCCAATCATGTGTATGCCAATTTGACCATGTTGTAAGGAACGAGCACCAGCATTTTAGCACTGGTTAGCAGTGGCAAAGTGCACATAGTCCTACAGCCAACAAAAAAGAATTTAAGCAAACAGGAGGGAAGAAGGTCAAAAGTTGGGGGTGGGTGGGGAGACCTCCCTAAGGCCGACACGTCTAACATACTCTTATCAGGGCAGAGATAGGTTTCTTTAATGCACCCTATCCTAAAATGACTAACAAATCTAAATGTAATTAAAGGTTCATTCCAAATTTATAGAACTTGTAGTAGGTGACGGTCAATGAATGTGGAAAATAATTAGTTTGTGGCAATAATAAACAACAAATCCCCCCTCCCTCTCAACTTGTGGTCCAAAGTATGATGGCCATGATCATGGGTTACAAAGGCAGCAAGGAGCACAACGAGAGGAGTTACTTTTTACCCAATTAGACTGACAAAATCCTGTAATTATCAGCTTTGCAGTCTTCTATGTGCACTACAGGTTATGTCAATTTGTGACAGCATCCATTGTATGTTCTACGCTACACTTCTACATTTGTGTTTGTTTGGACAGTATTACCATTGAATTTGACTTTCCGGCAAAAGTGCATTTAGAAAGAGGCTTTTTCAATTGCTCACCTCCGCCGCCCCAAAAAACAGTGCCAACCAGGGCAGACCGAACGCCCAAGCTACACCACTGCCCATAAGATCTTTATGGTAAGGTCTGGTTTGATCACCTGCAGGTTCAAACACCATATGCCAAATTGTAACAGAAGCTCAGCCAACAAGGACAGAAGGACCTGCTTGATGGAGTGGGGTGACTGGGTCACTGCAGTTAATATAGCCACATTATGCCATACCTTTCCCAAAACTACTGCACACAATCAAAACACTCATTTGGCTTTCCAAGTTTAGAATTGGTCTCTTTTTAGTCCAAGTTGCTTGTGCAAGGTTTATTTGATCCCATCATGACAGTGTAGTAATGTGTGTAAATGAATGTGATGACAGTGCCTCTTTATCGTAGGTACTTGTAGTAATGTGTAAATGACACTATGATGTCATCAGTTCCAAAAGAATGTTAACTGTGGGACACGACAAAGATGTATGACAAGACTCAAGTATGCTTGCCTTTCGTTCACATTTCAATTCAAGGTAAAAATCACAGTTCCATTAAAACGGCTCAGTAAAGAGGTACTGGTTGATTTTCAGTTTCATATCAATTGAGATCATAAGAATTATTGCAAAAAAAATAATAAAATGACAACAACAAAAAAGCACGCAGATGAGTGCTAATCCGAAGTATCATGGTTTTTTCTCTTACTCTCCTTTTCTCATCAAATAATTTCTGGACACTTTCTGAATGCATCTAGGCACTCTGATCCCAAAACTGTTAGCATACACATACACTGCATTTATAATGAATGTAAACAAGCCTCGACAGATCTACTCATCCAGCCTCTATGGCCAG
Organism: Triturus cristatus; assembly: GCF_964204655.1. Classification (NCBI taxonomy): domain Eukaryota; kingdom Metazoa; phylum Chordata; class Amphibia; order Caudata; family Salamandridae; genus Triturus; species Triturus cristatus. Next base: position 747,796,903 of record NC_140585.1, on the reverse strand, counting down.
TCAAATTTTATCAGGTCAAGCTATTTTTAGGAGCTACTGGTCTGTTCTGGCGAGGGAACATGAGGTGGAAAGTAACAAGTGTTCTGTTCATTCAGAAAGTGAATTAGCAACAAAGATGCCTTTTAATCTTGTTAAAAGACATTTGCTGTCTGTTCAAGGTCAGAGATCAAATTTGTTTGTCTTTTTATCATTTGCTGCTTTTCTTAAGCTGGAAAATGGGGTTTCTTTTTCTTGTTACAGTTAGAGGTTTTTAGGAGACATGGTGCATCTACTCTGTGGGCTTCCATCCCTCCCACTGCTCTTAATTTGTTTATGTCAGTGTCCTTTATAAATCTTTGCTTGTAAGTGGTTGAGGTTTCATCTTTGTACCACCTTTTGGTCAATTGTTTACTCCCACAGAGCAGCGCCATAGGACTTGTACCCTTCCACTGGTCCCATTTTATTACCCATCTCAGGAACTTTTGGTTTCTTTTAATTTGAATGAGAACTTCCCATGAGGGCTTGTGTTTTGTTTCCCTGGCTCAGCGCAGCGTCCGCGAGGTCACGTTACATGCCTCTTTGAATATGCACCCGTTAGATCAGCAATATAGCAACTTGTAAACAACTATGTGTTTTGTTGTGCGTGTATATACATTTTAAAAAAAAAGTCAGAAACACAATTGGCCCTTAAGAATTACAAGGCAGGTGGGCTTGTCCTCATACAGCCTGTTTTTTGCAGGAGATATCCGTTTGGGTTAACCGCTTCCCTTTCCTTGTTTTATTTTCTTTGGAGTGCTGTTCAGCGCCTGCGCTCTAAGCTGTCTGCCAAAATGTCATCTGAAGCAGACCTAGAGCAAATGCAGCCACCTACTCCTCCTCCAGAGCAGTTCATCTGAGCTCAGCATTTACCTGGAAAGAGTGAGAATCTTCCGTCGGCTTGAGTAAATGGTGTCACCAGCTGGAACAAATTTCTTTATAAGCGCCTTGAAGTGAAATACAGGTATTATCGTTAAGGTGCAATCTTGCGACATCTCGGTCACACAGGGTACAAGAGGGACATTCGACTCCAGTGTAAGCAGAGCTTTCTTGCTTTTTATTATAATACTTTGTGCGATAGCCCAGCAGCTTCTCACTGCTACAGGACTGCTCACTTTCCCACTCGTCATTACTCCCCGTCCTTTCCTCACCTTCATGTTTTCTATATTTCAGTGAAGGCCCAGCATTACTACCAGTGCGCTCTTTATGCGGAATCGTGAAATGCTAGCACGCACTTCATGGGCATTTTTTACAGCTGCAGATTGCTCCAAGCACTCCGCCATAGCCCCGCAAGCTTTTATGAGGCAATGTCCAGAATATGTAACAGTCAACAAGAGAGTTGCCTTTCAGACTCTCAGAGGTTTCCTTAAGGAAGCTCAAAATGCCCTGATGCAGGATTCTTTTATGCAGAGTCTGTGGACCGGATAAAGGCCAGGGTGTTGTTTGCACTTTGGTTATCCATTGATAGGTTGGTCTGTGCCACATAGAACTTTCTGAACTGCGGATACTCTCTGCCCTGTCGTGGATATGCTCAAAGCAACCTGATGGCACAGTCTGTTTATATTTATCTGCCATCACGGAGAATACATCTGTAGTCACTTGGAAGGAAAACCACCCTTTTCTTTTGTTCCTGTGTTGTGTGTGGATCTCTAGTTACGTTGGAGTAAGCATGACGGCTTCTGGTTCAGGATTTGCAGTCACTTGGTTTGACATTTGGCAATGTTATTACTGAGTGACTCTACCGTGTCTAAGTTGGTCTGTTTCTTATGCCCACTTTTAAAAACAAGTATTAAAAATGCAATAGGTCTCGCCTTTTATTAAGTTAAAGCCATCTGAGAGTGCTTCAGGAGCCAGCAGTGTGCGCTCCCCCAACAGTGTAAGCTCCCTCTAATAATGTATTGTCAGTGCTACACAAGCTAGCAGTGTGCACTCTCTCCAGCAGTGTGGGCGCTCTCCGACAGTGTACGCTCTCTCCAATAGCGCCTAGTGAGTGCTACAGGAGCCAGCAGTGTGCACTCCATCAAAAAGTGTGCACTCCAACAGTGTGCACCCCCTCCAACAGTGTGCACCCCCTCCAACAGTGTATTGTCAGTTCTACACAGGCAGCAGAATGCGCTTTCTCCAACAGCGTGAGCCCTCTCCAGCAGTGTGAGCTCTCTCCAACAGCGCCTAATGAGGGCTACAGGCGTCAGCAGTGCGAGCGAGCTCCAATAGCGCCTAGTGAGTGTTAAAGGAGTCAGCACTGCGAGCTCGATCCAATAGCGCCTAGTGAGTGCTACAGGCGTCAGCAGTGCGAGCTCGATCCAATAGCGCCTAGTGAGTGCTACAGGCATCAGCAATGCGAGTTCCTTGCAGCACCGCTCTGTATGTGTGACCAAGAGACAGCACAGAACAGGAGCTGTATTATGGCCCCAAACCTCCAAACAACCCCCCCGCTCGCAGACTCAGCACCTTTAAGCCCCCTTCAACAGCTGCCATGAACCTGGAAAGCCTCGGAAATACCTCCACCGGATTCCCAGACCTGCGTCAGGACAGGAGGCCAATTCTTGACACCGCCCCCAAACACACACACACACACACACACTTCACCGCGCTCTGCACAAATTCCATGAAAACCACAGGCGCCTATACCGTCTGGAGGCTTAAGGAGCAGAGAAACCAGAGTCTTCAGTCCCCAGAGCAAGAGAGTGAGGCTGGACGGAAGGAAACTGGGAGATGGGCAGACGGGCCAGTGCCAGTGGATGACTGAAGGGCTGGGAAGGAGTCACTGGGTTGAATACGTTAGCTGCTAAGCTGGTACCCCTAAAAGGGTGGTAGAGCTGATGTAGGCGCTCCTCGTAGCGCTGACTCTCTGCATCAACACAACGGCGGCCTCACAGACCAACCAGATACAACACTGTACTAAGAATTCAACCACAAAAAACGGTATTCAAAAACACCACTGCCAATCTGTACCAGAGGCAGAAAGACAAGAAGAGTCAGAGCCCTACAAGTTAGGTCTGAATCCTGGATGGCCTGGAAGGGATGAACGGAGTCAAGGGACTCTTAATGACGTCAGCAGCGATGGTGCGTGTGGATGTTATGTTATGTTATTTTTATTTGTACCGCGCACAGCTGCCCCAGCAAAGGGGCGTCCTGGCGCTTTGAGAAGGTGAACACAACACAGCACTAAAAGCGGACAAAAGGAGACGAGACACAACAGATAAACTAAACAGATAAAAAGGTCTTGATAGCCCGTCTAAACTGAAGGAGCTCATCGATGGCCCGGATTTGTGGAGGAAGAGAATTCCACCAACTCGCTGCCAGGACTCGAAAGGAGCGACCACCAATTCTGCTCAACTTAAAACGCGGGACCACTGCTAAATTCTGGCCTAGCGATCTAAGAGTGCGAGAGGGGACATAGGGGATCAGCAATTTCTCCAAGATTTGTGGGGGAGTACCCTTTAGGATTTTAAATGCAAAGCAGAGAAACCTTAAATCTAATCCTCTGCTGCACAGGGAGCCAGTGGAGAGAGAGCAGAGTATTGGACACCGAGCATCGCCTAGGCAGACCTGTCACCAGTCGGGCCGCAGCGTTTTGAACCCGCTGGAGCCGCAGAAATTCTGACTGGTTTATCCCCGCCAGTAGGGAGCTGGCATAGTCCAGCCTGGACAGCACTGATGCTTGGACCACCAGCTGTCTTGTGGGTGCATCAAAGAATTTGAGGATGGGTCGAAGTCCTCTGATGATGCCATAGCAAGAAGCCGCCACCTTCTTGGTATGACCGATGAAACTCAGAGAAGGATCAAGCCACACCCCCAAGTTTTTTTATCTCTGCCGCTGGGAGGGGAGTCACACCCAACTCCGAAGGCCACCATTTGTCATCCCACAAAGCCACCTGTTTACCAACCACCATAATCTCTGTCTTCTTGGTGTTTAACTGGAGACAGTTGGAATTCATCCAGTTAGCCACTTCCCGCAGACCATCACAGAACCTGGGAGCCTCCAGGTCTGAGTCCCCACTCAGTGTGACCGCCAGCTGCGTGTCATCTGCGTAAGAGACCATGGTCAGGCCCCACCGCTTGACGACCGCAGCCAACGGTCTCACATACAGATTGAAAAGGGTGGGACTCAGTGAAGACCCCTGTGGGACTCCCTGGTCTAGCAGGTAGGATGACGACTTACCGGGCGGGATTGCCACCTGGAATGACCTATCCGTGAGGAAGGAACGAAACCAGTGCAAGGCGGAGCCAGAAACGCCCACCTCCTCATGACGCCGAATCAGAATCCCGTGCGAGACCGTGTCGAAGGCGGCACTAAGATCTAATAACAGTAGTGCCGCCGTCCGACCAGAATCCAGCACGGAACGGAGATGCTCGACCATCGAGAGAAGGGCCGTCTCCGTGCTGTGACCCGCACGGAACCCGTTCTGGGTAGGGTCGAGAATGTTAAGCCTACCAAGATGGTCTGTAAGAGTGGCATTCACATGGGCCTCCGCTATTTTCGTGGCCCAAGGGAGAAGGGAGATAGGGCGGTAGCTTTCAGGTTTAAGGGGTTAAGGGTCGCCTTCTTCAGAATTGGCGCGACTACTGCCTGCTTCCATCTAACGGGAACCACTCCAGAAGAGAGAGACAGGTTGATCAAGGACAGCACCGGGGTATGGCAAACCGGTGCCAGGGTCTTGAGTTGGGCCGGTTTCAGCGGGTCTGCCGGAGATCCAGACTTGATTTTGGCACTGAGAAAGTCAAACACCTCCAGAGATACGGGGGGTAAGATGGAAAGACATTCCCCCTCACCCAAGGTGCGACCAACCTGCTCTAGCATCAGGGAACCCGTTGGGAAAGTGCGATAGATGGCTTGCACTTTTTCATGGAAAAAAGAGGCCAAAACCTCACAATGTGAGTCCGAGCATATTTCCACTGCAGTTGCTCTCTTCGCCATCAAGTCCTTTAATACTTTAAAAATAAGTTTCGATGGATTGGCAGAGTTCTGAAACTGTTGAGCATAAAAGGAAGCGCGAGTTTGACACACTGCCCTGTGATAAATCTTGACCTTGGCCAAATAACATTTTCAGATCTGGGTCGTACGACTTCCTCCATAATCTTTCGGCCTGTCTACAGGCCCTCTTAAGAGATGCCAAGGAAGTGTCATACCAAGGGCTCGGCTCCTTCCGGTGACACTTGGACCAACACATAGGAATCAGAGAATCGAGGGCACCAGATATCCACTCACAGAAAGTCGTATCCACAATCGACCTCAGTGAGCGGACCTAAAGAAGCCCTGATTTTTGGGGACCATGGCTTATTTTTTTAGTGTAAATCTTTTTCCTAGAGTAAAAGAGAAAGAAATGCAGAAAATGGAGACGAAAAAGACTGGAAAACGGATAAGGGGAGAAAGCAGGGATGGAAAAGAACCTGCAATAGCGAGATAAAGGCCCCGGAAGAGTAGACTGCTGAGAAAACAAGCTGTCGGTGTTCTGTGAAAAACATAGTGCGTCCCAGCTAATAAAGGAGAGTGTGTGACGCCGCAAGTGAGAGAGCTAATCCCGGTGGGCGGGGCCAATAGTGGACAGGGCGGTAACAAGGAGGGACTAAGAAGCCTCCTTTCCAATCGTGAGCCAGCGTTTACCATGGAGGATGACGACAGCGAATAGAAAAGATGGACGGGGTTTCAAGTCCGCCTCTGAAAGCTTCAGAATCCGTATTGATTCCAAGAAGCCCTCAGCATGGCAAGAGCAGCGCGTGCGCTGCTCACGCCAGGCCAAGACCTAAAAAGAGCGGCAAGCATTAAATATTTCCCAAATATTGTAATGGTATCTTATACATTGACTTCTAGTGCTAAGGGAGGCCTTGAAGTGAGAAGTTCTTTCACTGTGGGGGCGGATACCATAGAGCATGTATCTGCAAGGTAGTCATACTCCATCAAGGGAATGCATCCGTCTTAACACACAAGTTGTCTGTATGTAGTCAATTGTGATTTTATTTGCCAGATTATTAAACTTTAAAAATATTTCTAAATTTATACATTTGAGCGCCTGCTGTCTTGAGTTCTTTTTATTCTCATGCTCGTAAGTGCCCATTCCCGTGGTGGAAACATAAAAAAGGCAATAGGATTCATCTTTTGCATTTAAAAGGTATAACTTGGGGAGGAGCCAAGATGGCGACCGGGACGGCAGCGTAGATTCCCGGCTCCGTGAACCTCCGCATCCCGCACGGATATCCTGCACGAGATCCTCAGTCTGCGCTATGAGATCGTGTTTGTGAATGAGAGTGGCAACCGATCGTGTGACTCCGAGGTTTCTGGCTGCTGTACCGCCGGAGAAATCTGCAGTTGAACTTTGCGGCCCGTGCAGCCCCGGAGCCGGGACCTCGAGTGGACGCCTTGGCCGGGTGGCAGTTCAACAACAGCGGCCTGTGGTGACTGGGTGGAGTCGGTCCACCGGAGCGGTGCTGCCCTCGGCCTGCATTTCGCCGTGGTCGCTCCCACTGCTAAGCGTAGCGGACCGAGGGCATGCCCGGGGGTGCAATTCTCAGATTCTTCGGTGCTTGCCCCTGCCTTTGACGGTGAGCTGCCCGGACGCCGCCCCTAGCTCGCCCTGATCCTTGCGGGCTGCTCCCGGATTTTCGCGGGAGCTGGTCCGTGGTGGGGACGATTGTTGCCAGTGTCCACGCAACGGCTGAATTTGTGCCTGCCCCCGGACCCCTGTCTCCAGCGACGTGGACCTCGAGGCGCTTGTCCCCGGGTCCCGGCCCCAATACGAGTCGGGCCTTCCCGGCGGCCATCTTGTTGCGATGCAGCCTACCATCCTGTCCACTGGGTCGCAGCAGGATTGGGAGTGTGTGACTTTTGGGAGTGTGGCGGAGCGATCGCAGAGAGCTGTGCTGGGGTACGGCGACCTCCTAGAGGCCCTTGGTGCCCTTCATTTCTCCTTGGCTCGTGGCGTCGGGGTCTTGGGGAGTAAGCTCGATGGTGTGGCATCGGCGTTGGGACAGTGGCGGCATGCTGGTCCACAGGTACACAGGGACTTCCCACACTGCACACAGGAGGATAATGTCGCGGCCACCCCTGCGATTAGTGCACAGCCGGACACTCCGGACAGTATGCTACCGTGTGATCGGCTAACTGAGGGTTTGATCTGTTCCGGAGGTATTGGACCTGAGTGGAAGGTGGTGGCCGCGTCCCGTGCACGGCCTCCGGCGACCCAGGGACAATTCCAGCAACATTTGTCTACTTCGGCTGATTCAGCCTTCCTGGACCTTGTGTGCAGTGCAGATCCTGGGGCAGCACTGGGAAAGACGTCCCTCCATGCTGCGGACTGTGTTGGTACTCAGAGACTTCCACCCCACCTGTGTGCGTCGCTTCCCGGTTGTTTTTGGACACTCCTTTACCTTGGAACATCGGACATGGTGCTGGGTCGAGGGGTAGGCATGGGCAGAATTGCAAAGAGTGGTCAAGGATGAGGCTGATCCTTCGGGGGTGGTCATCTAGTAGACGGGCGGACTCATGGTTGCGTACTCTCAGGACATAGCTATTAGCATATTTGGTACATAATGCTCCCCATCCCCTTTTTTGATATGATCGATTTGGTGCTGCTTATTGTTTGCTGTGGGGAGACTTCACCGTGCGGGAGGGAGAAGCCGGGGGTATGTTTTGAAGGCCCTCCTCCAGTTTATTATACTTTCTCCACCCCCCCGTCTGGTGGGGTTCTTTCTTACTCCTTTTTCCCTGTTTCTTCTATATTTCGGGTCTAGTTCCAGGGCGACAGGCACACTGCTGGGGGTGGGGGGGGGGCATACTCATTTGCAGAGGTGCAGGGTGGGGGGTTGGGGGAGGGGACTCTTTCGTCTTTATCTCTTTTTCCATGGCCTCCTTTTTCTTCTCCGCTTCTTCTTGTTTTTTCTTTTCTGGGATCAGCGCGGTACACCTCCTTTGTTGTGAATCGTCGCCCCTTCATGTGTGCCACAGTTTCCGGGGTGTTCTCTGGGCGTTAGGTACGGGGGCCTGCAGGCGCAACTGTTTTTGATATTCTTCCCCATCCGGAATTTCCTGTGTCTGCGCCATTGATCCAATAGATTGCTGTTTATTGCTTACGTCTATTATTCTGCCTGCCCCTTATCGCTGTTGGGAAATTGTTTGGCACCTGATCCTACTGTCTTGTTCCATTATAAAATGAAAAACCCTTTTTCTCCTGGTGTCCTACCTGCGCGGCTCCCTGGCCGGACTATATTAGCATGAAGATTCTGCTCTCCGAGGTGCCGCCTGTGTTTACATTTGATCTTATTGCTCTGATTGCTTAGCGGCCGGCCCCGGGGGGTTGTAGGCCCATACTTGTTAATGATTGAAATGTCAATAAAGGTTTTTCAAAAAAAAAAATAAATAAATAAATAAATAAAAAGGTATAACTTGTAATAGAACAAAATGAAGATTTAACTTTTTCCATCAAGCCCTCTCTCTATATACCAAATGGAATTAAATACCAATTTGAGTTCGTAGAGCTTTTTTTTAATGTCCATCAGTGATACTTACTAATCCCCGTTCATGGGGTAGTAAGTGTAGGTTGGCTCTTCTGTATGGCCATCTTGCAGACCAGCTAAGGTTAGATATTCTTTGCAGTGAATGATGGCTCCATTCATCTGTCATGGCTGCCCTGCTTTCAAACAGATAGGCGAGTGCCGACCATGATGCCCTAGTGGGTGATAGTATGCTAAAAAATTACACAATCTTGCAGCAAACACACTGGGGTCTGTTTTCTCCTTCAGTCTGGAGTTGTGCAGCTAGAACAACTAAAGCCTGGCTTTCCAGGGAGCTCTATTGTCAAATAATAGACATTAATTTGTTCAGCAAAACTCTTTAAAAGTGCTGTGAAAGCCACCGTGGTCCAAACATAAGCAGTTGATTCCCCATTTTGCTTCTAGAATGGTTTTTAAACACGCTCATGTTTCTGTGAAGTGACCACTTGAGGTAAACGTGAAAGCTTTAGCTTCTTGCTTGTCGAGTATAAAATGCAATTGCAACAGGCATGCACAGCTGACTTCTCAGCTATGTATGGTTTGAGGCCTTGAACATTAAGAGAACTGAAAAAAGAAAAATTTGTTGTTTTGCAAAGGATCTTTTGCCAGAGCACTCTATTGTGAAAATAGTGCTTTTAGTTAGATAAAAGTGGCATGTGCTTGAAACTCCTATAATATGTAGCCAGGACGTGCCCTTCAGGGGAAGTTCGGCCACTTGCACAAGAAATGCTGTTTGCTTCAAACAGCTGCCTTGAAACAGAGATGGGAGACGAGCACAGGTCCCTCAAATGTCCTTGCTGTAAATTTGCTTTACTGATCGTTATACTTCAAAAGGAAAGATTAATTCATCTATCATTTGAAGTTTGAACATTGCGGCTTCACGTGGATAATAAGTTAGCATTTGTGTTTAAACATAAGAGGCACATCCCAACTCAAGAAGGACGAAACACCTGACAAATTGGACTCTCCATTTCTGCCCATGGCTTGAGCAAATAAACGTTGCTTCTTTTTAATCACCATGACTGCGTATTGACTGTTCATTTCCCTTCCAGATAAATTATCTTTTACAAATGGTGCTGTTAATCTTGCATAGACTAATGAAGTATCCAGACAGACAGAAACGCAGTGGTTGAGGCTCTAGGGCGCTCCCGCTGTCTTGGACTTACAACGCCTAGGGAATGGACTCTGGAGTTTGTAGGGGTATCCTGCTCATGCAGGGGCACCCTCAGACTCATTAACAAGCACCCTGCCATCAGGGTTGAAAGGTCTGCCTCAGGGGTGACAAAGTATTTCTTATATCGGAGATCACTACACTTAAAACCTATATCTGTTGTAAGTGGTGCTAGTACCAGATGATACACAGGCTGCAATGGCAGGCCTGTAGTCACAATTTGAGTGGTCTCCCATGATACATGCTTCATCCCACGGAGGACCCAAGTGTGGAACTTCCTTGCCCTGACTAGAGTGGTGGGTTCTGCATGGCTTAGGTGCATATACTAGCCAACCAAGAACCCCATTTCTAAAAGTAACTTCAGCATTTTTATTTTGTCAAATTATTCAGTTAACAAAATTTAGAGGTCACTGAAACTTTTTATTTAAATGCATTGACCTACCTGAGTGAAATTCCAGGCTTTAGACACATGAAATAGTGATAACACATATCAGTTGCATTTTTGCCTGTTTCAATTAAAATAACCTTTAAGAGTTGAGCATGGTTTGCACCTCTGTTGGGGTGTTGAGCATGATTTGCACCTCTGTTGGGTTAGCTCTGGCACTTAAAGGAACAATTAGCATCTGTGGTGATGCCTCATTATTTCACCCAAGTGTAACCACTATACTAATAAAACAGATAAGCCTGGAGCAAATCTTCCCTGGATTAGGTTTATTATTGGCCCATGGATTCATTGTGCCCCTGCTGTGGCATGGTTTCATATAAATGGTGTGTCTATATAGCATCCTCAAAAAGGAAACTTTAAAGAGAACATCTCAATATATACACAAAGCAAATATTTCTGGCAATGTGTGTACAAAAGACTGAAAAGAAGGGAAGGGGTGGAGAACAAATGCACTACAAAAGGATTTCAAAGTATACACCCCACAGCATGTTACAAAGATATCTAAACAGAAACGTGATGCCCTAACGCTTACTCTCTTACGGACCTGTAAAACCTGACCGGGAGATAACAAAAAGGTCATTGCCAGGCTCTTTGCTTACCTGAGCCATCTACCATCAACACATGCAATGTTTAAGGCTGGTTTTAAGAATGTGCTCCTTAAATGTCTATTTAGTCAATTGGGTCATGTGAAGGAAAAGTATGAAATAAAAAAATACTTGGCTGCACCTGAAATTGTAGGGCTACAGATAAACTTGAATAAATATTATAGCACCACTGGGAATTGGAAACAAGTGTAATGTTGATCTTCGCCTCGGAAGGAGGGCGTCTTAAACCCCTCAAAAGCAGCAGCAGCCACGTGTCTACCTGCAAGGCAGAGCTCTTTATCCCATACATAAATAGGCCAATGTGAGTCGTACAAATGGTATATCCCGCAGCCCCAGGAGGGTGGCCATGATGAGAGCTGTATACACTTAGGCGATTTCCCAGGGCAGGGAGGGGTCTCTCATTCGGAGCTCTGCTGTATGGGATATAGAGGCTTCACCACATTCCCTCCTCTATGCACTTCAATTTTCGAGGAGCCTTCGTTGGACCTCATAGATTGCTGTTTCACCACTTTTGGGATATGTGGGACAGCTTGAACTCTCCACCCGATGTCTCTATTATTCTCCTCTAACTTACCTTCTCCGCCCACACAGAGTAGCTCCTTGGAAGTCCTGCTGGCAACAGAGGCACCCTGGTCCGGACGTGAAATTTCCTCGTTACCACTGACTTCTTGCATTTTAACCAACACCGAAAGATCAAGGTGGCGGTCCAGCAGCCGGGTTAGTCAAGTGGTGCACAACGTGCACGAGAGGACTGCTGGGGCGACTAAGAGGAAAACAGAGCGGCCATCTTGCACTGTCTCGGGCTGGCAGTCACTTGTGCGACAACCCTTCCGAATACGGCGACAGGTACACAAATTAAAGGCCAAATCTTCAGCGAAAGGTAAGAACAACGCAAACGTGTCGTATGCAGGTTCAGAGGCCTTGGGCAGTACTCGCTGAGTTTTGGATACCCAGATGAATCCTGTGATTTACTACAAAGAAGAATACGTCTCTAGAGCAAAGCCATCCCGGACTTTAACTCAGACCAATGCACAAGCAAGGAATGTCCTGTTTTCTGCAGATCGGTATTCAATTTAGCGCCCTTATTACAAATTTCGAATCTCTTCCGGGACAGAATAAAGCTTATTTTCCGGGGCGGGGGCATCTTGCTAATAGTCGCGAGATGTGTTGTGAGGTAACCGCCCATGTCTTCCTAGTACCGCCCCTTGCCTGTCACTTAGTGCTGCCTACTTTACATATTGCGTCTCCGGCGCTGTGAATCAGGCGTAGAATGTAGCTGTGGTAATCGGAGTTTATAGATCCGGTGGCGGGAGGTAAGTCACACTTTCGAGAACCTGAAGCTTGATTTGTAGGGTTACGGGGTGAAACGTAAGGGAGCCTTGCCGCAACTGACATCACTCACCTACTGTTTATCCGCCAGGTGGTCCTTCTCCCGGACTAGTAGTAATTTGCTAGGTTGCCCATCTGCACTACTAGGTATTTGGTATGTTGCCCCTCTGCAATACGAAGCCCAGGAAGACTTTCTTTATCCCAGGCTAATCATTTACTAATCTTTTCCCTTCGCCAAACTAACCATCATGTCCACGTAGTCTTTTTGAATAAGTCTAATCCTCTGCACGGCTGGATCTCTGTCGAGCTAACTTTTTCGAGCTCTTTCCTGATATGACTACCCCGTTTCACGATGTCTGTCGTCCATACTTACAATTTTCTGCCCTTCCATCTCACCACCAAGCTGTCATTCTGCAACTACTGTTATTGTGGTGATCACCAGCTGGGGGTTGTTTTGGGTGGGCATATTTGGTTCGTAGCCCCGTTTGCAAAAGGCAACAGTAAGGTGTTGGGATTACTGTTTAATTCTAGAACAGCAAATGGTTAATTTAGCTAATTGGTCAGGTAATGCTGAGCAGGGCCGGACTGGGAACTGAAATCAGCCCTGGCAAAATTTGTCAGACCAGCCCCCGTGAAATTTGGCAGACCAGCCTCCGTCCAGCGCGTAGCGAGCGCGCGCAGCGCGCGAGCCCGACCGCTACTAGGGGGGTTTGGGGGGGTTCTCCCCCCAAGAAAATTTTGGAAAACAACCGACCAAAATGGTGAATTTTACAGCACATTTTTCATTACATATTCAATTGTATCAACTTTCAAACCACAGTAAATAGTAGATGATGACCTTCAAGAGCACCAGGTTACCCACCCAGTCATATGTACCCATAGACATTCTTTCAGAGAGCACCAAAAATAGGCACGAGTAGTAAATCAGAGAGAAATAAAAGTGAGACCAGCCCCCACATGGTGTGTAGCGAGCAAGCGCAGTGAGCAACCACTATTAGGGGGAGTTTGGGGGGGTTGAACTTGTCCCCCCCACACAAGAAATTTGGGAGACAGAAAGGCCAAAAAAAAAAAGTATTTTTCAACACATTTTTCATTACATATTGGATTGTATTAACTTTTAAAGCATAGTAAATGATTACCTTAAGGAGCACCAAGATACACAGTCATAAAACACAGACATTCCTACAGAAAACACTAAAAACTGAAATGTCGAGCACAAAACATGAATTTAAATATAACCAATTTATTCTTCATATAAAATAGCATAAAGACATTTAAAAACGCACTTAACTTCAAACAATTGTGCAAAGGTTCAGAGTAAAAAGTGTACAAGACAATGTGCAAAATGATTTTTATATCCTGAGTTTTGTAAATAGTGCTAGCACTGAACACGCAAGTGCGCATTTTACCAGCGCAAACTCTTTTCTTGTGAAATCCGGCCTGAAATCCAGAAAATTAAACAAAATATAGGTCATGATTCATGAAGCAACTGAGCCAGGCAGCGCATAGGGAACGCACCGAGGGCGACCTTCAACAGATGGAACTGATACAAGGGTACAAAGGCCCATTAGAGGTCAAACATTACATTGAAGAAGATGGTAGTAGCGCTAAGCCCTTTACTCTATAACCTGCACCATAAGATGTTAAATTACAATCCTATATCAGAATCGCGAATGATCCTGGAGCCCATAAGTCACTTCTTGTAGGCTAGCTTCAAATTCTGTTCGCATTAGTTGGTGAAAACTTTATTAATAAGAACGTGCACGAGGGGCACACTTTGGAGTGCTTTAATAAAATGCTGCTCTGCCGAGAGATGTGATTTGTCTAGTACTGTTTTTATTTAATGTATCCCCATAATGGTAGCGAGAGGAGAATGTTGCTGCAAGGGTGTGGCCCTAAAGTAAACACCATCTTAAAAGAAAAGCAGCTGCCACCTTTGACTTGCCTATGTCTGTGTTTCAATGCAATGCCCTCTTCTATGTTGAGGTCACTCGCCGATATTGTCGATGCGATGCTGAAATTACTGAGATAATTAAAGGCATGTACATATTGTGCGCAGCTCATCATCTTGTCGCTGTGTGCCTTGAATACGAAGCACACTTCCTACAGCGAATACAAAATGAGGCACCGTGTTAGCAGCCGGTTAAAGGCGCTGTCTCTACATCGGTTATTTAGCGTGAATACTGACTGCACAATCACTATGACATCTAGATACAAGAAAAATCCATGTGCACCACACAATAATGTGACACCGAATTGAAACCTCTAACCTAATTCAGGAAACAATGCGGACTACACTACAACAACCACCCTGATGTAAGGATTGAACGCAGCGCCGACCAGGCTGACTGCCACGTGTTGGCAGTATGTTCTGTTAAACTCGGTAATCCACATGGCTCGGACTCCTTCCCAAAAAAACAGACTTATCTTTCATGTTCAGGACAAAGCCTTTGTCCTGAACATGAGCTAAAAAAGGCCCCCCGCGTTAGCCTAAGCGGCGCCATTGCCAGAGCCCGGTGGCAACACCAGGCAGTGGCCAGTGGAAAACAAAACAAAAGGACTCAGTCGTGTTAAAATAAATAAATAAATAAATAAACTCTAGAAAGCCCTGTTGTCTGCTTCAAATATATTTTTCAGCACAAGCCCCAAGTTGGGGCTTGTGCTGAAAAATATATTTTAAGCAGACTTGCTGACCCCAACCTTCGCCCCAGTTACAGCCCCCCAAGAGTCAAGCAGCACAACAGCGCCACCAATGGGAGCACAGTCACACATATCCACAGTGCTGCACTAGCATAGCCACTCTCGCAGGCACAGGCAGGCAGCCACCACCATCTCACTCCGGCAGCAGTGGACTCCGCCGGTGGAAGGAGGAACCAAGGGGTTGCCTGCAAAAGGGGGGTGTAGGTAGCAGGCCCGGCTCCAGGAATTTTTGTTTGGGTGAGCCAAAGGTACATTCGGGTGGGCCACTGCTGGCCCGATTTATCGCTTATGTATCTAGCCAGGCCTGCTTCTGGGCCCTCCTTTTATCTCTCCTTAGTCTTACAAGGTACAGTAAAACACACTCTCTTTCTAAATGTTATCACTCTAAAAAAGTGCTTTTCTCCCATGTAATGTCCCTTTGAAGGGAAGAGGAGGTTTCTAAGGTGGGAGTATCTAGCAAGTGACTCTACTCGGGCTCCCTCTGTGCGAGCCTTCAGGGAGAAACCCTCTTCATTACTACCTCCACCTGACACATGACTGTGCAGCGCACTCCCTTACAGACTTAATGATCCACTTTTCTACCACCCCTCTACATTAGACCTTATCTCACAGCTGACCTTGGGACCCAGCCCCATATCAGCCACCATTCAGTTCCACTTTCATTATTCCCAGTAAAAAACAAAAGTAAAATCACCTTCAAACTTGAAACATTGAATATAGCAGTAAATGTAATCAGCATGCATGTTAAAGTATGCTCTACAGTCAGTTGTCCTAATCATATGACTGTTAATTAAATAAACAAAAACAGAAAGGCCCTGACAGGGCCGGCTTTAGTGCTGGTACAAAAGTCTTTTTGACCTCTTTCTCTGTAGATAACTTACCAACCACCCTCTTCATCTCTCCGTAGCCACTCCCCCTCATGGCCTCCTCCTCAGACTCCCTAACTACTACCCTCCACCAGTACCCCTCATCTCGCCGTAGCTCCTACACACCCCATGACCTCCTCCTCAGTGAGGAGGAGGTCATGGGGTGTGTGAGTCCTCAGATTCCCTCACTGCCACCCTCCACCAGCGCCCCTCATCGCTCCGTAGTTCCCCCACCCCATGACCCCCTCATCGGTGAAAACTCCCATACTTTAACTCTGTAGATATTCACTAACATTTGTCAGTAGATTTGCCATGCTCCCCTTCACGTCTAATCACATTAATCTGGAGCAGGAGTCGCAGGAACTATACGACAAAGTGTGCCAAATGAGGTGCAATTCATAAGGTAGGAAGACAAAGGGAAGACATTAAAGACTAGGGGTGGGCACAACTTGCAGTGTTTCACTCTGTAAAAATTCTGCGGCGTCACATAAAAAAATGCTATAACATTCTGCAGAGTTCTGTCACTGGGCGGGAAAATATGCACATATCGCTGCTTGCACTGCAATTTAGTGCTGTTAGCACGAGTAACGTCGGAAAAAAAGCAGCACAAACACCACATGTGGTGCACAAGAGCTTCTGCCATTCGAGTTGAACAAACAATTCTATGCATGCATTAAAAGTCACATGTTTAATGTATTTGTCATTGGCTGTATTGCTTAGGAATTCCAGCACTTTGGGGTGTAAATGCCAGGACACCAGGCATTTCAGATGTCTTAAACTTTTGTGCTCAATGTTAATGTCCAGAGAGTACTTATGTCAAACTGTGGTCTCAGTCTAGGTACTTTCTCTTTAAAACAGCAAAAGAAGCGCCTAACAATCTCCTGCACTATCTATTCACTGGTACTACGACTATGTACGATGAAAAAATACGTTTCTGGATGACCCTGTGATGGGTGCCAGCTTTTGGGGCACATATTAGTAGACCTGATTGAACCACGTCGAAGAGCACAGATTCGAAACTTTGAGTTTGAGGCATGACACAGTGAAACGCGAAACCCAAATAAATAAACTGGAGGAAATGCACAGTGGTCAGTGGACTCGCAAAACCAGCCGCTCAAGGCACTAGGAAGTCTGTTGCAGCCAGGCCTATGCCTGCTGCACTACTGTCTGAAGACACCATACTTTGGATCCGGAACACACAGATCGACTGCTTGGACGCAGCTACACAGGGGGGTCACGTGGCATGCTTCTCTAGAAACCTACACTGACCACTGAACAGATTATTTTGTCGAAGATTGATCTACCTTCGCCACATTAGCTTAACAATAACATATCTGTGTGTGAGTGTCAGGGACCCTCTAGAACCGGGCCTTGCCTGAGCCAGCCAGCCACCACCGTCCTCGCTCCGGCACCAGTTGGCAAATGGCAATGCATCGCCGCGCTGTGTTGTCCGCCCCGCCCCCCTGGCCCCTGCTCTCGAACAGCAAGGAGAGGCCTGCCTGCTCACGGCCCTGACTCTGAGTCTGGAATGATTGTGGATTTAGAGTCACTGTCTGTGTCTGAGCACTGCTCAGTGACTCTAAATCCACAATCATTCCAGACTCAGGGCCCGGGGCCCCCCAGGGTGCTAGTGCGCTGCACAGAAGACACACTGATGAGTCTGACTCACCTCGGCGACGGGTCGACGGAGGACAGTCGGACGCCGACGGACGACGGTAGTAGTAGTAGTACTGGCCTGCTGGGACTAGGGACTGGGACAGTCACAGGCAGCAGGCAGAGGCTACAATTAGAAATGAATTATGGGGTGCCCGCCCGGGTGCCCCTGCCTCGTTCAGTAGTCTCTGTCTTCGTGGCTGGTCTGGAAAATGCTCCTTGGTCGGGGTCACGCGCACTTTTATTGTTCTAACCCCAATGCGCATGTCACACAGCCACCCCACCCTGCCTAAGGTGCATGAACTGAGACCGCGGTCCGCGCACACGCGCGGGCTGCGCCGGCGGAGATTTCTGCGGCTGCGCGGCGCGCTGTGCGCGAGCCAGGGCGCCCGTGTGACGACGACTCACCCACCCCCTATTGATGTTAAATAATAAATTATTGCCGCGCAGCCGGAATCGGACCGATCATGAATTGATTCTGATTTCTGCTGAATCTGATTTTTTTATTGATAAAATTGTGCTTTTTCTTTCCCGCACGCACTGAGTGAGGAGAGAGTCGAGACACACACAGAGTGTTTTCATTCTATCTTAATACTAACGCCGTCGGCGGCGTCGCGTCGGACCAAAATATCGGCCCCAGCAATGAAACCGGCCCCCTGACAAAAAACCGGCCCCCACCCCTGGCAGCCTACCGGGGGATTGCCCGGTGCCCGGCATTGCCAGTCCGGGCCTGATGCTGAGAGCCAGCCAAACTGACACAGCAAGGAGGATAACGTGTGTTCTAGAAAGAGGAGTCAGTTATCCGCAATTATTTTTAAACATTTCTAACAGTAATGATATAATATTCTAGGCTTGAGGGTAGTGTTTAGTAATGTAGACTTGTTGCAGCGATGGTAATTTTAGACTTATTGGAACGTTAGTGAGCTGTTATAGAACTCTGTCTCACAGTGTTATATGTTTGTTAGTTCGACCCTAGCTGCGCACAAGTACTGCTCTGCGAGGCATGGAGTATTCAGTACATGGGCTTCAAGCTGCCCCATCGCTTGTCATTGGTTGTTTCGAGTGCCTTTCTAAATTCCTTACTTTGGAATGGTAAATCGTTCCCATTTGCCCCTCCTTTTGGTCTGCTGTTCCCTCCCAAAGTGGCTGGCCCTGTTACAAGGCTCATTTTGCTTCTGTCCATTTCGGCTCGTTTTGCGGACAATTTATTCCAATTGCATGCCTTGTGGTCTGGAAATTTCGCAAAGCGAGCAGCTGACCAGGGTTACTGCTTTTTCCTCCCACTCACCCTTTCTCTGTGTGTTTTCCCCTTCACACCTTAGCTTTCACTTATGATCTACGGAGTATTTGCCACTGAAGATCAAGTTGAGCAGTCACAAGGTTAGAATGTTGGAAATTTGACTTTATTCGCTAGCTCCCTTTCACCCAATCTTTCGTTTTTAGCATTAATTATGTTTCATTCGCTCGGAGCTCCGTTGCTCTGTTTCTGTAAACAGGACTGTATATCTTGTTCTTTATCAGGTCACAAATCTGGCAGCTGTTTCTCTGTTCCCAGTGGTAATTACTCATCCTTGGTCCTCTAGCCAGTGCTGCTAGCTGCTTCTCTGGGCTCATTGGTAATACCTCATCCTCGCTAAGTCCTCTACACAGTGCTGCTAACTCTTACTCTGGTCCTGTTGGTTATTCTTCATTCTAAATCCTTTAGGAAGTACTGCAGCTGTGTCTCAGGTCACAATCGTAATTCCTCGTACTAAGGCCTCTAGACAGTGCTGCTAGCTGCCTCTCTGGTCCCAGTGGTAATTCCTCATTCTAAGTCCTCTAGACAGTGCTGCTAGCTGCTATTCTGGTGCCGCCGGTAATTCCTCATTATAAGTCTTCCAGACAGTGCTGCTATTCTGGTCCCATCGGTAATTCCTCCTTCTAAGTCTTCCAGACAGCACTTCTAGCTGCTGCTCTGGTCCTTTCGGAAATTCCCACATTTTAATTCCTCTAAGCAGTGCTGCTAGCTGCTTCTCTGGTCCCAGTGGTAATTCCTCATTTTAAGTCCTCTAGACAACGCTGCTATTCTGGTCCCGTCAGTAACTCCTCCTTCTAAGTCTCCCAGACAGCGCTGATAGATGCTACTCTGGTCCTTTCGGAAAATCCCACATTTTAATTCCTCTAGGCAGTGCTGCATCTTTGTCTCTGTTCCCAGGGGTAAATCTTCATTATTAGTCCTCTAGGCAGTGCTGCTAGCTGCTTCCCTGGTCCCGTTGGTAATTCCTCATTCTAGATCCTCTAGGCAGTGCTGCAGCTGTGTCTCTGGTCACAGTGGTAATCTCATTCTTAGTTCTCTGGGCAGTGCTGCTAGCTGCTTCTCTGGTCCCGTTGGTAATTCCTCATTCTAAATCCTCTAGGCAGTACTACAGCTGTCTCTGGTCACAGTTGTAATTTCTCATTCTTAGTCCTCTAGGCAGTGCTGCTTCTCTGGTCCCATTGGTAATTGCTCATTCCAATTCCTCTAGACCACAGTTCTTCAAACTGTGGGGCGCTCCCCCCTGGGGACGTGGATGGGTTCCCAGGGGGGCGCAAAGGCCTCTGCAAGCACATGTAAATGAAGATGCCTGGAAGTGCAGCAATGTTTATTTGCTGCATTTCCAGGCTGTCTTCATTTACTCTGAAGCACTCAGAGTGCCGTGG
This sequence comes from Triturus cristatus, assembly GCF_964204655.1. NCBI lineage: Eukaryota > Metazoa > Chordata > Amphibia > Caudata > Salamandridae > Triturus > Triturus cristatus. The sequence continues at coordinate 747,776,950 of NC_140585.1, read as the reverse complement.
GGCCAGAGGTCAGTGGGTGTGCTGCTGGTGGCTCGGCTGGGCAGTGTCTGGAGTCTTATTAAGACTCCAGCACGCCCGAGTATTTCACAGGTCTTTAAAAACCATTTGCATACCTTTGGAAACTGGTTACCGAGGCTTAGTTTTTTTTTCTTTTTCCAGTACCCACTGGGCCCTGACTCTGCCTATTCCTTACATCTGTATTGTAAATTTACTGCTGTAGTGTAAAAATGCAATTCATGAAAAGGAATATAAAAAAGGGCTGCCAATAGAAACAAGCATTGGCATAGCCAATAGGTCTCGCCGTTGGGACCTTATAAGTGTTTAGTCATGCAACAGTTAATGTTGGTGCAGTAAGGATATTGTGCTGCATAACTAAATACTTATAAGGTCCCAAAGGCGAGACCTATTGGCTATGCAAATGCTTGTTTCATTATGGTGGTGAGCAATGACATTCCAATCGCCCCCCTGAATGTTTGTGGTTACTGTTTACCCACCATCTATGATGGATGCATAAGCAGAATGTTTCCTGAGCCTGAGCAGTTGCCAGGTATGTAGTGACCTGATCATGCCGCGCAGCAAAAAACAGATCACTGATCTGCTCTTATCTCCTATAAAAGGAAAGGTAACCTATGAATCCATTTTAATCAGTGCTTTTAATAAAATGAAAGCAATTCCATCCAAGTAACGCAATGTATGCATGCGCAGGGTCAGGCGAGACCTAAAAACAAGCATTGGCATAGCCAGTAGATCTCGCCTTTGGGACCTTTATAAGTGTTTAGCCATGCAACAGTTGCATAACTAAATACTTATAAGGTCCCAAAAGCGAGACCTATTGGCAATGCAAAGCGGCCGCGAAAGTGAAAGTGATCGCAATCGCATCAAAGCGGCCGTGCTACCGTGAAAGTAATTGCGGTAAAGCGCGGCGTGTGCGCCCGCGCACATGCACTGTAGCTCTAGGCTGGCCTGGTAGCACTTTTTGGAGCCCTCTCAATAAGTCTCGCCTGACCAGCGCATGCGCTGGGTCAGGCGAGACCTAAAAAAGGCATGTCATAAAATTACATGACATACTGGCTCTGGTGGCTTAGTGGACTAATTATGCCACTGTAGGGGGCCTGTGTTCCACCTCATTGTCACAGGTTCAAATCCCTGCAAGTCCACTTAGTCTTTCATCCTTCTCAGTTCAATACAAGGAGTGCCGTTGGGTAACAATAAACATCTGTTATTCATCACAAAGATACCCTTGTTTGAACGTGGACTTTACGAATACAGAAGTTATACTATGCAATAACAACAAAAATTATCAACACAACAATATATTACCCACTGCGTTTCTTTGGTGACTTTTGTCAGTCCACTGTTTATACTGTCAAGGGACCTGTGTCATCTTAGGACATATAACATATGCTTTTTATGACCTTTTATCTTGTTTAATAATGTTGTAGAGATGTTTTCACGACAACACTGTGACAAATGCAATTTTTTAATGTTCACGACAGCACTGTTTCACCTGTATAGGCATTTCTTGAATCGAGCGAGCTCAGTAGCGCCCAGTTGACTTAACGAAAAATGATATTCGGGTCGCCTGTTGGGTTTCATAGTTTTGTGTCACGTCGTCTTCTTCCCACAGCCATTCAAGCTGTCGGTGTGTCTGGCGGTGGGAGCGAACATGTCCTGCTCCCTCTTTAAACTTGAATGCAATTTGAGCCTTAAGATCTCGCATTAGCTCTAACTGCCCCGTACTAGAACTGCTGGCACCATTAACAAAAGGGGAGGGCTCTGACACTTACTAAAGATGCTCTTATTTCACCGGCCGACGAAAGGGCTATAGGCACTCCTTATCATTAGCGCTGGTGAGACTAGATTTACCAAATGATTAAACACTAAATCCGGACTCAAAATGCAGCACAACTTGAGACCAGCGTGTGGGTCAAAGAGTTTCCCTAGACCTCATTAGAGGCTCCGGCCTTGTAATTTACCCCCTTCCACAATAAAGGTTTGCTAGAGCCGTGATAACAAAATAGAAGACAGGCAAAGGTATTATGCCCGTCTGAGGCCGGTCTGCAGGCTGTCAGCGGGAACAAGGACCGGGCAGCAACTTAAAATTTCCTTTTCACATCTTCAGTGACGCGCTTATGCTTCATAACCTTCAAAGGAGATACTGACGGGCAGGGCTTTGCTTTTGATGTTTGTCACAGCCCTGGCGAGCGCGCTCTTTGATACGCCACGCAGAGGTCAGCGCGTGAAGACATCACCCACAAGGCCTTTGAAAGTTCCTAAAATTCGTGGTGTGGCCAATTACAGCACATGCCCGCCTTTCGCTGCTATTTCGGGAGCAGGAGTGGATCAATACATCCTGTCATTCATTTAGGGGGAGCTTTAGCTGCCGAGGCTCTCCCGTAGCGCGGCTAATAACTGGGTTGAGGAATGACGACGTCTCTGTACCTTTGACTTAGACGCTACGTCAAGGAATGACAGCAGGCCCGTCCCCTCTCTGGCGTCAAGCAGTCCCCTGGCCGTGCATGCAATTTCAATTATTACAAGGCAACGCTGCAAGTTTGAACCCTGGGATAAAATTAAGTAATTACATTTAATTAGGCAGCTGAAAAAAAGTGGTATCCTGCCCGAGACTGGCTGTCTTAGATGTAGCCTTTGTTGACTTTAACACAGGTAATGAATGAAACTTCAAAGTGTATGTCGACTGTTACCCAAGGAGACAAAGACAGAATTAGTAGCAAAAACAAGTGCTCGCGCCTTGCGCGGCAGCCGGGTGTGGGGAGAGAGGAGGTTTCCCTTGCAGGAGCGAGCAGCAAGGCGTGATAATTGCTAACATATGGCGCTGCTGCTCGCTCCCGCAAGGGATTTGCCAAACGTGCACGTGTTGCCATTGAAAGCAATGCAACGCGTGCAAGTTTTTGGCCTTAAAACCGAATCAATTGTTTAAGGTCTTTTTCCTATGCAGCGCATGCGCGCTGCGTAGGCGAGACCTAAAAATGCCATCCATGTATGTTTAAAGAGCCTGCAAAGACCTTGCTTTGACACTAAATAGGGTCTTGAATAAAAAAGTATGTATTCATTTGTAATTTGCCTTTCTGTCTGTTCCTTTTATTTTCAGTCATGAAACATTCAGGCAGCCCTAGAACACATTTAAAAGTGCTTTATATTTGCTTTTCAAAGTACGCACAGATAAGTGCTGAAAATAGGGCTTTAGGTGACTGTGTATTTTTGTACCGTCTGCAACATCAAAATAATGAGCTGGCAACCCTAATCATAAGACTGCAAGTTTGTTGCAGGATCAGCACATTATTTATTTCCTTCACCCTCGATTCCCTGATAAATTCCATAATAGCAATAGTTTAATTTATATCTGAAACCCTACGCCCCGTCAATAACATGCTGATTAACTTCAAGTGTCTGGGAATTCACCCTGCATTCAGACAACTCACTCCTCATTCTCACCCTTCACTTTCACGCTCACCCTGCACTCACAGCGCATAGTTATGGTTTTCCCGCATTTGCCACATAATCCATCGTCTGCTGCATATTTTGCAGATTAAAAAATGCAGCAACACATGTTACCTCACAGTGGAAGGACCTTTCTAAAGGTTGACTGGTCACCTTTCTGTTGCTTATTGCTATATGTAGGTGTTAATGTGGTACTTATGAGGGGCAATAAAGGGCAGGACAATGTTAACAAGTGTAACAAGCATTTGCAATGCAATAGGTCTCTTGTTAATTAAGTTTGAGCTATTGGCATTGCAAAATATTGCAACACCAATTGCAGCAAAAGTCTATAAATTGTAGGCCCAACAAATGTGTATTTATGTTTGTAGCAATGGTGGCATGCTGCGCTTTAGATGAATATGTTTAAAAGTAAAGTGCGCCATACTGCGATTGCTACAATAGTTAATTGTGGATGCGTTAACAATTGATGTGTGCACTGATGGCTGGTGGTGTGTGTGCCTGTACAAATTGTGCACTGATGGCTGGTGGTGTGTGTGCCTGGTGGAAGTGTGCACTGACGGCTGGTGGTGTGTGCCTGGTGAAAGCGTGCACTGACGGCTGGTGGTGTGTGTGTCTGGTGAAAGCGTGCACGGACGGCTGGTGGTGTGTGTGTGTGCCTGGTGAAAGCGTGCTCTGACGTCCATTGGTGTGTGCCTGGTGGAAGCGTTTACTGACGGCTGGTGGTGTGTGCCTGGTGAAAGCGTGCACTGACGGCTGGTGGTGTGTGTGTGCCTGGTGAAAGCGTGCACGGGCGGCTGGTGGTGTGTGTGCCTGGTGAAAGCGTGCACGGATGGCTGGTGGTGTGTGTGTGTGCCTGGTGAAAGCGTGCACTGACGGCTGGTGGTGTGTGTGTGTGTGTGCCTGCTGAAAGCGTGCACGGAGGGCTGGTGGTGTGTGTGTGTGTGTGTGTGCCTGGTGAAAGCGTGCACTGACGTCTGGTGGTGTTTGTGCCTGTAGAAATTGTGCACTGGTGGTATGTGTGCCTGGTGAAAGCGTGCACTGATGTCTGGTGGCGTGTGCCTGGTGGATGCGTGCACTGACGGCTGGTGGTGTTTGTGCCTGGTGAAAGCGTGCACTGACGGCTGGTGGCGTTTGTGCCTGGTGAAAGCGTGCACTGACGGTTGGTGGCGTTTGTGCCCGGTGAAAGCGTGCACTGACTGATGGTGTCTGTGCCCGGTGAAAGCGTGCACTGACGGTGTGGTTGTGTGTGTGGTTTTGTGTGTGTGTGGTTGTTTGTGTGGGTGTGTGGTTGTGGGTGTGGTTGGTGTGTGTGTGTGTGGTTGTTGAAGATGGTGTTTGCATACCACGCCAGAGGGAGACACAGCAACTATGAGTGCCACACCTGAAGGGACCTGGCGTGGGCAGTACCAGACTTGCATGAGACTCTCAAATTGCATGAGAGCTCGCATGATCACTGCATGTTTGCCTTGCCTGATAGATTGCACATCAGATTACATGACAGCTCACATGAACAATGCATGTTCGCTTGCCTGACCCATTGCATGACAGCTCACATGACTGCTGCATGTTCACTTGCCTGACAGATTGTGCAATACATTATACGACCGCTCACTTGAAGGATGCATGTTTGCTTGCCTGAGACTGCACAATAGATTGCATGACTGCTCGCATGATCACTGCATGTTCACTTGCATGGCAGATTACATGACTGATCAGATGAGCAATGCATCTTTGCTTGACTGCAGATTGCACAACAGATTACATGAATGCTCGCATGGAGGCTACATGCTCGCTTGCCTGACAGATTGCATGACCGCTCGCATGACGGCTGTAGATTTGCTTGCCTGGCAGATTGTGTGATATATTACATGACCGCTCACATGAAGGCTGCATGTTCGCTCGCCTGACAGATTGCGCAATGGATTACATGACCGCATCAGCCCCTCGCTCCTTTCTCTTTAAGACCATGCACAGATGCAGGAACACAACAAAGGGTGCACATCTGTTCCCCGAGGCACACACGCTCTGGGAACAGATGTGTACCGGCCAGCCATTTAAGAGTCACACTCTTCCATCCATGGCGCCACTAGAGTAGTGTTCTACTCATCCTCAAGCACTTTGGCCCCTCTAAGGGGTAGGAAGCGCTATGTAAATGCAGTTACAATACGATAAAAAAATTAAATTATTGTGAAGGTGAGATGACGTGCAACAAAACGTCAAATGCAACACACGACGATGGCTACCGAGGAACTCTGAACAAGGAAAGGCTCTTTAAGTACAATAAAAGTGGAATTCATGTCACAGGCAGTTTCATACACATGGAGGCAGCCCGGTGTCAATGCCATGTTTTTATAAAAAATATTATTAGTACAGGTGTTTGCTTGGCACTTTCCGTTTAGCAAAACGAGCCTGGGTACAAACTAGAGGTGAACACAGGCGACAACCATTGGCCGCGCAACAGTAAAAGTAACGCAGCGCAGCCGTAAAAGCGATAATGATCGCAATGACGCACGCTAGGGATGCGCGCGCAGCAACGGGGGGAGGGGTATGGTGCTGAAGGCTGGCGCAGGAAAGGCAGATGGCTGGGCGAGAAGGGAGGGGGGGGAATGCGGGGAGCAGCTGTGCGCATGCACGCCATTGTGCACTGTAGCTTGTCGCCAGCACAAAAATGTGGGTAGGACTTTCTAAACCTACCTACTAAATGTCTCGCAGAGCATCGCTTACGCGATAGATCAGGCGAGACCTAAAAATAGCTAAATAGTGCAGTAATGCTATCACAAAATATGCAGCATACTTCGCCTTTGCTTGCTGCAGAATTTAGTCAACCATGCTGCATAATTTGGCCTTCTCCTGCCGCATAATTCCAATGGCCCTGTTTATTGTGCTATGAGGTACCAGCCTGTGGCAGAAAGCACTTTCGATATGTAAGTCATTATTATAAAACAGTATTTACATACTCTAAGCTAGGCTGCTGAAAAATGATGCAGTGATTGAGATAAAACAAGTTCTTAGAAAACATACTTTTTAGTAATAAGTAATCAAACTGTATATAATGCAGACATTTTTGTAAGTGTCTCCACTATTCCAGATCCCAGCTGATAACTCCTTTACATTACATCTTAAAAAGAATAGATCTTTGCCACCATAAAGCTTTAATCAGATCCACTGGAATTATTCAGCAGAAGAGGACATTATGCGGCAGGTTTGACTAAATTATGCAGCAAGAAAAGGTCAATTATGCGGCACAATAGACCACATTTTGTGGTTAGCATTACTTCATTATTTTGTCATTTTAACTCACGGTAATCCTGTCAGGGGAAATATTTCACCTCATTAGTACCAGTGTAGCACCCAAATACAGCAGTAAGCAACTAAAGATTACCAGTCAATCTTTGCAAAGGGCCTTCCACTGCTCCGGAACACTTTGTCACGCTTGAAGTAACATTTGTTCCGTTTGAGCTAGAATCAAGATTTTATTTGTTGAAACCTGCAGATTATGTAGCAAATGCAGTACACTGATAATTATGTGGAAAACGCTGCTGCAGAAACTCATAATTCCTTTGTTTCTTTTTTAACTTTCTGCACTACCACCCACACTTCGATTTCAGGCAGAGTCATCTCAAAGTCAGTATTAACCATTCAGGCACAGTTTTTTGTGAAAGCTGAGTCCATGGGGTGGCAGGTAGAAGACCAGCAGGGTTGCATTCAGATGCAGAGCCCTAATTCTCTCAATTCTTGGGGCCTCACAGTAATGGTCTAGGAGACAGAGGAAAGGAGCGAGATTCATAGATATTGTCAAAGAGAAGGCCCAGAATAGGGAGCACTGTATGCAGACTCATTTTTATGTTTACAAATGGCCAGAGACCACTTCTTCAGAGAGATACCCCAAAGAAGGGGGCAATGTAAGTATTTTTGTTTTTTTAAAAGGGACATTAATTAGTGAAGCTGGTACTGCTGCCAAGTGTGTAAGTGGCCACTGCTGGTTATCATAAAGGAGCAGATGCAGCAGGACTGGGGCCCAGGGATTTGGGGGGGGGCACTGCATCACAATTATGACTGTCTACCCTTAAAAAAAGGGGCATCAGAGGTTATTGTCCTTTCAAGCATTAGGACAGAGGTGATGATCCATCACGGAGGGGAAGAGGTAAATAAGGCAAAGGAGATGGACTGCAGTTATCATTAGTGCAGCAGGTATAGTTGCATTGGGTTCAAAGAGTGTGAGGGGCTCACAGCACCCCAATTATGGGGAGCTGTTTGTTTGGGATATCTGTTTTTGTTTGATGCATTTGCTGTCTTAGAAGTCTCATATTTGGTGCAATTCATAAGCTATAGAAAATGTATTCCTGAAATCATCTCTTAAGCCCTGCTCCCTGCACGCAGCCATGTTCCTCCCGCTCCCCCAATCCTTGCCATAAAGTTTTGGAGGGGGGCCCGACCTCAAAACATTTTGCTTAGGGGGGCTCAGTAAAAAAGTGTTAAGACCTCTGCTCTAGACAGTACTGTAGCTGCTTCTCTGGTTCCAGTGGTAATTCCTCATTCTAAGTCCTCTAGGAAGTGCTGCAGCTGTGTCTCTGTTCATACATCCATTACACTCCAAACCATAGCACATAGATAAGACATTGTCATTTACAACACCAGTAGCTCTAACCTATTGCATTGCAAATGCTTGTTTGAAAATGAGCACAACAGTGGCTGAATGCCACAACTTAGTCAGACCAGTCTTGCTGGCTAAATTGCCAAACTTTGTTAAAATTGGTGCCCACAAATCCACATCCAGCTTATCTAAATCCATGGGCACCCAGTCATGCACCACAGCTTTGTGCATGGGACTTTAGCAAATGGTTACTGCTACTTTATCACTGAGAATTTGATACCCAGTGGAACAGTGGGTATACAGGTGTCTAACTCCCCACTAACTAAATCAGACATGTGATAAGCTTGTTTAACGTGGCCCACCCAAATATCTTCACTCTTGTTGGCACAAATAAGGTTAGAATCAGTTTTAAACAGCTTTTTATTATAATGGTGTGCCAAAACAAACCAGTGTTTCTGGTCCTGCAGGAAGTGATCAGTGTGGACCAAACGTCCTCCCTAAGTTCCGCCTTCCTTTTACTAATAACTAGTCTGTAAAATCATCGTAAGAGGTTACCGCCACCGAGTCCCGCGGGGTTGACCAAAGAGCACTATGCAGGTGAAGATTAGCCTCCCTGCAAGCCTCACCAACCAGGAATGAGCAACTGGCTTTGTAGTTTCGATTAAGGTATTTTTTTCTTATGTTCACTAGAGCAACAAAGAAATCCACACTACTTGTGGGGTCGCAAGTGGGTCTCAGGCAATCGTAGAGCATGCCCAAGTGATCTGCACAGAGCCTGCTCTCTCCATCATTCAAATTAGTAGACTTCCACATTAACTTGAGGCCATCACTGCTCAGAAGAATATTCCTTCCCCCCCCCCCCCCCCCCAGGCAATGTGATGGAAAGGGCATTATGGTCTCTGTAGGTGCTAGAGGTGACCGCACCGTCCCTAATAGTTTCAAGGAGGTTGCTACTAACAAAGATGTAATCAATAATCGAACTTCCAGCCCCTCCAGTTAAAGCAGGTGATGAAAGACCGTGTGGAGCAGCCCATTCGAACACATTACATAAGTTGTTTTTTTTTTAAACAAATGTGGGGATAACATCAATCCTCTACAGTCCCTAGGACAGGCTTGACTCCAGTAGAGGAGGATTTGATATTATATAATTTCTGGTCAGCAGCGCCACCCATCTCAGCACCCAATTTTGCATTAAAATCCCCAGAAAGTACAATATTCAAACCATGATGAGAATGGCTAAGTTCCAGCAATAAAATCAAAAAGAGAGGCAAAATTAGGATCATCCTTCATGGAAATAACCTCATTATAAAAATTAATAAGAACACAACTAAAGGATTTAGACCACTTAATCTGGAATGCCTGAATTAGCCTACTCTTAGTGGGGATGGGCAAAATAGTGTAGTCTAAGGTGGCCGTAAAGCAGATGGCAAGCCCAGCCAGAGCAGTTCATATTTCAGACGAAATTACATGAACAAAGTGACTAATAAAACCATTGCAAATTGGATCGCTCAGTGTCCAAGTCTACTATAATGACAATATCATAAGGTAGGATAAAGTACACCCAATGGTTCTCTTGGAGTTTGGCACCAAGCCGGGCTATATTCCAGCTCAGCAAGCTATTCTTGTTTAAAGTGCCTGGCGTTGCCAGTGGGCGCTTAGTAATAGGTCTATGTTCTGCTTCAGAGATGGAGTAAGGCAAGGATGACGTCATACTGGCCTTATCTGGTACTGTAGCTTTAATGCCACAATCAACACCACTGTCCACATCGTGCCGTTGGGGGTGCTATTTGAGTCGGTCAGCACTACAATCTCCAGACAGGGCGGAAAAACGATTAATAGTGGGCACAGAGTAGTGATTGCTCAGTGGTGTTCTTTTCCCTCAAAACACCGCCTTTCAGTCCCAAGTCTCAATAAAAAAAATACCCCAAGGGCATCACATTACTTTGTTGTAGAAGGCCCAGATAGGATGAGCAAATCAGATACCCAGCTACAAACTGATTGGCAAATTTGACAATAATACAAATCCTCTCAAATTCCTTTCTCATAGAGAACACCCAATGTACTGTACGAGCAAACAAAATATCAGAAAACAAACTAGCTTTGCAACGAACATGAGCATGTAGCCAATGAGTATCCATATTTATTAACTGCTAAGCATTCCCTGACATCTGGGGCTGGAGTCTGGAAACATTGACAGGAATCACAACAAAAGGGTAGATGAAACACAGGTAAACTAAGCCAGTGAGGGTCCGTGTCTGGCAGGGGTTGATTAACAACCAGCGAATCTGGAAGTTGCAGGGCCTCAAAATGGTAATTGGATGTTAGGGCCATGGGGGAGACTCCAGGTAGAATTCCAGGCGATAATAGATGAAAGGACATGGATGTTAGGGCCATGGGGGAGACTCCAGGTAGAATTCCAGGCGATAATAGATGAAAGGACATGTGGGGTAGGCAAGTTAACCTAGACAATTCTATGGAGGCAATAGTCTGTGAAGCCATGGCTGCAACAGTAGGCTTAACTTTCCCCCTGCATCAAGCACCATCACCGGACCCCATTGCCTCCGATAGCATGCTTTGGATGGCAGACAAATGAGCAAGCACTGGGGAAAGGCTGGTGAACAGGATGGGTTTGAATGAGTTGATCCTGGGAAGAAGGTCGTGATTGTCAAATTACGTGGAGGAGGAATTTAAAGGTGAGGAAGATCACTGAAGGGCAATGTCTGGGAAACAGACTGAGTGACCTTTGGTCTGGGTTGCTTGCCTCTTTTCTTGCGCTTCACTTGGGGAGAACTAGATGCAGGGGGCAAAGTGCTATTCAAAGATGAAGGGTGCGGTGGATATGATTCAATTGTGGTTGAGGGGCCTTCAAAATCACAGCGTTGAGCCCCTCTTGTACGCACAGAGGGTCCATATGGATGATGGGTGGAGGCAAATCAAGACTTTCAGTGGTGAGAGACAGCCGCCTTTCTGCAAGCTGGATTTCTTTGTCAATGAATCCCATTGCCTGCTCGATTAACCCATCCAAGGTGGAGTTTTTAGTTGTGATATGGTTGGGTGCCCCCAGTTTGCTCTTGCCCATAATGTGGCTTGGAGACCTTTTCCCCCTCGATGAGCCAAGCAGAAAAAACATATGAAACCAGGTCTCCTCCCCCCCCCCCCCCATTCCCCTTAAATAGAGCAGGGAGAGAGCCCAAATCTTACATCAGTCTTGCATAATAGGAGGACAACTAAGCAACTTGGCTAAGGCACAGGTCTGAGGACAAAGCCAAAAGAGGAGGCCCGGCCGGCCTTGTCTGAGCTGTGATGGGCACAGATGGCCTGCTCCCAGCCCGGTCTTCACCCAGACATGTGCCCAGGTGTTATCTCGATGTAGGGTTTTTAGTAAGATCGGAATCTTGGCGCTCAGGCTGATACGCGTAATGTATGAGATGAAGAAAGTAAGTACGGTGCTGCCAGGTCGGGGGAAATACCTCTGTAACCCCTGTGGATGTGTGGGTCGTGAAAACCCACCCCAGTAATTAAGAAAAAAGTCCCGGGCACTCGTAATGAGGATAAAATACTGGTAGAAATGTCTCATATTTGTATGCAACAACAAAGAAACGACCAGTCTTTGTTGTTGCATCATTAAAACTTTCTAACCAATCCACTGGTGTCGACCACTTGAAAACATGTGCCCGGGTGTGTCCAGTGCTGTGATTGAACCCGCTGAAAATATGAACCCCTTTCGTCATGAAGAACAATGAGCCCCGCTTCCTGCAGGAATGAGGATTGTGGGGCTTGTAGGGCTGGCCCTAGTTCCTCTCACAAGGTGCACCTTCATTCGCAGTACATTTTTAAAATGTGTTTCTTTCTACGGAAAAAAGACCAGACTGCATGCTATGCAGAAATCTCCCTGCTCTAATACTAAAACCCTGCGAGAAACATTTCGTTGACTTATACTTTCAATTATTTCCTCCCATATTTATTTTGAATGCTCCTTTCATTCCATTCTAACTTGTGCATGCCCCCGTTATCTCTTTTCTTTGAAAACATATCCCTTCAACCTAACAATAGCTATTCATTCCATCAACTGCTTGCTTATCAGATAACCCCCTCTGATGATCACACCTAAATAACTGTGCTACAAAGAAACTGGAGTAAATGCACACAATGGTTACTTTGAGAGCATAAGACTTATTCCAATAACCAATGGATTGACTACAAATTTTGGGCTCCCATGTAGAGTGCTACTCGCTGTAAAGCACTCATCGTATCATATGGGGTAGTAAGCTCTATATAAATGCAATTTCAATTTAAAGGAAACTTTTGTGCCAGAGGGTGTGGTATATTTATGGTGAATGGTATGCAGATTTATGTATGTTTGTATAGTGTCAGGGTGTTCTGTTAATGCAGTAGTGCTTTGACAATCATATGGCCGTGGTCCCATTTTGTGTGCATGCAGATGTCAAGATCTGTTTCATGTTTGATAAAGACACATTTTAAGTCTAATTGCAAAAGTTGTGTGTAGTGAGTATTGAGAGAAAATTTGTTGTAAGCTTTTGTTGTTCATGCATTTAAAAGTGAAATCTCTTCAAATAGATGGCAGAAATGTTTCAAAGTAGATTTCAGATTTTGAAGTAGTTATCAAATGTTGTAAATATCCATAGTACGAGTTTTCAACATGGAAATGAGACATAATATGCTATCCACTTGTTTTTTCCATTTTCCAGTTCTTTCCCCCGATACATTTTGTCAGATTTAACCCAACAGAATCTACTAGTGGCAAGCTGCAAGGGCTTGATTATTACAGAACTTGCTTTTGTGATCAGAATTTAACTTTGAACTTGTAGTAAGGGGCTTCGTTTATTGTAGGAAAAGTATACAGTGCTCGCTAAAAAACAGACTTGTGTCTATTTCAGGTCACTCTTCACTGGATTTGATTAGGTTTGCTCAGATGTAAAAAGTGTATTCCCAGCGCTGTGCTAACTTGCTCTTTTTTCACTTTTCTAGCTTTGCCCATCTGTTCTACCCCTCCCAACTGCTCCGTACCTCCATGGTATAACAACCATATACTCTCTGGAGGTATTGGCAGTATTTTTTGTTACTCCACCAGCAGAGAACTAGACTCTCCTAGACTTGGTGGGCACCAGATCTGTACCTCCACCAGTCTCTGGGTTGATTGATGGTTGGTTTCTGCTAATTCGACTTGCTCGGGCACAGGCCTTAGTATGTGCACCCATGCAAGATGACTACTTATATGGTCTGCTCCTTCATAGTTAAGGTGATCAGATGAGCACTGTGTGGCTGTACTTTCAAGAGTTATGTATGAGTACAATTGTTAATTGAATGATGTCCTCTGTGAAGCTGCACTGAATTGGCACAAGATGTGGGTTCTCTACACTAATGTTAGGCCTTTCAGGTACCCTTAATGTGGAGTTGATTGTGGTTCCTGTCTATCCAAACACCATCCTTGTTCAACCAATATCTACAGAACTCTTGCCAGCAACATCACCTGCATAAAACTACTTTGGCAAGGCACTAAAAAAACAGTTAACAATGCAGCAACAGCCTACCTCTGCATGGAATTATTGGCCTGGAGAAGTGGCGACTAGGTTAATTTTCAAAGTTGTATGGTGAGCATACATCCCTCCACCTATTCATAAACACATACATGTTCACATATTCATTTCCACCCACAAGCACGCATTTTTAAATAAACATATTTATATTGGCATTTAGCAATGATACATAAGTTTGCATATGAGCAGTCTTTTGCAAAATGCAATCATGTCCATTAGTCCACCAATAGTTTGATGGCTGTGTCAATTCAGTAAATAATATATAATTAGTACAGACGTAATATGTCACGCGGGGCAAGGAAAATCTTATTGTAGAGCCAACATTTAAGTTAAACATTTCTGGCATTACCTAGTCTCAAGTAAACAGTATTTTACTAATTCTTATGGACATTAGCTTAGTTAGTTAGTGCACACGTGTGGAGGCGGATAATTGAAAACCCACTGGTGCAGGGTCACCCTTAGTCCACGGGTTCTTATCAAGTAAGGAGGAAGCGACACTGGATTGAAGTACAAACCAAGGCTCATTTATTAGCATTCATGAAAGGGGGCTCATCCGACAAGCACCATAGAGATACTCTAGGAGGAAGCACACCGAACAATGGTTACATGGGTTTTTATAGCAAAAGATCACAAACAAGGGACGCCCAGAGGTAAACAGAGCTTTGGGAAGAACACACAAATGAGGTCACGGTAAGAATCGACATCCTTGGTGTCGTGTGCAATTGTCGCGTCCTAAGGCTGCACAACAAGATATGCTATCTGAGTAAACTTTACTTGAGGCTTTACCATTGTCTGAAAAACCCAGAGCAGACGCCAGCTGTTCTTTTGCTATGACTCTGCATGTATAAACAGCCGTCGATGCCCCAATCTGGATTCTTTACTCAACATTTATCTAACATTAATCGGGGGAGGTTTAATATTATTACAGTGGCTATACAAGCTGTACATCTCATAGGGGCACATTGAATGCAGGAACAGCAGGTGAGAAAGATGATTCCTATGGTTGCTATTCCCATTAACAATTTCCAGCCCCACGTAGAAATGATTCCCTATAACCACTTCCATGTTCTTTGGTCTTGGTGTATTTCCGCAGCTATTTTATGCAATTTGGAAATGGCACCATAAACAGATAGGGCGTGGTAAGGGATAAACACACAGCAGCTACTCCTGATAATGCGACATGTTCCACCACGATCAGCTAAGACTACATCTAACCCCATCCTGTTTTGTAAAATTACAATTCGTGTAATTTGGAGCTCTCTGTAATATTTCCCAGAGCCATCGCTGTTTGATTAGTTACTGCTTCTACCACTCAGGTCAGGCGTCTAATCTTTCTACTATTTAGGGCTGCACCAACAAAGAAGAAGAATCCCAAATTAAAGTCAACATACTTCATCATAAGTTATAGTTCTTTTGAATCGGTTCAAGGAAACTTCATTAAACAATTTTTGGTCTTTGTGATCAGATGCATGTGCTAAGAACACGGGAGGAAGCAAAAAGGACACATAACATATTCCGGACCATCAAAATGGTAGATGATATTAACCTTTGTTTCCACAAATGAATTAAGTATTATGGGAAGATAGAAAACTACTATTGTTCGTTCCAGTGATATTCAATATTGTTGTACAGTCACTTTTTTCCACAGGAATACTGCCAACACTGCTTACACAGAGATTTGCTCGGGCTCTAGTAACAGTGATGACAGAGGTCCATTACCTTTGGCTGTTCGAGTGTTAGGAAAAACATATCTTGTGGAGGAATTTCCTCTGCGATACTCCTCCATTTCCCATAAAGTTCCTTTGACCTGTGGGAGGCCTTCATCATCGGGGTAACAGACCTGATTTAGCTGTGTATTAAGTCTTCCTACATCCGGTGGAGCAATATTATCAACAGCAGAGGCCCACAACAGTGCAAACCAGGCTCCACAAGAGTCATTATGTGAAAATGGCAAAGGAATGAGAGGCGTTCCTCCCTCTTTCTGATGGGCCGGCAACATTCCACATACTCAGCAGTTAGTAGTATTTGTAGCATTATGAGTATGATGTAACATGTGTATGAAAGTGTTATTGAGGTATGACATTCGATCTTTTTTTTTTCATGGTAGAGAAGGGTGAAGTAATAATGTTCCACGGGGATAGGGGTAGTAGCGGGCAATCAGTTTCGAGCCGGAATCACTTTCTCCATTGTCCAAAAAACTGCTGCCAATATTATCAATAATATGATCAGAGTCACCATACACAGAGTCTTGTCATTGCTTCGCAACTTAGATCCCAATTTCTACATTTCTCCTTCTCGGTATCAATACAACCACAGGTCGGAGAGAGACCCAGGAACCACTGAACACGTATCACAACCCAAACTGAACTTAGATCAGCCGATTCTGTGAACCTACTGTGTCACAGCCGAACTGTCCCACTAATTGAAACAGGTCCTCCGGTATCTCTATCTGCTCCTTCCCTTCCTTGGTCTTAAATTGTACCTGGTTGCCGAAGGCGTAGTTTGATCAGGAAACAGTCTCTTCATTCAGAGGAGCAACACTCTTCTTAATTTGTAAGATGTCTTTCAGATTGTTTCTGCCTTCTGGTTGGAGAACAGTTGCTGGGATTCGTTTACAGTGTGCAGCGTTGATCCAATTTCGTCTGTTGATGACACGGATGGCAGTTGGGGTAGCCAGCAGAACTTGTTCTGCGTTCTTCCAACGAGGTTCCAGATTCTTAGAACGTTGAAAATCTTTATCAGGACAAATTCACCGGGTTGGAGACCATGAGCCGGACCCTCTGATTTGTCTGGTATAGCTTCATGCACCTGCTGGTAAATCAGAGACAACATTTCAGTCAAAATAGGGTACTGTATTTCCTTTATCATATTTGGCCTTGGGGGTCCCCATACATTCATAGGCCTGCCAAAAACTATTTCGTAGGGAGAAAGTCCAATCTTACTATGTAGGATGGAACGAACAGATAACAATGCTAGGGGCAAAGCATCTGGCCAATTAAGGCCCGTTGTTGCCTGTATCTTCGCTAGTTTCAACTTCAATGTGGCATTGTACCTCTCTACTAGACCTGCCTGGGGACAATGAGCTGCATGAAACGTCTGTTTTACCCCTAAACCCTTCATTAGGTACTCTATTATCTGGCCAGTAAAGTGGGGGCCATTGTCACTCCATAGGACTCTACCAACCCCAAAATGGGGGAAGAACTCCTTTAACAGAATTTTAGCTCTTGTCAAGGCTGTGTTGTCTGTGGTTGGATAAGCCTCCACACACTTACTAAAGGAACAAACCACTACTAATGCATCTTCAAATTATTGCAGCGCTCTAACTGAATATAATCCATTTGAAGTGCTTTGAAGGGAGCCTGGGGTGGAGAAAATCCACCGGTAGGGGTTGATACTCCCTTCCCGGGATTGTGCTGTAGACATATCATGCAATGTTTAACCAAATGCTCAGCTGTTTTCCGAATGTGCTGATTATCCTAAACCTGTTCTAGTTGGGAGATGGTGTTTTTGGCACTAACTTGAGCAGGTCCATGAGCCGTGGTTACAAAGGGCATTAAATACGCATGGGGCAACTTCTATTTCAGCATATCTTTAGACCTCCAACATCCCTCATCATCTAACTCTCCTTCCTTTTTCCATTCTGCCTTTTCTTGTTCCGTAGCTAACTGCTGTATTTCTTAGATCTCCGTATACATATTTTCCCATCTTTCAGGTCAGGAGCATAGTACATACATCCTACTCGTGTGTATACTTGCAGTATTTCTTGCAACTTCATCTGCAAAGGCATTTCCTTGTCCCACTTTGTCTGTGATTTTCTTGTGGGCACTACATTTGATAATGGCTACACTTTTTGGCAATGTCAAGGCATTGAGAAGACTATTTACCAATTGACCGTGCTGTATTTTTGAACCATGGGAGGTTAGGAATCCCCTTTCCTTCCAAAGCTTGCCAAAATTGTGTGCCACACCAAATGCATACTGACTGTCTGTGTAAATGTTCACTGACAATCCTTCACTAAGTTCACAGGCCCTTAAAAGCGCAATAAGTTCAGCTGCTTGGGCAGATTTTTGCAGAATACGGGCTGTTTCTACCACGGTTTGTAATGTGGTTATGGCACAGGATGCAGAGGTGGTGCCATCAGGTAATCTCAAACAGGAACTATCCACCCATAATTCCCCCTCAGGATCTAACAAAGGTGTATCTTTAAGATCTATTCTTCCCTTAGTTTGTTCTTCTGTCAGGAAAATACAGTCGTGCAAATCATGAGTTTGTTCAGCTGGCAAAGGTAACAATGTAGCTGGGTTCAATGTCAAACATCTCTTGAGTGTGATATGGGGTGCCAAGAGCGTAAGTTTGTTTCCTGTGAGTCTAGCACTAGTCAGTTGTTGTGTCTTGGTCTGATTAAGAAGTGCATCTATGGAATGTGGTACCATAACCATAAGCTTGTTACACAACACTATCCCCTCAGATTGTCGTATAGAGATGGCTGTGGTGGCAACCGCTCTAAGACAGCCTGGAAGTCCTCTGACCACTGGGTCTAATACAGCCGAAAAATAAGCACATGGACGATGCTTACTACCATACGATTGTGTCAAAACTGACAATGCACATCCTTCTCTCTCGTTTACATATAATATGAAAGGCTTAGCATAGTCTGGGGTGCCCAACACTGGAGCAGAACAAAGGGATGCACAAAGCTGCTGATATGCTTGTTGACATTCAGCTGTCCATGGTAGAGGAAAGGGAGTGTCTTTAGTAACCAGGTACAAAAAGGTTTGATAAGTGAAAAGTTGGGGAGCCACTGTCTGCAATAGGAAGTAATACCGATAAGTGCCCGGACTTCTTTTTGAGTACTTGGAATGGGAATTTTTAGGATGGTTTGAATCCTGTCTTTAGTCTGAGTGCGGCCTTCCTTAGACAAGAGGTGACCCAAATAAGTGACCTCAGACTGACAATATTGCAACTTATTCTTGGAGACCTTAACAGCAAGATGATATAATAGGGAGAGAGTGGCCTCTTTACAATGCTCAACTGTATCCGCTGCTAGCAAAATGTCATCGACTTATTGCACAGGTGTAACTCCATGTGGCAAAAGAAGTTCATCCAATTGTCGTTTAAGTGCCTGACTGTAAATGCTAGGACTTTCTGTATAACCTTGTGGAGCTCTACATAATCTAAATGAGCGGCCCCTTGATGAGAATCCAAACAAATATCTACTATCCTTCTGAATAGGAATAGAGAAAAAAGCATTTTTTAGATTTATAACTGAAAATACAGTGGCTGTAGGTGGGATTAATGTCAATAGGGTCGTAATTTCAGAGATGACAGGATAATGAGGAACCACTATTTTGTTTATTTCTCTTAAGTCAATCACAAATCGGTAAACCTTGTCTCGTGTTCCATCGCCCCTTTTAAGGATAGGGAGAATAGGGCTGTTACATACATTAGAGGAAACCTCCCCAATCACTCCTGTACATATCATGTCGTAAATGATAGATATTAGCGCATCCTCACCTTCTTTCGTAATTTTAAATTAGGGGACCCTTGGTAAGGAAGCACCCTCCCAAACCTGTATGTGTACTGGGGAAATGTCCATTCTTCCCACATCTGTGTCAGCCGTAGCCCAAGCACATGGAGGAACAGAATCAAGATCCGAACATAAAGAGAAATTGTATTGTTTAGGCAATGTCTTTTTCCCAAAAATGACATGTACTCCTAGCGGGGAACAATGTATAGTAGCATGGAAATATTTCAAAACATCCAGTCCCATCAAATTATCAGGAGCGTGTGGGGGAAGTAAAAAGGGGGCTAGAGTGATGAAATTCTCAACCTGCAAAGGTAGTCTTTGGGACACAGGGCTCGGAGTTGGTGTTCCATCAAACCCTATCGATGTGATTACTTGGCCAGACATGGGTGTCCCAGGGACAAGTTTTTGAGATATCGCACTGCGTGTTGCCCCTGTATCCACAAAAAATTTCTTATCCTGCCCAAGTATGGTGGCTGTTATATAGGGTCCTGACTGGTCTACAGGTATCTGAACTGGTCCTCCTTGTCCTGCGCTGTCCTAGGCAAAGTGCATTCCCACAGTTTCCTCTGATTCCCAACCCTCCATTGAATATTGATTATTTTGTTGATCAAAATAATTTTCTGACCTATTTTTCTCTGGAGCTTGAGCTTGTTGTAGCTGCTGTCGGGGAACTGGAGTCCCCCGGCTACCATTCACCTGTCCCCTTCCTCTCCCTCCTGCAGCTAAACCAGGACATTCGGAATGCCAATGCTCTTTCTCCTTACAATAAGCACCCTGATCTGGTCCTAGTGCAGTTTGTCTACGCGGTGGCCCTACTGGAGGTGCTTGTCTGAAATTCTGACCATAGGTATGACCACGACCTCGACCTTGGGGTCCATAGGCCTGGACCATCATTACCTTAGTTTTCAATTCTTTTAGTTTTCCTTCTCTCCGTTCTTGCTCAGTGGTCACCTGATTCTGATAATACTGAGCCATATCTAATATAGCTTTCGGGGTTACAGAAGCCCAGGTACTCTAAGAATTTTTTAAGCAAACATATACCTCGGTAAGTAAATTTCCTACGAATCGATCTAAAAATAAATACGCACCCGTAGGTGTAGAAGTATCTTGCTCACTAAAATCGTGGAACACTTCCTCAAAGCGAGTATAGAAATCAGGGACGGCCTCGCCCTGTTTTTAGGTCACACGTGCGTTGCAGCGCAGGTGCTGCTCTGCCTCCGCGAGAGATTTTGTGAGAGAGAACTTTGAGAGGAGGGCTTTAAGCCACGCCCCTCATTTCCATTGGCTGGCGTCACCGTTTATGCTACACAGTGGCCTGCCATTGGAAATGAGCTGTTGGCGTTGCCTCCCTTTCACCTTTTGGTCCGGCCCACCCGGACTGGCTCGCCTGCTTTCCTTCTGTCGTGAAGCAGTTTCTTATCGCAAGAAGCGTGTTATATTAACAAGCCCTGCGATCCAGTCCGGATGGGCCGTTCCAAACGGAGACAGGGCACTGCGTGTTTTTTTTTTTTGTATTTCGCTTTCACTTTAAAGTGAAAGCGCGATGCAAAACTAAACCGCGGGAATGGCGATCGCTTGTTTTGCAATGCTACAGGGGGCATCAACGAAATACAATACTTCGGCTGAGATTCTTTTCCGGTGGTTACGCTTGGTCAGCGCTCCCCTTCGCTTTCCTTTCTTTGTATTGCTTTTGGTTTTCTTTGTCATGTCCATGTCAAGGAACACGGAAGAGAGAGGAGGGGCCGGCGGGATAGACGAGTTGTTGGAGTTACTTCTGCGAGCTTCACTCGCCTCTTAACACAGTGTGTAGGGATGCTGATAAAAACAAACAGCATAGACGAGTGCGCCCTGATTTCGCACCATTCACCGACGGCGCAGAGAATAGACCCAAAGGGCGGGATAACAAGGTTGTGACCATCCAGGAGCCGCCATTGGGACCGAGTTTCCCTTATTGGATCCATTGAGTCCGCCTGAGGAGCCCCCAGAGCCAGGCCCGCAGGGCTGTATGTACACCGGGCCCTGCCTACCGATTAGACCCACGTACTGTGCGCGCCTGGGGGACGGGCTGCGGTTAATTGTTTCTTTTATCAGGGAGTGTTGGATCGGGGGGCTTATAGCGATGTCGGTGCAAGGGGCTCGGGCGGGTCACGGGTGCCTTGGCACAGGGCAGCCAGTGAACATGTTCAGTGCTGACTGTGAGCCAACAGCAGTTCTGGACATGTCACACGTGTGTGCTAACACCAGCCCCATAGTGTACTGAGTGAGTGCAGCGAGCGAGTCCAACTTTCTGCAGGAGGATTTCAGGGGACGGGAAATTAAACCCCTGTCTACAAGAAACTTGAGTACATTCCCTCTTGAAATTTACGAGGACCAAGGGCTGCGGATCGTCCCTCGCCATGAAACATAGCTTTTCTCAAATGTCCCATGTGACCGGGCTAGGCCAGTATTTGTTAAATAAGTCATCTGGCTTAATAATGTGTAATTAGAGTACTTAGTTCACTGAGCACCTGCAGACATCTCATAGACCTCCTGCAGGAAAATAACTTTGCTCCTTAGGGACCAAATGTAGCTCCTGCCGACACCCACTTAGCTCCATAGATGTAGCTCCTGCAGACACCCCCTGGACACCTGCAGGCACCCCGCTGACCCTCAAAAGACACCAATCCGAGCCCCTAAGGGATTTGAGTGATGCTCAGGGGCACATCACACAGCTCGCTAAGGCACCTCGCTCTGAAGATTCCCCACTGATTCCTGAAAGACACCCGTGGACCCTCCTGGAGGGACCCCAACAAACCAGCACCCCCAGACCCGCCCACTGATCTCCGAAAAGCTGCAGCACTGGCAACACGCCGTGCTGCAAAATAATCATCTTCCCTTCCTTCCTCACCGCACCTTCCCACCTTCCATCCACGTCTCCTTCTACCTATTTCTGCAAACCTTTCTGCCGCCACCCTGTGACCCATCTTCCTTTTCAATCATCCCCCCAAATATCTCTCTTCTAGCTCTTTTGATCTCTCCCACGTATCATCACCAGCCCGACTTTCGCTCTTTCCCATCGCTGCCCCCTTCCTCCTCCTCCCCCGCCTTTCTCCTTTCCCGCCCATCTCTTCCTCCCCTTTCCAAAATCCATCCCTGGCCCCCTTCCTAGTTCCACTGACAGATTTTCTTCCCCTCCGATAACATTGCACCATCTCGCTCTCGTTCCCAATGCTTGTTGTTTACAAGCAGGGAGAAGTGCCCAATCTATTTTCCTTGCTGGAACCATCGCTTTGAGGTCTCGGCTAGACAGCACTTGCACTGTCTCTTTGAGACATTTTGTATCTACTATGTGGGGTTAGAGCCTACCCAGAGGCTTCCCATTTGCTGACTGCATTGTCACTCTCCCATTATTCTTTCTCCTCATTTGTCCATGGCATGCATTTGTCATGGCTCACGCTGTGTTTACCACTCCCAAAGAGCAGGGACTAAGTACAATATAAATACACTGATTACCATTTTAGTATGCGTTTGAGTGACTACTGAAATATTTTCAAGTAACACGCTTACAATATGTTTGGGTTAACTTGAGGTTTAATTATGAACACCTCCTCCATCAGCTACCAGGCAGCAACTGACTAGAAAAGAACTTCGGACTACAAACATTCCAGATTCCAATGAACTAACAAGAGTAGATAGATGTATGTAAACACCACACATCTTCCTTCTAATAACAAAAGTATGAATTACAGTGTAGTGTGGCATAAGAATTGCATGTAATAACATAAGTACATAACATTTCAACAGTATGTAGAAATCAAAGAATGGCTCAAATAAATGCCTACACCACATAGTCCTTCAGATACATGGGCACATGTGTTTTGCGAACACTACGCCTCGGGTGTGAATTATCAGAGACATGTGAATGAATATTCAAATTATTGTCAGAATTACACGTGAAAGAATAATTGTTAAGAATAGCAACACGGTTAAGATTCCAAATCTTGCCATTTTCTAACGTCACAGAATTTTTAAAACACTTAATGACACGCATGGGAGCAGCAAATTTAGACCAAGATAAAGCTCCTACAGGAGCTTTTACACGCACCATATCTCCTACTTTAACAACAAGATCTTTAACATTTTTCCTTTCGTCGTAATTTAATTTTTTTTTAAATTGAAGTTCTTCTTTCCTTATTCTCCAAGGACCAATACTATTGTCCTTAATTTCTTTACTCCAAAACATTCAGGCAGGACATAAACTGGTGTTAGGAGTACTGCCTTTAAACAACTCAAATGGTGACTTACGTGTGGATGTATGTGGAGAAAAACTATGAGCCAAAATACATTTTTGAAGTTCTTCCTTCCAGTTAAGAGAGTTAACTCTTGAGAGCTGAATATTCTCCTTTATCACCCTGTTGAACCTTTCTACTGCTCCATTAGTTTCTGGATGATAAACTGAACATTTCTTGTGTACAATTCCACATGATAATAGAAATTCAGACATAATACCAGAACAAAATTGAGGTCCATTATCAGACAACAGAGTTTTTGGAAAACCCTCTCTCTTAAAAATATCTTTCAAAAATGAAATCACACAAGAGGAAGAAACATCAGAAACAGAAGATATCTCAACCCATCTAGAATAGAGATCAATTAGAACAATTAAATAGGGAGTGCGATGTTCACCACTAAGAGGACCTACAATGTCAATAGCAATGTCTTCCCACGGACCATTGGGTAAACTCCTACATACCATAGGAGGAGTCCGAGTTGTGAGAATCTTATCACTCACCCTGCATTGCAGACACACTCTTACTTTACGCTCAATTTCAAGATCTATTCCAGGCCACCAAAACGAAGACCTAAGCCTTTCTTTTGTTTTCACAATTCCTAAATGACCCTGATGTGCTTCCTCTATCAACCTTTGCCTAAGAGAAGGAGGTACTAGTTTGGTGCCTCTCAACAAAATGTCCTTGTCAACAGATAATTCTTCTCCAACCAAATGCCATACCTTAGGCAGAGAGTTATCAAAAGAAGATTTAGAATTAATCATGTTCATGACTTTAACAATTTCATCATCCTTTTTGATTTCATCCTTCCACTCAATCTCTTGTATAACTCCTTCAGTGACCTCACACACATTAACTTCATCTTCCAAAAACTCTTCCTCAAACTTTTCTTCATCAAAATCACAGACTAAACGAGAAAGGCAATCCGCAGACGTGTTTTCAACACCAGGAAGATGTTCAACTGAAAAACTAAAATCTTGTAATCCAATAACCCATCTCCTAATTCGTGATGAAATAAAGTCTAAACCCTTCTTTGTAAAAATTTCTTTCAACAGCTTATGATCCGAGCAAACTTTGAAATGCAGACCCCAAAGGAAATTTCTAAATTTATCGAGAGCCCAGAAAATAGCCAACGCCTCTTTTTCAATTACAGAATAATTGTTTTCTGCACCCCGCAAGCTTCTTGATGCACATGCAATCAATTTTTCTTTTCCATCTTTATGCTGTTTTAAAATGGCACCTAATCCTTTACAGCTTGCATCAGTTACTACAATGGTCTCATTACTTGGAACAAAAGCTTGTAAATTGGGTGCATTCACTAAGTTTTTTTTTTTATTTCTTCAAATTCATTCTGACATTCATCTGACCAACTAAATTCTTTGTTCTTCCCAAGTAAACTTCTCATATTGCACGATTTACCTGCCAAGTTATTCACAAACTTCCCATAATATTCAACCATGCCTAAAAAAGAAACAACCTCTTCTTTGTTCTTTGGAGAAGCTACATTTAAAATTGTATTTACTAACTCTTTTTTTAGGAACAACTCCTGATGCAGATATACAATGACCCAAATAATTTACTTCATGTACCGAAAATATGAGACCAGCAACTTCTAATCTCTTTAAAACTAATCTTAGAGTCATATCATGTTCCTCTTGATTACATCCAAAAATAAGCCAATCATCTTGATAACATTTCACATTTTTGATACCTTTCAAAATTGAGGCCATCATTCTTTGAAAAACTGACGCAGCAGACACCAAACCAAACTGCATCCTCTTATACTTTTTTTGTCAAATCTGTTTTTATTATTTCTGAAGAATACACACTTCGGCAGCATACATTACATACAGAAGTTCGTGAGCATGTGCAGATTGATAATCCGTACTTGTGCCTATGGCTACTTTGATGTAACATGCATTCGAACTGTGCATCAAACACTGCTCGCTCTGGAGCTCACTGCGTTATCTTTATCAGTCCTGGTGCAGTCTCTAAGGATTGACAGGAGCGACCTTGTGTCAACCACCTAGTCGTACATGCAGACTTATGCCGCCCATTCAGTTCAGGTATTGGAAATAGATGACTGCATCCTCTTGTACTTAAAACCACCCATGGGTGTGATGAAGGGCGTTAGATCCTGAGACTCCTGCGTCAGTTCAATCTGATGATATGCTTGAGTGAGGTCAAGAGTTGTAAACATTTTCGCTTCTCCCAAAGAAGATAACAGTTCATCAATGTTAGGGGGGAGGGAATTTGTCAACTACAACTTCTTTAAGAGATCTTAAATCAATACAGAGCCTAATATCACCATTGGGTTTGTTGGCAATAACGACTGGCGCCAACCATTCACATGCCTCCACAGGAGTAATTATACCCTGATTTTGAAGTTTAGTCAATTCTAGTTCAACCTTTCCTTGAACAGCAATAGGTATTCTTCTCACCTTAGCTACCACTGGAACAGCATTGTTTCTCAACTTAATGTGATGTTTGTAGCCCTTGAGACACCCTAAATCATTCCTGAACAACTGGGGATATTCACTTACAAATTCATTAGCCTCTGAACCTATCTCATGGATCTGTATTTGAGGGTCAGCATTAGGGTTTAACATGACACCTAAAAGGCGCTGATGTGGCCATCCAATTAAACTGTCACCAACTTTTGACACATACATTTTCCCAACAATGATATTGCTTTCTATTTCAATACAAGCATTAAAATATCCCAACATGCTTATGGGTTGACCTCCATATCCACCTGGTTTTATATCCATTCTGCAAAGTTTGTTTTTCTTTTGAAACCACCTGGCATATGTTTCACTTGAAATAATAGAAATATGCGAGCAAGAGTCCACTAACAAGAGTAGATAGATGTATGTAAACACCACAACTACTTTCTTCTTTCTTGAAAAGCCATTGACACTCTTGGTCCTGTCCTTATCTCCTCACGTTTGCTGTAAATTCCCAGACTGGGGTCAAGTGTCAGACCCCGCCTTTCTTCGCTTGTTTTGTTTTGTTTTCTTTCCTGCCTGCTCCCTCTGCCCCATGTCCGACATGCATTTGCTGTCTTGTGATTTTGCGCCTCATTGTTCACTTTATCGTCCGGTTGTTTAATTTTATGAAGTACACGATGCTCTGAATTCAGCCCTCCCATAAAGAGGATTTACCTTCCTTTTACTGCTTTGTCCTAATACACCGGCCGGTGGAAATACTTCAATTGAATTTCTTGTGATTCCTCACATTACCTGACAAGTCTTCTCATCTACTGCCACTCAGCGATAAATGCATTTTCCCCTTCGCATCAGTGGACGGCTTCAATAAAACATGTGTTAAAATCGCTTAGCCCCGGTTTTTATCTGATAACTTTTAATGTGCTCCCGAAGCAGCTTTACCTGAAAAATCCAAACGCAAGCAGAAGGAAACTTTTGGGGGTTTTGCTTTTCGCAGCGCCTTTGGAGAATCATTTAACGAAAATGATAAATGTATTTTCTCTGTAAGGCGGAGTTAGTTTCGTTGTTAACAAGGACAGAAGGCACAGAAACCACATGTCACATTTAGAGTCCAGCTTTCCACGGAATGAGGAAAGTCTGTGAGGGGGGGCGGGTGGTATTCAGAGGAACCACAGGTGCCCAGACACTCAATAAAGAAAGCAGGGGGTTAAGAGGAACAGAGACTATGAAACCAATAAATAAACTTGCAGTCACTTAAGAATGCCCAATAAAGTCTTCCCTTAAACCATGCATATCGCTAGTCTTTCAATGCACAGCACACTTTACAATCGCCTATCTGCTGAGCACTTTTGGTGAACTTGACATAGACAAGTGAAAGTAGCAGTAACATTTCCTACGAAACGTATGTTATATTTATTGATTATAAACCAATGTACACTTATAATACAAAAGATACAAAACAATTTGTGGTCCATAAGGGTCCTTTCAAAAAATCATATTTCATTTGCACCATTGCTGGTACTTCGAATGGGACAAAAGATGCTGCTCGACCTTAGTCTCAGCTTTAACGACTGAAAAGCTGTATACAACTTCTCTGTGTATTATTATTTGAAGCGAAATAGCCTCCATTGAGCTTTTCTTTAATTTTTCTGCCTTGGTTGAGCAAATACCACTTCCGAGTTTGCTATCCCACAAGGCTAAAGAATGAAGAAAATTAATTTGCAAGCTTCTGCCTAGTGCAAAGATTCAGTGGGATTTTATCCATTAACCACAGTCAAAAAGAAAAGCAGCGCAGTTTGCACATATTTTCTAAAATGAACAAACTAAAAGAAAATCAGTGACCTCTTCTTATGGCCTGGCTTGGTGAATACCACTTTCCACATTATCTATTACACACGCAGTTTGACTGAGTTGTGTCAATTAAATGTTCTTGTTTTTTTTGTGCCAGTGGAAAGTTTCTGTAGTGAGCCTCTTGGTTTCATGAGACTTGCGTTAAGGGGAAAATGTGAATTTAGGGGTGTGCTAGCCTGCACTGTCCCTCTATCTAAAATTTACACACAACAAAAATTTGAAATTAGTTTGATATATGTGTTGGCCTTGCTTGTACAAAATTCATTTTTCTCCGTTCCCTGATACTCACGCACCAAATGGGAAATTAAATGAATTAGCTCCGGTTTTTTTCTATCAGTGAAAGGTTTCTGTTTGTTAGCTCCTGAGGGAGTAAGATGCATACACACTGTTTGTATCCAATTAGATTGTCCGTATGCGTTCAAATATGCAGAGCTTTAAGTGCGCTGGGTCTTTTCAGTGCTCAGCACTGGCAGTTCTAATGAGCAGGTGCTGAGACGGATTCCTATTAGGCTTTCCATTTTTGCCCTCACCCTCAGGGTGAAAAAAATCTTACCTCTGCTGCAGTACTACCCTTCACTGCCTTTGATATAACTTCAAAGAGACTCGTTCTTTCACAGACTCAACATTTAAAAACTGAGGCATGTTCAATATTATACACAATGAAGCCATAGTTTTTGCTTATTTATCTTATGCAACTAGCAACCACTGGCAAAGCCAATAGCCCTGACTTGTTGAAGGTGTGATGTTACATTTTGTATTACATATCTGGATGCAATGACAGAAGCAGCAAAATACCAGGCGGGCCGCACATTATGCTCAGGACTGGTTTTTAGCTTGCATGTTTTATTACATCGGCCACACCCCTTTGAGAGTCCTCCTCCCCAGTTTTTTCATTCCACTTAAAGCCCTGTACATACGGTTTTTGGGATGTGCTGCTCAACATACAAGATGCGTGAAAGTGGAATTTGTGATTTTGCCAAGGCAAGATTTTGCACAAGTCCACACATTTTCAAAAGCTCAGTAAAGCATCCTGAAAAACTGATATTTATTTATTGGGGACTCACTCACCTTGAAGTAGACGTGTTGTTTACTTTCTAGTTTCATATTTTTAAGGTATATTAAATAACCACATGCCTAACTAATGGTCTCTGCTGAAAAATACACACATAGTGACACCATGTCATGTCGGTGTTTACAAATATGTACCGGATCCGAACACTGGCACAAATTAAACACTTCATGATGCATTTTTAAATAACAGCAAAACTAATACCACACCACAGTGCTAAAAATATATAGTGTGGTTACAGATGGAACAGTACTTCGTAGTAGCGTGCTCCTTGGTACCGGCCATTTTGGGTGTTGTAGCAGTGTAGCCCAATAAAGCCAAACAAGGCCAGTGCTCAGTTGCAATGGGACATACTTTAAAACTCCTGATTCAGCATTATGGTGAATTTGCATTCTGGGAGCACGAGGAAGACCTGTCTGGAATATGTTACGGATCTTAAACCCAACGGAAGGTATAATATCCCTGAGGTGGAGTTTCAAACAGGGTTACACATGAGATGCCTGCCTGTCTTACGAATCTGGCTCCACTTCATCAGTAAAACATATTTTTTTCTTTAAATAATCACTCCACTGCAAAAAAAAAAAGGCATTTACAATGCAAATAGCTCCAACTCCGACAAATGCAAGACCTATTGCATTGCAAATGCCTGTTATATAAGTAAGTATGTTACCAGGAAGATCCAGTATGAGCTGACTAGGTTTCTGACCAGGTTTCCTATCCCTGTTGGCTGCTATGATGGCAGTCTGGTCTCCTCCTAAATCAGCAGCATGATCCTGTTTCCGAGTAAGTTGCCACATATCCGGTGGCAGGATCATACCAAAAAACATATCAATATCAGCTAAGGTCATGACACAGGAATCAATGGCTGCCTGTACATCATCATAAAATACTCTAGGGTTTTTCCGTATGTCTGGTAAGGAGGCTTTTAAAGTGAGTACATCTGTCCTTTTCCAGGGCGTATATATCCAATTGTACAAAAAGTGGGCTCTGGTATTGGGACTATTAGGGTCATCATTATCTGCATTCCCTCTTCCAGGAATGAACTGTGGCGCGGCTTCCCTCATGGGTCTTATTCGAGGAGAGGAAGAAAGTTCATTACGATATCCAATTATTGTTGCTATATCAGTGTTAACTCTACTTACAGGGAAGACTCCTATCTGACACTGTCGATTTTAATAGCTCTAACTTCATCGGGACCATTGTGTCCTGTAGTCCTCTCCCATTAAACTATAAGTTGATGAGAAAGCTTATTTACCAGACAAAGAAGCTCGCCCTTTGAAAAATCCTGTATCTGATCTATCATTTCTTCTACCTCCATTTCTAAGTTACTTCACTATTTTAATACTATCAATCTTCTTGCGTCCTGACGCAACAGAGGTACAGTAGAACGAAGAATTTGAGGGGTCGAGACAGATGCAGAAAGTACGGGATCATCAGTCATTTCATGTGCAGTGGCCTGGGATGGGGGTGCAGTGGCCTGGGATGGAGGGGGTAAGGGATGTACCGGTACTGGTTGGAAAATAGGGAGCTGGACAACCGCGGGCAAAGGAGGTGGAACCGGAGGTACAGGGGGAATGACATTTGGTGGTCCAGGGGGAAGAGGTACATATGGGGGCCGTTCATCAATATCTGAATCCACATCTTCTTGGTGGATTTGTGCCATTACTGTCGGTCTGACTATATATTCCTTAGATATTAGCAATCTATGCTTTAGATCTAAAGATTCCTTCTTCTCCTGAACTTCCTTATCCTTCAATTTATTATACTTCTGATGCTCTGTCTTTTCTTTCTTGTTTCCTGTGTACTTTCTGCGCCTTGAGCTGCCGCTCCTTTACTTCTTTCCTCCACATGCGCAAACTGTCAAACATAGCTGGCCTAACTTTCTTTAAAAACAATCGTTTCTCTAAATACTAGAGTTTGTGAGGGTCCATTGTTCCCTCTAAAGGCCATTGCAACTGGGAATCCTCTTTTGTATATTTGTTCCACAATGCATTATACATGATGGGACAAATATATAATATTTAATGTACATCTCAAAATTCGGCGTACCTTCTGGTGGCGCCGGCTGATTTGCTTCCAAAATGCTCTGCTTATCGCAGTAGCAGCAACAAAACTTCCAAAGTGTGCTAAATACAGGCATGTTATATAAGATATAAAAAATGTATAAACAGAGAGAAATTAAAAAAATATTCTCACATTACCTGTAAGAAAAAATGTTAAGCAATATAGCAAGTTCCAAAACAGATTCCAAAACAGATTGCAATTAACAAAAAGAACTGGTTCAATACAAATCTACCTTATTCGTAGTCTTCAACTCCCACCTGTCGATCCTTCCTGATCCAAAAAAAATGACCATCCGAGGGCCCAGTCAAGGTTAGCAGCCACCAGGACGATCGGAGTCAGAGAACTGAAAAATCACCTTGGACACGAGAACTAGTCTCTTCAGGTGGCGCGCTCCTCAGTGAAGTTCGTCTCACTGACACGATCTCCTTCCCTGGTCCGACTGCAAGCATTTGATGGGACCCCACATTGGGCGCCAGTTTGTGGAGGCAGATTATTGAAAACCCACTGGTGCAGGGTCACCCTTAGTCCACGGGTTCTTATCAAGTAAGGAGGAAGCGACACTGGAGTGAAGTACAAACCAAGGGTCATTTATTAGCATTCATAAATAGGGACTCATCCGACAAACACCATAGAGATACTCTAGGAGGAAGCACACCGAACAATGGTTACATGGGTTTTTATAGCAAAAGATCACAAACAAGGGACGCCCAGAGGTAAATAGAGCTTTGGGAAGAACACACAAATGAAGTCACGGTAATAATCGACAGCCTTAGTGTCTTGTGCAATTGTCGCGTCCTAAGGCCGGACAGGAAAGTATGCTATCTGAGTAAACTCTACTTGAGGCTTTACCATTGTCCGAAAAACCCAGAGCAGACGCCAGCTGTTCTTTTGCGCTGACTCTGCATTTATACACAGCCTTCAATGCCCCAATCTAGATTCTTTACTCATGTTTATACAGATGTGGTGTCCAGGATAGAGCCATGCTGGAAGTAGGGCAGGGTCGAAAAACGGGTGAGGCATAGCTTTAATCAAAAAACAAGAGAATCAGATTTTACATTTCAACACACGCCTATTCTCCTATCCGCTATTATGAACTGATCTCTGCATGGACTCTCCAATGGGAGCTGTAGGACCTAACCCATCAATGTCATAGTATATAAAAGATAAGAAACATAAACTAGATTATAACAAAGCGAAATAGTGCTGGAGGGCCTAAACATCAGTTAAGTATACAATACCTCACTGAGGGCACCCACCTCTGTGGATTCTAGGTCGCATGTTCTAGCTTACCGGGGAAGGGAGAGGGGGCAAGAAGGCAACCCATCTACCAGCAAATCAGATCAAGCATACATGTTCATCGGGATAGGGCCTCCCCTCAAAGGAGAACCAATTAGTGTGGTCCACTCTGGGTCTCTGTGCCGCACACAGAAGGGTGGCTCTATGTGTGACACCAAAGTCTCCAATGCAGTCACCTTTCAGCCAAAAATGATGGCTGTTTTCCCATGCAGTCTTGAGAGGTGCCCTCGGCTCCACCAATCTTTGATGTCTTGCTCCCAGCTTCTGTCCCCGAGTCGTCTTGCCGGCTGTCCCAGGCCTCTAGCACCTCTGCCCGGAGTACCACCAGTGGGCGTTGTCTTATCCCTCGTGCATCGTTCCAAGTTAGAGCCCACTTCTCCAACCTGGCCCACACGGTAACATCTCTCACCGATATCACAACCGTTGGGATCACTCCAGAGCACCATCGCATTTCCATCTGTCTCTACGCCAGTACCAAGGCCAGGTCCACAAATTTGGTATTGACTTTGTGCACAATTGATCTGGGGAACAACCCCAAGAGGCATACCTCTGCTGTGCACAAGATTGTAGAGTCTAACATCCTGTTGAGCGTGGCAATTGCCGTGTCCCAGAATGATCGCAATCGGGGGCATACCCAACAGGATTTCGAACCAACAGCCTCTTGCTCTGGCTCCGCTCGACCGTCTCTTAATCCACACATTTATCCTACTCCTATCTCTTCATCCTGGCACAACAAAGGCTGCTGAAGTATCATAGATGCTGGGAATGTGGCTGATGGCGAAATAACGGCTACTGCAAGACCGAAACCAGCTGAAACAGGGACGCCACACCTGGGGCCTAGGCGAGGCCTGCATCCCGACGGTAAGAGGCAGAGTGGCCTTGGACGAAACTGAAACCCTGGCTTACACGCAGTAACAGAGCCGGTGGTGCGCCGCAGTCTTCCCACCCACTGTTGAAGGCGGAGAGGTGCGGGAGAACCTGGGGTGGGACTTTGGCATTCTCCAGTGGGACTATGACACCTAGGGCTGACGCGGTACCCAGGCCTGCCCGACCCAGAGGAAGAGCAAAGCCTCCTGGCAGAGTCAGGAGAAGCTGGGACATCACGAGTGCTCCAGCATTAAATGTTGTGAGAGGCTCCCTCCCCCTAGAGTGAAGGCAGCAGACGAGTGGAGAAGATCATCACTGGTGATAGGGGGATATGCGCCAGCCTTCCCTCCAACCTTATATCAAGGGTACCAAGGTGAACCTCTGATGCTGCCACATGCCGAGACCTAGGCGGTAAGGTGTGGGAGCGACGGGACAGGGCAGATCCAGAGGTTGAGTGACATGGCTGATGGGAGCAGAGGACGACAGGGCTGTGTCGCATGCAGCAGCACCGTAAAGTGAGCCCGGTGGGTGGCTTTGGCTGCAGCCCATCTGGCAGAGGTAGCAGTGCGGTGGATGGCCCGAGACCATAACCAGCGACGATTGAGGATGCTCGCTGCGGGCCTGGCGGATATTTCTTTGGTGGTTCGCTGCACTCCTGAGCAGGGGCTGATCTTGAGGAGTGGAGGGAGCCACAACACCCCGACTGCTCAGATGAGAGCGGAGGACTCCGAGAGATGCACCCTCTGATTGCCGACCGAGCCACTGGGTTCCCTGTAGTGTCATAGTAGTGGCCCAAGCCCTGGCATGGCGGATGTAGCCTCAGGACATGATCACAAACAATTATCTAATTGGGACTCACACCCAGGCTAGATGTAATCCACTCGGTAGATGCGACGACCCACCCTGGCGGGAAGTCCTTGCTCCATGGTACCCTAGACCACTCTGGAGCCACATGACTCCTTGGCCAGACACCTCTACAATAATCACGGAGGGAAACCAGAGGTACAGAAGAAGCTAGGGGTGTAGCACACCTTGGCCTGAAAGCACATTGACACCTGGATGCTAAATCAAAGGGATCAAATAGACCCTAAGTTATGGAGAGATCTCTCGCCTGTAACCATAATACGCCTCACCCGACTGGACGACTCCCATAGGGCAATCATTCAAGAAACTCTCCCCAGCGGAAAACCGGCAACCAGATCAGACACACAAGGACATCCATTGCGATGATCACCCACATCCAGTCACAAGAAAGAGTGACATTTCATCTTCGGGGCCTCGGAGGAGAGCGACGCAACAGACAGAGGGGACCCTTTAAAGAAGCCCTATAAACTAGGGTGAAGACTCCCTACTGGACACCCCCGACATATACTAACGGGAGGTTACTGGTATCCACAGGCTCAAAATGGCCAAGGATAAATACTCCAGGCAACTGAAGCAAGGCAAGATGGACAGATACACCAAAACGGTGGCCCCCCCAGACGGGCACAGAGGAGGAGTCTGCTTGTTTTCTGGATAAAGCGGTGATCCTATGGGCCATCCACACTTCAAGGGAGACTTTAGAGAGCAAGATAGGTAAAGTCATTAATCTACTCCACCAGGACATCCAGAAAGTTTCCGTGAGAATTTTGGAGGTGGAAGATGTGACCCATACTATACTTAACAAAGTCACGGATCTACATACCCTGAAGGATGTGGCCTGGAGAGTTGATGACACAAAGAATCCTGCAAGAAGGAACAACTTACGATTTGTGGGACTTCTGGAAGGGGCTGTGGGCCCAGTCACAGGGTCCTTTCTGGAGAAAATGCTAAAAGACTTACTTCCTGAGGCGCAATTTTCAACCTGTTTCGTGATAGAGAGGGGGTGCAGAGCTGTCAGCGCTAAACCACATACGGGAGCACCTCCAAAACCCCTCATTGCCTGTTTCCTTAACTACCAAGATAGAAACATGATCCTGATAGAGGTAAGAATAAGGGGAAAAATCAGATGCAAACAAGCCAAAATAATGGTTTTCCCCGACTACTTACGAGACATACAGAAGCAAAGGCCCACATTTGACTCCGTCAAAATAAAACTCAGAGCGATGAATATACAGTGCATGCTACTGTTCGCAGCTAAACTCAAAGTGATATATGAGGGGAGAACCATCTTTTTCCGCACGCCGGAGGAGACCTGGACATGGATAGAAAAATGTCAACCCATGAGACCTGAGCGTTCGGACCAGATTCAACATGCTGCTGGCTCGCAACGTGACACTCTACCCAAACCCTAAAAAAATTATTCATCGTCTGGAGTCAATTTTAACAATAAACACAAGAGAATCCTCCTGATACCTTGGAAATGCCTTTCACAACCTGGCCTATCCTCAGATACAGAGGCCAGCAAGACTCCGAGCGTGAGAAGGAAATCCAGAGGAACCAGCAAAGGTGATGTCACAGATTTTTCTGATCAAGTCCAGTCCACAGATTCTGATGTAGACCGTCCACTACTGTTGTCCATTGTTAACATGGAAATGGGAGCATCAACACACGCACCTAGTGAAACTGACCCAACTGCACAGAGAGCGGCGAGAATTGAGTGACAGGGCCTTGGTGGAGATGTCGACCCCCTGACTCACCACCTGAAATGTTTGGAGAGACGAAGCCTTGTTATAGTGAATAGTGTTTATTATCATTACTATTTGTTTTTTCCACTCCTCTATTCCCCAGGTTAAAATTAAAGTGGGAGGTTCCTAGTGTTTAGAGGGGAAGGAGGGTGTTTTTCAGGGGAATGGGTGGGGGACAGACCTCTCTGACCTGCCTGCGAAACAGTTGTCACGTCGACGAATCAAAGTAAGTGCTTGTGGGAGAGTGGCGAGAGAGGGGGGGTTGGACTTTTCAGTTGGGTAAGGGGGACAGGATAGTGTCACACAAGGACTAATGCAGACAGGCACTTTAACACAAAGACTAAGATGTCTAAATATAGAGGACGGAGAACACAACACTGTTTAGATGAATGAGACCGGCAGGGCTGACCAAGAGGGTTATTTCCTACTGTCATGAAATGTTAACAGGCTGGGGAATTAGATTAAACGTGGCATGGTCACTAATTGCATCAAGTGGTTAAAACTTGACATACTCCTTTTACAAAAAATACACCTCCGCATACACTGCGGATTTATAGGTAGAGGTACATATAGGACTTTGGCCCATGCAGGGTTCACAACGGGCTCCAGAGGTGTAGCAATCCTAATTGGAAAAAAAACCCCACCATTTCAGATAGAGAAGACATGGAGAGATCCCAATGGGGCGTACGTAGTGGTGAAAGGGCTTTGGGGACAGCGAGATGTAACCCTGGTCAGTGTATATGCTCCCCCACTACTACAGAAACACACATAAGATAAGTTAACAGAGATATTACTAGAGACAGGTTCCCTGTGTCATATAATTGGAGGAGATTTCAATGACGTGTTAGACCCGTGCACTTGACTGCACAAACCTAGGTTCCCCCTCTTGGAGGAGAAACAACATTGAAGGAGTTCGTAAAGACTCTCAGCCTAACGGACTTATGTCATCTCTGTCACCCATCAACCCAAGCATACTCTTATTATTCTGGAGCACATAGGGTAGTCTCCAGGCTCAGATAGGGGGAATAGAAACCTCGCCCGGGGCTTTAGGATCATTCTGGGGAAGGGTAGAAGTTAAATGCCTGGGAATTGCACGACTAAAGGTTGGCCCTTGAAATTGTGGGCACTGAAGAAAACGTAGACTCTGTGTCCTCTGCTATTACACTATTGGAGGCATACAAAAACGGTGCTTAGGGATAGAGCGCATAATGTAATAGCACATAAAAAAGCACAAGAAAATCAGAGACATCTAAGAGATAGAGGCGCGATTACTACAGTTGGAAACTCTGCCTGTGGGCAACTGCTGACTCATCCATACTGCGTACCATTTAAATTCTCTGTAGAGAATACCAGGTGATGGCTCACCAGGAGGCAAAAGCCACACTCCAGGGAACCCAACGGTACTTATGACACGGGTGATGAGGCCGGAAGATTATTGACATGGCGAAGTAAGAAAGAGGTTGAGGTGAGATGGGTGCCTGCCATAAATGGGGATGGGAGCACCATGTATGAGACAGCTGAGGATATTGCTCAAGAATTTGCCAAATATTACGCTCCTTTCTATAAAGCACGGCAAATGGCAACTACTTCACAGATAGAAACAAATCTTGAAGAGGTGACTGTCCCAAAACTGACACTAGATGACATGCAGATACTAGAAGAAGATATAACAGTAGCAGAGGTCCTGTCAGCCATAGGAAACCTCAAACCTGGAAAGGTCCCAGGGCCAAATGGCATATCTGCAAACCTTTTTAAAGGAACAAAGGGCTATTAAGCCCCTACCTCCTTAAGGTGCTCAAAGAGGCTAAAGACAATGGCACTCTTTCACATGACCTCCGGATAGCTACGATTGCGGTGATACACAAGCCAAGCAAACCCACGACTGTGGTTCATACCGGCCGTTCTCCTTGTTAAGTATCGAAACTAAAATCCTAGCAACGATCTTAGTCACAAGGCTTCTGAAAGAGTTCTCTGCCCTTATACACTAGGACCAGTCAGGCTTCATGCCAAAAAAGGCCACTAGATTTAATTTCTGCAGCTTTTACAACTTGCTTGAAACAATACACAGTAGGGAAGATCCACATATGCTGCTGTCCCTAGATGCTGAGAAGGCATTCAATGCCGTTCACTGGCCATTCTTACCTGGTGAAATTTGGGTTTGGTCCTCAGTTTCGGGCCTGGATTGACTTACTTTATAAAGCCCAGTGGCCCGAGTAAAGGTGAATGGTGAGTTATCAGCAGAATTCCCTATAGAGAGGGGCATGAGACAGGGGTGCCACCCCTGTCACCACTGTTATTTGCCCTAGTGCTGGAACCACTAGCATGCATCATATCTGCACACACATTTGCCTCTCGGGATTCAGGGAACGAGCAGATACCATTGACGAGGAACAGATTTCCCTTTACGGCGATGACATTTTACTATGTCACAAACCCCCAAACAACACTCCTAGAACTCTTTCACAGATTACAAACTACGGGCCACATGCAGGATATTGGATTAACTGGGACAAATCTAGCTTATATCCCGCAGCTAGATTTCTTGACCGCTGCGACATCCCGGGCAATTGAGGGTGGTCAGAGAGGGATTTAGATATCTGAGTATTTATGTGACTGTAGTCAAAAGTTGGCATGAGACAAAATATCCTTCTAATCTTATCAGAATTCCTCAAAGATGTGTAGAGATGGAAAATACTACCACTGCTGAAACTACTCTATGTGTTACAAAACACTTATCATAAAATCCCAGAGGGAATATTTGCCCAAATCGAAGGAGATGTTCGGACATTCCTTTGGAATGGGGTCCATCCCAGAGTGGCATGAGACACTTCACAACAAAATCAGTACAGTGGCGGTATTGCACTTCCAGACGTCAAAGCCTACTATTGGGCAGCCAATTTGATTGTAATTAATGATTGGGGCCACATGCCAGGAGATCACCCAACGTATGCCCTAGAATGGACCCTGTTCCAACCACATTCATATATGCATTATCTATATGGTGGGAAAGAGGTGAATAATTTGCTGCCAGCTGCACTGGCTAGGGTCGTAAAGTTGGAGCACACAAATTACATGGGAAACCCCCTATGTAAAGGGTCACGCCAGAGGAATTCAGAAAGCGACAGGGGTTTAAAGTCTGGGACAATCTAGGGATCTCTAAACTTGGGGACATTATAGAGGGCGGAGGCCTTATGCCCTGCAGCTTGCTCTAGAGAGAATACCACCTTAGTCCGACACAACACTATAAATACATAGAATTGTCACACGCATGACAGGCAGAGAAACTAGACATGGAAAACATACATACAAACAAAAAAAGGCAATCTCCTGGACCTATAGAACAATCACTAATAATAGACCGGAAACTTTAGCAAAATTGCGGGCCACATGGGAACAAGAGGTGGGAGAATTAGATGACCTAGATTGGGAGGCAGCTTTATGCATCCCAGGGAAGCTGCCATTAAATCAAGACTTCAATTGATACAAATTAAATTAAGGTCCATCACAGAGTCTAATACGACAGGGCCCGCCTCCATAGATTTGGCAGAGCTGACGCAGCAAACTTACTTTGGTGTGGGACAGAGAGACTGTCATATATACACACACATTCAGCGATATTGGCAGATGTTACTGACAGAGTTAAGTGAGGTATTGAAAGTGACGCAACCAATGAGCCCCAAATATATACTATTAGGAATTCTCACGGATAAAGATATCCCTAGAGCCAAAAACCTATTCACCAATTTAAGACTAGTGGTGGCAAAACGATACGTGGTCAAACATTGGGGTGCACCAGGATCCTCCACACTACCAGAATGGAAAAAGAGGATGGATCCTTATATGTCTGCCTAAAATGTTATCTATAGTGCGAGAGGGTGTCCGAGGAAATTGACCCAAATATGGAGTCCATGGCTCCGCGTTTGTAATATTGCCTTAGGTAGTGATACAGATGATCCCACCCCATACAGCCTTTGAACTGTGTGACGTAGAGATTACTGCCCTATGGTCTTGTAAATGCCCTAATAATATGTTTGGACTGTCGCAGACATCGATTGATGTCTACACGATTATTTGTACAGCTTTTTCCTGGTGCCTTTGACTGTATTGCTATGCATACAAGATTGATGACATTATGAAAATATCAATAAAAATATTTAACATAATGATCGCAATCCTGGGCAGCTTCATGTCGTATGTCCAAAATCTGCCCTTAGTGCCATGCACCTGGGGCAAGCCCTCGGCTCTCCTCCATACATGACCTGTCATTTTTGAGGGGTCAAGTAGGCCATATATAATTAAACTGAACATATTTTAACCTCGTATACCTTGAAATGCACTTGGGGCATTCCAAAACCGCACCCAATTCAGAGTACTGGAGGTCCCTTCCGAGCAGTGCCTCCCATCTCCCCACGTGTCCTCCCCAAGGGCGCCATGGCCATCTCCAACTGCACTCAGTAGAACCACTTCACCAGGTGGTGCGCAGTTCCCAGTGTTGCCAGTGCCTGAAGAACAGCATGTATCTCTGCCTCCTGTCGGCTATTGGTCCACAGGTCTCCA
Organism: Triturus cristatus; assembly: GCF_964204655.1. Classification (NCBI taxonomy): domain Eukaryota; kingdom Metazoa; phylum Chordata; class Amphibia; order Caudata; family Salamandridae; genus Triturus; species Triturus cristatus. The sequence goes on along the minus strand of NC_140585.1, from coordinate 747,736,784 downwards.
GACGTCAATACTGAATCATGATATTCCAGGAATTGGCCGGAAGTAACTCACACTGTGCCACCAAGTCCTCCAATGGGATTAGTGCTCCCAATTGGATCAGGCCCGCTGTCATTCAGTCAGATAACTTTTGGATTGGGGATGGAGCTTGCCTGGCCACAAGATGGCCGCTGCCTGGGCAAGCTCCATAAGCCGTCAAAGCAATCCATCAAGAATTGGCTGCATACGGGGGAGATCCCTTCAAAAACCCCCGATTAAATCTTGTACTAGAAGAACGCTTCCAGCTGATGTGTCCGGTGGCCTGAGCTTTGCTACTGAGGAGCCGATTCATCGTGTGATCGAGAGCGGCCTTGCCGGGGGTAGCTGCGGAGACTGCGGCCTTCGTGCTGCGGCAGCGCGCCCGCGGCGGCGGAGCCTGCAGATCCTTGAAGCTGGCAAAAGGCAATCGCTGCTGGAGGTACTTGATTGATTGGGCGAGAGTCGGTGAGGTTGAGCGCTGCACTGACTGGCCTGTAGGAATCAAGTTGCAGACCTGCGGGAGTGGAGCCGACATCCCGGTCTGTGAGGCTGGAGTGGAGCCCTTGAGGGAGATGGAGACCCGCCCCCGTGGCTGAGTCCTGGAATCACTGAGCTCGCAACCTGCCTACATGTTGATGCCACTGGTGGTGGCCCTACAAAAGGCCTAGGCGAGGTGTGTAGCCTTCTATACTGCTCTGAGCGAACCGCTTGTGAAGTACTGCCTCTGCGGTGTGACACACTCTGGGAATACCTTATTGCGGACAGGCGGAGTGAGCCTGGTCACTGCTTCCCAGATCCACGGCTGCCAACTGCTCATGTGCCTCGCGAGCTTTGCACCCTGATATCGTGGAGGAGCGACGCTGAGGCAATTGACAGGCCCTCCTCAGTTCCACGGAAGGCCATACTGTACTTACATTTGAGACTGTAGGTGCTCGCAATACGGTGCTAGGCTGCACTCAATCATGGGCAAAGTTGATAGATCACAGCCCAACCTGCAATTTAAGCAGCACAAATCATGGCATAGAGAGGAGAAGGCCGGGGCGCTTGCGACGGGGAACGCTGACCTAGCGGATGGAGCAGAAGGAGACATTCGCCATATCCTGTCAGCAATGCAGAAAAGCTTAAGTACCTTTGATGGGAAAATCGACTCCTTGGCATATAGCATGGACCACATGTCAGAGCGCATTGACAAACACGTGGAGCGCCTGGACATGGCCGAAAGGGGTCACAACTGGGAGGCCCGTCCTACTTGCGGCCAAACCCCAAGTGTCAGTAACCAATAACTTATGATCAGAAGAGGTGTCTGTGCCTGTATCTGTCTTTTCTGTGAAGGCTGTCTCCACTACAGCGCTCAATGCCGCTGCTCGCGCCCTTTGAGAGGAGAAAGGTTTCCCTAAGGAGGCCCTCCGAGATGGCCTTCTCAACTGCTTTCTAGGTTTCTGTACAGAAGCTTCGGGCCGGGCCTGGGATTATGGGAACGCTGTGCCTGCTTTATAGGCCTCCAGCCAGGACCACACAGCATCCGGGGTGTCACAATTTTTTTTTTACTGCTATCTAGGATGATCCAAAGTTTAGCATAGAACTTCAATGAATACTGTATACCATCCTTGCGGAGGGCTTTTGTGGCTTTCATGAATGATGCAGGTTGTGCTTGAATTTGGCATTAAAATCAGGGAAATCTAACACCCTACTGTTGTCTATCGCAAGAGGACCATTGGCACGGGCTCTCTGAAGGATAAGGTCCTGGTCCCTGTAGAGTAGCAGTTGTGCCACCACTGGGCGAGGGGGTCTTCCTGGCGCCAGTGGGTGGCCAGGCACCCAATGTGCCTTCTCCACGGCAAAGAAATGTGTGAGGTGATCGAGCACAACCTCAGTGCGGAGCCAGTTTTAAAAGAAAGTCACTATGTCTGTTCCCTTGGCCCCCTCAGGGAGCCCCTCTTCTCTAATGTTATCATGGCGGTTACGGCCTTCCACATCTTCTGCCCGCCGTTCAAGGGTACATACCCTGGCAGAAAGATTGTCCATTTTGCGAGACATCGCCTGCTGGTTATCTAGGATTTCACTGACTGAATGTTCAACTTCTTTGACCTGGTCCAGCAGTTTGTAGTGTTCTGCTTGTAGAAGGCCCAGGCCCACGGACAAGGCACTAATATCTTGTTGGATTATAGACTTGATGTCTGGAAAAGCGGCTAGCACTTGGTCCAAGTGTAAGTGGATCAAGGTATCAGTGGCTTTTCTATTTTCCATGCTCTCCGAGGGGTAATGTGAGGATACCCTCATCTCCGGCTGCATGACCCCCTGCTTATTCCTCCTTGTTTTTCCCATGGTATCAGCTGGCCCAGGGTGATGTCTGAATTAGAACAAATCTCATCGGGCTTGTGGGGATCACAGGCAAGGCAGGTCCAGAAATAAACACCTACCAAGTTGATAAGCACCACTCATCAGGGCCCCAAGGCATAACACGAAGGACGATGCATCAGGCTCCTGAGTACCAGTCTGGACTGAAAGCCCTCCCTGGTATGCCAACCCTGAGCCAAGCATCTGTAATGGTGTAGGAAGCCCTTGCTGTAGGCAAGGCCCAGAACCCAAGCTTACCAGTTACTGTGTGAGTTCAGTCAGTCGTGCCCCAGGCTCTGTCCTACAACACCCATGAAGAGTCGGGACAGCATCCAGGAGTAAGGTCCCTGGGCGGCTAGATTGCTCGTTTTTCTAGGGGAGAACCACCACTCAAGGGCACCTCAATAATTAAGGGCAAGTGCAGTCTCGGCCCGCGAATAGAGAACTGTGGATCAGACACCCCTCACGCTGGCTCTCATGGGCCCTCTCACATGCAGCACATTAAGGGTGACAGTCAGGGCTCCCCTTATCAAGTAATTGGCCCTTCCATAGTGCTGGCAGTACGTTACTAAGGCATGGTCTTGAAGGGTATCGCCACCAGTCCTCTGTTTTCACCTCCTGCCAGTACACAGGCAGAGGGCGCATCCCCAAGTGAGCCCCATTCCAAGGGGAATCTCAATGACATACTTGACACAACACTCAGCGCCAGGCCTTAGGCCTCAGTAATTTCTTTCCTGGGACTTCAGCAGGGCAGAGGACGTCTTTCCAGCAGTGGTAGCAGCTACAGACGGACAAACGACTAGCAGGCACCCACATCTTCTGAGTCCATGACCCAGCCTCACGCCTTCTCCCACATTCGACACACCGGGCCAGACCTTGGCCCTGAACTTCCATGCCGCCTAGCTGATCTCACCTCTGGGCAGCCTGTGCCCGACACAGCCCCAGCCTCTCCAGCTCTGGAACCACTGCGCAGGGTAAGGCGCCCTCAGCGGGGTTGGATGTCCGGAAAGACACCCACTCCTGGACCTCTGGTAGCAGCTCCGGCCCACTTTCACCAGCTTCAAACTTTGCGGCTACCGCTGAAGTTCACCACGCCAGTTGCACCGTCCAGCTTCTAGGCAGATTTGGCGGTCTTACAGCAGTGACATAAAGGGGGGGCCCTATCGTGTCGTCTTGCCCTCGGGCCTTCTGCAGTGGCGCAGCAGCCTTGGGACACAGACAAGCACAGCAGCTGTAAACTGGCAGGGTATGCCCAGACGTGGGCCCCTTACTCACTTCTGGATTTAAGCTAGCCTGACTGATGAAGGGTATTACTCCGAATCCTGTCCCAGAATGCTTGTTTCTGGTTCAGGGAAGACCTGGTTTGGCATTTCAACCTGGACTATTCCCATGAGGAACAAGGTCAAGACTGATTTGCATATGCCTGGGTCTGAACTGGGGTGGTGAAGTGAGCTAAAGAACGATGATGGATTTACCCAGATCTGTGACTGAGGGTGAATGTCTGAAAAGATTCATCGCTCCGTCCATCTCCTTGTTTTAACTTTGAAGGCCAACACATCCTGAGTGACAGCAACCCTTTTCAAGGTCAGCATCAATCTGTGGCGCAGATTTATAGATGACATACTCATCTTTTGGAAAGGGGAAAGGGAGGCTTGTGAGGAGTTCTGCTAGTGGGTTAACACACTAAATCCCTACCTATGCTTCTCACACAACGTTTCAGAAGAACCCCCTTTCCTTGATCTTGTGATCAGACAAACTGGAGACACACTACAAACCAGTACCTACAAAAAACCCACTGACAGAATCAGTCTGTTGTTGTATGGGAGTCACTATCCGAAGGACCTTAGGGACAATATACCCTCCCCTCCCCTGCTTGTCCTCTGATCCTCTTGGTCTCTAACCTTTGTTTTCTGTTTATCCTTTTATGCTTGACTTTTATGGTCCTTTACCTGTGTGCTCTCCATATCGAGAAGGTTTACTACTACTCTCCATCTTAGTAGCTCCTCGGTGGCGTTTGTATCCGCTCCTGCAGCAACTCCTGTAATCCTCTTGCAGAACTGGCTTGCAGCGGCACTTTATTCTACCAGTCTCATTTCCTCTCTTTGGCCATTTGACTCTAGGCGTGTTTCCTGGTAGAACAGGGGCTATTTATAGTATATCCTCTGTAGGCGATTAGTAAGAGAGAAATGCCATTGGTGTGATATATTCAGTGTTAGTTTATTTGTAAAGTCTCATTCCGTTTCTTTGTCTCCCTCTTCCTCTTGAATTTATCCAAGCTATAGTTCTGAGATGATCTTGGGCTCTTGGCATCATTCTAAATCAGTGTCTTTGGTGTCTTTTCCCTACCTCCATTTTTCCTCCGATTTCCAATCAACATATTATTCCATACCTTGGCTGGAACAAATGAACGATTGGGATTGTTGGCTGTATTCCTTCTGAGAATTACACCGTTATCTTTAAGTCCTGAGAATAAGTGTCAAAACTATGGTTTGCATGGCTATCATGCAAGTTACGATTTGGGAAGCTAACAATAACTTGTACATTTTTGTGTTTTTTTTTATTTTAATTTGTAACCATACCTGTACTTTAATGGGGGTTTTTTATAAAGAATTTCGAGTTTTTATTTAAAACATACTTTAAGGTTTTATAACTAATTCTGACCATAACTTAATTGACCTGAAAAATTTTTTCAGTCACTTTTTTTTTTTTTTAATAATGTTCTGAATCCAACTGCTATCGCTATTGAACCTCTGTTGTGCACAGCCAAATACTGGCTGCGGAATCTGGCCTGTGGCCAGGTCCAGTGCCATGGGCAGCCAAGTGGGGACATGTCCCATTCATTTCATTTTATTTAATGTTTTACCAAAATAATTTTTTAAGCTGCCTCTGCTCCTCATCTCTCAATCCCTTGCCACAGTAGCAATTCAATATTATATGCCCAATACTAAAGGTTCTGCCATTCTTTATTATTCCTACCCTTTACCATCGAAAGTCTACCCTGCATTCCAATGATCTAGCTAATGTATACAGAAAGTTAAGAATGGAATCCTTAAATAAATCTCAGCCACTGCTAATTACTCAGGCTGCATCTTAGTCCATCGCTATTTAGCACACCATGCGACCTGAGTGTGAAATCAGCCGTATGCAAATCAGTCTTGACCCTGCTGCAATGGAAACAGTCCAGCCTGAACTGCCAGGCCAGGTCCTTCCAGGACCGGAACACGAGCAACCCGGGACCGGCTTTATCCTAGCTAGTGCTCATCAGCCAGTCCAGCATACGATGGATTGGGATGTGTCTCTGAGTAACTACCAGTGGCTGAGATTATTTCAAGCATTCCATCCAACACTTTTTTTGTATACAATAACTTGTCACCCTAAGTGGGATGCCTATGCTGTGACGTGGATCCTGTGCACACTGTGCCACTGGAACCAAGCTATACTTGGCTGATAAAACCTAATCAGTGCGAAACTGGTGCGAAACTGGTCCTGGGTTACAATCTCCACACATGTTTACTCCGAACTCTTAATCAGGTCCTTAACAGGGATAATCTAGACAACTAACTAGGCAGTTAAGCCGACTTTAAAGGACAAGATGATTTAGAAAAAGGCTCCTCCACCTGATTCAGACCCAGATTAGAAACTAGGTACAGGGGGAGTGTTCTAGCCCGTCTTAGACCTTTATAGATATGGACAACTAACTTTGTAGTGCATGTCCAGACACAGAATTATTGTTCAGTATCCTGCATAGTATTACTTTTTCATGGTGTTTAATACCCACACTTACCACCTGCTCTGAGCCATTGACGAATGTGTGCTGAGGCCTGCGTCTGGGGCGTGGGGTAAGATTATTTCTATCAGGGGAGAGAAATGAATGCTCCTCCCTTGCCTGAGAAAAAAGCTGGGGTAATGCAGGGTATGAGGTATGAGGTTTGGCAGTTATTATGTGATTAAAAAATACATATTAATATTATTATTATTATTATTAATTGTTTTTTTTTTTTTTACTGGGTGAACAAATCGGGTCTGGTGATCAGGCGAAGCAGAATTCCATTCATGAATTCTGCACCTCCTGATTCTTAATTAGGGCCTAAGTAGGTAAATAGGAGTGAGAGTTTCGAAATGAAGGCATAAATTATCTTGATGCCAAATCGAAATTCAGTAATACTATGTTCTTTCTGTTACTCTGTGTTGTTTCATCTCTGTTGTAATGAGATTACAACAATTCACATATAGTTTTCCATGTCTCTGCTCATCAGTGTTGATTGTATAAAATAAGTGAGTCCACTTTCTAGTGTGTGTCCATACTACATCCATCACAGCAACATCTGACACTGCAGTCGTTAGTCTGTAGGGAAATTACATTAACATGTAATGTGATGTCATCATTAAGAATGTGTTTCATTTTCTTCCAGATTCAGCTTTTCCTGATGAAATGTACTCCAAAAAAAGTGAGCCTTATGTGAGTCTGAGATTGCAGCGGTATGTTTGTTTAGATTCTGCAAGGTGTGACTACAGCATAATAAACCAGCTACATTGTTCTGAAAGAACACAAGCAGGCTAAGGCCAATAGTGACACTGCGATGCCAGCATGACTACTGCTAATGGCAGAGTTCCGACCAGTGCTCACAGTCCTGGGGAGAATGGCCTCCATTGCGGTGTTGGCTTGAATGCAATTCAGTCTGACAAATTTCTGTCCTTTCTTCTGAGTATGGTTCCTGTGGTGTACCACAAGGCACACGAAGACAGATCTAAGAAGATGAATGGTGTTTGGCAAAATGGACTGAAGCCAACAGGACAAGGTTTTAAAATTCGATGTGATCAGCAAATGGAATGCCATCATTTCTCAGAGCCAGAGTTCCACGGAAATGGCACAGAAAAGTCTCAAGGCCATAATTCAATGTATGACAATGTCTCCAATTACAGCTATGGCGGTGAAAGGGACTTCTCTGAAACAGATGCCATGTTACAGGATGAGAATGACACTAGTAAAAGAGAGGATGATCCTATTCAGGAAGGAAGCAAAAAACTCCTAAAGGAATCTAGTTGGACCATGGCTTTACAGATGCTATTACCTTTTTTACTTGCTGGATTTGGAACAGTGTCAGCTGGCATGGTTCTAGATATTGTGCAGGTAAATTTTCACTACAGTTCTGTTTTGTATTTTGTCCTCTGATATTGTCCAAGTTAAAAATGTTTGGCTTGGAATTGATGTCCGAGTCAGCAATGGTTTGTCAGAATTGCTCGTTTGAAATGCATCGTGCTGTTGTTCTCTATAATCTTATCACATTACTAAAGCAATTTCAAAACACACTGCATTTGATACGTTGTGTGTGGTAGTGTGGGGTGCATGGTGGTGTAATGTTCTAGTTTGTGTTGTAGAGGTGTAGTGTAGGTAAAATGTGGAGTGTAGGTGTATGGTGAATGAGGAGCTTATATGCAATTGTAGATGGTGGTGTTTGGGTGTCTGTGCTAGCGTCGCCATCGAAAGAAGATACAGGTGTTTGGTGATTTTTTTAGAGTGTAGGTGCTGATGTAGAATATGGCAGTGATGAAACTGGTCATGTAGGTAGTGATATTGCAATAGGGTAGCATTGGTGTATGAAGTATTTGTGTGGATGGTGGTGAATAGTGCTGTTGGTTTAAAATTGTGATTTAGGCGATGGTATTGGGTGTAAGATGGGGTTGCATAGTGTAGGTGGTGCTATTGTAGATTCATTGTGGGTGAAATATAGAGAGGGTACAGTACAATATATAGAAAGGTGTAGATGGTAATTTTGATTTAGATGACAACTTAAGGGAAGAAACAGCATGCACTCAAAGAGAGGACTGCACATTTGTCTACATATTCCGGCTGCCATAGCAACACAAGTGGGAAAACAACGGAAGAAGCAACATGGTGCAGGTGTAAAGTGTGCTTGTGGTGTAGATGGTTTAGGTGGTATGGGGGTACGTAGGTGACACTGTGGGATGCAGTTTGTAGTGTAGTCACTGTGTATATGTGTTGTGGCGTAGCATGGGGTGTATGTGGTAGTCTAGATGTACAATGCAGGTGCAGTAGGCTGTACAGATATTGGTGTGATGTGCTTGTAAAGGTGTAGGGTAGCGTAGGTGTAAGTTGGTATATGGCTAATGTGTGCGATTGGATGCAGTGGTGTTGGGAGGTTGTGGTGTGCGAGAGATGTGTAGGTTTGGCATAAGCATGACGATGGGAAGGTGGGTTTGTACATGATGGCATGCCTTTGATTGTTGATGATAGGTTAAAGGTGATATTAGAGTGTAGTTTGCATAGCTGCAGGGTAAAGGTGGCTGTGCAGTGTTGGTAGAGGTGCAGGTGTCCGTAATCATCTATGCAGCAGTGTTGCTGTAGCTGTTGGGACGCCCCCAGGCTTGCCCCTAATTCCTCCCACAGAATTTGCCCAACACATGAAGGCTAACATCTAAAACAAAAAATAAAGTATTTGCATGCTATATTTTAAACCAGCCTTTTCTTCTCCGTTTTGCACAACAATGTGTACATTGATTTACAGCACGCACTGCTACTTAGTAAGTAGGTATCTTGCCGCTAGACCATGATCAAGCAGAAGCTGCTGATGTAGGACTGGTGGATGATTGTTGGACTTGGAGGACACATTTTAAGTTAATTGCAGAATAGAGAATTGGCTAGACATCAATTGGAGGGTAGTGGCAAGGGCATTCACATTTTCGGCTTTGTACACTGTGAAGACTTAGTGTCTGCAGCAAATACTACAAAAAAAAGGGATAACTGGCAAGTTGGCTGTGGTGGACTACAAGGATCAAAACTAAAGATATTCGTTAAAGTGGTGGCAAATAAACTATGGACTGGCATCATTCGCTTCTGTTCTGCAGAATCAGTAGCACTTGAAAACCGAGTGCTCCACGATTAGAAGCACAACAGAGCAGAACTAGATTCGGTGAAATGGGACAACATCTATTGAATTGAATAATGAAATGATCCATAGCATTCTGCATAATTTGTAGTTTGGTAAAATAGTTGCACTAGTCCAGCATCGGGGGGAGGGGGTAGTTTTTATGGTGGTTTGTGTGTCTAGGGGGCAGGCAGGCTGAGAAGTCAGACTTATGTCATGGATGATAGATCGTTCAATTTTTGTAACTTTGCCAGTGAAGAAGTTGAATATTTCTCCCCAAAGTTCCTTGGTGGCTCTTGTTTCGTGTTGGGTAGTGAGGATAGTTTTTTTTTTTTATGTTGAAGAGCTCCTTCTGTCTTCTTCACATGGTCAAGTTGATTGCAAAAGAAAGTGGCATTTTCCCTGAAGATGTGTTTCTTGTAGGAGAGCCATTCTGATCTGAGGAGCGAAAGGTGTGCCGGTATTGTCTCTGTAACCTTTTGGTCAGTTTTAGTTGTCTCCTCTCTTTTAAGGTCTTCATTGCACCAGGATCTAAATTTGTTTTTTCTATGTATCTTTAGTTTGAAAGGGGCCACTTGATCAAGAGCCTCTGTAATGGCTGAGCTATAGTGGATGGTGAGGTCATTTACGTTGTGAGGGAGAGTTTGAGAATAATTTGGCCTCATCCTGAATTCCAGCTCCGTTAGTGGGATTTGTTTGATGGTCCTTGCCAAGTGCGTGGGTTTGCTGGATGGGGCTGGATACGATCTGGGGTATGCCTTGAGATTGAACAGTATTAGGTGGTGGTCAGACCAGTCAGTGGGCATAATGTATCTGAGGGAGATAAGCTCACTCCTGGTGGTTATCACATCTAGAGTAGAGCCTTTGTTATGGGTCTGTTCATTGCATAGTTGCTTGAGGTTGTTGATTTCAAGAAGATTTATTAGATTACAGACTGTGGCGTCTTCTATGTTGATTCCAGTGCAGGTTGAAGACTCCTAAGAACACGTTGTTGGTGTCAGTTAGGGGGAACCATATTATTAGATTGGTTAGTTCTTTGGTGAAAAGTATGTGATTGCCTGGGGGTGATAAATGGTATGGAGTTTGATAGGGGTGGTGCCTTTTGTCATGAGTTCGACTTTGAGGTATTCGAAGGTCGAGTAGTTTGAAAGGTGTTAAGATGGGTTTCTTCTATGCGTATGATCACTAGCCCGCTCCCTATTCGTCCTGGTCTGTCCCGTCTTGTGACGGAATAACCAAGTGGTGTGAGCAAGTCCAGAATAGGGATTGAGTGTTCGTTAAGCCAGGTTTTCATTAGGGATGCAATGTTGATTTCGTCAACTAGTCTATTCTAGTCTATTTCTGTGGCGTGTTTAACTGCAGATCTGCAGTTAAGAAGCATGCCATTTAAGAGTATTATTTGTAGAGTGTAGTATCTGGACAGTGGTGTATTGAGCACTTGGTCGGGGCAATATTTTAGCTCGAGGGATTCTGCTTGAGCTTATGATTACTGGGATTCTGGGTGGAGGATTGGTATCCACTTTAGGAGATTTTGTGATGTATGAATTGTTGAGTGTTTCCACTTCAATTGCGGATAGGGGATTGAGAGCTCAGGAGGGTCTGTGGGACAGGCGGTTCAAGGGACTGGAAGGCCTGCTGGAGTGCCAGCTGTCTTTTCAAGATTCTTTATGGGGAGTCCATTTCACTGTTCTCGGAGAGGGATTGCTCGTTAACTTGACCTGTGTTGTGAGGTCGTTTTTTTACGTGAGATATGTCTTTACCTATCGAATCAAGTTTTAGTTCTATTCGGCTAAAAAACAAGGTAAGTATGTTTGGTACAATTCCTGCCCCCTATGTGTGTGGACATGTGGCGAGGCCCGTATCTGTAGACAGCGAGTGATCTTCAATAGAGGAGAAGCTGGGGTCATCAAGTTTTGAAATGGGGAGGGTTTGTTTGAGCTGTGTGTTCCCCATTGTGAGTCAAGGGTGTGTTCGAGGGGGCACAGTGATGGACGATCTTTGGTTAGGGCTAGCGCTATCTTGACCAGTGTGTACGTCAATGGGCTGTGTTTCTATGTTGCTGTTAGCTGGGTGGATGGGCTGGTACTTTCCTGACTAAGGTGTGTGCCAGGGGGAAGGCAGTGGTGGATGGTATGGCAGTTAAGTCCTGGAGGCGAACAGGTTCTCGGTTGACAGTCTGGGGAAGAAGGGAAGGGTGTGTGTGGCGACCAGGACCATCTTATGACAGTAGGGTGAAAAGTGATGAGAAGTGCCAGTCAAAGATAGTGTGGTGATAGTCTGTTGCTTGGATTAGTATGTTCCCCATCTTGAAGATGGATGTGAAGATCTCTCCTCTAAATCTTTGGGAGGGCACAGTAGTGAGTTTAGTTCTGTAGGGAATTTTATTTGTTTTTGTAACTAATTGGTGGTGAAGGAAGATGTTTTTCCATTTTGTAGGGCGTTTTGAGTAGAAGATGAGGTCAGTTTTCGTGTTACCGTTGCTCGTGTTGTAGTAGATATTGGGTATTATTTTCTCCAGAAGTTGTTTGAGTAGGCTGTTTTCGAATTTTTTCATTGAATTATTTGAGAGATTTTTGGAATATTTTATGCTCCAGGAGTTGGGGCTGAATCTCTCAAGTGTGGTGTGGTGGTGTTTAGGTTAGGACACTGTCATTGTGGCTGGACCTATTATTCTAGCCCCTATAGATATGGGGAGGAGGACCGGGTATTTCTGTGTATTATTGGTTAGTGTCCGTGTTAAGGGTCAGTGCCCTGGGACCAAGAGAGCCTGGGTAGGCAGCGTAAGAGCAAACAGTGGTTCGTTGTCCGGATGGTAGAGAGTGTCTGGGGATTCCTATGCGTTTCCAATGTCCTGTCCATGTTATTTTGGAAATGGCGTCAACATCTATTGATGTTGCTAAAAGTTTAGCGTTTGTGGGATATGGTTTGAAGTTCATACTATAATTAAGGTTGCTGGAGATGAGCTGGAAGTCTCTTGGGGGATGGGTCAAGTCCTGTGTGTCCTCAAAAGGGTTGGTATCCAATTTTGTTTAGCTTCTGGTGTCCATTTCTCCATACTGTTGTTTAAGATTACTAGGGGTAGGGGAGTAGTAGGTTCCCTGAAGGGATGGAGCAAAGGCTCAATAAATTACAGTGCATGGAAGACACTTTGATTATCCTTCCAGAGTTATTTTTCCTTTTTCAATGTTGAGTGACTAGGTAGTCCTGTCTCTCATTTCATGTTCCTATTGCTGACAAACTAGACCGTAGTCCTTTCTCCCTTTCCCTGATTGGTAATGGAGGTCAAGTCCTATCTCATTTTTCATGCTTTCCTGTTAGTCTTTTCTTGCTTTTTCTGAATTGGTAGTGAGAAGTAAGTCCTATCTCTCTCTCTATCTATGCTTCCCTCATTAAACCTGGGCCTAAAAACTGTGGTGATTGTGGCGGCAGTGCGGGGGTGAGGGGTGGAAATTTGAGGAGTGATGGTGGTTACCAATTTAGAAGAGCCACCATGTAGGGAATGTACGCTTCCACCCTCCCACAACCCTATCCAGAGCACTGTAAGCCTCAGTATGGAGATCAGCGCTGCTGACTTGATCCCAATCTCTGGAGAAGGCCAGGCATTGAGGCTCGACTTGGGTGGGTCCACAGCATTAAACCCATTCTCGAGGGAATGAAGGGACTGTCTGGGCGAAATGGATACACTTCAACCACAGCTTACCGCTTGAAGGTCCCAGCTGTGGTCGGTGACTCCATAGACAATTCTCATGCAGGTCTAAGGTGGCGGTTGCAGCGAACTTCGGGGTTCAGGAAATCGGCGTGCAGGCGACCAGTTCGATGATCCGTCGGAGGAAAGGAGATCGCAGTTAGGTCCCATGGTTCTGTTCCAGGGGATCCTCATCAATAGTCATAAGCATTAGAATATTCCCGCCCATGTGCGGGATCCCGGAAACAGTATATTATATGTGCCCCACATATATATATCCATACCTATATGTATACACAAGCAATTGCAGCCCATAACACCCTAGAGCTGAACCATGCTGTAAGGAATTTCCACTATACATAAGAAAATAGCATTATAAACATGAGAAACAACATTATAACTTGTTTGGAAACTGTTTTAATGCGTAGAAAACAGCAGAAATTCTTAGAAAACACTGAAAGCATAGGAAGCTCCCAGGCTGCATTGCAAATACCCAGTCTAAAAAGACTGAAAAGCTAACTAATAGCTGCATAGCAAAAAACTGACACCGTGCCTTTAAGGCACACCTGACCCCCACCTTCCCATCATGCCTCAGGGGTGGCAGTTAGGTCAGTTGTTCTTTCCGGCTCCTTCTGGAAGGATCCTGGCAACAGAGCTCCACTTTTTTCTGAGTTTGTCAGAAAATATTGTCTATTTTTCAACTGTTTTTTTCCCTTACTTCGACGTTTTACATCCAAGTCAGTAAGAGGCTGTCTTTTTTCGGCAGTTTTGCGCATTTTTTCCAACTTGAAATGCCTTCTCTTTTCGATCCTTGCCCTGCTTGTGGCAAGAAGAAGGCCAGGACTGACTCTCATAGGGTCTGTATCCTGTGTCTACCGGAGGATCATGATTCCAAGACATGTACTCACTGCCAGAGCCTGTCCAAGAGAACTTTGAAGGACAGAGAGCGAATTCGCATTTATGGCCTGGCACAACCATCCAGAGGCCGATCTCCGGTGAGGAAGGGCTCCAAGAGGCCTAGAGATTCATCTAGGAGCAAGTCCTCTCGTCCTTCCGCCTCAGCGTCGGGCTCGGCGCTGAGGAAAGATGTTCCGGTAGGTCGTGTTTCCAAGAAGAGACTTTCGACAGCGGGCTCGCCGTCGAGAGCAGGTACGTCGTCGACGTCGAAGTCCAGACCGCCATCGTCAACTCGGCGACTATCGGCGTCGAGATCTAGAGCCTCTCCGCCGTCGTCAACCCGGCGACGATCGGCGTCGAGAGACACCACCCCTCCGCCGTCGTCAACCCGGCGACGATCGGCGTCGAGGAGCAGGGAACCTCCGCCGTCGTCAACCAGGCGACGATCGGCGTCGAGGAGCATAGAACCTCCGCCGTCGCCAACCCAGCGGCGATCGGCGTCGAGGAGCAGGGAACCTCCGCCGTCGTCATCTCGACGACGATCGGCGTCGAGGAGCATGGACCCTCCGCCGTCGTCAACCAGGCGACGACCGGCGTCGAGGAGTGTCACCCCTCCGTCGTCGAGGGCACGATCCCCTCCGTCGTCGATGCTCCATCAGCGTTCGACGTCGAGACAGCAGGATCCTCCGCCGTCGTCATCCAGACGGCGTTCGGCGTCGGGGTTGGCATCCGCGTCGACGTCGAGAGTGGCAGCATCTCCGCCGGCGTCCCCACGGCGTTCGGCGTCGAGGGAGAGAGGGCCTCCGTCGTCGGCTTCACATCGCCGTTCGACGTCGAGGCGGCATTCTTCGCCCACTGAACATGGCCGCCGGTCCACATCGAGGCGTCGTTAGACGTCGAGAGAAGAGTCCCGGCGAGAAAGAAGGCGACGCCACGGATCGACGTCAAGACCACGCTCGACGTCGAGACAGGCCTCGGACAGGTCGGTGGTCCTGGTGACAGAGTCGGCGTCGCGCCATTCCTCCTCTCACTCAGGGGCATCTCCACGACCGGCAATTCCACGAGAGCCTGCCGGCCAACCCTGTAGGTCTTCCCCTCAGACTCAAGGGACCATTTCTCTGTCGTCCAGATGGCTGCTGCCAGCACATCATTGGCAGGACTCGGGGGCTACAAGGAGGCTGCGGGAATACGTCAGTCAAGTGCATGACTCTCCGCTGCAACGGCTGGTGGCGGCTGTGGACAGAGCTAGTCCCCCCAGGCCAGCACGTCAGAAGTCGCCGGACAGCAGGCGACGCAGATCGCGCTCCCCCAGGTGGGAGGGGCGTTCATCTGGATCACGGGCTCGTGATCATCGCCGGGAGCGGAGGACTCCATCATCGTCCTCTTCCTCGTCCACCAGGTCCTCTATCAGGGACTATTCACCCACGCTATCGGGCAGCCCAGTGTCCAGGGTCTCGCCCATAGACGACATCAACACCTACCAGGAGGTGTTGCAGCGGGGAGCGCAGAAGCTGGGGATTGAGATGTCAGTCCCCCAAGTCACCACGTCGGTGATTTTTGAAACACTTCACCAGAAGTCTGCCTCTCGTCCACTGCTGCCTTTGGTCCCAGGAATCATGGAACCAGTCATGGACACCTTCCTCACCCCGGCGACCGTCAAAGCGGTTCCGGCTCGTATCCTCAAAAAATACAAGCCAGCTACCTCTGACCCCGTCTTTGTGAAGATGGACCCGCCTGCGGACTCCGTAATAGTGGCGGCTGCAAGAAAGGGTCAGACGGCGTCGGCCTCCTCTTCCGTTCCTCCAGATAAGGAGAGCAGAACCCAGGACTCCTGGGGACGCAGGGCCTGCTCTTCCGTGGCGGCGTCCCTCAAATTCTCCAGCACGGCGGCGCTTTTGGGCAGATACGATGGGGCTCTCTGGGACTCGATGGAGCGATTCAAGTCCAAGCTCCCCAAGGAGGACCAAAAGGACTTTGAGGAGATTGTTACTGAAGGGGCTCTGGTGGCTAATCAGTCGATTAGCACAGCGGCGGATGGTGCGCTACTCTCAGCCCACTCTTACACACACGGCGTGTGCGCCAGGAGGTCGTCCTGGTTGCGGCTGACAGGGCTCAAGCCAGACGCACAGCAACGGATTTTAAACCTCCCGTTCTCTGGCAACTCCCTCTTCGGCACTCACACGGATGAGGAGATGGGGCGCATGAAAAGTGAGCTAGACACCCTCAAACCTGTGGGCTTGGAGAAGAAAAAGGAATTAAAGCGCCGTTTTCGACCCACCCAACGCAAGGGGCCTCAACAGAGGGTTCAAACCCCTCAGTGGTCTCAGAGTAAACCCCAAGGAAAATCGCAGTTTCGAGGCGGAAAGTCCGGCAGGGGCAGAGGTGGACACCAGCAGCAGTCCTCCACTAGCACAAGAGGAGGAAAGTCATGAGCTGTGGCTTCCTCTACGACCGTTGCCCACTCCAGTGGGAGGAAGTGCGTCACGACATCTAGCAGAGTGGGACAGCATCACAAAAGATTGCTGGGTGCTGAATATACTGCGAAATGGATATGCGCTACGTTTTTGAGCGCATCCGAAAGACATCACGCCAAAAAGGTCCCGTCCTCACCACTTAAAACTGCTCCAAAAGGAGGTGAGGGCCCTTCTGCAAAAACAGGCCATAGAAAAAGTTCCTCCTTCGCAGGTCGGAAAAGGAGTGTACTCCCGGTACTTCCTTGTGCCCAAAAAAGATCAAGAGCACAAGTTTCGGCCGATTCTGGACCTTCGTCTCCTAAACAAAGTCATCGTCAAGGAGAAGTTCCGTATGTTGGCGCTTCACCAAATATGTCCACATCTGCAAGTCGGGGATTGGATGTGTTCGGTGGACCTCCAAGATGCGTACTTTCACATTGTAATCGCGAAACATCACCGCAGGTACCTGCGGTTTGTGGTTGGAAGCAAGCATTATCAGTACAAAGTCCTTCCATTCGGACTCCAGTCGGCTCCGCGAGTCTTCACCAAATGTATGGCAGTGGTGGCGGCCTGCCTACACAAGCAGGGTCTCTTCGTCTACCCTTACTTAGACGACTGGTTGCTGAAGGCTCCATCCCAGCAGCAGGTGAAGAAAGACTTCCAGATCTGTCTGAGACAGTTGCACGCTCTCGGCCTTCACGTCAACATGGCAAAGTCCGTGCAGCAGCCCACTCAGTCCATCCACTACCTTGGCTCCGTTCTGGACACAAGCGTGGGAAAAGCGTATCCTTCGGGGGAGAGACTGTCTTCAATGAAGAGGAAATGCAGGCTTATGCAGCAGATGCAGAGGCCGTCAGCCCGGCAGGTAGCATCTCTGCTGGGATCCATGGCGTCCTGCATTTTTCTCATTCCCAACGCCAGACTGCGAATGAGACCTTTGCAGCAAGCTCTGGAGG
Source organism: Triturus cristatus (assembly GCF_964204655.1). Taxonomy (NCBI): domain Eukaryota; kingdom Metazoa; phylum Chordata; class Amphibia; order Caudata; family Salamandridae; genus Triturus; species Triturus cristatus. Next base: position 747,719,554 of record NC_140585.1, on the reverse strand, counting down.
ACCAATGGGATCAGTCCACAGGCCGTTGGGGAGATCGAATCTCTCTCTCCCAGGTGGCGAAATCTTCCCTTGCATGGTGGACTCGTCAGGACAATCTGTTGGTGGGAGTCCCGTTTCACCACCCACTTCCGGTGCAATCGGTGGTGACAGATGCATCGCTGCAAGGTTGGGGGGCCCACATGGGGTGCCTCCAAATACAAGGTCGGTGGTCTGCAAAAGAACAGGGCTACCACATAAATATGCTAGAACTTCGGGCAGTCCACCTTGCTCTAAAGGTGTTCCTCCCAGCAATCAAGGCCGACTCAGTCCTGGTGCAGACCGACAACACCACGACCATGTTTTACCTGAACAAACAGGGCGGGACTCGGTCACGCCCCCTCTCCCTGGAGGCACAGGCGATCTGGCACTGGCTGCTTGCCCGGAACCTCTCGGTAGTGGCAGTGCACCTTCCGGGGGAGTTGAATATCAAGGCAGACGCACTCAGCAGGCACTTCGAAGATCAGCCCGACTGGGTGCTGCACGACGACGTGGTGGCAGACCTGTTCCGTTGTTGGGGTCGTCCAGAAATCGGTCTGTTTGCAGACGACAAATTCAAAATGCCACGCCTTCGCGTCCAGATTCCACCGTCCAGGGACCAGGGGGAATGCTCTTTTGATGGACTGGTCAGGGACATTTGCCTACACCTTTCCGCCCCTGCCTCTGATTCCGAAGGTGGTATCCAAGCTGCTCAGATCCGACATGAAGATGATCCTCATAGCTCCGGACTGGCCGCGCCAGTGGTGGTACCCGGACCTTCTCCATCTCTCAGTGCGACCTCACAGGCGACTGCCTTGCAGGCCGGACCTGCTGTCCAAGATGGGCGGGAGGATTCTGCATCCCAACCTTTCCTCACTGAACTTAACAGCATGGCTCCTGAGGTCCTGCAATACGGACATTTAGGTCTACCACCTGACTGCATGCATATTCTCAAAGAAGCGAAGCGACCCTCCACGAGAGCGTCTTATGCGTTTAAGTGGAAGAGGTTCTTCATTTGGTGTAGGGAGAATCACCTTGATCCTACAAAGGGGCAGGAGGACGTCATCCTTCCGTACCTCCTTCACTTAGCTAGATCAGGCTTGAAGTATGCATCCATCAGGGTCCATTTGTCTGCCATTACAGCTTACAGGAGGTCTCCCAGTCAACCTTCCTTTTTCCAGATGCAGGTGGTCAAGGACTTCTTGCAGGGGTTGAAGAAAGTTTACCCCCCTGTTCGAAACCCTTCTCCTCCGTGGGAGTTGAACTTAGTGTTGTCCAAGTTGATGGGCCCACCTTTTGAGCCGATCCACAGAGCTTCCTTACAGCATCTGTCGTGGAAGGCCGCTTTTCTGGTAGCCATTACATCGGCACGCAGAGTAAGCGAAATCCCGGCTCTCTGTACTAAAGAGCCGTACACAGTTTTTCACCAGCACAAAGTGGTCTTAAGGGCACATCCATCTTTTCTCCCTAAGGTAGTGTCTGATTTTCATATTAATCAGTCCATTTCTCTGCCATCCTTCTTCCCGAATCCAGCGACCCCGGCTGAGCGGTCGCTCCACTCCTTAGACCTCAAGAGGGTACTTAAATTCTACCTGGCAAGTACCAGAGGCATTAGGAAGACGGATCAGCTGTTTGTCAACTATGGCGCCATGAGAACAGGCTTCCCAGCAGCTAAGCGATCCATTTCCAGATGGATTGTTTCCTGCATTACCCTAGCCTACCAGCTGGCGAAAAGGCCCTTACCTTTGGCCCCTAAGGCTCATTCTACTAGGGGGAAAGCGGCCACAGTAGCTTTCTTGCATGACGTTCCAATGGCAGAGATCTGCAAGGCGGCCACTTGGAAATCGGTTCACACCTTTACCAGGCACTACTGCCTCGAATCCGATTCCAGGGCAGATGCCCAAGTAGGCCAAGCCTCCTTGAGGAACCTGTTTGGGTAGCGGGGTCTATCTAAGCATACTGTTCCTTCTCTGTTTTTTCTTTCCTTTGCCCGCAGGGGGATGAGGTGAGGCTCGCTATTCTATTCTAATGCTTATGACTATTGATGAGGATCTCCTGGAAGAGCAGGATTAGTTACTTACCTGTAATCCTAGTTCTCTTCCAGGGGTATCCTCATCAAAGTCATAAGCAACCCTCCCGCCTCCCCGGGCAAAGGTGTGATAGTTTTCAGAGGTTATTATTTCTTTGTGCCATGACTTTTCAGTCTCCGCAAAGAACAACTGACCTAACTGCCACCCCTGAGGCATGATGGGAAGGTGGGGGTCAGGTGTGCCTTAAAGGCACGGTGTCAGTTTTTTGCTATGCAGCTATTAGTTAGCTTTTCGGTCTTTTTAGACTGGGTATTTGCAATGCAGCCTGGGAGCTTCCTATGCTTTCAGTGTTTTCTAAGAATTTCTGCTGTTTTCTAAGCATTAAAACAGTTTCCAAACAAGTTATAATGTTGTTTCTCATGTTTATAATGCTATTTTCTTATGTATAGTGGAAATTCCTTACAGCATGGTTCAGCTCTAGGGTGTTATGGGCTGCAATTGCTTGTGTATACATATAGGTATATATGTATGGATATATATATATGTGGGGCACATATAATATACTGTTTCCGGGATCCCGCACATGGGCGGGAATATTCTAATGCTTATGACTTTGATGAGGATACCCCTGGAAGAGAACTAGGATTACAGGTAAGTAACTAATCCTTTCCTCCCTATTGTTTGCTGAATTTGTATCTAGCATTGGCACAAGCAGATTATATCCATGTCACAGGGAATTGTGGAGGATTGACGCTAAACCGGTAATAGGCAGTATCAGACCTAAAGTTGCTGAGGGTTAACAGCTGTATTGTGGGTGCAATAGAAGCGGGTGGTGGGCTTTCAATGGAGATTTACATCTCAAAAGTTATCTCAAACCCTGGAGCCTTTTACCGGCTCAACCTTGCAATAGCCAGCTTGGCCTTAGATTGATCTAAGATACTCAGTCTAAGAATCAAGATGATGGAAGAAAGACTCTTCTTGAAGCACGTAAGAGTGTAGGACAAGTTGAGATGAGTGTTGGTAGTTTAAAAATAAAAAGTAAGTCCAAAAAATAGGCTAAGGGATTTCAGGTGAACGATGTGAGATATTAGGGGGGGGGGGGAAGGGGCGGGCTGGGACTAAGGACTGAATCCTGCGTGACCCTGCAATGAATACATTGGTAATTGTACTTCAAGTGAGGAAGAAATACTGCCTGAGAAAGGTTAGACCAGTAGAAGCAGAGCCATTCAAGCAGATTCAAAGGGTCCAACGGGATTACTTGTCTAATGGGTCATGGAGCACTGCTCTTTCCTGGAAAATTCTGAAAAATGCGTTTCAGATTGTAACCTCCTGCCCCATATAATGATCCTGCAATACTCTTTGTTTTTTTACTCCTAGTGACACTATGAAGTGCAAATTTATCAAAGCTATTACATTAGTCTGCTGATCTTTCCTTCAGTAGCCCCACAGACGGTAATTCCTTTTTAGTTACAATTTACGATGGGATCAAGAACCTGCCTTCCAGATCTTAGAATCTGCAAATCACTTTGTTTAAAACCGGATTGGTGTTAAGAGTATGCTGCAGGCCAGGACTGAGTTGGATTTGCCTCTTTGTTTATGGAGACTTCGTTTTTAATTATGAATCGTGTTGTACATCAGGGTTGTGTTGTGTTAACAGGAGTGTCCATGGTTCTCAGTATTAGATAAATAGGATGTGATGCAAGTCAAGGTTGAAGTGAATTGAAGAGCTAGATAAAGGCTTCTGGCACTAAATTGTATGGGCTTCAATCCAGATCATGTGTGTGTCTGGCCCATCAAAAAAGTGATGCTGTTAAGTAATTAGGGTCGTTGAAAGAACTACATGAAGAGAATATAACCTAGTTTGTCAGATAGGGCTGGATCCATACTGGTAGATCCTTGTAATGCAGATGCAAAGTAATCTAAAACAATCTGTTGTCTGCATGAATATTGAGGGTGTTGCAAGGCCTCTTTGCAAACCATTGGCAGGAATGTTGTAACTGCCATTCATTGAGGTACATCAGGGAGCGGTGTATTGTGTTTTTTTATTAAACCAGCAGGAAAAAACCCTTCCTCCTATTTAAAAGTGGATCTTTTCCAGTTAAGAAAAGGAATTGAGCTTTCTTCAGCAAAATAGACTGTTAGAATTGAAGTTGAAATGCCCAGTTATACGTTTCAATATTTCGAAATTCTAATTTCTGGGCGATGTTTAAAACAATATATAGATTTGGGGCACAAGGTCACAGCTTTGTGTAGGGTCCCAATGGAGGGAATGCAAGATGTGGTACAATAAGAAGTCTGGTTTTTGGAGCTTTAGCAGAGTTCTTTGTGAGTAGCCCCAGTAAATGGCGATACACCAAGGTCCAGATTGAGGTGCTTTGAATATATGTATATTCTGGTAGTTCAGAAAACATGAAGTGGTGCAGGGGAGAATTCAGGTGGACTGACAAGATTGTGTCTACTTGCCAGATAGAGCAAAATATGTGTCTTTTGCTTGCTTAGATGTGAAAATCAAGAGAAATCTGTTCATATCCGTGTTTTTACTACCATACATTTCTACATATGCCCTGATAATGTTGTTGCACTACTTCTCTGTGATCACAGGCTATTGGATATGGAATTATCAAAGCAACAGACATGTTCAGTGTAGGTTAGGTTTAAGCAATTTGATCCAAGTGTTAGAAGTGGCTTTCTCCCTTATGTAACTCATCTGTGTAACTCAGCTCTTGACATGCAAGAAGACCTAACAATACAGTAATTTCCTACAAAGAAATCTGCAAGTGAGGGGCTACCTATGCTGAACACATAAGCCAAACTGTAGTAATTTTAGGAGTAGGGCCGCTTGAATTACCGAAATGTATACTAATGTAAATGATCTAGGATATGTTACAAGCCGAGGTGTTGCTTATCTGGGTCAATTGGTTAAAATGCAGATCATGCATATGTTTACCTGCCAATCCAGATGCAAGCTGTAATGAAAGATTCATGCTTTCTATATTTTGGTATAGCAGACTGACTGTCATCTGAGCCAGGAGAATGGCTAAATATGGGATTGAACTCTGTTTTTAGGTCAAATAAGTTATATATATAATATATTATGTTCCAAAAGATTGTTGCGAGATCACCGCTCTCCCTCCTCTCGACGCCGGTGCCAGCAGCGGTCGCAGCTCCGCTAATTACGTTTTCCTACTTGGAATATATTATAATGTATTATATATATTATAATGGAGTACGAAGGCTGCATGTGCAGATGATAAATCTGTGTGCATTCCCACAGAAGCACAAAACAAGTGTTAATGCTTACTGGCTTTGAACAAATCCCTTTACTTTCTAGTGCAGCTTGTCTTTTGTGTGCTTGATATTTCTGTTATGCAGACTGATACGCTGTAGCAAAATGTTTGCGAGTCAAGTTTATTGCTACAGTTTATTAATAGTATCTTCAGACCAGGTTAACGCAGGGAACAGAGCACTGAGCATCAACGTTTGGGCTAGTTACATTTCAACTGAGCAACATTCTCGTTCTCTAAAATCTTAGCTTCTTCTGATTATCAACTAAAGAGATTTTTTTTAATCAAGTCTTTTTGTTGACATTAAATCACATAATCAGACAGAAGATTTTTATTTTTATAATTCTTTTTATTGAACACATTGAATTGGAAAATCAGCTTACAGTAGAGAGGAGGTAAGTCACAAATACATTAATAATCACAAGTGTTACAGGTATAAAATGACCACACATCAGGAAATTTATAAGTTATGGTGTTGGTGGCTCGACAAAAAGGAAGGCACTGGGGGGATGGGGGGGGTGGGGGGGTGGGTTACAGATATTGCCTCGGTAATCATTCCAGTTGTTCCAAAATGAAGAACACTTTTTGGGGCACGCCCGTGCCATGTACACCGTTTTTTCCTCGAACATGCACCAGTCCATGTCCGCCTTCTAGGCTTCCGCTTTGGGCGCATTTGCGGCCCCCCCACAATTGTGCAATGTTTCTCTTTGCTATTATTGGAGCTAAGGTGACCCAGAGCCTACTTTGACTGTTCAGGTCCGTCGGTTCCCATACATTTAGGTGGCATCTTTTCGCTTCTGGGCGAATATTAAGTGTGAGTACTTCACTCAGGGTATTGTGTATATTGCGCCAATACCGCTGAATGTGTTCACATTCCCACAGTATGTGCATGAAAGTGCCCTCTCGCCCGCACCGTCTTCTACAATCCCCATCTCTGTTTTCCCCATGCGGACTGAACTGGGCCCGGTGATGTAAATTCTATGTAGTATTTTGAGTTGGACAAGTCTCAGCCTGGCAGAAATAGCTACTTCCCGTGGGGAGGCAACTGCCTCCCGCCATTTCTCGTCATCAATTCTTGGCCGTCTCCCTCCCACTTCCCTTGTAACTGCTGGAGGGGGTCTATAGTATTGTTAAGCAATTTCTTATAAGTCAGTGATATGGCTTTTGTTGGTAAGTAGCCGTCGAGCAGCCTGTCTTCAAGGGGGGAGGATTCTGGAGGGGAAGACCCTTTCGGTAGGTGCGTCTGTAGAGCGTGGCGTACTAGCAGATATCTAAAGTATTCCGAGTTGGCTAGGTCATGTTTTTGTTGTAGGGAGGCAAACGTCACCTTTTGACCATAAATCCCCTATTCTTGAGATCCCGATTAGATCCCATTTGTCAAACCCTTTCGATGTCCACAAATTACCTAGTGACTCGGTATCCCATAGGGGAGTTGCCAGCGTAAGTTTCTGCTGCAACCCCAGGCTTCGGTTCGTCGCGTGCCAGATTTGAACCAAGTGTTTAGTCGGCCCGTCAGGGGCGGTCGCTGGGTTTTAGAGTATAGCGCCCTTTATAGTTCCCTCCCGACAGCAGCCATCTATCCATGGCAAATCCCAGATCATCAGGGAGACAGTAGGTGCCATGATTGATGGCAGCAAGGTGAGCCGCCCAATAGTATTTCCTGAGGTCTGAAAGACCGATCCCTCCGTCATACCAACCCAGGGTGAGTTTATTGAATGCAATACGGGGTTGCCCATTCCACAGTAAACCCCTCTGCAGACTCTCTATCTCTTTGAAATATCGTGTGGGAACCACGTCAGGATAGTTTTGTTGTGCGTAAAGGAAGTGCAGCAGTGACATCATTTTAAAAAGTGCCACTCTGCCCAGCAGCGACAGCGGGAGCGCCCTCCAGCAAAGTCTATTGCGTTTCAACCTTTGTAAGGGTGGAAGCAGGTTGCGATCGAATCGTAGGTTATGATCTGGGGTGACAAAAATACCCAGATATTGAAAGCCTACTGTAGTGATTTGTATTGGGCAGTCTTTGGGTGGGGGAGGCGGGGACCCACTGAGGGCAAATAGAAGGGACTTACTCCAGTTGATTGAGTACCCAGAGTATCTGCCAGAGGTTGCAAAAACATCTAGCACACAGTTAATTGACATTCTGGGGGAGGCTAGAAACAGTAGAATGTCGTCTGCGTACAGGGAGATACGGTCTTCCCCAGTGGCTGACCATCACAATCCACGTATCGCTAGATCCCTACAAATTTAAGCCGCTAGGTGCTCCAAGGCAAGGGCAAAGAGAAGGGGGGACAGTGGACAACCCTGTCGGGTTCCGCGGCCCAAGGCAAACACTTCAGATTTTTTGTTATTGACCACCACTTGGGTCAGAGGATCCGAGTAAAGGAATCTGACCCATTGAATAAAGCTAGGACCAAACCCAATCTTTGTTAGTACTCCAAAAAGATATGGCCATTTGATGGTGTGAAACGCCATGGTGGCATCTAGTGAAAATATTTTTGCCGCCTCCTGGATTGTGACTATTCTCCCCATCACACCGTGTACTCTATGCAGGTTTAATGCCGTGTTACGGTGGGGCATAAAGCCTGACTGGTCCGGATGCACCAGTCCACTTATTACTTTAACTAGATGATTCGTGAGAAGTTTACCTAGTATTTTGGACTCCGCATTGAGCAGGGAGATGGGCCTATAGGAGGCACAATCATGTTTAGGTTTGCCTTCTTTATGGATGGTGACCAGTGTCGCTATTCTTTGGTCCAGTGGGAGCTTCCCCACCCTCCTCCTCTCCTCAAACATAGTACGCAGGTACGGGGCTAGTTTGTCGGGTCTTAATTTGTAGAGCTCGATAGATAGGCAGGCCATTAGGACCTAGGGCCTTTCCTGAGTGGAGACTCCTGATTGCTTGTGCTATCTCATCATTAGTGAAGTCACTCACTAATAGGCTCTGGTCCTCTGCCTGCAGGGTGGGGAGTGCTATGTCTTGGAGTAGTAATTGGGAATCGTTTTCAGTGTACGATGTGCTTGTGCGGTAAATTGTGCTGTAGTGAGCAGCAAATTTATCAACAATATTTTGGGGGGTCAGTGATGGTCTGTCAGTTCTCATCTATCAACTCTGGCACCAGTCTGCTTGCCAACTCCTTGTCCAGCCATGCAATCAGTTTCCCTGCCTTGTCCCCGAGGTCATATATCCTGCCTTCTCGTTCCCTGCCCATAGCTTTGGCCCGGTCGGTAGCTGTCCCTTTATATTCATCTCTCTTAAGTTGCAGGGTATGTAACTTCTCCGGAGGGATGTCCTCACCCAAGTCTTCCTCCATCCGTAGCACTTCATTTTCTACCTCAAGTAACTCCTTCAATGTCTCCTTTCGCGTCCCGGCTATCAGGGAGAGTGCCTGCCCCCTTATAACTGATTTAAATGCCTCCCACAGGGTCTGGGGGTGATTCAACTAACCCTTCGTTGTCTTGAAAGTAGTGGTCAAAGGCTTGGAATAGGGCTTTACAGATTGCTGGGTTACAGAGATCCCATGGATTAATGGGGAGATTTTACCAACCCTCTTCTGACCCACGACCAATTAAGCCAATACCGGGGGGTGATCGGGAATGTCGCGGGCCATGTGTCTGGCTTCTAGAACGTTTGCAACTTGAGAAGTGGGGAGAAGGAGATGGTCCAGCCGGGAGAGAATGTTGTGAGCCCCCGAATGAAAAGTGTGTTGGATATGACCCGGTTGGTAGACTCTCCATGTATCTGCTAGACCCACGACCTCCAGAAAGATAGGCAGCCATCGGTACGAAGGCCCGAGTTCTCGGGGTGGGTGTCGATCTAGGGTGCAAGAAACTACTGAATTAAAGTCCCCTCCCACCACCAGAAGCCCTAACGGGAACGAGAGTAGTATTGAGCCCAAATCCTTAAATGTGCTGCTCTGCAGGCCAGGGGTCACATAGACTGACATGAGCGTGTTGCCCTCCCATTGTCCCGTGACCGCTGTGTATCGACCCCAGTCATCCGACCAGGTGGAGTGTATGGAGAAGGGGAAAGAGTTCCTCAGCATGATACCCACCCCTGTGGAGCCGGGGTTGTAAACTGAATGGGCCACTGGTTTATAACCCCACCTATTTAACGCCTTACAGGAGTTGCCCACCAAGTGTGTCTCTTGGAGACAGGATAACATCTGGGGCCTGCCGTCTGATGTATTGTAGCACCACACAGCGTTTAACCTTATCCCCAAGCCCGTTGACGTTCCAACTCCATATCTTAATACTCTTTTTTTTTTTTTTTCCTAGTGCGGACATATCAGAACCCGTATAATTTGTGTATTCCTCTTGAAAGGTGCATATTAGACCTGCCGATTCAATACAAACATGAACAAACTCAAATCCCCCAACCCAACTACCCCTCTTCCTGCTTCCCTGCACTCTGGGCTTGAAACTTCCCATGAATTTATAAATGCAGAGTGCCTGTCGCCCAACTGGTGAACTAAAAGTAGAAAAGTGGGGTATGCGGTACTCCGTTTCACTGACATCGCGTCTAATGCTATGTAACACCCCGAGAGGGCCGAGTCACAGGGTCTTGCTCACAAGGAGTGTGAGGTGACCCATCAGTTAGAGTCAGCCATAGTTCTATATACCAGTTACTGTCGGTAGTGCAGATAAAGTTCGGCTGGGTGAATGCACAGTAGCTCCATCAAGTGGTATTGCGTTTCATGCTATGACTTTATGTAGCCAGCGTCTCAGCGAGAATTATGTTCTTTAGCCCCCCTCCAACCAGTCAGAAGCAGCCTCTGGAAAGTCAAAGAACCAGGCTTTTCTGTCAGCTTCCACTCGGAGCCGGGCTGGGAATAGCATTGCATATTTCACACCTCTGTCTCGAAGTTGCTTTTTGATGGCAAGGAAAGAGCGTCGCTGTTTGTGCACAGCTTGTGTAAAACAGAGAAGAATGCGATCTCAGCATTCTCATAGCGAAATGGGGGCGGCCACCCTGGCTTTCTGCAGTATGACATCTCTGTCACAAAAGTTGAGTAGCCTGGCTAGTATTGGACAAGGGGGTGCTCCAGGTTTCGGCCACCCACCAGGAACTCTGTGTGCCCTCTCAATGACAGACAAAGAATTTAGACAAGCCTTTAGGTTGCAGATGGTTAAGAATAAGGTCCTTGATGAAAAGAGCTGTAGCTTGCCCTTCCGCCTTCTCCGGAACTCCAAGAATGCGAATGTTGTTGCACCTGGTACGTCCCTCATAGTCGTCCAACTTGCTTTCGGTGAATTTTCAGTAGGTTTGCAAGTCTTGAATTCCGTTTTGTAGGTGTGAGGTATCATCTACTAGGCTTGCCATTGTAATCTCTGCCTCTTTGACTTTTTCGCTGATTTTTGTGAGGTCTGCCCTGATGAGCGTTACTTCCGAAGAGATTGAGTCCATTTTCTGCTCCAGTAACGCTCTGACCCCGGTGATCGCTTCCATGACATCTTTAAGAGTGTGTTCAGGGGTATCTCCCTCTGACCCCCCCCCCCCTCCCTCCACTGATTTGTCTCTGGGCTGCTGGTCCTGAAGTGTCACCTTAGGGAGTGCATAGTGTTCCAGTTTGTTTCACTGGGTTACTTTGGAACCCCTCGCCCCGACATCTTGGCCCATTCTGACTTGGTCACTGGTTTGTTCTTGGCCTGTGAGGTGCGGGGGTGCTGCTCACTACACTTCACCGTCAGAGTGGCAAGGGAGTGTGTTTCCATAAGATTCCGAGCTCCCGATACCAGACTGCGAATGTCTCCCTTTTAACATAGACTTCTCCCCCACTAGCACCTTTTCCGGGATACTTGTATATCGCCCTCCCGGAACTTTGGGAAAATTTCCTAATACCCTTCCCCCCACTATGGCCAACCTAGCATGTATCCCATCTAATTTTACACTATTAGGGGATTTTAACATCCATTTTGATGACACCTTGGACCATACCGCCCTAGAAATAACCAGCAGCCTCTTCACACTGCAATTTAAACAACTAGTGCTTAAACTGACCCACACCAAAGGTCACTTATTTGACCCCGTTTTTAGTAATTGCGCAGATCTCATAGTGGGAACTCCCTCCCCCCTTCCGTGGATGGACCACTTCCTGATTTCCCCCCCCACTTTCCTGGGTCACCCCAGACCCCCTCTCTCCTACCAATACAGTTACTCGTAGGGGACGAAATTGGTCAAAACTCCCCCTATCCGACTGGCTGGCGGCTCTTGAAACCTCCAGACCACCCAAAAACCCTGATCCCACTGTAGCCAATGAGGATTACAACAGATGGATTTCCAACTCACTAGACTCTGTACTCCCTATGAAACGCACCGAACCTAAGCGCAGCACCGGGAGTGCTCCCTGGTATTCCTCTGGATTACAGGAAAGAAAACGTCACTGTAAAAAATTAGAGAGGCGACTGGATTATTCCCCTTCCAGTAAAACTGCATATAGAGAAGCGATAAAAAATCTCCCAAAACTAAATTAAAATCGCACAATGGACCTTTTTCGAAAAAAAAAATTTATGCAGCTACCTCCAGGCCCAAGGAAATATATCGCATTGCGAAAACCCTCCTCAAGCTCCCAGAAAAACCTCCAAACCACACCAACGCACAAACCCGCTGTGACAACTTGGCAGAGTTCTTCTTCCAAAAAATACAAACCATTTATACCTCCTTTTCCCCCACTCAGATTCACACTCTGCCCACCAAATCTCCTGAATCAGGGCTCCAGCCCCTAGCTACACTTCAATCCCTCCCCCTTTGTAATCACACCATGCTAGAATCCATTATGCATCAGGTGAAATCCGGCTCCCCCAATAACCCGGCACCCCCGTGCACCCTGCTGCCAGTCACCGGCAAAATCCTACCCACCATACTCGACTTGCTTAATACCTCCCTATCTGCCGGCACTGTCCCGGTTCCCTGGAAGCGGGCTATAGTTAAAGCCCTCCTCAAAAAACCCAACCTAGACCAAGATAACCCCAGTAATTATCGACCAATCTCCCTGTTACCTTGGCTGAGCAAGATTCTTGAGAAAAATGCCAATTAAGTATTGGCGGAGTTCTTAGAGACCAACCACCTGCTCGACCCCACCCAGATGGTATTCCGCCCCATTCATGGGATGGAAACCACCCTGATTGCAGTGACGGAGGAGGCCAGGAAGATCCTGGATCAAGGAGGCTCTGCAGCAATCATCCTCCATGACCTAAGTGCCGCCTTCGACACTGTAAGCCACAACATTCTATTACATCGACTTACCAGCTTAAGAGTCTCGGGAAAAGCGATTGCCTGGTTTGAATCCTTAATTTCAGACCGCTCCTTCCAGGTTTTTGAGGGCAAAATCACATCCCCCGGCAAACCTCTTGGCTGCGGTGTGCCGCAGGGTTCTTTTCTGAGCCCTACGCTATTCAATATATATATATGAGCCCCCTAGCTGAGATTGTCCGCCCCTTCGGGATAAAAATAATCACCTATGCCGACGACACTCAGCTAGTGGTGGCTTTAAATCAACCATACACCACGCATAACAGCCTGAAGGACTGCTTAGAAGAAGTGACCAAACGGATGACATTGTCATGTCTCAAGTTGAACGGAGACAAAACTGAACTGATGCTCTTAGTTAACTCCCCCAAGCTCACCATCGACTCATTGTGGCCTACCTGTCTTGGCCCTGCTCCCATGCCAAAGGACACAATCAAGAGCCTGGGCATCTGGTTGGACAAGTCCCTTAACTTTAATTGTCAAGCAGCTAAACTTTCAGCCACTTGCTTCGGTCTACTCAGGCTTCTACGGAAAATTCTCCCCTTACTGCCTCTCCAAGCGAGACAGATCATGGGCCAGGGTCTCATTCCGTCTCGCTTGGATTTTGGGAACGCCCTCGACTCCCAGTTAAACCCGGTCTAAAGAGCCTTCACTGGCTCCCAGTCAGGGAAAGAATTTAATTTAAGGCCCTGTGTATCGCCCACCGAGCCTTTTAAAAAACGGGCGCTGCCATCAATCAATCACTGATCACCCCCAACCACCTGAACAGACAGCTCAGATCAACATCTTCTCTCCTCGCAACAGTGCCCAGGATTAAGAGAGCCAGATGTGGGGGCCGTTCGTTCTCTTATAATTCGGCCAAACTTTGGAACTCCCTTCCCCTCCATCTGCGATCAGATCCCAACTTGCTCTCCTTCCGCAAACATTTAAAAACCCTGCTTTTTAACAAACCTGAATAGTCTCCAATTGTTCAACTACACGCGTTGTCCGTAGTGCTAGGACGCCTGAGGGTAGCTATCGCGCTTAACAAATGTTTTTTTCATTTCATTTCGGGTCCCACCGGACTGTGTGGAGGGGAAGACGCAAACAGGGCCCCCCCCCCTCTGTATCACCGCTGATGGGTACTGGAAGGTGGGAATGGAATGTTCAACGGCTTAGTAATGGCGCAGTAATCGTCACTCAAGGTGCCTCCAGTTTACGTACCTGTCTCGACCACCGCCAAAGCTTAGGAGTAGGCTGCTGCCCAAGCGCGATGGTTGCAATCTGGATATCCCTCTGGTCTTTAGGTCTATCAGTGCCTGGGCCCTGGCAAGTTGCGGGGACCGTCCCGGGATCCGGCGTGGACTGATTGGGGTCACACCAGTTCCTCCCTCTGTAAGTATTTGGGCCTCGGTTGTCTCCGGGGGTCGCCCGCGGGGCCAGAGTCAGTGCCCCAGGCCCCCCTCTTGCCTCAAGACTCCACCTTCTCGGCAGTGTGTCCCCTCCGAAGTTGCGAGACCTCACGATGGGGCCTCTGTGTCTCAGCACGGGCGCACCGCCACCAGGCCGGTCTCACCTCCGTGGTTGATCCGCTGCTGGTCCTGAGCCTTGTCTGCCGGAGGGGTGCTGTGTTGCCAGTTGCTGCTCCTGACTCAGAGCGGTGTGACCCGTGCCGGCACAGGCCTGAGCACCAGGGTCGCATCAGGCACTGGCCGTCGTGCATCGCTACTCCACCGGCCTCAGGGTTTACTCGGCGGCCCAGTCTCAACTCCAGCGAAGGCCCTTACTGGCGGCAGCTGTAACTTTGGCCGCGAACGTCTCACAGCCTCGGGACTTGGCTCGCTAGGGTTGGTACACCTTCCGACGATGGAATCCCCTCTCAGGGATCGGATTTATGTGGCTGATAGGCGGGAGGGAGACAGTTTACACAGGGCGACTCTACCTTGCGGCCATTGCGCTACGCTGCATAGCCACGCCCTCTCACATCAGAAGAACTGATTTCAAGTCCTGTTCATGAATTTAGCTAATCACCCTGAAGAAGTCTTGGCTTACCACATTTTAAATTGTGTTGAAGGAGTTTTTGAATAAATATAAACAAACCCATCTAAAACATCATGTGTAGACTCATGAAACAAACTTTAGTAATTGTAAATTTGTTCTGGAGCAGGTAAAAATGTGTTCACATTCCTAAAATGTTTAGAATAGGGAAGTGTGAGGATCTCTAGCAGCTGGGTCCTTTTCTGGGGTTTGCACCAACAAACGTTTTTAACTGCATAGTACAGTGATATGGGGTGGGGATATTACTAAATCTGTTTGTGGTGTTTTGACTTATTTACATCTAAAAACAGGGGTGAGTTTTAGCACCATGGTTGGTAAATATATATATGACAGTTATTGCAGAAGTACTCCTGAACATCAGCTCCCATCTGCCAATTTTGGCTCATGAGGAAATAGGATGTCTTCTGTATGCAGATGATGTAGCCCTATTAAGCCAAACGGCAAAAGGAATGCAACGCAGCATGAAGACCCTAAAATGTTATATGGACATCCAATGGTTAGAGTTATTAGAGAGGATTATATTAGTCATAAAGGACAAACCGTTATCACTCAAATTATACAACAAGCACTGAAACCTGACCTACGTGGGAGATAATTATTATTTAGAAGCAAAACGGTGGTTTAATAGTAAGCCGCTGTATTAAGAGAAACACATTGTAGGAATTAATGTTTATAACATTCGTTTTCACACGACTTTTTAAAGGTTTTATAGGTATTCTCTTTAATATGAAAACAATTTGACAAAATGGTCTTGGAGAATGTTTTAGAGTGAAAGTAAAGAAATTGTTTATTTTCATGATACTCAATGAATGGATTTCATTGTAATGGTTTTTATTGACTAACCACTTAATAATATAATGTTTATTATTATTTGTCTGCTTTAAAAAAAAAAAAAAAAGCACACAGTATGACTTGCAAAAGAAGAGTGAAAAACGATGTGACGCTTATTTAATTAAAAACTGTTTTAAACAATGCGTTTGGCTTAGCATTTAACATTAACACTGAACATAATTTTTTCCTTCGTGCTTATGTTTTGTCTGCATATATTTTAATGCGTGTCTGATATTTAGCAGACAAGCATATACAACACCTTTAGTGCAAATATAACGATATTAAAAAAATTCACACTAATGACATTTTTTTTTTTTACAGAATTGTTAGGGAAATCATCACCATTTAAATGTTTATTATAATGCACTTTCAAAGGGATTTATAATCAAATGTTATCTTTTAACATATAAGCAACAATTAATTTTGCTCTTCTTTCAACAGCATTGGGATGTGTTCAAAAATATTACAGAAGTTTTTATCTTGGTTCCTGCCCTTCTTGGTCTGAAGGGTAATTTGGAAATGACTTTGGCATCTAGGCTTTCAACAGCAGTAAGTTGTCTACATTTTAACATGGGAGTAAGAGTATTGTTTCAAATGTAGCACAAACACCCATACCATTCCATTGTGACTGTATTGCGACCAAATGACATAAAATGTGTGTAATACATCCTTTTTAATATGTAGCAGGAAAATGACTTCTTTAGCATTGCAAGTTATCCGATAAAAAGAATTTCAACGTTTGTTATCTGCACTCAACCTGCAGATCTTGTTTGAATGATACATTGTTTACATTTTACAATTGTCACATGGAGTATCCTGGTCTGTTGGGTGTTGTATTTTAGACCTGTAATGAGTTTTTTGGAGGTCCAATCCCATGTCCGCAATTAACGGTGAAGGTTCCTCTACCTTGTTGGCAAAACAGACACAGCTCTTGATTGTAACCTAAACAATGTAAGGAGTTCCACAGAGACTACTTCATGATTGAGCTGTTTTAATAGTTTCAAATATGTTTTGTCCCCCCGCTGTATGATACAAAGACTATTATAAGTTTGAATTCACCTTCATAGTTTCCAAACACGGAATGCTCAATTCCCCTCAACAAATACGTTTTTCAGAAACTCTACCTTTCCGTAAGTGCAGGACATAGGCCTTTGTTAGATCAGATACTTTTCCAATAAAGAAAATAGATTTTGCACCTCTCCCTTTGATTGCTGAATTGAAATGTCGAGGGCTAATCTTCTCTTATTTGAAACTCTCTGCATCTAATCTAGAAACCATGATTGCAGAGCAGAAGGACTCCATTAGGGTTCAATATAAAGAAAATGGCTGGGGAATTGCTGTTTTGCTATTGGTAAGAGGATGTGTTCTTTGACCTTTTTTTATAAATCACATTTGGTTATTCACTTGTTTTTAAAAAATCACTTAAATCATGCACAGTCTGACATTGTCCCCTGCAACAACATTCTCCGTGGATATTAGTTCTCTATTTCCAGAAGTGGCAGACATAAATGTGATTGGCTCATGCAATTCTTCAAGTAAGAACATTCTTTCCATGGGTAAGGTAATTTGGTACTGGCCAGTCTTCCGCTTAAACCAATGAAACCTCCATATGTGGAAAGACAGTTTTCTTGCTTTATATCGTTTTTGCAAGAAGATGTGGTCAACCCCGAGATTTCTTGGCTTTATAACCCTACCTATTCCCTTTTTCGTTATTGGTGCTTTCTGCACTTGCCTTTCACACAATGCAGATAGCAAAACAAAATTCCAAACATGAAATATATAGCAAACAATATGTAAAAGTCAAAGTATTTGTGTAACGTGTAAAATTAAAGACTAATTTAATCCATGATAGAAAATTCAATTCAGTTAGAGTCCGTTTCATTCCACACAGAAAGTAGATGGGAGTTACAAGCACAATAGATTGCTACCTGGCAAAAAGTTTGCAGGAAACGCACAAATCCGTGGAAAGTTTAGTTGATGATCTCATGGAATGAGACAGTAAAACAATTTTGAGGGGCATAGTTGCAGTTTTGCAGTTGGGTTGTTTTAGTCAACTCCCTGCTTCTCCAGAGGGTTTCCAGTAAGTTGGGCGTTTCACAGCTGGAACACCTGGGCCTCTGAATTCTTTTCACCAACTTGTAGTCCCATCACCAGGCCTGGGCCACCTTGGTTCTCATCAAGCCATTGTCTTGTTTAACAAGCTTCCCAAGGTTTCTGCTCTTGTAGTTTCATGCTAATGATGGTCCTTGTGTCTTGGACCACTGCCCTTGCTTCCTCTCTACCACTTTGGATCTGCTTATTGGGAGTTCTCACCGGTGAAGGCAAAATGTGTATATTCTTTATGACAAATTCCTTTTCTTGTGAACAGTGATTGCATCAGCACTGTCTAAGTTAGAAGGTTACCCTGGGGCACTTGTGTCACAGGTAAACCTATGCCTGAGTATGCTGCACCTTGAGTTTTTAGGCTCTTCCTTAGATCTTGGCTTTCCTGGGAGTTTGGCCATATCAGCTTCTTGGGAAGAGATTAAAATCAGTAGTTCGCCCTAGGAGAGGCGTCAAGAAAGATGAGTGTCTTGAGTAAGTATTAGGCTCACACTGATCTCCCCCTTTCCCATTTCCTTCATAAAGTGAAACAGTCTCTGGGTCTCTTCACTGTAGTGGTTCAATTCAAGGTTATTTTGGGCAGGAATGCTGGTCAAAGTGACCTCTTTGGTGGTGTCTCTCCTACTAGCCAGACTTTCTTGTGTCACTATCATTGTGACCTGTTTGAATAGGTCTTTTTTTTTATTAAGTGGAGACTGAGACAGGGGCAAAGATTGGGTTGGAGAAGAGCTCAAGCTTCTTTCTTGCCTCCTTGCACTCTCCGTCTCTCCTGATTGCCAGCCTTTATTTCTACATTTGTTTCCTCTCTTGGGTAGTTAAGATAGGTTGTGCAAGGTTGGCCTTGATTGAGGATTCCACTGGGGCCACTGCCAAATTTAAGTAGTTGTCTACATGTACCATTTTGAACTCCACTGATACTAGAGGAACCTGCTCACTTTTAACGTCTTTACTGTTGCTTGTAGCTTTAATTTAGTATAAAATAGTAACTAGCGAGTATGACCCCTGAAAGCAGCACTTGTTACTGCTGGCAAAGTGAAGGATTGCTATGGCTTGGTTGAGAGGACCTCCACTCATGCTAGGGCCTGGATATGAGATGTTGTCTACTGTATTGAATCAGCTGGTTGCTTCACTGTGTTGCAACCTGGGCAAGTAGGCTCAAGGACCCCCCTCCAGAATTAACTAGAGAGGAAAGACTGCTGTGGGTGAGGGGGGCTGCAGGGGTTCTGGCTGTTTATAGGCAGTCAGTGGATAATAATATGGAGTTATAGTTACCTGTGGATAGGGTGTGCAGGAGGGGGCACCCCGATAACATTATCACATGGGATAACTGGGTCTCGTACATTAGTATACTCAAGCTCAACTGTCTCATTTGGCTGAACTGGGGATACTGTATCATATGCTCTGCTGTATGTCCTCATATTTAAAGATGTGATTTGGTACCTGCCATGATTAAGCTATGATACACTGCTTGATTACCATTGTTGACATATGGCTTTGATGATATGTGTTGGGATGGGAAAGTTCCTCGCATGGTGATGAATGTGCATCCCTGCCCTGAGGGCCCCAGCTGCAATAATGTCTGGATCCCTGCAACTGATTTTTGTTGTCATGGGCAAACGCGGACAATGCGTATGCACCATGACTTAGGACGGTTTCACGGATTGCAGTCTTTTTGGACTGGGAGGGGCAATCAAAGCACTACCCTCATAGTGATGAAAGGAAGAGTCAGGCTCTTCTGGAAACTTCAAAGGTTGCTCTTTGATTCAGAGAGCAGTCACTGGGAAGGGCCCTGGACACATCTAAGGAAGGAGAAGGGGCTGATAAGAGAATCATAAAGAGTGGGGCAGAGGCTCTGGGGTAACCTTTTGATACACATTTCACTCTGGCTGCCATCCAGGTGTGAAACCCTGGTCACTCCCATGGCATGTGCTGTAGGGCTATCAGATTTGGATTTGCTCCTGCTGTGACAGGCTGCTTTCTGGAGGAAGAGCAGGGCAGAGGAGAGGGCACTTCAAAAGGAAGCAGACCCCCAACATAGACTTCAATAGCTCAAACTCCAAATCACATTTGATGTATGGAAGTGGACCTCAAGGCCTCAAGATCTTCAAAACTGTGAACTTTTAAACAGCAAGATGAGCTGTGCGAGGAGGAGAAGCTCTCCAAGACCTCTGCCTGTGACCAGGACTGGGGTCCTAGGCCTGCCAGTCTCCCAGCTGGGCGATGGGACATTACCAGGTAATCCCAGACCTCCTTCCCTCTTGCACAGCAGTGCCTGTCAGCTTGTGAAGACTAGTGGTCCCTGTGAGGAAGAGGAGAGTGTTGGAGGGAGCGAATTCAAGAGGGGGATCCTGACAATTGGATCCGTCTCGCTTGGTGTTAGGAGATGGCTGCTGCTCTGGTTACGTTGTTGCCCGCCTGCAGTGTAAGGTCAGCGACTCCCCCCGTATGCAAGATGAGGGCTACCGTGAACTTTTTAATGTACCAATCGGGTCATTGCCCTTGTATGCCATGGGGGGTCACCAGCAGAAGGCAAGGAACGTGGTCTGGTAGAGACCGTCGTCGTGAGGAGGAGGCTGCTGTGGTGACTCGAGCGGGCCCAAGCCCTGACTGAAGACGAGCACCAGGAACGTCACCCCCTCTCCTTGTGGGGAGGATCCCAGAAGACTTGCGAGCATCGGAAGAGCATCAAGCACCCCCCCCCCCCTCCCTGAGCTGCCGCTTCCGCAGGACTTCGTGTGAGAAACTCAAGTACATCTGACTGCTGCCCCTCCCGGGGCAAGTGTGAAGAACTACTGGAGACAGACACAAAACAGGTTCAGTGCATCATGAAAGGGGTGTGTTCGGAGACTCTGGTTGTTCACACACTGCTGGTGTGGGTAAAACTGGGTAGAAACTTACCTTCCATCTAGCGCTTCGGCGCTGGAACATTTTTTACTTTAATAAGAAGTTGAAATGGGACTCCTGAGACTCAGACTACTAGTCTGGCTGAATGGTACCTATAGTGAATCCGGAATAACCACTACCGCTAGCGAAAGGGGAGGGGAACTCCAGAACCCACCTACAAAAACACATGAGCCCTGAACTCAGGGGACTGTGTATATTGCTTGTGAATGCTGTGTTTTACTTTGTGTTTGTATATAAATACAATTGTTTTCATAATAGCAAGTATTTGACTGGACAATCATTTATTGCTGCTGTATGTATTTTGAGCTGTGAGCCTGTGTTTACCCTCCTGTATATACCTCCCCTCCCCATCTGGAACCCACCCCACCCCATGAAGCCTTGGACAACTCGACTTCACACTACCACTGTTAGTCAAGTGCTGAAGGGGTAATTTGCCCAGTTACTTATTCTATGGTATGTTGGGCCCCTGAACATCAGGAGTAAAAGAAAAACTTCTCAAACCCCACGATTGGGCCCAGTAGCTCCTGCAGTGTGTCATGGGCCTCTGAACGTGCTCTGACAAAATGTTAGTCTTTTTTTTTTTTAAAGGCATTATCTCTAAAGGCCTCTGATTATACGAGTTTAATCATGTTTTTGGAGGCTGGCAAACTTGCGAATGTGTACACTGGGAAGGGTGAAATATCCCCACGCCTCCCTATAGGTCCCCCTTTCTTCTTTTTCGCTCTTTATTGGCCCCTATGCCTACTGTGATACCCCAGGAAATCAGCTCTGGAATACAATTTTACTTCTGAGAAATCAGCGACTGGCCCGTTCTGTGGTAATACTCCTGTTGGTGAAGGCATATTTTGTCTAAGGTCTGAAAATAATGGAGTAGGGGGTCTTCCCCTTTTTAGGTCTCGCCTGGCGTAGACTGCGCAGACATGCGCAGTCTCGCTGACGAGATTTAATGATTTAGAGTAGCTTTCACTAGCTGGGTTTAAGCCCCGCCCCTCTTTTCCATTGGCTGGCGTCACCGTTTATGCTAAACTGTGGCCAGCCATTGGAAAAGAGCGTCCAGTGACGTACACTTTTCTCTTTTAGAGCCGTCCCAGTTGGACTGGCTCGGTTGCCTTACGTGTGTGGTAAAAGCTTTCTTATCTTTATGGGGCCATGTGTTTCAAACACATGAATGAATGAATGATAACATTTATAAAGCGCGGGCTTTCACTCCAATGGAGCATCTTGGCGCTGAAAGGGCTGGTGTCAGAAAAGAATCATCTCAAATATCACAATGTTGAAGGGTTTAGATAAGAGAAAGGGTCAAACTATCTGGGGCTGTAAATATCCAAGTTTTCAGTTTTTTCCTAAACATAGATTCTGACTGTGTAAGTCTCAGATAAGAGAGTAAGTAGTTCCAGGCTTTAGTTCCCAGGACTGCCATGGACTTTCCTCCTCTGGACTTCAGACGGAAATGTGGGGGTACTAGACGATTTTCTTTAGCTGATCTCAGATTGCGAGCAGGTACATAAACTTTCAATCTAGACCTGAGATAATTAGGACCACTTTGTTTTACCGCTTTAAAGGTAATTACAAGGATTTTAAAAAGAATTCTCTTATGTATGGGTAACCAGTGGAGGGTTTGGAGAGCCTCAGATGATGAAGACCCTTTAGATAGATTCAGTACCATTCGGGCCGCTGCATTTTGCACTGTCTGCAACTTTTTTAAAGTACTTTTCTTAATGCCTGCATAGAGACTGTTGCAATAGTCTAATCGTGAGAGAATTGTGGCCACTGCCACGGACTTGCGGGGCTGTGGCAGCTAGAAATTCAAAGAATTTCTTCAGAGTCTTTATCCAATAAAAACAAGTTCCTGCAACCGATATGGCCTGCTGATGAAAAGAGAGAGAGGTATCAAATCGTACTCCAAATTTTTTTGCCGTGTCCACCGTGTTAAGGGGGGGAGGGGGGGCTGCGCCAATTGGCCACCACATTTTAGGTGAGAAAATATTACATTTACCCAACAGCAAAATCTCCGTCTTTTGGCTATTACATTTTAAATGGTTGATGTTCATCCACCTAAATATAGCTGAAAGACAATGTTGGAAGTTTTCCTCAGCTACAGTAGATTCTTTGTCAAGAGTGAGGATAAGCTGTGTATCATCAGCATAAGATAGCGTCTCAATATCAAAAGATGATCTAAGCTCAAGCAGGGGTACCATATAAATATTAAAACGTGTGGGGCTCAGAATCGAGCCCTGAGGTACCCCGGAACACAGCTGCCTCTCAGAGATATAGCTACCTAGCATAACTGATTGTCTTCTATTTTCCAAGAAAGACAATAGCCAGGCTAGAGCCTTCTGCGAGATCCCTACTTTTCCTAGCTGTTTACCCAAGACTGTATGGGAGACGGTATCGAATGCGGCTGAGAGATCCAACAGAATCAGCGCTGCCATTTGTCCCTGATCAAGTGCAAATTTTAACATCTCAGTAGTATGTAGCAGCGCTGACTCTGTTGAGAACCCAGCCCTAAAACCCGATTGTCTGGGGTGTAGCACATTATTTAGTAGGAGGAACTCGTTTAGTTGATTGTTTACAAGTTTCTCTGTAATCTTACTTAGGCAGGGCAATAATGAGATCGGTCTGAGGTTTGTCAGTACGGTTGGATCCGTAAGATGCTTTTTTTGGAGGGGTTTGACTGATGCAACCTTCCAGCTATCTGGTACTACTGCCTGTCTGAGAGAGGAATTAACAATCTGATTGATAATAGGATTGACTGTTTTGATCAGTGCGTGTAAAACAGGGCAGGGGTCCCCTAGGGAACCTGATTTACAGGACACGATAGCCTGTCTAGACTGGTCAAGGGTGATCTCACTAAAGTGATCTAGCCACGATATATTTTCATGATTGTAAATTGACTTTCCAGAAGGTAGGGGGTCCACTGGGAAATCCTTTCTCAAATTACTAATCTTGACATCGAAATAGTCCGCTATTTGATCACATAGTTGCTGTGATGGGGGAATTTCTTGATTGAATATCTTGGGGTGGGTAAAAGACTGAGCAATTTTAAAAATCATCTTCTGGTCAGATGCTGCCTGTTCAATAAGATTTGTGTAATAAACCCTCTTTTCATGTTTGATCATCCTGTGGTAGTTTTTTAATACTGTTCTAAAAGTAATGAGATCCTTGTTATTATAATGCCTCCTCCAATTGCGCTCGAGATTCCTGCATTTACCTTGCATCTCTTTAAGCTGAGAGGTAAACCAGGGGGCAGAGGTTTTTCCCAAGGGGGTTGTACTACATGGGGCCATTTGGTAAGCTAAGGTAGTCAGCCAGTCATTGAAAATCCCTGTATCAGTAACCGGGTCACCTGTTAAAATGGGTTTACTTAATTCTGCCAATCTATGAAGATTTGGGTTTGAAATGCATTTTATTCCATTTCCTATTTACAGTTTTGCAAAGTAATTCCGGAGTTTGAGTAACTGCATGTAGTGAACTTTCAGCAATCTCAAAAGGGATATACTTGTGGTCAGACCACCTTAATGTAGTAGGGACATCCACTGTAAGTTGATGTCATGGCCCCATAAAGACAAGAAACCTTTCATGGCAGAAGGAAAGCAGGCCGCATGTTTATTTTTGCATCTCGCTTAAAGTGACAGCGCAATGCAAAAATAAACCGTGGCTGACTGGCGAGCGCTTTTTTTTGCGTGCGTTTTTTCCTTGTTCTTTATGCCGATTAAAAGTAGAGTTGATGCAAATCTAGCCCAGCACGCATGCGCAGTGCCGCCGCCACCACACAGCATGCATATACCTGCTACTGGGGAGAGCTTCCTGAAGAACACCCATCTACTCTTCCACTGTAAGCAAGAACTAAAACAGCATATCTGTTACACAGGCTCGGTCTGCTCCGTCCGCAAAACTCTACAAAACCCAGAAAACAAAGTTACCAAGAAGGAGCGCAATGTCCCAATTCGCTGAACTTTTTTCCATCTCTCAATCTGACTTGACCCTCCACCACCACAGAATCCGTTATCTTCGATCATGGTTCCAAACAGCTGCTCCCTCCTCGCGCTCTCCCTCCCTCTCTCTCTTTCAGTCTGTCGAGGCTGCAGGGGTCACTTTCAAAATAGCTTTATTAGGTCGCAGCGCGGGAGACAGCAGGGTGAGCTCGCGGAATGCTGCACGTCTCGGCGTAGGGCCGGTGTCCCCTCGCACGCCTCATCACCCCCTCACCCTGCCCAGCCGGCCTCAGGCATTGAATGTTTCAACAGTTGTTTGTGTGGTTGGCACTGAGATGGAGACTAGCAGACGTGCCGCTTTAACCCGTCAAGGTCAAATTTGGGAGCCATCCAGCGAGTTGAAGGGGCTGACGAGGGGGCTACGAATGAAAAAGAAAAACATGTGTGCCCCATGCACAGGCCTATTTACACACGAATTACAGGCATTAGTCAGAGCCTCCACTTTAATGGTTTGCCTATGTCGTTTTATACCAGGGTGACCAGATTTTAAGTAGCAAATAGGAACAGGCTAGACATAAAAATAGGACTGGCGCCTTTTTTTTGCGTGTAGCCTTGTTAATGTGTGACTATATCCTTGTAATTGTTTGTGTATATATATATATATATATATATATATATATATATATATATATATATATATATATATATATGCCACAAGGAATCGCCTCACAGAATGCGCTGCATGGAAACGCCAGAGACGAACACGGACCCAGGAATAGGTGCTCTTAATTTTTTATTTTACTCCGTAACCTGCACCACCGCCATGACGCGTTTCGACCTACTGGAGGCCTTGGTCACATGACGCTAACAAAGGAAGCCTGAGTATTTAAAGTGCAAGTGCGTGATAACGTGACATCGTGATCATGAACATAGACAACAGAATTAAGCGTTGTGGTTTTGAAAATCAAAGTCCACAGTTTTGTTGCAAAGCCAGAATTTGTTATAATACATGTAAAATACATTTTGTACCCTAACAAAACAACAATACTACCAAAAGGTCACAGGAAAAAAAATAAATTACACAAAAATAGATAAAATTATCTAAATCAGTTGGCACGAGGTTCGGGGACACCATGCAAATAGGGAGCACGAATGGCAGAGAAAATATTTACCTAAGAATTGTTTCATTGATTTTAAGCAGCTAAAATATGAACTCCATCTAATTGCAAAACAAGATTGTAAACATTTATCACATTAAAACCACGCCATTCCTCATTATTTAGTTTGCGCGTGAACCCAACCTGAATTAAAAAAATTAAATTCATGTCAGATCAATTGAGTTGCTGCCTATAACTGGTTTAATCCATTCCAACTCACGTTAGACTGTGCCCCACTTTAAAAAGGAGGAGTTACCCGCTACAATTCCTGAGACCTTCTGAATATAGCTACGTTCAAGAAAGTGTTAATAGTGCAATCAG
This sequence comes from Triturus cristatus, assembly GCF_964204655.1. Classification (NCBI taxonomy): domain Eukaryota; kingdom Metazoa; phylum Chordata; class Amphibia; order Caudata; family Salamandridae; genus Triturus; species Triturus cristatus. The sequence continues at coordinate 747,693,691 of NC_140585.1, read as the reverse complement.
TAAAAAACCAACATCTGGTTTGTTGGGGAAAACAAAAAAGAGGAGACGGGGAAAAAAGTGATAGCTGCTGTTCAAAATAAAGGAAAATAACATGGGGAAAGCACAACGACACTCAACAGTCATAATGAATCCGAACAAAAGTGCGGACTAAAAACTATAACATGCAGAACAGGATGACTTAGCAGGACAGGTATGGTGAAGACAAGAATTAGTGCCAAGTGTAGAAGTCCTCACTGGCATTTAACCCGTTGGGTACCTTGGAGTCTAGCTCCAAAATGTACCGCGTCTCTAGTTTTCTGAGGATGGCTTCCCGATCCCCCCCACGTCTCAGTGGAGGCACCGAATCAATGACAAAGTAGCTAAGCTCTTCAAGGTTGCTATTATGTTTGTCACCAAAATGTCTAGCTACGGGGTATGATGTGTCATGATTCGTGATCGCCCTCATGTGCTGGAGTATACGTTTGTGTGCCTGCAATTTGGTGCTACCAATATATTGCAGGCCACACGTACACTCCAGCACATAAACCACAAAATCTGTCCTGAATGTTAGTTTTTTAGTAATCTTACAGGGTGAGTTAGCAAATGGAGAGAAATAGGTAGTGGTACTTCTGCCCAGCGTGCAAGCCTTGCAAGAGGAACATTTGATAAATCCATTACTGGCTTGTAACCAATTGCTAGTGTTACTGCTTAATTCGGGACTGCTCTTTACTAGCATGTCGCTCATGGATCGAGCTTTCCGAAAGGTTACAGCAGGGGCATTAGGCATATTACTACCTATTACTGGGTCAAAGCGAATGAGCGACCAGTTTTTCTTGAAAATCTTGCGCAAACAATGGTGTTGACGACTGTAGGTCAAAATCAATCTGGGGGCAGCATTTTCGGTGGAAGTCAAGCTAGAGGCCTTTTTGGAGATGGAATCGCTATTTCTGGTAGTCAGGATAAGGTCTCTAGTTTTGGACCTGGTGCGAGCCAATGCTTTGTCAATCACTGCCGGGGAATAACCCCTTGCTAAGAACCTCAACTTACTCTGTTCCTGGGCTAAAATGCAATGTTCATCCGTACTGCAAATGCGTCTAATGCGCAACATCTCCCCATAGGGGATGCTACGTATAAGATGTTCAGGATGATGACTAAGAGCATGCAGCACGGTGTTGCCCGCAGTTGCTTTGCGGAACAATTTTGTGTGTAGATTGCCCTCAAGAACAAAAACCTCCACATCTAGAAAGCTAACTTGAGTTTGGCTGATCTGAGCCGTAAATTGTAGGTTAAGTCGGTTGATATTGATGGCCTGAATAAACTCCAAGGCAGAGGTTCTGGACCCCTTCCAAACCACGAAAAGGTCATCTATATAGCGAAGCCAAGTAATGATGTTGTTAGTCATGACTTCACTAAACTCAACTTTGAGGACTTGCTCCTCCCACATGCCCATGTGTAGACACGCGTAGCTCGGGGAAAAGCAAGCCCCCATAGCCACGCCTCTTAGTTGTTGGAACACTGTATTTTGGAATAGAAAAAAGTTATTATTGAGACAGATGTTAATCATGTCCAGAATCATCTTACAGTGGTCCATCATATACATTGGCTCAGTTCTCAAAAAGTATTCAACCGCTTTGATCCCATCATGATGGTGAATACTGGTGTATAAAGCGGTAACATCCAGCGTGATTAACCAGTATTCATCCTGCCACTCAATGTCATTAATCTTCCTCAAAAAATCGTTAGTGTCTTGTATGTAGGATGTTAATCCCTTCACGTGCTTTTGTAGGAAGAAGGCGACGTATTCTCCAAGATACTACCCCTGGCCGAGATGATAGGCCTTCCAGGGGGTTTAGCTGTGTTCTTGTGTATCTTGGGAATGAGATAGAAAGCCGGCATGATGGGATGGTTGACTTTCAGGAATTTGAATTCCTCAGTGCTGAGAAGACCAGTACTTTTCCATGCCAGAAGTTTGCTGTAAAAATCACCCCATGTAGCTTTGACCACCTTCCATTCACTTCTCTTGTAACACGACCTGTCATTTAGATGCAACAGGGCCTCATCAACATACAACTTTCTTGGCCACAAGACAACGTTGCCTCCCTTATCCGATTGACGGACAATTATATTGTCATCACTTTGAATCTTCTTCATCAATTGTCCATACCCATGGTTCCAATGTTGTTGAGAATGCCGAGCACCTTTAACTGGTTTATGTAAAGATTTCAATTGGCAGGTAACCATTTCATTATATGTTTCTATATTGTCATGGACCATGATGGGACTAAAAGTGGACTTTGGTTTAAATGGTGTTATACCCGGTTTATTAGTAATGGGAGCAACATCGACTTGTGATAGATTGTCAACACGGCTCTCTTCTTGTAATAATTGAAGGTCACAAAGAAGATTGTAGTCACCCACCGTACCTACTGGAGGGCTGGAGGGAGTGACGGATGTTACACTTTGTGTTTTAGTGGCTTTATCCTTGTTCAGTTAAAAAAACTTGCGAAGTTTCAACTTACGTATGAATTTGTAAGTATCTATGCGAGTTTGTGCATAGTTGAAGTTATCCGCTGGACAAAAAGAAAGGCCGAGGGCAAGAATCTTCTCTTCATTGGCACTAAGTTGCATGTTGGTGAGGTTAATGACAGCGAGGGGTTTGGAAGTATCATTTAGTGTTTGCGAGTCCAACGTTTCTGACCTCTCTTGTTGTTCTGCGGTCTTTGACCGCTGTTTGATCTTGTGGTGTTTCCTGTGTTCCCTTCGCTTGATGTTGTTTCTCCTGCCATTCTTGTGTTCTGCACACGGGGCCTTAAGGTTTGGCATCTGTCGTGCCGAAGGCAATCCACCTCTTGCGCCTGGGTAAGCCTTGTAAACCCCAAATCTTTGCTTGTAGAGGTTTGTTCATTTTCTGATTCACTGCCTGGAATAGAGCTGAGATCAGAAACAGAGGATGAAGAATGTATATATATAATATATTAACTTAAAAAACCATAGATTTCACACATGTTATAGTTGGGTGGATATTTCACTCGTAAAAAACCAATGAAATTCCCCCGTTATAGTTACTTCAGATAACTATAACTCGCGCGCCCGCAATCCTCTGCTCATGACGTCACATATTACATCACTCATGACATGGTCAGTGGCATCACTCTTGACATCACTGACATCATCCTTGTGATAGAGTGGCAGTCGCGCGAGTTATAGTTATCTGAAGTAACTATCACAGGGGAATTTCATTGGTTTTTTACGAGTGAAATAGCCACCTAACTATAACATGTGTGAAACCTATGATTTTTTAAGTGAAATTGCAAGGTTTTTTAAATGCTAATTCCTAACTATAACGTGTGTGAAACCTGTGGTTTTTTCAGTGAATTTGTACGGTTTTTTAAATGCTAAGTTATGTATGTATTATTTTTTTATATATATTTATCTTACAATTAACTACGTATTTTTTTTTTGTTTTAATAGTTTTCTACCGTGCGCGCACCCCCGCAATTTAAAAAAAAAACAAATTTAAATGTTTTTTTCTGCCTTTTGGGGTCCTTCAGGGACCCCCTGACAAAGGCTAGGGGGTCAGGAACTCTCTACCCTGCCCCCTTATCACGTTCGCCACCTTCCTTTTCCACTCTCGCACTGAAAACAAACAACATGGCGGCCGACACTTCCTGATTTCGACCGATTCGAACGTTGACTGACATGTAACAACCAATCAGAATTACGCTCGCGCACGTTAAGGTGCACGCACGGTGCGCGGCTATAGATATGTATGTGCTTTTAACTGCAATTTTCTCAGGAACTACTGAACAGATTGACTCCATATATGCAAAAGACACTTCTCTGACCTGAGGACTACCTCTCTGCCAAATTTCAAGTAATTCTGTTAAGCCGTTCGGGCTGTACCTTCGACTAAAGGTCCTATGGGAAAATGCATGGGGAAAACGTGTTTTGGGACCCCCCTTTTTTCTCGGCTCCCGCTTGACGAATCCCCCCGAGACTTTCAGGGTAGGAGCTGAGCGGAGCGCCCCATTAGTTTTGAAAATTTCGCGAACATTCGTCAACCGGCGCTGTTATATTTCATGTATGGGGATCTCTGATGTATTCTTGTTGTCATACAATCCTCCGTTTCCTAGCAACGGAGGTTCACTGGGGATTCTAGATTGTTGATTCCTCAGAGAGACTGGTGCTGTGGAGCTGGAAGGATACTTCTGGGGGTCTATGCTCTTTACTTGAATAAATCTACTAATCATCTACCTTGGATGTGTCCTGTAATCTTTAGAAATGGCGACGAGGATGGGATACAAATAATCATCTGCCAAAGGAGACACAGAAGATCCAGGTTTGACGATAAAAGCTGAAGAAGACCCCCAGTTGGTGATTGAAGCATTCAAATAATATGGATTGTATTGAAGATTTTATGAAGCCTGAATACCATGAGTGATTATCCTGCCCCAAGAAGGAAGAACAACGTTTTGAGTAAAGCCTTGTGATTTTCTAGAGAAAGGACTCGCGTGTTGTTTGTTTTGGAGTAATTGGAGGCAGTAGCGGTGTGAGCTCTGCTCTATAAATCCGATGAAAAGGGATGGATTCGTATAGTTCGAGCTGAGACCCTGAAGTGAATTTGAACTGCGCTTTGCACCGGGAAAGAAAAATTACTCTGATACTGAATGACTTTAGACACACCATCACGTTTTTTTTCCTTTGTGACTCCGCGTGTGAGGTGAAATCTGAGACTAAGGTTGAACGAGGTGTGTAGTGGCGAAAGCGTTATGGAGTAAGCCCCGTAAGGAAACGTCAAGAATTGAACTGTTACCTGTGTATTTTCAAAGCGTCCAAAGAAACAGCCGTGAGCGCGAGTGCTGGCAGCGCTGCTTTCGTTTGAAACTTATCACGAGCAAGTGCATCGCGGACATTCCTCGATTCGTGCCTTCATTCGTGTTGTCTCGAACGGAGACGACGTCCGACGTCAACGTTGTGACAAGCACAAGGATTGGTCAGAACTAGCTCACGTGATTAGCGTAAAACGAACGCTACCATTGGAGAAGTCATTGGAGGCATCCGGTTGCCAGGCGACTGAAATCAGCTTTCGTAGACGACGCACGATCGCAATGAATCACAGGATCAAGATTGAATTTGTACAAAGGGTTTGAACGAAGCTGAATCTTGAAATTTTGGAAATTTTAAGAAGTAACTGCTTATTCAATAGGAGATAATTTTGAAATTTAAAAAAAAAAAAAAAAAAACGTTGCTTGATGTGTAAGTGTAACCATCGGTATATAAATACTAGGTGATCTCAGTTTAGTAGTGCGATAATTTGGGGTAGTGATAGTCATTTTGTGAAACAGTTACGTTTCTCTTTGGTAAACAATGGCCACACAGAATATTCCTCCACCTCCTACTTTTTTGCAAGAGCCAGGTCCCACGTGTATGGAATGGGAGGACTGGAAGGAGGCTTTTGTGACTTATCTGGAAGCTATTGGCGGCGATGTGTTTTTACCAAAGAGAAAATTTGCCATATTAAAATTGAGTCTAGGCATTGAAGGCAGGAAAGTTTTAAGCACATTACCAAGCTTTTCTGAACAGGTAGAAAACCATAATTCCGATTCTGAGGATAACCAGTTTGACATATATGAATGTGCAATGTCTGCATTAGCTGAAAATTTTGGTTAAAAAATGAGTGTTGTGGTAGAGAGACATAAGTTTTTTTCACGGGTGCAAAAACAGGGCGAGAAAATCGAACAGTATGTAGCTGCTTTGCGCAGATTAGCTATCACCTGTAAATTCAAAGATTTAAGGGATGAAATTATTAGGGACCAATTAATTAACAGGACTAATAATTCCAAAATCCAAGAAAAACTTTTATATTTAAAAGATCCCACTCTAGATAAGTCCTTAGAAATAGCTAAACGCATTGAGAACACATCCCAATATGTTAAGGATTTAGCAGATAACAAGTTAAAAGCTAACGCAGACATATGCAAAGTAAGCGCAGTACATGTTTCTAAAAAGAATTACAAAGCTAGCAGTGACGACAAAAAGGCACCAGTTGTGAAACACGATAGTGACAACAAAGGAAAGGTATGCTATAGGTGTGGTAGTAATAGACACACTGCTGAGGCTAACCACTGTCCGGCTGTGAAAACCCGTTGTTATAAATGCAAAAGAATTGGCCATTTTTCTAGGGTTTGTAAAGGAGTGAACTTTCATAATGAGAGGAAATCAGTAAACGTGGTAAACGATGATACTTCGACTCTTTCAGTGGTTGAAAACGCAAGTGACATAGATTCTGAAATTGAAGTGATGGTGGTTGGGGAGGATGCACCAAACTGTAAAACATTTGAAATGGAAAAGTGTGTTAAGTATATACCTCCCAAGTGCATAATCAGCATAAACAATGTGGATGTGGCTATGTGGGCTGATTCCTGTTCACCGTTCACTATAATAGATAAACAGAAGTGGAAAGACATGAAGGGAAAAGAATTGAAGGCGACTGATGTTGAACCTCAGGGTTATTGTGGGACAAAATTACCTGTCATTGGTTAATTTGATGCGTTTTTGTCTTTCAAGGAAAGGAAATCGGAAGCAAAAGTTTATGTGGTAGAAACTGGGAAGTGTCTATTAGGATGGGTAGAACAGAGGAATTTGGGAATTATTCTTGATCCAAATCATCCGCTACAAGTATTGCTGACAGGTTGGGAGGACAACATGTGGACAAGGAAGTTTCCTAATTTATTCAAAGAGGATTTGGGTTGTCTTAAAAAATTTGAACATCAGATAATTTTAAAAGAAGGTGCCATGCCCAAAGTGCACAAGGTCCGAACGGTACCTCTTGCCTTGAGGGATAAATTGAAACAAGAATTAGAAAGGTTGTGTAAGGAGGGGATAATTGAAGAGATAACCATTCTGAAGCTTCTAAGTCCCATCGTTATCGCACACACTCTCAACGGAAAAATTCGTATGTGTGTAGATTTGAGAGATCTTAATGGATGTATATGGGTAGACAGACATCCACTACCACATATTAATGAAATGCTTGCTACAGTCGCTGGGGGGAAATGTTTCACGACATTAGATTTGTCCAGCGCGTATCATCAGGTGCGTTTGAAGAAAGAATCCAGACATCTTACTTCTTTCATAACACCGGAGGGCGCTTATCAATTTCTAAGGATGCCTTTCGGGTTAGCGTCAGCGTCTGCAGTATTCCAGAGAGTAATGCAAACTATACTGAAGGGCATTGATAGAGTTTTAGTATTCCAAGATGATGTACTTGTGTGGGGAAATGATAACAGTCAACATGACGCTACCCTATTAGATGTTCTAAATAAATTGGAATCAGCTGGTTTAACCATTAGTCTACAGAAGGGTAAGTTTGCCCAGCCTTCTGTGGAATATCTAGGACACACATTGTCATGTGAAGGCATTAAACCAAAATTGAATTTGGTAGCCGATTTAGAAAAAGCTCCGTCTCCTTGTGATAAGGAACAATTGAGGTCATTTCTGGGATTGGCCGAATATTATTCCAAATTTGTGTATCATTTTTCTAATCTGGTACATCCGTTACGCTGTTTAATGAAGGGGGCACCTTTTACATGGTCAGTGGAATGCCAATCTGCATTTGTGAACATTAAGAAAGCGGTGGCTAATGCTACTGTGTTAAGTCCCTTCAATCCAAGACATGATACAATGATTGTAACGGATGCTAGCGGATATGGTTTAGGCGCTGTGTTGATGCAGAGGTACAAAGGGAAGGAGAGAGTGGTAGCATTTGCCTCACGGACTCTCAAAGGCGCGGAGCCATCTTATTCCACCATAGAGAAGGAGGCTCTTGCTTGTTGGTGGGGAGTCCAACATTTTAAAATTTATGTATGGGGTAGAAAGTTTGAACTATATACGGATCATAAACCGTTGATAGATGTTTTTACTACATCAGGTGCTGGAGGAGCCACGCCACGAATAGCCAAATGGTTATATCGGTTGCAAGAATTTTCTTTCGATATAAAGTACATGCCGGGAGGAGGGAATGTCCATGCAGACTGCTTATCCCGTTAGCCTGTGACCAGAAATGAAGTGGATTCGTATGTGGATGAGGAATGGATGGTAGCTAGTGTTGAAGAAGTGTGCAAAGCTATTACGAAGCAGGAATGGTTGGATGCGATTGTCTCTGATGCAGAAATGGTGGAGGTTGTAAAACAATTACCTATGTCTTTTGGATGGAAGTTAGCGGAATCGGTGAAAAGTTTTAAGGAGGTATGGGAGGAATTGTCTGTGGTTGATGGTATAGTGAGAAGGTGCGATAAATTAGTTGTTCCAGCTGCATTGAGAACACGGTTGATTGAGCTACTACATGAAGGTCATGGTGGCATGTCAGCGGTAAAAAGAAAGGCCAGGATGGATTTTTGGTGGCCAGGGATGGACAGAGATATTGAAATGTTTGTAAGAGAATGCATTCCGTGCACTTGCAGTGATAAATCTCATGTTCTGAGAGAAACTCCATTAACTCCTATTACGCTACCGGTAAGACCATGGGAGAGATTAGGAATTGATATATGTGGCCCTTTCGATTGTCTGCCACCATCAGCTAGATATGCCATCGTCATGATGGATTATTTTTCAAAATGGCCGGAGGTAGCTTTTGTAAGAGAGATTAAAGCTAGTAATGTAGTTGCATTCTGTGATGAGGTGTTTAGGAGAGAGGGTTGTCCGGCAGAGTTGTTATCAGACAATGGGCCACAATTTACTTCAGAAGAGTTCGGTGGTTTTCTAAACAGAATGGGCATAAGGCATTTGAAAACTCCGGTATATCATCCCAGGGGTAACTGGTTGGTGGAGTGCTTTAACCCGAGTCCTGGGGGATAGTATTCAGATGTGTCTATCTTCTAATAAGAATTGGAAAATTGAGGTAAAAAATTTACTTTGGAATTACAGGACCACTCCTCATTCGGTGACGGGGGAGACCCTGTTCAGATTAATCAAGGGAAGAGTGCCTAGCACTATATCTGTACCGGCGTGGATGGGGAGGAGTGGTAAGAAGGGTGCAAAGATCACTGAGGTGCGAGCCAAAGTTGAGAGACATCAGAAGGCGTACCAGAAAAGGCATAATGACAAATTAACCAGGGGTGCAGTGGTCGTTAGAAAGGGGGATGTGGTGAGATCTTGTACTGGAAATATGTGTAAAAAAGGTGGGTCAAAGTTTTCTGATCCAAAAGAAGTGATTAATGTGAGAGGAAATGCAGTAGAGCTTTCTGATGGTAAGTGGTGGAATACGCGGAAAATCACAAAGTGCAATGAAGCTGAGGCAAAAGTGTGGTTGGATAAGACTTCTCATTGCGATAAAACACATGATGTGCCTTTTAACTCAGATAGTCTTAAGTGAGCGTGTCAAACATAAACCCAAGAAATTGGATGATTATGTATGTGATTGAACTAGGCTTTTCAACTGTTCGAGTTCTTTCTGCCAAGCATAATGAAGTCAATGAAACATATGGGGATATTTCAGTTTTTATAAATAACAAAAGTATGTTATTGTTTGTTTTGTTGTTTAAAAGGGGAGATGTGTTATATTTCATGTATGGGGATCTCTGATGTATTCTTGTTGTCATACAATCCTCAGTTTCCTAGCAACGGAGGTTCACTGGGGATTCTAGATTGTTGATTCCTCAGAGAGACTGGTGCTGTGGAGCTGGAAGGATACTTCTGGGGGTCTATGCTCTTTACTTGAATAAATCTACTAATCATCTACCTTGGATGTGTCCTGTAATCTTTAAAAGGCGCCAAAGTTATTCAAAATAGAATTTTGAGATTTCCTATGGAAACACGGTCCTAACTATAACTATCTACTGGCGACCGCCAGTAGATAATATAGGTACACATTTACAAGGCTACGTTTACGAAACATTAGCTATGGCAGGAACTCCCCTCGCAGACCTTCTGCCTCTTTTCTTCTCAGAGTAGTCTCTGCTTGAAGCATTCAGCCGAAAGTAACAGATGAAAAGGTAAACATACACTTCAGATCTGCTTTGCAGAATCACTTGACCTTTGTCTTTAAAGCCGGGAAATGTATTTAAAAATTTAAAAAGCATCTGGATGCCGGGACTGTCCTCTGCACACTGGGACTGTCTGGTGTTTTCAGTAAGCTTTTTTTTTTCTCAGAAATATTCTGCCATCATTTTGAGACCATGTCAGTCACATCTTGACTCGGCTCACAGGAGCATTTCTATTTTTCTGATGGGTGTTTGGGTGTGCTCTTCTACCTCCATTGTAATGCAGGGGGATATTCTACATCTAAACAATAAAAAGATAGATCACACTTCAAAAACAAGCATTGGCATAGCCAATAGGTCTCGCCTTTGGGACCTTTTATAAGTGTTTAGTTATCCAGCACAATATCCTTGGTGCAACAAAATCAAGTGGTGCATGGCTAAACAATTATAAGGTCCCTAAGGTGAGACCTATTGGCTATGCCAATGCTTGTTTCTATTAGGCAGGAACAGTGATGAGCCCCCTTAAATTGAAAGGGATCATAATCTGGGTGAGCACGTGTTGTGGACTTCTTCAGCTCAAAGGAGCTTCAAATGCTCTTTATTTCCCGAGTTGGGGGGGGGGAGGGGGTGTAAGGTGGTTGTTGTTAGAGATGTTACTTGGCTGTTGCTAAGTCCCCTTTTAATTTGTAATCACTCTCTTCCCCTCTCAATTGCCCTGTTGCAGCACTGGACCGCAGCCTTCTATGAGGGGCTCACAGGTACTGTCAAATGCAGTGCAGTTGCGTGAGGCGCCAAGAGACAGTGGGAAATTGGGAATTGAGGCAGTGTGCGTCCGACTACAGAAGTCGTCTCTACTTGCTCTGCTCCCACACCTGCATGCACACTGCCAAGCAGTGTGCGCGGTTCCCGACCGGCATTTGCCTATATATTCATTCTTTCTCAACGGCAAAGATATGCATCATTCCCACCTGTTATTCATTCCTAAATTTCCTGCCTAGTTACAGTGGGGCGATTTTCTTCCAATATTTTTGCATTTTATTCATTTATAATTTGTACCAGCAGGTATTTCCTGCTTATTACCTGTCTCAGGCGCAGCAACATATTTTCTTTTAAGGAAATGTGTAGCTGTGCATGAAGATTTCAGTTTCTGCCTCTCGTCTTCAGCCTGACGCCACAATTCACCTAGTAATTAACTTGCATATTGTTGTAACTTGTAGAGCTACATAGATCTCATTGCACGATTTACTGATTACAAATGTGAGTAATAGGTATGTTTTGTAATGCAGTCTAAAGCTGTTAGTGTACATGTAAAGCACCTTAATTACATATTCGACAACGGCGTAATTTCAGTGTTTTCGTTCTGGCATCCTAACTCAGCAGGTGTCATCAGTTGCTGATCTCAGAGTTTAGCCAATGCTATTTTATTTTTATTTTTTTTAGGTCGAAGCTTACCAGACAGCACAGTTGTCTGGTTTGCTAAAGATATCCTGGGGACAATCAGAATGCTTCCTGGGAATGCATTCTGCCCGTTGCTTACCACTTGCTTTGTGGTTTGTTACTCACATTTTCTGTCTTTCTATTTGCTGGCTGTATTTGTTTAAGGCTGTCCAGTGTGAGTTCGTCCCTCACAAGGAGTAAAGCCTTTTCACACCAACTCCCCTTGTATTCTTCCACAAGTGCTCCTTTCTGTAAAAAGGCCAGTTGATCTTGTTATTATCCTGTCACATTTGTTGTGCATTCAAAGACCAGGGTAAAATGTCAGGCTTTGAGAGAGCTTGGTGTTTGCTTTACTTTCTCTGACTTCAAAGTAAGAGGATTTATGTGAGAATCTTGCTAGTTACTGGAGGTAGCAAAAGGGTTTTCTAGCACACAGCAACAATTAAATGAACTGTGCAAGTATTTCAGAATATATCAGAATTAGGGACACAAATGAAGTACATTTATCATTACTTTTGAAGTGTGTTTGAAAGAAATACTTTAATATGATCAAAACAAATGATTACGCTAGGCAATGCCATTTACACACATTGTTTGCGCGGTGTGTAGTTTTATCAGTATAGCTGTATATGCGACTGCACTCTACGTCAATCTACTCTAAACCACTGCACTCTGCAGAACTGCACTATAAGCCACTGTACTCTGTCACTGCTCTCTACTCTGCACCACTGTACTCTACGCCACTGCACTCTACATCACGCTACACCAGTGCACTCTACACAACAGCACTCTACGTCGCTGCACTCTACTCTGTACCACTGTACTCTATGCCACTGCACTCTACGTCAGTCTACTCTAAAACTCTGCACGCTACAGAACTGCACTCTACAGAACTGCCCTCTAAACCACTGCACTATAAGCCACTGTACTGTCACTGCTCTCTACTCTGCACCATTGCACTCTACGCCACTACTCTCTATGCCACTGTACTCTACATCACGCTACACCAGTACACTCTACACAACTGCACTCTACGTCGCTGCACTCTACTCTGCACCACTGTACTCTATCCCTCTACACTCTATCCCACTACTGTCTATGCCACTCTTCTCTATGCCACTGAACTCTGCGCCACTGTACACCCCTGCACTCTACAGCACTCTACTCTCTTTGCCACTGAACTCTCCGCCACTCTACTCTGCTCTACTGCACTCCATGCCAAAGCACTCTACACCACTTTACTCTGCATCACTGCATTCTATGCCACTGCATCACTCAACTTTACGCCATTGCACTCTATGCCACTTCACTCTGCACCACTCTTCTCTATGCCACTCTACTCAATGCAATCCTGCACCACTGTGCTCTACGCCACTATCCTCTGTCAGTGCATTCTACTCTGTACCACTCCACTCTGCACCACTGCACTCTACTATGCACCGCTGCATTCTACGATGCTGCATTGTACTCCGCTGAATTCTATGCTGCTGCACTCTACGCCAATGCTCTCTACGGAACTATTCTCTGCAACACTCTACCCCAATCCACTCTAAGCCACTCCAAGCCACTGCACTTTACTCCGCACCACTCCACTGTATACCACTAAATGCCACTGCACTTCGCGTCAGTGCACTCTACTTGGCACCACTCCACTGTACACCACTGCACTCTATGCTCCTTCATTCTACATTCCTCTACCCTGTAGCACTCTACTCTATGCCACTGTTCAACACTGCACTCTGCGCCACTGCACTCTATGCAATACAGTCTAGGCCAATGCACTTTACTCTGTAACACTCTACTCTATACTCCTGCACTCTAAGGGCTGTGAAATGTCTATAGCCTGACTTCCAGGATATATTGTTTGGGGTGAAGTACAAGTTTTCATTATTATTTTGTCCTCTGGACAAGTAAGCCCAACCCCCTGCAGCACAAACCCTTTGGATGCCAGTTTATAATACCACAATATGGTTCAGAGGAGGGCACGGTCTACAGTTTAGGTAATATTTGTGTCCATACGTTAATGCTATTCAAACTTGTACCACTGCACGCTTTGCCACTGCGCTCTACACCACTCTAGTCTAGGCCAGTTCACTCTTCACCACTCCAGTCTAGGCCACTCCAATCTGCTCTTCATCACTCCACTCTATGCAACTCTGCTACACTGCACTCTATGCCAATACACTCTACACCAATGCATTTTACTCTGCAACACTAAACTCTACTCCCCTGCACTCTGCGCCCCAATCCACTGTCTGCCACTCTAATCTACTCTACACTACGTTTATGCCATTACACTCAATGACACTCTGTGCCACTGCACTCTACCCTGCTCCACTCCACTCCACTCTGTGCCACTTCACTGTACTCTGAAACATGTACTCTGAAACAATCTACTCTAATCCACTGCACTCTACACGACTGTCATTCCACTGTATGCCACTGCACTCAAGCCACTTGACTCTAAACATCTGCATTGTATGCCAATGCACTGTACACAACTGCACTCTGTCACTGCATTCTGTCCCACTCCACTCTGCACCATTCTACACCACTGCACTCCCTGCCACTCTGCACAACTCTTCTCTACACCACTGCTCTCTACGCTACTATACTTTGCGCCACTGCACTCTATGCAACTTTACTCTGCACCATTCCACTCTACACCACTGCACTCTACACCACTGCACTCTACTATGCACCACTCTAATCTACTCTGCTGAATTCTATGCCACTTCACTCTATGCCACTGTAATCTACATCTCTAAACTCTGCAACACTCTATGCCAATACCCTCAACACAAGTCCACTCTACTCTGCAACACTCTATGCCAATGCACAGTACACCAGTCCAGTCTACGCCACTCCACACCACTTTATTCTGCACCACTCCATACCACTGCATTCTGCACCACTTCACCCTACTTCACTGCACTCTACGCCATTTCACTTTACGCCTCTCTACTCTGTACCATTCTACTCTATGCCAAAGCACTCTACGTGACTCTACTCTACTACACCATCGCACTCTAAACCACTCCAGTCTTAGGTCCCCAATCTACTCTGCACGGCTCCACTCTACGCCACTCTTCAGCACTGCAGTCTATGCCAATACACTCTACTCCAATGCACTTTACTTTGTAACACTTAACTCTATACCCCTACCTTATATGGCACTGCACTCTTTGCCACTACTCTCCACCACTCCAGTCTAGACCAGTGCACTCTTCACCACTCCAGTCTAGGCCACTCCAATCTGCTATGCACAACTCCACTCTACGCCACTCTACTCTACACCACTCTGCGAGACTGCACTCTCTGCCAATAAACTGTACACCAGTGCACTTTACTATGTAACACTCAACTCTACGCCCCTGCACTCTAAGGGCTGTGGAATTCCTATGGCCTGACTCCCAGGACATATTGTTTGGGGTCAAGAACATCAAGTTTTCATTTTTATTATGTCCTTTGGACAAGTAGGCCCAACCCCCTGCAGCACAAACCCCTTGGCTGCCAGTTTATAGTACGACATTATGAATCGGAGGAGGGCACTGTCTACAGTTTAGGTAATATTTGTGTCCATACGTTAATGCTGTTCGAATTTGTATTTATGGTTCATTAATTCAAAGCCTTTCTTATTAGGGTGAGCGTTCAAAGGAAATGTTGTAAGCTTGGACTGCACTACAATCAGTGGTTCCGGTGTAAATATGTGTACACCCTTTACAAAGTTTAACAATATAAGGCTAGAAACCATGCTCCCAGAATGATCTCTAATTCGATAGACATATCTGCAGAACCTTTAAAACAAGATTGATGATCCTTTGCTTTCAAAATAAAATGTTCACAAAATAAATGCAACTAGAAACAAAAAATGCTTTGCTAAACCACTGTGAAATTGTAGGTAACATTTCTTTGAAGTATGATTTAGTAAAATTTGTTGATGCATGCTAGTATTTTCAAAAAATATTCATAATGGAAAATCGGTACAACCAGTTTCAACAAGTTGATGGGAAACATGAACTCAAACTACCATTGGCAAAGCCAATAGGTCTGCTACTGATGGTCAGCCTTTTGGTTTTGTTAATGCGTGTCTTGTTTTGATATGATTTTTGTAAAACTTTGTGGAAGCTTCCAGGACCTCACTGTTGAAACAGACATGGGAAAAAGCAATCATATTTTCTTTAGTCTCAAAAAGCACACATTGCCACAGTAGTCCCTGGCACAGAACTAAACTACTTTGTGTGCCGATATGCTCCTTGGAAAGAGCAGACGCCAGTTGATGGCTGGCTGAATAGGTAGATAGAGACAACATTTTAATAAACACAAAAAGAATTTGTAGAAATAGGCAAGGAAATCGCACTCCTAGAAAATATTTATGAACTGCTTTTTAGCACGAGCATATATGCAGGTGTAGATTTGCTCATGCGACAATTTGAGTGTTTACAAGTTCACTTTCCCTCCAACTACTTTTTTCCCAACCCTGGAAGAAGTTTTACTTCTGCCATTGTCGGGGGTAAATTTCAACCTTTCACAGTATGGGAAAAGATTAGAGACTCGAAAGGGCATTCTTTCCCAGGAACTATTGCTCAACGCTACCTTCAGCCCCTGTATAGATCTGCGGAAAGGTGGCAAAATAAGGAAATTGCTAGAATTCAAACCTATAGTATGAGCCCTGGCATAATCAAGAAGAGCTATTGCATAATGAGATTGCTGCCATAATTTGTTGCTGCACTATGTGGCAGCAAAGGGACAAGGGGATTTTTTTTACAGGGCTAGTAGATTTCTCTAGTATTGGGGTATCCTTCATAGATTCACATGCTTGAATCATTCCCCGCCGTCGAAGTGCGAGTCCCACTGTACATTAAAAGCAGCATGTAATGACTTTAACATTAAAGTTAATAGAGAACAAAACATTCACTTTAATAACTCGTCCTAGTCATTAGGAATGGTTCAAATTCCAGCCAATCAGGCGACAACACCCTCTAGAACCCTCTCCTCAGAGGCTCCAGGCTCTCAGATTTTCTATCGCATGTCGTGTGAAGGGAGTCTCCCTGAGTGCTGCTTAGTACTTTCTCTTCTGGCCTACTGAAAAATCTTCTTCAGATCAGCATGTCTTCTACAAAGAGGTCTCTTTTTAGGCATTGTGAGTCCTGTGGAAAACTCAGACTTCACTCGGATGATCCCCACAAGAAGTGTATTCACTGCCTTCACCCTTATCATCAGATGAGAGACTGTAAAATCTGCAGAACTTTCTCTCAAACAACTTTGAGAGACGGAGAAGGACGTCGTCTTCTGTGGCTACAGATGTTGCAGACCAAAGACAACACTCTGTCTGATGAGGATAGTGATTCCTCCCTCAAAACTACTGCTTCTAAAAAGGGCAAACAAGGTGGATTTGGTTCCTCCCAAGGCTGTTAAGGGCTGTTAAGGTGCTGAAGAAACATCACCATTCTTTAAAATCGGATGATCAGCACTCCTCATCTAAAAAGGAGTCTGCCTCTCACAAGGGTCCTTCTGTGCCCTCTACTCCATCTACAGCCTCATCTAAGGTAACATCAATGTCCAGGTCTCTACCGGCGATGATTTAGTCACCTATGAAAGAGACTCCGCTGACGAAGCCGTGGACGACTCCCTCATCGGCGAAAGCTTCCGTCGCCACTACTACAACTAGGGCGGCGGTCCTAAAAAGACAGGGTTGATTAAGAGCTACTTTCTTCAGCCAAAACGTACAGACAAAGATCATCGAGATGCCTTATGATGGCAAATCCTTATTAGGCCAGCACATTGATGAATCACTGCAAACGAGTAAGATGGATATAGATACTGCGATGGGGTTTGGCACCCTGCAGTTTAAAAAGCAGCATTTTAGTGGAGCCTGAGGATGTGACTCGGTTTCCTTTCAGGGAGGTTATAGCCAGTGCAAACAGTTCCAACCATATCCGGGGCAAACCCGATTTCATCAACACAACATCAGCAGTCGTACAAGCAATCTCCGGCCACTTCCTACAAGCAGTATAGAGGAAAGACAACCTTCAGAGGCAGAGAGACCACCAAGAAACAGTGACAAATGCCCAGTGCCAGCCACAATCCCCACCCGTCCTTGCAAAATTGGTGGAAGGATTTCCTGTTTCCTCCCCAAATGGTCTACAATAACAGACAGATGGGTCTTAGATATAGTTTCCAACGGTCACACTTTGGAATTTCTGAAAATCCCTCCAAATTACCCACCACGAAGTCCTACGCCTTCTCATCTAACGTAATTATTATCTCAGATAAAAGTAATGTTGCACAAGGGAGCGATCGAAGTTGGACCAGGTGCACAGCAACGAACAGGATTATATTCAAGATTTTACCTCCTAAAAAAGAAATCAGGAGAATGGCGTCCCATCTTGGACCTATGTTGCCTCAACAAATTCCTGAAAAAACAGACCTTTTGTATGTTATCTCTTCAGAAGGTGCTTCAATTAGTGAATCAAGGATATTACCTGAGACCTTGAAGATGCCTATTTTCATATCCCCAGTTCACCCCAAGCACAGGAAATTCTTACGCTACCGAGTGGCGGCATGGACTGTCAGTTCCGGGTTCTCCCATGTGGCCTTTGTTAGGCGCCTTGAGTGTTCATCAAAGTCCTAGCACCAGTGGTGGCCCATCTAAGACAAGCAGGGATTCATATTTTTCCTTACCTGGACGATTGTCTCATAAAGGCAAAATCCTGAACAGTGGCAAGCAGTCATCCTCAGAAATGCATCTCCCTTTTCAAGACCGTGGGGCTGTCCATCAACGTTCCAAAGTCTCAGCTAATTCCCTCGAAGGTCAGTACGTTTTTAGGAGCAACCTTGGACACACAACAGGCAAAAGCCATCGCCTCGCAGGAAAGGCAGGAAAATATTTGCAGACTGGCAGCTCCACTCATCGTAAAAAGGCCATTTCAGTACGGCAGTAGAAATCCCTTCTGGGAATGTTGTCCACCTGCATTCCCCTCATTCCCAACTGCCGCTTGCGGATGAGGCCCTTGCAAGAAGAACTAGACAATCGGTGGTTTCAAATCTCAGGGTCCTTCGAGGAAATTATAAGATTAACACCACGGATGAAGGAGGCGCTTCAATCGTGGACTCGCATCCCGAACATAGCCACAGGCCAGTCCTTCTTTTTTTTTTTTTTTTTTTTTTTTGAAAAACCTTTATTGACATTTCAATCATTAACAAGTATGGGCCTACAACCCCCCGGCGCCGGCCGCTAAGCAATCAGAGCAATAAGATCAAATGTAAACACAGGCGGCACCTCGGAGAGCAGAATCTTCATGCTAATATAGTCCGGCCAGGGAGCCGCGCAGGTAGGACACCAGGAGAAAAAGGGTTTTTCATTTTATAATGGAACAAGACAGTAGGATCAGGTGCCAAACAATTTCCCAACAGCGATAAGGGGCAGGCAGAATAATAGACGTAAGCAATAAACAGCAATCTATTGGATCAATGGCGCAGACACAGGAAATTCCGGATGGGGAAGAATATCAAAAACAGTTGCGCCTGCAGGCCCCCGTACCTAACGCCCAGAGAACACCCCGGAAACTGTGGCACACATGAAGGGGCGACGATTCACAACAAAGGAGGTGTACCGCGCTGATCCCAGAAAAGAAAAAACAAGAAGAAGCGGAGAAGAAAAAGGAGGCCATGGAAAAAGAGATAAAGACGAAAGAGTCCCCTCCCCCAACCCCCCACCCTGCACCTCTGCAAATGAGTATGGCCCCCCCCCCCAGCAGTGTGCCTGTCGCCCTGGAACTAGACCCGAAATATAGAAGAAACAGGGAAAAAGGAGTAAGAAAGAACCCCACCAGACGGGGGGGTGGAGAAAGTATAATAAACTGGAGGAGGGCCTTCAAAACATACCCCCGGCTTCTCCCTCCCGCACGGTGAGGTCTCCCCACAGCAAACAATAAGCAGCACCAAATCGATCATATCAAAAAAGGGGATGGGGAGCATTATGCACCAAATATGCTAATAGCTATGTCCTGAGAGTACGCAACCATGAGTCCGCCCGTCTACTAGATGACCACCCCCGAAGGATCAGCCTCATCCTTGACCACTCTTTGCAATTCTGCCCATGCCTACCCCTCGACCCAGCACCATGTCCGATGTTCCAAGGTAAAGGAGTGTCCAAAAACAACCGGGAAGTGACGCACACAGGTGGGGTGGAAGTCTCTGAGTACCAACACAGTCCGCAGCATGGAGGGACGTCTTTCCCAGTGCTGCCCCAGGATCTGCACTGCACACAAGGTCCAGGAAGGCTGAATCAGCCGAAGTAGACAAATGTTGCTGGAATTGTCCCTGGGTCGCCGGAGGCCGTGCACGGGACGCGGCCACCACCTTCCACTCAGGTCCAATACCTCCGGAACAGATCAAACCCTCAGTTAGCCGATCACACGGTAGCATACTGTCCGGAGTGTCCGGCTGTGCACTAATCGCAGGGGTGGCCGCGACATTATCCTCCTGTGTGCAGTGTGGGAAGTCCCTGTGTACCTGTGGACCAGCATGCCGCCACTGTCCCAACGCCGATGCCACACCATCGAGCTTACTCCCCAAGACCCCGACGCCACGAGCCAAGGAGAAATGAAGGGCACCAAGGGCCTCTAGGAGGTCGCCGTACCCCAGCACAGCTCTCTGCGATCGCTCCGCCACACTCCCAAAAGTCACACACTCCCAATCCTGCTGCGACCCAGTGGACAGGATGGTAGGCTGCATCGCAACAAGATGGCCGCCGGGAAGGCCCGACTCGTATTGGGGCCGGGACCCGGGGACAAGCGCCTCGAGGTCCACGTCGCTGGAGACAGGGGTCCGGGGGCAGGCACAAATTCAGCCGTTGCGTGGACACTGGCAACAATCGTCCCCACCACGGACCAGCTCCCGCGAAAATCTGGGAGCAGCCCGCAAGGATCAGGGCGAGCTAGGGGCGGCGTCCGGGCAGCTCACCGTCAAAGGCAGGGGCAAGCACCAAAGAATCTGAGAATTGCACCCCCGGGCATGCCCTCGGTCCGCTACGCTTAGCAGTGGGAGCGACCACGGCGAAATGCAGGCCGAGGGCAGCACCGCTCCGGTGGACCGACTCCACCCAGTCACCACAGGCCGCTGTTGTTGAACTGCCACCCGGCCAAGGCGTCCACTCGAGGTCCCGGCTCCGGGGCTGCACGGGCCGCAAAGTTCAACTGCAGATTTCTCCGGCGGTACAGCAGCCAGAAACCTCGGAGTCACACGATCGGTTGCCACTCTCATTCACAAACACGATCTCATAGCGCAGACTGAGGATCTCGTGCAGGATATCCGTGCGGGATGCGGAGGTTCACGGAGCCGGGAATCTACGCTGCCGTCCAGGTCGCCATCTTGGCTCCTCCTCAGCCAGTCCTTCTTAATAGATTCTCCGAAATACATAACTATGACCGACACCTCTCTCGAAGGTTGGGGAGCACATCTGGAGGGTCTGACAGTCAAGGGCAAATGGGACAGCCAACAACGGTCCCTACATATCAATCTGTTGAAACTAAAGGCAATTTTCATGGCCCTGAAGTCCTTTCTTTCAAAGATCTTAGGAGCATCAGTTTTAATTCGGACAGACAATACTACAAGTATTCACTATCTGAACAAACAAGGAGGGACAAGATCGACTACACTATCTCTGCAAACCCAGAAAATTTGGGATTGGTGAATTCAGCACCAGATAATACTAACAGCGGAACATGTTCCAGGAGTGGCCAATATCCTGGCAGATTCCCTGAGCAGGTCAATCTCGACCAACCACGAGTGGGAACTCCACCAACCAACGTTGGATCGCTTCTTTCTATCATTGTGTGAACTGAAGTTGGACCTATTTGCAACCAGTCAGAACCGCAAATGCCAATTCTTCGCCAGCTGGCTACCCCAACAGGGATCGTGCAGGAATGTGTTTTTGATAAATTGGTCAAAGATTTATGCTTACTCTTTTTCCTCCGATTTCTTTAATTCCAAGGGTGCTCCAGAAGAGGAGGAAGGAACCTTGCCAAATACTACTCATAGCACCCCGGTGGTCTTGCCAGTTCTGGTTCACAGAGCTTCTCCTTCTCTCGGAGTGCAAACCCATTCTGTTGCATCCAATACCGAACCTGTTAACGACGAATCACGGCCAAGTCTGCCATCCAGACCCAACATCTCTTCAATTGTTAGCTTGGCTCCTGAAACTGAGTTGGCCGATCTAGCCATCCCTGCTGACTGTCGGGAGGCCCTTGCGAATGCAAGAGCTCTGTCCACTATCAAAACTTACAAGCTTAAATGGAAGAGAGTCTGCCTTTGGTATGCAAGCTCCTATCCAATTTTCTCCAGAGCAAATAATTTTTTTCCTGCAGCTGGCTAAGTCTGGTCTCTCCTATTTGTCCACTAAGGTTTTCCTCGCGGCAATATCCAAATTTCGGCAGCATAATGGGTCACAGTCGCTTTGGTCATCAAGAATTATGAAACAATTTCTCAAAGGCTTGTTTAGAATGTTTCCACCAATAAGGCATTCACCTCCGGCTTGGCATCTCAACGTTGTGTTGGCACAAATTATGAAAGGTCCATTTGAGCCCATTCACAGAGCGGATCTCAAATATATCACATGGAAGACGTCTCTTCGTCTGGCTCTTACGTCAGCTAGACGAGTAAGCGACATACAGGCTTTCACTATTCATCATCCTTTCCTTCAGTTTACAGGGGACTCTGTTATACTGCATACCAATCCTACCTTCATCCCTAAGGTCCCATCGGATTTTCATTTAAATGAACCAGTCCTATTAAACTTTTTTCTCAAATCCGCAAACACTAGCGGAAAGATCTTTAACTGCTTGGATCTAAAGAGGTGTATAAAATTCTATTTGCAGAAGACCACCAGCATAAGCAAAACTGATCAGCTTTTTGTGGCATATGGGAACACTAGGAAGGGATATCCTGTTACCAAACATACTATAGCATGTTGAATTTCATCAGCTATACAGTTCTGCCATCAACAAGCAGGCAAACCACTATCTTCAACAGTGAAAGGTCACTGTACGAGAGCTGTTTCCTCTTCAACAGCCCTCTTTGCCGATATGCCCATACAACACATTTGCAGAGCAGCAACCTGTTCCAGCAGGCACACATTTACAAGGCATTACTGTTTGGAAGCCGCAAGCAATGCTTACACAGCTTTGGGACAAGCGGTTCTCCATAATCTTTTTCAATAAGGTGAGCCTCTCTCCTTCCCACCTTCCTATGTGTTTTGGCTATTGCTTTTATTTGATTGATATTTGAATTGTTTGTTTTATCATGTATGCGTGTAACAAGAGGGAGAGAGAGGACTAGTTAGCTAGTCCGAGTCCCCGAGGGTTTATATGTGATTAAACAAAGAGGACTAGCTTAAGTTGACCAGAGTGTTACAGTACTCAAATTTAGTTCTGTCACGGGCACCTTGTTGGTGTATTCATGAAGCCCTCACCCACCAACCTAGTTGGTGGCATGCTTCATCATCGGGCCCACCCAGTGACACCTAGTATGTCCCGGGTGTGCTACGACGCCTGATTACAGCGGAGCTGGTATATTGCTGAGAGTGCAGTGAGGTTGGGTGAGTTGTGATTTAAAACGGCTTGGTGGTGGTCCCAGTACCCGAGGGTAAATTAAATTTTAATAACTGGGCCGTCACCAGCGGTTAAAAGTAAGGCTACAGGACGCGTGAGGGTGGCGAGTTACTGCCCCCTGCGTCCTTCAGATGGTCGACATGTTTCAGCCAGTGCCTTAGAGTGTTCTGGCTTTCCTCAGGACCGTTTTTTAAAAAAAGGTGTGGTGAAATAAAACAGACTTAGTGTTGTGGTACAGACTATGTGATACACTCACTAAGGCGTTTTTCTATATGTGAGAGGGGGATTCCCTTCTCATGCATATGTTTTGGGTTATTAGCCAAGGCTTCCTGGAGGGAAGCGGTAAGGGGATGACCAGTCTTTCTGGTCAGTGCCTGCCTTGTACCTGTTGTCCCGCCGTCGTCCTCCGGTATACATTATGTACACTTGCATATTTAAATACATAGATGCAGGTGAATGTCTTTATAATATATTCGTATATGTGTATTTGTGATGCATTTTACTAAGTACAGGATTACGTGTGTTTCTTACTGCATGCCTTCTATCGGCATACATACTTATAAAACTACTGCTATCTATTCGGATTCAAGCATGTGAATCTATGAAAGATACCCCAATACTGGAGAAGAAAATAAGTTACTTACCTGTAAACTTTGGTTCTCCAGTATTGGTATATTTCATAGATTCACATGCGACCCACCCTCCTCCTCATAGTGGCTTCCCTGGTTATTTTTATACGTTTACATTTCACTTGTGCTCGAAAATCTGATAGCCTGGAGCCTCTGTGGAGAGGGTTCTAGAGGGTGCTGTCACCTGATTGGCTGGAATTTGACCCATTCCTAATGACTAGGATGAGATATTAAAGTGAATGTTTTTTCTCTATTAACTTTAATGTTACAATCATTACTTACTGCTTTTAATGTACTGTGGGACTCCCACTTCGATGACTGGGAATGATTCAAGCATATGAATCTATGAAAGATACCAATACTGGAGAACCACAGTTTACAGGAAGTAACTTATTTTTTTATGAAGCAACCTGACCCATGGTCAAGTAGAGATTTGATAAAATTCCACAGCCCTTCCACTGTACGCCACTCTAATCTAGTCTCCACCACTGCACTCTACGCTACTTTGCTTTACGTCATTACACTCTACACCACTCTACTCTTCGCTACCGCACTCTACGCCTCTTTACTCCACTCTATTTTGTGCCACTGCACTCTACACCACTCCACTCTATGCCAATGCACTCCACACTACTGCACTCTAGACAGCCGCTGCACTTTATTCTGCACCACTGTACTCTATTCTGCACCACTGTACTCTTCACCACTGCATCAGTGCTTAATTTGAGCTGGTGGTTTCCTGTGCTCGGCACCCGGACTTAAATGTCAACACGGGCACTTGTGGCAGTCTGCACAAGGTGGCGCTGTCTGGAGAGGACCAAAACAACAGATAATTATTAATTCAATATACATCAAAAATTACTAATTCCCGCCGCCCATGCAATTTGGGGGTCTTGATTAGTCAGAATTGTCACAGTTGTAAAAGTGTGATGGTTAGTAATTGTGTTGTTACTGTCCTTGGCAGCATAGCAGGAGAAGTGGGTGGTGCAAGCCTCCGGACGAGAGCCCTTGAACCTTTTTTTTTTTTTTGTGCAAATTAAGCACTGAACTGTACACCACTGCACTCTACAGCGCTCTGCAACATTGCACTCTCTGCCACTGAACTCTACTTTGCCCTACTGCACTCTGAGCCAATGCACTCTACACCACTCTGCATCACTGCACTCTACACCACTGCACTCTGCATTACTCCACTCTACGCCAGAGCACTCTGCATCACTCCACTCTGCACCACTTTATGCCACTGCACTCTCTGCCACTCCACTCTACTGCACTATATGCCACTGTACCATATGCCACTGCACTCTACGACTCTACTCTGTACCACTCCCCTCTGCACCACTCCTCTTTATTATGCACCACTCTAATTATGTCATTACGTTCTGACTCTGCATTGTACGCCTCAGAATTCAATACCACTCAACACCACTCTATGCCACTGCAATCATCGCCAATGCACTCAATGACACTATACCCTGCAACACTGCACACAACTGAACTTTACACTACTCTGCTATGCCCTGCTGCATTCTATGCCAATGCAGTGTATACCACTGCACCCTACACCACTCTACTTTATGCCACTTTACTCTGCATCTCCATTCTACGCCACTTCACTCTGTAGCACTCCACTCTATGCCACTGCCATCTATGGCACTATATATTACTCTGCACCACTCTACGTCACCGCACTCTACATCAATGAACTCTACTTCACTCCACTCTACTATGCAACACTCTAATCTTCACCACTGCATTCGTTGGTGCTGCATTGTATGCCGCTGAATTCTATGCTGCTCCACTGTACGTCACTATATTCTGCAACACTCTACAATGTACTCCAGTCCACTCTACTGTGTGCAACTCCACTCTATGCCACTCCAATTCACAACACACTCTGCCACTCCATTGTACAACACTCTACTCCACTCTTCGCCATTCCACTTTACGACACTACACTACACTCTCCTCTACGCCACTAACTTTTAGCCATGCTGAACAGCAGCCAAGCTGGTGTACAACATGGCTAAAACACATTGACAAAGCCAGCAGCTCTTGAATGGGTGAGACCTATTGACTTTGCTGATTCTCGTTTTAATTGCTACCTCACTAGCCGTACCTCTAGTATAACATATCCTATTATAGCAGTTGTCTATTTTATTTTCTGTCTGCATTTTTGAGTGAAAATTTTGTTTTCTATCAGATCGTCGTAGCAGCAATCAACTATTCAATGCTAAAAGACAGGTTGCACCTTGGGCATAGCACGCAGTCATTGTACTTTTGGGGCCACATATTTTTATCTTCTCCAGTATGGAGTCTTCTATAGCATTCCACATTGAGAAACAATCCTATAGTTTAAAGTCCTCGAGAAAGCCATCAACAGCCAACTCGCCGCCTTCATCGAAGAACACAACATCCTCGACCCATCACAATCCGGCTTCCGAAAAAACCCACAGCGCAGAAACCGCCCTCCTCGCCGCAACAGATGACATCCGCTCCCTACTGGACAAAGGAGAAACAGTAACCCTCATCCTCCTTTTTTTTTTTTTTTTTTTTTTTTTTTTTTTTGAAAAACCTTTATTGACGTTTCAATCACTTACACGTATGGGCCTACAACCCCCCGGGGCCGGCCGCTAAGCAATCAGAACAATAAAAGCACATGTAAACACAGGCGGCACCTCGGAGAGCAAAGTCTACAATACAGTATAGTCCGGCCAATGAGCCGCTCAGGTAGGACACCAGGAGAGAAAGGGTTTTTCATTTTATAATAAAACAAAACCGTAGGATCAGGTGCCAAATAGTTTCCCAACAGCGATAAGGGGCAAGGATAAGAGACGCAAGCAGCAAGCAGCAATACATTGAATCAATGGCGCAAACACGGGAAAGGACGGATGGGGAGCAATATCAAAGATAGTTGCGCCTACAGGTCCCCGTACCTAAAGCCCAGCGAACCCCCCGGAAACTGTGGCACACATTAAGAGCAAGCGATTCACAATAAGAGAGGTGTACCGCGCTGATCCCAGAAAAACAAGCAAAAAGAAACAGAGAAGAAAAAGGAGGCCATGGAAAAAGAGATAAAGACTAAAGAGTCCCCTCCCCCATCCCCCCACCCTGCACCTCTGCGAATGAGTATGGCCCCACCCCCCAGCAGTGTGCCTGTCGCCCTGGAACTAGACCCGAAATATAGAAGAGACAGGGAAAAAAGGAGTAAGAAAGAGCCCCCCCAGACGGGGGGGCGGAGGGAATGTAATAAACTGGAGGAGGGCCTTCAAAACATACCCCCGGCTTCTCCCTCCCGCACGGTGGAGTCTCCCCACAGCAAACAATTAGCAGCACCAAGTTGATCATATCAAAAAAGGAGGGGGGGAGTGGGGAGCATTATGCACCAACTATGCGAATAACCATGAGAGCACGCAACCATGAGTCCGCCTGTCTACTAGGTGACCACTCCCGAAGGATCAGCCTCAGCCTTGACCGCTCTTTGCGATTCTGCCCATGCCTGCCCCTCGACCCAGCACCATGTCCGATGTCCCAAGGTACAGGAGTGTCCAAAAACAGTCGGGAATCGACGCACACAGGTGGGGTGGAAGTCTCTGAGCATCAGCACGGACCGCTTCATGGGGGGGTGTCTTTTCCAGTGCCGCCCCAGGATCTGCACTGCACACAAGGTCCCGACAGGCTGAAGCAGTCAAATGAGACACACGTTGCTGGAATCGTCCCTGGGCCGCCGGAGATTGCGCACGGGACAAGGCCACCATCTTCCGCTCAGGTCCAATACCTCCGGAGCAGATCAAGCCCACAGTTAGCCGACCACACGGTAGCATACTGTCCGGAGTGTCCGGCTGTACACTAATCGCGGGGGGGGCCGCAACATCTTCCTCCTGTGTGCAGTGTGGAAAGCCACTGTGTACTTGTGGACCAGCATGCCGCCACTGTCCCAACGCTGATACCACACCATCTAGCTTCCTCCCCAGGACCCCGGCGCCATGAGCCAAGGAGTAATGAAGGGCACCAAGGGCCTCCAGGAGGTCGCCGTACCCCAGAGCAGCTCTCTCCGATCGCTCTGCCACACTCCCGACCGTCACACACCCCCAGTCCCGCTGCGTCCCAGCGGACAGGATGGTAGGCTGCATAGTGACAAAATGGCCGCTGGGAAGGCCCGACTCGTATTGGGGCCAGGACCCCGGGACCAACGCCTCAAGGTCCACGTCGCTGAAGACAGGGATCCTGGGGGAGGAACAGATTCAACCGTTGCGCGGTCACGGGCAATAGTCTTCTCCGCCACGGACCAGCTCCCGCAAAAAGCCGGGAGCAGCCCGCAAGGATCAGGCCGAACCAGGGACGGCGTCCGGGCAGCTCACCGTCAAAGGCAGGGGCAAACACCACAGAATCAGAGAATTGCACACCCGGGCATGTCCTCGGTCCGCAGTGCTCAGCAGGGGGGGAGCGACCACAGCAAAATGCAGGCCGAAGGGAGCACCACCCCGGCGGACCGACTCCACCCAGTCACCACAGGCCGCTGTTGTTAAACTGCCGCCCGGCCAAGGCGTCCACTCGAGGTCCCGGCTTCGGGACCGCACGGGCCGCAAAGTTCAATCGCTGATTTCTCCGGCGGTACTGCAGTCAGAAACCTCAGGGTCACACGATCGGTTGCCACTTTCGTTTACGAACACGATCTCGTAGCGCAGAATAAGGATCTCATGCAGGATATCCGTGCGGGATGCGGAGGTTCACGGAGCCGGGAATCTACGCTGCCGTCCCGGTCGCCATCTTGGCTCCTCCCCAACCCTCATCCTCCTTGACCTCTCAGTGGCCTTCGACACAGTATCCCACCGCACACTAATATGCTGACTCCACGACGCAGGTATCCGGGACAAGGCCCTCGACTGGATCTACTCCTTCCTCTCTGGCAGAACGCAGCGGGTCAAACTCCTCCCCCCCCCCCCCCTTTCCTCTCGGACCCTACACCAACCACCTGCGGAGTCCCCCAGGGGTCCTCCCTCACCCCAGTGCACTTCAACATCTATATGGCTTCCCTCGCCCCCATCGTCAGAACCTACGGACTCAACATTGTTTCATACGCAGACGACACGTAGCCAACGCAGCCAAACACAACTTCCAAGAAGGCATGGAAGCTGTTGCCAAATGGATGAAAAGCAGCTGCTTACAACTCAACACAGACACAACAGAAGTATTCATCATGGGCCCACACCCAGACGCTTGGAACGACACCTGGTGGCCCACCGCCCTCGGCAGCCCACCTGCCCCAACGGACCATGCACGCAACCTTGGAATCATCTTAGACTCCAAGCTCAAAATGGACCGTCAGATCAACTCTGTCACATCCTCCTGCTTCCACATCCTCCGCCTCCTACGTAAGACCTTCAAATGGATCCCCCTCGAGCACAGAAAAACCATCGCCCTCATCACCAGCAGACTCGACTACGGGAACGCACTCTATGCCGAAATAAACAAAAACCTCACCCAAAAGCTACAAAACATCCAGTACAACGCCGCAAGACTGGTCCTCAACTTACCAAGACACTGCCAACCCTCCCAACACCTGCGCACACTCCACTGGCTCCCCATCGAGGCAAGAATCACCTTCAAGATCTTCACCCACGCACACACAGCCCTCAAACACCGGACCAGCATACCTCAACAGCCGAATCAACTTCCACGCACCCCAAAGAACCCTACAATCAGCCCAGCTCTCCTACGCCGTGGTTCCCCGCACCAGAAAGACCAGATCAAGAAGCCGCTCCTTCTCCTTCCTCGCGGCCAGTGCATGGAACGCCCTACCGCTCCACCTCAGGCAGACAACATCGTTCCCCATTTTCACGAGAAACCTCAAAACCTGGCTCTTTGACAGACCCCCTCCTTGATGGGCTGGAACTGGCATCCCCCCCTCCCCCTCACAGCACCCTGAGACCCTTACGGGTGAGTAGTTGCGCTTTAACAAACTCTTGATTGATTAAGGTAGAAGATCTCAACAATTTAGTCTTTTACAGAGGCTAGCTGAAGTCGAACTGAAGCCTCCTGATATCAACATCTGTGGGCATAACACTGTTGTTCTTTCTATTTCTGCAGTTATCAGAGATTCTATGGATACAATCATTTGTCAAGTCTATGGAGTTCTTGGGGGATCTTTCAATTTTGTAGATTTTGACAATTGCCTCACCTTCTTGTGACTAGTTT
This sequence comes from Triturus cristatus, assembly GCF_964204655.1. Classification (NCBI taxonomy): domain Eukaryota; kingdom Metazoa; phylum Chordata; class Amphibia; order Caudata; family Salamandridae; genus Triturus; species Triturus cristatus. The sequence goes on along the minus strand of NC_140585.1, from coordinate 747,663,856 downwards.
ACTTTTCTGACTCTTTTGCTTACAGTTTTTTTGTAACCTTTTCATTTTCTGTAGCTGACAATGATTTTTATGGACTGGTAAAATTCGATTAGGCTTCATTATCACTCTTTTTTTTCTTGCTTCAAAAGGATGATTGTGTGTGAGCTCTTGTTGGCATCAGTTTGTCTTCATATGTTTGTATCTTCTCGGGAGCCTGGGCCAAGTACTAATTAATTTCTTCATTAGTGTTCTTCCACCCTACTTGCACTGGGATTGTGGCACTTTTTTTTGCTTCTTGCACGAACAATTCACACATGATTGATGAGAACACTGACGGTGCAGTTTACTACATATCGTAAAGCTGCTTTTGCAAAGCATGCAAACAAGTAATGAATCGCTTTACAATATAAAGTAATTTTATGCTACAGTGTTGTTGCTGAGCTGTAATAATGGAAACAAACCTTTCGAAAACATTGTGTGTTTGACAATGAATTAAACATCCTCTAAATTATGAAATAGGTAATACACAAACATACATTTTGTCCGTCTGTCACTTTTACTAATCATGAAGCTATAAACCTACTCCGTTCCTTTAAAACATTTTCCATACTATAAGGGCCTGATTCACAAACTGCACTTTGTAATAAGTTATGTAGGACTACAACACTTACTCCAAAGTGCTATTCACAAACTGCACATTTGTTAAAACATACAATTTTGTAGTAACTCACATTTTTATTGGAATTCCCTTGGTCCATTAATTTCTATGTGAGGGTGTTGCATTACCAGTGGTTTGCTATGTGTAGTGTTGGACTTACTACAAAAGTGTAAGTTACTGCAATAAGGCAGTTTGTGAATACCGAAAAGTAGTAAACATACTCAAAAGTATAAGTTACCTTTGTGAATGAGGCTATACGTGTTTTTAAGAATGAATGGCTGCCGCTGTGGAACATTTACTTATTTGTTGATGACCTGTTTTACAATTTAGAGGATGTATTATTCAACATCAAACACACACTGTTTTCAGTTCCTTCCCTTTATCTCCTCCTACCCACCCCTAAACCATAAAATCACCCTTACCTCCTTTTACCACTACCCATCCCTATACCGTAAAATCACCTCTAACCATCCATAAACCGTAAATGTACCCTTAATTTCCTTTACCCTTACCTACCCAAACTCTAAAATCACCCATACCGCACTTTACCTCTACCCACATCTGAACCATAAAATCACCCTTACCTGCTTTTACCTCTACTCATGCGAACCCTACATTCAACCTTACCTCCCTCTACCTATCGCCCCAAATCCTAAAATCACTCCAACCCTGAATCCTTAAATTCACCCTTAACTCCCTCTATCTCCACCCACCCCTGAACTCCAAAACCACCCTTTACCTCTACACACCTCTTTTTTTTTTTTTTTTTTTTTTTTATTGTTTATTTATTGTTGAGGCAGACCAGCCAGTACAGGGCAATACGACCTTAGCAGTCAAACACGATAAGTTAATACAGCATGCAGTACATGCAATCAAATATGCAGTAGGGCATTAGAGCTAATGTGAGAGTGGACAACAAAGGACTAGATACAACCACCCATAGACAACAGTCAATTTGAAGGGTGCCTCCACAGATGAGAGCAGCAACTCATAAGAAATGAAACCCTAATAATCCAACTCTGAAGTGGCAGTTCAGAGATATATTCCTCAGCCAGCATCAAGAGTAAGTAGATAAGTCTGTAGTGGCTCCCAAAAGTCTCTAGGTTTTGCAGTGCTGGGAAGGGTGCATGACTGAAATTGTCTACTGGATGAAGACCAACTGTCTAAAGCTGAACATCGACAAGACTAAAATCATGATCTTCGGGAAGAGCACATGGCCGTGGGATTCTACCAGGTTGACAACGGAGCAAAAGACCCTACCATCCATGTCAACATTCTTGTGATGATCATGAACAGCAAACTCGACATGACCGCCAAGTCAATGCTGTCACTGCACCCAGAAAATCATCACACATGCCCTGGTTACAAGCAAACTGGACTGTGGGAACGCCCTCCTTGCTGGGTTCAACAAAAAACTTACCAGAATGCTGCAGAACATTAAGAGCTCGGCGGCCAGAATCACTCTCAACCTCCCACGCCACACTTAACATCACACCACACCCGAAGAAGCTCCACTGGTTCCCATTCACAAACCAGCACAATTCAAACTTTTCACCCACACTTTAAAGGCATACAGCTCAGCACACCTCAACAATCGCATCTGCTTTCACAAACCTTCCAGGAACCTCAGTTCGTCCAAACTCCTACTTGCACAAATCCCATCAATGCGGAAAACCAGATCCGGTGGTCGAGCTTTCTCCTACATTGCTCCAGAAGTGTGGAACGACCTGCCGCTACACTTGAAGACCTGGCTTTTCTAATAGTCCCACTAGGCCCGAGGTGTGGCTAGACTCGCACGTGCTCAGCGCTAGGATACCCTCCTGGGTAATAGTGCACTCTACAGATCTTCATAACATACTTCTACCCACCCTTGAACTCGAAGTTCAACCTTACTTCCGAAAATCATCCTCATCTCCCTTTTACCTCTACCCACCCCAAGCCCTAATATCACCCTTAACTCCCTTTACCTATACATTCCCCCAAATCCTAAAATCACTCATACCTCCCTTTACCTCTACCCACCCCAAACCCAATAATCCTTACCTCCCTTTACTTCTACCCATCCCTTAACCCTAAAATCACCATAAATCTCTTGACCTCTACCCATGCCAACCCTAAATTCACCTGTACCTCCCTTTACGTCTACCCATCCCGAACCCTAAAATCACCCTTACCTCCCGTTACCCTTACGCACCCCAATTCCAAAAATTACTTGTGTTTTAAAAACAACATAAAAAGTATATTATTTAAAAAAAAAAAAAAAAAGCTGCCTGCTGCAGTAGCGTGAGGTATGGGGACAAATACCTACGTGGTAAAGGCTGCCTGCGTGGTAAGGGCTTCATGGTAAATGCTGTTTCTCCTTGGGCAGGACACATTTCAGCCCCCTCTTTTAACATTCTCTTTCCTTTACCCTAGCTCCTGTAAACGTTTTCTTGACACTGTTGGTTATTTCATGCCCTTCGTTATGTTTGGTGGGCACCTTCACTTCTTTTACAGTTTGATCCCTCTGTAGGACAGAGCATGTGCGGTCCCTTGCGAAGTATTTTGTTCACCTATAGGGGGCTTAAAGCCCACCCATTGTTTAGCATTGGTTGACTTTATAATCCCTCCAATTTAATTTCCTTTCTATGGCCAGCTCGTGCCGGCTTCACTCCCTCTTTATGTGTTTGTCGCATGGCTCGGTAATTCTTCTCTTACCTAGTGTCCTTACAATGCTTTACACTTTAAGAAGTATTTTTTTCCCTTTTACTTGTACCCACCTCACGCTTTCCTCCTCCTGCTATTTTGCTTGTCCTGCCCGCCCTACTCCGCTGCCTGCGTTGTAATTTGTCTTGTTCTCCCTCACCTCCTCCCCTGTTGTTCCTTGCCATGTTTAACCCTCCACCACTTCCACTCTCCCCTTTCGTAGCTTGTCTCCTCCTGTATCACCAGAAATAAATCACCCAAAATTCACTCCAATGGTTTCAAGATGCTACAAAAATGCAGACCGAGCTGCATTCCCTGCTCTGCATGGCCTTTTTAGCACTGCCTTCATATGGGGCCATCACGGCAAACTTTAGCACAGAGGTAAGAAAAATAAACAAATTAGTTTTTTTCCTTGAATGCCTATTATGTATTTGTGAGTGGGGTAAATAGATCGCAGCCCTCGCACCCATTTATGGATGGCGGTTATCATTTATTTTTGTTATTATTGCTTCATTTTTGTTTTGCTTAGCATCCTCCGTTTTTGGCTTACATTTCCTGCTCCTATTAAAAAGATGGAATGTGTATTCAATTTCTTGTTCCTTACGTTCGCTGAAATGTTATTGTGATTTGTTCCTGAAAACTTTTTTGGGGGGGAAGGCCCAGAATAATCCTGTACTAAGTGAAAGCATCACTGCCCTTCATGGTCCGCATTGGCTGCGTCGCGTGCTTTTTCCCCCCTAACTTTCAGCCATGCTGCACAGGAGTCACCCTGCTGTACATCATAGCTAATAGACATTGACAAGAACCATAGTTCTCGCATAGGCGAGGCCTGTTGTCTTTACCAATGCCTGTTTCTTTTGTAACTGGTACAGGGAGCTCTAATCCGTAGAGACTCCAGCAAACTGCAGACTGTTGTCCTTACATTCACCCTTTGAGTGAGCCCTGTGATAAATGTCCCTATTGCCCTTACCAACTTTGGTCCTAGGAGGGTAAATCCTCCTTCGTCCTCCTCAGACAGAACTGTAGCAGGTGTCAGCTGGATTATGGTTTTGGGGTTGCCAAGGTACAGCGGGATGTTGTAAGCTGGCCTCCCGATGTAAAGTGAGTTCGGGAGGGAATGTAGGCTGCTTCGTATTCTTTTATTTTAAATGTCCAGGCTGTGAACATTGTTGCGTAGAAACTATTCTAAAACAAGTTGCGACATTTATCATAATGTAAGAATGAAGTTTGCAAATCCTAGGATGAGTGCTGCCCACAGAGAATAAAATCGATTCTCTTCCTGCTTTTCTTTTGTCTAAGGTAGTCTTGGGGGAGTTCACATTGCTTTCCACAGAGTAGTTTCAGAAGAATTCACCCGAGACCCTGTATATAGGCAGATGCTCCTGCTGTCAACCTCCTATATAAGGAGGGGAAATCTGACCTCCATCCGATATACTGGATTTTTGTAACTTGAGTTGCCATTCACAGTGTGATTTCAGCCAACTGCCCAACTTTGTGAATAAAACCTGGTGCTGCCCAGCAGCTCACTGATCTTTTTCTGGACTTGAACTTGTGATAACCCATGCTTCTGAAGTTCATCCAGAGAGTCGGGCTGGCATTCTACTCACTGTCCCTTGGCACAGACTAAGCCTGAACATGTTCTTAAATGTCTTATTACGGCCAAATCCAGATCACCGTCTGACGTATGCCCACCTAGAATAATCTATCTAGCTCCTGAGATCATAGCCCAACATTTTACTGACATCTCTAATCTTATTTTCAAGACTGGAGAAATCCCTAAGCAATGGAAAAAGTTATCCATCCTTCCTCTCTTGAAAAAACCCAACCTTAATACTTCGGATCCTAGCAGCTATTGCCCTATTTCCCGTCTCCCACTTCCAGCACAAATCATTGTAAAATTGATAAATCAAGATCTTACCACCTTCATCAATAATAATCACTTTCTGTACCTGACTCAATATGGCTTCAGGGGCGAGTACAGTATGAAGCTGGCCCTGAACACCGCCACTGATGAGATCAGATGAGAGGTTGACAAAGGAGGAAACGCTGCATTAATACTATTAGACCTCTCTGCAGCTTTCGACACTGTCAACCATAGCCTATTTATAAACCGTCTCCAACTCCTAACTATTAGTGGCTCCTCTTTCTCTCCTGAAATCTTTTCTTTCAGAACAAGAGCACCCCTTTGAACTGAGCAATTTTGCATCAACCTCCCTTCAGATTACCTTGAGGTGTTCCTGAGGGTTCTTCACTCAGCCCATCTCTTTTTAACTTGTTTATCGCCCACCTGGCAAGTCTCATTAAATCTTTTGGCTTTAAAAAAAAAAAAAAAAAAAAAAAAATCTTTTGGCTTTGCCATGGTGTCCTATGCTGACGACACCCAGATCATCATCTCAGTAACTAGCAACATTCAGGATACAGCAGCCAGGTTTCATAACTTTATGCAATAGGTTATCAAGTGGATGCTGGAGCATTGCCTGAAGTTAAATTCCGGCAAGACCGAGCTCCGTCTTTTTGGATCAAACACCTCTTTCTGATAACCCAACTGGTTGCCTCATGAACTTGGTATGCTCCCAACGCCAGTCACAAAAGCAAAAAATCTAGGATTAATATTTGATACGGCTCTATCCTCAACCACCAGGTTAATGCCACTAATTCCTCCACCTTCTACACCCTAAAAATGCTCAGGAAAGCCTCCCATTTTTACCCAATTACCTCCAAAAAGCAGTGGTCTCCACTTATATTTTCTCTAAACTAGACTATTGCAATGCTCTCTTGTCAGTCTACGGAAAGATCTCCTTGGCAGGCCACAGGTTCTCAAGAATGCAGTTCCTTCAATCAGTGGTTTGTAAAGCGTGCCACTCACCCGCGAGGCTCTCAAGGCGCTGGGGGGGGGGGGAGGGGGGGTGTTAAGAAAGGCTGCTCCGGTCAGTCGAAGAGCCAGGTCTTCAGGTCCCTCCTGAACGTGTGCAAGGTTGGAGAACGTCTGATGCTTACAGGGAGTGCATTCCATGTTATGGCTGCGGTGTAGGAGAAGGCTTTCCCGCCCGCTCTGCTTCTGTGGATGCGAGGGACCTCTGCCAGGGCGAGGTCGGAGGAGCGGAGGTTCCTCTTGGGTGCGTGGAAACCTACTCGGTCGTTGAGGTATTTGGGTCTGATGTTGTTGAGGGATTTGTACGTGTGGGTGAGGAGTTTGTAGGTGACCCTCTTCTTGATGGGGAACCACTTCTTGATGGGGAACAGTGGAGTTCTCACAGGTGTTGGGTCATATGTTCGTGGCGCGGTGTCCCTAGGATGAGCCTGGCAGCCGCGTTTTGTTTGGTTTGGGGCTTGCGTGGAAGGGTTTTATTGATTCTGGCGTAGAGGACGTTGCCGTAGTCCAGTCTGCTGGTGATGAGTGCGTGGGTGACGGTCTTTCTACAGTCGGGGGGGATCTATTTGAAGGTCTTTCGGAGGATCCAGAGGCAGTTGAAACTGGCGGAGGAGACCGCGTTGATTTGGTAGTTCATGGAGAGGGAGTAGTCGAGGATTATGCCGAGGTTCCATGCGGGGTCTGTCGGGGTGGGTGGGATCCCGAGTGCGGAGGGCCATCCGATGTTGTCCGAGGCGGAGGGGCAGGGTCCGAGGATGAGGACCTCGGTCTTCTCGGAGTTGAGCTTCAGGCAGCTGTCCTTCATCCAGGATGCCACGTTTCTCATACCTTCCTGGAAGCCGAGTCTGGTGTTTTCTGGGTTCTTGGTGAGGGCGAGGATGAGCTGGAGGTCGTCATCGTAGGATATGATGCTGAGCCCGTGCTGTCTGACAATGGCGGCGATGGGGGCCATGTAGATGTTGAAGAGTGTCGGGCTTAGTGAAGATCCTTGGGGCACTCTGCAGATGATGTCAGTGGGGTCTGAGAGGAAGGGGGGGGGGGAAGTCTGACCCTCTGGGTTCTGCCGGCGAGGAAGGATCGGATCCAGTCGAGGGCGGACCCCTGTATTCCTGCCTTGTGGAGCCTGGTGGCTAGTGTGTGGTGTGAGACGGTGTCGAATGCTGCAGAGAGGTCTAAAAGGAAGAGGGCTGGGGGTGTGGCCCTGGTCATGCAGCATGCGGATGTTGTCAGTGGCGGTGAGGAGGGCGGTCTCGGTGCTGTGGTTGCTGCGGAAGCCAGACTGGGAGGTGTCCAGGATACAGTTTTCTTCGATGAAGGCGGTCAGTTGGGCGCTCACGAGCCTTTCGGTGACTTTGGCTGCAAAAGGGAGGAGAGAAATAGGCCGGTAGTTCTTCAGGTCAGTAGGGTCGGTTGTTGGTTTCTTGAGGAGGGGTTTCACCTCAGCGCATTTCCAGTCGTCGGGGCAGGTGCCGGATGCAAGGGAGGAGTTGATAGCATGGGCTAGTTCGGGAGCGATGGCAGTGGTGGCTCTGTGGAAGATGTGCGGGGGGCAAGGGTCCGTTGGGGCTCCTGAGTGTGTTTTCTTCATGGTTGAGGAGATGAGTTTGATGGATGCGGTGTCCCAGGTGGTGATGGTTGTCTTCTCGGCGGTGGTGGGTAGTGTGGTGCTGTCTTCTGTCGGCTCGCTGAAATTGACTTTTGACTGGGATTTCCAGGCATCAGTCTGCCAAACAGGTACTCGTCTTCCCTCCATTGGTTCCCCAGGAAGAAACTGATAGATTTTAAAGCCCTGTGTTTTGCTTTCAGGGCGTACCAGAGTCCAGTTCCATTGGTATGTACCTCCAGGAACTATCCGCTCTTCTACTACCAATCTTGTTTAGGTTCCTAGATTCCGGTTATCAAAATGGGGAGGCAGAAGTTTTGTTACCACTACTTCCAAACTGAGGAACATCCTTCCTGCGCATGAAATTCTTCATAACTGCTCCCATTCAGAAAGGCCCTCAAAACATGGCTATTTACTCTTAGTCACTGACTGCAACATCATAGAATTTCCGTCTCTCTATCAAATGTGCCCCATCAGACTGGTAGCGCCTAGACGCCTCTGGGTATTAGTTTGCACTTTATAAATGAAAAAAATAAAAAATAAACGTTGTCTTACTGAAGCAGTGCTTGCCTGCTATGCTGCAGCTTTTTTGTGTAGTGACCCTGCTGTGTGTGGCAGCCAAATTGGGATGCAAACTCAATGACTGTGAGTGGTCACAAACATCTATGGAGCCACTGGAACCTCTCACAACGAGGTAAAGATGCTCTGCCCAAGAGATTGACAGATACAAGTGCAGGTGAGAGGTTGATGAATCAGCCTTGTGAATACACCCATCTTCACCAATATTTAATATTTTAATATATTTTCTTATTCAAGTTTTGTTCTAGAACATACGGTGGGTCTGCATCTGGTTGATCATTGTGAACACCCATGTGCGCCCAGGCTGTTGAACCTGCATGTTTCATCATAGCCCTAAGGCTGGTGTTCCTCCACTGTACACCCACCTATTGGTATGAACTCCTAGACTGTCACCTCTCCTTCCATGTACCTTAACGCCATAAGTTGATATAGTTGTTTTCTTTGATTTGCATTTAACAGTTTACAGATGTGTAGATCTGCAGGCATGTTTTCCTTAGCTGAAGAGATACAAAGAATCCTGTTTTGACAGCAAGATATTAGGAGCCTCTTTTTTGAGTGCTCATGTCTGTTTCAGTAGAGCTTTGCAGAGTTGTTGCTTCTGAGACTTGTGCTTCTTTCTCTGTTCTTGCTGCATTGGTTCTGTGACTTTTCCATCTTGGGTGTTATTTGAGCTTCATGAACGTTATAAATTCCCCTATCGGAGGATCACCCTGCTTCTGGATTAGCTTGGATCTTTTTTCCATTTTTAGGCGCTTTCATTGGATAAGAGTTTTGGATGAAATATTCTCTTAATTGTATTTATTTGTATTTTTTATACAATGTCTCATATTTTTAAAACTAGCTATCCACTGAGCCTTTCTGCAGTTTGGTTTACTTTGATATTATAACTGAACCGTTCACTACCCCCTTTTCTTCCATTTACTTTCTGCAGGATATTCGATTTCCGGTTTGTACTCTGTGTTCCAGTCTTGGAATTCAAAACTGTGTGTATTCACGTGTTCTTTCCAGACTACACTATGGACATTTTCTTCTGGAAAGCGTAGTTCTCAAAACAACCCTGTATGTGGCAGGAAAGCAAGTCACAGGCAGCAGACGATTTGACTACATCACTTCCATTCCCATACTATTATAGTCGTTTCTTATCGGAACCAGCCATGTTTAATTAGGAAAGCTATTGTTCCCCCCATTATCTAAAAGGAGCGTGTGTGACAGAGTCTACTCTCTTCATGATTCTGAATCCCTTCTTCTGAAGACACCGGCCTTAAAAAAAAAAAAAAACTTTTAAAAAACGCACTTTAGTCCAGTCTTCTGCTGTGCGCTCAAGTATTGGAATTCTCCCCTCCTCCACTCCAGATCAATTCTCTTTCCTACTGTCAGAAAATACTTCTACATTCTTCTCCTTACTGAATTCATTGGTTATCCAATTTTTGCTTTCTTCTTTTTGTTGTTGATTTTGACCTCAAATTATTTTCCTTTTGAAGTACTTATGTTCTTTTTGGATTCCGTACAACATTTGAATTATTTGTCTGTATAGCACTGTGATGCCTGGTTAGCATTGTTTCTGATATTTGAAACTGCAGAAATTAACAAAATAGATTTTGTGCAGGTTGAGCAAGTGCAGGTGTCTAAAGTTACTTTTCTGATCCATATTCCATAGAGAATTTTTTGGAATGGGGGGGAAAAGTTTGAGGGCAGTCACCAAATTGTTCATGAAAACGGCGTCCACTTCATGCTTTCAATAAGTATATATAACTGGCCTATAGATTTTTGAGTAAACTTACCCCGTACCCCATAAAAGAATGGCAATAACATCTATAGACATATGATAGTTTGGGCTTCAAAATTAAAACACGGATCTAAACTGCCAATGTGGTTAACTGGTTGACAATGAACAGCAGTGCATCTCCAGTAGCAGACCTAAGGTCTGTGACTCTTGTTTTGGAAAATGTTTGGGGTTGAGGACATCAGTTCGAACACGCTGTATACGGTGCTGTTGTTTTTCATACCAAAATTTACACTTGGACATTCGCTGCTTAAGACTCCCATGACTGGGCAAGAGGCACTTCTATAAAGCTGGTTTTACCTCTTTGTTTAAGAAGAAACTTATTTCCGGTCTGGCTGTCTTAATGTAACAAATCAAATTCCGCCCATGTAATTAAACAAATTGTTTCCCAACTTGTTTGCCATTTCAGAGCCCATGTTTTCATTCAAACCCTTGTGGAAAATGCTCTGTTCTGTCCCTGCTGGCTCTGGGTTCCAGTTCGCGAGTTTTAAATGACAACTTCCTGCCTTCATGTTTGGAATTAATCTTTCCTACCTTTTCTAATTCCAGTAATTACACTAGTGTCTGACCAGGCAAATAGCCCTGCCTCCGCTAGGTATTCCAGGCACTCTGGCCTTCGTGATAAGATCACCGGCAGTGTTGGTTCGACGGTGCCTGTCAAACAAGTATTACAAGTTATACAGAATTAGCACACTTATGACATGTTTTTAACTTCCGCATTCTGCCAGGAAAACGCTGGCGGAATTTGTGCATGGGAAAGTGCTCTTAAAGATCAAACTCGTGGAACGGGATGCTTAAAGTCCGATACTGCGTGTTATAAAGAGCCCTAATTTAGTCACCTCACCTCAAAGTGTACATGCCCTGTACAAAGGACGGAGTACAATAGTGATGGAGCATGGAACAACTAAAATACAGATAATCAAACAATGACGCACAAGATATTCCTTTGTCATCTTCTGAAATTACAGACTCTTCACCTGCAGGCCACTCCTTGTGCACATAGCCACACCTATAACAAATACTTTGCTTTATTTGCTGAATGCCAACGTCTACATGACGTTTGAATTGAAAGATGGAAGTTTCCGATAAAGACATATATGCAATATCTGTTCTAAGGTTGCTGCTGTTTAAAAATAGGACGCTACTGTACAATCAATCGAAAATACATGCTTAACTAAAACAAAATGCAGTTTTAAAAGGTTGCAACTTGTATTAAGCGGACGTTTGTAAGATTTCAAGACCTTATAAGCAGGTGGTTTAACTGTTTTAAGCTTGACAAGCAAATGCTGGTGACTGTTACCAGTCATAATTAAGTATTACCCCAAAATAGGTGGCATCATTGCAAGGTTGTATATTATTTTCCAGTTAAAAAAGTATTTCCTTGATAATGTTGATGCGTTTATTACATTAAGACTTGGTGCATTTAAGCGAACACGTGTTTTTATTTTGACAGGTCAATGTTGGTAAAATGGAGTCTCCAATTGAGAAGTGGAATCTAATAATTGGTAATTTAGCCTTGAAGCAGGTGAGTTCTTACGCCGGGAGGGGCTCTTCAGAGATCTTCTTTCTGATGGTTATTATTCATAAAGTAGTTATCGTTCACCAGCGGCTTTCAGATTGACCTGTGCTGTTCCGGGTTATGTATATTCAATACTCTATCTTTTGCTGCCTACTAGATGCTCCAGTTTCATGTGTGCTTGTAATGGATGTCTGTTTTAAGTCTTGTTTTATTGATGTAATTGTTTTTCAAACGTTATAACTCACTACCTAAGCATTCAGTAAGGGAGAGCTCTACAAGTAACCTTGAAATGCATATCACAATGGAGAAAGTTCTTGAAAACCATCTGGTATCCACAGAACTGTGACCAGACCTTCGTCAAGTTAATGGGGATAATCCACACCTGCTTACATGATGTCAACAAACATTGCAACTGCATGCTATAATCTTGTGGTAGTCCTGTAAACCTCATGAGCAACACACTACCACGACCGAACTTGCAACAGGTAACCACAGACTATCACGTATCAGAAGGCTAGACGACACAGTACTGCATGGGCAGGCAAAAAGTGCTGATTTTCTAGATTCAATTTTCATTTGAGGGAAGTCAAAATATTTCTATAAATGACGGCTTCCAATGAGGAGAATGGACCAAATGATCTGTCGTAGAGATTCTGCTCCTGTTTTGGAAAATGGCAACATATCTATCTGCATGCTCATACCTTTAAACACAATTCTGTAAGTTATTATAGTAGTATTTGCCCGGACTTATATTTTCAAGCGAGGTTTAAAAAAAAAACCAGAAAACAAGATGGTTTAACGTTGTCTAATGAGAACTAATCAAACTCCCCTGCTATCCAGTGCTAAATTTGTAACCCCCCAACCCCCCCAAAAAAAGTATAAGTGTAGAGATCAGATGTTTTTATTTGAGCCCGGTGCTGCAGAATGGTTGGGTTTTGAAATACCGAGGCTACTGTGTCTCGATTCCACTGCATGTTTCTTTGTTACACCAGCCTTCACTTTTTGTCTCTTTTCTCACTCCAGCAGTTTATTTTCCATCCAAGCGTTCTCCCTTAGTCAGATTTTCAAATATATAAATAAGAGTTCTTGTCCCAAAAATGAGTGCTGTGGTAATGCATCACGAGTTGCGTCAGTAAAATTCTCTTTTTCTGTCTTTTTTCTGCCTTTGAAATGCTCTCTCCTTCTTTGAAGGAGTGTATTTGGTGTGTTTTACAAACTTTGACAGCTAAATAAAAGAATATTCTTCTCTTTTGGCTATGTCATTCACCATTGGCCTTCAGCAAAGAATAGGGTGCAGAAGTTGAGGACTGACCGTAACAATGGCGGGTATTTTGGCTAGAAAATGACCATCTCTGGAGCTTCTACCTACATCAGAGGAATTCAGGAGCAAACACTTAACTGTTTCGGTGTTGTGCTTCAGGACTATTGTGAAGATTGGCTCACATGTTCTGGAGCCTCAACTTGCTTTTTGGGAAGGAAAACCTCAAGGCACACGCACCTCCACGTATGTACCTCTAGGGATTGGGTCATCACGTAACTTGTGTCCCAGGGATACTAGATGCTCTGTGTGTACTAGATGCTCTATTCAACCTGATCTACTCAGTATAGTACAGGTGAAGAATTTTACAGCCATATAACACAACCGAACAGCATCAATCACTGAATTTTTTTAACTGCCTTCACCAACCAATCCACCAAGAAGGACAGTAGACACAGGTTCAGATTTTTTCCGTCAATGGTTGTGCTTAGCACCCTCTGGTAGCAGTTTAAAAATTCAAATGAATGATTTTCAAAGAAAAGAGTTAGAAACCTATACTCAGAAAAACATTATTGTGAAAACTAAAAGTTAGGATAAAAACAGAGGAGTACAAAAAATGGGAACATATACAAAGGCATTATATGATATCATGTAATTATTATGTATTTATTTTCTTATTGTAGTTTTATGTAGCCCATGGGCACAGATCGCAATCGATGTTCTCTGCATTGTAACAAAACAGCCACAATCTTAGAATCTTGAAAATGGAGCAGTTGGGTGAGAGACTGGATGAAAGTTTAGATAAAGGATGTATGAATGGGTGCAAAGAAACATTGTAGGTAGCAAAGAAAGGTTGTAAGGAAGGGAGCAAAGAGCGGCCATGAGAGAGGCCAGGACTTGAGCAGGTTAGGTAAGGTGAAGCCGGGATGGGAGCAACTGGAGCGAAGAAATGAGAGAGGTGGAGATGTAGAAGATATGGTACGAGGTCAGTGGGAAGAAGGTAAACGGGGATACACAAAGGAGCCAGCATAGGTTGAGAGAGTAAATATGGGAGCCAGCAAGGCGTGAGAGAGAATAAGAAGGGTGACAGGGGGGGGGGGGGAGTGGAAGAATTATAATAGGTCAGTGGGAAGGGTGCACAGTATACAGGAGTAAGAAAGGAACCAGCAGAGGGCATGGAAGAGTAAATGGAGTTAGCAGAGGTCGGGTGAGTAAATAAAGAGCTAGCATAGGGTGTGAAAGAAAAGAGGAGAAGCAAGTGAGGAGAGAAAGAATATGATTAGGGTGAGTTTAGAGTTATGATATGGGTTTACCAAGAGGATAAGTTTAGGTTAGGCTTAGGATAAGTGTTAGATTAAAGCTAAGGGATACATTTTCTTATAGATCAGGGGTAAATGAAAGAGTTAGGGTTAAGGTTTGGCTTTCAGCTAAGTTTATGGGTAAAAATAGGGTGAGTGAAAGTGCATTTGAATATTAGGATAAGTGTTCACATTAAGGGAAGGGATGAAAATGGGACATAAACCTGGAAAGCCCTAGGCATTTGGGTTAAGGTGATAACTGCAAGTGTCATGCCTTGGGTTGAACCTTCTGATTTGGGAATGGTGTCAGAATACCGTACAGTATGGATAAGTATCACAAAAAATAAATAAATATTTGAAAGAGAACTAAATAAGAAAGTTATGCTTCTGAACTAACTGCCAATCATATCAACAGCATTCAATTTTGAACTATTGCTTTCTCACTATTAGGTTCACACTATTGGGTTTTCCTATACATTTTTAAACTATCACCTTAATTCCTCCCAGTAGGATACAAGTACAGTGGCATTGATACTGGCATTGCCTGAGTTTGTTGCAACGGCACTGGATTGCCCAAAACAATCCACTTCTGTCACCCATGTGCAGAAAGCAAACCATTCAGTGAGGGAGAAAGGGTTTCTTTCTCTACAGCAACTCGTACCAGGCCCTCCATGGATACACGTTCAGTGTAACAACAGAAGAAAGACAAGAGGGAAAGGATACAATGGGAAAATGCAATTGTCTGGAGTCAACCCCAGTTGTGCTACCCATACAAGGCATTCCTTATTTATCTACGTATTACCCACCTCCAGTACTCGTGTTTGAACGATAACCTACTGCACAAACTCAAACCTTTGATGCCGCCCTACTTCTCACAGTTTTGCTGTGATGCACTTTAGTGCCAATTGCATGGGCTAGGATTGTTAGACCTTATTGCCCATGGAGCTGTAAGGTGCTCTTCCAAAAAGTTATTTGGTTAGACAGTAACACTGTCAGGGTCTGGATTGTTTCAGTGCTTGGGTACTTGGTTCTCCTCCTTCCTGTCTATCTTTGTGGGTGTGGTGCTGCTTCTTTTTGTGATTGGTTTAGTTGATGAACCTGTCATTTGGCCTGTTGGATATGTGTGGTGTCTTACATTGCGCATGAGTGGGTGTATTTGTGCAGGGGTACTATTTTGTGCTTGAGTGAAAGAGAGTAAGAAACTCATGACACAGTGTTCCGCTATGAGTATGATCCATCATTGTCAGTTCAGAGGTTACAGTCAGTGAGGGCCTGAGCTTGATTGAGGATCCATACTACTTGTGTGGTGTCTTGAGAAACTTCATACAGCTACCTGAACTTTATTTATCTTGTGATTCTGTGCCAGTTTAACCTGCAAGTCAACTTAGTTTACATGTGATGGCATTTTTGTTTGAATTCTACTCCAAGACAGCATCCTGTAGGTGTTCTACTCCGTGCACTGTGCTCTGAACTTCTTTCAATAGGAGCCAGTAAAGAGCTTTGAGCAAGGCAATGAAGTGATTAATTTCCCTCATGTCAGGGCACGTTAGTTAACTGGTGATGGATTACCGGGAGCTTTGCTATTTCTTTTTTTTTAAGTTTGAAAGAAGAATTTTATTGAGATAAACAGAGGTATCCATACTGTAAGCAATAACAATAAATACATATCAAGGTAATCCATTGACATAGAACAAAAAGAAAGCGGTAAGTTCATGCCATTACATTACAATAGACTTATACTGCTAAAAATAAAAAGACAAAGTCATGAGTAAAAGATAGGCTAGTGATGCAAAGAAAATAACTCAAAACAGTATTACAATTTGGAAATAAATCTGGGAACGCATAAGGGGTTCATGGGGGTTTCAGGACCTCTGGTTGGGACGGCTTTAGCTGAGAGGATTTTTTGGCACACAAGTCAAGGTAAAGTGTAACAGGGGACCACAAGTCCAAACGCTTCGTTGCCAACTGCATTGGATATACAAAGGAGGTGTCCAGTCTGTGATTATGGCAGACTACATACCACCACGCCTTGTAAGAAATTTTAGTAGAGTCCTTCCAATTAACCGTGATCCGCTGAAACGCAGCCGCTAACAGCAAATCAACAATTTTAGTATTACCTGGGACATTCTCCCAGCATGGTGAGAGACTCCCTAAGAAAATATGAGGGATAGAAAAGGGAAATGTAGTGTCAAAAATTAAATTTATTTGGGACCAAACTCGCTCCCAAAAGCTATGCACAAGCGGGCATAGAAATGGCGCATGGAATATGTCAGCGTTTGGGGACAAACATGACCAACACGTATCTGGAGTAGATGTGAATCTTCTGCTCAAAGCACTTGGAGTAAGTAGAATACGATTATACACAAAAAATAGCGTTTGTGTGAGATTGGCTGCCCTGGAGGATTTACGCAACTTGAGCCAGATATTATTCCAAAGAGATAGTGGCCATGAGAGTTGAAGATCGCGCTCCCAAGCATCCTCCACTTTAGATTTCTGTCTAAGAACGTCTATCCCCTGTAAGTGCTTATATATGCTAGAAGCCGAGGGTTTAGACTTAAGTAGGGAGGAGAGTTGTGAGAAAGAAGTCTGGGATGTGGGGACCCGAGGCAAAGCAGATAGGCGATCAAACCTATCCATCACAGCCAACTTGAGTAAAGTATATTTATGTATGAATGAGGCAGGCAAGTCAAAACGCTGCTTAAGTGAGTGAAAGGACATAAAATTTGAATCTGAGAATAACTGGTGTATCCATATTAAACCCTTTCGACGCCAGGTCTTCCAGTAGAATGGTTTACCACGCACAACCAAGTCTTTATTATGCCAGACTGTTGAATTTAGGAAGTAGTCAATCGAATCCGGGGGGGGGGGAGAAGGTGAGAACAACAGGAGCTTGGAAGTCAATTTAATTATAGGAGAGGACACCACCTGCGGTTTGCGTGAAAATGAAAGGTATTCAGAAAAGGAGAAGGGAGAAAGGAAAAGATGCTCTGTCCTAAGCCATAGAGGACAGTTCTCCGAGGGGTCGAGCAACCAGAGTGAGGCTTGTCGCAGAAGGAAAGCTTTTTGATAAACCTGGAAATCAGGAAAATTAACTCCACCCTCAGCCTTTGGGCGAATTAATTTAGCTAATGACATACGAGGCCGCTTTAAATTCCACAAGAAGGAAGAAAGGGTGGAATTGATCTTTTTAAAGAATTTGGCCGGGATGGGGACTGGAATATTGGAGATGGTGTATAGTACAATGGGTGCTAGCATCATCTTTATGGTGTCTAACCGACCCCACCATGATAGGTACAGTGGATGCCACTTGGCCGTTAAGTCAGTAATTTTTTGTATACATTTGTTTAAACATAGCGCTGCTGTGTCAGATATTGAGGGAGTAATATACATGCCCAAAATCTAATATGAGAGGGGCTCCACGTAGAGTTTGAGGCGCTGAAATCTGCTTTAAATGTGTACTTGGTCAGGGGAAGAATCTCACATTTATCGCTGTTCAATTTGTAGCCAGAAATATTAGAATATGCCTGTACATCCGTCAAAAAGGCGGGAACAGAAACACTAGGGTTGGACATAAAAAGTAAAATGTCATCTGCATAGGCAGCTAACTTGAGGTGAATGTTCGTTGATTGAAAGCCAAATAAATTTGGATTCAGACGAAGCTTAGAAAGAAAGGGCTCCAAAGCTAAATTAAAAAGAAAAGGAGAGAGAGGGCAGCCCTGACGGACTCCCCTGCCCAAATCAAAATATGAGGAAATCAGACCATTGGCACAAATAGCCGCACGCGGGTTGGAATAAAGAAGAGAAATCAAGGACACAAACTTGGGACCGAAACCAAACCAACGAAGAGTATAAAATAATATTTCCATTCAACCCTATCAAACGCCTTCTCGGCATCAAGCGCAATTGCCGCTAGGGGATGCTTCAAGGACGAGGATTTGGACAAGACATCGAAAAGAAGTCTGGTATTGTCCGTGATAAATCTGCCTTTGACAAAGCCCGATTGTTCCGCATCTAGTAAATCAGGCAAGTAGGAGTCAAGACGTATGGCTAAGGCTTTGGAGAAAATCTTATAGTCTATATTGACCAAAGAAATAGGCCTATCATTTTTGCAGTGTCTATGGTCTTTCCCTTCCTTCGGTATCAGGCATATGTGTGCTTCCGAAAAGGAACCTGAAGAACAACCCAGGGTATTAAAGAAAGCTATAAGGGAGTGCAACTTGGGTAACAGGAGTTTGGAAAAGTGCTGGAAGAACTCTACTGTGAAGCCATCAGGCCCCGGCGCCTTATCTTTCTTGAGCAGCTGGAGTACCGCTAACAGTTCTTGGTGCGTTAGATCGGACTCCAGGAGACTGAGATCCGGCTGATGACAGGGAGGAGCCTGAAGTGTTGAAAAAAACTGGGAAAGAGAGTCATCAGAAGGCTGCGATTCTGAGGTATAGAGGGATTTGTAAAACAGGGAGAATTCGTTCAGAATATCCGAATCTTTAAATTTCAAATCCAGGCAGTCATCATAGATGGACTCAATATTAAGTCTATTCTGTTTAACTTTCAAGTAGTTAGCTAGTATCTTTCCTGCCTTGTTTTTGCCTCCATAAAATTTAGCACTGGACTTTAGCAAGTACAATGAAGCATCTTCCGTAGATTTCTTGTTAAATGCTAATTTGGCGTTAATGAGGGCCGCGAGGGAATGGCTCGAATGCGAAGTGTAAAAGGAATGTTCCAATGCTTTGATGTCCCGTAAAAGGTCAGCAGTAAATTTGCGGGAAAGTTTCCGCCTCTTAGCAACAAAGCCAATTACGAAATCCCTCGCTGAGGCCTTGAAAGCATCCCAAATGGTTGAGAAGGGCATGGACTGGTCAGTATTAAACACAAAAAACTCTTCAAAAAAAGTAGTAAAAGCAGCGGTGAATTTCGGATCCAGAAGGAGGGCATTGTTAAAGCGCCACCTTTTAGGACCTGTGGCTTGAGGGAGAATTTCGAGACCAATTGACACAGGGGCATGATCTGATAACAAAATAGGGCCAATTTCTGCGTGTGTAAGGGTTTGTGAGATAGAGTGAGAAACAAAAATGTAGTCAATTCTCGATTGAGTGTGATGTGAGGGGGAATAAAAAGTGTACTCTCTGGTGGTTGGATTACAGAGACGCCAGGCGTCAAAGAGTTGGTGCTGGGAAATAACTCGTACAAATGATTTCTGAGGTTTGTTAGGAATATAAGGAACCTTGGAGCTTCTGTCAATAAAGGGATCAAAAACCTGATTGCAATCACCAGCAAAAATAAAATTATCCTCTAAACCAAGGGCAATCTGAGCAGCTAAGGTGGACCAAAAAGATGGTTCTCCGCAGGTTGGGGCGTATACATTGAACAGAGAAACAGGAACCCCTTTAAAGGACAGTTTAACATTTAACCATCGTCCGTTAACATCTGAATTCTGGGTCAATAACGTAAGCGGGAGAGATTTGCGGCAAAGAATCATCACCCCATTCCGTTTGCCATCCCCAGGAGAGAAGAAGACCTCCCCTACCCAACCCCTTTTCAGCTTTAACGATTCATCAGCGGAGAGGTGAGTCTCTTGTAAAAAGACAATGTCCGCATTTAATTTGGCCAGATGGGTCAAGATCCTTTGCCGCTTAATGGGAGAATGTAAACCCCTGACGTTCCATGTAACTAGTTTCAAAGACATGAGCAATCATAAGTAATACAGAATGCAATTAGAAAGCATAAAGTCAATGCAGTACAAAATCCGTAGAAAATGGAAAAGATGCATGGCACAAAAGAAATCTGTTGGTTGAAGAGAGAAACAGAAGAAAAAGACGAAGCAAGCATAGAGAAGAGGATAGAAGTAAATAGGAGAAAGAAAGTCGGAACAATAGGGATACCAGAAAGGCAATGAGATACACATGAAAAAGTAGAACACCAAAACAAAAACAATACAACAGAGAAGACGCACAACAAAATATAAAACATACCTACAAAAGGAGAGAATGGATGGGAGGGTGGGTGGAACCACATGGAGCAGACACACGTCCAGGGAGGATCCGGTGGGGAACGGGGAAGACCGTATAAGAGGACATCATGACTGTGAAACAAGAACATATGACAAAAATGAGTCTCAAGAGGCAACTGTAAAAGACAAGCACCAGGAAAATACGAGCCTAAAAAATATAAAAGAGCAATACTGTAAAAATGCAGAACCATTAATGCAGTGAAGAACGGCACAAATAATTAGCACTACTATATAGAATAAAATGGGAACAACTTTCAACTAGCAATTGGAGAGCCTATAAAGCAGGAAGAATGATAGAAAGACAAAAATATTGAGTAACGATTAAGCAACATGTGAGGAGGGAGCTCCCGAAGAGGTGGTGGCATCCATCCTGTGTGAGTCGATAAAGCTCTGCAGGCGCCCAGGATCTTCGTAAGTCGTAGTCCTATTATTGTACGTGACCTTGAAAAGACAAGGGTGAAAGAGGCCAAATCTAGCCCCCATAGAACGAAGATCAGGTCGGAGATTCAGGAAAGCTTTGCGCCTGTCGGCAGTGGCCTTAGAGTAATCCTGCGCAAAAAACAGCGTGGAACCTGACCATGTGACACGTTGAAGAGCTTTGGCTGCCGCCAACACCTTTAGCAAATCTGTATATTCTAAGAAGTAGATGATGACACCCCTCGGCCGTTGGGGAGAGGAGCCAACAGAAGGAACACGCCCTAACCTGTGGGCTCGTTGGATGTTGAGCATAGTTCCGTCTGACAAGTGAAGGACTTTAGGGAGGAAAGTCTTAAAGAACGCAATAGGGTCGCTCCCTTCAAGTCCCTCTCCCAGGCCAAAAATGCGGAGGTTATTCCTCCGATTGCGATTTTCAAGGTCTTCGACCTGTTTCTGGAGGCTAATAATTTGCGAGTGCAAGACAGGAACAGTCTTAGTGGTGTCACTGAGGGTGGCAACACTATGTTCAACCGCTGTAAGCCTTGTGTCGAGTTGCCCCCACTTGTCAGAGAGAGCTTGTAATTTGGAATTTGTTTCCTCCATAAAGGGTCTAAGAGCCCTTATCTCAAGTAGCAATAGTTCCATGGAGATATCCGAGGATGCTTTGGGAGGCGAGGGAGGGTCTTTTTTTAGCCTCTTCACGTTCGACTTGGCAGTTGTAGCAGGTACAGGATCCATCGTCAAATGCTCAGTCCCTTCCTCAGGCAGCTGCGAATCTTCCAGCTTGGAAAGTTGTGAAAACAAAGTAGAATTTTTGACAAATGAACGCGGCGGTAGGGACGGACTGGTATGAGCGCCCCGTGTTCTACCCATAAATTAGTAGGACTAGTAGCAAGGCACAGAAGAGAAGAGACCACCCAATATGGTGCGCAGTAGCTAGTCGTGAGTCAACAAGCAAGGTGGTAGCGAGGGTGAAGAAAGCAGTCCAGAACTTATTTGCCAATAAGGTTACTAGAAGCTACAATCATGAAAAAAGTTGTAATGGAGAGTAACAGCGAGGAGCTTTCGTGGACCCAAAGCAAGACTATGCAGTCCCAGCCAGCGCCTATCCGGAATGGGGCAGCAAAAATATAACAGGAGAGAATGATGAGGCAAACCATCACCTAAAATGGCGGCCACTGCTAGTATCCATGTAGGCTGAGGTAAAAACAGAAACAGCAACAAAGAAAAACCAGGAAAAACGGTCTTGTAGGCACCATGAGTAAAGGAGACATCAATTGCCACTAGAATTATGTCTTGATATCGCTTTGTAGTGGAAGCACGTGAGAAGAGAGGTCATTCCGCCGAAATTCAAAATGGCGGCCGCGATGCTGCAGAGACGGGCAGACGCTCATTAACTGAGAAAGGTAAAGTAAATCGGCTCAAATCTGCTCGTGTAACATCGTGCGCGATGTAGGAGCGCTTCCGATGCTAAATGCTGCCAGCCCATTCTCAGGAAATCATCGCGAAGTCGGACTTCTCCGCTCCGGGGCCGGGAGCCTCACGGAGACGCGTCCATACTCCTTGGGCGTCTAGCCACGCCCCAGCTTTGCTATTTCTTATTTGTTTATTTTGGTTTAACGAAACTACTTTAATCAAATTATTCATGATAAATCTTCTTAAAATATATTGATAAGAGAGCTTGTTGTGCTAAATATAGATGCTTGCATTGTAATTTGCTGATTGAGAGATGTATGCTAGTGCCGTGCTTTAGTAATGGATCGTGCGAATATGTCAATTGCCTTTTTTAGTGGTGCACAGTATCATGCATTTCTGAGCCGTTTGTTTGTGATAGGTCATTTATTTCCTTATGTTTGATGTGACCTTCCTTATCTTCCTGAATGTCTTATTGTAGCAACTGTACTGCATGGGGGCCTTTATGTTTGCAAGGAAACAAACTCACAGGATAGTGAACACCTTAGAGATCCAAGTACAGTTCATGTATGCATCAAGTTTTTTTTTCTCCCACACTATTTCAAAATGTGAGAAGGAAACCTTATGTAGTTCCCTTGAAAATTAGAAAACAAAAATAATTGAAATTGCCAAAATCATAAACTCCAAATGTAGGATTGTGTAGCAAACGAAACCTATGCAAACTGACAACTGAAATCATTTAAAGGAGTGCTTGCCATGGTCTGAAGCATGGTCTGAAGATGTCCCCTATGGTATCACACTTAGAATTTACCGCCTGTGGCACATCTCACTGTACCCCTTTGCACCACTGGACACATCATAAATAGACACCCTGTAGTGCAATGTTGCATGGTCCATTTGAGGCACATAGCCATTTCTTTTTTTGTTTTGTAGGAGCACATTGGTCTGTGCTCTCTTAGATCATATAGTCATGTACTCCCCTGGGACACATTGCTCCTTGTTTCTGTGCTGCACATCACCACCATCTCCACTGCTGTGCATCATCCTGGGCTCTGCCATTCATCATAACCCAGTGTTTGCTTGAGTCACAGCACTCACTGTTTCCGTGAGTCATATTTTCTAATATTACTATGGGAGGCATCTCCCACTGCATGCCTGATACGTAACACCATCATTCTCCTGATAGCTAGGAGACTAGTGGTGTGATTGGGGGGTGGGGGGGGGATGTGATGGAATAAGCTGGTAGGATGCATTTAATATGCATTGCAGCACAGATGTTTGGATAAGCCATCTCTGCTCCCCAAAACATAATTGTAAGGGGTGCAGCTTTTTTAAATGGCAGTACCATGGCATTTTTATTTTTGACCAGCCAACAAAACTGTGTGTGCACCACAGTCCAATCACTCCACCCCAAATACATATAAAGCCTCCGAATTTTTCCGAGGTAAAACTTGAAAGTTCATATCTGATAGACATCTAGCCGCAGATTCCTTATCTTACAATATCCCAGGCGTCGGGCTGGATCCAGAAACTTTTGCTCAAGCAATACCCTTTAATAGGTGGCGCCAGACGTCATCAGTGTCGTCTGTGCCGAAAGTGATGTCCGCTCCACCTATTTAGGACCCACCTCGGCACACTGACGTCAGTTTTTTTTCTTTCTCCTAAGTCAGATCCATGAATAGATCTACCCTCCACACTTTTTGACTGGCTTTTTTTTGCCATTTTTTTCAACTATTTTTGGTGTGTAGATTTTTCCCTCAATGTCGAAGAAGACTTCTGGATATAAACCGTGAGGCGCCTGCCACCTCGCCTTGTCGGGGAAGGATCCACACTTATTTTGTCTCTGGTGCCTAGAGCGCAACCATGACTCGACGTCGTGCTTCGACTGCTGGTCCATGGCTCCAAGGGCTTTGAGGGAGCGGTCCTGAAAGCTGCTGGCAGCCTGGCGTTCAACTCCATTTTGCTCACCCTGGAGGTCTCGTTCCCAGTCTCGGTTGAAAAGAGTCTGGGTGCCACTTCAGGAGTCCCAAGTCCTCATCCCCCCTTCTTTGAGTCATCGTGTAGGTTAGGTAAGAGGCATATTGAGCCCAAGAAGTCGAAGCGTGCCTTCTCTTCTTCCTGGATGCTGCTGGCGCGACTGAAATCTTGATGCACTAGGCCTAGTACTGGGGAACCTGCACCTGGGTCGGCACCATGCCTCCCTGCATTTCCAGGAACCGGAGCGGCCCTCACCCAGCTTCAAGATTTCATGTTTGGGCAACCTGACCCTCTCACCTTGCCTTCAGGCTCAGGAGGGGCTCTATCAGTTCCGCCCCTGCAACTCTGGCCTCTGCACTTATGCCCCCAAAAGAATCCAGTTGTGGATCCGGACTGGCGCTCGTCGTACCTCTGCGGCCTTCTCCAGCGCCGACCCTCGCACTGAGCTGAGACTCCCGATACCACCAGTGCCGCCCCAGATCGCCACCTTTTGACATAGATTCCGCTGCCGGTGGAACCCTTGGGACCTAGGTCCGGCAGAACCTGCCCCTCTTGTCAGGGCAATGAAGTTACACGCTTAAGATAACCCTTCGGAGAGAGGAGTTGGCCTAATGGCTAGGGCGGTCGACCTTGAATGTGGGGAACTGGGTTTGAGTCTCGGCAACAACGCTGAACATCCTGTGATTCTAGGCAAATCACTTCATCTCCCCGTGCCAAACAAAAAAAAAAAAAATGAATGTGTCCTTATGTAACGCAACTGGTGCTATGTAAAGAGCTCTGATACCCAATACCTTGGGGTCAAGTTCACCCTATATAAAACTCTGTAAAATAAATAAATACCCCTGCTCACCCCCTTGGTAGCTTGGCAGTACAGTCAGGCTTATCCCAGAGGCAATGTGTAAAGTGTTGATTTGATTTTGATTGAGCATGAGTATGAAAAGTTAGTTGATGAAGAGCCAGGTTTTTAGACCTTTCCAGAAGGCTAGAAGTGTTGGGCTGTTCTTTATGCCAGCTGGGAGCATGGTTCAAGTTTTAACAGTTCCTACTAGGAAACTTCTTCCACCCCCAACACGCTCTTTTAAACCTGGGTGTTTGTAGAAGTTTGCAGTGAGCAGATCTTCGGTTTCTGGGCATTCTGTACCATTTCAGATGGTTCTTCAGGTAGTGTGGACTAGACCCGTGCAATGCCTTAAATGCTAGGCATCGGGATTTGAATTTGATCCTCTTGTCCACTGGGAGCCAGTGCAAGGTTCTCAACTTTTGAGACTGGCTGATATTTTGGGATATCCAGCAGCAGTCTGGCTGCCACATTTTGAAGACGCTGCAGCTTTTGAAGGTGTTGCGTTTGGATGCCTACATACAACGCATTGCCGTAGTCCTATCTGGACAAGGCCAATGCTGTCACCAGGATTTTTAAGGTGTCTGGAATGAAGGGGCGAAATTTCTTCATAATCTTTAAGATAAAGAAGATGGATGAAGTGAGGGAGCCAGTCTTGGTTTTGAACGTCAACTTATCGTCAAAGATAAAACCTAGATTATTTGCCTTGTTGACAAGGACTGGAAGGTCTCCAAGGCTGATCTGCCATCATCTAGGTGACCAAAAGGAGGTATCTGTATGCAACAGGAGAACCTCAGTCTTACCACCATTCAATCTCAGGCAGTTAGAACTCATCCACTGGCTGACCTGGGTAATGCATAGATTCAAACGATCTGCTGTGTCTCCAATGTTGCTGGATACTGACACCGCTAGCTGGGTTTCATCAGCGTAGGAGATCACTGAGAAGCCGAACTGCCTGATGATTTTGGCCAGAGGGGGAACGTATAGATTAAACAACGTAGGGCTTAAGGCCGAGCCCTGCGGCAGCCCACAGGTAGCATAAACTGTTTGAATGAGAAGGCTCTGGCCTATACTGCTTGAGCCCTATCAAAAAGGAAGGAGGTCAGCAGCTTAAGGGCAGTGCCTCCGATTCCTAATTCTGAAAGCCTGTTAGCTAAGATCACATGGCTCACCGTGTCACAAGCCGCCGATAGATCTAGTAAAATCAAGGCGGCCTTCCCCCCCCAGCGTCCAAAATTGATCTTAGTTCTTCGGCAGCCATGACCAGTGCTGTTTCCGTGCTATGCCCCTCCCGGAAACCATATTGTGATGGCTCCAGGCGTTCAGTGGGGGAGATTAATGTTGTAGTTGCACGTTTAGTATTTTCTCCAGCACCTTTGCCGAGAAGGGTATTCTCCAGATGGGTCTATAGCTTCTAGGGTCGGCTGGATCGAGATCGAGTTTGTTTAGGAGTGGAAGATTTGAGGCTATTTTCCAGGCATCGGTGAAGATGCCTGAGCAAATGATCTCTTTGAAAACGACCCCCAGTTGTTCACTGACCATTTCAGGAACAAGGTGCAGTATTTTCAGAGGGCAAGGTTTTTGTGGAGCTCCAGATTTGGAGGTCTTAACCACCTGGATGATCTGCTCAACGTGGGGGAGGAAGAAGTGAGCAGATTTGGTGGGGAGGGTGCTGTGCCTGCTGGAGGCTTCCCAATAATGGTATTGCCATAATCCCGAAGTGATTTATACACTGCCTCCACTCTGTCCCTGAAAAACTGTGCCAATAAGTTACAAAACTCGGCACTACTTTCCATCCTAGGGTGCTCTGGTAGTTTATCTGGGCTTTTAACTGATGAAAACAGCTCCTTACTCGAGTTATTTGCCTGCAAAAGTTTTGTTGTAAAGTATTTTCTTTTCTCTTCCAAAATCAATTTCTTATAGTCATCCAAAGATTGTGGGTAGTGTGTTTTTTCTGTTGGGCCGTAGTTCAGGCTCCACTGCCTCTCCTTCCTTCTACAAATTTGTTTATGGGTTCTTAGTTTGTCGGAGAACCAGGGTTCTGAGGGATTTTTCCACCTGTTTGAAAAGGTCTTTACCGGGGCAGGGGGTCCACTGCAGCTTTAATCCAGGTGTAGAACCTGTGCGCAGCAGAATTGGCATCTGTGGTGAGATCGAGCTGTGTTCTAGAAAGGGACGCTTGTAAGGAGAGGGACTCAATGTTCCTCCAGTCCCACCCTTTGACCGTGACACAAGAGCTGTAAGGTCTTGTGGAGTGCTGATTGATTCTTACGGAGAGCTTTATGGCATTATGGTCTGGCCACGGGACAGGTAACACTTCTGAGACCTTCAAATAATGGTTTGAAGTAAATGTACCATCTAAGGTGTGATCTGCGTTGTGTGGCATGCTCTACGATCTGTCTCGGAGAGAAGCTAGCCATGGTGTCCACCAAAAGGACTGTCGCAAGCTTCCGTTTTTCTAAATGGTAATTGAAATATCCCCAACGCTGAGAAGTCTGCTGCATCGCAGCTAGATTCAATGAAGGGACCAATGGAGTCTACAAAGGTGGTTCTAGCCCCTTGGGGGCCTATATAACAAAAGGCCCTTGAACGTATACGTTTTACTTAATGTGATCCGGAAGGAAAAACGTTCACAATCTGGAGTGCTTCCTGCTGCTAACCCCGCGACTAACAGGTGGTCTCTAAAGATAATTGCTAGCCCCCTCCACCCCTCTTGTCCACACCATCTGCCCTGAGAATCGCAAAGCCCGCAGGGATGGCCAGTCCCAAATCTGTGTTAGAGGTTTTGCGCAACAGTCACACAGCAGCGACACACTAGGCACACCAAAAAGATCTCCACACAAGGTTATATATAAATAGCCTTTGTATTCTCCATAAAAACACATTCGAACACAATCACATGTAATACTGTGCCACTAGGCACTTGTCATGACTTCACAGACATATACATATGCAGTTTGGCCAATCAGGCCATTGTCAAAATACATCACTTTTAGGCTAACCAGTAACTACTTGTGATATTACACTCAGCACCACACAGTATGCAAAACATAATTGGCCACAGTGCACCCTAATGATATCCAGCACCAACCTCAGTAGTGCACCACAAACACTTGTAGCAGTGTACACATTAGGCAAAAGCATTAAGCAAAAAAAAAATAGCAACAGTGCACCACATTGACTACTTATAAGGCGCATGCACTACTACATGAGCACCACCATCTGCGCGACACCTGCACTCTCTTTTAGGGTACCTGGTGTCCTTTGTATAGGCTTCCGGGCCATGTGCCCGCCTATACCATGAAATGTGGCAATTCTCGTCCCCGGGGGCCTTCGTCGAGGTCTCGCCCCGTTCTGAGGCACAATGCCACAAGCAAGGGGGCGGGGGTACAACTGACCCTGTCTCTGAGGAATAATGCCCCCGATGCTGCAAGTAAAGCGGCTGGGCTCCCCTCTTCGGCACGGGAGCCCACCTCCTGACTTCCGTTTTCTCTTGCGCCTCCGAATGGTGTAGTGCTGCCTGCAGGGTTCCTTACGCCCATTCATGGCGCAGCAGCGACTCGGGGCACAACGAGCGGGGAGAGTTTGCCCGCTACGCAGCACGACACAACTGCTGCCAAACTGGGAGTGCCGGCTGCTCTCCCGAGCACTCCCTCTTCAAAATGGGCAGCAGAGCGAATTCTCTGCACACTCATTGGAAAAAAAAGTGGTCTCAGGCAGCGCTCACCATGTGCTTCTGTAGCTAGAGCCCCCAGTGTCTAGGGGAGCACTGGGCGGGCACAAGCAGAGGGCCGCAGCCGGCCTGCATACTCTGCAACAGTTACAAAAGTGGCAGTCCCATCTTCAGACCAACAATCGGGGGGCAGCAGACTAGACCCACAAGCAAGTTGTCCAAAATGGCAGTTCCTCCTGGGATGTAGCAGTCCTCTGGTGTAGCATCAGCAGCACCTGGTGGCAGGACCATGCAGTATATCCAGTCCCAAGATAGCCCCAGTAGTTCTAGCACCAAAGTCTTTGTTCTGGCCTGACACAGGACCCTGAGCCCAGTTTAAACCAGTTCTGGGGGCACTTTGCAAATATAATTACAGTGCATAACACTCCCCATTCAAAGTGTAAGCCCTGGTTCTGGACACACCACAAGGGGGCGGAGCCATCATTGTGGAAGGCAGGCACAGCCCTATTCAGGTGCAGGTGCTACTCCTCCCACCACTCCAAATGCAGACCAGGCCTATTCAGATGGTCAATCCACATCAGGCAGTCACAAAGACACATAACAAACAGAAATGCCTACTTCTAAAAGTGGCATTTCAAAAAAAAGTAATAATGAATCCGCTTTCACCAATAAGCAGCATTTATCGCTACTATTTCAAACATACCAAACTTGATTGCGCTACCCCTCTCATGTCAGGAATTACCACTGAAGCACATCTCGGGGCATCCCCAATGAATCCCTGTGAGAGGGTAGACTCACAGCAGTGAGAAACCAAATAGACTGTTTGTCACTACCAGGACATGCCACACAGTTAAGGCAGATCTCCTACCTCTTACCTACAATGTACCCTGCTCATAGGGCTAGCTAGGGCCTACCTTAGGGGTGACTAATATGTAGTAAAAGGGAGTTACAGACGTGGCAACCACTTTATGTGCCACGTCACAGTGGCAGTAAACAGCGCGTGCAGGCCCTGCAGTGGCAGAGGCCTGAGACAGGTTTGAAAGGCTACTTTGGTTTGTGGCGCAAGCAGCCCTGCAAGCCCACCAGTAGCATTTAATTTACTGGCCCTGGGTAAATGGGATACCACTGTACACGGGACTGACAGGTAAATTGAATATGCCAAACAGGTGTAGACCAATCTTACCAAGTTTACCATTGAGAGCAAATGCACTTTAGCGCTAAACAGTAGTGATAAAGTGCCCAGAGTCATAAAACCACCAACGACCGGTCAGAAAAAATACAGGAGGAATGCAAAAAGTTCTGGGCTGACCCTGCAAAAAGGACCAGTTCCAACCGAGAGGGTTCTGGCACCAGAAGTAGGCTGTGGTTGCTATTCCTGCTACTTTCTGGTCCTGAAAAGGAGTAGAGCCTTTGTCCTATCCTACATCTGCGAGCTCTCAACTACTACTTTAAAGAGGAAAGGTTCAAGGTGCTCACTCTAGCTCAGGTCTTGTCTGCTCTAGACCCAGGAGACAGGAAGGTAGCACTGGACTTGCAGGAAACCTGTTTTCACATTTCAGTCCTGCCTGTTCATCGGCATTACCTGCGATTCACGGTAGGCCACAAGCACTTTCAATTCACGGTGCTCACCTTCGGCCTTACCAGTGCCTCTTGGGTGTTCACCAAGGTCGTGGCGGTGGTCACAGCTCATCTACGCAGATCAGGGGTGCCAGTCTTCCCCTATCTCAACGACTGATGTTTGAAGGCTAGCATGCCCAAGTCTGTTGTCTCCCACCTCCAGACTACAGCGAACCTCCTGCTTTCCCTGGGATTCACTATAAAGTCACACCTGACTCCCTTTCAGACGCTCCTTCTCATCTGAGCTGTTCTGGACACAGTGCAGTTTCTGGTCTATCTTCCTGAGTGGAGAGTCCAGGATATTCAGGGTACGATACCGATGTTTCAGCCTCTAACTGGATTTCTATGAGAATGACTCTGAGACTACTGGGCATGATAGCCTCCTGCATTCTGCTAGTTACACATGCCAGATGGCATATACAGGCTAAGCAGTGAGACCTGAAGTTCCAGTGGGCAGCATCAGGGGAATCTCTCCGACGTAGTCCATATCTCCGAGGGGACCGAACAGGATCTGAAGTGGTGGCTGACCAACCGCGATTAGGTCAGAGGCAGGGCCTTCTCCCTTCCCCATCCAGATCACACAGTAGTGACAGATGCGTCACTCCTGGGTTGGGGTGGCCTTGTGGGAGAGGTGGAGATCAGAGGACTCTGGTAACTGGCGGAATCCGGACTCCACATCAACTTGCTGGAACTCGTGATTTGCTTGGTATTGAAAGCTTTTCTCTCTCCCATCAGGGGAAAGCTGGTTCAGGTATTTACGGTCAACACCGCCATATGGTACTGCAACAAACAGGGCGGGGTGGGATCCTGGACCCTTTGTCAGGAGGCCCTGCATCTCTGTGCATGGCTGGAACAGGAGGGCATATCCCTGGTGGTTCAACACCTGACAGGTTCTCTGAAAGCCAGAGCGGACAAACTAAGCCTTCGATGCCTAGCGGATCACGAATGGCATCTCCATCCGGAGGTGGCGCAAGGTCTCTTTCAGAAGTTAGGAGAGCCTTGTTAGATATGCTCGCCTCTGACGAGAACACGCAATGTCTGCGATTTTGCAAGCTGGAGTTTCCAAGGTGGCACTCGCTCGGCGATGCTCAGGCCTCCTGTCGCCTTTCCGTCAATACCATCAATTCCGTCAATACCACTCCTGTCCAGAGTGCTCAAGAAGATCAGAAGCGACTGAGCCATAGTAATTTTTGTGGCTTTGGACTAGGCACAGAGGGTCTCTTATCCTGAGCTTTTCCAACTAAGCATCTGATCACGGTGCCCCTTCGGGAGGATCTTACGTCACAGCAGCAGGGGATGGTCCTCCACCTGAACCTGTAAACTCTATGCCTTTCAGCTTTGTCTGCATTCTTGATGCTGTCAGTCCTACCCTCTTTGTTTAAATCCCCTATTGTAAATTGATTTCTTAAGGGGCTTGCACATATGTTCCCACCTACCCCCATTGATCATGCCTCAGTGGTACCTAATTTGGTTCTCACCTTCATCATGTGTGCTCCATTTTAACCTCTGCACAACTGCCCCCTCTGGCTGCTTACCATCAAAACAGCCTTTTTGGTGTCCATAACTTCTGCCAGGAGGGTGAGTGAATTGCAGGATCTGTCTTCCCAGCCTCCTTACCTGACCATCTTCCCTGATAAGTTGGTGCTTCACACTAGGGCCTCTTTACTCCCAGAAAGTGGTAACACTATTCCATATGGGGCAGTCAGTAACCTTGCCCACTTTCTAGACTTCTCCGCACCCCTCTAAAGAAGAGGAGCGATTCCACTGCTCTGTACGCAAAAAGAGCATGGTCATTCTGCCTTCATCACACTAAAGAGTTCCCGGTGGGCGACCAACTCTTCGCAGGGTACGTTAGAGCAAAGAAATGTCATACGGTGCACAAGAGGACTATCTCTCGATGGGTCATCCTCCGCATAAAAATTTGCTATGCTTTGGCCAATAAACAGCCTCCTATGGGCTTAAGAGCTTATTCCACCAGAGTTAAATCTGCGACCACAGCGTTGCAACGTGGTGTTCCAGCCCTTGACAATTTTTTAAAAAATTATATTTTTATTAAACAAAGCTAAGCATTAGTTATTCAAACTACAATAACGTACAGTCTCCATGCGGTGTCGGGGATATTGTTCACATTCAACACACATTGCATCATGAAGATACATTAACAATTTCAGTACTAGCCACAGTTTACCTTCAGTTCTTGACCTTGAGGAGCACTCCACTCGTATTTTTTTTTATTCTTTTTTTTATATGGTCCTCAAGGACCTCTGTATGACACCCTGTGTCCCCAAATCTTGTCCCACTTCCCTGGACACCCCCTGCTCTGGTACACCACCTTTTCTGTTGCACCGCAACAGTCCAGGTCTTCGCTCCACTGAGTGACCCTGGGTGTTTGGTTCGCTCCCCACGCCCTTACTATATTCCTTTTTGCCACTGTCTGCCTTCTTGAGCCAGAGTCTTAGATATTTGGGCCGTCTGTCCGCTCCTGTCACATATAGTATGTGCCACCTGGCCTCAATTAGGTCTTCTTGGTCCACTACCTCAGCCATTATCTGTACTATCTCCTTCCAATACTGTTGAATATGGGGGCAGGCCCATTGGGTGTAAATAAAAAAAAAGTGCCCCTTTCCCCACAAGCCCGGGTACACATGTCAGTATTGCTGTCGTTCATTCGGTGTAAAAGTGTCCTTGAGGTGTAAGATCTATGAAGTATACGTCCGTTCTTGACATTTGTCAGGCAGCAATGAGGGCATCACTGCACATGTTCATTAAGCACTACTGCCTAGACAGTCAAGCCCATAGGGACGGCCTTTTTGGCCCCTCTGTCCTGCAGGGCTTCCTGGTCTTAGCTTTTCCGCAGCCCCTCCTCCCGGGAGGGTATTGCTTGGGTATCTATTCTAAGGTAAGGAAACTGCAGCTAGATGACTCTAACAGATGGACAAGTTACCTACTTTGGTAATGCATTTTCTGGTAGACACATAATCTAGCCGCAGATTCCTTACAAACCCACCCATTCTCCCTGCTCAGCGGACAGGTTTTTAGAGTCTGGGCTAATCCCTTTCAGGGCCCTAGTTGTTCTAACACACCACTGTCGGTCCATTTCATGGTTCCGAGCTCGTGGCGTGGAAAGTCATGAAAGGTAACTAATGTAGCACGCCGATGTGGTGCCTACATATGTGACATGGACGTCACTTCCGGTGTGGCCAATACATACGCTCCGCGGAGCTTACTCTTACCATGTACCCGTGCACAAGGGTATTGCTCGAGCAAAAGTTTCCGGATCCTGCCTGATGCCTGGGATATTCTGAGGTAAGGAATCTCTGGCTAGATTATGTCTTTATTTATCAACAAAGGGGATTAGAAAGGGCTTCTGGTCAGGTCCAGCATACTTGCCCAAATGAACCAGAAGCAGGAAGGGTATGCAGTTCCTAGGGGAGAGTCACCCAAGGGGGTGAGTACACATAGTTAGGTAGGGTTCAATGCCCTTTAGGATAAGGTGCCCTGCTGGAAGATAAATGAAGGTGGAGGAGGGGCAATTCTTCCTTTCGGAACTAGTGCCCTAACACACCCAGCCAGCTAGGTTTCATGCTTCATCATCTGGACTGCTCCTCGTCGGGTTGGCGCTGCAATACCCGACGGGCACCCAATAATGGGGCTCTTTGGCAGAGATATTTTGTTCCTTGCCGTTTTGTGAGGTGTGGGTGAGGGGCCAAGGCTTGTGTAGATGTATTGTGGTGAGAGTGCAATTTAAAACAGGTTAGGTAGTCCAAACCAGTACTTTAATAGAATGGCTCCTAGCTGATTAAAATGAAACAAGAGTGGCAACTTCTATCTTAAATTTATTAGTTCAAGATTGTATTGCTCTACTCCATAACGGTCAACATGTTTCTTGCCACAGCGTCTATAAGATCAGACGGCAATTCATCAGGACCAATGTTCAAACTATCTACACCTTGTGGTTAGTGACTGTCACAATCTACCTACCACGTGAGTTATTTAAGAATAGTACCTAAACGTTTTTGGGGGTAATGATCAATAATACATGATTGATATCCATCCTTGATAACTCGGTAGCTCTCTGGAATCTAAAAAGTGACCCACTGTGCTTGTACTGGTGACTAAAACAACACTATTGGTGGTGTCTTGATGGGCACCACACGTGGTGACACATGGATTGATTTAAAAAAAAAAAAAAAAAAAAAAAATTCTTCAAAATTTGCTTATAACGGTACATAAAACAATTTCTCTACTCTGAAGAATGTAACAGCGTATCTAACTCACCAATTAGAACCTTTATTCTTGCCCCAACTGTACCAGCGGGGCTATGACACATCAAAGATAATTATCCTAAATGGGAGATAAGGTTATTGTAGGTTGCCAGCCCCGTACTTGGAAAGTTATACCAGACCTCACATAGCGGCTGGATGCCGGAGGGGTCCCGGTGCAAGTAGAAGCCCCAATGCACCCCTTAGTTTGCCCAAAGCAGCACCCCGGTCATGTAGGGAAAGTATACAAGGGAGAAAACGGTTAGAGGCCTCCACGCGTTGGCTGAAAGGTTAGCGGTGCGTGGAAGGCCAATAGTGCCTGTTAATTCAGCCCAAGTCCCTGGTAGTATGAGGGGCCGCTGCCGGGCAAAGGTGAGGGCTCGTTAGTATGCATTGTCGGCATTCCAAAAGTCGCCGATGAACTCACCGTAAAGCTTTGCCAAAGGAGAGTGGAACAGCGTTTCTGCCAGCGTGGTTTGCTGGCGGCCATACTCACCTGTAGGTCAGCGTCACTGTGCTGGATCACCTACCCCTGCCGCCGGTCCGGGAAGGTGAGGATCTCCCTCTCTGGAGTAGAGATCTACTGGTCAGTTCCTGCCCGGGGACGAGCGAAACCGGAAGCAGCACGCGTGGTGTGCTAACCTAACTATATGTGGAAGCAGGAAGTGATCCTGTTGGAGTTCATGACCGACATCTTGGACTATGTCAATAGTGCTGGTAATGTGGTGTTGGAGCAATAGCAGGAATCAATGTCTAGGGGGAGCAGAGTTAATGAAAGCACTCGCTCTCTGAAGGTGTGTCATATATCAGAGGACTGCGTTAAGTAATCCACACTAGTGATGTGTAGCGATCCTGAAGTGTGGTAAAACTAGTTGTTCTCTATTCTTTATAGTCATTATAGCGAGGAGTGGAATTCTTCTAAAAGCCCACTAATAAAGCAAATGGGAAAGGGATAGGTATTCAATTCAATTGTGCCCATGGAATATTATAATTCAGCCCATATCTGTTGGTGGATAAGCGATGTATCCATCTCTGTTCAATCTTAAAGAGTGTCCTCTGAGTAATGCCTTGATGAGTTTCAAGGACCACCCATCTGATGGAATCCGGGAAAGGTCACGTTCTTTGAAATGCGCGCACATTTTTGTTGAAGTCCTCTGACAACGGATATTACTTTTGTGCTCTGTGATCCTGGTCTTAACTGTTCTCATGGTGTGCCTATATATCGAAGTAGGCATGGGCATGTGATCATGTATATACATTGTGTTGTATTGCAGTTTGTATGTTTCATGAGGGGCCATGTGAATGTGTCAGAACACAATCTCCTTGGTAGATGTTGTGTGGTGACACACTGAGCATGAACTGCATGGGAAATGCCCCTGTACAGGTGGAAGACCCCATAAGGATCGTTGGTTCTAAGATTGTTGGGTCTTGGGTCATGTATTGATGAGCATATTATTACGATTCCTGGTGCGCTTATAAGCAAACCTGGGTTTCGATAGCTGTAGTGAGCCTGTATTCAAAATACCCCAGTGTTTGTTTATGACCTTTTTGGTGTGGGTGGAATCTGGGGTGAAAGAAGTAACACATGTCAAAATGTCTTCGGGTTCTTTTTGGACGGTTTCCAAAAGTGCCTCGCGATGATTGTTTGTTTCTAGCCCTTTTCATGGATTTCTTAATGTGATGTTCAGGATAGTCTCTTTCTCTCAGGTTATTAGCGAGGATTTTTGACTTTATTATGTAATCATTGATATTGCTACAATTTCTCCTGATGCGCAGGAATTGTCCAACTGGCAAGTTTTCTTTGAGGGCCGGTGGGTGGTGACTGCTATATAATAGCAGACTATTCCTGTCAGCCCCATCATTGGGTGCCCGTCTGGTATTGCAACGCCAACCCGACGAGGAGCAGTCCCGATGATGAAGCATGACACCTAGCTGGCTGGGTGTGTGAGGTCACTAGTTCCGAAAGGAGGAATTCCCCCTCCTCCACCTCCATTTATCTTCCCGCAGGACACCTTATCCTAAAGGGAATTGAACACTGCCTAACTCTATGTACTCACCCCCTTGGGTGACTCTCCCCTAGGAACTGCATACCCTTCCTGTTTCTAGATTGTCTTTACCAGATAAGGCCTTACCGAAAGTAAGTATCTTGTTCTTTTCATAAGAATGCTGGTGCAAATTGATTTTTAGCTTGAGATTTATTGTCCCAAAGAAATTATTTGTCACAGCAGTAAAATTATCATGTTTGAAGTTAATGTTACTACAGAGCTATCTATTACTGAGCCGACGAGAAGCTTTGTTTCCAGCCAAATCTAGAATGACCTCTCCACTGTGAACACATCTCTTCAGTTATTATGTGTATCTTATCTTTTGGCAAGATTATCATGATCGTATTTTCAATCAAACCGGACATCTTGACATACCTTAAGCACAACTTCTCACCAACAAGTGGTAGCCTAATGAAGGAGCAGGTCTGACACACAACGGATGATCCACGCATAGAAGCTGCAGAGCGTGTGGTCATTCAACCTTCAGGCCTAAAGCTGCATCACATACACATTTAGAAAATACATGCTGTCTGTCTGCCCCTGTTTTGCATCCAAAATACAGGGTGGGCACAGAGGTAGTGATTCCCGCATTTGCATGGGACCATGCCCCCTTGCAAATGAGGGTATGCCCTTTGAAGATAAGGCTGGTTCTGCAGGTGCATCCGCATAATCAGTACTACAGAAGGGGTGCACAAGTGTGTGCAGCCCCTTCTGTAATACTAGAGCGTATATAATGTAATGTAACAGTAATTTATGAAGCACTCTATTACTCCGGTGAGTGTCCTGGCACTATAATTCCGAGGTGATCCACAACTGAAGGACCTCACTGTTAGTTTTGATTAAAAGGCCAAGTTTTCAGTTTTTTCGGGAACTTGGACCTGGCTGAGCTGCTCTGTAACTCCAAAGGGAATTTGGTCCATGTTGAAAGTCCTAAAAGCTAAAAAGAGCTGCCTCCTGTCCTGGACCGCCAGATCCTTGTATCTTTGGCCCAAAAAGGTTGGCAGAGCTCAGGCATCTGGGGGGAACATAAAAGCTGATACTTGCGCTAAGATGGATTGCACCAGACTGATGGAGAGCCCTGTGTACTAACAGCAGGGTCTTAAAAAGGATCCTGTTCCTTATAGGAAGCCAGTGCAGTTCCCTTAAATAGGTGGAAACGTTAGTTCTCAAAGGCAGACTGAGAAGAGTCTGGGTTGCTGAGTTTTGGACCACTTGCAATTTCATAATCAGGAAGTCAGGCAGGCAGGCAGGCCAAAATACAGTGTGTTACTGCAGTCAAACCCAGATGTTAAGGCCTGGCCTACCTGTTCCTTGCTGCACTATACAACACACATCCAGTGTGTGAAAAGTGTTACTAGGCACAGTATTTTCTACTTTGTACTGGAAGGTTAACTGTCAAGTGCAAAAGCTATGCTAGGCATTGTGCACAATGAAACGAAGGAATGTGTGCATGGTGCTAGGCGGCCTGTTTGTACACGTGTGCTGGAGGAGAGAGCATCAGTGTTGTATCTTAGTAGATCTGGCTTTACAATGCTCTTTCCCTAGGGCAGTGCAGCGTAGCAACTATGGTTGCTGTGCTGCATGTTGCTATATTTATTTGTAAATGTGCCTCTACGTGACAGTGAGTATGCGTGAGTCAGTGAACGTGAATGAGGAAAAGACGGCAAAAACAGGAGATTATGTGGATGAGAATGAATGAGTATGAGTGTAAACCAGAATGAGTAAGAGAATGGAAATGAGCAAGTCCAACTGTGAGTCAGCATGAATAAGTGCAAGTTGGTGAGAATGAATGAGTGTGATTGTAAATGAGTGAAGGTGTGAGCATGACTGAGAATGTGGCGTTTTACTTATGAGTGTGCGCTTGACCCTGGCATATTGAAGGTAATTCTTCACTTAAAGAGGCATCCATGGCAGAATTCTGGCACCGGTATACTGGAGGCAGTTCTTTGTATGACAAGCACCTATGACATAATGCTGGAATCGGCA
Organism: Triturus cristatus; assembly: GCF_964204655.1. Taxonomy (NCBI): domain Eukaryota; kingdom Metazoa; phylum Chordata; class Amphibia; order Caudata; family Salamandridae; genus Triturus; species Triturus cristatus. Next base: position 747,625,387 of record NC_140585.1, on the reverse strand, counting down.
TACTGGATGTAATTTGTGGCGTGTTGAAGAAAAATTCTTGGCATGGGGCACCTGCGTCAAAATGTTGGCACATAGAAGGTCATTTTTGGCATAAAGGAGGAGAACCATGGTATATAGGAGTGAGGCAATTATGAAAAAGTGCTGGCCGTGACATACTAGAGATCATTTTGATGTTAGGATCACCCATGATTTATGGATGGTACTAATGGCAACATTCTGGCAGTGGCATATTGTATGCAATTTCTGGGCTTAAAGGTCACATATGGCAAATGTGGACATTCATGACAATAAGCATGCATAGAGCATCTCTAGCACATTCTTGGAAAAATGGGGTGAACTCATGGGAGCATCAGGTTAAAGTGGTCTGGCTCATCATGAAAGACTTGAATATTTAGCAAATGTATGTGAATAACCTGCTTTAAAATGCACTATTGGTCCCGTTTAAAAAAAAAAAAAATTGTAAAAGGTTTATCTGGGGATGCACCTTCAAAACCCTCCTTAGAAGAAGTCAAACTCACTCGCTTCACTCTCTACAATTCAGGACAAATATTACAGCCCACCACTTAAAAAAATCTTAAGCCGTGATTTCAAGACAGTTGGCAAACAGTGTCTTCATGAGCACTGTTTAGTTTTTGAAGCTTTCCCTGGGACTGGAATATTACTTGTCAGATTTTATCTTAATAAATTGCATCAGTGGAATTTCTGGAACCGGGCCTGGGAATGAAAATGTTATGTAATAATGCCTGTCCCTAATTCACATAGAGTGGAGGAAAATGTCCCTGTGCTTGCTGCAGTTTAGAGGCTCGTTCAATAGAATGTATAGTGCTTCTAAATCGGTGCTTCTGCCCTCTGCTCTTGGGCCTTGTTTGTAGGTTCAATGCTGAGCTGTCTTTACGACTTTTGATTCTTTTGCTTCATGTTTAAATTCAGAGGGGCCTACAACATATAGCCTCCCTTGAAATTATGCGTGCAGTGCCACAGTGATGTTTAAAGAGAACACTGTGCAACTAGGAGGATTCACAGGCCGTACGTGCCACACAACAAGCCCCTGTCTTGCACATGACATTTCCACCTCGCCTCCAGACTCCAGAGGCTGAGACTGAAGTCCATGTCAGGGTGATTCGTTACAGTAAGAAGATTGAGTTTGACAAAATGATTGGTGCAAAATGTGTGTTCATACCGCCATGAAAAAGCTCCACATCACTTTCATGAGAGCATGTAAATTGCTAAGTGCACAAATTGTTATGCCATAGATCCAAAGTTTTAATTTTGCTTGTGTGCAACGATTTACATTCCTTGCATGTGACACTCATTTGAAGTATTTATGGTTGCAGTTTTACATAGTGCGAACTCGGCCCAAGGACATTTGAGCTCTTTGAATAAGCAGGAGTTACATTACAAAAGGTCAGTTAAATTTTTTATGCACAGGAAGATTAAGTGGTTTGCCCAGAATCACAAGATGTAGAAGCCATCGCAGGGACTTCAACCAGGTTCCCCGGTTCCAAAATCAACAGCTTGGTCCTTAACGCTATATCGTCTCCCTCAAAAGTATAGATCACATGCAATGTTAAAGGCATAGAAAAGAGCTGTACTGCATCCATACTTTTGTCTATTCCCTACCCTGGTCTCAGATTAGAGCAAGATTGTGTTCTATGCCACTGGACAGGCTGGCTTGAAGGATGCAAAGGCAGAGTTAATCTAAAATCTACTATTCTCTCGCAAAACTCTGTGCATCTGATCTCAACAAACAAAACTACCCTCATACCCCTATTATTTACCACACAAACACAACGGTATGTTTCTAGCATCTGTAGCTCTAGATGCACATGCTCTGCATACTCCTGCCATCTAATGTTGGTCACGGATGATTGCATCTTGTTTTGTTTTGAAGAAGTCGTTCAAGTCACAAGGTATTGTGTTACTCCTCCTTTAACTGGCAATGCGCACAGGCATCAACTCCATTATTTTGTTTTCTTTCACCATCTGGTTTGTACGAGTGTCAACGTTGCTTCCAGACTTGACATCTTGATGTTTGTTTCTGCTGAGAAGATTTTACCAACAACGGTAATCCTTCCTCTACGCACTTCAGAAATTTATTAAAGACAAGCCCTCGACTCTCAGGTGCCCTTACATCTTCTATTGTCTCTTGGTAAAATGAAGAGGCATAGAATGGACACCCTTAAAAATGCCCTCCATGCCTCGCCAAATACCCCTTGGCCAACCTTCACAAGGTCTGTTATCTCTGTGTCTTCCATTACCAAGACAATGGCACCTTTTGCTCGGCTTTTCGGTGCAAGGAGATCCTTCGTCAAATGAGAAACCAGTGCTGGGTTCATATTAGGATGAGGTTGTCTGTGGTAGGCACAACAGACACCCCTTCGGCAAAGCTGACTCCCTTTGAGCTGAAGAAGTCGAGGACGGCGAGTCATCAGGTGTCCCTGACCATCGAGTCTGACTTCCTTAAGCACAAAAAGAGGACACATTTGTTCACCACCAGCCCTAATACAAAGTTGACTCAGAGAGCATGGTTAAAGCCGAAGCGCACAATTCTCGCACCAAATGCACACAGAGGCAGAGCACCTCGCCCACGGGGGTCAGCCTCGAGCCACATGTATAAGCCACTGCTGCTTGCACATCCTCCAATCCCTTCTGGCCCCAGTAAGAACTGAAGTAAGGAACCAGAGCCAAAACGAGATCCAGCAAAGAGCTTTGACCCCTATCCGTCTTTGAGTCTTAAGAAGTCTGTTGGTGCTGAGTTGAGTCCTACACTGGTAGTCCTAGACCCTATTCTCCAGCAGAGGGCTACGATGTCCCTTTTGCCAAAGAAGACCAGTTTGAAGAGTACGACATGGACCCCTTTGGGGATTCAGACCTAGAGCTTGTCCCAGTGAGGGTCATACTACCGTCTTCAAACCCAGGGCGCCCACCCCTTTAAGGAACCTGTAAAGGCTCTGATGGTTACACCTAATGTGGAGAAAAAGATTAAACCTTTTCCCTCTGACCCTACATACATCAACGATCACGCCCCATCTCCCCCAGTCTTCCTGGTGGTAAATACACTCCGGAAACAAGCTGCTGCTCAAGTGACAGGTGACACTCCTCCTCCTGACAAAGAGAGCAAGTGCATAGATGCAGCTAGAAAGAGGATAGCAGTCGGGCTGCTACCCACCCACTGAGGTGGAGCCAGCCCCCAATAAAGATGACTTCTGTTACTCTACAATAGAGCTCAGTAAGAGGAAATGGAGGGAGTACTGCAGAATATCCCTGACAAGTTCAGAAAATTGGGATGAGATAGTTACCAAGAAAAAAAACATCTCTAATGTCCCCATACGTTGCACCCTCAAAAAAGCTAATACTGCAGCATGAAGAGTAAAGACCTCTGTCATACTCCGGTGGCACTCATTGCTCAGAATATCCGGCAACAAACCAAGAGTTTCGAAGTATCACATGAACTTGCCATTCGACGGGGAACACCTCTTTGGCCAACAGGTTGACGGACCCTGGCCACTAGTGGCTCCTTTCTTCCCACATGACATGGGGTGATGCAAGAACACCTCCCTGGCTGGACCCAGTCATATCAAAGACAGCACCAGGCCTACTATCAGTGAAGGGATGGAGGATACATACGGAGAACCTTCAGGGGAAACGACTCCGATAAAGACATGCCAGGATGGCCTCCAAACACTGAGTTGCCAACTCCCCTCCAATCACATATTCTCGCTTGCTGACAGACCATCACCTCAAACCTCTGGGTTGTATCTATTATTGAGTATGATTATTGCGTAGAAATCTTTTCAGCCCCACAAAACAACCACCTGCCCCCTGCCCATACACCTTCAGCCCTGAACACCTTTGCCTACTGCAAGAGGCGGTTCAGTCACTCCTCAAAGGAGTCATAGAGCCAATGCCTCCGGAACATTGGAGCATAGGTGTCTGCTCCCTTTACTTCCTCATTCCTAAATGGGACATCTCCCTCAGACCAATCCTCAATCTCTGGCCTCTCAACAGATTCATCCTCTCGGAACATATGATCAAATGATGTTACCCCCCTGCTGCAGTGAGGCAACTTCATTGGCACTCTAGACTTAAAGGACACCCACTTTTATATACCCATTCACCAAGCTCACTGGCTCTATCTCTGCTTCATGGTAAGTGGCCAGCACTAACAATTCAAGGTGTTCCCCTTTGAAGTCGCCACAGCCCCAAGGGTCTTCATAAAGTGTCTAGCAGTGGTAGGTGTCTACCTCAGAAAAGTGGACATGCATGCAGGCAGGAATGCGTAGCCCAAACCAAAACTGCTATTTCCCTGCTCAATATCTTGGGATTCACAGACAGTGCCAATAAGTCCCATCTCCAGCCTCTTCAAGTTATGCCCTTCCTATGCATGGCAGCGGCATGTCAGAAGCTACTACTTTTTTTCAGCCACATCACTCTCCCACAGTCAAACAATAATATGCTTCCTAGGAGTGATGGCCTCTTGCATACCCATAGTTCTCCATGCCAGGCTTCACATGTGTCTTCTACAGGAGTACCTCTCGGCACACTGGTCACAAGCGGAGGTTCTTTGGGAGAAGCTAGTCTTGTTAAGGGCCAGCACCCATCGCTCTTACCTATAGCGAAGCACCAACAACGTGTTATGGAGCACGTCCTTTATAGACCCCCATCCGGCAGGTGCCTATTACCAAGGATGCTTCACTCAAAGGTTGGGGCCACATCTTCTAGACATGACCATCTGAAAATGTTGACCAAACACGCTAGCTCTCAATATGTTTCTACAGGATGCTCGGGGCAAGGTAGTCCTGGTACGGACAGACAACATGACTGCCATGTACTAATCTCCACAAACAGGGCGGCACACACTCCCCACATCTTTCAATACTAGGGCAGCAAATTTGGCATTGGGAGTTTCACCATGGAATACACCTCTTAGTAGAGGGGTTGAACAGCAACTTTGCAGACCTGCTCAGCAGGACATATCAAGTCCATGGATGGAAACTCCTCCCACAAGTCCGACTCCCACATGTTTAGCGAAGGTCCCACAAATAGACCTCTTCACTACTAGTGAAAACACAAAATACCAAAAATCTGCCTCCAGGTTTCTACACCCGTAGGGCACGGGCAATGCTGTATGGGTGAGCTGGTCAGGGATCTTTGCTATGCTTTTCCTCCTCTCCCACTTCTCCCATACTTGGTGAGGAAACTTTATCAAACATAGGCAAGAAAGTGTAAAAGCAGCTGCATAGTGGTCTGACCAGCTAAGAGAGAGCACGTCACTGAGTTGCAGCTGTGAATCATTGAAGAAGATTCCATCCAGTATATGGCCTGTGTAGGAGCATTGACCAGTTGGGAGAGACCGAAACAAGACATTGTGTCAATAAATGACCCTGACTCTTTGCAAGGGGCATCCTCTAAATGAAAATGAAGATCCCCTAAAATAGTAAAATTAGCTTTCTTTAAGTATTGATCAATCAGTTGACCAATTTCTAGAGTAAAGACTGATCTTGGGCGTGGTAGTCTCTAGACTAGAGTGCCAGAAGGATTTTGCATGCTGGATTTTTAATGTGAAGCATAAAGTCTCACAGGGAATCATGCACCTTATAGATTCCATAAAGCAGTGGTACGATTGCAAGAACTCCTCCTAGTCTATTTACTCTATCATGTCTGAGTCTTGTTAAGTCCGGGGGAATGGCATCCACCAAGTCGGGGACAGAAGAGTCATGAGCCCATGACTCCGTAACTAGAACACAATCAGGGTTGTGTGCCACTATTAATTTAGCATATTTAATTTTGTTTTTAATTAACGACCTAGCATTAATCAGGAATCCCCCGAAACTTCTCTTCTTTGGAGCTACTCTCCTTCTTCAGTTTCCCACTCTCCAGTTTAATATGAGGCATGTTAGGCACACCAGAGGGGAGCAATCTTGGTTGCAAGCCTGCATTATGTACAGGTCAATCCCCCTCTCTGACCGTGTTCTGTCAAATGGAGAGCAACTTACAAACTTTCCATCATTTCTCAAGTTCCAGAGTTGTGCCCGCAAATAAGGTAACCGTGGAGCCTCTACTCTTGCAAAATAGTCAGGGAATCTGCTGCATGGGGCAGTCCGTGCTCAGACGGACTTGCCTTTGGCGTGCCAATGATACGTTCGTGCTCTCATAGACCTAAATAGGTGTTCCCCAGTGCAAAAAAAGCCTCTGGAACGCTAACCGCCTGAAATTGCGGTTCACACGGCAACCAGAAAGTGGGGCAGAAAATAATTGCTCTCTCCTCACAAATGGCCAAGCCATGGTGGACCAGAGAGCAAAGTGAGGAAAATAAGCCCGTTCGGGAGTGGCACTCCTAGAGACTGCCTCCCGAGGAGCGGTCCCGAGTAATAAGTAGAACACAAGTGAGGCAAGTATATATTTAGATTAAGAGTTGTAAAGTTTTAAAGATTAAAAACTATCCACAATTTCACAAATTATCACACAAAGTAAAAGCTAAATGTTGAAAGCAATGACAGCTTGCTTGGTCTCACAATAAACCTGCCTGGGTTACAATAATTTTCATAATCTGGGCCCACTAATCCTTCCAAGACTGGTAATTGTAATTTTTGCAATGGCATCTTGTTGCTACCACCACCCAGAATTAAATTCAATAGCATTGACATAAAAATCCTACCTGGCAATGCACTGGTACAATTACAAAGAATTAAAGGAAACTGGGCAGGACAACCATTTTGGAAAGTGCTAATCTGCTTATTTTAGATACTAGCAGGTTGATCCAAAATGTAATTGACTCCCTCGTAGCTGTCAATTTTTTGCAAAGGTGCCCTTAAAAAATGTATTGGTCCTTATGAAAAATTACAATTCCCACTCCGGGTCAGACTGGGACAAAAAATAGCCCTGGCCACCAAACCAAAAGTGGCCCGCATTAGCAAACCTGATAGCTTAAAAAAAAAGTGGCCCACGTGCAAAACAAGCCAGTTTTGAACTTGTACAGACACGCTGTATGTGTATTTGCAAGGTATGGGAGACAGCATGCATTTTTTTGCTGCAGGCAATGTTTGTTTTAATATCGTAGAAATCGACTGTTAAAATCGGCTCACCTGGTAATAAAAGTGTGTATACCTATTAAATGTTACCCTTCTACTGCTCTCTTCTTTTCTGAGTGTGGCAGTAGTGTGCTCAATTGCTAGGTTAAACAACAGGGGGATAGTGGGCAACCCTCCCTTGTCCCCCATGTACCTCCCTGGCCTCAGAGTTGATCTCCCATTGCGTAGATTGCAAGTTAATCAGTAAAATGGCCCATGCCTTTAACTCTGGTCCAAATCCCATTTTCTCCATCAAACCTGTAGTAATCTCTAATTTAAGGTATGTTGTGCCTTTTCAATGTCCGGCAGTGCGGTTCTAAGCAATTGGTTGTTAACAAGAGAACACAGTCTACTTATGTTGAGTGGTGCATATTTCTGCCAGGAATTCATTGGAATCTATCAAGATTAATCTATCCAGGCAATATTGGTGAGAGTTGGTGAGCCAGCAATGTTTAACATTAGTACAGGTCAATTGGTGCCCAACCTCAAGGGTTCCCTGCAGGGCTTGAATAGAGTAATTATAATTGCCCCCCTTATAGTGTGCAAAAAACCCCGAAACCGGTCCTAGGATGCTTGTTTCCGGTTCAGGGTAGACCTGGCTTGGCAGTTCGGGCTCGGCTGTTCCCATGAGGAACAGGGTCAAGACTGATTTGCAAATGGCCAGGTCTAAACTGGGGTAGCATGGTGATCAAAAGCATGATGGATTTAACCCAGATCTCTTGACTGGGGGTGAATGTTTTGATTTGATTTGTTTTGCATTCCATCCATCAATTGTGTGTCTTTTGCTTTCTCTCCCCAAGTGCGCCAGGTATGCCCAGACGTGGGTCCTGGGCTCACTGTGCCACTGGAATCAAGCTATCCTTGCTGATCATCAATTGTGTGTCTTTTGCTCCCTTATAGTCTGAGCAACAAATGACTCTCCTTGCAGATCATGTTTACTTCCAGCAGCTGTGGTGTCAGTGTATCTTTGTAATAATGTGAATGTAGTAGACTGGGTGTTGTATGTTAAACCCTGCATTATTCTAAGAATTTAACCTTTCAAACCTAGTGGGTACAACAACATGCTGTCGGGTATTTTCTGTTAACCTTCTACATTGGCTAGATAATAATGGATGATAATGATAGGTAATAAGGATTATAAATAGTCTAGTCAGAAAGACTGTGTTCCAGGCCTTAACAGCATTCCATCAACTGTAACTCGGAATAATAGGCATATGTGTTGCATTTTCTTTTTTCAGACTGTTATATAAATGAAGTAATCGCAAATCATGCAGGAGGTTTCTTAATGTATCCAATATAAAAGCATGGATCCACGTCAAATCTAGAACATTTCTGATGCATAGCCCTTTTGGGCTATAACTGTTATGCTATGATTCTGGGCTGAGTAAAATAAACTATATCACTTGGTTTCGGACAGGATTCGGGTTAATGTTATCAGGACAGACAACATTGTTGCTTTGCCCTTGTTCCTTTATAAGTCCAAGATCCAAAGCAAGAATTTGTTAGCCAGTTTCATTGATTTTGAAAAAACCTTTAGTCGTTTATAAACTGAGGTGGTTTATGGAGCTAACCGTATAATCTTCATATTCTACTGATTCTGAAAACTATTATATCATTATATACAGGTAATTGGATTCAGGTTAAAATGGGAGGTAACCTGTCACTATATGATATTTTGTAGATACAATTGTTACCTTTACAATTGATATGGTTATAATTAACACTCAATAATGAATTATACACACACAGTATGTTTCTATCTATGTGCTTGCACTGCTATGCCTCAAGTAGACTCATGCAAAAGTGGTGTGCGAAAATCTGAGACTTCACTTTTTTTGTAAACGTCCATAATGGGCAGTCCGTACATTTTATCAGAGTGGTTACTGATCTCTGCCTCTGTTGTGTGACCTCGAATTCTTTTGAACTTGAATCTAACTAAGTGCATATTGATGTAACTATTTGTTATGCTGTGCGTTATAATATTTTAATAAGTTGTTTCACAGCTAGTTGAAGCTTTCTTCAAAGCTCTGGGAATTCCCTCTTGCCATTAGGAACTCCCACCCTGCGTGCACTCATTGCTCTTTTACTTATTCTATGCTTTGACACAAATCTTATTCTATGACAAGAGCTGCCTCCTTTGCTACTTCCCCATGCAACTTGATTTTTTTGTGTGTGTATGCATGTGTGTTTTGTAATGTTATAACGTAGCTTTTTGGCTGGTAAAACATTTTCCAAAAGTAAGACTTTTCAGTTTTGAAATGTTGATAAACTGAACGATAAGCTTTTTCTTTTTGACTTCTTCTTTTACTAAATTTGCTGTAATTAAATTCTTATATGTATATCACTTTCATACAAAAAAGCCTGTTTTATTTACATCTTTCTCATTGATTTTGTTTAATTTTAGAATTTATACTAGTAGTTTTAACTGATGCTATGTCTTTTAGGTGCAGGCAACAGTTGTTGGTTTTCTAGCCGCCATTGCAGCAGTTATACTGGGCTGGATACCTGAGGGCAAATACAGCCTCAGTCATGCAATACTTTTATGTTCAAGCAGCGTGGCTACTGCCTTCATAGCCTCTCTCTTACAGGGTAAGGAATCTTCTTCTAAGTGTATCATTATATTCATTAATTTCAAGTAAAACTTATTTCAGAGTTTCAAATCCTAATCCTTGAAAGAACATGAGGGTTCTTTGAATCAGTTGTCATAAAAAGGCATTGGGCTTTAACCCCTTGTGTGCCCCGCCCTTTCCCCGCCCTGTGCCGGGCGTTGAATTAGCGGGCGGGGTTCATGACGAGATAGTCTCGTCATGGGCACAGCGCAACCGCGGCCCATGACGAGACTATCTCGTCATGGGCACTCAAGGGGTTAAAAGGCATTTTACAATGTCAATCACCATAGAAAGCATACTTAATCTCACTCTTTAAATATCTACCTGGTAGAAGCTATGTAGAAATGGTATATTGCTTCATATTCTAGTCATGCCAGTACCGGAAATGTCCCACTGGAGTAGTTTGTTAACATTGTTCCTTGACATTCTGCTACACCCATACACACGCTTCCTTAGATACAATGGTCTGGATCTTGTACAAGCAGACCGAATACATTTTTTGCTAAATACTCTTCTGTTGCTATTAATTTTCATTGAAGCTTGTGCTTTGTTGCATAATTTTCCTTCTTATACCCTTGACAGCACCTACTAGCATTACAATAGTTTAGATATCTTCATGAAAATCAGTGGATTCTTGTCTGACTTTGTTAGGCTTTCTTTGACAGAAACAATGTTGCTCCTGGTCCTGTCCTATGTGTATTGATTTTCGATATGCAGCACAAAAACGCAATAATGACCAACAAAGCAGTCACATTTGTAACCCCAGCGCAACACCTGCACCACAGTTGAGAGTAATTAGATAAGGACGTAGACACGCAGTGGCACACCATCAGTGTTACAGGTTAGTAGCAACAATGGGACATCGACTGAGACCTGCTCCATGTCCCGCCAAGAGGAGCTTGAAAACAGACAGAGGGCTAGGAGCAATTGATCCTTGCCAGTCTGTGGGGTGGGGCACACCTCCCCACATCCCCAGGGAAACTTATAGTATGATATTGCCCCTCCAGTGTAACCATAAACGTTAATACTGGCGGGGACCCCACAGGCTTTGTACACCAATTTTTCCATTACCACTCAGTAGTCCGTGCCCCTCTTCCACTTATGAAGGGGGGGGGGGGGGGGGTGAATTCGTCCATCCAGTGCCGGGCTTGGTCTCTCTGGGCCACCAGACATGCCTCAGCCAAGAGGGTACACGTGGCGTGGGGCTCATCCATTTCGTCCATGATTCCTGGCAGTCGGATCGAGCTCCAGCCTGAGAACCAGTACCCGTTCCATCCTGTTCATCCCCGTCCAGTACCTCCTTGTGTCCAGGCACTCCCACAACATATGATAGAGGGAATCCGGGAAGTTCCAACAATGCAGAAACTCCGGCCCAGGTGCTCACATCATGCCCCACAGCCTCTCAGCGGAATAGAAGATTCTGTGAACATTTTTTAATTGGATCAGACACACACGCACACGGAGATAGCCGGCTCACATGAGGCCATCTTTACCTCTATCCACTCGTCGCCTACCCAGTGCGCCCACATCTTGCTCCCATCTAGCTCTGATAGTCAGTAAGAGGTCCAGTGTATTGGCCACTAAAGTTTTGTACAGACGTGATATGCCATGCCCACCCAATTCGACGGTAACCATTTTTTTGTCAAGGGAGCTAAACTCAGGAAGGGCTTAGAGATGTGACTTGTATTTTTTGAAGGCCTGTCATAACTTGAGATATTTGTAAAATTGGGAGGTGTGTGAGCTAAACTCCCCCGTGAGCTCCTGAAAAGATTTCATGTGTCCCCCAGCCCAGACGTCCCAGAGTGCCGATTAGGTCCCAAGCACCGAAGCCTGCCAGTCTTGCTGAATCAGGAAGCCAGGGCCCATGCCACAGGGGGGTCACTTCAGTGAGCCTACCATACCATTTCATGTGGCGGAGTGCCTGGTGCCAACAATGGAGCGGAACACAGAAAATCAATGGTAGGGAGTGCGGGGGCGACCAGCTGTAAAATAAGGAGAGCAGCCCATGTGGGTGGAGCAGCTCCCGTTCCAACCTATGAGCTGGGCCATCTCTGTCCGCCTGGAACGAGTCATTGATATTCATTAGCTGGGGCGCCCTGTAATATAATTTCACGTCGGCTCATCCCAGGCCCACCTAATACAGGTAGGATCGACATTTCACAAAAGTTACCCTAGGGGTCTTGCCTGCCCACAGGAAACTAGAGATCTGGGCCTCAAGGTCTACAAAGAAAGCTAGTGGCAAGTAGTAGGGATAATGTTAGAGTACATATAGAAGCCTGGGGAGGACCTCCAATTAAAAAAATTTAAAAAACAGCACCTCTGCCTGTGATAGATAGGATATTGAAGAGGGATGCTTTTGTCGCTTGACAAGGAGTGAATTTCAGCGGGGGGAGGGTGGTGTCTGCAGAGACTCCAGCTTGCTCTCTATTCATCAGCTTGAGCCCTCACCTTGGCCCACACCATCCCTTTCAAGGCTGTGTGTGCATACCAGCTGGACAAGGGTCAGCAACCTTGGTCCGCTTTTACATTGCCTGCTATTTTTCTAGGGATCCACTTTGAAGGTAAATGCGAAGCCTGAAGGAGAACAGCACAAGCGTGATTGTTATATATAAGTTTGATTGCTTGCATTGTTACAATGATTTAGTGTGAAAAATGTAGGTTAGTGAGCCCATCTAAAAACTTTTCAAGTGAACCTAAGTGCTAATGGGAAACATGGGTCCATGATAGGGAGAGCTAAAGGAAATGGACTGAAGAATACTGTAGTGGGCTGGCTTGCAAAGCCTCTAAAGGCCTTTATTAAATGCAATTACCAAAAAGTCTTAAGTAAAACACACAAGCCTTAATCCAATTTGATGTAAGGAAGATGCTGTTATAATGACCGACTCAACTGCAGTTGTGAATAATCTTCTATTACAAAATGGTGGGCTCCTCATCCTGATGCTGAAGGTTTCTATGAAATTTCATTAAATGAGAGCTTTGTATTAAATAGCTTGCAGTAAAGATTAAGCAAAGAGAAGTCAATCCATTTGAGTACCATGAGCCTGAGAAGTAAACATCAGGCCAATTTAAATTAATTAAGGAAATGTGTTCCTTTGAAACAGATCCCTCGAACACAATAGCTGGAACACCACTGCTGATACAGATCACATTGGCTGCCATCTTCTAAACTGTGAAAATGTTCTCAAAGGAGCAAACTATTCAGTCAGACAGAATACATAATGTTGACACTGAACTCTATAATGGAGGACTAGCAACTGAAGGCAAGCCAGTTCTTGCAAATAAAATGGAAAATAAGGATAGGGAGTAAAATGTCCTTCATAGAGTAATCAGACGCTCTTGTGATCGATGCAGGTACCATATGAAGACCCTGGTTAAAATGTTAGACAGAGGAAAGTTAGTTTAAAAAATAGCAATATGAACTATTTAGGGTGGTGTGCTCAAGCTGTGGTCCCTCTGATAGTGATAGTTTATATGAAGAACTTTAGTTATATAGCTTCACCTGTGTCCTTTGTCCATGATTTTATTTAAGAGACACAAAATTTAAATGCTAGACAATGCCACCATAAGAGGATCTTGAGTGATCGATTATAAACAAATACGTCAAATCCCAGGGGAAGGATTTCTTCTGAAAGGAAGGCTTGAAGTCTGTACAGCATAGGAAAACAATTAGGAGTGGGTGGAGCTCTCAGAGTTTCACTTGCGTACTTCCGTGGAGTTAAATAAAAACACAAGATTATGCAGAGTTGCGGGAGGAATTTGGCATGTCCTGCTGCTTGTGCTGATTTTAAGTGCCTGGAGCTTGTTCCGTACTGTAAAATCGGTGCAAACAGCACCACTCGGCACGTCATAGGGCGCTGCTCTTTTTACTGCTCGAGTAGGTTTTCTACTCGGGCAACAGTTTTCACAGCGCGAACGGTTGTGACCTGCCACGACCCCCAGTGTTGAAACAATCTCACCAGGAGGGGTCCTAGCACCCCAAAAGTTTTACTAGGGTATGTAAATTCTTGCTCACCAACTTAATATTGGTGAGCCGCGTGGGAGAAAATACTTTGCATTGCAGCACTTGGCAGAGTTTTTTTTATCAAACTCCGCTGTACTTGTGTTGCCCGGTGTGGTCAAAACTCCGCTAACTCCGCTGGCTGAGCAGAATTTTCCGCACACCCCTAGAAAAAAATAAGCTATCTGGTTGCTCCCTAAGGGTAGAAGGCCCCAAATCTCTAGGGTGATTAATTGTAGTGCCCTGCTTGAGGCCTTTGATTAATTAATAGCCTACCAGATATTACTACAATGGATATCGAGCATGAAAGCTTCTGAAAGAAAGCCTCAAATTTCAAATATTTACTGGTGAATTTTCATTTTACATTTATCTATTGTGCAGTCGGAATGGAATGAGAATTGTGGGAGAAAGGCATACGGCTGACATTAGAAGTGAACAGATTACAAACTCAGGATCAGACACTGCCTTTTTCTATCTTTCTCGTGCTCTCTAATACCCAAATCAGCAGAATGATTTCATTGCCCAGAAAACAGTCTGGAAGGTCTTAATGAGGAGTGATGATCCGAAATTTGAAAATCACAGTTTCAAAAAATGAACGTAATGAAAATAGGTCTCCTGATTAATAAAAATTGGATAGCATGTGCAGCCAGCCTTTCAGCACAATGTAGGCATCTCTGCAAAAGTCAGTCAAGGACATTCCTTAGATTGAGGTGAAGTTAACTTGCTCAAGTGGTCGCCTGGAAAATATTTGACTTTGATAGATGGTGCTAGTTTTTTTTAATTGAAACAATATCTGAGCATTTCAATTTGCAAAAGAGGGTAAGTGGGTGTATGAATAGAAAACCGCAATGAGAACAAAAAGCTCAGATTGACTTGTATTTTCAATATTATTGAAGAATCATTCAAAACTTTAAACAAGTTGTCATATTTATATATAAATCCAGCAAAATTATTTCAAATTAAATATAATGTTTGGCGTAGGCACTCTATCAATTCCGTGGCAACATAAACATAGCAAGTCAGTCCTACAATTCTCGTAATACTGTGTATGCCAACACATGTTTCACATTTGTACTGCCGCTTCCTCAGGGCTGCAGGAAATATGATAATGCGTCTTGCTTAATCTCTCAAAGATAATGTTATTAAACATTAGACAATGATACATCTGAATTACATAGCCTTAAAAAGACAGCAATTATGCTCCAAACCATTTGTTTGAGCGCAAACCGAAATTGGGTCATAAGATTCAAACTCAATAGCTATCAAAAGCCGTTGGTACAAAGAAGGGGGAGGGATGAAGAAAAGGGGGGGAGGGGGTAAGCGGTAGAAGAGATATTTATCAAAAAGCATTAATAAAATATTTCATATATGTAATCTACGACTTCCTGATAGTCCAGAATGTTACGACCCGAATCTAGAAGGATCACATATCTTACAATTCCAAAACATACAAATTTCACTTCATAATACCAGAAATTACATCTGCATGTGGTATTTCAAGATATACATTAAATTCTACATACAGACTCCGTTATCTTGAAGGGCATCTTGTATCTAAAAAGAAGGAAGAACCACCAAGAAGAAAAAATAGAAAAGAAACTTAAGGAAAATCAATAACAATGAGTGAGTTAAATACTTGAGAGGTGAGGTGAGGTTCCTCAAACAGGCCAAAGCCTCACCGCAATTATTCCTGCTTATTGCATATTTCCACATCACTGAATGCTAATGTTTGCGTCCGCTAACTTGCTTCAGTTTTTTAAAAATATATCCGTACCATTAGCAAAGATACCATCAAGTGTAGCAGAAATAATTAAAGAATACTTACTCGCTACAAAGTAACAAAAACCCTGATGTCTCTTATGAAGCATTCCAGTTTTATCTTTCACATGTTTGGAGCATATAAATCCTCCACATCTGTAAAAATGATTACCAAACCATGTAGCAGTTTTACCCCAGTGTATCTATTGGTGTCACTAGGACTTAATTTATTTTTCACTGTAGTGGCCTTTCTAACGGTAACAGAGGAATGATCGGCTAATATACCACTTAGTTCCTCATCAACCTTCAAGATATCTTGATGTTTAGATAAGATATTAAACATCTTTTGATTTTCAGCACAAAAATTGATAATAAAGTGTATTTGTCCACTCCGAGAATAAGATTTCTTATTAGCTTTGAGACTGTTATCCTGTAATAAGAAAGACCTATTAATTTCATTGGCTCTATTCTATGCAGTAGTCCGTACTTTAGAAGGACAACTCCGTTGTTGAAATCTATGCAAAGTTTCTTGTGCTTGCTGATTATAAACTTCCAGTTCACTACAGTTCTGCTTGTATCTTAGCAGTTCTTTGTGGGGAATATTGGGCTTCTATTAAAACGGATGGCCTGAACTGAAATGTAAAACACTAATACTGAAAATGGGTTTGTGAAAAGATCTGCTGTGAAAACCTGACCTTTAACATACAGTTCTAAATCCAAGAACATTATCCTAGAAGCATTGTATTCCACATTTCGAGTATTAGAATTTTAAAAAAGCATGGTATTTCTACCTCTGTTCCATTTCATATAAAAAAATATAATCGTCAAATAAATCCATGCCAAACTAGTATATGATGATATCCTTGGTGAAGCCTTTCATTCCATGCATGCTCCCTCTTACACCAGCCCTTGAACAGATTGGCATAAGAGGGAGCAAATCTTGCACCCATGGCTGTACCTCGTAGTTCGTGATAGAAATCTTGTTAATATAGGAAATAGTTATGTTGTAAAATAAACACAGTCCTTACTAGAAGCATTTGTACATGTTTGAAGCAGCTGGCTAATTTAGAAGAAAAGAAATATCTTAAAGCTTTTATACCTTCATGATGTGAAATGATCATATATAAGCTTTTAACGTCCATAGAAACTAATAAGTAAGAGTTTTCTGACGGTTTACACAAGTCCTTGGTATCTCTAATATAAAAGGATAGCAAGGTAACCATTGGAGCCAAAAATATATCTGTGTATTCAATCAAAACTGACATCCTTGCAGTACACTGATCTATGCTGATATGTTGGGCCTACAGGGAGGGGTTCTACTGCCTTTATGAATTTTGGGTACAAAGTAAATATTGGGTGTAGTTGGATTACTTGTCAACTAATACCTACATTTCTCTTGATCAACATATCCAACATCTAACCATTTACGCAAAAATTCCTGATATTTAGTTTGAACATTGTTTTATACATATATTATATGTTACGCGACATACTGAACTGTGTTCACTTCGTTGTCATAATTTCTTAAGTCCATGAAAACAACGTTTACACATTTGTTAGCTTGACTGATTATAATAGAATAATATTTACGTAAGTTGTTCATGGCATGGATTTCTTTCTTGGTTAAATTATTCCTACAAGTCAATCTTTGTAATTGATCAAAATATTTGATAAACTGATCAGGAAAAACATCAGTCGTGTTATATTTGGGAAGAATTGGGGTAAATTTAGATTTCTCAGTTAGAACACTATCTTACATAATATTTTCTTCAATGTTGAGTTCTTTGGCTAATTCCTCAATATCTGGTGATAAGGATTCATCTAAACTCATCAGCATCTGTGTACCAACTGTTGGAACTGGCCCTTTTTGCAGGGTTATCCCCAAACTTTTTGCTTCTTCCTCCTCTAGTTTCTCTGACCTGTGGTTGTTGGCATTAGGACTCTGGGTACTTTACCACTGCTGATCAGTGCTAAAGTGCATATGCTCCCTGTGTAAAATATCATATTGATTGGATATACCTGATTGGCATATTTGTATCACCATGAGGTCCCTAGTAAAGTGCACTGTGTGTGCCAGGGCTGGTGATGGCAGATGCTACTAGTGGGCCTGCAGCGCTGATTGCGCCACCCACATGAGTAGCCCTAAAATGGTGTCTCAGGCCTGCCACCGCAGGCCTGCCCGCAGTCCCTGGACTGCCATGTCCTCCTGGCCAGTGTCCACACTGGCCGGGTCTAACCCTTCCCTTTTTGTGCACATCAGTCATCCCTATGAAAGGCCCAAGGTACCCCCCTGGGCAGGGTGCAGTGTATGTAAAAGGTGGAGCATGTACTAGTGCAGGTACCATGTTCTGGTAGTGAACAGCGGCCATTTTGTGTGTTCACTGCTGCAAGGTTATCTTGCTCCATAGGCTAACATGGGGGAGGCTGGTGCCAATGGCCATCAGCCTATCTTCTCATAGGAACAAGATAAGACATGAGTGTTTGATATCCCTGAGCTCAGCATTTAATAACACATCTTTTAGGAGAGGTTGTTTTTAAATCCTGAGTTGGAGAACAGTACTTTTTAGAGAGTAGCTGTTCTCTTGTCTGACCCTCTTGTCTGGCCGAGTCATCGCGCCCCCGCCCGCATCCTGGTGAGTCTGTGCCGGGAGGAGGAACCTTGCCGGGAACCTCGTTAACTGTAGGGTTATTTTTAAGTCACAACTCAATCCCGAACGTCCCGCATAGCGCGTGGGGCCCGGGGACTGCCGCCCATGGTGCAATCTTGTGATTACAAACGAGAAGAGCAACCTGAGAGGAGCGCTTCGGTTATAAGTGCTGGGCACAGCTGGAGAAACGTGTTTTAAGTACTGAGGGCCTACAAACTTATTCTTTTTGAATACTAATTCACACAAGAGACTAGAGACTAACTTTTTATTTTCCTAGCAACCAGAGAAAGCTGAAGAGAACCGGAAACTAATGTGCAATGCTTTGGTAGTTGATTTTTATTGCTGAAACTAGATAAAGCTATATTTTTAATACTCACCTGTGTGGTCTGCATTTGTGGTGTACTGGGGGGTCATTGTGGTTGTTACTTGCAAATATTTAACACATTGCCTTGGGGATAAGCCTGTCTGCTCGAGCCAAGCTACCTAGAGGGTGAGCAGGGGTTATCTACAGTGTGTCCCTGTACCCTGACTAAGAAGCAAGGGTCCCTATTTGGTCTAAGGTACTTACCTCTGCCAACTAGAGACCCCCAGATCTAACACCAACCAAATCCTGTAATGCCATTTCTGAGATAATAGATTCTGTCTCAATTTGTTACAGTGCAATTGAGACAGAATCTAATTTACGGCCTGACAAAGATCCGCAAATGTTAACTATTCTGCAGTACTTGGAATCTGAAACAATATTGTTGCTGGATTCGGTCCCATGGGATAACATGAAACAACAATGTTGTTAATCTTTTGAAGGTCCTGTACAATCCAGTATTTCCCATTGGGTTTCTGTAAACCCATTATGGGCGAATTGCATGGACATCTGACAATCTCTTTGGGATCTTTTGTTTTAGCATGTTTTCAATCAATGGAGCATTTCTAGCCACGGTCTCTGGTGTTAGATTATATGGCAGTGGTCTGCATTTGGCTGTATTGTAATTCACACTGGTTCTACGCCTCTAATTAGTGTGTTGTCTTTCCCTGAAAAATCTCATACGTCTTCTTTCACTGTTCCTCTCAAATCAGAAGGTTAATGTTCCACTGTTCTCACAGGATATAACCCTACAGCTTTTTCTTGTCTGCCCATTTAAAATTCAACATCCTCCTCATGCTTTTGAAATTCAACACCATCCAGTGTGCAATCAGTTGTGCAATTTAACTTGCATAATATGTCCCTTCCTAACATATTTACGGTACTTGAATTACATATCACAAACTGATGGTCTTCCTCCAAAGAACCTATTTTTACAGGAACTTACTTTGAAACAGGGTTTGTAATTTTCTTATTTGTGACACCTACAACTTGGATCTTCTTTCCCTAGCGGGGTAGATCTGAGATGGTTATTTGCAGTATGGTGTGTTTTTTCTCCACCCAGTGTGCTGTTCGACATAAATTTTTATTTGCTGTTCTGATCATACTCCTATGTTCTGTTATACGTATTTTGATTATCCTTGATGTTCTACCCACGTAAACCAGTCCGCATGGGCATTTTATAGCATAAATCACCATGTCAGTGTTGCAATCTGATGTTTGTGCTAATTTAATCTTCTTGCCTGTATGAGGGTGAGTAAACGTGCTCCGTACAATCACATTTCCACATTGACTACAATTGAATCATTTGCTCATGCCTGTCGGTTGAACACCATGCTTAGGCGTTGGACTTTTTTCAACAATTCCTTCAGATTTTTAGAGCGCGAATGTGCGAACATGGGTTTGTACGTAAACACATTCTTAAAATCCGCTTACTGTTCAATGATCTCCCATCATTGTAGTATCTTGCGTTTGATAGCTGATGTTTCAGTGGGAAACTTCAATACACACACTTCCCTTTTTACTAGAATGTTTGGCTATTCTTGTTAATAAGTCCTTTCAGTTCATCCCTAGAACCTTTCTTCTCGCAGTTTCCAAAATATATATATTTTTTTAAAGCTTTATTTATGTTTGAAAGAAAAAACAATACAGAGATCTCAGCAGTGTGTACAATAGACTTCAGTGTGAGATATACATTACGACAATTCCGTTCCTTAGACCATGAATAACACATAAGCAAGGCTCCAGGCAGCAAGGACCCACCAACCATCACAGCCAACCCACCCGTCCGAACCCAAACCGGAATACCTTAGAACAATGACCCTCCACTCGCTCCTCTATGCCACCCATAACTGTGACCTTCATATTTGCAATAGCCAATCCATGTGCAGCCCACGCCTCCGGACCCGAAGCGAGGAGACCCACAGCGCTGTACCCACCCCATGGCCTCCCCGAATGCGCAACTCCGCAGCGTATAACCTATCCAACCCCTGTGGGCACTATCCCCCAGCTGGAGTGTGATTGAGAGGGGCTCGGCAGATTCGCGATGTATGTTTTATATGGGCCCCAGATGTCTTTGGGACGGGCCACGGTGGGGAGGAGACTGGAGTAAATCTCGCTGTTCGTGTTGCAGAAAGCCATGGCCGTAAGCCATGCCCTAGCCGTGGGAGCTGTTTTATCACCCCAACGCCTAGCAATTTCCCGCTTGGCTAACAGAAAGCCCAGAGACGCAAGCCTCCGAACTGTCTTGGGGAAATGTACCGTATAGCCCAGCAGCGCAACCTCAGGAGTGGGAACCAACGCAAGACCCAACATCTCCTCTAGAATTTTGTGCACCTGCGTCCAATATGATTGCAATCTCGGACATGTCCAGGTCATGTGTGCAAAGTCAGCATGAGGTGCAGCGCATTTCCAGCATGTGTGAGGCCGCGTGGGATCAATGGAATGGAGTCTATCCGGGGCCATATAGCTGCGGCGGAGAAACTTATAGTGCAGAAGTTTATGACGACTATTGAGCGATATCATGTTAGTGACCTTGCAGCAAGCGGACCACTGTTCGTCCGTAATAGGCCTACCCAAGTCCGCCTCCCAAGCCGCCCGCAACTGTTCATCCGCGCAAGGAACCAGTGCAGCACATGTCCTGTACAGTTTAGAAATAATGTGTGCCCCTGTATCCTTGTCAATGAGGAGAGTGAGGGGTTCAAAGGAAGCAGGCTCGAGGGGGAATCCCTTAATTTCCGACCTAACCGTAAAGTAAAGCCGGTTGAGGATGAATTTGT
Source organism: Triturus cristatus (assembly GCF_964204655.1). NCBI lineage: Eukaryota > Metazoa > Chordata > Amphibia > Caudata > Salamandridae > Triturus > Triturus cristatus. Next base: position 747,604,167 of record NC_140585.1, on the reverse strand, counting down.
CCATGAAAGTGGCATCGCTGAATCGTGCCTCTTCCGATACCGAGAATATGTGCCCCCCGGGTATAAATCCCCAATCTTGGTTAGGTTAAACTTCGTTAAAGTGCGTTGCACAAGATTCTCGCCAGTGCCCGGCAACCAACCTGCATTAAGAAGCGGGAGAGAAGAGGAATACAGAAAGGGCTGGTCCAAGTAGCGCGAAAGTCTATTCCAGGCCCAGCTGGTGGTGGACACCGTTTGAATATCCACTGGACTCCTGGGGACACCCTTGGGCAATACAGCCGACAAGCGACTCGGGAGAACAAAATCCGCCTCCGGACAAAGAAATGGGATCCGTGCGTCAGGGTGGTACCAGGCATAGGCGTGTGCACACTGAGCGACCAGATAGTATAAATACAAATCCGGTACTCCAAAGCCGCCCCTGTCATGCGGAAGCGTGAGAATCTTCCAACGGATCCGGGGGCGTTTTCCGCCCCAGACCAGTCTAATCAAATGGGACCGTAGGGTGGCGAAAAAGGTTTGGGTGAGGGGAATGGGGATATTATTAAAAAGATACAAAAATTTAGGAAGCACCATCATTTTGATAATGGCGATTCTGGCCACCATGGAGAGCGGAAGCCGCAGCCACCCGTCCACCTGCGCCTCAAGCTTCGCAACCGCGCGGCCATAGTTGAGGCGGATAATTTCGTCCGTGCTCAGGTGTATATGTATGCCCAAATATCGTACCGAGTCGGAGCACCACTCCAGCGGAAACTCACACTGCCACGGGGAGGTGCCGCTTGGCAGCGGGAAAATTATAGACTTATGCCAGTTGATGCCCAACCCCGAATGGCGACCAAAGCGAAGAATTTCCTGTATCAGGGGGGCAAGGTTTACCTGTGGCTCCCTGACATACAGTATGGTGTCGTCCGCATAGAGGGAGACCAGCAGGGGACCCGTCCGAAACTGGAGACCCCTGTGGAGATGTCGCTCCTGAAAGTGCCTGATTAGAGGGTCCATGGCAAGTATGAACAACAGTGGCGATAGCGGGCAGCCCTGGCGCGTGCCGCGGGTAAGAGCGAATGGGCGGGACAGGGTGCCGTTAATACGCAGGCGTGCCGTGGGACGGCTAAAGAGGAGCCGCGTGGTGGCGATGAAGCCAGCAGGCATGCTCATTCGATGCATTACGGAAAGAAAAAAAGGCCATTCTAAGGAGTCGAAGGCTTTTTCGGTGTCTAGGAGAATAGCCGCCGCGGGTGTGTCAGGATTTATTCTGTGCAATACTGTGAATAGCGTCCGCAAATGTAATGATGTCGAACGATGGGGTATGAAGCCAGATTGGGCGGGCGCTATGATAAATTCCATCAATTGTGAAAGTCTGTTGGCCACTATTTTGGCGAGAATCTTATAATCGATGTTTAATAGGAAGAGGGGCCTATATGATCCACACAACGCAGGGTCCTTGTTCGGCTTCGGGAGCAGAACTATGACCGCCTCACTAAGGGTAGGTGGGAGGGTTTCCAGCTGCAAGGCCTCTGCATACACCTCAATGAGCTTGGGCGCCAGGAGATCGGAAAAGGCCTTGTAAAAATCCCCGGATAAACCATCGAGGCCCGGGTCCGAGGAGCTCCGAAGTGCCTTAATCGCCCCTCGAACCTCAGTCACCGTTATGGGTTCCGCCATGAATTCCTGCATTCCCTTGTCAAGGAATACTAGCGCGATTTCCGATAAGTAGGCCTCTCGAGAAGCCGAGGCACCGCTCTGCCTGGTCGTGTATAATGCCGAGAAGTAGGCCAGGAACTCGTCCCGAATCTCGGCGGGCGTCGTGCGGAGTGTGCCGTCCTCTCCCCGAACCTCAGCTATAAAGGACTTATTATACGGCGGTCGCAGAGCCTGCGCCAACGTGCGCCCCGGTCTGTCCCCCTCACCGTATCTGCGTGCGGTGTGGTATTTTCCTAGGTACAGGATCTCCCTGTCTGCGGCCTCCCGGTAGTCGGACAGGAGGCGCAGACGCCTAGTAAACACGTCACCAGACGGAGCCCGCCTCGCCTCAGCGTCGACCGAGTCTAGCTGGACCTCCAGCTGAGCGATTGTCGTGCGCAACGCCTTTAGGACCCCAGCATGTTTAGCTATGCAAATCCCCCTAATGTATGCCTTAAACCCCTCCCAAAGCACGGCCCAAGAGTCTACCGAACCGGTGTTAATCGTAAAATAGTCCTCAATCGCTTCGGAAACCTTGTGGACGAAGAGATCGTCTAGAAGCGCTCTCCCGGGGAATCGCCACTGTCGCTCAAAACCTTCGGGCCGTGGAACGTCCAAACATAGTAAGACTGGAGAATGATCTGAGTATGTTCTAGGGAAAGTCTTCAGCGTGCGAAACCAGGGGGACAGGCCCGGGGAAAGGAGCCAGTAGTCAATCCTGGTCCAAGTGTTGTGTTGACCCGAGAAGTGAGTGTAATCAGTGGTGCCTGGGTTGCGCCTGCGCCATATGTCCGTCAGGGAGAATTGGTGGCAAAGGTCTAAGAGCGCGCCGCGCCCTAGGCTTAGAGTCAGTGGCCTCCGAGGTACTGTCCAACCCCACATCGAGCAATAGGTTGAAATCGCCGCCAATTAGGAGCCTGGCCGGTTCAAGGGTTGCGAGCTGGGCGGCAAGCGCGTGGAAAAACTCTGGGGAATCAGTGTTAGGAGCATACACACACACAAGAATAATCCCGTGGCCCATCAACACCCCTCTCACTATGCAGTATCGCCCCTCTCTGTCCCCTAGAAACTGCTGGCAATGAAACGGGACTCTCTTATGAATCAACACTGCAGCACCTCTAGAATAATTACTGAAATTGGAAAAGTACCTGTGTGCGCCCCAGGATGCCGCAAAGCGGGCGTTGGTTGAGGAGTGCAAGTGTGTCTCTTGAATAAAGGCAATGTCCACTCGGTGCCGATTTAAATAATGTATCACCTGTTTGCATTTACGCTGGTTATTCAGGCCCCTAACGTTCCAAGACATTAACGATAGATTGATGGGGTTTTCATTCAAGCCTATTTGAGCCATCGAAACCGCAGAGTAAGCAGTAGGAGACAGAAATCAGTCGTATCATCATATATCAGCAAGTTTAACACACACCAATCAATGTTAATGAGATCAAAACAACCTACCGTGTCACGGTCCCGGAAGTTCATGATGCGGGCTATCAGCGGGCGAGGCGGGAGCCCCGGGTTAGGCCTCGGTCCCAGGGAGCGGTGCGCCCTCTCATCCACAAAGCCAGGTGTGAAGGAGTCTCTCCCAAAAATGTCTGACAACAGTTTTTCCATGAATACGTCCAGGCGGCCCGTAGCCGTGGACTCCGGGACCCCAGTAATTTGCACGTTATTGCGCCGACTGCGCGATTCCAAGTCCTCGTTCTTGATGGCCACCTCTTTCAAGATGCGTTCCATTCGATCTATGCGCTTAGTTTCTTGCACAGCGCCATCCTCTATGGCTGAAATCCTGGCCTCTGCCTCATCCAAACGCTTGTCATGGGCCTGGATCTTAGCCCCCATTGTCTCCAGCGTTTTATCTAGAGCATCGAAGCGACCATCAATGGACCTGAACCCAGCTCTCATCTCCTGCAACCAGTCTGGGGATGGGGCACGAGCCGCCGGCCCGCCGGACGCGCCATCAGCATGCGCCGCCATGTCGGGGCGCCTCTCAGCCGGTTGCTCAGCAAGCTTTCCAAATGGCAGCGTTTTCTGTTTCGGGTCCTTGCGACCCATGCCCCCAAACAACCGACTGGACACCAGCCAGCTCCCCTCAGATCAACGGTGGCCCCAAGTCGGTGCAGCGTCAGTTCAACAAGGCGGCCCAAACCACAATCGCTCGGAACAGCTCTTCGAACGGCTCAGCCCCTTCAGTGGCGCCAATCCTGCCCCGACTCCGAAGTACTCCGGGCAAGAGCCGTAGTCGTGACCAGTCCAAGCCGAACGGCGACACCCCCAAGAACTGGACCAGGGAGTACCTGCACGGTGCCCCAGGACCCCGGCAGGGCAGAGGAGCAATCCACAATGTCGCCTCCAGCTGCTGTGGCGCCTGGTGTTGGAGGGTAGGGTAGAGGAGGGCAGCCAGCACAGCACACAGAGCACAGGACCCCCTCAGCGAAGGCCCGAAACCAGGGGCAGAAGCAGCCCGGGCGCTCGTCCCAGACCGGAGGCCCACCGCCAACAGGCCATCCCGCGTCCCCCCCCAGCCCTCCCGCCCGAGTTAGCAAGGGGTCCGAGGGAGGAAGACGAGCGAGGCCGTACCCGCAGCGCCGGACCAACGCCGAGCACCAGGTCGGCCCCAAGCCAGCAGCAGCGCGGGGAGCAAGGCAGACCCCCGTCCGACCGCACCCAGGAGCTCAAAACCCCCTCGAAGCCCCCCCAAGGTACCTGCCTCCGCACCGGCCGCCGCCGCTCCTAACGCCGCTCCCGAGTGCCGATCCGGGCCGCCATCTTGGAGCCTCAGGCTGCCGGGTCCAATCCCTCCGCTGGCCGCAGTCGAGACACACTGGGCCCCATTGGCTTCGCGTCGTGCTCCAGGGGGGTCAGGGGGAGGAATAGCAGTGCTCTTCGTCCAACGCCCAATTCAGCAGGCTGGGGACATCGGTGAATGTGCTGGGCCGACGGCGGAGCTTCAACGCCGCGCGGCCATCTCTGCCCGCGGCTTGGCCACGCCCCCGCAGTTTCCAAAATTACATGAGGATATCCTCGTTTTCGATATTGCTGAGATGTATCTTGAATGCATTGCTGGCATTTGTCAGGGTCTGAGGTGATTCTCTTTATTCTAATGAATTGTGACAAAGGTTAATTTTTTTTAGGGATGGTGGATGAAAACTCGCATAATGCAAGGCATTATATATATCTGTTGTCTTCCTGTAGACGTTTGTATGTAGACTTCCTTCCCTTAATTCCAATTGGATATCCCAAAAGTTAATCGAATTTTGAATCATTTGGTGTGTCACTTTTATAAGTGTGTTCTGCAAATTAAGAGTCTCAATAAGATTTTCAAGTTTCTGGTGTGAACCCTTCCATTATAGCACAATGTCATCGATGTACCTCCTATAAATTAGAAACCTTCATGCCAGGCCTTTTGTTGCAAAATGTGGTTGTTTTCAAACTTGGCCATGAAGATATTTGCGCATGTGGGGGCTCCCGGAAAATTCATGGACGTTCCCGTTTGTTGTAAAAAGAATGTGTCTTTCCATGCAAAATAGCTGTGGGATAAGCTGAAGTGCAGTAGTTTGAACAGAAAGATGCTTCTTCATAATAGTTTCTCAACAACATCCATTCAGCTGCCTCCATAACTTCGGTGTGAGGTATAAATGCGTATAGTGCTACGACATAATATCGTATAATATCATAAAATAATAATGTTGTGTAGGAGTCATATATGCCATTTGTGGTACAGAATCATCACATTGAAAAACTTTCTCCTCCTTATATTCAAGGGTATTTCCAGGTCACCGACGGTACCAAGGGACGCTATCCCGTCACAAATGTGATAACCAGGTCCGCATGCCATAGTCTTGTGATATCCTGACCTGGGTATCTCGTTTGGGATGGGATAGTGTCCCTTGGTACCGTTTGTGACCTGGAAATAACCTGGACTATAAGGAGGAGAAGGTTTTTCGTTATGTGGTGATACTGAACCACAAATGGCATATATGACCCATACGCAACATTATTATTTTTGAGCCCTGATAAAGTTTCTTTGTAACATGGAGCGAAACACATTGGCTGGATTTTAACTTGTATATTATATATTATCAATAAAAGAAGATGATGGAATAATCAAATTGAACATGGACTTCTTTCCTGGTGCACCTTCCTATTGTTGAAAAAAATGTCTATCTCTGTGTAAGTTCACTATGACCCTGGCTCAAGACAATAAGGATGAATTCCAGACATAATTTGCCATGATTTGCATACAAATGACGCAAAACAGCATTTATTGTCTTTTACCTATGGGACATTTCCTTGTTTGAGTATGTGTTGCAAGAAATATGTTTGGCTTATGAACTTTTGGAAAGTAAGTATCACATTATAACGTCACTCTGATGTTTTTTTTTCTTATTGAAATAGGTATCATAATGGTTGGCGTCATAGTTGGATCAAAAAAAACTGGTATTAATCCAGATAATGTTGCCACTCCCATAGCTGCTAGTTTTGGGGACCTCATCACTCTTGCAATATTGGCTTGGATAAGTCAGGGTCTTTATTATTGCCTCGGTAAGTAAAGCGGACTTTCCTCTGCAAGAATAATGCTATTAAAATGCATCTTTTAATTTTAATGGACCACTTTCCTGGGTGATTGATTGAAAATGTAAACTATTTATTTTGGAACTCCAAAAAACACAGGATTAAATGTAAAAGGCACCTTTAACTTGGCATGCTTACCATGAATGATGACATCACACGAGTGAAGCTGAAACGCACTATTCTTAGAATGCACTGCACATTGTTAATTGAGTTTGCACTTCACGTTTGGTTTGTGGGTTTCAGTTTTTGAGAGATGATAAACATTTAATGATAAAACACAGATATGTTTTCATAATTTGTTTTTATTTTTAGGCATTAGGCATTTTATGCTTTGTCTCACTTCTACCTATTAATATTTTCAGGGAAGTTTCCCCTCACTCTCGCTCACTCGCTAGCTAAACTAGTGGGCTTTGCTGTATATTTTGTATGTGCACCAGACCTTCCATTTCAGGTCGAAGTGGTTTGCTAGCAACGTCTTGGGGACACTCAGAAAGCTTCCGTTAGAATGCAATCCGCCCCTTGTTTACCATTGGCTTTGTGGTTTGTAACTCACATTTGCTTGCTTTCTGTTTGCTGGCTCTGTGTTTTAGGCTGTCCAGCGCAAGTTCATTCCTTCCCTTTCCCAAACCCTTTTTACTGTATTCGTCCACCAGTGCTCAATTTCTGTAAACAGGCCTTTAAATCTTGTTTACGTCTTGTCACATTTGCTGTGCATTCAAAGACAGAAGTCAAATGTCAGTCTCTCTCTCCCGGGGAGCTTGGTGTTTACTTTCCTTTTCTGACTTCAAAGTGAGAGGATTTATGTGAAAATTATTCTGGCTTCAGGCAGTGCTTGAGGAAAGTTTTTTCCACAACAAAATATAAATGTCTGTAAATGAACTGTGTAGATATTTCAGAATTAGAAAAGCCCAAATGAAGCATATATTGTGGTAATTCTGAAGTGTGGTGGAATCAAATATTTGAAAAACCATCGAACCAAATCAGTACACTAGGCGATGACATTTTCACACATTGTTTGTGCGCTGTATACTTTCTTAAGTGAAACTGTATTTCTATTAAAATGTAATGGCGATTCCAATTGAAGATGTGTTGTCTGTAATGGGAGTGCTCTACCACACCATAGGATATTCTACTCTACACCACTCCACTCTGCACCACTCCACGCCACTGCACTCTAATCTTCACCACACCACTGTACTCTGTGCCACTGCATTCTACTCCATTCTGCACTACTCCATTCTGCGCCCCTGCACTCTGTGCCAGTTCCTCTTTGCCTCTCTACTCTGCACCACTCTACCCTGTGCCAATGCACTCTACACCACTCCAGTCTAGGCCACTATACTACTACACCACTCCAGTCTAGGCCACTCCACTCTAGGTCACTCCACTCCACTCCACTTCACTCCACTCCACTCCACTTCACTCCACTCCACTCTATGCCACTCTGCAACACTTCACTCTAGGCCATTACACTCTATGCCAATATACTCTACGCCAATGCAGTCTGCGCTGTACACCTCCACTCTACCCCCTCCACTCTATGCCAATCCATTGTATACCACTCTAATCTACTCTGCACAGCTGCACTCTATGCCACTGTACTCTACACCATTTTGCGCCATTACTCTAAACTCTACCCCTCTACACTCTACCCTGCACCACTTCACTCTACTCTGAAACAATCTACTCTACGCCACTGCATCATTCTACACCACTACACTATGCCACTTCACTCTATATTATATATATATATATATAACTTTATTCGGTTATTACAACCATTAACGTATCAACCAACAGCCCACACATTAAAATAACAATAACAATGCACAGATATATATATACAATAGTAGCAGCAATATGTCCATGTTTAATGTGCAGAATGCTTCAGAATTAGTTACAATAATAGCAGCAATATATAATATCTACTCTCATCAGTGAAAGACCCTGATGTAAAGTGCCAGGTGCTTTAAAACTATACATAAAACTAGGCGCTGCAAACCGTACCATAAAAACACACCAAATAAAACAGTACAAAATAAAACCATTAATTATTATATGTAAACGATAAAATGCAACTATTGATCTTTACACTGGTCTAATTTTTTGAAAGGGGGAGAGGTCAGTTTAAAAAAATCCTCAGTGCTATTTGGTATTGTGCAATCCCCAGTTCACGACAAATTGGAATAATCCACCTCCTACGAGGGGAGGAATACTCCGGACAGAAAAATAGCGAATGTGATTAATTTTCGTCACACTGATAACACATTGGGCAGGTAAGTACTGGCTGTGCTAGATTCCATTTGTGGGTAAATGATCTTATAGGTAATATTCCCAAACAAAACCGTATGAAGAGACTTTTAGGGAAAGCAAAAGGTATAAAATCCATGTAATCCTCTAGTAGTGGAGTAGATTTAAAATCAAGAAATGTATTAGTCAAAGATAATACAGAACCTTTTCTTAATATACATTCATTAATAAAGTTCCAATAGGTAGTTTTGAGAAGGTGTATATCAATTTTCTTTAATTTAGTAAGATCATCCCAAAACTATGAAGACCTAACTTTCCCAACCACGAGGACATGTGTTTAATCCATGGAAGCAATCTGGCACCCGGCATATTTAGAACTTCACACAGGGAAGCCCTATAATCAACAAGCTCCGGTGTACACCATAGACAAACCCAATAAGTCAATACTTTCAGGGCCACTAGATCTGTTACTCTTTTTAATCCCAGTTCTAAATTCAGTGGAATAAGGGGTGTACTATGGGGAAGGCATAACATTTTCCTAACAAAACTATTTTCTACCAGTGCCAGAGGCTGGACATCAACATGACCCCACACTTCAGCCCCGTAAAGGCCAGCTCTTTGCACCTTAGCACTGTAAATCTCCATGACGGGGGATACTACATGAGATACTGTTCTTTTTTGCGTTCTCAAAATAGCATCAGACCTGTGCGCAATAAGATGTTTACTTTTCGTGATCTGATCTAACCATTTAAAACCATCCATAAATCATACTCCTAAGTAGTCAAAATTATCAACCCTCTCAAGGACGTCATTGCCAACCCGAATAGTCATTTGACCTTTCTTGGCCCCTTTGCCTAAGATCATTAATTTTGTTTTGTTAACATTAAGCTCGAGTCCCCTCTCATTGCAAAAGCCTAGGAATTTATTAACCAGGGTCTGTAGACCCTTGGGAGACTTTGAAATAAGTAGGGAGTTGTCCGCGAAAAGTAGGTTCGGTACCTTCCTGTTATTTAGCATTGGAGAATCATCAACACAATTTTCCAAAACCTTGACCACATCGTTTAGATAAAGAGAAAACAAAGTGCGGGCAAGCACACAGCCTTTTTTTTTTTTCACACAAGGAGAGTGAGAGAAGAAACAATCCAGTTGCGTTCTCCCAATAAGACTTTTTTTCACTATAAGCAACTGTTGTTAAGCTGTAATCCCACACGGACTACAGTTGTATCAGGAGATCCGTTGTCTTATCACTAGATCTCTGAATTTCTTGTTGTACTACGATGTTCACTTTGTCGGGAGGAATATCAAAGATATTGAAGAAGACGCACATAATAGTGACATGCTTCATCATAGACGTTTTCTCCACACCCAGGTAAGATGGTACTATCTGGGCAGACTCAACCAAAGATGTTTTGGGAGTTCTTATATAAGATGATAACTGGTTAAGCAGGGAACCAGATTTTTTGATATAGTAAAAATACCTACAGGTATACCCCAATCAAATTGTTTATTCTGGGGTACTTGTGGTACCGTTAAAATCATATGTTGGGGTTCTTTTGAACATAATTTTTCAAATATACCCTCATTTAAGTGCCAACATGTTTCGGCCCACATTGCTAGCCCTATCGGGTCTGGGGCCTTCGTCAGGGTCATGTTCTTCTGTTCCTTAATTTAAGGTCCCTGCCTTGTTTTTACGCATTTACTTCATGCATACCACTCATGAGGCTTAATGCACTCACCTAAAATTCTTGTACTCGGACTCCAGTAGATTTTAAATCTAGTACAAGAATTTTAGGTGAGTGCATTAAGCCTTATGAGTGGTATGCATGAATTAAATGCGTAAAAACAAGGCAGCAATATAACTCAGCCAGTCCTGGTCACATAGTTTCTGGCTAATACCTGCAACATTCCAGGAAAATAAATTTAGGCTCAGAGAAATATTAGAGCCATTAACTATGTTAGTAATGATACTAGGCTCCGTTATACCTTGTGGTCTAATATACTCATCGAGGGGTCGTAATGTATTACAATCACCATTCTCATGCATCCCAAGTGTACTATGGACCTTGTCTTGCCAAGCAGCCTTAATATTAAGGCCCTCCTGCACTCTACTCTGCATCACTATAGTCCACGTCACTGCTTTCTGCGCCATTCTATTCTATGCCACTGCATTGTACTAGGCCACCTCATTGTACTAGGCCACCTCATTGTACTAGGCCACCGCATTGTACTAGGCCACCGCATTGTACTAGGCCACCGCATTGTACTAGGCCACCGCATTGTACTAGGCCACCGCATTGTACTAGGCCGCCGCATTGTACTAGGCCGCCGCATTGTACTAGGCCGCCGCATTGTACTAGGCCGCCGCATTGTACTAGGCCGCTGCATTGTACTAGGCCGCCGCATTGTACTAGGCCGCCGCATTGTACTAGGCCGCTGCATTGTACTAGGCCGCTGCATTGTACTAGGCCGCTGCATTGTACTAGGCCGCTGCATTGTACTAGCCGCTGCATTCTACGCCGCTGCATTCTACGCCGCTGCATTCTATGCCACTGGACTGTGCACCACTTTTCTCAATGCCACTGCACTCTACTCTCCACCACTCTACTCTACACCACTGCCCTCTACGACACTCTACTCTGTAACACTGCACTCTACGCCATTCTATTCTGCACTACTGCATTCTTGGCCAAATGCACTCTACGCCACTGTACTCTATGCCACTCTACTCTGCATTACTCTGCTCTGCATCACTCCACTCTATGCCACTTCACTCTGCAGCACTACACTCTACCCCATTGCACTGAATGCCACTTCACTCTATGGCACTATATACTACTGTGCACCACTCTATGCCACTCTACTCTACACCACTATACATCACTGCACTGTATGCCACTCTACTCTGCACCACTACACTCTATTCCACTGTACTCTGTGCCATTCTACTCTGCATCACTGCAGTCTGCACCACTGCACTCTACGCCACTGCACTCTACTATGCAATACTCTAATCAACGCAACTGCATTCTACGGCGCTGCATTGTGCACTGCTGAATTCTATGCTGCTGCACTCTACGCCACTTCACTCTGCACACTCTGCGCTAATGCACTCTACATCAGCCCACACTACTCTGCCACTCCGCTGTTCATCACACGACTCCACTCTGTCACTCCAATACACAACACTCTATGCGACTCCACTCTACGACACTCTACCTTACCTACCTTAAAAAAATTCTGTAATGATAGACATGAGGGCACTATATTTTGTTGTGGCAAAGCCTGCGATTCACAGTATCATATGCTTTGTGATCGCAACGGAATGTTTTGAAATGAGCATAAGTTACTCTGCTTGTTGGAAAAGACTTTTCGAGTCGCAAAGTAACTTTTGTGACACCCCCCCCCCCGCCCCCCCCCCCCAAATTGCAAATAGGTAGGGGGGCGTAAAAATGCTTCCCATTTGTGACTCAGTATGCTATGTTACAATTGTGTAAAACTTTGATCAGTCACTGACCTGAGAGTGGAGGTGGTAGCTGATTCGCAAAGAGGGATGTCCATTTGGGAACTGTGGTGCTTTGTATTGCGTGGATCTTACAATGGCCCAGGTGTCCATTGCATGCTGACTGTTGTCATTCATTCGAACTGACCATTTAAAAAAAAAAAAAAGCGACCTGTGTACCGGTAAGAATGGAGGTCGGTTTGCAGGCATTTACAGAAGATGGTGGAGTGTCTGCTGCTTAATCACTATTCTTTAGACAGGAGGGTTTGCCACCTCTTGTGAATCCTCATTCTGCTATGTCACAGGTTAGTACATTTACTGTCTGCAAAATGCAGCCTGGGCCGCAAACCGTTCGAAGTGCAGTTTGCACATACACATACTAGTTTTTACCATGGCCTCTGGACATTGGGCCCATCATTTCTGCAAACACCACCAAAGAAGACCACAGATATAGAGTCCATTGGCAGCGTAGTACTGACGAGGAAGTACAAGTATAATAAGAGGCTGCACTCTATAGAAAGCTGAGGAAAGTGAATATTCTCCTGAGGAGACTCGGGAGGTGGAAGTAGAACTAAACTACTGATGCCCACATTAGAAGTGGGCCCTTAACTCCAGCGGACCCTGTAATGGCCAAGGCGTGCAAATTGACCTCTCCCTTCTTCATCAAAGTCCGTGACAAACGTGTAACTTTGCAGACCAACCTATCCTTGACACCACAGGCCGACTCAGACACTGATTACAAGTGGCCTGGAGTGTAATTTTCATTATTTCGCCAGACCTGGAACGACTGTTACCAGTTCGACGTAAGACCAGGTGCTGCATTACAGAATTTCAGCCTTTTTTTCTGTTGATTTAAGGTGTTTCCTGGTTCTTCAGTTGCTCAATGACGTGGCCTAACGTGCAAATGCCCACCTTGGATTATTGTTCAAATTTCGAGATGATTTTAGTGTTATCTGCATAGTTGAACTAATAAGGCCTCAGGGCAAAATAAATGTGACATGAGGGTCAATAGCAGACCCTTGAAGGACAGAATAGGGCGCAGGTAGGAGGGGAAAGAGGTGATGTGGACATGTTCTGAAATGAGTGTAGTAATGAGCTAGAGGCCTTGTCTTGTATGCCATGCTTCAAGAGATGCAGGAGGAGAGTTGGATGATGCAGACCAGTATAAAAGGTTAGTGTGCTAAACTCTTTACTGAAATCTGCTGTGACCTTTAGGTCTTAATTTGGAACCCCGGCAAGGCCATGTCAGCCTTTCATCCTTCAGAGATCTAAAAATGTAAAGTGTCATTAATGTATCACTATATACAAAACAACCTGTTCATATTATTGTTATGCTTGGTGTAGTGGTCGGGAAGTAAGGGGGACTCGCAGTGTGGGGGCACATAAGAGGGTAGGGGTAATGGTCTGGGGCCTACGCCGTGGGCACCATAAATGAAGACACGGCCATTCTCAAGTTCAGGTCCGTGCTGTCAGCCACGATCGCTGATGTCGACATTTATTTATACTCCCCGGTCAGCGCCCGGTCCAGGGAGTTGAAGTGGCAACATTGTGTTGTATGAGCCGGGTGGCTCACTACATCCCATCTAACTAACGGGTGGCCAAACAACAAACTAAAATAAAGAATGAAACATAACAGACGAAAATAACAAACTTAAAAATGCTGAATGTCCAATCACCAGCAATGTTCTCGGGTTCACTTTTACACAAAGTCCTTCAACCTGGTACTGGGCTGGGGATTGTCTCTTAGCCGGTAAGGGCGTCCTCTGGGGGTGATGCTCTCTTCTGTGCCCGGGCTTGCTTCTGTAGGCAGCCCATATCATGGGACTCTCCTTTCCGCCCCGGGATTCATCCATCTCTGGCACCCGGGCGTTTTTTTCCTCCAGGGAAGAGCTCACATCTCTCCGGAGCTCCGTTTCTTCGGTCCGAACTGGCACAGGGCCAGTCACTTTCTTTAACCACGAAGCATTTCTGGCTATTTGATTTCCTCCTCTCCTGGCAGTAATCATTGATCCCTGCACTCGGACCATCTCCCATGGTTCCTTCTTGAACGGGGTTCAGAACTTAGAGCCTGGATGTCGGTTTTTCACAACCACTTGATCTCCTCTGCAAAGATGGCAGTTCCTGCCTCACCGCTCCTGACTTGCTTTTCATTAGTTTGCTGTCGTTTGGCTTGTGTTTGGCTGCTGTCCAGAACAGCGGGTACTCATCGCTTGCTTGTGGGCACTGTGTCTCTCTTTGCTCACTGCATCAGCAGGTCACTGAGAGCACATCCTGTTGTGGAGTGAGGGGTCTGACGATATGCACATAGGAATCTATGCAGGCACCCTTTGAGATCTTCTTGGTCCACTCCGATCCGTAGGGCCTTGTTCACGGTTCTCATGAACCTCTGTACATCGCCGTTAGCTTGGGGCCACTGAGGCGTTATCTTGCGATGACTGATGTTGTGTAGACTCGTGTACACTTGCAATTCCTGCCCCTGGAAGGATGGCCCATTGTCAGTGCGTACCTCCTTGGGCATTCCCAGCAGCGCAAAGGTTTTCTCCAGGACGGGCTTCAGCCCCTCAAATGCTGTCGAGTGCACCACTTCCACCACCGGGAATTTGGAATAGCTGTTCATGACAACAATGTGCCTCCCTTCCAGGAGACTCCCAAAGTCCATGCTGATGTTGGCCCAGGGTGTGGTGCTGGGTGCCTCTGTGATTATTGGGAGGGTTGGCGGTTCCGCTCCGGTTATCAGACACGCATGGCAACCCCTTACTTTTTCTTCCATCATCCGATCAATGCCGGTGAACCACACCTTGGATCTGATGCGAGCCTAGGTCTTCTCGATTCCTTGGTGTCCTTGATGGGCAAGGTCCACCGTCCTCCTCCAGAGCTTGGAAGGTATTACCAAGCGCGTCCCCCGTTGGATCACTCCTTCGCACCCTTCACTCAGCTCCTCACGACATCTCCACAGTCCGAGCCTCGCCTCCCGTCCCTAGTCTGTCAACCTGTGGGACCCTTGGAGGAAAGTTTTCCATTGGTGCGTGTGCAGTGTTTTCTTGACTGCTTGGAGGCAGGCGTCTTCGTTGGTGGGTTGTACAATTTTCTTCACTGACAGTGCACGCGGACACGCCGCGTCCACAATCTGCTGAACGAAGGATTACGAGCCTTCGTCAACCTCCGGAGGGGCCTCCGGCCGCCGGCAATTGAATGTCTGGATAGGTAATCTGCCGGGTTATTAACTCTGGGGCGGTAGACCACTTCAAATTTATTGTGCTGAATTTGGAATGCCCATCTCTCGATCCTTGACGGCCCACCACCAGGTGTACGAGTGGCTTGTGATCGGTAACCACTGTGAAGCTGTGGCCACACCAATAAATGTCAAAAAGTTTGGCATGCCCACCTTATCGCCAGTGCCTCTCTTTAAATCTGGGCATACCTGGTTTCCACCGCCGTGAGTGTGCGGCTGGCATACGTGATGGGTAACCACTCTTCACCTAGGTTTTGTTGTAGCAGTACCGCTCCCAGCCCCAACGGACTGGCATCTACCACCAACTCCGTCGGCTGCCCTGGCTTGAAGTATGCCACCGTTGCCCCGTGCAATAGCGATCCTTTGATGTCTGAGAACGCTTTTGACTCCACGCTGGACCAGCGTCATCTGACGTCCTTCTTCGTGAGAGCTCTGAGCGGCTCTGAAAGTGAGGCTATGTTTGGTATAAATCTGCCACAGTAATTTGCCATTCCTAGGAAGCTCCTCACCGCAGACTGATTTTGGGGTGTCGCCGCAGCATGGATAGCCTTCACCTTGTTAGGATCCACTTGCAACCCTTGAGCGGAAAACCGGTAACCGAAGAACCCCACTTTCGTGTAGAATTCACATTTTCCTTTATGTAGAGTCAAACCCTGCTCCATGAGCCTTCGCATTGCCGCTTGAGTCTTAAGTGATGCTCCTCGAGTGAGTTGGAGAAAATTAGGACATCATCACTGACATTGATAACGACTACCAGGTCAGATAGCGCTTCCCTGATGGCATCCTGTAAGACCTCAGCGGCCGACGACACTCCGAAACGGAGGCGCTTGAATCTTCTGAGCCCAACGTGATTTGAGAAGGTGGTTAGGTAGCTGCTTTTCTCCTCCAGAACAAGTTGGTGATAGCCGGAATTTAAGTCCACTTTGGAAAACCACTTAGCGCCGTTGATGTCCGCCACAATCTCGTCAATGGTGGGCGTGATATGCCGCTCTCTCTTGATAGCCTTGTTTGGTAATCTCATTTCCACACAGAGGTGAATTGCCCCCGGTTGTTTGGGCTTGGGGGCAATCACTAGTGGGGATACCCATGGGGTAGGCCCTGACACTTTCTTGATCACTCTCCGTCCCTCTCCTGGTGATCCAACTCTGCCTCCACGAAGGGCTTCAGGTAGAATGGTACCCTGCGAAGTATCAGGGCTACCGGCTTTATCGTGTCATCTATGTGGAGTTTGACCTCTTCTGCTTTTGGACAGCCCAGTCTTCTGAACAGTTCTGGAAACTTGGCCATTACCGACTCCGCATGGGACTGATGAACTTGCCTCGCGTTACATGGAATCGTGTGGTTGACTAGCTTTCTCCTTGTGTGACCTCCACCTTGATCACACCCAGAAGGGGAATGAGGACCTCCTCCTCCCCCCCGCCCATATGTGAAAATTGTGGCTTTCGTCTTGAGGAGCACTGGTTTTGGCACGAATTGCTCATATTGAGTGGCGTTGAGAATATTGATGGATGCTCCCGTGTCGATGAATGCCTTGATACTGTTATCTCCAACCCACAGCTGACACATTGATGGTGGTCTTTTCTTGGTGTTGGTACTTCCGGTGTGAGAGATTACGATCGCATCGTCTTCCTCATCATCTTCCGTGACGTTCATTCTTTGGCACATGCTCTCCACCTCATCTGCTTCCTGAGCTGTGTGCACCACCTGCTTTGGCTTCCTTTGTTTGCTTCCGCCTGCCGCTGATCTGATTGCACTCATGCAAACCTTTGCAAAGTGTCCGAATTTGTTACATCTCATACATTGTTTGCCGTGTGCTGGGCACCCCCTCTGTGGATGGCTCTCTAGTCTGCAATTCCCACATCCTTTTCTTCCCGGTCGCTTACCGCCGCCACTGGCACCTTCCCTTCCACGGCCGCTGAACCTTCGGAAGGCATCCACCTGCTCTTCCTTGATGGGGATGGGTTAGAGTGGCTGCAGAGCGGCCGACCGACTCGCCTGTGCGATTCCATCTCCTCCGCTCTAGCATCTGCCAACTCATGGGCCCTCCCCAAAACCAGGATGTCATCCAGCGATATTCCGGGTTGGCGCAATATGAGTTTGCGCAGCTCAGACGATTTGCACCCCAGTATCAGCTGCGCCCGGATCTCAAATGGCCAGTCAATTACCACGCGCAAGCTTGCAAGTTTCCACAGGCGCGCATAAACATGTCAACAGACTCTTCCTCTTTCTGCTTCACCTGGCGCAGTTTGAAATGCTCGAAGTCAGGGTTGACTTGCGGGTCAAAGTGACGATTTAGCGCCCTGACCGCCTTCTCGTAGTCATTACTGTCCCCTGTATCCGGGAGGTCCTGAAAAAGTTCATATAATTCTTCCCCTCCCATATTAAGCATGGTTGAGCGTTTCACTGCGTTGTCTTTCTCCCGTGTGGCGATAAAGTAATCTTCCAATTGCCCAATCCATTTGCGCCATCCATCGTGGTGCAGCCGTAACCGGATCCGCTAGCTGCCTAAATGGAGGCAGTACTTTCAACGACATGTGGTAGCTGTTATCTGCCGGCCCTGGGGCCTCGCCACCAGCCAGCACGGACATCACCCTTGGAACGCTTGGCCCTTGCCTGTCCGATTGACCAGCCTCTGTGCTCATGTGGGCTAGTTCTCCCGGTGCCTCTGCAGTGCCTGCCGTGCACTGTGTCCACAGATGGGGCTGGACCCCCTCAGTGCCTTACAGCCCACTCTCCTGCCTGGGGGTTGCAATAAGAATCACTGGCCTGCTTGTGGCCTTCTTCTGTCCCAGCCACACTCACTGTGGGTCTGGCTCCGCCCTCTTGCCACCCTCGCAGCTCTACACACGCGGGATAACTGCTTCCTCCCGTACTCCCGTTCTTGCACTGACTCCCAGTCCCTCGTGGGGACACCCGGCGGTCTCTGTGGCACCAGGGGCACCAGGGCGCTGTGCGTGCCTGTAGTGAAGGCCGCGCTCTTCAGGGAGGCCCGATCCCCCGGCAGTGTGCACCACGCGCTCCCGCCACTTCTCAGGGCATTCCTGCTCCGCAGCCTCCTCACTGCTGCTCCGCTCCTGCCTCCAGCACCCAGCAACACCGCCTCCTCGACCCGGCCGCGCGCTGCAACTGCGCGGCCCGTGGCTCACAGTCGTCGTGGGGCCCAGGGGACGCAAGCACGCGCCTTCAACACTGATATGTGTTGCGAGGGCATGCGCGGGATGCACACCTGCCTCGTCGCCAATGTGGTGGTAGGGAAATCAGGGGGACTCAGTGTGGGGGCACACAAAAGGATAGGGGTAATGGTCTGGGGCCTACACCTTGGGAAGTGCTTGCTTCCCTGTGTTGCTCCATCCACCCGAGTCTGCTGAGACCCCAGTCAAGCAGAGGATTGATGGCTGCTGGACTCCCCTGCTTCTCCTCTGTCTCCGCAGTGCCTGCTGCATGTTCCAGCTGCCACATTGCCTGGCAGCCATCAGCCGCTGCTGACCCATTCTGCCAGGGATTGCACAACTGCTCTGGGACAGCCTTTCAACGGAGAACCAGCCTCCTCTGCCATGAAGAGCAGGGGCCACGGCTACAGCTGGCTGTGGACTGAAGACGCAGAGTGTGATGGGGGGGCATGTATATGTGTGTATATATATATATATATATATATATATATATATATATGTAATATATTTGGGCAGGGGTGGGGAATCAGCAAAGAGAGTGACGTGGATGGGATGATAACAGTATTTTGTAAAAATGTGTGGCCTCGGAGATTGAATGATGCAGAGGGTGGTGGTGGTGGCGAGGGTGACAGGACACCAGCTACGTTTCTGTGTTAATATTGGGTAGGGGTTGGTAATACTAAGGATGGCAGGATCCGAGGTATGTTTTCTTTTTAATCTGGTTGGGAGAGAGATGGTATACCTAGAGGGGTGAGGTTGTTGGCAGTACGCTAGGTGTAACCGTGGACAGGGGCTCAGGCAGAGGAGCTATGCACGGTTCCTCCACGACTCTTCCACCACTTCACAACTAACAAGAGCAGGGGGATGAACTAGGGCAGCCTTACATAGCATAAACTGTGATTGAATTGGGATTCTCAGCGACATAGCCAGTCTGAGCTTTGATCTCCTTGTCTACTGTGTGTCACGCGCAAGCCCTTGGCCAAAAACATTCCCTTTAGTAGCTATCTATAATGTTACATATTATGTACCATGGGGACGGCTATATCTAGGTACATGAGAATAAAAATAGCATCAAGGTTTAGACCTGCTTGAGTTTCAAGTACATTCCAGGTGTCTGAGAGTCTATTTGGCCTTACAATAAGGAAGAAAACTGGCTCAGAAATATGGAAAAAGTTTGGTGTATTAGATTAACTGTGATCTCTAGCCGCTCTTCTATCAATCAGCTTGTCATGTAAGAGTGCCTTTCTGGTTTGTAAAATTCTCAAGGTAATGTATACCAAGTCCAGGTTATTTTACCAAAGTTTTGTTGTTGGACTTTTTGAGGTCAATGGTGAAGATTCCAGATTCAAATTTAATTGAGAATGTCTCAATGTACTTGAGCAGCAGACGATGCTGTGAAACATAGGATTTCCTTAAAGAATGCAGGTGGGAAGAGGTTAGCTGTGAGTCATTCATTTGACAAGAGGCAATAATATTAATTTAAAGTGAGACAGAAAAGAGAAAGCAGCCAGCGCGGGCGTGAACGGGGTCGTAGCGTAGACTCTGTGGTCTGTGGTGGACAGTTTTGCAGCCTGATCCATGTACAAATCCTTTGGTTTTCTTCTAAGTGGTCGGCCACGTAGTCGTTGTAGTGTTGTTGCTGTTATATCATTAAGGAGCAAGTTGCAATCTTTTTTCTATTCTAATTAGACACTGCCAAATTGCTGTTTTCTGTTGTTGACCACTTGGGGGAGACTATTGCATCAATAATTCTGTTATATTTTATGACACGAAAAAGGCAAATCCTGCAAAATGCGCATGTAATTTTATGCCAGAGGTACCCCAAGTTCGTTATTAACCGCCCAGGATAGGTTGTTTTCTTTAACAAAAATTCATCGAACTGGTTTTGTGAAATTAAAATAAGAGTATGCGTTCCATTCTCAATAGACCCCTCCCTTAATTCACACTTGTGAAAGCAACATTGGCCTTTTTACCTATTGGCCTTTCCAATGTTGTTTGTTGATGCTCTACTGCTGTGCTGCATTTCTAAAAAAAACATAAATAAGAAAAGCACAATGACACTTCCTTCCAATGGCATGCGGTATAATGTATGCTGTGTGCATTTTTTTTTTTTTAAGCTCGAAGGCACTAGTTTAAAACAAAAAAAGGGACCACAGTTGTGGGAGTGGAAGATAACGAAGGAGCGAAAGGGCAGAGCGAGCAGTGTGAGTAGGGGAAAATGATCACATGAGTGATAGAGAGAAGCTTAAGGAACAAACACACATGGAAAGAAGAACACAACATGGGGAAGAAGCACACAAGAGACCAAGGAGCTCATGAGGGTGAGAATAACAAGGAGTGTCAAAGAGTGTGGGGGATAAGTACACAAAATATAGAGTGTTGGGGGGGTCTCAATTTGGAGGACACCTGAAGCGAGCCTGAAACCGCATGCACTCTCTGGTTAATCGCTTCATGAAAGAACAAAGTCCCTAAAAGTGAGCTGTAAGATGTATAGAAGTCAGGCAATCTGATCGGAATAAGGAGCAAGCAAATGAGAGTGTGACTAAAGCCAACCAATGGTAAGACGTGTGGGATGTGAAGGTGTAGCACTATGGTGCCGATTCCGATCCTGGAAAACCCGGGTACGAACCGTCGGTCGGAGGGTTTTCTCCGTCCGACTCGTACCCGGTAAAAAAACATTACAAACATGGAAGTACGATTCGCACGGAAACACCATTTCCATACGAATCGTAAAAAACACCGACCGACGAAAATGTACATACAAATGTGATCCGGGAAAGCGCCGACGTGACGTCGGGACGCAGTCAGGCTCCGTTTCACGAACAAGGAAGTACGATTCGAACCGACACCAGCCCGGACGGCAATATTTTTACGGCACCCAAAAAGTGCCGAAAAAGCGAAGTATGGCGCGATGCGAGCGGAATTGGGGGCCCGGTACGCGCCGAACCCCCCCAGACCCCGTGTATGTACGAGTCGAACCCCCACCCGTGTATGTACACCCGTGTATGTACGAGTCGAACCCCCACCCGTGTATGTACACCCGTGTATGTACGAGTCGTACCCCCACCCGTTTATGGACACCCGTGTATGTACGAGTCGTACCCCCACCCGTGTATGGACACCCGTGTATGTACGAGTCGTACCCCCACCCGTGTATGTAGAGTCGTACCCCCACCCGTGTATGTACGAGTCGTGTAAAGAAGAAGATGGGAAAATGGAGGCAGATAATGGATCTGAGGTCATTGAACAAGTTCATCAAATCTCAATCCTACAGAATGTTATTACTCCAGGAAGTTCTGCTTCTAATGGATGCAGGGGACTATATGTCCTCTCTGGATATTCTGGACGAGTACTTTCATGTTCCCATTCATCCGAAACATTGTTGTTTTCTCAGGTACGAGGTGGCAGGGTGCCATTATCAATTCAGAGTGGGTTAAAGTCTGCTCCAAGAGTCTTCACCAAATGTTTGGCTCCAGTGACGGCTTCCCTAAGGCGAGACGGTCACCAGGCATTCCCTTAGCTGGACAACTGGTTAGTCAAGGATCCATCGCTCCAGACTGCCAGAAGGTCGACAGATGCCTGTGGTCAGCTATTTCACTCCCTGCGGCTCAGAATCAATCGGGAAAAATACTCTCTGGCTCCCTCCAGGTCGATAGTATTTCTGGGAGCAACTCTGGACACTACGCTCTTGAAGGCTTTTCCCACAAAAGAAAGGATATTACGACGGCAGAAGACGGTGCTGGGTCTGTCCGCAAAAAAGTTAGTTTCAGTAAGGCCATACAAGTCAATGTTCGGGATGATGTCATCCTGTATCCCACTGATTCCGCACTGTCATCCAAGGATGAGACCTCTCCAAGAGGAGCTCGATGCTCAATGGACTCAATCTCTAGCATCATTTGAGGACATCATTTCAATCACTCCGGTGATGGTTTCAGCAATGTCTTGGTGGACAGTCAGAGGTGATCTCTCTCAAGGTCTCTTTCCTCATGAAAAAGCCAAAGTTGGTTATGACATTGGACGCTTCCAAGGATGGGTGGGGTGCCAACCTGCAAGACTTTCAGATACACGGAAGGTGGTCGGCTCAGGAATCAGTGTCACATAAACCTCTTGGAACTGAAAGCGTTTTTTCTGGGCCTCCAAGCATTCCTGCCAAGAATCAGGAAGTCATCTATCCTGATTCGCACGGACAACACCACCACCATGTTCAAACTGCTGAAGCAAGGCAGGACAAGATCCCAGAACCTCTCAACCCTGGCTCAGCAGATCTCGGAATGGCTGATAGTCCATAGAATATCCATACAGGTTCAACATGTGCGAGGGGTCCAGAACGACTGGGTGATTCCTCCAGCAGAGACACGAAACAGTGTCACGAGTGGAAGTTAAACGACAAACAGCTGCAAAGGGTTTTTTGCTGGTGGGGGGGGCGGGGGTTTCCAAATTTCCAACCCTAGATCTGTTTGCTACGTCTCAACAAAAAATACAAATTCTACACCAGCAGATTTCCTCAGCCAGGTTCTCTAGGAAATGCCATCTACTTCTCTTGGGAAGAAACGTTTGCCTACGCATTCACTCTGTTTCCTCTTATTCCAAAGGTTCTGCAAAAGATTAAACTGGAGCCTTGCTGTGTCATTCAATCACATCATGGGGGTGACAGTCCTGGTTCATAGAGCTGTATCGCCTAGCAAGGTTTTCTCCAATTCTCTTCCAGCCAAATTGAAAGTTTCTGTACATGAACCAGGGTCAAGTGCTTCATCCTCAAATCCGTTCACTACACTTGTCGGCTTGGCTCCTCATCTCTCAGAATTCGGACAGCTAACGATTTCGGAGGAATGTCAAGCAATTCTACAGAAAGCCCGAGCTCCTTCTACGATCAAATGCTACTGTGGAAAAGATTCTGCATTTGGTGGACCACACATTCTTGCTATCCTCTCTCATCACCGCCTGAGGATGTTTTACCCTATCTCTTGCCAAGGCTGGTCTGGCACATGCATCCATAAAAGTGCATTTATCGGCAATCTCCAGATACAGCTTATGAAATCACTCTTTGAGCCAATTCACAAGTGCAACTTGAAGTACCTCTCCAGGAAAGTTGCCTTTTTATTGGCCAGAACTTCTGCTCGGCGCATTAGTGAAATTCAGGCCTTCAGTACAACAAAACCTTACCTGCAGTTCTTTCCAGATAAAGTGATCCTTCGTACCAATCCATCTTTTATTCCCCAGGTACCTTCTGCATTTCATCTAATTGAACCAGTGGTTTTGCCCTCCTTCTTTTCAGCTCCAACTTCGCAAGCTGAGAGGGCACACCATTCTCTGGACATTAAACGGTGATTAAAGTTCTACTTGCAAAGGACTAAGCCTTTCCCAAAATCTACTCAGTTACTCATCGCCTTCTCGGCCCCTAGGAAGGGTCAGGCATTGACCGGGGCATCTATCGCTCGCTGGGTCTCATCGACTATCCTCTTTTGCCATGAAAAGTATGGCTGCCCTCTGGTTTCCAAGGTTGCAGCACACTCAACACTCAAGATGACAGCTTCCTCTACCCTATTTGCAGAAGTGTCCTTGCCTGATATCTGCAGGGTGACGACATGGGCGAATGTCCATACCTTCACAAAGCATTACTACCTGGATGCTTGGCAGAAGGCGGATGTAGCAGTTGGTCAAGCTGCTCTGTGACGTCTATTCGCATAAGATATGATCTCCTGAGAATATGTTTCTCATAAGTAAGTGTAACATAATTGTGATAGGCATTAAATATGTTTTTCGAATATTTTTCTATTTACGCTTTAATATATATATATATATATATATATATATATATATATATATATATATATATATATATATATATACATTGTTGTGTGCTAATATTATATGCTCTTTATTAATATAATTCATATTTTGTTTTCTGGGTCGCATTGTGGGATGTTTCACCTTACCCGCCGCCTCTGACCCTTTGATACTGCTTGCTATTCTGATTCAAGCATGTGAATCTATAAAAGATTGAATGTTAAAGTTTCATACTGCTATTTTACTGTTACCGTGGGACTCCCACCATGACGACGGGGAAGATTCAAACACTTTAATCTATAAAAGATATCCATACTGGATAAACCACAGTGTACAGGTAAGTAATTTATTTTTACTCCTGTATCAGAAAGGTGCTTGTGACACATTAAATTTGAAAGCACTCTTGTTGCAGTGCATACTAAGGGCGATATGTAAACAATAATGTCTTAAGTGTTCACATACATATAGATACATATACCCCACTTAATAAACAGATAGCTTATAGCCGATAGTTCAGTTTCAGTCCACAATTAATTATAATTGCGACTGAGTGAACGAACCAAGGGGTTTAGAAAATGAAAAAGCTTAAATTTCAATGACATGTATATTTGTAGATATCGCACACTTTTCCTAAAATATTTGCTTGAGGATCATGACTCCTATAATTTTCTACTGAATGTGAGACGCTTGTCAGTAAGAAATATTGTCATATAAATTTGTGCCAGAAGCTTAGTTAAAATTCAATTGATTGCTTACCTACGCTAACAGAGTAAAAAATTCAATTGACAAGTGTGCACGCGTAATCATCTCAAGTGATGGCGGTATGCACATAGATTCAATCAGCTGCGTGTTTTCATAATGAGTTTGTAGAGATGGCAACAATGGCCAATAATCTGTTGCGCATCGGAACTATTTAGGCTCGCAAGAAAACATGGTCCTGATTATGTGAATAAAGAAAGTGTAGAGCAGTAATTGACAACAGCCATACTTATTAGAAGCAGGTGTATATTTACCTTTCTTTAGAAATGACAAAACACTAGAGCTATGCACCATAGCAGCCATATTGGATATGAGACTTTGAAATGTGGTGCCAAATGGCGGTCATCTTTCTATTTATGTAGCATGTAGTCTGATGTGGAGCACATAATAGAAACTCTGAAGACATCAACAAACTGTTTTTAACCTTGTCTAGTGATTTAAGGAAATAAAAAGGGGCTACTTGAGACCGTTTTAACATGTAGATCCCTAACCCCTCCAAGAAAATAGGTGGCACTTTAAGGGTGCCCTTAAAATCATTTTGAATAGCTGTGGTAGGCAGAAAATGTAGATTAAGAAACGCATGTTTTACATTGCTTCACGTTTTTAATATTTAGCAGTATATAGAATTAAGTATTTTTCTCTTTAAAGTAAAAGCAATGGCTGAACTGATTGGAACATCCAATGTTGAACCTGTGCAGATATGATTGGAATATCTGTGACGAGGACTCTATGAAGCATCCCACTGGAGTGAAAACACAGTGGGTGAGAATCCTTAAAAGAAACCAATCGGTTTCTAGGGAGGCGGTACTAGGTGGAGAGTCCCCCTTATTTTATTGTGGTTTAAAACCGCTCCTTCGTAGCAGGGGCGCATGATACAATTCCCTATAGCTAAAACAAGTACCAAGGATGGTCTTGCATACTGCTGACATTAGAGACCGAAACATCGAAGATGGTTTCACTTCTTTGCAAAAGAACATTTTGCATCCTACGTCCGTGAATTGCCTGTTTTACATGCTGGACTAATTTCTTGAAGTAGGTGACTTCTCATACATTAATCCATGTTTTCATCCCAGATTCCAAGGGCATTTCATGCAGATTAATGTATGCGCATTTTGCTGGTTATTTACCCCTTGTTTTATTTCTGTTCATACCCTATAAATACCTATTACTTATTCTGTACACCTGGTCTTTTACAATTTTTCATTCTTTGTCATTTTTTTGATTGACTGATGTATTCATTTTGAGTTGCTCCTGTTGATTGGGTCTAAGTGTCAATGCTTATGACCTACAAATGCATTTAAACAGATTTAACCTTCCCCTAAATGATCCGCTTGTTGGCCTTTTAAAAAAACATATGGTCGGGGCGTTGCACTATTTTCTTTAACCATGCATGCGAGTCCAAGCTATTGACAGGCAGCATCTTTTCTTGTACTGTATTCAAAAATGTATTTAAAAGGCTTGCAATGTAAGGTCAGGCCTTTACTGAGTGACATATCGTTAAATTAAATAATGCACTCTAAAAATAGTAGAAAGACTGAAGTCTTCCTACTATTATAGTTTCATCCAATTCCTGGATTAAACATGTGTTCAGACTAGTGCTACAAACATACATTTCTAGAATTCTATAAAAAAGAACACATATGCTTTGTCTCTAGATCTCAAAAGTCAAACTCTTAATGTTTATATGTTCTGGCTGAAGACTGCTGAAATGCCAGAAACCGGTCCTAGGAAACTTGTTTCTGGTCCAGGGAGGCCATGGCTTGGCAGTTCGGGCTGGACTGTTCCCACGAGGCACAGGGTCAGACTGATTTGCATATGGCCATGTCTGAACTGGGGTGGCAGAGTGGACTAAAGAACGGTGATGGATCAAACCCAGATCTGTTGACTGGGTGTGAGTGTTTGATTGGTTCTGATGCTCCGTCCATCACCACCCCCTTTTGTACCGTAAATGCATTTGTAGGTCATAAACATTGACACTAAGTAGAGATTTTGACAGCATTTAGGATACTGAACTCATTCAAGACCTGGTCTGAACAGGACATGCATACATTGGAGTTGATTTTCATTAAAGGGGACACAAATGAAGTCAATATTGCGCCCTCCCTGTTCAGTGGGCTCCCTAACATCCTGGGTAATCCAGAGAGCTGAAATAAGCTAAGAAAAGCCTGTTTCCAGTTAGAGGAAGGGTCATCATTAACCAAATGAATTGAGACCACAGTTCATGGTTCTCGGGTCAGGTCAGGAGGGGCATCTAGAAAGCACCCCTCATAGGGCGAATGACTAATGTCCTGCCACCGGTCACCCTGCTCAGAGAAATTAGCATTACTTTTAGTGCAAGGTTCAAACCTTTTTGCCTGTTGCCTTTCAGGAGAGATACCTTAGAGACCTTTACTGTTCAGAGGTTCGAGTCCTTCTCAAATGGGTATTCTCTCTATCCATTCGGGACATGGGTGGATATTGTGTGTCCACTAAGAATTAATAATAATGAGGGAGTATGGAGTAAGGTGGTGTGTTAGCTTTACTGCATGGGCACAGGAACCCTTAAAGGGATTCTTTGTGTGGAGAGCTACACAAAATGGAGGGCGGAGGTGTGGCTGCCTCGGTCCCTGGGCATCCCAGCAGGCCTTGGAAGATTTCGGAAAATGTGGTGAGACCTGTCATTTCACTGGCCCCCACTGATCAATGTGGTACATTCCCTCGTCTGGTCTAAAATCAGATATGATGAGGCTGTGTAAGAGATTCAAAAACTTGGGACATCTACCTTATTAACTACCAGCCTAGAGCAGCGCTCTTCAGTGTGTCTTAATTGCCTACTGTCTTTAAACACAATAGACCTGTGATTAAATATTCTCATATCGCCAGACCCAATGGTTTTCAGTTGACCTGAAGGCTGAGAAATGGCAAGTTCAGCAGGCAGAAAAGAAGTGGCAACTTCCTGAGGCTTTCCTGGCATAGACACTACAGCTTAGGTATTGCAAGAACTGCCCTAATCAAGCTAACCCCTCCTATTATGAGAAACCCATTGACGCTTCTAGTTAAAACTGTGCCATACTGGGGGCTGTTAGAGTGCAGGCTTCCCAAGAGCTGTGACAGACATACCTCTTTGCTTACTGCCAAGACATGCCTTTTATAGGATAGCAGATATGCAAAGCAGAGTACTTTGCGACTCACATAAATGGCCCTATATCAAAAAGTACTGAATAGTACCTTTGACTGTTTGACAATACCTCAACATAAGATCGAAATTCAGAGCCTTATTCTTCCGATTTCAAAAATAGGCCCCATTTGAGACACTCTTGCGATGCCTGCCTTGAACAAATCTGTTTTTTAATGCCTTCCCAAAGGTGGGGGGGGTGGTGTGTGTGTGTGTGTGTGTGTGTGTGTGTGTGTGTGTGTGTGTGTGTGTGTGTGTGTGTGTGTGTGTTCGTGTGTGTTCGTGTGTGTTCGTGCGTGTTCATGCGTGTTCATGCGTGTTCATGCGTGTTCGTGTGTGTGTGTGTTCGGAATTTCACAAATAGCTACTTTCAAAACCAAATGGGAGGGCAGCTGCTCCTGAGCAAGCCAGTGCCATTGAGCCAGAAAGACCCTTTATCTTAATTCCTAGAGTATAAACTTCTTTGTCACTCCAGGAAAGTGTACAGCACTTTGGAAGATGTTTTAAAGCCACCGTAAACAACATGCAATTCTTCCTAGTGAAAACAATTATCACATTAAGGCTTAAAGTTTGTGGGTGTTGGTATTGACAACAGCCAATTGCATTAGTAAATGTTCTTGTCTTAAACTCCACAAATACAAAGATAACATATAGTTTTATAGAACCTGGTCCCAATTCTGGAGATGAGAAAAAAGCCCATATGGTATTGTCTACACAAAATGCCCTGCTGTTTACGCATGTATCGTATAGCTTGATTGCCAAGTTTGAGCATTCAGTTATTTCCATGGCTTGTAGCCTGGCTCGAGTCTCTTCTTGAAAATATGTACTATACTTTCCTAATGGTTGCCACCAAGAGGTAGTTGGGTAGATAAAAAGAGAGCACCCACACATTAGGATTATAGGTTCTCGTTATCAACAGCTATCCTCCATCTACAACTCCGCTATTCACTTGGGAACAACCAGCAGCATGGTTTATGACTGGAGCTGCGATGTAGGATATTCCTTGGAGGAAGCAGAACTAGTTGTGCGGGAGGAATGTCGTTCTCACTGTACAAACATTACACTTTTTGCTATTACACAGTGAAAGAATCAAATATTAGTAAGACATGTTTGTACTATATTTTTTTCATTTTTTAAATGCAAGGTTTGATAAAGACCATTTAAGAACTCTGGTTTTCACAAGCCCATTCTCCAGCATAGTGGTATCTAAATGGTGATCTTACTTCTGATACTCGAGTCTGATGCATATTGGAGGTGTATAAAATGCATTGGCTACAATTCTAGTCACATTTGAAAAGTAATTTTTCAGTTAAGGTATTTTATTTGTCAAGCCAAGAATTGTGATCATGTTCTCTACATGTGAGCAATAAAAGCATCCTTGTGCTAGGATTGCTGATAACCGGGTACAGTTGATAAAGATATGTCTTTCAGTGATCATTTAGAAATAACACTAGACTATGGCATTGATTTGATCTTCTATATCTCTTTCAGGGTCGCATTCCTACATATCTCTACTAGTTGGTGCTTTTTTCTTGGTTCTAACGCCAATATGGGTTGTTATAGCTTCTAAGCATCCCGCCACTAAGATTGTTCTCCATTCAGGATGGGAGCCGGTCATAACTGCAATGCTGATAAGCAGGTAAGTTTGCTTGAAAATGCGATTGTCTGTGATCTGTTGTAGTCGCATAACTTCAAACAGTTGTAGCTGAAATATAATTGTGTTGTTTTATAATTTTCACGGATGTTTTCCTTTTGTAGACGGCTCCAAAACGTATATGCCTGTCAAAATTGTAGCATCAAATAGTTTTCGTGGTTAATGTAATTTTAAGGTCATACCGTGTGTGAGCATTGAAAATCCCTTAGCCTCACCATATATGCAACAATCCTATAATTTTGTAATTATTTTGTGGTAGGAAGAACTGCAGTCCCTCAGCTAAGCTCTTGCGTCCTAATGGGCAGAATTTAACAGCCATAGATGTTGCAACCAGTGATGGACTCCATTTGTCCGGTTGCAAAGTAAAACTGAATCCAGAAGCAATCGGCAAAAAGTCCCAGATCCAACTCAAATACTTGACTTTTCTGGCCCTTTGGGTTAATCATAAGATCACTTTGGAGTGTACAGCACTCCAATTGGGGTATCTACGTACTTTCAACAGGGAGCAACCTCTTCCCTGTGCGCAAATACAGTAAATATACAGCCGTCTCACTATTGACTTTTAGAATTTCCATAAATTGAAATATAAATTAGCTATGTTAAAGCTCCTGCAGAGAACACATAATTGGTATAAAATCCTCATCCAACCTTGTTAAGTATAACCAAAAATGATTACATCAACTTCTTAATCTAGCTAGTGCCCTAGGAGATAATGACGGGTCATCGATATTTAAAACTCTGTTCCAATTGAAGATCTTATAATAGTTCAGCGCAATTAATGGTTTTGCATAGCGCTTTATAGACACAAGTTAATAACTAAAAATGGTCCTCGTAGTGTCTAGCATCTGTAGACTTTGTCTTTGTGCTGATGGTTCCTACCTACATATGCAATATCAATGCAATGTGTATATATATATATATATATATATATATATATATATATATATATATATATATGGTGTTTCTATAGACCCATCCTAGCCAAAAGGCAGGATTAAAGGTACACCCTTCTGAGATGAAGTAGGCAAGGAGATTACATAGTAAGATTAAAATCAATATTGTGTGGACATGTTTACACATCTTAGACGAAGATTAAAAATTTCTCAGAAAAATGTATGACATTTTTCTCTTTGACCTACTAAAAGCTGCTGCTTTAAAACCCATTCTTTATTACAGGGTATTCGCACCCTTCCTGGTGGGCATGGATGAATTACACAAGTAAAAGCCATAAACTTACTTGAGAAATATGGCTTTATCCTTATAATTGAATGCTTAGTACAGATACCAATTAATTTCAGAATCACATGACAGTAGCTGGGTATTCAAGTACCACTTTTATAACCCATATTCTTTGCTATTGCATGTTTTAGAGATAGAATATTGAAAATCATTTGTAAAACTTGCATGAGCACAAGTAGTCTCTATTCCTTAAAGATGTGGCACTCAATTGCATGCTTGCTTTGGATTTCCTATGCTACGAAGGTTTTACAGTGTATCCTCTTCCAGTCAGTGTCTTTGTAGTTTGAATTGAGCTCAGGGGGAACGCTATAAGGTTTACTGCTTGTTCCTGTTATATTGTTTTTTCCATCATTTAAAATAAATAAAACGACCTCAGTACCTTCAAGTGGACCCCCCCCGCCCGAAGTCAGAAAGACAGTCACCCATGCACTCATAACCAGCAGACGGACTACGGATACGCCCTCTAAGCTGGAATAAACAAATCCCAGATACACACACTCCAGACCACTGCAGCCAGACTCGTCCTCGGCACCCCACGACATGAGCACATGACCCAACACCTGCGAGACATCCACTGGCTCCCCATCGAGAAGAAAGTAACTTTCAAGCTATGCACCCACTCCTACAAATATCTCCACAACACCAGACCCAAATACCTCAACGAAAGAAGTTCTTTCCACGCACCCAAAAGAAACCTCCGCTCCACCGACCTCGCCCTAGCAGAGACCCCGCGCATCCTCAGAACCAGAGCAGGTGGAAGAGCCTTCTCCTACGTTGTAGCCAAAGCCTGGAATGAGCTCCCAGTTAACATCAGACGCTCCCCTACCTTGCACATCTTCAGGAAGAGCCTCAAGACCTGGCTTTTCAGAGCTGACCCAGAGCTGCCCCCACCCCCCCAGCACATTGAGACCCTCACGGGTGAGTAGCGCACTTTAAAGCCCCTGATTGATTCATTGAAATGATTGAAAAGAAAACTGAAAATTCTCGTTTTCTTCTATAGTGAGCCCATTTAATAGTGATTGTGGCTTCTTTTTTCTATTTTTTTAAATTTAGTTTTTATCATTTCTGTCTGTATGTATCCATATTCCTTTTTTGGCCATCATATTGGTATTTATCCATATTTATTTAGTGTTTTGAAAATTAATGGAGTCATAAAATGGCATAATTCCATATTTATTAACCTATAAATATGCACTCAAACTTTGATGCCTGTCGCGTTCTGGCAAATTAAACAGACACATATTACAAAACACTACAACCACAGATAAATATTAGCATTTTGTACAAATCGTTGTTAATATATTCTTGTATTTAAAGAAATATCCTGCTTTTTAACTCCCCCCCCCTCTACCTGCTCAGCGGTTGGCCTGGAATTCGTAAAGGACAGCATGCTGAGTCTCTCACAAAGGACAATTTTTAGCATTTTTCTGCTTTAAAAAATGTATGCGGACAGTAAACAGATTGTTTTCTGTCTGTATTTATCTGTAAAAACTGAAAACTTGGAGCCTTAATTATAATTATTGGGGTTTATTTTGAGCTTTAAATCTAAATACCAGAATCATGGGGGAAGCACAAATGAATAGCTGAATGTGCACCACATTCTAATGTTACCACTGCTGCAACACT
Organism: Triturus cristatus; assembly: GCF_964204655.1. NCBI lineage: Eukaryota > Metazoa > Chordata > Amphibia > Caudata > Salamandridae > Triturus > Triturus cristatus. The sequence goes on along the minus strand of NC_140585.1, from coordinate 747,571,551 downwards.
ACATGTGCGACAGTTGCAAAATGTTGCCAGGTCAGCTTCCATGCTAGGCACAGTGGTGCAGACAGGGTAGGAAGGGAAGCAACTCACATATCCATGGATGACACTACTTGGACATCCTCATGTTACTTCAGTCTATGTTCAGGAAGCAAAGTTGTAAGAAAGTTGGTTGTTAATTGAGGAAGGTAAGTACCCACCTTCAGTAATAATCAAAATCCCTTGCCAAGGTGAACCACTAGAATCACTTATTAAATCTGACCTCACTATCTATGACACAGAGCAGACCGGCTTAACTTAGAGGCAATGTGTGAATATTTATGCTGAATCAAAACAGCAATAAAGTCAAAATGCAAAACAATATAAATTCCAAATTAAATTAGAAAAATTGAGTACAGTGTAATAAACAGAATGACCCTAAAGTGACAAACATCCAGTTAGGGGAACTGGAGCTAAGAATTTTTAAAGTTTCAATAAAAAATAATGGCAAGAAGCACATGTGCCAATGGTCGTGGTAGAGCAGGATCTAGACGCAATTTGATGCTGACTATGTTGGAGAACGGGTCAAATACACTAACCAGATTCGCCCTGGTCAAAGATTTCACCTTCTGGCTTAGTCCTTTAAATGCCAATCCACCACAAGTGTACACTTCCGAAGCCACTCAGGACCTCAGGAGTCGCACTTAGAGGCTCACTGGGTGCCAGGCAGAGTCCTGTTGAGGTCCACTTGCAACTGGCCAGCTGCAGGGAAGGCCTCTTGTAACCTTTTGGATCAATGTAGCTTGAACATGGGATCAGCCTCACAATCCTTGGAGTTCATTTATTTGTCCTGGGTCCAAGAGAGATCAGGTCCAGTCATCCAGGTCTCTTCTCAGGTTGCAGACAGCAGGTTCTGTCCTCTTCTGATCTTCCTCCGGTCCAGGAGTGTTCTGAAGTGGGTGCCTATATATGCCACTTTATGGCTAGTAAAAGCTAGTGGGTTGAAATGACCCCTGGGTGTGCTCTAACCAATGGGGTAACCCTACCTACTTTGGGCATTTTCAAGATGGCAACTGTCTTCGGCTTTACTAAACCTGGGCTCTCGGGGCATAAGTGGGGAGTGTACTATGCACTATGGTAATTCTTAATGTCCTTCCACATCTTAAAAACAAAAACCTTGCACTCTTCCCCCCCTACAAATCCCAGAGACAGACATCTTGTAGAACAAAGCAGGTTTAAAGGGCTCAGCAACTAGGCAATAGATGTACATATTGTTTTGGGTTCCAGCTTTCTCCTTTTATAGGCCAGCCAAATGAGTAGTATGTAAAACCCCTGCAGACCTGTCAAGCAGGTCCTAACCTTCCAGCAGGACTTGCCACTGTGATGTCAACAAGAGGCCCAGTGGGACTGGGGAGGGTCTGGCTGGGGGAACTAAAGAAGGCAACAGGTTTGGGTGTTACGTGCATCTGCTTGTGACATGGTAGGACTCTTTAAAGTTAAATACTGGCTTACAGTGGGAGAGCAAAATGCAGATTAGATTCCAGTAACTTCAGACAGGTAAAAGGTAACCTTCTAAAACTACCTTTCCTTAACATTTATACAAAATATGATTTAACAATCAAATTATATATTTTTTTGCTAGCTGCTTATAACCTGAAATAAGGATTATTAGCTGTAATAGTGTAACCCAGTGTTTTCTTACAGAGCAGCCAGCTCTCCAGCGTTGGAGTGTTTTTTTTACTGTAGGGACATGTGAAACAGTGCACTTTAACATGCCCTACTTTTATATATCATGTACCCTTCCTTATGGGCGGTAAGGCCTACATATGAGTTATGTTATGTTATCCTCTATTTATAGCGTGCACGGCTACTCGGAAGTGTCCCGGCGCGGTAGTCAAAATGTGGAGGCGAAGATGGACAGGCCAGACTGGAGGGTTACTTAAATAACGGAGTTTTCAAGTGTTTTTTAAATAGCCTGAGGTCGACGGTGTTCCGAAGCTCAAAGGGCAGGGCATTCCAAGCCATGGCTGCTCTAACAGAGAGGGAGCTGCGTCCCATTCTAGCCAGGGGATACATGGGAACAAGAGCAAGGCATTGACCAGTAGAACATATGTGACATTTTAATATTTAAATGGAAGGTTTTTATCTGTCAAAAAGAATTAATTTTGACTGGCTGAATTTGGCCGCTTCAAACTGTACAGCCAGGCTACATTGGTAGGCCTGGTGGCAGGCTTGCTGAGTTAATCGAGTGGGTGGCACAGTGGGCAGCCGCGGTCGGTAGTAGGAGTTCCTGCAGGGTGGTGACGTGGGGAGGGGGAGGGGCAGGGTGGGGGGTAGTAAACTATGGATTACGGAGGTTTACAGGTAAGTAAACATATAAATTAATAAAACTAATTTCGTTGCGTGCACTGCATCGCATTTGGGGATGCAGTGCACGCAACGAAATTCGTTTTATTAATTTATATGTTTACTTACCTGTAAACCTCCGTAATCCATAGTTTACTACCCCCCACCCTGCCCCTCCCCCTCCCCACGTCACCGCCCTGCAGGAACTCCTACTACCGACCGCGGCTGACAGTGGGTGCCGCTGCACACTAGTGACATTTAACTTACAGACCCTCCGTACACTCTGTCCCATATACTAGGTACTTCTATATAAGTTAAATATGCCAATCAGGTTTATACCACTGCTAAATTGGAGGAAGTACAATCACTTTACCACTGGTTAGGAGAAGTAAATTGTGCAGAGTTCTATGGCCAACAAAAATAGGGTTCTGCAAAAGGCAAAGAATCCAGGTGACCCTGCTGAAAGGGCACATTTCTGACAAGTGGTAAGCTTGGCATTTTCCTCAGCCATCATGTTGAAAGGACAAGGGAAGATTAGGTCAGGGAGAGTTTTTATAGGGTTACAAGTCAAGAATTGGCAGGCTCACTTTCAGGTGGCAGCTAAGGGCATGGCTGAAGAAGAAATAGCATATGGCTTAACAGCACAGCCCTCAAGAGGAAGGAGCAGGTTTCCTGAAGCAGTATTTAAACCACCCAGTGGGTCATACCTGGAAATACAGGATGGTGGGAGGATAGATGCTTTCCTCCATGGAAAGTTTGGGATGATGGTGGTTGGCATGATTGAGATCTGAGGGGTCGGGAGATGCAGAATGGTAGGAGGATAAATGCCTCATGCTGTTACCTTCTTTCTATGGTACCCATTCCTGTCAGGAAAAGATGGATCCACCCAGAAAAGCCAATGAAGCCTCCACAAGTAAACCTTATTGGGAACTAGGTTTACACAGATGTGGACTTTGTATTGGCACTCATTAGTTGAGGGAAATACCTCTGTGAGCGAGTGGAAGAAATCACTTAAGAGAATATGAAGAAATATCCTATCACCAGTCCCAAGAACAGAAAGAAATAGTTCCTGGGACTTAAGCACATGAAATATATGTGATGAGACTGTTTAGGGCAGTAAAGAAGTTCTTGAAGCAAGAAAACGGTATTTGACGTGTTCTTGAACACCAGCCTATTACAAGTACTCGTACATCTTTTCATGCTGTGTTAAATTGTGATTGGTTAGGTCTTTAGGGGCCACAGCAATTAGTCCTACTTGCCATTGATGGTATAAAACCGATCCCCTCCAGGTCCTGTGTACTTAGGATCAAGAAGTGACAGAAATAGACCTTGATGCCGTTGGTCACCCTATTAAACGGTAAGTATTTTTCCCTGTTTCAAAGTACCATGAAGCTCAAAACACTTGCCTGCACAATATCTGCTCAGAGGACTGGCCACCTTCTTCATAAACGGGAAAATGTTTTTTTAAAAGCATGGTTATGTTTATAAAGTCCCACCTCTGGGTTCAGTAGTTATTCGACCCCTGTGTGTGGCTGCTGCGTTCTGCTCTATAAATACTAGTTCCAGTCCACTATTGTTAGTTGTTCTTGCAGCATGCCAAACTTCATTTATTCAAGCCTTATTATTGAAGAGAGGAGGTGTCGTTGGTTGGTACAGGATCTCTCAAACACTGATAGCCAATAAGGAATATGTGGGGATGAACCCTTTTTCAGTGGTGATGATCAATTCACAGCCATTGACAGTGGTGTATATAAGCTTTAAAACAGATCTCATAGTTTCAAGTGTTGCCAATAACGTATTAACTTGGGGCCTGATTACAATCTTGGTGGACAGGGTTACTCCTTCACAAACGTGACGGATATCCTGTCCGCTGTATTACAGTTCTATTATATCCTATGGAACTGGAATTACGGCGGAGGGGATATCCGTCACATTTGTGACGGAGTATGCCATTCACCAAAATTATAATCCAGCCCATAGTCTGCTAATAGGTATACCTGACATCCTCTTTTTCACCGTGGGATTTCCTCTGAATTCATAAAAGGTAGAATAGCTCAGCTCATATGTGAAATTCCAAAACACATTTCAACAAATACAGGATTTGTAACAGAAATACCACTTCAGGTAAACATGACCCATTAGTCAACATTTACTGTTTGTGACATTGAAAGCAAATAGTACTTTTGGCTGAAAATCACATCTGCAAATTACCCTAGCAGGAAAAATATAAATAGGAAATTTAGCAGACTGGACTCGCCCATTAGGCCCAGCCAGGAGACAGATATAGAATAGGTTATAACTGAAAGTCCACTTTTGAAACTATGTTCATGAAACACGGCAGGAGGGTTGGGTTCTTTAACTTCAGAGTGAATACCCATGTCCAAGATTAGGATTACAAGTACAAATGGGATTTTTTCTGATGTTCATAAATTGTAGAATAGCATTGTTTTATCTTGGTCTTCAAAAATAATATTTGATGTAAAACAGGTAAACTAGAGTAGCAAACAAATCCAGCTTTAACCCACAGTTAGGACCACAGAGTGAACCACTATACAAATAAATTACAAATTAGAATCTAACTCACCAAATTGTCTGTCCTATAGTCTGTGCCCCAACAGTAGAGCTTGCAAAAACAATTGATGGACAGAATGCAGAACAATGTATAAGTACAGAGATCTAGGCCTAAATCCATTGTTTTTTTGCTCCCCATGCCATTTCAGTTTGAACCCAGCCATATGCAAATCAGTTTTTTTGTTCTCGTTTTTTTTCTTTTTATGCCCTCATACGCCATTATAAGTATCCAGAGCTACTTTATTTAAACTCTGCGGGGCCCCCAGTTCATTGGCACCGGCAAGAGAGCTCAGATCCTTTTTTTTTTTTTTTGTTTTTTTTTGTTTTGGGAAAACCTTTATTATGCAAAATGGCATCGTTACAAATATGGGCCTACAACCACCAGGGCCGGCTGCTAGTATATGCATATCAATTGCTGGATGTCACGAAGCAGCGACTGATCCCCAGAGGCAAAGCAGGGTTACAGGAGATATTCTAAGCAACTCAGAAGCTAGGCAGGATACAGATATATTTAATTTTTGAAAAAGAAAAAAAGGAACAAACAAAGAAACAAGAAAACAACACTCAAGGCGAGAAACAGTCTAGATGGTGTCGAGCTCCGACGGGGGGATCCCACCATACCAGGTAGAAAATCAGGAGGACAATAAAGATGATCAGGGGGCGGGGGGAAGGCAGCGGGGAAGTCAGGACAATCAGTCAAAAGAGTACAGTATTCCAGGAACCTCAGGATCAGGGGGACAGAGAAGTGTCCGGAGTATCTACAATAGGGGGCGTACATATGTGTTCGAGGCATGTGGGCTGCTGAATTCATATCTGTGCATAGATCGCCGCCTAGTGTTGGGTCCGGATGTTTGCACGTTGTTGTCCTGGAAGAGTCTTCGAAGTATCCTGAGATAGGTGACTCCTCCCCTGGACCACAGTGCGCATGGGCATCCTCTCCATCCTCAGATTGTATTTTTCCACCATTGGGTTCGGATGTGCTTATCTTAGCTCAAGTTAGGAAAATTTAGTTTAAGGCCAAAAGGCCTTTAGTTTTTGTCGGTACTGTTCCCGCTCGGTATCGACAGCTTTCTTGCTTAGTTTAGCAAACTTCTTAAAGTTTTTCGGATCCGTTTAATCCGACCATCGACCTTACATCGACGATGGAATCGAGGACCCCATTCAAACGGTGTCCTGTTTGCCACGCCAAATATCCACATATCGACGTCCAACCGGTGTGCAACAAATGCCTCTCGCCGGATCACGACGAATCCTTTTGGGGCCGAAGAAGATAGCTCTGGTGAAGAGCAGGGCCTACCCGTCGAAACGGAGGCTATCAAAGTGCGTCATTCTACGGCTCCGGTCGAGGGATCGCCTCCGGGCCTTACCCGAGATCAATCCCGCAGTTCTTCGGCCCCGCCTTCGGGCCCGGCCTCGAACATCCAGCAAGAGCCATTATTACCGAAAAAGACTGGTTTCCCTTCAACGAAACCGAAACCAATCGTCGCACCGGTTCCACAGAAACCGAAAGTGAAACTAGCAGTGGTCGGCTCGAAGCCCTCGAAGACCTCCACTCCTTCGACGCCAGCCCAGACCATCGGCTCCGAACGCACTAAAAGGGATTTCGGCGCCGAACTCGCTGCAGCGGATATCGGTACCGACCCGAAAAAGAAGGCCATCGGTACCACAAAAGCGCCTCAGCCCCCGGCACCGAAGCAATCGGCCCCGACCACCAAAGTTAAAATGGCCGCTCCATCGGAGTCCACTTCGAAGGCAGCGACTAGGGTCAAGTCATCGACTCCGTCGACCGCTACTACCTCTCCTCGAATCGATGACCCTGTGGCTCCGAAGCAGTCCACGCCTACCTCTGCAGAACCACTCGGCACCAAAGAACCTTCGGCGTTCTCGGTGCGACAAGTTGCGGCGTCATTGCAACGCATCAGAGAACAGGCAGCCCTCCAGTCCACGTCGGGCCCGACCCGAAAAAGGCCCAAGGGCACCTTCGGCACCAACCAACATCACTTTTGGTTTGCCGCCGTCCACGGCGCCAAAGATGTTCGAGATCCGAACACGTGTCCGCCAGACAAGGTCCCCATCTACTGGACACTCTCCTACTGAGCCTTCACCGTCCCAATTCATCGACGCCGACACCGGCAGACTCATGCTCCGAAAACGGAAGGTCACACCAGAGCAGGCCTTGGACTCTTACAGAATCCCTCTAAAGCAGAAACTGCCAGCAGAATCGGAACCGGTTCTATACGAACGCCTGCATACCTCCTATCCGGATCCCCAGTCCTTTTCTCCGACGCCCTCCGACGCCCTCCGACACGGACGCAATGGAGGATTACATGGGTGATGATACCACCTACCCTAGGGATATAGATCCTGAGGAGCAGCAGGACCCAGATCAAGCTTGGGATGACCCTGCAGACCCGGGTGCCACAACAGATACTCAGGACACGCAGCTTTACGGCGCAAAAACATCTCCCACGGAGGACACTGCTGCCTTCAATGCCCTCATAGAACGTGCTGCAGCCAATCATGGAGTGCAACTCCACTCTGACACGGTTGAGGACGACTTCTTGGTGGACACTTTCGCCTCCTCTGAGAGGACTGTCAAGACTCTGCCCATGTTGAAAGGTGTTCTCAAGCCAGCAAAGGACATTTTCAAGGAAACGACCAGGGCACGGGTGCTGAACCCCAGGATTGAAAAAAAATACAAACCTGCGCCCGGGGACCCTATGTACATTAGAGTTCAGTTACCTCTGGACTTCATGGTGGTTGCTAACGCTCGCAAACGAGCGCACTCGCAAACAACTGGTGATGCTCCTCCCCCAGACAAAGAATCCAAGGTGCTGGAGACCTCAGGCAAGAGGATTGCAGCTCAAGCAGCAAACATCTGGCGCATTGCCAATACACAGGCCCTCCTGGCTCGCTACGATCGTTCACACTACGACACGCTAGAGTCACTACTCCAACATCTGCCAGACGAGTACAAAGAGGCAGCGGAGCTCCTCATCAGAGAGGGACAACTTCTTACAAACGCATCCATTAAGTGCGCACTAGATGCTGCCGACACAGCTGCGAGGGCGATAAACACCAGCGTCATGTTACGCCGACACGCTTGGTTAAGAATCTCCGGATTCAAACCTGAGATTCAAAACAACATCCTAAATCAGCCTGTCAACCCCGACTTCTTAGTCGGACCAGAAGTTGACACCACCTTAGAAAAGATAAAAAAGGACACTGACACTGCAAAGTCAATGGGGGCTCTGCAAACGCAGACATTTCGTAGTGGCTCCTTTCGTCGCCCCGGGAATAGGGGAGCAGCTAGAGGACAGGGGTCACAGCAGACCTACAAAAAAGGGGCCACACAGAGTACCTACGATAAAAACAACAGAGGTGGATATCGTGGCTCCAGCACCAAGGGCAGAGGACGCTGTTACGGCAACACCAGGTCCTCACCCAAGAACAAACAGTGACGCCCTCTCCCTTCCCCCCCGACCACATAACACCTGTCGGGGGGAGACTCCAGCGGTTCCTGTCCACGTGAAATACCATCGCCACGGACAGGTGGGTCAGGGATATTATCCAGCACGGTTACTGTCTCGAATTAACCTCCACTCCACCCACAATACCGCCAAAGCACCGTCCTATGTCTGCAGAGCACTTAGCATTATTGCAGCAGGAAGTGCTAAGTATGCTGCAAAAAGGTGCAATAGAGGTCGTGCCCTTCAACCAGCAGGGGACAGGGGTGTACTCTCTGTACTTCCTAATCCCAAAAAAGGACGAGTCGCTCAGACCTATACTAGACCTAAGACCCCTCAACCACTACATTCTCTCAGAGCATTTCCATATGCTCACCCTACAGCAGGTTCTCCCGCTGCTCAGCCAGGGAGACTTCCTAGCCACACTAGACCTCAAAGATGCGTACTTCCACATACCCATACACCCGTCACAAAGGAAATATCTCAGGTTCACTATTCAGGGGCAGCACTACCAATTTAAAGTCCTCCCCTTCGGTGTGACAACAGCACCCAGAGTTTTCACCAAGTGCCTAGCTACAGTGGCTGCACATCTACGGAGACAACACATTCACGTCTACCCTTACCTGGACGACTGGCTTGTTCAGGCAAAGTCAGCCCAGCAATGTGCCAGCCACATGTCCCTCACCATTCACCTTCTTCACAGTCTGGGATTCTCACTAAATTACCCAAAATCACATCTCCAACCCGCACACGTACAACAGTACCTGGGTGCGACCATAGACACTCTGGCAGCCACAGCTCAGCCAAATTTAGTGAGGATCAACAGCATGCAAATGCTGATATCAAAGTTCAAACCTGAACACTCCCTTCCTGCGCGAGTGTTCATGCAATTGATAGGCATGATGGCCTCTTGTATTTTCATAGTCCCACACGCGAGACTACATATGCGCCCGCTTCAGGAGTGCTTGGCACGTCAATGGAATCGGGCTCACGGGCAATTAAAAGACCTAGTGTTGGTGAGCGGTCGGGCATACAACTCTCTGCATTGGTGGAATCCACAAAACCTTTGCAAGGGCCGACCGTTCCAAGAGCCTGTTCCACAAATAATACTGACGGCGGACGCGTCTCTCCAGGGATGGGGAGCTCATGTACTCAATTACACAGTGCAGGGACTATGGACAATACAACAAAAGAAGATGCACATCAACCTTCTGGAACTGATGGCAATCTTCCTGGCAATGAAATCATTCAAAGTGCACTTGTGCAACAAAGTCGTGTTGATCCGGACGGACAACATGACTGCCATGTACTACATACAGAAGCAGGGAGGAACACACTCTCCACAGTTGTCTCATCTGGCTCAGAGCATGTGGAAGTGGGCCATTCAGAGGAACATATTCCTCATGGCGGAACACCTCCCCGGCAAGGACAACCAGATGGCGGATCTGCTCAGCAGACACAGCCACCAGATGCACGAGTGGGAGCTACACCCGTCAGTACTCCAACCGTACTTCCAACAGTGGGGTCATCCAGAGATAGACCTATTCGCCACAAACGAAAACGCAAAATGCCAAAGCTTTGCCGCCAGGTTCCCACATCCACAGTCGCAGGGCAATGCGATATGGATGAACTGGTCCGGCAGATTTGCGTACACTTTTCCCCCAGCGCCATTAATACCGCTGGTGGCACGCAAACTGCGACAGCACTCACTGACACTCATCCTAGTTGCTCCCACATGGGCGCGCCAGCCATGGTACACCACCTTTCTAGAACTTTCCGTGGTGCCGCATCAAAGGCTGCGGATCAAACCTGCACTCTTAACGCAGAACCATGGCGAAATTCAGCACCCAGATCCGCAACAGCTGAACCTGGCAATCTGGCTCCTGAAGTCTTAGAGTTTGGCTACCTAAACCTGCCACCTGACTGTATGGAAATCATTAAGGAGGCCAGGAGACCCAGTACCAGAGCTTGCTATGCAGCTAAATGGAAGAGGTTTGTCATTTATTGCAACAACAATGACATTAACCCGCTAGACACATCCATTCAAAACATAATCTGTTACCTCTTACACCTATACCAATGCAATCTGGCATACACCTCAATACGTATCCATTTGACCGCTATAGCAGCCTATCTCCAGAACAGGCAGCACCTCTCTTTATTCAGAGTGCCTGCCATCAAAGCTTTCTTGGAGGGACTTAAACAAGTAATTCCCCCAAGACACCCACCAGCACCGGTGTGGAACCTCAACTTGGTCCTCACCCGACTGATGGGTCCACCCTTCGAACCTCTCCACTCATGTGAGATTCAATTCCTCACCTGGAAAGTAGCTTTCCTAGTGGCAATCACTTCGTTAAGAAGAGTTAGTGAACTCCAGGCACTAACCATTCAAGAGCCATTCATACAGGTTCACGCAAACAGGGTCGTACTACGTACCAACCCCAAATTCATGCCTAAAGTAATATCGCAGTTCCACATGAATCAAACTATCGAACTGCCTGTTTTCTTTCAGAATCCACAAAATGTCGCTGAAAGAATGCTCCATACACTAGATGTCAAAAGAGCCCTCATGTACTATATAGACAGAACTAAAGACTTTAGGAAGACAAAACAACTTTTCGTTGCCTTTTCTCCACAACACAAAGGCAACGCCATCTCCAAAGCAGGTATAGCCAGATGGATCGTTCAATGTATTCAAATTTGCTATCAAAAGGCCAAACGCACATTAACGATTCCCCCACGAGCCCACTCAACACGTAAGTTAGGGGCGTCCATGGCTTTCCTGGGAAACATTCCTTTACAGGATATATGTAGAGCAGCCACATGGTCCACTATACATACATTTACCAAACACTATTGTGTAGATGTACACTCAAAACAGCAGGCAGCTGTAGGACAGGCTGTTCTCAAAACTCTTTTTCAGACCGCTGCAGCTGGCACTGGTGGCCGCCGCTAATAGGAGGTACTGCTATGTATTCTATGCACAGATATGAATTCAGCAGCCCACATGCCTCGAACTGAATATGCTACTTACCAGTATGCATCTGTTCTTGGCATGTAGGGCTGCTGACATTCATATCGCCCACCCTCCTCCCCGGTGCCTGTAGCAGCTGCAGCTCTCAGAATTACTGTATAGCATGGTCATCACTTTCTGTATCTACTCCATCACTGCCACAATGGCGAAAAACAATCTGAGGATGGAGAGGATGCCCATGCGCACTGTGGTCCAGGGGAGGAGTCACCTATCTCAGGATACTTCGAAGACTCTTCCAGGACAACAACGTGCAAACATCCGGACCCAACACTAGGCCGCGATCTATGCACAGATATGAATGTCAGCAGCCCTACATGCCAAGAACAGATGCATACTGGTAAGTAGCATATTCATACCTCGGTAGGTGTTCCACTGACCCCAAATTCTACCCCACGCCCCAGGCTTGCCCCGAACCAGATACAACGTCTTCTCTCTGAACATGCACCAGTCCATGTTCTCCTTCCACACTGACACGGTGGGAGGCCGCCGGGAACCCCAAAGCTGCGCAATATACCTCTTTGCAATCATGTTCCCCTGCGCCGCCCACCGGGCCTGGGCGACGTTGGTCATTTGGCTCCCATACATTCAACAAACATCGACGAGCCTCCGGCAACAGAGCGACCCCAGTAACACACTCCATTACAGCATGCACACGGTGCCAATATGCTGCAACCTCGCAGCACTCCCAAAGGATATGAAGGAAGGTGGCGCTCATTCCACAGCCGCGCCTACACAACCCATCCGAAGAAAAACCCATCACAACCAAACGAGGACCCGTCACATAAACACGGTGAAGAATTTTGAGCTGGACGAGACGGAGACGGGCAGGAATGGCAACCTCTTTCGGGGAGGACAGTGCGGACTGCCAGTCTTCGTCATCCAACTCCAACCCGTCTCCGGTCCACGCCTCCCTAAGACGCACAAGGAAGTCTGCCCGATTGTTGAATAATTTCTTATAAATCAAGGAAATCGTACTTTCTTATAAATCAAGGAAATCGTACTATCGGGCAGATGACCATCAAGTATACGGTCCTCGAGTGGTGAAGATGCAGGGACTGTAGTACCGGCCTCGAAGACCGACAGCAAAGCGTGGCGGACCGGTGCATATCTGAAGAACTCCCTCTCACTCAACTCATACTCACTCAAGCACCGCAAAGGATTTGACCGCACCTTTCACCCAGCGATCACCCACTCTGCTAATCCCAATCATATCCCAGTTATCAAAACCTTTCGTTGTCCAGAGGCATCCCAATCTGTCCGATGCAAACAAGGGGGTCGCTCGTGTCAGGCGATCATTCCATCCCACAGCCACATTGGCATCCTTCCACACACGTACTGCGATCTTAGTGGGTCCCGTTAGGTTCCTCCCCGCCGTCCGAGAGTAGAGCGCTCTGTTGAAGTTGCCACCAGGCAACAGATATTTATCCATCTCAAAAGCCGGATTCGGACCGGGTGCATACGTAGCATGGTTGATGGCGGACAGCTGGGAGGCCCAATAATACCTCCTGATGTCCGGGAGCGCGATGCCCCCGTCATACCAGGGGAGAGTCAGTTTTGCCAGAGCGATGCGTGCGCGACCGTCCCAAACAAGTCTCCTCTGTAAACCCTCCACCTCCCGGAAGTAGGCCGCCGGAATAATATCAAAGGAGTTCTGGAGTGCGTAGAGAAATCGGGGCAGGGACATAATTTTAAAGAGTGCCGCTCGACCGAGTGGCGACCAAGGCAATCTACGCCACCGAGTCACGTCCAACTTCAATCGCCGAAGAGGGGGGAGGAGATTATGCTCATGGCGGACCGCCGGGTCCAGTGATACGTAGACCCCTAAGTACTTCAAACCGGATTGCGAAATTTGAATGGGAAACCTATTCGGTAAGGGGGGAAGGCCACCGGAGATAACATACACACCCGATTTAGACCAATTAATAATCAAACCGGAGTTTTTACCGAAAGAAGTGAGGACGTCAAATAGGACGTTAAGGGATTCACGCGGGGAGGAGAGGTACAAAAGAATATCGTCGGCGTACAACGAAACCCTGTCTTCAAAGTCAGGGGCCCACTGAATGCCCTTTATCGATGGTTCCCATCGGAGCCAGGCTGCAAGCGGTTCGAGAGCAAAGAGCAGGGGGGACAACGAGCATCCCTGCCTAGTACCCCTCCCGAGAGCGAAGGGCTGGGACACCCTACCATTGACAACAACCTGAGCTAGCGGATCCGTATAGAGAAGTCTCACCCAACTAATAAACCCCGCACCGAAACCGAACTTCGCCAGAGTGGCCCAAAGATATGGCCATTCTATCGTATCAAATGCCATCGTGGCGTCCAAGGAAGCCAAGATGGCCGGCTCGGAGAGAAACTCCGCCCTGGCGAGAACGCCATGTAAGCGCCGCAAGTTGAGAGCAGTGTTCCGGTGCGGAATGAAACCAGATTGATCCGGATGAATCAGGTCACAGATGACAGCGAGTAAGCGATTAGCAAGGACCTTGGCGAGAATCTTCGGTTCAGCATTCAATAGGGAAATAGGCCTGTATGAGGCACAACGATCACGAGGCTTGCCCTCCTTAGGAATCACAACTATAGTGGCCAGACGCTGGTCACAAGGGAGGGAACCAAGCTCACGCGACTCCAGAAACATATCACGGAGAAACGGTGCGACTTTATCCGGGCGCAATTTGTACAATTCAATAGGCAGTCCATTGGGGCCCATAGCTTTGCCAGAACGAAGTGAACGAATCGCGGTAGCAATCTCGTCGGCCGACAACGACTCCTCCATGCGCTCTCGATCCTCTTCAGACAAGCAGGGCAGCGCAATGTCCCTCAACAAGAAACGAGAGTCATCCTCATCTCTATCGGACACCGGGGAGTAGACCACACGGAAATAGTCAGCAAAACACTCCACAATCTCGCCAGGGTCAGTCACATGCACACCGTCAGAATTCTGAAGCACAGGGACCACACGGTTCACTCTCTCCTTCTTATCAAGCCATGCAATCAATTTACCCGCCTTATCCCCGACATCATACAGTCTACCTTGCTTTTCCCTGTACATTGTCTTGGCAGCATCCGTAACAAGGGATTTATATTCAAACTGTTTCAAGCTAAGAGCGTGGAGCCTATCCTGGGTGACACCCAAGTCGAGATCAGCCTCCAACTCCAGTATTTCAGCCTCCAGCTTCACGACCTCCCCATTCCTAGCTTTCTTGGTCTCGACTATTAAAGATAGGGCCTGTCCACGAATAACAGTTTTGAAGGCTTCCCACAGGGACACTGAGGACAAAACAGACCCCTCGTTCTCCAGGAAGTAGTGGTCGAGCGACTTAATGAGGCTGTTACGAGTCTTGGGGTTGCGCAGATGCCAAGGGTTAATAGGGGCGACCTGCCCCGCGGCTTGCGTCCCCGTGTCGAAAAGAAGCCACACAGGGGAGTGATCTGAAATGCCCCGGGCCAAGTGTCTTACCTCCCCAACGTGGGGGGACTGGGCCGCGGGCATGAGGAAGTAATCAAGCCTGGAGAGACTCCCATGGGCCCCGGAGTGGAAGGTGTATTGACATTGCGTCGGATGCATTAACCTCCAGCAATCCACCAAACCAAAGGTGTCCAAAAACCCACCAAGCCATGATTGGGAAACGGGAAGGGCCCGGGGGGGGGGGGGGGGGCGGGGGCGGGGGGGGGTGGCGATCCAGATCGCCGGATAGCACGGAGTTGAAGTCCCCAGCCATGAGGAGAAGACTATCGGGGAGTTCCAGCAACATCCGACCAACATCAGGGAAAGTGGAGGTCTGGAGGCCTGGGGGAACATATATAGTGGCGAAAGAAAGAGTCTTACCCTCTTACCTACCGGTTAGGGCGGCATAACGCCCTCTGTCGTCAAGGATGACATTATCAATCTCTAGTGGGAGGGAAGACCGGACCAGAATACCAACCCCTCTGGAACCAGTGGTGAACCCGGAGTGTGCAACCAATCGGTACCCCCACCTATTCATAGCATGACACACATTGCCGACCAAATGCGTTTCCTGCAGGAGTACCACATCAGGGGTCAAACAACGCAAATATTGCAGTACAACACCCTGTTTAATACGATCCCCCCAATCCATTAACGTTCCAAGATATCAACCTCAACCCACTACCCCCCCATCCCCACAAGAGTTGCATGAGTCCCCCCCCACAGCGAGCAGGACACCTGAAGCAGAGAAAGAACCAATATGCCGCCTTGAGAAAAGAAAACACTAACACAAACGCCCTCTCCCACCCCCAACCAAAATCCGTTACAACTCCCCCCTCCCTGCACCCCTGCAGACTAAAAAGCCACCCCAAAATGCAGTGTGCCTGTCGCCCCAACAGTCCCATTCTACAAAAATACCCCGGAGGAGGAGAGAGGCCCGTCTCCACCCGCCACCCGGACGAGAACTACTATAAGGCAAAATATACAAAAGAAGTAGAATCCAACTGAGCAATGTCCGATTGTCGGGGTTAGAGACCAAAAAGTCACTTCTGTGTAGGTTCACCACCCTCGGCACCGCCAGGGTGTCCCGTTCGATCGCCCCGATCAGGCAGGGAATCCAACCAGTCACTCACATTGTCCGGTCGCTCAAAAAAGAGGGTCCGTTCCTCGTATTCCACTCGAAGCCTGGTAGGGAAAAGCATAGCATACTTCAATCCCAGGTCCCGGAGACGTCGCTTAACCCCCTGAAAGCCCATCCTCTGTCTCTGGACAAGTTGAGTGAAGTCCGGGAAAAAATTGACAGAGGAGTTTTCAAATTTCACCGGGCCGTGCACTCTCGAAGCCTGCAAAATCGCATCACGGTCCCTGAAATGAAAAAGTTTTGCGATGATAGGCCTCGGAGGAGCGCCGGGCTTGGGCTTACCGCCCGGAACACGATGTGCACGCTCCACAGCGGAAAACTTGCTCAGCCCAGAAGGGGCAAGATGGGTGAGGATAAGATCTTCGACCAGGAGGTCAACCGAACGAGTCTCGGGATTCTCTGGAACCCCTATGACGCGAATGTTGTTGCGTCTTGCCCTGTTCTCAAAATCCTCCAGCCGATGGGACATCAGGTCGTTGGCCGATTTCAGAGTGCCAAGGTCTGTGTAAAGTTCCGACACATCGGCCGTGAGGCTGGAAGTCTTCAAGTCCAATGACTTCACCTTCTCGTTAGTCTTAGACAGGTTGGCCCTGATTAGAGTAACATCAATGGCGACCGTGTCAATTTTACGAGCCAGAGCCTCATACTGCTGGTCGATGGTCTCCTTCATGCCGGCGATGGCGCCCATAATGTCCTGCAGGGAAAAGTCAGCAGGGGCAGAAGGGTCGTCTCTGGCGTGCTCCGGGGTTCTACTGGAGAGCCCGGGGGATCCTTTGGCTTGAGTGTAACGGTCCATAACATTTGTCTGGAACGGTCCCCCACGAAGAGACGTCTTGGTCTTCCGCTTCTCGGGTTCACCCCTGCCCGTCATGTTGGAAGACGCACCCCGGAGGGGCCCGCAAGACCTGGTGAAAATGGCCGCCGGCAGGTCTGGCACCAACAGGCCAAGAAGCTGGCTCGTACGGTTCGGAGAAAGTCACGACCTGACCCAAGAGGCTATAGTGAGGAGGCAGCGATGACACTAAATGGAGGCTGGATTGGTCCCTGGCCGAGCGAAACAGTCCCTCAATCAGACCATGCCAGGATCCGGAAACGAAACCGAAAGTGGGGGTACGGCCACCGATGAGGTCCCACTGCCGTTGTTGTTCAACTGCGACCCGGCTCCACAAGTCACCAAGTCCCCGGCATGGCCTCAAGGTGGGCCTCAAAAGTTCAAAGTGCTGTAATTCTGGTCGCCCAAGTCAGATTCAAATTCTGAAAAGAGTTATGGACTCAGTCGAGGTTCGCCTTCAAGAGTCCGTCCGAGAAATCAGGATATCATCAGGATAAATTGCGAGGAGTGGGGAGGGTCCGGGGAGCCCTGTGCTCACGCGACCATCTTGGATGCGCGCTAAGCTCCTCTCCCGAGAGCTCAGATCTTAATGGTTTGCTCTTTACACAGAACCTCTCGTAATTGGTCAGTTCCTTTCTTCTATCTGGTTATTCCCACAAACTGACCCGAGTGGTGAAGTAATTCTATGTAAGGGCATAATCATTGGACATATATACTCCTGATTTAAAGGTTATCCAACCACTCTATGCATGGTAACCAGAAAGCTATCTTCTTGCTATTTTTCCTTGATGCTATATCTAGTTTCATTACGTACTTGATAGAATTTAGCCAATCTAGAAATGTCGGGGTGTTGCATTTAATCCAACATTTACATATTTCTCGACGAGCAAGCAAGATAAGATAATAGCATAATTTATTTTTGTCTAAAGATAACTTTTCATAATTCTCAAAGATGCCAAAAAATATTAGAGAAATGCTCACCTTGATGTCAAACCCAAATATACCTTCCATAACTCCTATTACCGGATCCCAAAATTGATGTAATCTTGGCAGCTTAAAAACATGTGCTCGTCATTAGCTTTTTCTTGCCGGCACTTAGGACAGCACGGAATAGCTCCCTTAGCAAACTTTGAAAGCTTAAGGGGAGACCAGTATACTCTGAAGAGAGAAGAGATGATTTCTTCTTAAATTGGCAGCTTGAACTGTGGAGTATAATAAATAATAAGATACTTGCCATATTGATTCTGTGTTGAAGCCCGGCAAGCAATCGCCCCACAGCTGTGATGGAAGGGAGAAATCGCCATCAGACAATTCGATCAAAAGCCAGTAGAGATTTGCCACTTCTCTCTTATTTTGTTGTCTTGTTCTTAAAGTAGTCTCTAGGTCGTTTGTGTAGCCCACCTTCATGCCAGTTGCTTGTAACCAGCTTTTTATTTGTAGGTATTTAAATTTAGATATCTAGCTGTCCGTAATTGACTTAAGATGCTCCCAAGATAACAAACAGCCGTCGGGAATGAGTTTGACCCAGCTGTGTAACCCGGCAGCTTTTAACGGTGTTACTAATGCATCCTTGGTCCATTCAGGTGAACCTGGTGTGTCCCAGATAGGCGCCATGGCACTATAGTAGCTGATTTTTAGGAGCTTTCTAATTTTGAACCAAGTGTGTGCTAGATCTTTTAAAGATTTCAGTCGAACTTTCTTGAAGCGTGGATCTCCAAATTTGTATATATAAGCGTTTTCGGCTCCTTTTAGACTTTGCAGCATTTCCCTGTACATTTTCCCTATATCTGAAGTGTTAAGCTCACTCATAAGCATTTTACCTGCTCTGATTATAAAAATCCATGCATATAGAATTATGTTTGGTGCGCACAATCCTCCCTTGTTGTTTTTTTTCTCCGAAGTTTTTTCCAGGAGATCCTTATGCCCTTAGAGGCCCATATAAAAGAATTAATTTTTGCCTGGATTTTCCTCAAAGTTTTTTCATTGAAAGCTAATGGTATATTTTGAAATACGAATGTCAATTTTGGTAAGAGCATCATTTTAGCTAAATTAATTCTTCCAATTAATGATAGAGGTATATATGACCAGCTTTTCATAGAGTCAGATATTTCTTTATCTATTTTGCGTAAATTAGTGTCCGGTATATCGTTAATATCCTGTGATTTTAATAACTAAATATCTTATTTCTTTTTTCAATAAATGAGAACCGGCATTTAAGTTCCAGGCCATACACTCTGTTTTGGATTGATTGATCTCATACCCTGAAATATTGCCAAATTGGTGTGCAAGATTATATAGAATAGTGATGGCTTTCGCAAGGTTTGAAGTGTATACCATGATATCATCAGCATAAAGTGACACTTTTTTTCCCCAGTTACCACACCTAAAAGGGAGAATATCTTGATATCTCCTGATCCTTTCAACAAAAAGCTCTATATAGAGATTAAAAGCATTGGAGAAAGGGGGCATCCTTGCCTGGTTCCTCTTTGGACTGTAATGGGAGGGGAGATATTACCATTTATGAGTATTCTAACTGTGGGAGCTTGATAAATTGATGAAATTACCCTACAAAATTTCTCCCCTAAATTACATTTGCCCAGTACTTGAGTTAGGTAAGCCCAATTAAACCGATCAAATGCTTTAGTTGCATCCAATGTAATAATAGCCAGGGGTGATTTATGTAATGTCGCAAGATCTATAGCGCCTATCAGGTTATAGGTTAGGCCTTGAATGCCTCTCCCTTTAACAAAACCCTTTTGATCCTGATGTAACAGACCGTTCATAATACCATTTAATCTCTCTGCCAAAATCTTGACAAAGATCTTGTAGTCAAGATTAAGTAGAGAGATTGGTCTATATGAATCACATTGGTTTGGTGGTTTAGATGGTTTTAAAATCAAGGCCACAGTAGCTTCATCCCATGAGGGAGGCATATTCCCACCCTTATCAAAAATGTGAGAAAAAAGTTTATCCAAGACTGGAGTCAGAACCTCAGCTAATGATTTATATAGCTCGGCCGGTAGACCATCCGGTCCTGGAGCTTTACCTTTCTTCCCTGCTTCTATTGCTTTATTGATTTCAAACTGACTAATAGGTTTATTTAAATTATTAGAGGCCTCTTCACTGATTTTTTTTTTTTTTAGATGGAAAACAATCAAGCCAGGATCGTATTGTGTCTTCCTGTGGATTTAGATCTTCTCTATAAACCTTATCAAAGTGTTTTTGGAAAGCTCCTTCAATTTCTATCGGAGTTTGAAACAGTTTACCAGTTATACTACAAACTACTGCCCCTATATTGCTTTTAGCTAGATCCTGTTTTGTTTTCCAGGCTAGGAGCTTGCCACAGCCTTCCCCATATTCAAAGTGGGTCTATGTAAATCAGTCTTGACCCTGCGCACAATGGGAACAGTCCAGCCCGAACTGCCAGGCCATGTCCTCCCTAGACTGGTAACAAGCATCCTAGTACCGGTTTCGCGGTTTCACCCCATCAGCCAGGCTAGCTTGACCCTAGTGACATGGGGAGCACGGGACCCACGTCTGGGCATACCCGTGACGCATGCAAAAACAACAAATGATGGACAGAATGCAGAACAACCTTGAATGTATGATTTATTCAGCATTCCATCCATCATTTGTTTGCGTAGCACTTTTAACCCTAAGTGGGATGGGTATGCCCAAACGTGGGTACCTTGCTCACTGTGCCACTGGATTCAAGCTAGCCTGGCTGATGAAGGGTAATACCCAGAAACCGGTCCCAGGATGCTTTTTCCGGTCCAGGGAGGACCTGGCTTGGCAGTTCGTTCTGGACTGTTCCCATGAGGCACAGGATCATGACTTATTTGCATATGGCTGGGTCTAAACTGGAGTGTCATGGTGAGCAAAAGAACAATGGATTTAACCCAGATCCCTTGACTGGGGGTGAATGTATGATTTATTCAGCATTCCGTCCATCATTTGTTTGCGTAGCACTTTTCACCCAAAGTGGGATGGGTATGCCCAGACGTGGGTCCCTTGCTCTCTGTGCCACTGGATTCAAGCTAGCCTGGCTTATGAAGGGTAATACCCAGAAACCGGTCCCAGGATGCTTGTTTCCGGTCCAAGGAGGACCTGGCTATGCAGTTCGGTCTGGACTGTTGCCATGAGGCACAGGGTCAAGACTGATTTGCATTTGGCTTGGTCTAAACTGGGGTGGCATGATTTGCAAAAGAACGATGGATTTAACCCAGATCTTTTGACTTGGGGTGAAGGTTTGATTCATTCAGCATTCCGTCCATCATTTGTTTGCATAGCACCAACAGTAGAGCTTGGCATAGGTATGGACTGACGTTAGACTGGCAGCCCTAAAAATGTCACGACTAGGGAAATTTCTCATCATTGTAGCACTAGCTGCTTTGCTCTTTGTAAAGTAGGCCAGGGCTTACCTGGCAAAGACCTATTAGCTTGCCTGTAAAAAATAAAGATACAAGAGACTATCCCTCTAGCAATAGTCTGTTTAGATGTTATGCCTATCCTAACAGCTCTACACTTCACAAAAAAATATGTTTAACTGTACCCAAGTCCTTGGTTCTAGCACTAGATGTCCTTCTTCACTGAATCTCCAATAAATGCTGCTATTTTGCTCTGCAATCTGTTTCCTCACTTACATGTCCCATTGCAGAAATTCAGGACAAAATAAAGCTTTTCGCTCTGCAAGAAAACTGTGGAATGAGTGGGCTTGCGGACCAGGCTAAAGGTCACTGTGAACCTGAGGTGCTAAGGCATGAGAACAGTCGGCACGCTGTGTCAGACAGCAACTGTGCTCTGGGACGGCACCACAGTGAAACTCTGAGGTATGAACAATAACTCACCTTGCTGAGACTTGGGAAACAGAAACATAGGTAGGGGGTTGACGATTGCGAAAGCCGCAAGGATAGCAATCCCTACCATGTGTGATTGTTGTGGCAACAGGCCTTACTCCTGACAGCAGTTTAACAAAAGGGGACACCAACACTTATTCTTATGTTCACAGGAGTGACCACGAGTAGTCTTTCCTCCCTTTATTTATACCCTCAGATGGCGCCCAGCCCCCAGGATGTAGAGACAGCAACAATATATTGTACAGACCGGGTGGCACTCTACATATCTTCCAGCGTTTATTAACTGGAACCATCACCTTTATCATTCGGTGCACATATAGTCTCTCAGTCTTTGGCTTAGCGCTGGGTTAGAGTAAAGACCAGATTTCAGGCTCTGACCCCCTCCAATTTGGCTTCCAGCCAGCGGTGTGTCGGTGCGAGATTGCCCTATGCACCACCCTGATGGCTGCAATGGCCTTTCAGGCCTGCCGGTGTTGTTTCGGGTGTGCCTTTAAGGTGATGGTCTCGTCTCTCAGCATCAGGAGGGACAGTGATTTTGTCTTCTTCCTGGTCTGTTTCTAAACCAGGGCATGCTACGGGCTACCATTGTGTGGCCCCGCGGTACTGTGACCATAGTTCCATGGATGTCACCTTCCAGACCTCCCTCTCGAATGGTGTGTGGAACATCCATCCTTGATGGTGGTCTCACCCCATGACTAAGTCTCCCGCCAACAACCCAGGGGCTATTGCTCGGTGAGTCAGGCTGGCCTTGTTCTTACTCTTTCTTCTCTCCTGAGTGGCCTGTTCATCCAGTATGGTGGGCTATGGTGGGCTTCACTGAAGCCCAGAGGGGATACAGTTACAAGTGGCTCTTCGTATCGTGAGGTACATTGGCGCACAGTCCGTCGTGCTGTGGGGAGTTTGTCAGTATGCTCCTAGAAACCTATAGAGGCAACACTCCAAAACCTGCCTATTGTCTATGCCTATTCTGAGCGCCCTGTTCAGAGTGTGCATGAAGCTCCCTATCGCTCCATTGGCTTGGGGCCACTGAGGGGTCACTTTCCAGTGTTTGATATTTAGTGACCACATATATTTCTTGAATTCTTGCCCATGGAACAGGGCCTATTGTCTGTCTTCACTTTTTCGGGAATAATTTTCTCCAATACTGGATTCACCTTGGAGAAGGCGGTGGACTGTATGAGTTCGACCACCGGGTACTTGGTGTGACTGTCCATTATTACTGTAGTGAGCCGTCCGTCCGGTAAACTCCCAAAGTCCATGCTGACTTGGGTTTATAGCCGTAGACTTGGGGCCTCCGTGAGGACTGGTGCTTGGGCTGGATCTCCGCCTGTCATCGCACATGAATGGCAGCCCTGCACCTTCTCATCCATCAAAGTGTCAATGCCGGGGAACCACGCCTTGTCTCTCAGCCTTGCTTTAGGCTTCACCACTCCTTGATGGCCCTGATGAGCCAACTCAACACTGTGGTATCACGATTTACCCCCCCCCCCCCCCCCCCCGTGTAGCAGGCCTTCACTGGTGGTGCTCAGTTCATTTTGTACGTGACAAAGCTGGCTCATTTTCTTTTGTACAGTCTCTTCCAGCGACTTAGACCCATTCAAGAAGTTGTGCCATTGCTTCATCAGGAGTGCGTCTTTGGCCTTTGAGAGGCTCGTGTCAGCAAGGGTGTTGTTGCTAACGTTATCTCTGTGATGGACAGCTACTTTGGACACGCTTTTTGCACCACCATCCTCAGTCTTTTGCCCCTTCATCCTCCTCTGCCTTCTCCGGTCCATGCTCTCCTTTCGGATGACTACCCGCCCAGACGGATCAGAAGCCCCTCCCCCACCAGTACAAACTCCTGATTGATTGATTGATGACTCAACCGGTTGTAAGCCGGGTTGTTGACCCATGGGCAGTACAGTGTGCCAAATTGATATGGCTGCACTGTTCGGTGCGAGGCAGGAAATAACGGCAGGTTCCTGCAAGCAGAGCGGCTACAGGCTTGTGGTCAGTGATGACCCCAAATTGTTGCCCAGATAGGTATACGTGGAAGTGACCGCATGCCACCTAATAACCAGCTCCTCGTACTCTATCTGCACATATCTGGTTTCTGTGTCCGACAATGCTCTACTGGTGTATGAGATTGGGACCCAGAATCATTCACTCTTCTCCTGCAGCAGCACGGCTCCTAGCTCAATGAGACTTGCATTGATCACCAGCTCTGTGTGGCGCTTTGGATTGAAATAGGCTATCGTAGCATCCGCCAGTAGTGCTCTTTTTACTCGGCAAAATGTCAAGTCAGCCCACGAGTCCCACTCCCATGACGTATCGGCTTTAGTCCGTGTCCTCAGCAGCTCGGACAGGGTCACCAAGGTTGGGATGACACTGTTGCAGGAGCTGACCACTCTCACAAAGCTATGCACCTCAGTGGCATTTTGTGGGACGGAAGCAAACTTTATTGCCTCCATCTTCAAGTCAACATGAAAAGATATATCTGAAGAATTCTATTGATTCCTCGTAGAATGTCAGCCCTCTGTCTGCTAGACATAAGAGCATGGACCGGAGTCTCCTGTGATGCTTCTCGAGGGTATTGGAGAATATCAGAATGTCGTCACTGGCATTCAGAACACCCACCAGGCCAGAGAGGGTTTTGCAGATGGTGTCCTGAAACACCTCTGCTGCTGACGATATCCCAAAGTTTAGCCTCTGATGCTGCCGGACACCCATGTGGATTGAGATGGTCTTGATATATCAACTGGCAGGTTTTAACTCCAGTTGATAGTAGCCAGTGCGCAAGTCTAGTTTGGAGAACCATTGGGCTCAGTTCAAGTCCACTACAATGTCGTCCACCATGGGAGTGATGTTGTTTTCTCCGGATGGCTTTATTGGGGAGCCGCATGTCCACGCACAGTCGAATGGCTCCTGGCTGTTTGGGTTTCGGTGCAATCACCAGGAGTGAGATCCACAGGGTCAGCCTGGTGACTTTTTCAATCACTCCTTGCCTCTCCAGGCTCCTCCGCTCTTATTTCACCAGCTGTTGCACATGGAATGGGACCCTCTGGTGTCAAAGCGATATTGGCCTCAGTCTCGTGGATGTGTAACCAGACCTTGGTGCCTTTTAGACGTCCCATCCCTTTGAACAGCTGAGGGTATTCTAGCAGGGTGGTGGTAGCGTTGGAGTCATGTACTTGCCAGGCAAAGAAGATGAACCCTAGGTCTTTCGCTGTGTAGCACCTAACAGCGTGCTGGTGTTTTTTTTCCGTGACGTGGAATTGGGCTCAAATGGCTCTCCCATTGCTCACTGCATCGACTTCCACTACCCCACTAAGGGTGGTGGATCCATGCCACTGTATGTGTAGATCCTTGCTTTCGTTTACTCTAGCATTGGTCGAGGTACCAGCCTGTCAAACAGTGATGAGTCATCATGTTGATGGAGGACCTGGTGTCAATCAGTGCCCTCACTGCCGTGCCGCCAATCTCCACCATACACATCGGCAGGGAACTCTTCCTTTTGCCATTACTGTGCCAATCTGGGACAGGAGTCCCAGATTGGCACAGGATTAACTGTTTGAGGGATGCCGACTTGTATTAACTGAGCACTGATTGCATCTGTCTGGCTAATGTTAGTGCACGTGCCCGCCAGCTTCTGGAGCCGTGCGTAGAATACATCCACTGGTTCATCTTGTCGCTGCCCGGCCTATCGCAGTTTGAATTGCTGATAGTCCGGATTAAGTTGTGGGTCAAATTGTCTGTCCAAGGCAGCCAGCGCAGCGTCTTAGTTCGCATCATCTCCTGTGTTGGGAATGGTCTCAAACAAGGCCAAAGTGAAGCAGAAGAGACCTCTTGACTGCATCATCTGTTTGTCATGTGGCGCGTAAGTAGTGCTGTAGGTGCCCGACCCACTGTTTCCAGTACTGCGCAGCTGTCGAGGGTTCCGCCAGTTCACTGAAGGGTGGCAGCGCTGTGACTGAGGCATGAATCGCTAGTGTGGTGGTACTTCTGGTTGTTGTTGGAAGGACATGGCGTGGCAGTGCAAGTGTCAGTGCGCAGTCGGGTAATTCTGGTTGACCGTTATCTGGTGTCCTTACTGTTGCGCAATTTTCTTGTGTTGCGCATTATTGTCTCTAGTGGTTGGTCTAGTCACCTCTAGACAGTCCCCTAACCATGATTCATTTCTTTTTCTTTGTTTCTTTCCCCCCAGGAACCTTTTCAGGCGTGCACACACTGCAATGTCAAGCTTTAACTTCTGTGTTTTTTCCTCACAGACCTACTCACCGTCACACACTGTCCCTAGGTGGCGGGCCTCGCTGCCCTGAAAAACCTCCAGCGCACGGCATTCATGAAATCGCTAGGACAGCCTCAGGGAGCGTCCTAAACTTTGTACCAGTGCTTAATTTGTATAAAATAAAGAAAAAGCTTGCCAGGGGTCTCTCCAGGAGGCCACTGAACCTTGCACCACACATTGCCCCTGCCAGGCTGGCAAAGATAGTAACAATACAGCTACAAACCATCATACTTCTACAAGCGTGACAATTTGGACCTTATCATGCCTCCTGAGCTATAATAATGGCTTAGGCAGCAGGTGATAGCCATTTTTAAGGAATGTTGAATTATTAATTGCCTGTTGTTGTGGTCATCTCTAAATTAGCCAGACGACGCCACCCTGTGGCAGACTGTCACACGTGCCGATGTTGACAATGAAGTGCTGTGCCAAGCACCAGAAACCATTGACTCCTATAAAGCACTGCTTGGTGCCCAGGTGGGGTGAGATGCCCGGCTTCATCGTCTGTCCATCAGCATATGAAAAAGATAAAAGGCTTAATACACGGTCCGTTACGTACCTGCAGCCAGGAGGTGGCGCAGTGCCAGCGGCCTCCTCTGCGCTGTGGTGCTGTTTGTCTCCATCGACCGCGGTGTGTAGGCAGTGCGCACACATTGTGCGGATTGTCACAAGACCTTCATGCCAGCACGACAGGGATGGTGGCACCATCGTTGGGCCTGGGGACCAGCTACCTCTTGATGCACATCGCAGTACGGACTTCATCTAGCCTTGTGGTATGTCCTTCCTTTGACCTCTACTCCCACTTGGCTGCTTGCAGGGGGCTGCAGGGGGTGCAACCGTCCTCATTGCCAGAATAAGCTGGGAGGACATAGTGGCAATGGGCCTTACTCCTGACAGCAGAATAACAAAAGGGGACACCAACACTTATTTTTATGTTACGAGGAGTTACCACAAGTGGTCACTCCTCCATTTATTTATAGCCTCGTGCCTCGCCCAGCCCTTGGAATGCAGAAGACCCACAATTGGTGGACAGAATGCAGAACACCCACAATTGGTGGACGGAATGCAGAACAAATCAAAACATTCACCCCCATTCAAGAGATCCGGGTTAAATCCATCATTCTTTTGCTCACCATGCCACCCCAGTTTAGACCTGTGTTTTCGCATTAGCAGCCGCCATCGACGCAGTGAGCAGCGCAGTGAGCTGAGCTGCAAGGGAGCCGCTTGGGTGAACCCGGCCACTGCCTTCGCCATTGCCAGCAAACAGACGAGCTATCCACTGCTTCGCTCCTTCATCTTTTGAGCTTGGAGTCGGAGCAGCTTAGCGAGGAGCCCCAGTTGAGGGAAGGGACTTGAACACCTGTGTTGGTGCGTTCTCCGTGCGTTCTCTGTGCCCTCAGAGCCCCCCCTGCGCCCCCTGCTTTGCCAGCTGAGACAGAAGCTGAAAGACGAGAGAGGTTTCAGTTTGCCTTACACAGAGACTTCCACAGAAACTGCTTATCTCTCTCACTGCTTCTTCTCTTTCGGTGCCACTACTTGTGTTCGATGCTGTTCAACTGCTCGAGTTTGAAAGCCTGAAATTACAGCCTGTCAGATACGCTGTGCGTTGTGCTCCGCAAGGGGAGCGTGAGCGTGAGCTGTGCTGCTGTTACAGAGGGGGGCCTGAGGCACTGAGGGAGTGCTGGGTCAGGGGGCCTCACCAGTGCCCTGTCAGTTCTCTACCATCAGCGCCTTCAGCGCTATACCATCTTCTCGCTTTCTGGTTACTAGTAGCTCGGAGCAGGACCACACTCACTGCGTTGCTCCGGTAACAGCCCACGACTACGCAACCACGCGACGGCAGAGGTGCCAGCTGTGAGGAATCCACCCTACCCTGACCTAACCCACTCCAAGACACTGCATCACTTGGAGGTAGGAGCAGAGAGCAGTAGGGAACGGAGCGGTGTGGGGAAACAAGATCAAACGAGACCACAGCCGCCACTAGCGACGGCTGCAGAGTGTAGAGCCCAGGGAGCCCGCTGAGGTGGCCCAACTAGGGGCTCCTAGTGTGCCCTGCTGCCCCGCTGCCCCTGGCCATAGCCTCTGTCCCTATTGTTAAATTGCTCCCTCTGTGGCTGCCCCCTGTTGCTGTCTCCTCCTTGCCCTGCTCCCTCCGGGAGGTGGTATCTGCCATTAGGTTTAGGCACTAGGACAAATAAAAGGGGGACCAAAGGGCCAAGGGGCTAAAGGGACAAAGGGATTAAGGGTATAAGGACCCTTGCCTTCAACCGGCCCATCTGGCAATCAACCAACCTATGAGACTCACTGCCTACGAGCTTAATAGTGGGATAGGGTGCGCAGAGAGAAAAACGTAGTTTTGAGAAGTCTCCTCTCGATAATATCTCGGCAATACCATACAATACCGCTTAAATACACTAAAGTACGAAGAAGAACGAAGTATGAGGTCAGGAAGAGAAAGGCGTTCAGTCACCACCGTCCTCACGAACAGAAAAAAAAGAGCAAAATACTGGGTGACTCAAGCAAAGGACTAACCATAGGAGGACTTTATTCCCCCTTGGCAAACAACACTCTGGTGGCAATCGAAGGAGTATCACCAGGAAAGACATCTAAAACCGGCTTTCAACCCAAAATATATACAAAATTCTCCTTTTTAAAAGAGGCGGGGGCTTATTAAACATCAATAACCCTGAATCAAGAGGGCTTCTTTCCCCATTGCATTCAGAGGCCTTTCCCCTGACGGATATAGCAGCTCCACCATCTACACCGTCAGATAAGGCTCAAAAACCGAAGCAAGACGGGGCGAGAACAGCATGAGATGCAGAGAGTCCTAACGCTGTTGAGTATCAAGAACAACATGAACACGAAAACGAGAAAGAATCTGAATGGCAAAAGGAGGAAAGAAAGGAGAGGGACACGCAGCAGCCAGTCATAGACACAGGAGCAGAAGCCGGTGGCATGAAAGCACGGAGCCCACTGGCAAGCATGCTATTGCTCACTACTGATCAGGAAGGTGACCACCAAAAAATTAAAAACTCTAAAGACTCGGGCAAGCGGAAGATTCCATTGGAGCCAAACATTTTAATTGCTCCCAAATTGAACTTGAACGCATACTGGTCAGAGGAATTACAGGATCAACAGGACAGAAAAAAGGGTGCTCTTCATCCGCCCACCCGATCTATGCAAAAGTCTCCCCAAATGTACAATCAAATCATAGAGCATCAGCTGGACAATGCAGGAGAGGAAGAGGCTGAAAATGTTTTCAAATCCACTGGGCCATTTGAAATGGACGCACAGTTATTAGATCTGCGAGAGGAAAGACTCCATAGCCTGGAGTATAATACACAACAAAGAAGCCCTAAGGATGACGAAAATGTAGCGGCCTGTCTCACTACTGAGGAATGGGCAAAGTTGGTAGCCTCTTATCTACCTGATGTACCTCAGGCCGAAGGGATTAAAACACAGCTAGACGTGCCAAATGAAAAACCCCCAACGGGCTCAAAGGATTTATGGGGATCACTCCTTAACACTATGCAGCTCTTGCTCAAGGCACTGTTATACCACTCAGATAAAATGGACATTCCATTATCTCTCCTCAGCTTTCTGGCGGGCCCCAGTTTCTCCAACAAAACCCAAGGGCCCCAGAGTCAAACCAACTTGATGGAGGGCAAGCCCGACATTCAAGGAGAAAAGGGGACTGAATATCTCCCCGTCAAAGGGCCTCAAATCAATCAAGAGGTGGGTCGGGGATTGGAGCCTGTTTGTATGGAATTCATTAACTTTCAACAACAGGAAATAAAGCTGGTACAAGAACGGAACACTGACCAGGATACATCAGGACAAGCCCAGGATATTGAGGTGATAGATAAAATAAGGTCTGGGCAGAAAAACCGCCGGAAACAGAAGAGAAAGGGGAGAAACAAGCTAATTATCAACATGAATGCTCCCATTAAATCATATTTCCTGGCATCTGCCACAACCCAAATAGGAGAACAGTCTGCATCAAGCACAAACAGTGCATTGACATCCTCACAGCCCTTACAAAGCTCAGAGATCCTCTACAAGCGAACAGACAGCCCCACCCTGAAGATCTCTTCAGCCCAAGGAAGTGGCAAGAATGAGAAGCACACATTGAAACCAAGCATGGAGGAAACACCATTACCCGAGGCAATGATCATCTCAGCCACTCAGACAAACCATTTGAGCAATGATAATCCAAGGAGTTTCAACCCAAACACCAGGACGGACAATCCTCCTACTGCTAGCAGGGGAACCTCCCTATCAAGCAATATAGCAAATGCTTCAGTTAGGCCACTGGCCGATGAATCAACATTAATGGCTCCGACAAACTCTGAGATTAACGAGGAGCTGCAAGCCCCAGGGGTCCGCTACAGCAACTCACGACAGGAGGAATCAAAGATAATTCTGTTTATCCCGGAATACAAATCAAAAGGGAGAGGGGACATCCTGAATAGAGGCAATATTCTGCGACTTTTAACTAGCATCAGTAACCTAACAGAAGTTGCCTCAAGCGATCTAGAGTCCGTAGAATCTAAATGTCAAACACATCTGGCACACCAAGAAATATCAAGAACAACCTGGGCCACACAGGACATAGCAGAGAAAATAATGAAGGAATAACAACAATTGAACGCCTTGGATCAGATTAAAATGCCAGAAAGAAACAGGTTATCCAGAACCACTGTTACACCAGTTGCAGTTATATGATGGCCATAATCCAGGGCTTATGGGTGCCACAAGGCAAACTTATTCAGTCCTCAAAGAAGCTTGCAGCGCAGAATTCAACATCTGGAATCCTAGGCTACCAGATGAGAATAAGATGTCAAATAACTGGTCCTGGATATCCCGAACCATCAATTCCCGACCAAGGAATACCTGACAGGGCAGGAAGTCTGTTAATAAAGCCCATCAACTAAATCTTTGTTCATGGAATATCAACGGATTAGGGTCCAAAGCAATGGATAAAGAACTATTGCTCTATTTCCAAGATTTTGATCTCATCCTATTGCAAGAGACCTGGCTGGTTGAACCGCTGCAGATGCAAGGATATAAGTCCTATCACCTTCTGGCCTACAGGGAAGCCAAGTTCGATCATCCAAAGGGTGGTCTCTCAATCTTCACCTTCATTAAAACAATAACTTCAGCCAAGGAATTACTTAATACGGCAAAAACAACTAACGGCATACAAGAAATTAAGTTGGAACTAACAGGTCTTGCAGATAATAAACGGTTAATACTTGTTAACATATACCTTCACCCACAGGATAAAAAGGCTGGTGCAAAATTGCTGGTTTCTGATTTGTCAGGACTACTTGAAGAAGAGGCCTCCTCGAATCTTATAGTATTGGGAGATTTTAACATGTCTCTAACAGGGTCTTATGAAAGAGACAAAATAGTGGAAGAACAGCTCCGGGTCTGGGGGATTCCACATCAGGAAGCAAGTAAGTGGGGCAAGCAAACCAGCTCAGCAAAGGAGCTCCTCAGAGATCTGGAAAATTTTAGTTTGGCCGTGTTGAGCGGGCGCTTTTTGGGAGCTTGCCCACCGGCAGCTATGTTTCACAGTGCACTTGCAAATACCACAATTGACCACACTTTCACGTCATACTCCCTGTTTAATAAAATAGTGAACTTCAGGATAGGTAGATCAGACTATAGTGACCACCTACCACAAGAGATTACTCTGGATGCTTATGGCACTGCATCTACCGGAGTTCACGACCAACCTTCGAAGAATCAAATGTAAAATTTCTAACTTGGAGAACTTCCTGCTAGAGGCAAAAAATACGTGGGAGGAAACAAAGAAGGAGAACAAGGATGTACTTGTAAGCTGGGCTAAATTCACAGAAAATGTTGGCACACTCCACTCAGAAGAAGGGAGGGATATAACCAGAGCAGTTATGGCCCGACAAAGGTCTTACTCCACAACGCTGAGCAATTAAACCAACTAAAGCAATTAAAGCAAGGAATAAACAGAGCAATACGAAAGCACCACTGGGTAGGGCCGTATATCAATCTTCAAATCGAGCTAAGATCACTACAAACCAGCATATTTGGGAAGCACGCTGTGAAGCCACAGAAACAGCATGGGTCGAAATTTTCCACGACGTGAAAGCCAAAAACAGCGCCAAGTTTTGGCACACAGTCAAGAGACTACAGAATCCAAGGGCTCTTGGAATAAATTCTTACATCACCAAAGAGGAATGGTTTAAGTATCCACGGGATCACTTTAATAGTGGGAAAACAAACAATACACAGGAAGCTCTGGAGTACAGCAGAGCCGACTCAGACCAATCAAAACAAGACGATGAGGCTAACCATGGATTTACGCCAAAACAGATTAAGAGCAGAATCTCCAAGGGCAGAGCTGAGGGCGCACCAGGCCCCAATGGTATACCACCGATTCTATACAAGCGAGACTCTGACTATTGGGCAGCTGAACTCCTGCCACTCTTCTCGCACATTATGGAAACAGAAAAAATACCAGACTCTTGGAAGGGGTCTATTAGTTCTCCGATATATAATAAGGGTAGCAAAAACAACGCAGCAAACTATAGACTAGTTGCACTAATAGATAATGACGCCAAGTATTATGCCGGATTGCAGTTGGAAGAACTTACAGAATGGGCATCAGAAACAGCATCAATTCCAATTAATTAATCAGGCTTCCTGAAAAGTATTGGCACATCGACAAATATACTGGCACTATCACTTTTAATAGACGCTACTAAACATATAAAGAAAACGCTATATGTCTGCTTCATAGATTATTTGGCTGCATTCAACAGTATCGATGGGAATAAACTGTGTTTGAAACTCTCCAAAATGAAAATGAATACCAAACTTTTGAATCAGCTGATCTTACGTCACAGTGACACTTGGATACAAGTTAAGTTAGGTGCTGGAGAAAGTATATTCCGGAGAATCCCGACAACCAAGGGGCTGAAGCAGGGGTGCGTGCTAGCGCCGATCTTGTTCAACCTGTTTA
Organism: Triturus cristatus; assembly: GCF_964204655.1. Lineage (NCBI taxonomy): Eukaryota > Metazoa > Chordata > Amphibia > Caudata > Salamandridae > Triturus > Triturus cristatus. The sequence goes on along the minus strand of NC_140585.1, from coordinate 747,538,622 downwards.
TGGCAGAGCTCTCGCCAGAATTAGACAAGTGCAATCATCACGCCTCTCTTGAATCTACTCTACGCAGACTTGGTTCTGATTAGCCGCATCCCAATTGGTCTACAAGACCTTTTAAACATCACAAGTAATTTTTCCAGCAATAATGGACTATGCATAAATCTGATGAATTTAAATATTTGGGTGTAATTTTAGACCATAAAGGGACGTTCCTTCCACAAAAAGCATCTATAAAAGGCAAAGGAACTTTGATAGCAGTCGCACTAAAAAATATTAAACAAAAAATAAGCGGCCCGAGTTTCACACCCTTACTACAGATATTCCGTGCAAAAGTCCTCCCAACCGTCACTTATGGAAGCGAGTGCCTCAGAGGGAGACATGCTGAAACCCTGGACAGGACAGTAACAAAGGCAATGAGAATCATTTTTAACCTCCCACGGTATACATCACCAGCCCAACTTAGACTAGAACTGAAAACAGATAGCACGCAAGGGGACATACTTGAAATGCTGGCACAAAATAAAAGGAGCAGAGCCAGGGTCATTAAACAAATTTTAATGGAATTAACTTAATCGGAAAAAAGAAAGTGCAGCTTTGACTGATCTAAAAGACTCTATTGACAGCTTGGCCTTAGAAGACCATTGGGGCCCATAAAACCTTCAAGGAGCTTGTTAACAAAACAGTAAAAATACTGTCCGTTCTCAAGGATAAAGTCTCCCTTTCAGAAAGGGTACATGGATGGTTCGTCATCCAGAGCTATAACAGTTGTTCCCCACAACCCTATTTGGGCACTGGGTTTACTAGGGCCAAAAAGGAAACATTTCTGCACTTAAGGATGGGCATTTTACCAACACTGACGCATCTACCCCCATGGAAACGGCCACAATCTATAACATCGTGCAGACTGTGTGCCGAGGTAAAGGAAGACATACTACATATTCTGTGCACATGCAAAGGTTTAGACAGGGAAAGAAGGTCCATACTAAAGCCTGCCCTGAACAGATTATGGATAAGATCATGTAGACAGGCAGTGAAGGCCTGTTTTGAGGGAGAGGACATCCGGCTAGCCTGCTGTCTGGTTCGTTTCTTGGACGTGGCCGGATTAAAACTAAGGACGGCGGGGAAGGAACAAAAGCGAACGACCACCGTCTAGCTGCTCTTTTCCCTGACAAGCAACACCCTTTCCCGGCTTATAACATCACTTCAAAGGACAGCAATCTGTAACCCTTTTGAGCATCTCAAAAGACCATAGCCATCTCATTAATGTTTCTTTTTGAAAAAACTAAAACTAAAACTTAGATGAATGATTTTTAGAATTTAAGAGCGTTTCAATTGGAAAAGCACTATCTGATCTTAAGTATTTTTAAACTGATGGCCACAAGTGTTTAATCTTCTTATCCACAATAACTTGATTGAAAACAAACTATTCTCAAGGGAAGAACAATGATAAGAGATTGTGCTCACAGGTACACAGAACTGTTAAACGTGACTTTACCTGACAGGACTTGAAAGATGATTATGTATAGTCGGCCGCAGCATCACATGTGAATGAGACAACAATGTGAAAATAATGTGGGTTTTAACCAGTTATATATACATTTTTCTTTTTCTTAACAAGCAATTTTATGCAATGGTTTTTATTAACTAAGCATATAATAAAGTATTATTATTATTATTATTATTATTACATATGCAAATCAGCCTTGACCCTGTGCCTCATGGCAACAGTCCAGCCTGAACTGCCAATCCAGGTACTCCCTGGACCGGAAACAAGCATCCTAGGACCGGTTTCCGGGTTTCACCCCTCCCATTGGGTGCAGGGTCAAGATTGATTTGCATATGGCTGGGTCCAAACTGGAATGGCATGGTGAGCAAAAAAACAATGGATTTAGGCCCAGATTTCTGTACTGGGGTGAATGTATGACATTGTTCTGCATTCTGTCCATCAATTGTTCTTTTTGCATTTGTCACCCCGAGTGGGACGGGTATGCCCAGACGTGGGTCCCATGCTCTCTATGCCACTGGAGTCAAGCTATCCTGGCTGATGAGGGGTAAAACTTCGAAACCGGTCCTAAAATGCTTGTCCAGTCCAGGGAGGACCTGGCCTGGCAGTTTGGGCTGGACTATTGCCATGAGGCACAGGGTCAAGACTGATTTGCTTATGGCTGGGTTCAAACTGGAATGGCATGGTGAGCAAAAAAAGATGGATTTAGGCCCAGAACCTCTGTACTGGGGTGAATGTATGACATTGTTCTGCATTCTGTCCATCAATTGTTCTTTTTGCAGCTCTTGGAATGGGGACATCAACAATGTATTGTAGAGGCCGGTGACACACTACAGCATGTATGGCAGAATTGCACCCGCTACAGGCGAGGTCTATATAGTGGTGGATCTGCATCACTAAGAAAACAAGTTTCCAATAAAGATGCTGCAAATGAGCCTTGTGCGTTGGTTTAAATAGGGACATCATTCACCAGAACTGTGACAAAAGATGCCAGAGAAGGACCTTTACAGAAAGCAGTGACTGCAGCCACATTCTCCCTGATAGAGGAAACAAACTGTAATGGACATTTAGCCAGGTAGAGTACAGATTTTTCCTGGAAAGTTCTCAGATCTGCCTACTTTCCGAACTACAATAAGCAGAACCTCTTCCACTTGAAGACATACGGTGATCTTATGGAAGGACTTTTTGCCTCCTTCAGGATAGCCAAGTCCTCATCTGGACATTTTAGTTGTCCATGTTGTAACACATCATCTTGTGTTTTCATCTGCCTCAAAGAGAATGATTTCTGGCTTTCCCCACCATGAGGAGATGTCTTGTAGCTTTTATTAATGGAGCATCGACCCATCTTGTCTTCTTTAATAAATTGGTGGTTGTTTTGTCAACTATATCTGAAAGAAACACGTTAGTTAGATTCCTCACCTTAGAATATCCCCAGGCGTCAGGCTGGATCCGGAAAGATTTTTCGTCAGCAATACCCCTTGCGCTTCGCTAGGTGTCGTCTGCGGCTCCGCGTCCGTCGTCGGACGCCGGAATGACGTCGTCTGAGCACTGACGCCGCCCTCGCGTGCTGACGTCAGTTCTTCTTTTTTCTGTGCCAGACAGCGCCGATCCGGGAAGAGCTTACCCCTTTAGTCACTTTTTGACTAAAAGCTTTTGGACTCTTTTGACTCGAACTGGTGCCGGTAGGATGCCTGGGTTTAAAGCCTGTGACTCCTGTCACCGACTAATGTCGGTGACGGACCACCACAGCCGGTGCCTTTACTGTCTGGGGGCCGACCACAATGCTGAGTCGTGCCTCGACTGCCAGGCCTTGATCTCGAAGGCTAGGCGGGAGCGGTCCCGCAAGCTTCTCGAGCTCCGACACTCTGCTCCGCGCCGTTCAAGGTCCCGGTCGAGGAGGAGGTCGAAGGACAGGTCGCGGAGCCGCAGCCACCATCACCGCTTGTCGGGTTCCAAGTCTTCGGGTAAGTCGAAGCATGGTAAGAAGTCCAAGAGACGACAGCGCTCTTCGGACTCCCCTCGCCAGTCGCGCGACTCAGTCGAGGGTCCGGGTGGTACCACCCCCGCGGCTCCGCCGGAACCGCGTCCGTCCCCATACCCACCGGCCTGGGACTGACGCGACTCCGGCGGAGATCAGTGCCTTCCTCTCGGCGATGAGGGGCCTGGCTCCGCCATCGACGCCTGCCGGCGCGCCTTCAGGCCCCGCGGGCTCGACTGGGCGACCTAGCGAGCCAGAGGCTCCAGCCCCGGTGCCGTCGTCGACTTCGGTCCCGACGCCGCAGGTCCCTGTGGGATCCAGGCCTGGATCTCAGTCGGTGCCGGTCGACCTCACAACGCCTCCTCCGCCGGCGCCGACACCGGTTCCACCCCCGGCGCCGTCTCCGGACAACGCCGTTCCCCGGTTCAGCCCGGTGCCGCAGCCGACGCCGATGGATGACAATTTCATCTACCGGCTGGCTCCGATTATTCCCCCTGTTTATCAGGAATCGGATGATGGGGGCGACTGGGAGGGGTCTGAGGACCCTCTGGCCATGCAGGCCAACTTATCTCAGGACTGGGCAGATGAGCTGGTGGATGCCAGTGGTCTGGACACTTCCCCGGACACTGGTTTCATCTCTCCTCCGACTGTGGCTTCGGAGGAAGGTGCTGCATTTTCCGTGGTGCTGCGCAAGGCGGCCGAAGCCCTTGGGCTGGAGCTGCCTGCTGTGGCCGTGAGGACTAACCGCCTCACTGAAGTGCTTCAACCGTCATCAAGCTCCTTGGAGCCTCTGCTGCAGTTCAATGAGGCACTAGTGGACATTCTGAAGGGCACCTGGTCCAAGCCCTCCACAGTACCTCCTGTGGATCGGAACGTGGCCCGGCGCCACTGCCCTGCTCCGGGCGACCCCAGTTTTCTGTCCCAACACCCCACGCCCGAGAGCCTGGTTATCCAGGCCTCTACTTCCCAATCCTCCTTCCCGTTCGCTCCCCCGGATCGGGAATCCAAGAGGCAGGAACAGTTCGGTAAGAAGCTGTTCTCTTCCTTTAGTTTGGGACTGCGGTCCTTGAACACCTCTTGCCTCTTAGACCGTTATTTTCACTCTCTGTGGGATACGGTGGAGGACGTGCTGCCCCAGTGTCCGGAGGAGGCCCGGACGCGGCCCGCCCAGGCTCTTGCCGACGGGCGGGATGCAGCGCGACATGCTATTCGATGTGGACTAGACACTACGGACTCGCTGGGTAGGGCGATGTCAACCACGGTGGCGCTCCGCCGCCACGCCTGGCTGCGGTCCACGTCTTTCTCAGGGGATGTCCAGAACACCCTCATGGATATTCCCTTTGATGGCACTCGCCTTTTTGGCGAAAAGGCGGATAGTGCGCTGGTGCGCTTCAAGGACTCCTGGGCTACGGCCAAGTCCTTGGGCCTCTCTGGGCCGCGACCGCAAACTTCCGCTTTTCGTCCCTTTCGTGGCCAAGGAAGGGGCGCCCCCTCACGTCCGCCTAGCCACCGGCCGCAGAATCAACCTGCACGCGGTCGTGGATTCCGCCGAGGCGGTACCGGGGGTCAACGTGCTGGTCAGTCCACATCAACCCCGGCAGCATCTGCCTCAAAGCCCTTCTAGTCCGTGCTTTCAGGCCCATTCCACGCCAGTGGGAGGCAGAGTTCGCCATCACCTGCTCCACTGGCGTTCCATCACGTCGGACAGGTGGGTGCTGCAAATCGTCCGAAGGGGCTACTCCCTCCCCTTCGAGACGACCCCTCCAGCCATGCCACCGCATGTCGGGGGATCACTTGAATCTTCTACGGAAGGAAGTTGCAGCCCTCTTGGCCAAGGGGGCCATAGAGCGCGTTCCTGGTCAGAAAGTAGGGCGTGGTTGCTATTCCCACTACTTTCTGGTTCCCAAGAAGGGCAAAGGGGGCCTACGCCCGATCTTGGACCTCAGGAGCGTCAACGCCTTCCTCCAGAAGGAGAGGTTCAAGATGTTTACCCTAGCTCAGATTCTGGCTGCCACGGATCCAGGAGACTGGATGGTAGCGTTGGACTTGCAGGACGCTTATTTTCACATTCCCGTCTTGCCGGCCCACCGGCGTTACCTGCGGTTTACGGTGGGTCAGGAGCATTTTCAGTTCACGGTGCTCCCCTTCGGCCTCACCAGTGCCCCTTGGGTGTTCACGAAAGTGATGGCGGTTGACGCAGCTCATCTGCGCAGATCAGGGGTTCCAGTCTTCCCCTATCTCGACGACTGGCTGTTGAAGGCGGGCTCGCGCCAGCAAGTCGTCTCCCACCTCCAGACTACGGCCGACCTCCTGCATTTGCTGGGGTTCTCCATCAATGTGCTGAAGTCGCATCTGAGTCTCTCACAGAAGCTCCTCTTCATCGGAGCGGTTCTGGACTCGGCGCAGTTCCAGGCTTATCCTCCGGAACAGCTGGTCCGGGATATTCAGGCTCTGATTCCCATCTTTCAGCCTCTATCCTGGGTTTCGGTCAGGTTGGTGCTGCAACTTCTGGGTCTGATGGCCTCCTGCATCCTGCTAGTGCATCACGCCAGGTGGCGAATGCGGGCTCTGCAGTGGGACCTGAAGTTTCAGCATCGGGGCAACCTGTCCGACCATGTCCTGATCTCGGAGGGCACTGCAAAACAGTTGCAGTGGTGGCTCATGGACCGCGTTTGGATCAGCGGCAGATCCCTCTCCCTACCCCTCCTGGAGCAAGTGGTAGTGACTGATGCGTCCCTCCTGGGATGGGGGCCACATGGGGGAGGCGGGGATCAGAGGACTCTGGTCTCCGGCGGAGTCTCGGCTCCATATCAACCTTTTGGAGCTGAGAGCGATCTGACTTGCACTGAAGGCATTCCTTCCCGTTGTCCGGGGAAGTGTGGTGCAGGTGTTCACAGACAACACCACCGCCATGTGGTATTGCAACAAACAGGGCGGGGTGGGGTCGTGGACCCTTTGTCAGGAGGCTCTGCGCCTCTGGACATGGCTGGAACATCAGGGCATCACCCTGGTGGTTCAACACCTGGCGGGCTCTCTGAACGCCAGGGCGGACGAACTAAGCCGCCGGTGCATGATGGATCACGAATGGCGTCTCAACTCGGACGTGGCGCATGGCCTCTTTCGGCTGTGGGGAGAGCCTTTGTTAGATCTATTCGCCACCGAAGAGAATGCGCAATGTCAGCAGTTCTGCGCGTTGGAGTTTCCAAGGCAGCACTCGCTCGGGGACGCCTTTCGTCGCGAGTGGAGTTGTGGTCTGTTGTACGCCTTTCCGCCTAACCACCTCTGCCCAGAGTGCTGAAGATCAGGCACGACCGGGCCCAAGTCATCCTGGTGGCTCTGGATTGGGCACGAAGGTACTGGTATCCCAAGCTACTCAGTCTGTCTATCGATCCCCCGATTCGACTGCCTCTTCAGGAGGACCTTCTGTCGCAGCAGCAGGGGGACGGTCCTCCACCCGAACCTGTCCAGTCTCCACCTCCATGCGTGGAGATTGAGCGGCGACAGTTGGTGCCATTTGACTTGCCTCCTGATGTCTGATGTGATTCTGGCAGCCAGGCGTCCCTCCACAAAAATGGTATACGCCTGCAGGTGGAACAAATTTGTGGCATGGTGCACAGCAAAGGCTGTGGATCCCCTTTCCGCCCCTCTTTCTGAGGTTCTCCTCTTTCTTCTTTCCATGGCCCAGCAGGGCTCTGCTCTGGGCACCCTAAAAGGTTATCTTTCTGCTATCTCTGCTTTCCTACGGCTTCCTGATCAGCCTTCTCTTTTCAAATCCCCTGTTGTTTCTCGTTTCTTCAAAGGCATTACTCCTGTCCCCTTCATAATGCCTCAGTGGGATTTGAACCTAGTCTTGACATTTCTGATGTGCGCTCCCTTTGAGCCTCTTCATAATTGTCCCCTTCGTCTTCTGACTCTTAAGACTGCTTTCCTGGTAGCCATCACCTCGGCTAGATGGGTGAGTGAGCTCCAGGCTCTATCTTCTATGCCTCCTTTTCTTTCTGTCCATCCGGACAAGGTTGTCCTCCCAACTCGTCCTTCCTTTCTTCCGAAAGTGGTGACTGCCTTTCACATCGGGCAGTCTGTCACGCTGCCCACCTTCTTTCCGCCTCCGCATCCTTCGAAAGAGGAAGAGAGGCTCCACCGTTTGGACCCAAAACAGGCGCTGTCCTTTTATTTGGACCACACCAAGCAGTTCCGGGTGGACGACCAACTCTTTGTTGGATACGTGGGTGCTTAGAAGGGGCGGGCAGTACACAAGCGAACCATCTCGCGGTGGGTCGTCATGTGTATAAAAGCTTTTTACTCCTTGGCTACAAAGGACCCTCCTGTAGGGCTGAGAGCCCATTCCACCCGGGCCACAGCGGCGACTACTGCCCTGGGCCGAAGAGTCCCCTTGCAGGACATCTGTCAGGCAGCAACATGGGCCTCTCTGCATACGTTTGCCAAGCATTATTGCCTGGACAGCCAAGTCCGGAGAGATGGCTTCTTTGGCTGTTCTGTTCTCCAGGACTTTCTGGTGTGATCTTGGTCCGCAGACCCACCACCGGGGTTGGTATTGCTGGGGTATCTCGTCTAAGGTGAGGAATCTAACTAACGTGTTTCTTTCAGATGAACAAGTTACTTACCTTCGGTAACGATGTATCTGTAAGAAACATTAGTTAGTTAGATTCCTCACCGACCCACCCATCCTCCCCGTTCTGCGAACAGACATCTAGGGTTAAGGCCATCCCTTTCAGGGCCCTAGATTTTTTGGCACCAGTGTCGGTCTCTTGCATGGCTCTGCATTCCTGGCGCGGAAAGCTATGTACAAGAACTGACGTCAGCGCGCAAGGGCGGCGTCTAAGTACTCCGACGTCATTCCGGCGCACGACGACGCCGACGACGGACGCGGAGCCACAGACAACACCTAGCGATGCGTAAGGGGTATTGCTGACGAAAAATCTTTCCGGATCCAGCCTGACGCCTGGGGATATTCTAAGGTGAGGAATCTAACTAACTAATGTTTCTTACAGGTACATAGTTACCGAAGGTAAGTAACTTATTCTTACAGCTCACCCACTTAAAATGTAGTGCTGTTTTATGTTTGTTATCTTTTGTTACTTCTGAGAACCCGTTCCCATTTCCTTGTGGAGCCCCCAAGTGCTGCTTTGAACCCTGCCTGGTAGGAACTGCCATACTGGTCCATTTTTGTTTTTGCTCAGCTGGCTAGCATTGGAGGGCGGGAAGTTGAAGTGGATGTCAATTATTGTCATTTATGGTAAAACTGAGTCAAAAGCACACCTAATTCTTAAGTCAGAAAATGGGAAACCCACACTCTGTTTTCCCACAGCAGGCCATACAAAAACTTTGGAAAGTTAAACTGGTAATGGAGCCTAAAAACAAAATGTAAACTATTGCATTTTCTATAGCTGTCCCCTCTAACACAATTTGTCTGCCTAACACCCTTTAGTTTTTGCAACATTTATTTATTGGGATTTTTAACAATGGTGTGCTTCGCGGATACAGAGGAGTGCCTCTAAAGGGTTACATTACAGGGGGTGTTGAGAAGTACAGAAACATTCCAAATACATAGGGTCATGAAATCGTAGTAGAAAAACCAAGCAGCAGAGCGTTAGTCCCAGAAAGCAGTATCTGAGCTGCTGCTGTTCTACAATGTTCCCTACCCTTCCTGTGAAGGGTTTCCCAGTTCTGCTTGTTACACCCCCTTGGTAAACTAAAGGAACACTGCAGGAGGGTGAGGAGGTTACAAGGGGTTATAAAGAGGAAGGGCTTGGGGACATGATGAGGTAGGGGCACCAGAAATGGTACGGGAGCCAATAGATATCAACCATGCATCCCTGTATTCGTGTTGCTGCGGGGCATGGTCCCTGGCCTAGCACACTGTGTCTTACGCTAGTTGCAAAATTTGATTATGACTGATATCACTACACTTAGGTTGGACATTACAATTTATGTCCCCTGTAGTGGAGAATAACAGGCCGACCTGCTATCCTGAGTCCATTTCCAAATTGGTGGCAAGGGTGGTGGGAGGGCAGAGCAGGTGAACCGATAGCTGGGGGGCTTTTGCTGGTCTCCTGGTAGTGCAGGAGCAGGGTCGGTGGGAGCTTGGACCAGCAGCTACCTGTGGCCCCTGTGACACCGTAGCACTGTGCAGGGTTCAGGTATAGTGTATCTATGGAGAACAGGTAGCCTTACAATAGTGAAAAACGAAAATGGCTGTAATTCACTATTAGGACATGCCACACACATCAGGGCTTGTCCTACCTTATGCTTACAATGCACCCTGCCCTTGGGCCTACCATAGGGGTGACTAATATGAAGTTAAGGGAAGGTTTAGGGACTGGGAAGTGGGTGCACTTGCCCAGTCAGCATGACAGTACCAGACTGCACGCAGGTTCTGCAATGGCAGACCTTAGACACATTTTACTAGGCCGCTTCTGTGGGTGGCACAACCAGTGCTGCAAGCCCACCAGCAGCATTTGTATTTACAAGCCCTGGGCACTCCTGGTGCACTTTACTGGGGTCTGACAGTAAACCAAATAAGCCAATCATAGAATCCAACCAACATATACATTTTACATAGGGAGCACTTGCACTTGCACTGTGACACTGGTTGGCAGTGGCACAGTGCTCTGAGCGGCCAGCACCATAAAAACACATGAGGCACAGTGACAAAAAGTGGAAGGGAGACTCACGCCAAGGTGCCAGGTCTAATAGTGGCAAGGGTGGTGGGAGGGCAGAGCAGGTGAACCAATAGCTGGGGAGCTTTTGCTGGTCTCCTGGTAGTGCAGGAGCAGGGTCGGTGGGAGCTTGGACCAGCAGCTACCTGTGGCCCCTGTGACACCGTAGCACTGTACAGGGTTCAGGTATAGTGTATCTTGGCCCAAAATGATGAGGTCTGGAGGTTGCAGATTTGGTCGTTCCAAGTCTGGATACACCGACCAACTCATAACGAGTGTCTAAAGTTACAAAGAAATGTGTTTACATTGACATTTTGGAGCTGAATGTCCCATCCCTACATTTGACATCTGTGCATAGTACACGGTTGTGGTGCGTGTTTCCTTTCCCACATTGCTTTTGGTGCTTGCTCGATCCAGGGGTGTAACGCAGGCCCTTGCTGGGGGCTTAGTTTGAGCCGGTGTCTGCCGGTGCGCACATAAGCACTTAACTATTAGCACTTGCTTTTTGTGCGTCCCTGCTGGCACCGGCTGCTAAATAATGCCTCTGCTTAGCTGTGGTGCGTGCTTCCACCCCCCCCCCCCCCCACCCTCCCCCACATTGCACAGTACACAGCTGTGGTGAGTGCTTCCTTTCACCCCACTGCACAGTAGTGGCGCGTGTTTCCTTTCACAACACTGCACAGTGCAGATATGTGGTGTGTGCCTCCTTTCACCCCAGTGCACAGCTGCGGTGTGTGCTCCCTTTCACCTTATTGCACATTGCACCGCATCACTCAGTACCACCTCAACATCACTCAGCACCACCTAAGTATAGTTCACTACCACCACAGCATCACTCAGCACCACCACAGCATCACTAAGCAGCACCTCCGCATCACTCAGCACTACCTAAGCACCAGCACAGCACCACCTAAGCACCTTATCACCACATAACAATATTAGCATCAACACAGTAACACCTCATCAGTGCACCACCACCACCACTGCAGCAACAAGTCACCATCAGCGTAGCACTACTTCAGATGCACTGCAGCAACACCTCATTATCAACACAGCACCATCTCAGCATTAGTACATCACCACCTCCACATCAGTGCAACACCAGCTCAGCACCTGCACAGCCCCACACCAGCAGCAATTCAGAACCAACACAGCACCACTTCAGCATCAATACAGAAACACAACACAGAACAAAAACAACATCACTTGGCACCACATAAGCACCAGTTCAGCTACACAACATCGGCATAACTCCTCACGACAACATCACTCAGCACCACCTCAGCATCACTCAGTACCACCTATGTATCGTTCAGTATCACATAAGCATCACCTCGGAACCAGCACACCACCACTTCAGCATCACCTCAATATAATTCCGGATCACCTGAGCATCACCTCCGCCACTACTCACAACCACCTCAGCATCACTCCACACCACTTCAGTTTGGCATCTATTAATTCTCCACAAATAACTCTCCACTACTCCTATCTAATTAAAATACTATTTCACAACATCCGCCCTCCCATTGTTTATATCCAACACCTAACAATAAAAACTATAACAAAAATTAATTACAACACGCAAGGAAAAATTGACAGCATTGCTTAAGCAAATAAACTATAACACATTTTTTGTTTTAATTTTGTGTTTTAGTACAATACTTCAGTTGTATATAATTTTGGTTAGCTATAAGGTGACCAGAAATAGTAATAACACTTTTTTTATTATAACTTATACATTTTCAACATGCTGCACAACATTCACAATGCTCTACAACACATATTAAAACATTAACAAAGCCAGTAGCTCTGTCTTAACACTTATAATGCTCCAAAGGCGAGACCTATTGGCTATGCCAATGCTTGTTAGGTCTTGCCTGCGCAGTGAATGCACTGTGCTGCTAGACCTATTGTTTACTATTCAATGGGCTTACAACTCTCCCACAGCATAGCGTTCGTTTTTTTTCGTTGTCACCCATTTGCTACTTTTCCATTGCTTAGGTTCCATAGGCTTCCCTTCCTTTCTAATGCGAACTCTTCCCTGTATCATGGACCAAGTACATGTCTTCATCCTTGCCTTTGTTCTTCCCTGTCTTTTGCTACCCCCTATTTTTTTAATTTTATTATTTCGGTATTATCCCTGGACGTGTAATGGGCATCTGATAGAGACTTCAAGCCACAGATTCCTTACCTCAGAATAATCTCCAGGCATCGAACTGGATCCAGAATTTTTTCGTGAACAGTACCCCTGCACTCTGGTAGATGGCATTGTTCACCTATGCATGGCGTCGTCGGCGTCCTCCGCGCTGGAAGTGATACCTATATAGGCACCATCCCAACGGGCTGACGTCAGTTCTCTTTCCATGCCAGTCAGTGCATATTTGGAGAGTGCTACTCCCAGTCAATATTTAACTGACCTTTTTTGACTGTTTGTCAAAGATTTTTTGGATTTTTTTCCTGGTGTGTCAAGATGTCCACTCGGAAGGCCAGCTTCAACTTCTCCGGCACCTGTCATTAGCAGATGCCTGTGATTGACCTGCATCATGGTTGCCTCTAGTACCTTGAGCGCGACCACAATGTGACGACTTGCGACGACGGCCACCCCATGCACCCCAAGGCTTTGAGGGAGTGTTCCCTCAAGCTCCTAGCCACCTAATGTGCGATGCCACCAAGGGTCTTGATCCCAGTCAAGAGGAAGGTCCCGGGATCGGTCGCTGAGCCCAAAATCTTCATCAGACTCCAAGTCAGGTAAGTCCAACAAGCGCATGAAGAGTAAGAAGTCTTCGACCTCTCCCCGTCCATCAAAGTCATCCGACAAGACGATGGAGCATTGTCCTTCGAGGCCTGGCTCTGCAATTGACCTGGCACCTGGGCTAACTCTGTGCCTCCCCAAGTTTCCGGGTGCCAAAGCGAACTCTGCCCAACTCCTTGAGTTCTATGAGGCCGTGCACCTCCTATTTGGAAGGCTTATTCCTGCTGGGGTGCCTACAGTCTCTGTAGGTTCGGCAGGGGCTCCCACTGATTCTTTGCTGACTCCTCTGCCCCCCGGCTCCAGTTGGGCCCCTTGGATCCACGCTTAGATCCAGACTGAAGCTGGTCATACCACTTGGACCTTCCCCAGTGCCGGTCCTGATCCAGACCCTTCCGTCGCCCTCCAGCTATGCCATCCCCAATCTCATCCCCGACTCCGACACTGAGCCGGCAGCCCTGCCAAGTATCACACATCAGGCATCACACTAACTCATTTCAGTGCTGGTGTCCGCATCACCGCACTAAATGTATTAGTCACGCATAATCGGGGTCCCCCGACCACCCCTAGGTGTGCCATAACAAGGAGCTGCAGCAGTGAGCTCACTGTGCTATGGAATGCATGCATGTGACTGTCAGGAAATTAAATAGATTGATTCATGGTGAACTCGAGAGCGCAGCACAGCCTGACGAATCAATCAACACCCCATCCAAGATGTCTTTTGCAGCCCATTGTCGTCGTTGTTTTCTATCAAGGCGCCTTTCCCTGTAATCACATGCAGGCTGATTGGCCTCCTAGGCTGCACGGCAAGCCATTCAGGAGGCAGGTAACAGCTTTGTTTTTCCGAGCGCGCCCATCTCTGGCAGAGCGGTGCTTTTTCTCCACTTGGGAGCTGGAGTCGCACTCAGACTTGTGTTGGACAAGACAATAAGGTAGGAGGCGGGTTTTATTAGGTCTCGCCTGAGCATGCGCTTATAGCGCTGCTCTGGCGAGAGTTTTAGTAAGCGGGTTTTGGAAGTGCTAACATAGTGGCTTTTTTCAGGCCTTCAGCTTGCGTTCGCGATGTCGTGCACGCGCACAGCTGCTATCCTGGTTTCTAGCATTCCTTTCCTCGCATAACCCGGCTTTCCTCCCCTCTCTCACCCGCTCCTTCCCCTCCCTTACTGCACGGAAGAGTTTGTCGGTGTCTTGTATTTTTGATCAAAGAAGACTGCATTTGTAATGCGTTTCCTCCCTTTTATTTACAACCCCTTGGAGGGTTTTTAGTCTTTAAAAAGAAGTCGGGGAAGTATTTCTTTTCATTTCAGCTTCCAGTTTCGCGTTCTAAAGATTTACTTTTATGAATAGGTTTTGTACTAGAGTGGTGGAGGCGAAAACGAGCCGGGTTTTATCGCGCTATTCTGAGAGACCAGATAAATAATAACCTGTTTTAAGAGCTTTAGAAAATAAGCAACTCGCGATTAAAAGTCGGCAAATAAGCCTTTCCTGCTTGTGTGGTTTATTCTATGTTCTGTCCCTCGCTTTTGAGACCTTCAACGTAAAGGCCACGTATTGGGGGACGCGCAAACGCTCCTTGAAATTTCTCGATACAGTGGAGGGAAAAACTAAATGTGAACGCTTTGATTTCAAATCGGGGCGTCCCCCAACTAAATCCGGATAATTGGCATGAATGTCCGAGCTTTCATTTTCATCCGATCGTAGACGTTTTTTTTAGGGTTTTAAAAAGTACTTTAACCAAAAACGTTTCATTCTTAAAATATGATGGGACCACAACGCTGTTAACCGAAGGGAGTTCTGCAACTCTTTAAGTATAATTATTTGTCCAGGCTGTTTGGGTGTTTTGGTTTGTTTCTTGAGTAGAATCAACACGTAAACGCGGCTTTAACATTTATATAAGCCCGTTATAAAGCGTGAAATGTAGTTCAACACCCACTGCCTTCATAGCTGCCAAGGTTTCAGATTGCTTATGTGTGACATTTTCGTAATTTCACTGTAATTATGATTAGGGCTCCGGTTTGACTCTTATTTTCCGGGTAGTTGGTGCATCGTCTTACACCATTGAAGCTGCACTGCGAGTCGTGCAAGTCAAAAAACGTCTAGTTTGATCAAAGTGAACCATGTATATTCCAATTTTATTCCATGACTTTGAAGAAGTTTTCCAAGTTCACAACTGAGGAAATGTGTTTCCAAGCTTCAGATGCTAAAAGACATGCCCATCCAAGCTTTATCCAGTAGCACAATGGAAATTCACAGTACGTCTTGGGCAACTATATGGAAATCCACCGAAAGGATTTTGGGCTTAAAGCCCTTCAGGAGTGACTGGAATGTAATAAGCCATCAACATTGTAGGAAATCTTAAACAACGTCCATGAAATCATATGTAAATCATGTATGAAAATGCAAGCCTTAGCGTGCTTGTGCAACACCTCCAAAACCAGTGTGTTGCATGCCACAAATAACCAAAACATTTGTGCTATTGCACCAAATTGTGCATGCAGGTGTGCTACAAAAGTATTATGGGACAAATAAACAATGCTGTCTACTGTGTCAAATACGAGCTAAAACCGTTGTGCAAAATGCCCATCGTGAACCTAACAATTTACTCACGTTGCCACAGATGTAAAATCTAAACTTTCATGTCTCGACGCCAAGTCTGGCGCTTCAATTGGCATCCGTGAAACCAACCATGAATGTGCTTGAGATAAACTGCTTGTTTTAAATCTAGCGAAATCCCCACGGGTGCAATCCTTCTAAACTGGAACACACCACGTGACTGTGTGCAGAGCCAAATAGTAAACATGAAAGAAATACGTAAACATCCTTTCCTCGTGTTTTCTGCAAAAGAAGATAATATGACAAGCATTGGCATAGCCAATAGGTCTCGCCTTTGGGGCCTTCTAAGTGTTTAGCCATGTAACAGTTGATGTTGTTGCACCAAGGATATTGTGCTGGCTAACTTAATACTTATAAGTTCCCAAAGGCGAGACCTATTCGCTATGCCAATGCTTGGTTTGAATTTGGAGTTGTGTATGGCCTACCTACACTCGCAACATTCACCAGCCAAGACCTTCACATGTTGGTGCAGAGGGGCACACTTGTCCGTCCCCGCTGGTTCATGAACATAACCTGCTCATTTGTTGGAGGCTCGCGGGAGGGGGACTGGGCTCACTTATTCAGTCATGCTGTGGTCCCGCTCCTGAAATTCTTGCCTTCAAGCATCTAAAAAAAGTTTTTGAAAATAATGGAGTGCATTGGACCATCATTCATTTAGATATTCTTATTCTGTCCTGCCTAGTTATGTTTCACCCTGAGAGTTTGAAATAGCAGTTACATATTACATCACATCGGAGGCCTCCTGAGATATCGAGTTGTAACTGTGCATCTTTATACAACACCAAATGGCGAATAATTATTCATGGAGCATGGTTTCATTTTTCTTTTTCGTTTTGTTTTCAATGACAGGGTGCATGTAAACATTTGTGTCTGAACTGCATCATCAGGTTTACGGTCATAGTTTATTGTTAATTTAGGCACTTTTCATTTGCATTGTCTGAAGAGTGCTTGGTATCATTTTCACGTAGTAAGCACGGTAAGTGAGCACAGTATGATTCACTGCAGAGGGTCACATATTTCTTATATTATTTGACACAACTTGCGGTCACGTGTTTGTAGATTAACTCTGCGGCATGTGTAAAAGGATTATTTACATCGAGTTTGCTATCAGTTTGCTTGGAGAATAACTTTGTTTGTTTTAGGGATGGTGAAATGGGGGGCTAAGCTGCCAACATTGGCACATGGCGTGAATATGCTGGTTTCCACATTGGATCTTATCTCTACATATTTCTTAAGTCGAGCGTTTGCTTGTATGGTTAATTTTTAGTTTTTATGGTTACTTTTACTCAGACCACCACTCAGCACAGGCCGCATTGAATGGCACAGTAGCTTGCGGCGCTGTACGCAGGCCCCTGTTAGCGCACTTTAGTTCCATTATTTATTAGAGTTTCTTGTTGCTCAAATGGGTGTAGTTTTTGGTATTTATGTTTCTCTATATGTTCCATGGCTTGATTTTTGCTTACGAGAAAGTGTCACTCATAGTCAGTGAAATGTCACTCATAATTACACTGAAATTATGAAAATGTTACACATAGCAATCTGAAACATTTAGCAGTTATGAGCCGGAGGGGTGTTGTCTGATGCCGACTCTGGCGCTGACTGGAGCCATGCCTTCCAGGCCAGAGGCTATTCTTATGGGCTCAGAAGCGGGGAGGATTGGGAGGGGTCACTGGAACCTGAAGAATACCTGTCTCCAGACCCCAACAGGGACTGGTGTGAGGAATTGTCAGACACCAGCAGACTGGACACCTCTCCAGATACTGGCATGCTCGCTCCCCCTAGCGTGGCTACAAAGGGTCCTATTTTTTCTATGGTAGTGAGAAGGGTGGCCGAGGCCCTGGACCGTAGCCTATCTTCAGTGGCACTCTCGACTAACGTCTTAATGGAGGTGCTTCAACCGGGAGTGACATCCACAGAACACCCTCACCCATTTAATGAGGCTGTCACAGGCGTCCTGCTTGGAACTTAGTACATACCCTGCACAGGGGCATCTGTGAACAGGGTGATTGCCTGCCGCCATCGCCCGCTCCAGGATGCCTCAATTTCCTCTTGCAGCACCCTACTCCCGGACAGCATGGTGGTCCGTGCCTCCACCTTCCTTGTAAATTCTAGAGCATTCCCTATCGCAAGCTATGGCTGATGGGAGAGATGCAGCTAAATTCATGTTTGGTTGTGGGCTGGACATGACTGACTCGCTCGGCAGAGCGGTTTCTTCGTAAGTGGCCTTATGGCTCCACGGGTGGGTGAGAACAACTGGCTTTTTCAGGGATGTCCAAGGGTCACTTATGAACATGCTCTTTGATGGCTCCTGCCCCTTCATAGAAAAGGCAGGCTCAGCGCTGGAGCGCTTCAAGGATAGCAGAGCTATGGCCAGCCACCACAAAGAGCAGGCTTCCCTGCCTCTCTGTGACCGAAGACATGTTACCCACAGACCCTGTGGGTCGGGCAGCAGGAGTTCGAGCTAGTCCACCATTCCTTCGCCAGCCACAGACTCCAAATCCCTTTAGTTTGCCCTCTTACCATCATGGCCACCCAGAGGGAGGCAGGATACGCCATCACCTGCCCCCCTGGTGTTCTATAGCATCAGACTATTGGGTTCTTCAGACTGTCCAAAGGGGTTATACCCCATTCACTCCTTTGAGACTACCCCTCACCAATACAACCCAATTGGGATAGGCTGATGGAGGTCCATCTCTCCTTGCTCCGCCAGGAAGTGACAGCTCTCTTGTCCAAAGGAGCCATAGAGCGGGTGGAGATGCTAGAAGTAGGTCATGTGTGTTATTCCCACTACTTTCTGGTGCCCAAGAAAGACTGAGGCCTTCATCATATCCTAGACCTGCGCCCTCTCAATTTCTTCTTCATGCTCACTGTCGCTCAAGTTGTCTGCCCTGGATCCAGAAGACTGGATGGGAAAATTGGACTTGAAGTACATATTTCCACATTCCTGTCCTGCCTTCCCACAGGCATTACCTGTGAATTCACAGGGCACAACAAGCACTTTCAGTTCACCGTGCTTCCTATTGGCATTACCAGCGCCCCGCAGGTGTTCAAGGTGATGGCGGTGGTTGCAGCTCATCTGCAAAGATCAGGGGTGCCATTCTTCCCCTACCTTGATGATTGGCTGTTGAAGGCGGGCTTGCCCCAGGCTGCCGTCTCCCATCTCCAGACTACGGCAGAACTCCTGCACTTGCTGGGGTTCACTATAAACGCGCTGAAGTCGCATCTGACTCCCTCTCAGATGCTCCCTTTCACCTGAGCCTTTCTGAACACAGTGCAGTTTCAGGCCTTTCCTCCCAAACAGTGAGACCAGGATATTACCATATTACCAGGATATACCAATGTTTCAGCCTATATCCTGGATATCGGTGAGACTGACTGAGGCGGCTGGCCCTCATGGCATCCTGCATCATGCTTGTAACACATGCACACTGGCATATGGAGGCTCCGCAGTGGGACCTGAAGCTCCAATGGGTGCCTCATGTGGGGCATCTCTCTGAATTGGTCCAGACCAATGAAGGAACTGCAAAATATCTGTAGTGGTGGTTAACGAACCACGATTTGGTCAGCGACAGACCCATCTCCCTTTCCCGATCAGATCTAACATTGGTGACAGACACGTCACTCCTGGGATGGGGCGGCCATCTGGGAGGGGTGGAGATCAGAGGCCTTTGTTCTCTGGCAGAATTTGGACTCCACATCAAGCTACTGGTATTCTGGGTGAACCAGCTGGTATTTAAAGCCTTTCTGCCCTTCATCAAGGGAAGGCTAGTCAGGTGTTCACAGACAGCACCATGGTTATATGGTACCACAAGAAACAGGGCGGGGTGGGTTTGTGGACCCTCTTGTCAAGAGGCCCTGTGTCTCTGGATATTGATGGAATGTCAGGGCATTTCTCTGGTGATTTAACACCTGGCAGGCTCTCTGAACCCCAAGGTGGATTAACTCAGCGGAAGATGTCTAGCAGATCACGTGTGATGTCTCCATCCGGAGTTAATACAAGGTCTCTTTAAGCAGTGGGGAGAGGCTTGGTTAGATGAATTTGCCACCTCAGAGAACGCGCAATGTCAGTGGTTTTGCACTCTGGAGTGTCCAAGGTGGCAATCCCTCAGATGCTTTTAATGTCAAGTAGAGCTCAGGCCTCCTCTCTGCATTTCCCCCATACCACCCCTGCCCGGAGTTCTCAAGAAGATCAAAAACGACCATGCCCAAGTCATCCTTGTGGCTCCCTACTGGGCTCGGAGAGTTTGGTATTCCAAGCTGTTGAGCAGGGCCATTGTTCCTCCACCGGGCTACCTCTTCTGGAGGAACTTATCTCGCAGCAACAGGGAAGGTTTCCCCACCTGTACCTGTCAACACTCTGCGTTCATGCATGGAGATTAAGCTGTGAAAGTTGGCAGCTTTCAAACTTCCGCCCAAAGTCTGCAGTGTTATCTTGGCACCCAGGCGTCCCTCCACCAAGACTGTGTAGCCCTGCCGTTAGGGAAGGTTTGTGACATTGTGTGCAGAGAAACAGGTTGACCCTATTTTGATCCCCCCCTCTTTCAGGTCCTTCTCTTTATCCTTTCTCTTTCCCAGCAGGGCATGCTAAAGGACTGTCTTTCTGCCATCTCAGCCTTCCTGCGTTTGCCTGATCAGCCATCCATCCCTCTTCAAATCACGTGTTGTAAATAGGTTATTGAAAGGTTTGCAACATGTTTTCGCATTAATCATGGCTCAGTGGGACCTTAATCCAGCCATTGCACAATTGTCCTCTCACGCTCCTTACCATCAAGACCGCATTTTTGGTGGCAGTAACAGCTGCCTGAAGGGTCAGTGAGCTCCAGGCTTTCTCATCCAGGTCTCTGTTCATCTACCCATACAAGCTGTTTTTTTGCACTAGATCTTCCTTTCTGCTGAAAGTTGTCTCTTCTTTTCGTGTATGCCAGTCCATCACCCTGATTACTTTTATACTCATGTCATATCCCTCAAAGGAAGAGGAGCAACTTCACTGCCTGGACACAAAAAAAGCATTGTTATTCTACATTGACCACACGAGTTCCGGGTGGACGGCTGTGCAGAAATGGACCATCTACCGTTGGATCGTCCTCTGCATTAAAATCTGCTACGCATCAGTCAAGAAGCAACCCCTTAGGGCTTGCATACTCATTCCACCAGGTTCAAGGCTGTGACCACTGGGTTAGCACTTGGAGTCTCGGTCCTGGTCTTCTGCCAGGCAGCAACGTGGGCCTACCTGCACACGTTCACAAAACACTACAGCGAGGATAGTCAGGTCCATCAGGATGAGCAATATGCTTGTTCGGACCTGTAGGATTTTTTGGTGTGAAATTGTTTGGCAGACCCACCTCCCCGGAGGTATTGCTTGAGTATCTATTCTGAGTTAAGTAATCTGTGGCTAGAAGTCTCCATCAGATTGACAAGTTACTTGTTTCTTGTATCTGTATCCTTCTCTTGATTTTGATTATTTTGAGAACACTTTTTTTGGGAATTTGCCAGATTCGAGTTTAAAAATATAAATAGTTCAAATGACAACATGCTCCTAATTTCATTGTAAAGGGGTGTTGGTCCTGAGAAAACATAGACGCAGCAAAGGTGTGCAATGGTAGAGGGCACTCAAATTGCAGTGTATAGCACATGCTTCTGAAATATTGTCTTTATTTATCTTTATTTCATAGAATATGCAATAAATAGTTCAGGTGACCGATTTCAGCTATGCCCCATGGTTTTCTCTAATGTGATGAACAGGACATGAAGGTGATATGAGAGCACTGCATTGAGTACTAACATCTTCAATGCTCTGAGGAGCAAAGTTGCACAGTTACCTGTGTAATTTAGGAATGGACATATCAATATAAGGAACTTCAAATCTATCCTAAGTTATTCTCTGACGTAGGCCGAAAACCATAGCCACGCGTGGGATGGGGGATATTGTCTCAGAAATAGAAAAAAAACTTCAAAGTTTCAATTTTGTAAAAATCATTGTTAAAGTGAAATAAATGTTTGCGAGCTTGATGTGATTTTCTGATCAATATCTAATTTTATTTTATTTTGCAGCATTGGTGGCCTTATATTAGACACTACGGTATCGGATCCTAACTTGGTTGGCATTGTTGTTTACACTCCAGTCATCAACGGTGAGTAATCCTAAATCGGTACAATTCATAAACTTCCATACATGTAGCATGAAATCTTTTTTTGCTTCCCCAATGTAATTTTCTGTTATATTTTCTAAAACTGTGTTAAGTCATCAAAAGTGCAATGTTCTATCATTGCTGAGTATCTCATGTCTGAGCTTTTCAAATTAGTTCTTGAGCCAGGCAAGTGACAGCATAGATAGCACTTGAGACACATATGTGTTGCATGATGATTACAAGATGTGGATGGGTTATGAAGGGCAGCTGTCCCCGCTGACACGAGTGATTGACACATTCTCAGACAGAGCTCATGTGCACAGAAGTAGGAGCAAGTATTGTGTACATTACCTTCAGTACTCTGGACTTCTTACTAACTGTTGTAGCTGAGGACAGGGTCTTCTTATAGATGAGTCTTGAACACCTTATGTAGGAGGAAATATATTTCTCCCTTGGTAGACCTTTACTTATAGCCACAGATTCATAGCTTCTTTGAAGGTCCCATGCTCTCTCGATGTGTAATTAACTGCATACGTTTCAACCAATGTGCGTACACATACACGCACACACTCACTCTCTCTCCCTCTCTACATCCATGTATCATTATATTCTCACAGCACTCACACTAAACATTTCACAGCACATCCACTTAGTCCACACATGGGTCAGGGCAAGTAAATGTACTATCTTATTCCTGAGGCACATTATACCAAACTTACTTCAAGGAAGTATTTGCCACGGTAGTTTTAATATGTGCATATATTAAGTACATGTATTTAATGATGAAACCCTGCCATTGAATATTCATCCTGTTGCTCGGATGGACTTTGTTTGCTGCCCTGCTGAGTCATATGGCTCATGTCTGACTGTGTTCTACCAGATATGTAGGTAATGACCCAGGTCGAGGAGACACTCTCTCCTCCAGCAGCTCCGCGACCTATTCCCCGCCGCTGAGCCTCCTCTCCCCTTCCTGAGTCCCCTGATTGCCAGTTGTGTCTGAAGTGTAATTATTTTTTTGCCAGTTGTGCCTGAAGTGTAAATATTTTTTTCCCTCTATCACTGCTGTATTTTTTTCCTCATTCCTGGGTGTGATCCTTTACTTGTGTGTGCCAGGGCTATTTTCGTGTGTTGTCCACTCCGCATTCTCCGTGGGCTGATCATCGTTTCCTGCCGTTGACGCCCTGCGGCCCCGCCACCCTCCACTGCCGATCCAGCCTCCCAGCTGATCGTCCCTCCCCACTCCCCTTCTTAATGGCGGCCGCGCCTATGGCAAGCCCGTCTGCCCCCATCCGTGCCTGGACCGCGCCCAGCGCCATACCCCCTGGCCCCTGCGAGAGCCATAACTCCCGACGCTAACACCCACCACACACTCAACGTCGGCCAAACCTCCACCTGCGTCCAGGCCACCCCGAAGCTCACCCACGGACCCTTCACCTGCTGAAACTGCAGATACTCCAGCCAGCGCACACCTGCACGTCCTGCTCATCCCACCAAAGAAAACAACAACCATCTCAGATGCATACTACTCAACAGCCGCTCAGTCCACAGGCACGCCATCAAACTCTGGGACCTACTCGATTCATCCTCCCTGGACGTCGCCTTCCTGACGGAGACCTGGATGAACGCCTCCTCGGCGCCGGACATAGCCATAGCTATCCCGGATGGCTACAAGATAACCCGCAGGGACTGAAACATCAAACCAGGAAGAGGAATTGCCATCGTCCACAGGAACACCATCAGGATTTCAACCGACACCGAAGATTCCCTCAGCATGGCCGAACACCTACACTTCCAGATCCGCGCCGATCACAACACCACCCTCAGAGTAACCCTTGTCTACAGACCTCCGGAACCCTGACCACAATTCAGCGACTCCATCACCGACCTCATCAGCACTCACACGCTCGCCTCCACAGGCTACATCCTCCTCGGAGACCTGAACTTCCACCTCGAACGCAAACAACAACAACAACTCCACAACCCTGATCGCCAACCTCGGACTCAAACAGCTCGTCACAACACCCACCCGCTCCGTCAGACACACCCTCGACCCCATCTTCTCCACCAGCAATCACGTCACCTTCAGCCACACCACTGAACTCCACTGGACCGACCACCACTGCATCCACTTCTCCTTCGAGAAACACACCGCACACAACCAACCGCAACGGATCCCACACCGCAGCTGGAACAAGTCACCGAAGACCAGCTTATCACCCTCGCCCGAGGTCCTCCACCCGAGCCCTCCGACACCAACACAGCGGCCCACAACTTCAGACAATGGATTGACGACTGCGCCAACACCCTCGTCTCGATCAGGAAACCCTCAAACTGGCACACCGTCACGAGAGCCATCTGGTTCAACCCCGACCTCCAGACATCCAAGCAAACCTACCGAAGACTCGAGAAGCAGTGGCGCCCCGACCAGACTCCAGACAACCACGCAGCCCTCAAGAACGCCAGACACATGCACCACCAACCAACTCACCCGTTCCTCCAAAAGGAACTCCTTCAAGGAACGCATCGACAACAACGCCCACAACAGCAAAGAGCTCTTCAACATTGTGAAAGAACTCGCCACCTCCAGCTCCAATGACATCCCACCGTCGCAAGAACTCTGCGACTCCCTGGCCACCTTGTTTCACTGCAAGATTGCAGACATCCACGACAGCTTCGACACCCAGACACCAACGCCAGTCACCGACCCACCCTCCCCCCGCATCCCCCTACCAAACGCCGACCAAAGTCACCGACCTCATGCTCTCCTGGAGCAACGTCAACGACGAAGACACCATCAAAATCATGAACACCATCCACTCCGGCTCACCCTCCGACCCCTGCCCCCACCACATCTTCAACAAAGCTAACTCCATCATCGCACCCCACCTCTGGAAGATCATCAACAGCGCCTTTGAGACCGCCACCTTCCCGGAGAGCTGGAAACACGCCAAGATCAACACCCTACTCAAGAAACCCAAGGCAGACCCAAAGGCCCTCAAGAACTTTTGACCCATCTCCCTGCTCCCGTTCCCGGCGAGAAGACGGCCAACAGACAACTGACCCACTTCCTTGATGAGAACAACATCCTGGACTCCTCCCAATCCGGCTTCCGAAGCAATTAGAGTGCCGAAAAAACGCCGTCATCGCCGCCACCGACGACATAAGGACACTGCTAGACAACGGCGAAACAGCGGCCCTCATCCTCCTGGACCTCTCGGCCTCCTTCGACACCATCTGCCACCACATCCTGCGCACATGCCTCCACAACACAGGGATCCACGACAAAACCTCAACTGGATCACCTCCTTCCTCACCGACAGGACCCAGAGAGTCCGCCTCCCCCATTCCGATCCGAAGCCACCACGATCACCTGCGGCGTACCCCAAGGATCCTCCCTCAGTCCGACTCCTTACAACATCTACATGGCACCTCTCAAACATCGTCCGAGCGCACCACCTCAACATCTTCTTGTACGCCGATGACACCCAGCTGATCATCTCCCTCACCAAGGACCCAGCCACCGACAAATCCAACCTCCACGAGGGAATGAAGGCCGTCGCAGAGTGGATGAAGACTAGCCCCCTGAAACTGAACTCTGACAAGACGGAGGTCCTCATCCTCGGCTCCACCCCTTCTGCATGGGATGACTCCTGGTGGCTGGCCTCGCTGGGCACCACCCCTACGCCAACCAACCACGCTCGCAACCTGGGGTTCATCCTGGACTCAACGCTCTCTATTACCCAGCAAGTCAACGTTGTCTCGTCCTCCTGCTTCGACACCCTCTGTATGCTCCGCAAGATCTACAGATGGATCCCCACCGAAACCAGAAGGACGGTCACACAAGCCCTCGTCAGCAGCAGGCTGGACTACGGCAACGCCCTCTACGCAGGAACCACAGCCAAACTCCAGAAAAGACTGCAATGCATACAAAACACCTCCGCACGCCTCATCCTCGGAATCCCCTGCCACAGCCACATCACCGCCCACCTGAGAGACCTGCACTGGCTTCCAGTCAACAAGAGGATCACCTTCAAGCTCCTCACCCACGCTCACAAAGCACTCCACAACGCCGGACCAGCATACCTCAACAAACGACTCACCTTCTACACCCCCGAGCAGCCAGCTTCGCTCCGCCGACCTCGCCCTTGCCTCCGTCCCACGCATCCACAGAATGACCACCGGCGGCAGATCCTTCTCACACCTCGCCGCCAAGACATGGAACACCCTCCTCGCCAACCTGCGACAGACCCAGGACCTGCTGACCTTCAGGAGACTTTTCAAGACCTGTCTGTTTGACCAGTAGCTGTGCCCTCTTCCCCCTCCCCTCTAGCGCCTTGAGACCCTCACGGGTGAGTAGCGCGCTTTACAAATGATTGATTGATTGAAATGATGGGTAATAGGTTTATTTTATTTTGAATGGATTTACTCACACAAGTAAATTTTGAACAAAAGTGTTTTACTTGACAACAGAGTTGGTACATAGGTAGTGGTCAATTGATAGTAACGTAATTAGAGGTGAAAACAGTATGTTCCTAGAAGGTTACTCCATTGATGGAACCGGGGAGGCATAGACAGACAAAACTAGCATGGATTCCTGGAGTTATGCAATACAATTCTGTAGTCGGTCTTTACGCAAAGTTTAAATTTATATAGATTAAACAATCCTTTTGACCAGACACACACACTGCATAGTATCACAGCAGAGCATAAGAAGATTAGCAGCATAGTGGTAACTAATATATCCGGCGAAGGTAATCGTCGTGGAGTGGTACAAAACATAAATTATTTATTGAATTGTATATATTCACATGAATATACAATTTATCCGGGTCAGGAGCCATGGTGAGGTGAAGGGTGGTCAAACATAGAGCTTAAGCATTGCATGTCCGAAAGCTGGAAGAGGTGGATCTTGAGAAAGGACTTGAACCAAGACTCAGATGCGTCAGCATCACGATCACTAAAAATGGGCAAATTAGGGATCATGCTTATTGGCGGAGATGTGGCTGAGGTTTGCAGTATGCAGTGCTTTGTGGTAATTTAGCAAGAGAGGTTCCCTGAGAAATATGATGTGTGGTGGCCAGTATGGTTTTGAAGGCAAGCAACAGAAATGTTCAGAGGCGCGTTGTTTGGCCGATAGCCAGCAAACTTGGTGGATGTGGGAACATGGGTCCAAGAAGTTGAACTAGTGTGAGAGTGGCAAAATCAAGACAGTAGAGCGAGTACTGCAGGATGTCCCCCAGAGATGAGGAGGACTGAAAGGAAGATAAAGGTGAGTTTTTTTTAATGTTCAAGAGTTGAAAATTTGTGTCAGTGCTGGTGATAAAAACACCAACCTTAGTTTGGCGCTGAATTCAGTGCCAAGATTTCTATGATATATATATCCGAGGGGTGGGTATAGAGGATGCCGGGTAATAGGTTATTCCAGTCTCCAAGCATTATAGGTACAGGAAGCATAGGATCATCCATTGTCTGATGGCCGTTAGTCAGCTGGAAATTGTTGGTTAGAGGTAAATGAAGAAACTAGAAAGTAATTTTAACTATAGTGACAATCCGTGCAGTGGAATTGGCCAAATGGAGAGTAAAAAGGGATAGATATGTAATGGGTTGATAAGGTTAGGGTGAGTTACTTAAAAACAAGGCATGCAAGTGTTTTAGAGAAGAAAGGGAGTTGTGAAATAAGACTACGTTAGTGGGTGTAGGGTTGTAAATTTCTTGAGCAGTGGAATTATTTAATAAATTTGAAAAGCATGAAGGATTAGTGACTTAGAGGGAGAGAATGAAATATTACAAACTTTTGCTAGGACTTGATGTTTTAGGTAATGAAGATTGAGGAGGCACAGGAAGGGTTATCACATTGGAGTATGGGGATGCACTTGGACAGGTAATTGAGGGAACGAGGCAAAGTAGGTAAAGTAACTACGTTTTAGATGGAGAGTAAATGTGTGCGGAGAATGTATAGAGTGTGCTTAGGTTATCTGATCAGGTAAATGTTTGAGGAAAAATAGGAGGCATAGGTAACCGATAGGCTGGTGGAAAGCTAAAAGTTGGTTATAAGAGTTTTGTGTTGAATGCTGGAGCTGTTGTGGTGATTGGGACTTGATTATATGACAGTTTGCTTGAATCAGAGAAGTGGATAGGATATTCAGAGTTGCAGTTCATCTGCTTTCACATACTGGTCCTCTGACACAAGCAGTCTCTCAAATTTAGCCTAATTTATAGAGAGCCATATACAGCTGTCACATTTGGACAGCCTCCAGTGCAATCACATACTCCTAGCACATGCATTGTCCTGCCCAGTCTCTCTCACACAGAGCTTCTTAGGGATGCATACTACCACACAGGCATCTTTTCTGACGTTAGCAGAGATACTTTCAGAAACGCAGTTAATGGAACAGACTATGCCACTTTGCTCTTGGACACATGAAGCCCATTCCCACTGGCCTTTTACATGGACAGACCTAACGTCCGAGTGATTAAATTATAGTCTTAGTGGCCTTTCAAAGGCACTGAAGTTTTTCACAGCTGAACCAATAGCTTCCCAATTTTTTTATTTTTTAATTAAACATTCTATTAAGTTTCCAGGCTTTATCACAGGATCCACTCCTTGCAACAAGGAACGACTTGACATAACACTAAGAGCTGTAATGTTGTCTATTTGCATCCACATCTTACCTCATAGTCGTCCTATATTTCAGTCCTTTTTCTAGGGCAGCTTCTGCCTTCATAGACTTGCTTTTCAGTTAACATACACTAGTCTTTTTATTGCAATTTGGTAGCAAACAAGATACAATAACGAACTCTTCAATTGGCACATGTTTATACTTTACACGTCTTGCATATATCAGGACAGACGTCTGTTATCAATACAGTATTGTGCGTTTTGCCCCCGTCACTCTTACATATTGCCAGTTATCTACTTGTATCGTACAACCCTGCCCCTAGTGCTCTCCGGGTGGGTGATTGTTGCTGCCCAGACAGAGCATCCCTCTGCTTTTGTTCCATCCCCACCAGATCTTTGTCCATTTTTGTGGGCAGCCTCTTCCTTCGCAGACCACCCTTTCAGCTTGCATACACCAGTCCCTATCGACCTTCCAGTCCCGATACGCAGGTCCAGACCTGCCCTTCATTTTCTTGCAATGTTACGTTTTGCTACCATAAAATCTAGTGTGACCCATGTTCTTTCTCCTGCTGTTAGGTCTGTTTTCTCCCAAATGTTTAATAGGCACCATTGGGGCAAAGCCACAACTTCCCTCCCGCACGTGTCAGCATACGTGAAATAATCTTAAGGACATGACAACTGTTGGTTCGAATACTCTCTCCACACTTTCTATACAACCAATCAGGCGTCTTGTATTCAGTGTCATTTCCCTGTGGGGCATGAACACTAATAGATGAGATGGGTGGCTAGAATTCTGGCCAGAACTTTGCTTTCCATGTTAAGTAGCGAAAAGGGCCTATAGGAGGCACACTTGGTTGGTGGCTTGCCCTCTTTCAGTCATTATTATTGTGGCATTAGGCTGATCTGTCGGTGATATCCTGTACTCTCCCGCTTCCTGTAACATCCTGTGCATGTGTGGTGCCAATGTAGCAGTCATTCCCTTCTAGAGTTCTATAGGTAGGCCATTAGTGCCAGACACCTTCCTGACCACACTTCCCTTATTGCCCCAATTATGTCTACTGCACTAATATCTTTATCTAACTCTTTTTGCCTTTTCTCTATAATGCTGTGGAGAAACTCCAGAATCTCCCTTTGGATCTTACCACCCTAGGAGCTATATAACTCAGCATAAAATCTCACAAACTCTGCTGCAATCTGCATGTCCTCCTGATCTGTCTCGAAGAGCCTGCATGGACTTCCTGCACCCAATTCCTTTCCCACTCTGTCTTGGTCAACCATGCCAAAAGACGCCCTACCTTGTTTCCCACTTCATAAAGTCTGCGCTGGTTGGACAAGGCAGTTGCCCTGTCCGTATATTCAAGTAGGTCCCTATATTCCGCCTATACAATTCTCAACCTAAGGTCCATCTCAGCGTCCTCTTCCACTGCCTTGCTCAGTTCTAATGTAAGATGCCCTGTTCTAACTTATCAGCTTGCTCCCTCATGCACTTTTTTGACCCAGTGATCATGGACATGGCATGTCTCCTTAGGGGTGCATTGTAGGTTTCCCACACTGTGGCTGAGGACTTCAATGAGCCCATGGTTTCCTCAAAATATTGCTTAGTTACTTCCGTCAGTTTATCCTCATGGTCTCTGTCCCTAAGGTACAATGGGAGGAGGGTACTGCCCCCTCTTGCCTCCACCTTAGATCTCCTGAGTTGCACCAACTGGAGAAAGTGGTCCTAGAACCTCTTAGCCAGCATCTTGGGATTGAGGAAAAAGTCTGCAGTAATGTGGTAGGTTAGGAGATAATCGCAGAAGGTGTGATGAGCACGTGAATGGAAAGAATACCATTTCACTTTTGGAGTTTGTGTGTTGTCCCATTCCCTCTCCGCTTCTTCGCTGGGACTGCCTGTCTAGTTCGTTGCACAAGCTGACATTTAGTTCTCAACCCAGGACGTAAACCCCCACTGGTAGTCTTCCGAGAGGGCTCCCAGCTCCTCCATCGCTGAGGTACTTTGTTTGGGTGGGACATTTACAAAACGGAGATTAATGGGATGCCGTCCCTGTTTGAACTACATACTGCCCCTGCTACTCCGTCCGTGTTTCCTGAGGAATAAAGGTGTCGATTTTTTTTTTTATGTGCAGGCCAACCCCTCGTGATTCAGCTGTATATCCAGTGTGTGCTAATCGTTTGTAACCTCTTCTTCTTTTGAATGTTTTACAATTATTGCCCTTGATGTGCATCTTTTGCAACATCACAATGTCTGGCCCTAGTCGTTTTAAATATTGTGCCACTATCCCCCTTTTTATCTTGTTACGAGACAATATTGTCAGCCTACCCCCACTTTTTCTCTGTCATCTTCATCAAGTCCTTCAATGTGCATTTATCCAATACCTTCCTTGTATCCCCATGGAGGATATGTTGAGTGGAGACGCAATGACCGCTATCATCTGCACGCAGTGTGGCACAGATCAAATGGAATTTTAACTGGCACAATTAACCGCAACTCCCCCCAACCCCACCCCTACTCTCCTGCTCCACAGGTCTTGAACTGCATGACCCCCCAACCAACAGGATGACTGTTGCCCCATACAAATCATAAACTATAGCAATTAAAATCGTTTGGTTGCTTTCAAGCTACATCTCTGTCACATGGATATGATCTGGATCTTTATCCTTTTCCATTTCCTTTTTAGCCACCAGCCTTTTACTTTTGGGTACAGTAAGTGAAATTAGAGAAACTAAAACTCCCTACATACAATGTACTTTTAGATAAAAGAAGAAAGCTGTGATGATAAGTGAGACTATAGAAACTAATGCTCACAACATGCAAAGTGTTTTTGGCTAACAGTTGCGATTGCCTAAATGTTCTGTTGTAGAATCAGTTGCCGATTTGTTACAATGAAAGGAAAAGGTAGCCTGCTACATGTAAGTATCCTCTAAGCAAGATTTCACATGTCTTTCAGGTATTGGTGGAAATCTGGTTGCAATTCAAGCCAGTAGGATTTCTACGTATCTCCATTTACATAATATTCCAGGAGAGCTGCCAGAGGAGGCCAAAGGTTGCTACCATCCATGTAAAACATTTTATGGAACAGGTATACATTTTTTTTATTTGAAATCTGCAGTTGGACAGTCCATATCTTATTTTACTCTTTACGTGACCTTGGTTTATCTTGAATGTTTCACCAGATATGCACATTTGAAACTATATTACGCGAGAAAGTATGCATGTTCGCTAACCATAAATTCCAAAATGCTGCCTGAAAATCATTAACATGTCAAACTCTTTTGCATGCAATAAAATAAACATGTTTGCTTCTTTTGAATAATCCAACAAGTACAACAATGTAAAATTGGAGAAATTGTAGGAATAAGTATTCTCTTTCATGGATACGCCTCAAAGTAATAAACACTGAATTGTGCCACCCATGTGACCAAACCAAGAGCAAACAAAAATCTTTTTTTGTGTGTGTATATGTATATGTGTGAATGTGTGTGTATATGTATGTATATATCTATATCTGTAATATATATATATATATATATATATATATATATCACACACACAAGAGATTAAGTAAAGCATACACTCAGGAGATGTTTGCTCAGTACAGGTTTAATCACCAGTCGTTAAGCGTTTCGACGGCAACGCTGTCTTGATCACAGACAGTGTGATCAAGACAGTGTTGCAGTCGGAACGCGTAACGACTGGTGATTAAACCTGCACTGAGCAAACATCTCCTGAGTGTGAGCTTTGCTCAATCTCTTGTGTGTGGTAATACGTCCGGCCAGTTCCGCTGGCTTCGCGCACCACCTGACTACGGGCCGGGATCCTGGAAGGAACGTTGTGTGGATTGGATATATAGATATATACCCTTCCTCCAGTGTTCCTTCCTGGCATATTGGTGACCGTTATGCCAGTTCATTGTTCCGGCGGCGGGATCCCGGAAGGGACGTTGTGTGGATTGGATATATAGATATATACCCTACCTCCAGTGTTCCATCATGGCATATTGGTGACCGTTATGCCAGTTTATTGTTCCGGCTCCTGACAACAGGATCCTAGAGCACTGAGCTCAGCTTTTTTGGCTTTTTCTCTATAAAAACCTTTAACAGCTGGTTTAATCCACCTCACTCAACATCCCTTAGGGCAAGATGGATTTTTCACCTCTTTTTTGACTGGAATCTTTAATATTTTCCGGTCAGAATGCCTTAGTTTTTTAGTGAAGTGCCCTGCCTGAGGCGAGAAATAGCCAGTCAGATCCCCATGACATCTGTTTTGTATGCTTTCCAGAGGAGCACCATCCTGAAGATTGTGAACATTGTGAAAACATATCTGGAAGGACCCTGAAGGATAGGCAAAGGATCAGAATACACAGCCTCCTTGAGACACTTAAATAGACATCTTAAGCACATTATGAGGCACAAGGAAAGGTTTTTCTGTTTACCTCCGTTCTCTAATCTCACTCAAGTACTACCCAAGAGATATATCTAAAGAACATGAAAGAAATGAAAATGACAATGTTCCCATTCAACATCGAAGCCCTCAACGTAGAGAACAAGTACTGTTGCAATATGCTCGCTGTTCAGAAGGCACACTATGTGGATATTGAAACCACCTTCGACTTCAGGTCCACCGCCTTTGATGTCTGTGCCACCTCTATCAACACCAAGAATACCATCTCCCTCAATGTCAAGACCACCTACAAGACTAGTCTGCTTCTCCCTTGCAGAGTCAGTGAGTGGATTGACTCGATGACTTTAAAAGGAGAACACAACCATGTTCATCCGACTCGGACAGAGTTCTCTAGGCATACTCGCCCACCAAGAAGTAATTACTGTTCCTAAGGAAACTCGAAGGAAAATGTGATCTGGTAGTAGATGTAGATTACCATGATCTATCTAAACTCCTACCACCATCACATCAGTGATTTCATAAACTCTGCATTGTTAGGGCATCATCTAGAGGCCTTTTACCCTTGGTTCCAGGTCTTTTGGAACTTGCAATGCAATTATGCTTATCACCAACTTCTGCAAGCTAAAAAATATAAAGTGCAAGATCAGGGCTTTCTCTTCCTTAGATCCGATCCCCCTCTGGACTCTTTTATTGTATCTGCAGTGAAGAAATCTCATGCACCTTCCTTCAGTGTTCCTCCAGATAAAGAGAACAAACTGATGGATACAGTAGGAAGAAAAATGTGTGTCACAGCTGCCATGAGCATGAAAACACTAAGCGCCACAGCCTTGCTAGGTCGCTATGATAGATCCCTTTATGACTCTTTTTTTTTTTTTGAAAATTCTTTTTTTATTGGCATTTGCATAAACATTACATACAGAGGCACATTTGGAGTTACTATTGGTGCATAACTACACAAGGCAGGAGCGCCCAGCCACAGCCCAGGTGGGTCCCCGAGCTCGTGGACCCGTGGGGTTGCGTGATGCTACTCTTTGTAAGCTGCAGACAGACGTCCGGGGTCTGCGTCTGGGCATGCCCCACCAATGCGCATGGCGGTCACTGCGCCGCATAAGAGCCATGTAGTGTGCCTATTCCCCTGTGAGGTGTATCATCAGGCTATGGGGTTGCAGCCATGAGTTAACCTTCAACCAACTGGGGACATAGAAACTGGGGGGGGGGAGTTGCACTATGCCGCGGAAAGTGAGCAACAGTAGTCTTGTGCCTGAGCGCTGGACCATCGCGTGGGATGATGTCGGTGTTTTTGCAGGCGCGGGGATGGGGGGGGGAGAATAGTCGGATGAGGAGGGGGATGCGATGGTGCCAGTTACCGCCTATATGGAAGTGTGGTAGCGGGACAGATGTTATCTACGACCGCGACCCACCGGGCGCCCGGTCTTCTCGTGTGTCTCCCTGGGTGGGCTCCTGGCTCACGGCTGGGGGATCGATCGCTTGTGGGCCCGCCACAGCTGTTGTTTCGTGCGCAAAGGCATGCATTAACATGGCCCATGACCGGGAGATCGGGTGTTTGCGTATCCCTTGGGCTTCCTCCGTTCTGAGTAATGTTTCCTCCGCCTTACCCCATAGATCCCTCTATGACTCTTTACAGTGCATTACAGAAAAGCTTCCAAGGGATGACGGACAGGATTTTCAAGAAATCCTTCAGAAGGGAATCGTTGGTGCCCAACCAAGATATAAGTGGGGAAGCAGATTCCTCAGACGCATCTGCTCTGGGGTATTGTTACAGGATTTGCATTAGACACAATGCTTGGTTAAGGCTTACAGGGTTAAAACCTAAATCCCAACAGAAAATTCTTATTCTACCACTTTCAGGAAATTTTCCTTTCGGCTCTCATGCAGATAATGAAGACTGAAATAAATGTTCTAAAGCAGTAGGTCTCAGGAAGAGGAAGGAATTCAAGATACACACTATAAGCCTTATGATATGATGTATTTCCTACAGAAGGTTCAAGCCCGTCAACAGCAACCCCTACAGCAGCTGCAACAAGAACAAAGGCAGTCTTGCCACCAGCGAGGAGCTGTGAAAGGCAGAGGAGGCCAACAAACATCAGCCACCTACGAAAGCCTCTTCAAAATCATTGAGACCTTACCTCTTCCCTCTCCCTTAGTCATGCCAATGGGAAGCGGTATCTCAAACAATCTACAAGACTGGCAAAATAAACAAGAGAGACAAATGGGTCTTGAATATTGTTTAGAATGAGAATTCTTTCATGTTCAAGTCTCCTCCGTCTACTGTACTACCAAAGAAATCTTTACAACACCATCAAGACTTGCTTTGAGAGTAGGTGGACACTATTTAAAAAGAATGAGGTGGAAAAAGTTCCTTCTTCCCAAAAAGGAATGGCAATTTTCTGGTACAAAAGAAAGAACCAGAGCAAGAATTCAGACCCGTGTTCGATCCTATACAAAACTAACAAATAAATGGAAAAAGAAAGAAAGGTTCAGAATTCTGGCTTTACCCCAGATCTACTCCGTTACATCAGTGGCACTAAATGTTTACAATAGATCTAAAAGTGTGTATTTCCACATCCCAATCATGAAGAAACACATTAAGTTCCTAAGATTTGTGGTAGGAAGAGATAATTTCCAATTCAAAGTCCTACCGTTCGACCTAAAGG
Source organism: Triturus cristatus (assembly GCF_964204655.1). Taxonomy (NCBI): domain Eukaryota; kingdom Metazoa; phylum Chordata; class Amphibia; order Caudata; family Salamandridae; genus Triturus; species Triturus cristatus. Next base: position 747,503,274 of record NC_140585.1, on the reverse strand, counting down.
CAGCCCCTCGCACTTTTTCAAAGTGCATTCCAGTAGTAGCAGCTTCCCTCCGAAAGTTAAAGATCTTAGCCTACCCACACCTGGATGATTGGTTAATAAAAGCAGCATCTCTGGATCTAGTAATGAAACGCTTTGATCAAGATAGCTTACAGAGTCTAGGCTTAAAAATCGACTTTCAAAAGTAAACAACTATTCTAGTGCTTGGGAGCGATATTAAAACAAAAGACACACAGATGATGGACGGAATGCAGAGCAAATCAAACATTCACCCCGTCAAGAGATCTGGGTTAAATCCATCTTTCTTTTGCTCACATGCCTCCCCAGTTTGTTCCCAGCCATATGCAAATCAGTCTTGACCCTGTGCCTCATGGGAACAGTCCAGCCCGAACTGCCAGGCCATGTCCTCCCTGGACTGGAAACCGGCATCCAGGGACCAGTTTCAGGGCATCACCCCTCATCAACTAGGCTAGCTTGAATCCAGTGGCACAGTGAGCCCGGGACCCACATCTGGGCATACATGGCGCACTTAGGGCGAGAAAGCAAAAGACACTCTGATGATGGATGGAATGCAGAGCAAATCAAACGTTCAACCCTCCACCCCCCCCCTCCCCCCCCCCCCCCCCCCCCCCCCCCCCCCCCCCCCAGTCAAGAGATCTGGGTTAAATCCATTGTTATGTTGCTCACCATGCCACACCAGTTTGGACCCAGCCATATGGAAATCAGTCTTGACCCTGTGCCTCATGGGAACAGTCCAGCCCAAACTGCCAAGCCAAATCCTCCCTGGACCGGAAACAAGCATCCTGTGACCGGTTTCGGGGCATCAACAGTCCCATATCTCTGTACTGGGGTGAATGTATGACATTGTTCTGCTTTCTGTCCATCAATTGTTCTTTTTGCATTTGACACCCCGAGTGGGACGGGTATGCCGAGACGTGAGTCACCTTGCTCTCCATCTCACTGGTGTAAAGCTATCCTGGATGAAGAGGGTTGAACCCTGAAACCGGTCGTAGGATGCATGTTTCCAGTCCAGGGAGGACCTGGCCTGTTAGTTTGGGCTGTACTGTTCCCATTGGGTGCAGAGTCAACACTGATTTGCATATGGCTGGGAAGAAACTAGAATGGAATTGGGAGCAAAGAAACAAAGGATTTAGGCCCAGATCTCTGTACTAGGGTGAATGTATGACATTGTTTGGCATTCTGTCCATCAATTGTTCTTTTTGTATGGGAGCGACATCAGACACCATTGTCGCAAAAGTGTATCCATTGGAGGAGAGACTCAAATCTGCCTGACAGACATGCCAATGTCTGAAGCAAACTTTCCATCCAACTGCTCGTCTGATTTCTTCATTACTTGGACAGGCATTATGTATCTTTAAAACTATGCAGCTATTACGACAATGTGTACAAGACCAATGGAACCAGAAATTGGGAGAACAAGTTAACATCTCAAGTAGCACTCCAGTTGTTTCCTTGGTATTCTCAAGAACCCAATCTCCTGAATAGGATATGTCATCAAGACATTCTATTGCAGATCTTAGTGACAGATACATCATTACTAGGATAGGGTGCCCAAATGTACCATCTGCAGATACATTGAACATCGTCATAGAGCGATAAGTCCTGCCAAATCAACTTGTTGGAATTAAGAGCTGACAATCTAGCTCTGAAATCACTCCTCCCATCTTTCAGGACCAGTATGCTTCTAGTTCAGATGGACAATGCAACCACTGTGCATTATCCGAACAAGCAGGAGGATACACTCAATGACTTTAGCCCTGAAAGCCTAAACCATTTGAAAATGGCTGTTTCTGTGAGGTCTTCTGCTTTTTACAGCAGTCCACCTACTGGGGTTTTAAAGGGCATAAATGAACATCCTCAGTTGACTAAGACAAGAAAATCACAACTGAATCCTCAACGAAGAAGGGCGGTGAGGCTTCTTCCAAGAATGGGATTATCCGCAAATAGAGCCATTTGCAGACGCAAACAGCAAAAATGCCCAAACTTTGCTTCAAGATAATACCAACCAGGGTCCATGAGGAATGGCCTTTTGGTCATGGTAATTTCTCTACACTTTTTCCTCCCATCCCACTGATTCGAACAGTGTTAAAGTTGCAGTATTATCGAGCAAGAATGATTCTTGTAGCCCCAGAGGACCACAGCAGTGGTGGTTCACAGATCTCCACCTATCAGAGAGACCACACATAAAGCTGCTGTGCAGACCATATCTTCTTTACAAGTTTGAAGGGTAGATCCTACATCCTAAGCTAGCATTGTTGAACTTAGCTGTTTGGCTTTCGAATGCTTGCAGTATGGACGTTTAGCTATTTAATAAGACTGCATAAACAAGAGGCGAAGAGGCCTTCCACTAGAGCATCATATGCATTTAAGTGAAATATATTATGCATATGGTGTATACAGATTAACTAAAACCCCTACTAGATGACAGGAAGATATGGCTACTCCATTATCTTTTACATTTGACAAGGTTGACCTCTCCTTTATATCTATAAAGGTACACCTTGAAGTGATTAGTGCACATAGGAAATCTCCTTTGCAAACTCATTTCTTTAAAACCTTAGTAGTGTGGGACTTTTTAGAGCTTATGAAGAAGGTTTATCCTCCCATTCGGGCTTTTTTGTCACCATGGCAATTAAATACTGTGCTATCAGGGTTGATGGGCCCACCCTTTGAACTTATACACAAGGCGCCTCTGCAGCATTAATAATAAACACAGTACCTCCCACTTGATCTATATTTCTTTCCTATGCGACTCAATCTGCTTTATTGGGTATACGCGTCAGAGACATGTTGCACAGCAATTTTTGTATTTTTTTTGTTAGCTCATTATTTAATTTTTTATTTTTTGCATAATGTCATTTGATTTTTTTTATCAAAAGGATTAAAAAACATACATTGTATTCAAAATATTCTTTTTTTTTTTCATTTACAAGAATACTGTACATTTGATATTTTCACAAAGAAACAACAATCATTATGAAAGAGTTCATTCAAATGAGAATATACTAATTAACAACCCCTGTGTTTTGTACCACCAGCAAATGTTACCCTCTAACATGTACACTCATTCATACTCCACAACATGACCTAAGCCCCTCCCCCCCGGAGATCACATACACTGAATGGTCATACAAGAGACAGATGTTTGGTAGTCTTTGTGACCGTGTTGCAGGCTGGGTATAGCGTAAAATGGTAAGCATTTGTCATGAGACAGCGTTTCTAGTAGCTATTAAGTTTGTGCGCAGACTCTGTGAAATCCAAGCCCTATGTTCCTACAAGCCTGATACAGTTTATCATAAAAACAGAGTGGTAATGAGAACCCACCCTACTTTTCTTCCAAAGGCAGTGTGTTGAATTTTCATGTGAATCAAACCATTTCCTTGCCAACTTTCTTCCCTAACCCTTCCAACCCAGCGGAAAGGACTCTTCACTCACTGGATGTCAAAAGGGTTCTCAAATTTTGTTTAGTAAAAAAAAAATAGTAGATCAGACAATGTGACCATCTATTCGTAAAGTATGGCCCACTAAGGACTAGCTTCCAACATCAGAGCAGTCTGTTGCTAGATGGATCCTTTTTTGTATTACGTTCTTCTACGAGTTAGCAAATAAATCCCTCCCTAGTAAGCCTATGCCACATTCAACTAGGGGAAAAGCAGCTACAGTGGCTCTTTTAAGAAATGAGCCCATTTCAGATGTTTGTAAAGCTGTTACATGATCAATACATACCTTTACCAGGCATTAATATTTGGATTCAGAATTAAAAACTGATGTACAAGAGGGCCAAGCCTCTTTGAAACATCGGTGCTATGGAGAACTGTTTGTTCTTTTCTCTGAAGAGTTATTGGGATGAACTTTCTATTCTATCCAGTGCATATGACTATTGATCAGGGTCCACTAGATGAGAAGAACAAGCATTTGCAATGCAATAGGTCTCGCAGTTACAAGAGTGTAAGCTATTGGCATTGTAAATAACAATGCCTTTTATTTATGTTTTTAAAAAGAAAACAAAAATGAAAGGCGTTATTTGCAATGGCAATAGCTCGAACTCACGTCAATGCGTGACCTATTGCATTGCAAATGCTTGTTTAGTTCTACCTTCAGAGGTTGGGCTGGCAACCTACACCTTCCAACTCCCGGTAAATTTGGGGACATGGTGACGGATTGATCCAAATGCACTTCTTTACTGGATTGAGGAGGAAAATGAAGAACAAAGAAAAAAAAAGCTGAATGATAAAGTGGGTGCAGCGAAGAAAAAAGTATGGACGAGTAAATCAAACAGCAAAGAACTGAAGGAAGGGATGGATGATTAAGTGAATGAAGTAGGGGTGAATGGGGGAGCAGTGAAACAATAGGGGAATGGGAGAAGGAGTGAATTCATCAGTGTAAAGGGGAGAATTGAAGGAAAGAGCCAAAGGACGAACAAGTAGGGAATAGTTGAAAGGGGGAGTAGAGAAGTACAGTGACCAAGTTAAAAGGAGTACAGCTCAGGGTGCGATAGAGAAGCCAACAGAAATGTTGTGCCACTAACTCCGCTTATACTTCACTGAATGTTATTGTATTTTGGGGCTTTGCTTATGCCTGTTCAACATAATTATTATTTTAGGGAAAGAAAGCAGCCGTAGCTGTGGTCAGTGACGGCAACTGAACTGTCTGTTGACCCAACCATTGTAATTCAATCCCACGAGTAATTTATTTTTGCAAACACCTGGGTGGAAAGTGACAAACTGCTTCCGTAATGCAGAATGTGATTATAGTTGCAGTTGTCTGTGAGCTCGGGGATTACAAGACGGCTTTGTGACTGCTTTTTAATCTAAATTTAAATGCCGAGCGCTTGAGTGATATTGATGGTGGCGCACTGTATGATTAAGTGTCACACCTCTCACCGTGCTGCTTAGCTGCTCATACTTATAGAGATGGGAGATAATTGTATGGGATGACACGTGTTCGGCAGGAACACCTTGTAAGAACATGTTCTGCATAAAGGTGATGCTACCTATCGAAATGATAAGCAGCAGTATGAATTATGTGGTTTCTGCTTTGACAACAGTCTGTTTTTTGTAGGTTTCTTCTTACCATATGGTAATTTGTTTTTCCCTGTGCAAAGTGTGCACAATATATGACAGTGTGACATTGGGCTATCCTGGTTGCCCGGGTATTGGCCTCCGTGGTGCTTCTTTTCCAGCCACCCAAACTCCTCCAGTTCTTGAATTGCCTTCTCCAGGAACAGGATTTCAAAGCTGTAAAAAACGAGTGGGGCTCGCGTGCGCGCCACAGCGAGACATGTGGTTTCAATTATCGCGCCCGTGTCTGGGCACGATAATTGAAACCACATGGCAGTGGTGCGCGTAATAGACACCAATAGGCCATGGGCGGAGCAATGCGCCCACCTTTGGCCAATTGCGTGCTGTCTTTATTAAAAAGATGCACGCAAAGGCCAATGACGTGGGCCAAAAAGAAAAGCACACGCTTGTGCGATTCCTACCTTAGTTTAAAAACCCCCTACAAGAAGTCTCGCGCTGCGCGAGCAGTGTTGCATACTGCAACGCTAGGCGCGAGACTTAAAAAGGTTCTTGCGTGTAATCTTAGTTTTCTTCTAGGGGAATCGTCATCAAAGTCATAAGCAACCCACCCTCTTCCCCGTATAAGAGTTTAGGCTTGAGGTTCTTATCTTCATGCAGGATCATTTTATCTTTGTAAAAAAATAATGGACCTAATTCTCTTTCATCCTTCCTGTAGTGTCCCATCTCTAGGGCGTGATGGGACACTAGAGGGCGGATGAGGCCCTTAAAGCACAGTGCCAGTTTTACTGCTTTACGTATGCAACCTACTGCTAGAAATATCCTTAATTCCCTTCACTTTTCCTTTGTCACTGATATTTCTAGGCACTTTAACAATAGTGACAATTTAAATATCATTGGAGATATTTTTCAAATGAAAAATAAACAAAGTATTGCCTTCTTTAGGCTGCTAAGTCAATTGTTTTTATGCCTACACAAAGAGCTTGCACACATATAGATATATATTTCGCAAAGTGCTCCAGGATCCTGCATGTGAATGGGAAACTTCAGTACTCATAACTTAGATGAGAATTCCCTTGGAACAGAAGTTGATTACAGGCAAGAAACTTTTCCTTATATTTCTCACAGCCCACACTTGACAGTGGCCTTTTTAGTCTCCCTACGAACGACTTTAACTGTGCACCAGAACTCATTGAAACACGACATACGTTATACAGGGAAGATATTTGGGTCAGCCCACTTCAGCCGTTGACTTATTTAGATTAGCCCTCTTCGCCCACTGGCACAGTGGGTTGTCTGTCACATTTGGTATCATCCCCCTGCAATTTGCTTATGCTTATGTTTTACCAGTGAATAGTGTGATTAGTAGACAGAGTAATCCATCTGCTTATCAGGGTAAGCTCGGGGTCATCCCAGGGTCCCATGAAGGCTGCTATGTGTGCAAGCCCCTCGTAGCTGCTTTAAAAACTGAGCACTTCTTATCAGCCAAAATTAACTATATTTATGCTAAAAGCTAAAATAAAATGTTTGTGTCAGAATTAAAACTGTACTTTTCTTGGCTCTAGAAATTATCCACCAAGAACCTTTTAATGTACTACTAATATTATGGTAAAAGATGGCTGCTGCACCCCAACCTAGCCCAGCACTGCAAAGTTAAAAGGAAATCCATTTAATAAAAGGCGAGTCTATCAAACACACCTGCCATTTTAAGTTAAAATCTTTTTTATTGTTATCGGTCTAATCACAATTGCTTTGAGTACATCACAATTCGTTGTCTACAGCGTCCAACTATTACATCATCTATTCCACCTTTAAGCTGCGAGTACATTCCAGAATGTTCGTAAACTTACATGTGCTGTGATATAGATAATAGATATTGTAAATACAAGAAACGCAACAAAAAACTTCTAAACAATTCCCCCCCTCCCTCTCCTTTCCCCGGCCCTCTCATTACTGATTAAAACTGTAAAACTGGTTTACAGAGGTATGTCTAATCTGGAACTCATTATTTGTAATGGAACTCAGTTAGTGCTCGTTAGTCTAAGAAGTCAGAGGTATTTCGGGCATGTAATTTCGTTGAATTCCATTGCTAGGAGGCTGAGGAGTGGCTTCAGCATTTATTCGTTCCATCCCCAGGACGAACCATAGTCTATGAAGCCACCCCAGATGCGTAGGTGTTGTTGTCCCCCAATGTGTTAGGATGTTCTGAAGCGCTGTCCCCAAAGCAATTCCCATCTTTCTCCCCAATAGGATTTCAAAGGGAATGTCAGAGGATTGGGCAATCCCAGTATTACGTATGCCTGAATTCTTGGTGTCTGTGTATCGAGCTGATGATCTATCTCATCTAAAATCCTGGGCCAGTAAGTTTCCAGAACGCGCCAGTCCCACAATATGTGCAAAAAGGTACCGTCCTCCCCACATCCCCGCCAACAAGTAGGGCTGTGGTCTGGGTTTCCTCTGTTAAGCCGCATTGGTGTCGGGTACCAATAAGTTACCATTTTGGTGGCGGTTTCTGTGCTATATGTATTTCACGCTGTATGCCTGGCCCTATAATACATTTCTCCCCATTCCTTACGCAATAGGTCCCTCCCTATCTCCTTAGCCCAGTGTTTCTGACTGGGTGTGGGTTGCTTGGGGGCTGGCTGGCGAAGCATGGTGTAAAGTTCAGAAATCACTTTCTTGTCGTTTTATTTGTGACTAACCATTTTTCATATCTCGTCAGTTTCCTGCTCACCTTTGGGTTTATGCTGGGTTGGAGCAGCCAGTGTCTCACCTGCAAGTAACGGAACCGTTCCGACTCTGGCAGTGTGTAGTCCTTACGCAGCTGTGGGAATTATATAATTCCCTCAAAATCAAACATATGTCCCGCTGCCTTGCAGGGTGTAGTTTGCCAAGCTGCAAATGCCTTACCCTCCACTCTGGGAGAAAATTCCTTATTTTCAAACAATGGTGTCATCGGAGAGGTGCTATATGAATGCAAACCTTTCTTCACCTTCTATCCCTCCCCTACCCTTCTCACTCCAAATAACTGACTAATATCCACCACTCAAATTACTTTCATATGTCACCATACCAATTCACCCCTAATCCTTTATGGGTTTCCGAAGTAGCGTGCTTCAACATCCCATCAAAGGTAACAAGCGCTATATAAATTCAAACCTTTTTTCCTCTTCTATCCTTCTGCTACCCTTCCGACTCCAAATAACCGACTAAACTATCCACGACTTAAAATTTACTTGCATGTTTCACTATACTAATTCAACACTAATCCTCTATGGGTCCCGGAGTAGCATGCTACTCGCCGAAAAAAGCGCTTTGACGCCTCGTCAGGGATAGTAAGCGCTATACAAATGCAATTACAATAAAATACAATTTGGAAAAAGTTTACATGATGAATACCACAGATTACATGGAACTTCAGTCTGGGCCTGTTCTTATTTTTCAGTGGTGTGTCCAGTATTGATGTGGTTAACTCCAAATACATGCATGCACCAGAGAGACTAGAGCCGCTTCTCATCAAAGACAGCATTATTATGGCACTGATGATAGATCTCACAAGCTTTGTTTTTAAACTGAAACGACCGGTCTCCTTGAAGTCGAGGAGGCTTTGGCTAACTCCCCATAGAACTCCTCAGTCCTCCTTACGATCCTTTCTTTAAGGGGTTAGCCCATGTTACCAACAGATTTAGGGACCAGGCGTACAGTTCTAATTGTCCCTGGGATGTAATCCTACCACCCACTCTAATTAGCTTGTGGAGTGCAGCTTTTCAGGCTCAGCCTCAATCTCCCATACAGTCACACCTCCTCGAATCAACCATCCAACACATGCATACCACATAAATCCTCCCATGGAGTGTAATATTCAAATATCCCAATGCCCAACCCCCTGTTCCTCATTTGTTTGAGTACTTTTCACAGTTTGATCATGTTCACTTTTTATTTGCTTTCTTCTAAGAATTAATGAAAGAGGACATGGAAAATACAGCTCCACCAAGAACTGCCTGCAGCACATCACCTTTAACCATAACAAACGTAGATTTCAAAGGTTCTGCTATTGATCCTTGCATAAGAAAAGAAGTCATCTTGTCTCATTGGTTGCTAGCCTCCTTTTTATTGATTCTTCTTGCAAGTACCATATTTCTGGCATATTCTGATAAACACTCAAATTGCACCATTTTCACCTCTTTCGATAAGGTTCAAGGAAAGGGTGCTTTGATATATTGCCTTTCTTTTTTTAAGGAAGTTGTACCTAATTTTGATTTTGGTTTGCATCAAGTACATACTTTTAGAACCAATAACTTCCTGTCCCTTCAAGGTTTGTTGGCTAATAAACACATACACACATTTCACAGAGCACCACATCTCTTAGAAACTCTGATCATGCCCTAATCAGTCTTTTTTTATTTATTTTTTTTAAATCTTTTTATTAACCATTGGGATCAACATTGCATAGCAAATCACAGTTCCATTACATCATTTTGCACATTATATTTGGGCTTACGGAGATCCTAATTTTACATCAATCAGTACCTGTGTCGTTTCTAGATAGTTTCATCGTGAGCTGGTTGTTGTGGTGGGGCACAAATTTTCCCCCGGTGTGCGTTCCAATCGGACCATATGTGGGACCATTTTTTGGGGCAACCCCTCGCTACGTAGACATATTTTTCTCTGTGCATGCACCAATCCATATCCTTCTTCCATGCGGACACCTCTGGCGCTCGCTCTGCCCCCACCTCTGTGCTATATTCCTTTTAGCCACCATGAACCCCACCATGGCCCATGTGATGCGTGAGTTGTTGAGATCCGTAGGTTCCCATACGTTGAGGAGACATCTCTTGGCCTCCAGTGGAAGTGGTTTCGGCAATACCTCACCCATCACCTTGTGAATCTTTTCCCAATATCTCTTTATGTAGGTGCATTCCCAGAGTATGTGGAGGAATGTGCCCTTACTCCTGCATCCCCTCCAGCACCGATCTTCCACTGCTCTCCCCAGCCGTACCAGGCTAGTTCCCGTGATATAGATTCGGTGTAGTATTTTAAGTTGCTCCATTCTTAGCCTGGCAGCTATCGCAACTTCACGTGGGAAGGCTATTGCGCTTAGCCAATCATCGTCATCTATGATTATCCCGTCTCCTTCCCACTTTTCCCGCAGTTTCAAGAACGGATCTCCAGTATGGTTTACTAATTTTTTGTAGGTGAGTGAAATGGCTTTCGTTGGTAAGTATCCATCGAGGAGTCTATCTTCTAGGGGTGAGGAGGCTGGGAGGACCTCTCCGTTTCGCAAAACGGATTGCAGCGCGTGGCGTATCTAAAATATTCTGTGGGGGCAAGTTCGTATTTTTGCTGCAGGGTTGGGAATGATTTGATCTGGCCCTTTGTCAATAGGTCGCCTACTTTCGATATTCCTATTGGGTCCCATTTATCTAACCCTCTAGATGTCCATAGGCATCCCAGCTGGCCCGAGTCCCACAGAGGGGTAGCCAGAGTCAGCTTACGGTCCCATCCCAAACTTCTGTTGGCAGCCTGCCAGACCAACACCGAGTGTTTAGTTGGTCCAGTGAGGCGGTCCTTTCCCATGTCTGAATATAGAGCACGTTGGTAGTTCCCTCCCGGCAGTACCCAGTGATCCATCGCGTAGCCCCGATCATCCATCTGTCTGTAGGTGCAATGGTTGATGGCTGTCAGGTGGGCTGCCCAGTAATATTTCCTAAGGTCAGGGAGGGCAATGCCCCCGTCGTACCATGGAAGGATTAGTTTAGGGAGTGCTATCCCTGGCTTCCCGCTCCAGAGCAGGCAGCGCTGTAGACTTTCAATTTCTTTAAAATAGCTTGCAGGTACCAAGTCTAGTGAGTTTTGTAGGGCATAGAGGAACCGGGGCAAGGACATCATTTTGAATAGCGATGCTCTTCCCAGCATTGAGAGTGGGAGCGTCATCCATCTCTCCGAGTCCCTCTTGAGTTTCTGTAGGGGACGGAGTACGTTCTTTTCGAATCTGGCAGCGGGATCAAGGGTAATGTATATACCCAGGTATCTGAAACCCTGTGAGGAGATCTGTATAGGACAGTTCCTGGGCAGGCCCGTAAGGGGTCCCTTGAGGACGTACAGCACTGATTTGGCCCAGTTAATGGTGTATCCTGAGTATCGTCTGAATATGGTGAAGACATTGAGCACTGCCGTAAGAGAGGCCTTCGGGGACGTTAAGAACAATAAAATGTCATCCGCATAGAGGGAGATGCGGTCCTCTAGCGTTTCGGCCCACTTGAAGCCACAGATCACCGATTCTCTGCGTACCCTGGACGCCAGGGGTTCCAGGGCCAGGGAAAAAAGGAGGGGGGAAGAGTGGACACCCCTGTCTGGCCCTCTATTGAGTCCAAACACCTCCGACTTTTTGTTATTTACTACTATCTGGGCTAGAGGTTTCGTGTAGAGGAGTCTGACCCATTGAATGAAGTGGGGCCCAAAACCCATTTTCACTAGGACAGCAAATAAGTATGTCCACTCCAACATATCAAATGCCATGGTCGCGTCTAATGACACTATTACCGCCTTTTCCTGTATGGTTGTCGCTCTGCCAATCACCCCGTGTACCCTGCGGAGAGTCAACGCTGTATTATGCTGGTCAGGGTGCACTAAGTTATAATGACCTTGATCAGCCTATTGGATAGGAGTTTAGCTAAAATTTTGGTTTCGGCGTTAAGTAGGGAGATTGGTCTGTAGGAGGAACAGGTAGCAAGGGGTTTGCCTTCTTTGTGGATCATTACTAATGTAGCTATCCTCTGGTCACGAGGCAGCTCCCCCCGAGTTCTTTACTCTCTGCAAACCTTTTACACAGGTGGGGGGCAAGGATGTCCGTCCCGATTTTGTATAGTTCTATCGGGAGACCGTTGGGCCCTGAGGCTTATCCCGAACGAAGCCCCTGAATTGCCTGCGTCATCTCAGCTGTCGTGAATGCCCCTTCCAAATAATCGAATTCTGCTGCTGAAAGTTTAGGTAGGGTGATGTCTCATAGGAGATCCAGAGAGTCCTGTTGAGTGTATCGGGTCTGTGAGGAATAGACCTGTTCAAAGTGGGCCGCGAATGTATTGGCAATGTCTTGGGGGTCTGTGATTGTATGGCCAACTTAGTCAGTGACTTCTGGCACGAGCCTGCTAGCTAGCTTTTGCCTGTCTAGCCAAGCGATCAACTTCCCAGCCTTATCCCCTTGATCATATATCCTTCCCAGAGTTTCCCTTCCCAGCGCTTTGGCTCTGTCTGTCGCCTGGGCCTTGTAACTGTCTTTTTTGAGGTGGAGGGCGTGTAGGGAATCTGGGTTAGCTCCTTCTGCTCCTTCTTCCTCAAGTCTGAGGATCTCCGCCTCTAGTGCTTCCACCTCCTTGACCTTTTCCTTCCTCACCCCGCTATCTGGGAAAGGGCCTGACCCCTGACCACTGTCTTAAATGCTTCCCATAGTGTGCTTTGAGAGCTCACCGAGCCCGAGTTTTCTAAAAAATATAGTTTAATTGCAGAGTGTAGGGCCCCTCTTACCACTGGGTTCCGGAGGTGCCATGGGTTGATGGGACATATCCTCCCCACCCTCCGATCCCCAACCACGATGTGTGCCCACATGGGGGTATGATCGGAGATGCCTCTAGCCATGTGTCTGATCTCTCGTATATGTGCCAGGTGGTCTGAGGGGGCCAACAAGTAATCGATTCGTGACTGACTGGCATGGGCTCCTGAATAGTAGGTGAATTGGGTGGTGGAGGGATGGAACAAGCGCCATAGATCCTGTAACCACATAGCCCCCAGAAAGTCCAGTAGCCAACTGTTAGACGAACGGAGTAGTCTTGGGGAACTCCTATCTTTGGTGCCATTGACTACAGCGTTCAAATCCCCTCCCACCAGGAGAAGTCCCTCTGGCACTGTTAACAATATGGCGCCCAGGTCCTTAAAGGAGAGTTCCTGAAGACCCGGCGGGACATAGACCGACATTAAAGTCAGTGTCTTCCCCTCCCATTGCCCCGTGATGCCCACATATCTCCCCCCTGTGTCCACCCAGGTGGACCTGATCGACATGGGAATGGAGTTGCTGAGCAGTATCCCCACCCCCCTCGATCCCGAGGTGAAGCCTAAGTGTGCTACAAGGCTTTTTTCCCACCTGTTGAGAGCTTTACATGTGTTCCCCACCAAGTGTGTTTCTTGTAGCAGCGGGGGCGTGCCTTTTGATGTGTTGTAGTACCACGGTTCTCTTTACTTTGTCCCCTAAACCGTTTACATTCCAGCTCAACATCTTAAACTCTTTATCCCATTGAGTACACATGGGTATTTACGTGTTGTCAGAGTTCCTCCTTTGTCGGCCTGTGATGCTTTGACAAGTCCCAAAAACCCTACAACTAAACCTAACCCCCTCCCAACTCCCCCCCCCCCCCCTCCCTGCTCCCCTGCACTACGGGCTCTGAACTGCCCATGATCACAACTATGCAGAGTGCCTGTCGCCCCATACTTGAACTAAGTGAAGTAACTAGGGGGATATACTCTCCTTCCCCCCCCCCTCCCTAAATGTGAGAGAAATGTTCATCCTAAGTCGGTTGATCTAGAACTTACGGTCAGTGTCTCACGCTCCTCCTAGTTGAGCATCTCGAGTCTGGCACGCCTCGGGATGTCACCCATACTCCCAGACATTAATCAGCAGGGGCCGAGGCCCCGGTACCTCCTAGTCCCTCTGGGAGCTGCGTGCCATTGAATCTTTCAGTCCATCGAGCCATTGGGAAGGATCTTCAGGAGCCTCCAAGAATCTGGTTCGTCCCCCGACCTCCACCCGGAGGCGGGCCGGAAACAACATGGCATATTTAAGGCCCTTGTCCCTCAGTCTTTTTTTAACCCCCAAGAAGGATCTGCGCTGCCTCTGTACCGCTTGCGTGAAGTCCGGGAAGAAGCTGACTTCCGAGTTCTCTAGTCGGATGGGTGGAGCAACCCTGGCCGTCTGCAGTATCCGGTCCCTGTCCCGATAGTTAAAGAGTCTGGCCAGTATAGGACGAGGAGGGGCACCCGGAGTCGGAAGTCCTCCCGGGACCCGGTGGGCTCTTTCCATGACAAAGATATAGGATAGACCTTTTGGTTGAAGATGATTTGTGATTAGGTTTTCCACGAATAGGTCTGTCGCTTGTCCTTCCGCTTTTTCCGGTACGCCTAGGATGCGTACGTTGTTTCGTCTACTGCGGCCTTCGTAGTCATCCAGTTTTCCTTCAGCCATTTTCCGAAACGCCTGCAGTTCCTTCACTTCAATTTGTAACTGATTGGTATCGTCCACCCGGCTTGCTGCTGTTACTGCCAGTTGTTTGACTTTCTCCCTGTTCGTGGCTAGGTCTACCCTGATTAACATGACCTCCGAGGCGATCGCGTCCATTCTCTGCTCGAAAGAAGTGCGGATCCCACCAATAGCATAAAGGACATCTTTTAGGGTGTGTTCCGGGGCGTCTGCAGCTGGTTCCGCCCCTGCCGTCACTTTTTGTGGGGGCTGTTCGGCCGGACTCATCTTCAGGCATGTGTATCTGTCCAATTTATTGTTCTGGATCTGCTTTGGTCCCCTCGTGTGAGACATCGCGACCGTTTTGGCGCTGGCCCCTGTGGTGCCGCAGATGGATTTAACCTCCGGTACCAGGACTGTGTTTCCTGCGTCTCAGTCACTGGCGATCAGGATTCTCTATCCCTCCAGGACTCAAAGGTGCCTCAGGAAGCAGACGGGATCGGGCCCCTGGGGGGGTTCACCAAACCCCAGGTTCAAGTGGGAACTGTCCTGCACCTGGTACTGCGCCCGTCGAAGTATGCTTGGCGTGGTGTCTCTTAGCTATGGGCCGCTCCGCTTTTTGGCACCCGTGCGCCACACCCAGCTGAACCCTCCACCGCAGCACGAATCTGGGAAGTGTGGCAGGTTTATTAGGGACAAGGCACGCCGTGGAGGGCATCCCATAGATATATTTATTGCCTCTCGCCAGTTACCATCATAGTGGCTATGGGGGGGATCCACAGCACCTCATTTACCTCCCATCGCCGGGGGGAGGGGGGGGCCCAGTTCTCAGCCAGAGCTATGCAGGGCGTGATTGATATCCCGGGGCCTCGCCTCTCTGCGCCAGGTAGGTGCTCCACTATTTCACCGGCCTCCTCTTCTGCCTGCCTCCAGCCCCCTGCCGTCCACTGTCTCTTTCCCCGATACGTCCGTGGAGAGGGGGGGGGGAAGCGGGTCCTGCCTAGAGGCCCCGGCACTCACCGGGTGAGAACTGCTGGTGCCGTTGGGCCAGGCAGGCCGCGGGCGCCCCCCCCCCCGGGTGAAGCACCGATCGCCGGCCGCTGAAACAGTACCGGGTTGCACCGCTCACTCCAGACCCCGGCTTGCTCCGGAGCCCAGGCCAGAAGTGTTGACGGCCGTTTCTCAGGGTTACGGTCCTCGATCACCCCGATCTTGGTATCGGCGAGATCAGCGGGAGCTCCGGTTGCCGATTCCGACCTCCGGAGTCGGATGTGTGTAGCGGATCGACGTTGGGGAAGGGGGTTGTTGCGGAGAGTTCTAGCTCGCGGCCATTTTGGTTCGCCGCTGCCCTAATCAGTCTTGATGAAATATGATGTTTATAAACATTCAGCTTCCAGACTCAATTCCTTCGCCAGGTATCCTTCTGCAACATGTATACTTTATTTATGCCCCTACCTAAAGTAGCATTTTCTTCATGTGTGTCAAAACTGTATAATCTTCTGAAAGGACAGCAGAACTGCACATTAAACAATACATTCATAGTCATTTGAATGGATACTTCTCACAGCAGATTCCTCAAGTTGTGAATTTCCCAAGTGGCAAACTGGATCTGGAAATCTTTTTGCAACTGCTCATACGTGCCTGCGCCCTAGGTCTTTTGTGATGCATCCTACCTCCAGATCTAACACCGAACCTCATGTAGGACCTACCTATACATGTTGCGCCCTTTGATGCTGATCTGAAGGTCTGCTCCCACCATTTTCTGTCCTTCTATTGAATTTCTTCAAAACGTCAGTGTGTGACAGAGACAGCGTCTCTTCCTCAAAACAATAAGGTTAAAACTAGCACCAAACACGATTCTAGTCCCTGATGCATCTGAAGGCCAACAGGATGCAAGAAGTCAAACACAAGAAGCAAAACTGGTTCTGTTCTAAGTTATGAGATTGTTCCTGGTACCGTTCACCATCTTTGGGTAAGTCAAAGACAGTTGTAATACAAGTCCTAAAAAAAACATCAAAAGTCCAAGTGAGGCTCCACACCTTCACGCTGCTTCAGCCACTGGATAAGTTACACAGTCAGCTCTCAAAGGGGCCATCATGGGCTTCAGCATTCGGTTCAGACCTGATCTCGGTTCTGAGGCTGATGCACCGTGAATTCCCTGGGCTTTCGTCGATTCTGCAACAGATTGTGGCCTTCCAGGACATCATGCTGCAACTTTTCAAAATGCTTCTGGGTGCCTCAGATGTACCTTTGGGCCCAATGGATCCTTAGGGTCTCCAGTTGGTCTTCCACTATAAGGGGCCTCCCCATTGCCAACTGACACTGTACAGCCTCAGCCCATTCCATCTCTGGCCCAAACGGTCCCTTGATCCCATTGCCACAGGCTCTGATTCTTCCTAGTCTGGCCCTGATTCCAGCTCCAGTGGCTCCCGTTGCAGATTTTGCTCTGATTCAGTTGGTGGATTTGGAGCTAATCTCAGGTAGGGCGCTTCCAAAGTCATGCTATGATATTTCTCCTTACCTTGAAGGCAATATTTCAGGAGTATGTTGTAGGAAAATGGGTTTCTGTTGCAGTGCCCCCCCCCACACACTTTTTGCCTGATTTCTGATGCACTTAAACCTGATGTGCCCTGGGTTCCTACCAATCAGGTGCCCAGGGCCTGTGTTCTTCCCCTGAAAACTGTACCATTGTTGCCCGCAATTGGCACAGCTCTAGCCACGTGTAAGTCCCTTGTAAAAGGTAGGGCACTGTGTCCAGGGAAGGCCTCTAAGGGCTGTAGCACCTAAAGTGCTATCCTTAAAGGTCCTGTACCTTAACACATGCACTGCCATTGCACGCTGCATGTTTTGGTGCAGAAAAAAGTGAAGTGTCGACATGGCACATATATCTGTGTGCCAGACCTGCAACCCCCCTGGTATAGGTAAGTCACTTCCTAGCTGGGTGCACTATACCATTGATGAGGGTACAGTTGCATGAGCACTGTTTCCCCTACAGGGTCTACGTCCATTCTTAGACATTGTAAGTGCAGTACAGCCATAATGAGATATTTGGTAGCAAACTTCTCAGCATAATAAGCCCACACTGATGCCAGTGTAGGATTTATTATAAAATGCACTCAAGAGGGCATCTTAGAGATGCCCCCTGAAAAACAACCATCTCCTAGTGTATTGGCTGACAGGTCTCAGCCATCCAGCCGCCACCAGAAAGGTTTCTGACTTCCTGGGGTGGGAGCCTTTGTGCCCCCGGAGGTCAGGAACAAAGCCTGCTCTGGGTGGAGGTGCTTAACACCTCCCACTTGCAGGAACAGCAGCACTTGGCAATGAGCCTCAAAGGCTCCCCCTTGTGTTATGCTGATCTGGGCAGCTCCAACCATTAGAGATGCCTGCCCCTCTGTCCTTGTCTCACTTTGTGGCAGCTGGACAGGCAGGAAAATTAGTAAACAGAGTAGGAGTGTCCACCTTGGCTTGCCCCCCCAGAATTCTTCATCCTGGTTTGGAGAATTAGGCCCAATCAGAGTTAGGGATTAAGCTCACTCCCCCACATGGGGTGATCATGCCAAGGGTGTAGTCACCCTCCGGTCAGTAGCCCATTGACTAGTACCTCGAGACCCTAAAACGCCCCCTAAAGGTAGTATTTAGTGGGCAGCCCTGAACCCAGGAATTCAGTAGTGACAACCTATGAAGACTGGAACGCGAAGACGGTGCAACAATGAAGACTCCAGGCCCAACTGACTTGGCCCCAGCCTTACCAGCCTCCCTGCAGCTTCGAAATCCCTGAAAAAGAAAACTGCTTCAGAAACGATCAACAACCTCTACACTTGGTGAGGACTGATCCCTAACTTCAGCAAAGACTCAAGACTCCAGAGGACAGCGGCCTGTCCACAAAAGAAGATAATGCTCCTGCGAAACCAAGAAACCCTTCTCCAGGACTTACCTATGCATCCGCCGTCCATAATCCGTCTCCAGAGGTCCACCAGTCCTGAAGTGGTTCCCCAGCGGTCCTGACCTCCAAACCATCAAGGGGTGTCACCTCCATGGTCCAGTGTAGACACCTGCAGCCTCTTCATGATGACCCACTTCTACCGCGACCTTCCTGTAAGGAGAAAACCCAAGGTCAGAAAACACCCCTGTAGCCTCTGGCCCTGTATCCAGTTGACCAGTTCCAAAGGGGTCCTGTCATCCTCCTGCACCTGTGAAGATATTTTTCTGGCTGTTGATTTCCCTTGTCTGGCTCCCTGACTGACGCCCGCAGCCCAACACAGAATTCGAAGACCCTCATTGAACAGCATTGGGCGCCCGACGCTATGCAAGCACCCTGCACCCGGATGCCCCTGTGCCGCTGGTGGTGCGATTCTGGTGCTGCCCTGGGTCCCCTTTTGCCCTCACCCAAACCCCAGAAGATCTTTGCCCCAGCCGGATTGGCTTGCCTGTGAGCAGCCTCAACTCGTGGTGCCCCTAGCCCCATTGGCTAGCATTGACCACTGTGCCGAATTTGCACTTTGTACCGGCCACCGCAGTGCCGCTGAGGGTGCAGTTTCAGTGCAGAACCTAGCCTTGCTAGACTGTGATCCAGCATCCAAAGGTTCACTACTGTGAACCGTTTTACTTGCATGCAATTGCTAACTTCGTTTTTCCCATAGGAACCCATGTTATGAGTTTTGTCCAGAAAATGTTGTGTTGAACTGTTTCTCTATGGGAGAAAAGTAACTGTGTTTTAAACTTGAAAAAGTCTTACTTACCCTGTATTGTAGGATCCACGGTGTGGTATCTAGGCATACAACCCAGAGTGGTCGATGTAATCCAAAAGTATTCAAAAGTAATTTGGATGCAATTTTAATCTTTTTTTATTATAAAGCTTAGAACCAAAAGCACACGATATATCGCCATCATATACATTTAGTACATTATCACATATGTCATTCCTTTAACAGTGACTAAAAAATCAAACCTCCCAACTTAGAATTCACTGACCTCCCTGTGGTTCATCCCCCCCTCAAGGTCATTGTCATCTCCATCTACGCCCACGTCTTCTATCACCCTTGGCGGTGCACATATGTACCCCCTGAACTTATTCCAGTTCCTCCATACCCTGTTCCATTTCTGTGGACAACCACGACTGATGTATACCGTTTTCTCGGCCACCATAGCTGAGTCCATATCTCCACACCAAGCTTTAAGTGTTGGCGAGTCTGCTGCTCCCCATTTTTGCGCAATATTATGTTTTGCAAACATGATCCCCAGTGTGGCCCAATTTTGCACTGTGCGGGTGAGATCATTTGGTTCCCAAATATTTAATAAACATCTCCTAGGCTCAGGTATAAGTGACGCATCCTCCGCCTGTGATATTACTCATCACTTTAACCCAGTACTCCTTGACCTTTGGGCATTGCCACATGGTATGATAAAACGTGCCCTCCTCCCCACATCGCCTCAAGCAGTACGGGTTCGATGCAGAACCTATTTTGTGTAACAGGAGCCTCGTGTAGTAGGTCTGATGCAGTATTTTAAGCTGCACTAATCTGAGTTTTGAAGATATTCCTGCCTCTCTCGGTGATGCTAGCGCCTCCTGCCACTCTGTGTTATCAATGACTCCCATATCCCGGGACCATTTTTCCCGAAGCCTCTTGGTAGGGTCAGGTAAGTTGTTAATTAGCTTTCGGTATGTGAGAGGTAGCCCGTCTGTGCATGCAATCCATCAGCAATCTATCCTCCAGAGGGCTTGCCTCCGGGATCTCAGTGCCTAGTGTCAGGGCCGCCTGAAGCACGTGCCTCACCTGCATGTATCTAAAGACCTCGGCAGGTGACAACTCATACTGCTGTTGGAGACACTCGAACGTGATTACTTTTCCCTTATGCCACATGTCTCCCACTGTGGAGATATCAAGTGTGTCCCAGCGTGTGAACCCCTTACAGCTCCGGAGGCTCCCCAGCCTATTTGTGTCCCAGACCGGAGTAAGTTTTGTTATGACCCCCTGCAGGCCCAGTTTGGTGTGCGCTGTGTGCCATAACATAACTGTGTGTCTTGTGGGCCCTATTAAGGAGGCGGTTTGCTTCTTGTTATAAAGGGCTTCCAAAATACCTTCTGTTCCCAGTCTCGATCTGTCCGCCTTAAAGGCAGGGTCCGTCTGAGGGGCATGTATCCACTGATTAATTACTTTCAATTGCGCAGCCCAATAATATAACTGTATGCTTGGGAGTGCTATCCCTCCATCATACCCGCTCTTAACAAATTTATCCTGCGCAATACGTGCTCGTTTGTTCCCCCACAGTAGAATGGCGACCTGTGCTGCTATCATTGTAACGTAGCTGCGTGGCACTGGAAATGGCGTATTCTCCCATGCATATAGGAAGCGAGGGAGTGCCATCATTTTAAAAAGCGCAGCCTTCTCCAGCAGCGACAGTGGTAGCATTCCCCAATGCGCCGCATCCCTTTTCAGACGCTCCAATGGGGGCACCAGGTTCTGTTTAAAAAAAGGTATCTGGATCAGATGTTATATATATACCTAGGTATTTAAACGTGTCCACTTCAAGTTGTAGTGGGCAGTCTTCTGGGAGCTGAGGCGATGGACCATATAGGACCAACATTATCGATTTAGACCAATTTATAGTGTATCCTCAAGCCCTACCAAAGATTTCACAAATATTTAGGAGTACCAATATTGATCGCCTGGGCGAGGTCATATACAGTAGAACATCATCCGCATATAGGGAGATGCGGTTCTCCCACCCTTCCGCCCAACGGATGCCTCGGATCAGCGCCTCCCACCTAATCCACGCTGCCAGCGGTTCCAACACAAGGGCAAACAAGAGTGGCGACAGAGGGCACACTTGGCGCGTGCCTCATGTCAGCGGAAAGATCCCGGATATATTACCATTTGCCGTCACATGCGCTACCAGTTTAGTATATAAGAGACGGATCCAAGCACAAAATTTAGGGCCAAAGCCCAAGTGCCGAAGCACTGCGAATAGGAAGGTCCATTCAACCATATCAAATGCCATTCGGGCGTCTAGCGAGAGTATGACCGCTGGTTCCTGAATGTACGGGATACGGGCCATCACCCCATGTAGGCGCCATAGGTTTAGTGCTGTGCTTCTGCCTGGCATGAAACCGGATTGGTCCGGATGTACAAGCGACGTCAAATGTGGCGCCAGCCTGAGCGCAAGTAGCTTCGCAAGAATTTTAGCCTCTGCGTTAATTAATGATATTGGGCGATACGAAGTACACTCCTCGGGGGGCTTGCCAGGTTTCGGAATTGTTATTATAGTGGCTGTTCGCTGATCCAGCTGGAGTTCACCCGCCTGCAAACTATCATTATACATATTTAGCCGTTGTGGGGCCACAGTCCCAGCCACCGTCATATACAGTTCTATTGGTATACCATTTGGGCCCATCGCCTTCCCTGACTGCGGTGAGCCAATCGCCACCAACAGTTCTTCTACCGTGAGATCGGCCTCCAGCTCTCGATCCGCCTCCGGTGTGAGTTTGGGCATGTCAATGTCCTTTATTTATGACATTGCTTCATCCACAGTCATCACTGAGGACGTCTCATACACCTGCTGATAATGTTGCGCTAAGGAGCCCACTATCGTTTCTGGGTCGGTCGTCTCCTGCCCTTCCCGCAGTCGGAGTCTTGCTATCCATTTTTTCGGCCGCTCCCTTTTATCCAGCCACGCCAAGAGCTTACCGGCTTTATCACCTATGTCATAAACCCTGTGTTGTGTAGCCCGCAATCTCAGCTTAGTAGTCTCCCTGAGAAACTCCCTGTATTGTTGCTGCACCAGACCCAATTTCTGAGAATTCGCCGGTGTTGGGTTATTGGTGTGCTGAGCCTCGGCGTTATGGAGTTCTTGCTCTATGTTCTGCAATTCCTGTTGTTTTTCCCGTTTATGCCCTGCGATAGAGGCAATTGCTTGCCCTGCTTTGTAAGCCTCCCACAGAGTGGTCGGAGAGCCAACCGAGTGGGCATTTTCTTGGAAGAAGTGTTGTGTCGACTCAACACTAGCTTTTCGGATCTTAGGAACCTGCAAATAGCCCGGGAAAATAGGGTATACGCGCTGCCTCATTCTATGGCGATATGTGTATGTCAATAACATTGGCGAATGGTCTGAGATACCTCTAGGCCGAATCTCTACCTTATCTACGTTTTCTAAACTATCCGCGGTGGCAAAGAAATAATCTATTCTCCAGAATGGAAGGTGAACTGTTGCGTTGTGGGGTGGTAACTTCTCCAGATGTCTGTAAGTCCCAGCGTGTCTAGAAAACTCCCAAGGCGCGAACTGCTTTTGTGGTGATCCCGTACAGAGCATCGGTCTATAGACCCATCAGTGATCGCATTGAAGTCTCCCCCCCCCCCCACCCCCCTCCCCCGATCAACAGCTCTCCCTCCGGAAGGTAAAGCAGAAAGTCACTTAGAGCCGGGAGTGTAACATCAAGACGGGCCGGGGGGACATAAACTGACACTATATTTAGTGCTCGCCCTTCCCATTGTCCAGAGATTGCCGCAAAACGACCGTAACCGTCTGTCTTTATCTTCTTTACAATTAACGGCGACTGCTTTCTGATCAAAATACCCACCCCCCTAGAGCCAGAGGAAAATTCCGAGTGTGCAACCATTTTGAACCACCACCTGTCCGTTGCCTTACCAGCGGCGCCTGTCAAATGTCTCTTGGAGTAGGGCTACCCCCGGGGAGCTACGTTTTAAGTATTGCAGAACTAGGCCTCTCTTTATTTTTTCTCCCAGTCCGTGCATGTTCCACGGGAGTATGGTCAACGGAGCCACCGGAGTCAAGGGACATGACTGCCGGTCAGTGACCACTGAGTCTACTTCCGTCATGGCGAGATGATAGTATAAGGATTCAGGTGCTCGATGTCCCCCTCTACCACTGTCTAGGAATGCCACAAACATGTGTGCCTTTACGCAAAATTCAACAATAAAACAAAAACATAACCCTCCAGCCAAACCCCATCCCCCCACCCTCCTCCCTGCTAGACGGATTCCAAACTACCCGCCACCCCAACTGTGCAGACTGCTTAATGCCCCGACCCATGAACAGTACTTGCGTGTGAGGGCGAGGAATCCGAGTCATGCCGCAGTCTATCCCCGCCCCAGAGACAAATTCACCACAAAATACAGTCTCAACTTCTTGATCGTGCCCCCGCCGTATGTTACTGTGCTTCCCAGTGCATGGGGGGAGAGCATCTGGTTCTTTACTTCCCGTCCCCATTTAAGACTCGCTCCATCTCCTCGCCCAGATTATGGACGCTGCTTCCAATGTTGGTGAGTTCCGTTCCTGTAGTACCCTTTGCCCCTAGTCCTCAACCTCCGGTCTCCACGTGGTATCTTCGTCCCGTTCATTGCTGTGTTCCCCTACGTCCCCTTCTTCCCGTCGTTGCTGCTGACGTCTCCACGAGTGCCTGGATCCCGCCACTTGCTGCCATCCCTCGAGCCAGTCGTGGGCCTCTTCAGGTGTTTCAAAAAAACAGGCTTTGCCATCCGCTATCACCCGCAGCTTGGCCGGAAACAGCATGGAATAAGACAGCTCTCTCCGTCTGAGTTCCTTCTTTATTTCAAAGCAGCTTCTTTGCCGTTTGGTGACCGCCGCCGTGAAGTCTGGGAAGAAGGATATCACCGAGTTTTGTATGCGTATCGGCGGAGCCACTCTTGCTGTTTGTAAGATGGTGTCCCTATTGCGGAAGTTGGAAAGGCGGGCCAATATTGGTCTGGGGGGCGCCCCCGGTTTGGGTTGGCCCCCCAGCACCCTGTGTGCTCTTTCCACGGAGAAAAAGGCCGAGAGACCTTTGGGTTGGAGTCTGGTTTTAATCATGTCTTCAATGTACAGGTCCATAGCAGGACCCCCTTCACTCTCGGGAATACCCGTGATTCTTACATTGTTGCGGCGTGAGCGCCCTTCTTGGTCATCCATCTTCACCGCCGATATTCTATTTTCGGTTTCCAGATTGTTGACCTTCTGGATTAGTCTTTAGACCGGGATTTTGTCGCCTATTCCACCTCAGTGACCCTGGCGGTCATTTTTTTGAAAATCGGCTCTCCAGAGTGAAACATCAGCATAAATGGAACCCACCGTCGACTGTACCTTGTTAAAAGCCTCCATAATGTCATCCAGCGTCACTTTACTCGTTCCGTCTCCAGCGGGGGCTGTGTCTGTGACAGAAGTGTGACTCGACTGCGCAGGAACGTCTTTAGCGTATGCAAATTTATCCAGTTTCAACTGTGAGTTAGTGTGCTGCCCCCTACCCCCCATCGCGGACCAGCCACTCGCGCCTCCTTGCCTGCGCGGCCTGTCTGTTTTACCGCCGTGACAAAGTGCGAGTGCAATGGGGTATATACCTGGACGTAGCCAACCAAGTGGCGCGCCTACATACACAGTGAGTTCCCAGGAGGCCGGCTCGTGCCCGATTTAGTGTCAAGGTGCTCCTCACGTACTTCAGGCAGTCAATATAGTGCTCAACTTGCTGCAATTTAAGGGGTTGTTGCCCCCTGCTGCATCGCTGGTAAGAATGAGGGAGGGTGATCCCATAAGTTGCGCGTCGTCAGCTGGCCGCAGTAGGGGCTTATTCTCTTGGTGCAGCTCTGTTTGCACTGGGAGACGTGTTGCCAATGCTTATTTTGTTTTGTTTTGTTTTGTTTTGTTCTTTTTTTTTTATTTTTTATTTCTTTACTTTTATTTTTGGTGCTTTATTTCCAACCTCAATGCAGGCCCCACTTGATCCCAGGCCGTGATCACCGCCGCTAAGTGAGCCTCCCTGCAATTGTTGGGTGCCCGTGGGGGCAGGAATGATTGCCTGCCGGTGTATGGCCACAGGGCCGTCTTCTGACTTTCTCCGTCTTCGCTGCAGCTCCCACTCGGCCTTCTTAGGTAACTGCTCTCCCTTGGCGCTCTGTTCTCCCCGAGCCGGGCCGACTCTGCCTCCACCGGCTCCCCTCCCGGTCCACCCGAAGCACCCAACAGTAGGGAGATCCAGTGAGCGCGGAGCAGCGTCCGGATAAAGGGCGCCGCTCCCGCTCTCAGTCTTGAATGCTCTCCAGGCGGTGGGGGCACCTCTCCGCTGCACTGTCCGCCTGTCGGCGAGCCTCCTCTCGGGGCCACACTCTAGGCTCCGCCTCAGGCGCCGACCGGTGTCTGCAATCAGAGACAGGGGCGATTGTAGCCCCGTCGCTTCCAGAGTTGGTGTCCGCCCCTGGGTAGGATATTTTATCGGATGAAGTGCCGAATAATCGGGGGATATCTACTTTTGCGTTGGAGCTCCTCTAGTCGGCAGCCATTCAAGTCGGCTGCAGGCCACGCCCCCCAATTTAAACTATTTTTAAAGCATATACAAACCTGTAACGATTGCAAATTCATTTCCAATTGCTTTACCTTGTAAAGTTTTCCAATTGCAAGTACATTTTACATACCTTTTAACAAGTCCTCCTTGGTTCTAGAAATAAAACATAAGTATACCTTTTTTATACTTACTTACCCAATTGGTCTGGATTCTGTCTCTTGGTGTGTGAAATCAGTCCTTGATTGAGGGAATACAATAAATGCTTAGCACACCCTCTTGATATGCCTAACTGCTCGCCCACACTACCTCAAAGAGAGCTGTTAGTACTTATCTAATTTAGCCTCTGAAATACCTCTGGGGACTCTCTGGACTCTGTGCACAATATACCTTACTTTGGTATAGTATATACAGAGCCAGCTTCCTTCAGATTTCAGCCTTGTTTAACTCCGATTCTGATGTTCTACAAGGTATGGAGCAAGTTCCGTGTAACAAAGATGATCATTACACTGGTGCTGGCTGATATTTGACCTGCAAAATGCTGGTTCATTATACACTTCATCTGAACATAACCCAATTCACCTTTAGGGTGTCCAACTGCATAAAGGGTCTCTTTCATGGTCGGAGTACACAGAGCACAGAGGTGTTGGCTCTACAGTTGCTCATTGTGGAAACCAGGCTAATCTTTTGACTGAGATGTTGCAGCCTGGGCCTTATAGTTTGAAGTCCTTGCTTCCATTTAACAAAGCTTTTATGGAGTCCCTCATGGTTGTCCAGTCCAGTTCCCATTTGGTCCAACAAGTGAGTTCCCCTGTTGCTCACTGACACTCCATCAAATACTCTAGCCTTTTGATTCGTCACCTGACTCCTAAAAGCCTTTTTGTTCAAGTTTCTACATGCTAAATTAATCTCAATGCATTTTCCACTACGCTACAAGACATGGAGTCCAGGAAAGTTGACTGTATTGGAAAGAGGCTCTCCTTTTTAGAAAGGTTTGCACTTCTGGCATAGAAAGCTGTGTCCCTCCGGGACATGAAGAGTGAGAATTTATCCAACATGGTGGAGGAATTCCAGGGTTACTTTGCCCTAAGTGTGTAGGATACCTTGGACTCAGCAGGGCTTATTTTGAAATTGGTCTGAACACTATTGCTTAGGCTATGGGCACCAGTGTCGTAATGTAGTGCCATACTTGGCTGTGCCCATCCAGGTTTTCAGGGTACAGCTAAGCTTCTCTTATGGATATGCCATCTGATGTGGCCAGTCATTTTGGTGAAAATTGGAATTCAGTACTGTGGTGCTTCAAAGATAGCAGGGTTATGTCTAATTCTCTGGGGTTAATTTCACCTGCTCATCAGTTCCACCAATAATTTGAACATTTTGTGGATACTCCAGGGGACTGTGACTGCCAGAGGCATGCCTCCCAGCATGTCCAACAGCCACCTCAGTCCTGCCGTCTGAGGCCAGTGGGCTATAGGGTTCAATAATGTCTCTCCGGCTGGTGCACAGTTACTTCAGAAAAGTGGGTTCTTCATATTTTTCACATTGGTTGTTTGGACTACTACTCCCATGTTCACCCAGCTTCTCTCTTGCTCTTTCTCTATTTTGAGCGAGAAAGAAAGACATGCTCTGGTCTTTCTTGCCAAGGGCATGATTGAGATGGAGCCAAGGGAGACTGAGCATATGGTTGTATTCATGGTGCCCAAAAAGGGTGAGGAATTGAGGCCAATCTTAGACCGCAGACAGAACACCTTCCTCAGAAAGGAGAAGCTCAAAATGGCACTGCCATGGTACTGTTGGCCTTGGGGATGAAGACTGCTGTCCCACAGGCAGTACCTCGACTTTGCATTATAGTCTGAACATTTTCAGCATACAGCTCTGCCCTTCGGCCTTATCTTGGCCCTTCAGGTCTTCACAAAGATCATGGTGGTGTTTTCCCCCCCTTCTTCGCAGTTTAGGTATACACATATTCCTGTACCTTACAACTGGCTCTTGAAGGTGAGGTTGTCTCAGATAGTCATGGACCACCTGCAGATGACAGTTTTGTTGCTGTCCAACCTCTGGTTTTTGACCAATGAACCAAACTCCCACCTTCAACATGTGCAGAGGATTCTTACACGCACTAGCATCAAAGGCCTATCTTCCCTTTTAACAAGTCTGTGACTTTTAGGCTTTGATCCCAGTGTTTCAAGAATAGGATCTTGTTACGTCTTTACTGGTTCTGGGACTTCTTGAGCTCCCGGTTACATGCACCTTGCTGGTGCCTCATGCCCAGTGGCACTTGCGGGCTCTTCGATGGAACCTCTGCCTTTAATGGGCCCAGCACGTGACAACATATGCATTTTGGATACAGCAGCCTGGCATCTGAGCTGGTGGATAAAGGATGCCCATCTCGTGTGCAGCAGACTGTTCTCCATGTCCTAGCCAGACCTTACAGTAATGACAAGCGTGTCATCTCAGGGCTCGGTGGGTCATTTAGATGATGTGGAAATCCAGATGTGCTGGTCACCAATGTAGCATCGTTACCATCCTCAATGCAATCGGGTCAGGTCAGCATGACTGTCGTGAGGTGCTGCAGCAGGCAGGGCGGAGTAGGGTTCTGCTTCTTTTGTCTAGAGGCTGTGGCAGTGACTGGATCTTTACAGGATCTCCCAAACGGTAAGTCACTTGGCAGGCTCCTAAGACATCAGGACAGACAAACTAGGCAGACATCACCTTTCCAATCATGAGTAGTATCTGCATCATGTAATGACGCAGCATTTTGTTCCAGTGGGGTGCACCCGTGGTAGCACTTAGATTTATGTGCTACTGCCGAGAATACTCGGTGCTAGCCTTTTGAAGCCTTCTTGACAATCCCAAACATGTGTTCCATCTTTATTATGTGTGGTCTCATTCATACATTTCCTCCTATGCCACTGATTATACGGGTTCAGAAAAAGGTTAAGCGGCACCAGGCCTACCTCCTTCCGATAGCCCTGGATTGGCCGCAGAGGGTAAGGTACTCAGAGCTCCTGAAAATCAGTGTATGTGCTCTGTTTCAACTACCTTGTTAGGAAGACTTTGTCTCTGCAGCAGGGTACGGTCCTAAATCCTTTCTTGTACAATCTACACCTCTGTGTGGCGGCTGAGCAGAACCAACTGATATATCAGAGGTGATTGATGTACTTTTGGCTGATTCAGGGACTTCAAAAAAGTCAATTTATTCTGGCAGTTGGTCTAAAATTACCACCTGGTGAGAGGAAAAGCAGGTTGAACCTCTACAGGCTACGTGTTCTGATGTCCTTCTGTTTGCTTTGTCACTGACCTTACAAGGTTTTGCTGTGGCCACTGTTAAAGGTAACGTAACTTTCTACCTTTCTGCATTTGCCTAATCAGCCATCTTTGTTCGAATCACCCTTTGTGTTTCATTTTTAGAAAGGGCTTTAACAGATGTATTATCCTGCTCCCTTTATTATGCCACAGTGGGCTCTCAGTGTGGTTCTTACTTTTTGGGTGTGTGCTCATTGTGAGCCACTGTACAGTCGTAGTCTGAGGGTCTTGACTTTGAGGACTTTGTTTCTCATGACAATCAATGCTGCAAATTGCGTCTGTGAGATACAGGCATTATCAACTCCATGTTCAACCTTTTTACTCTGACAAGTTGGTACTTCAGATATATGCATCCTTCCTTATGAAAATAGTGTCACTTTTGTAGTCCATCATGCTCCCTATGTCCTTCTCCCCACCACATCCCATTAAGGAGGAACAGAAGCTACACCGGTTAGATCGCAATCTGAACTTTTGTCACTTCACTAATAGGTCTTAGCAGTTCTTCGAGAACAATCAGCTTTTTGTTGGGTTCACTGGTGCAAAGAAAGAAAAGGTGGTTTGAAAATAACCGCACTACAAAGAATTGTCCTTTGTTTCACACTGTGTTATGCCTTGGCCAAAAAGAATGCTCCTGAGAGCCTTAGAGCTCATTCCTCCTCATATTTTGGACTTCTTCCAAACTACCATGTGGGCATTTGTCTATATTTTTACCAGACACTACTGTATTGACTCTCCAGTCCGCAAGGAGGGCTATTTTGCCTGCTTGGCTCTGCAAGACTTCCTGTTCCTATAGTTCACTCCTCAAGCCCTCCTCCTTGATGGGTACTGCTTTGGAATCAATTCACAAGCTGTGTTATCTGTTGTAGACGTATTCATCAGAAGAACAAGCCGCTTATCTTTAGTAACGTTCTGTTCGAGGCATGTGTGCTGTGGATACACATGCTTTGCATACTCCTGCCATCTAGTGTTGGGTACGGATGTTTGCAAGTTGTTTATCTTCGAAGAAGTCTTTCCTAGTCATGAGCTAAAGTGACTCCTCCTTTTGGTGATAGTGTGCATGGACTTCGACTCCATTGTTACATTGTTTCTGTTTCCGCCATCTGGTTTGGACGTGTACTTCTGAGCTCCGGTTCGGAACCGTTCCTCGGGATCCACTCAGCGCCCAATCCTCCCTACCCTCGACGGTATTGTTTCAGTTCGTGTTTCCACTTCTCCACGTATTATTTTGACATCTGAATCGACCTTCAATCAGAAAGCTTTGTGGGTGGCCTTCGAGGCCTAACCACGCCCGTTCAGCTCTCCGTCGATGGATCGGACTCCGTTTAAATTCTGTCCTCAGTGCCACGTGAAGTATTCATGCACGACTCACATGAAGTGTCCAACTTGTGCTTATCTCCCGAGTACAAAGAAGAAAACTGTGACGCTTGCAAATCGTTCTAGTCAAAAAAGACTCTCCGCGACCGTCTGTCTCGACGACGAGACATGCAGCGTCAAAGCATTGAAGACACGCCGGACATCTTCGGTGAAGACTCTGACAAGAAGACATTGAGGCATCAGTGGCAGAAGAGGAGGAAGCCTTGTCAGAACAAGATTCGAACTTGGAGCTCGAGATAGACCTTGACGCCGATGAACTGCCGCAGGGACAAGGTGACGTAAGTACCGAAGAGCCCTTGCCCCCACAAACACCAAAAAACACAAGGCTTTGGCACTACCTCCACCTCCTGGCCCAGATCGGCACCGAGACGACATTTCCAACGTGCCGCCTTCGGGCCTGGCTCCGAAACAGCCAGTTAAGCCTTCCGCCTCTGTACCTGGTCACCAAAAGTCTTCCTCGGAGCCGAAACCCTCCAGTTCCAAGCATAAGTCCGGCTCGGAACCAAAATCCTCTGTGCCGAAACCCAAGCAACCTTTGGAGCCGAAACCTTCTGCCCTTCGGCGGCACCGAAAACTTCGGCACTGAAACACAAAGAGCTCCCTTCGGATCCGAAAGTGGACACTTTTCCGTTAATACCAGATCTTAAGCAGAAAAGGCTACACATTAACCCCGAGACTGGTCATACTTACATAAACCACCTCAATAACGAAAGCTTCAAGATGAGGACATTTCTTGCAAGATCACCTTGAAGAAAAAATCTGGAGCTACAAGTCCTTTCCATCTTCTATCACCTC
Source organism: Triturus cristatus (assembly GCF_964204655.1). Taxonomy (NCBI): domain Eukaryota; kingdom Metazoa; phylum Chordata; class Amphibia; order Caudata; family Salamandridae; genus Triturus; species Triturus cristatus. Next base: position 747,472,253 of record NC_140585.1, on the reverse strand, counting down.
CTCCAGCACCTCCTGCAGCACCTCCTTCTCAACCTTAGAATCCTTTGCATATTACACCTCAGGATTCCCTACAATCCTACCATGACAATGACGATGCAGATGATGGGGGTTAAATATCCCAATAGATCCATGAACAAATTACACAATTGATCCCCCAGGAGATACTGACCCAGACTTTGACCCAGCCAAACCATCTCCTCCAGATGACAATGCATCACACCAAGAACTCATTGCCAGGGCTGCACATTACCATGGGGTTGAGCTGCACAAAGAATCACTAGAAGAATATTTTTTGTTTGAGACTTTAGCTTACACACACAGGTCCTCACAGACACTTCCCATGCTTAAAGGCATGATGAGACTTTCAAAAACCCAGTCAGAGCACGCATATTGACTCCTAGGGTGGACCAAAAATATAATGCCTCTCCTACAGATCCTATATTTATAAAGGGACAATTACCGATAGATTCTCTAGCAGTAGCTAATGCTCGTAAGCAGGCAGATTCTCAAACATCAGGAGATGCTCCTCTGCCAGATAAATAGTCCAAATTAATTGATGCTTCTGGCAAGCGCATAGCTGCACAAGCTGCAAATCAATGGCGCGTTGCAAGGGGCAATAGAACAGTTTCCAATACAGTACCAGCGGTTAACTCTCTACTTTCTCATCCACAAAAAGGAGAGTTCTCTAAGAGCTATTCTGATCTCAGAGAGCTAAACTGTTATATACTATCGGAGCACTTTCACATGGTGACACTATGTAACGCCCTGAACGTCTCAGGATCGTTTAACAGACACGATAATGAGAACGCAACCACTTGTGAAGGTTTAGTTATTTTAATGAAGGCAAAAATAATACAAGGAATAAACAAAGGTTATAGTCACTGGAATCCTCCAGGCTAAGTACGTTACCAGCCCACAGCACGGATGGTCCTAACTGTCCTCTGCATATACGCCGATCCTGGCGTATGCCAACAGAGGGCAGAAATGAAATGGCCGACAATGCCAATCGGTAGGCTGTGAGGGGCACGAAGAGTGTTGGGGAGAATCGAGGAGTCAGGGAAACACCCAGCCGGGGTCTCTACCTGAAGGGAGCAGCCGCTCAACCTCTTCCTCAGACTGCACCGGGACGCGGAGTCACCTCCTGGTGATGCGTCACCGATACCCCAATCACAAGCAAAGAAGACTGAACCGAGAGCAGCCGCTCGATCGATCCTGTGGACTTCCGAGTCTGTAACGCGGCAAACACCTCCTGGTGTGCGTTACAGCTGGCAGTCCCTGTATCTCTGGTCGGGCTGGGAGTTACGACTCCAACCAGCAAAAGCGCCACTGCGCTTTGACTCAGCCGAGTCAAAAAGCGAAGCTCAATGGTTATCCGGTAGAGCTTCCGGGTCCTTCACAGGTGACGATGGGGCAAGACACGGCCCAGGGAGTAACGACTCGACCTACCTCCGTTCTTGCCTTACTGGAGCACCACTCCGGAACACTGCTCCTCACTAAGCAGGTACGTCGGTGTAAACACAATATCCGACAGCGTTGTACCTCCCGGTTCCTCCCTTTATAGGGCGTGTTTTCCTTGAGTTATGTAACAGCTCTCCTGTTTACATAAGGGCGTGTTTTCCTTGAGTTATGTAACAGCTCTCCTGTTTACATAAGGGCGTGTTTTTCCTTGAGTTATGTAACAGCTCTCCTGTTTACATAAGGGCGTGTTTTCCTTGAGTTATGTAACAGCTCTCCTGTTTACATAAGGGCGTGTTTTTCCTTGAGTTATGTAACAGCTCTCCTGTTTACATAAGGGCGTGTTTTCCTTGAGTTATGTAACAGCTCTCCTGTTTACATAACCTCTCAACCGCTAAGCATCCTGGGAGATGTAGTCCGTTTTCGCTGGTTACCGTTTTCCTCCCCTCGCATGACAGGAATTCTTGACAGTACATCCTCCCTCTCAGCGGCTCCCCACGGGTCCAGCGCTGGCAGGAAAACGCCGATGGAACAAGGAGACCAAGCGCGGAGCATGAACCCCTTCAGCCGGTTCCCATGACTGCTCCTCCGGGCCATAGCCTTTCCACGCAACCAAGTACCACAGCTTCCCCCTGCGCCATTTGGACGCCCGTATGCCCGACACTTCATACTCCACCTCCGACTCCACGCATACCGGCCTAGGTGTCCCAGACGGCTTGGAGGGTGCTGGTTTGAGCAATGATACATGAAAGACAGGGTGTATCCACAATGACTGGGGCAAGCACACCTTCACGTTCACGGGACCCATACACTTGGTAATTCGATAGGGGCCCATGTACTTGGGATGGAACACACTGTTCTTTCGAAACCTCATGTTTCTTGTGGATATCCAGACGTAGTCTCCAGTGCGGTACAGTGGCCCGGGCCTTCTCTTCCTGTCTGCCGCAGCCTTGTATCTTCTCTTGGCCTCTATTAGGACAGCCCTTGAGCGCATCAACGTGTCTTTTATGTGTGCCACCCTGTCCGCTGTGGCGGGAATCCTGTCCTCTCTGAACGGATGTAGAAATGGCAAGAACCTGGGATGTTGGCCATAGTTGCTATAGAACGGAGATGACTGTGTGGAGCTGTGAGTGGCGTTGTTATAGGCTATCTCTGCAACCCATAGCAAGTCGACCCATTCTTCCCTGCACTGGTCCACAAAACATCGCAGATACTGTTTGAGCGTTTGGTTCAGGCGCTCGGTTTGGCCGTCCGTTTGAGGGTGGTAGCTGGTGGACAGGGCGGTCTTAACATGCAGCGCAGTGCACCAAGTCTTCCAGAATTGCGCAGTAAACTGCGACCCCCGGTCCGACACGATCACCCCAGGTAATCCATGCAGTCGTACCACATTCTTTAGGAGTAGTGACGCCAATTCCCCGGCCGTAGGGACTCTCTTGCAGGGGATGAAGTGCCCCATTTTCGTCAAGTAATCCACCACCACCAGTATTGCCGTCATCCCCTGGTCTACCGGTAGGCCCACCACGAAGTCCAGTGATATGCTATCCCATGGTCTATCCGGGGTCGGAAGTGGATGTAAGAGCCCTTGGGTTCGGCCATGGTCGGCCTTCATGGTAGCACACGTAGGACACTCCTGTCCCCACCTCCTGACATCCACTCTCATGGTTGGCCACCAGAAATGCCGTCCCATGCTAGCCACCGTTTTTTCAAAGCCCAAATGACCTGCGCATGGAGAGTCATGGCACCAGATGAATGCTTGTTTCCTTAGCCTAGGCGTGGGTATCAATAGGCACCTGCCCTTCAGGGGTATCCCGTCCTTCAGCTGCCATTCTCTGTGACTGAGGAGCCACCTCCGCCATGCGAATGACCTGATCCCTCTCTTTATTCCCCTCAGGAAAGTATCCGGTTGGATAACCCCCAATACCATCCTCGGGGAAATGATGGAATGCTCGGCCGCAGGCAATGGTTCCTTACCTGCAGATTGACGGGACAGGGCGTCCGCCTTCCGGTTTTCCGTCCCCGGCCGATATGTGATGCGGAAGTTGAACCCCGCAAAGAAGATCATCCACCGCAGCTGTCTGGGAGAAAGGTGTCTTGTGGCCGTCATGAACTGTAGGTTCCGATGGTCCGTGTACACCGATACCACATGTCTTGCCCCCATCAACCAATGCCTCCATTCGGTGAAGGCGTCCTTGATTGCGAGAAGCTCCTTCTCCGCAATATGGTAGTTGCGTTCGGCGTCGTTGAGTTTGCGGGACATGTACGCAACGGGATGAAGCACCCCTGTGTCGTGGTTGCGTTGGGACAAGATAGCCCCCAGCGCCACATCCGATGCGTCCGCTTCCACCACGTAGGGGAGATCCGGATCGGGGTGAGCCAACACCGGCGCCTTACCAAAGGCGCTTTTCAGGGCCTCAAAGGCTTTGTTCGCTTCAGGGGACCAGACAAACTCCTTGGACTTCCTCAGTAGCTGTGTGATTGGGGCCACCAATCCTGAAAATCCATCTATAAACCGCCTGTAAAAGTTGGCGAAGCCAATGAAACTTTGGACGTCCTTCACGCTTTGGGGCACAGGCCATTCTTTCACCGCCTTGATCTTCCGTTCTGCCATCTCCTGTCCCTCTGGACTCAGCATCACTCCGAGGAATTCCACGGATGTGACGTGGAAGTCACACTTGCTGTGTTTACAAAACAGCATGTTTTCCCTCAGCTTTTGGAGCACAGCTTTGACGTGGTGTACGTGCTCCTCCACACTGGACGAATAGATGAGGATGTCGTCGATATATACGACCACGTAGATATCCAACTCCTCTCTGAATACCTCATTCAAAAAGTACTGAAAGGCTGCCGGGGCGTTGCACAGACCGAACGGCATGACGAGGTACTCAAAAAGGCCGAACCTGGTCTTAAAGGCGGTCTTCCACTCGTCTCCGTCCCTCATGCGCACCAGATGGTATGCCCCTTTCAAATCCAACTTGGTGTAGATACGAGCTCTCTTGACCTGTTCCAGAAGTACACTGATGAGAGGCAAGGGGTACCGATTCTTTACGGTTATCGCATTCAATGCCCTAAAGTCCACACAGGCTCTCAGCTCCCCATTAGCCTTCGGGATGAAGAAGAGTGGCGAGGCGGCCGGAGACTTGGACGGGCGGATGAATCCTAGCTTGAGGAGTTTATCCAGGTACCCCCGGAGATGCACGTTTTCAGGCTCCGTCAGGGCATACAGCCTGCCGCTGGGAACGCTGGCCCCTGGCACCAGGTCGATCTGGCAGTCAAACTGTCTATGTGGTGGTAGCACTTCCGCCTTCACCTCATCAAATACATCCTCAAAACTGTGATAAGCCTGGGGGAGAGCCACATCTTTTTCTGCCGCTGTAGCCACCGTCTGACTCCCGCTCTCATCTGCATCAAGGGATTCCGTTCTTATTCCACAATGCAGGATGCAATACGGTGACGTCAGTTCGATGCGATGTGTTGGCCAATCCACAGAGGGGTTGTGTTTCTGTAGCCACGGCAATCCCAATATGACGCCATATTGGGGCGCTCGGATGATGTTAAAATCGATTTGTTCCAAATGGTTCCTCCCACATCTCATCGGAAGGACCCCCGTGTGCTGCCCGATGGGCCCCGTCACCAATCGCCTTCCGTCTACAGCATAGACGTCTTCGGGTACAGCTTTGGGAAGAAGCACTAGCCCTAGCCTGCATGCCTCGTTGTGGTCCATAAACATGCCAGTGGCCCCTGAATCCACCATGGCCACAACGGGTATCCACTGGTCATGCACTCCCACGTGCACCGTGAGAAACAGGTGTCGTTGTCCCTTAGTGACCGAGTTGGAAAGTGAAGGGATGGTTGAGTGACTCCGAGATGCCCCTTCTTTGGTCTGGGAGTCCTCTAGTTTTCCGCCGGTACGTCCACCACGGCTGTTACCGACCGGTTGGCCCGATAACGTGACGTCTTCGGTTTGGCAGGGCATTCACGTACGTAGTGGCCTTTTTTGCCACAATATAGGCACAACCCTTGTTTACGGCGTGACTCTTTCTCCGTGGCTGTGAGGCTCGCTCGTATTGCGCCGATGTCCATGGGTTCTCCCTTGGATGCGGTGGAAGTTTCAGGACTTCCCACTGTCACATAGGATGGAAGGGAGTTTTCTTTTCTCCCATGATCCCCCTTTCTTTCACTTAGCCTATGTTCCAGCCGTAATACCAGGTTGATAAGGCCCTCACGTGTCTTGGGTTGTGGGTCAATATGAGCCACGGCGTCCTTGAGCTCATCGCACAGCCCGTGATGGAAGAGCGCCGTCTGTTTAGCAACAGGCCACTTGGTTTCCGCAACCAGCCTTCGGAACGCGTTGAGATACTGCACCAGGTCGTTGGATCCCTGTCTCAACTCAAGCATTTCACGGTCCGCCGTGTACGAGTCAGCCCTTCTGTCGAAGACTTTCAGGAATTCCTCGCGAAAAGCACCCCAATCACATAAGATGGGGTCGTCCCTGCTCACCAGAGGTACGGCCCATTGTGCCGCGTTTCCAGCCAAATAGGATATAAGGAAAGCCACACGAGCCTGACTCGTGGGGAACGCCCTTGGTTTGCACGATAAATGTAGCGCCACTTGTGTGAGGAATACCTGCACTGTGTTAGGATCCCCACTGTACCTCTCTGGTGTTGCCAAGGGGACGGCTACTGGCATTTCCACTACTACCGCAGGGGTCTGGTTCGTGAGGGAGGTGCTGGGCGTGAGCGGGTCCAATTGGATAGCATCCAGTCTTGGCTTTTACATCGGCTGTTTCTTGCCTGGAGGCAGCCAATTCAATTTGCACGGTCGCTAAAGCAGCCAGCACATCATCAAGTGTTGCCATGTCTGTTATCGACCGGGAGACAGTTAGTGTTATTAAGGTCGGATATTTTGTAACGCCCTGAACGTCTCAGGATCGTTTAACAGACACGATAATGAGAACGCAACCACTTGTGAAGGTTTAGTTATTTTAATGAAGGCAAAAATAATACAAGGAATAAACAAAGGTTATAGTCACTGGAATCCTCCAGGCTAAGTACGTTACCAGCCCACAGCACGGATGGTCCTAACCGTCCTCTGCATATACGCCGATCCCGGCTTATGCCAACAGAGGGCAGAAATGAAATGGCCGACAATGCCAATCGGTAGGCTGTGAGGGGCACGAAGAGTGTTGGGGAGAATCGAGGAGTCAGGGAAACACCCAGCCGGGGTCTCTACCTGAAGGGAGCAGCCGCTCAACCTCTTCCTCAGACTGCACCGGGACGCGGAGTCACCTCCTGGTGATGCGTCACCGATACCCCAATCACAAGCAAAGAAGACTGAACCGAGAGCAGCCGCTCGATCGATCCCGTGGATTTCCGAGTCTGTAACGCGGCAAACACCTCCTGGTGTGCGTTACAGCTGGCAGTCCCTGTATCTCTGGTCGGGCTGGGAGTTACGACTCCAACCAGCAAAAGCGCCACTGCGCTTTGACTCAGCCGAGTCAAAAAGCGAAGCTCAATGGTTATCCGGTAGAGCTTCCGGGTCCTTCACAGGTGACGATGGGGCAAGACACGGCCCAGGGAGTAACGACTCGACCTACCTCCGTTCTTGCCTTACTGGAGCACCACTCCGGAACACTGCTCCTCACTAAGCAGGTACGTCGGTGTAAACACAATATCCGACAGCGTTGTACCTCCCGGTTCCTCCCTTTATAGGGCGTGTTTTCCTTGAGTTATGTAACAGCTCTCCTGTTTACATAAGGGCGTGTTTTTCCTTGAGTTATGTAACAGCTCTCCTGTTTACATAAGGGCGTGTTTTCCTTGAGTTATGTAACAGCTCTCCTGTTTACATAAGGGCGTGTTTTTCCTTGAGTTATGTAACAGCTCTCCTGTTTACATAAGGGCGTGTTTTCCTTGAGTTATGTAACAGCTCTCCTGTTTACATAACCTCTCAACCGCTAAGCATCCTGGGAGATGTAGTCCGTTTTCGCTGGTTACCGTTTTCCTCCCCTCGCATGACAGGAATTCTTGACACACTACAACAGGTACTCCCACTTTTACAAAGAGCAGACTTTGTCTAGCCTAGATTTAAAGGACACATTTTCCTGTTCCAATTCATCTGGCTCATCGAAAATAGCTCAGATTTGTGATAAATGGCAAGCATTACCAATTCAAGGGGCTTCCCTTCGGAGTGACTACAGCTCCCTGAGTTTTTACAAAATGTCTGGAGGTAGTTGCTGCTCATCTCAGAAGACAACAAATTCACGTCTTCCCCTATCTAGACAACTGGCTTATCAAAGCCAGCTCTCACCAGAACTGTCTACAACACACACAGATCACAATAGATTTACTTCATCAACTGGGGTTCACCATGAATGCTCAAAATTCTCACCTGCATCCGTCACAGATACAGTCTTACCTAGGAGGCAGTCTAGACACAGTCAAAGCTCTAGCTTCTCCCAATGTAGCCAGAATTCACAATATTTGCTATGATTCTACAGTTTCAAGCCAACCAAGCTTTAACAGCCAGAGTGTTCATGCAACTGCTGGGAATGATGGTGTCTTGAATCGCAATTGTACCCCATGCAAGGCTTCACATGCGCCTCCGACAAGAGTGCTTAGCACGTCAGTGGAATCAGTCACAGGGTCAATTAACTGATTTAGTGTTGGTAGACGGCCATACCCATCGCCCTCTGCAGTGGTGGAACCCACAAAACTTAACCGCAGGCCGGCCTTTCATCGACTCTATTCTACAGATCGTGCTCACAGCAGACGCATCTCTAACAGGTTGGGTAGGTAATCTCAAGAGTTATACAATACAAGTCCTGTGGAGCAACAAGCACAAGGCTCTCCACATCAATTACCTAGAGCTTTTAGCAGTTTTTCTGGCACTCAAAGCTTTTCAAACTCACTTCATCACAAACACGGTCATAGACCGAAAGGACAACATGACAGCAATGTATTATGTGAAAAAGAAGGGGGGGACACACACTCTCCAACTGTCAACACTTGCTCAAGCCATTTGGAAGAGGGCAATCCATCACAAGATTGATCTTATGGCAGAACATCTCCCAGGAGTAAACCATCAATATGCCGACCTCCTCAGCAAGGAGACCGCAAATTCACGAGTGGGAACTTCATCTCCAAATTCTCCTTGCCTATTTTCAACAATAGGGTTTTCCACAAATAGACCTGTTCGCCACAGTCAAACACCAAAATGCCTAAGCTTTGGCTTGAGGTTCCCACACCAGCTGTCAAAGGGCAATGCCCTATGGATGAAATGGTCAGGGACATTTGCCTATGCTTTTCTGCCTCTTCTGCTCATTCCAAGTGTAGTTCGGAAACTCAGGCAAACATCCCTCACACTAATTCTAGTAGCTTCCACAGGGGCCCACACACCACGGTACACCACCCTGTTGGTGTTACCAATAGTTCCACATCAAAAGCTACACTTCACCTCCAGTCTCCTCACACAAAACTATGGAGAAATAGACATCCAAATCCCAAGAAACTAAATCTAGCTATCTGGCTCCTGAAGTCATAAAGTTTGGTTATTTAAATTTACCACCAGACTGTGTGAATATTCTAAAAGAAGCAAGAAGGCCTACCACCAGAGCCTACTATGCAGCAAAATAAAAAAGATTTGCTTTATACTGCAATAACACCAAAATCAATCCTTTAGATGCTTCCATACAAAACATTATCCGTTACCTGTTACATTTACAGCGAACAGGACTGGCGTATACGTCTTTTCATTTGCACCTTGCAGCAGTAGTTGTCTACTTGCAAAAAAGGCAACATCTACCACTATTTAGAGTTCCAGTATTTAAAGCTTTAATGCAAGGCTTAAAAAGAGTAATACCACCACAGATTCCTCCTGTCCCAACGTGGAATCTCCACATTGTTCTCATAAGGCTCATGGGTCCACCTTTTGAACCATTACACAAGTGCCCTCTGCAATTCCCCTCATGGAAAGTTGCTTTCCTCATTGCCATCACATCACTGAGCAGAGTTGGTGAGCTACAGGCATTAACTTTAGAAGAACCCTTCTTTCAGCTATACAAAGAACAGGACAGTTCTCTGCACCAACCCTAAATTCCTTCCCAAAGTTGTTTCTGCCTTTCACATAAACCAATCGGTTGAGTTACCAGTTTTTTTTCCTCAACCTGATTCTGCAGCAGAACGCGCTCTTCACACGCTTGCCGTTGAAAGAGCTTTACTGTGCTACATAGATGGAACAAAAGGCTTTTGCAAAACAAAACAACTGTTTGTTGCATCTGCTCCCCCTCACAAAGGCAATCCTATCTCTAAATCTGGTATTGCCAGACGGATTGTTAAATGCATTCAGACATGCTATTAAAGCTAAAGAACTTTAACTATCCCCCCTAGAGCGCATTCCACTCGCAAAATATAGGCTACTATGGCCTTTTTAGGTAACATTTCGCTAGCTGACATATGTAAGGCAGCTACATGGTCTACACCACACACATTTACCAAACACTATTGCGTAGATGTGTTAGCACATCAACTAGCTAATGTAGGCTAAGCAGTACTTAAAACACTGTTACAAACTGCAACACCTACAGGTTAGCCACCGCTTGAGTGTATCTACAGCACACATTAATCGAACGGATAATGTTACTTACCCAGTAAGTATCTGTTCGTGGCATGTAGAGTTGTACATTTACGCCCACAATTGCGCCCACCCGCCTCCCCGGATACCTATAGTTGTTGCAGTTCTTTATTATACAATTATACGCATGGACATCTATATCCTACACTTGTTTACTCCATTCTCACCCTCTTTCGGGAAAACAATCTAACAATGGAGTCGATGCTCATGAGCACTATCACCAAAAGGAGGAGTTAATTTACCTCGTGACTAGGAAAGATTTCTTCGAAGAAAAACAACTTGCAAACATCCAGACCCAAACTAGATTGCAGGAGTATGCAAAGCATGTGAATCAACAGCTCTACATGCCAATGAACAGATGCTTACTGGGTAAGTAACATTATCTTCCTGGTATTAGCTTTATCTGACCACAGATTCGTCCCTGCCTTCCCTCATCCCCATTCTGTGGAGTCAACTTTTGGAAGCACCAAGACTCAAATTTAGGTCACGAACACACTGTGCTCCTTCTCAGGAGGTGGGACGGAGACATGATGGAGGCCAGTGATGCCACCAACTGGCAGTGTGCAGGAGCGATTGCAAAGATTTTTTCCAGAACCAGACTGCTTTACAAGTTGAGGTAGCTGCGGTTTATTAGAGTATCTAACAGAAAGAGCATTACTGAAGGTAATGCTATAATTCCTTGCATCAGCCATCTGCCAATCACAGTTATAGATGTGTATAGGGTGGGAGAGAAGTGGCCTATTTGAGGAAATGTTTATGCATCTGTGCACCTATGTATGTAGTGTAAGGTGGCCAGACCTGAGACAGTCCCTGTTTTCAGAAGACTGCACGGTGTCCCGGAACTTTTCCTAATTTTCAATACATGTAAAGGTTTTTGGGACAAAAGCACAGTCATTCTACAAAGCGGAAATTAAACTATCATATTTTCCTTTCAAGAGACAGCTCAGAAATGATTTCAGTTATTTTCTGTTTATTTAAGGCAGCACAAGAGGAAGTCGGTTGTGTGCTGGCAGCAGAGGGAAGACAGAGTGGGAAGAAGGGGCGGGGGCTCAGAGTGGAGGTCCTGTCACAGCTAATATATTATAATGTAGCCTTGTGTATGTATGTATGTATGTGTGTGTGTATATATATTTAGAGAGAGAGAGAGAGATAGTAGCTATGCATTCACTTAAAAAAAACAAAGGTTACAGGGATGTTATAGTTAGGCTCAGGTGTCACTCGTACAAAACCATAGAAATTGAGCAGTTATGGTTACTTGAGTTAACTGTAACTTACGCCCATGCAACGTGCTGCTTATGACCTCACAGTATATGGTAATTTGAGGTTGTTACCATCAAGGTCAGCGGCTATTTTCACTAAGAAAAAGAGGGTTTTTTGGCAAAAGCTACTTATTTGCTGAAGACAGGGAGTCCTCTGTAAACCTACCAATACCACAATCCTGGAAGTGAAGTGCTACAGCGCGAGCTGTGTTTAAATAGAATTCAAGTGCATGGAAGCATAAAACTTTCTCCATCTATCTCAGCCTGGCTTCAAGGCTGGACACTGTTCTGAATCCACCCTTTTGGTTGTAACTGAGCTTCTGAGGTAGCGCCTGATTGAGGGAGGAACAGCCGCACTTATTTTATTAGACTCTAGTGTGATTTTTGATACATTGTCCCACTCTATCTTGGTGGAAAGATTGATGGCACTGGGCCTAGCCCTGGAGTGGCTCCGATCCTTTCTTAAGGATCAGTCTTATCTTCCGGGTCCAGAACACAAGCCCCTTCCCTCTGGTGTCCCGCAGGGTTTTGTGCTGAGCCCGATGTGTTAAATCTTTTTCCACTCTATGGCAAATTAAGTAGAAAGTAGTGGCTTGTCCCTTTTTTCTTTCGCTGATGACACCCAGATCATCTTTACTTTGTCATCTGTTCATAATCATAGAACATCTGATCTCAGTTTGAGGTTGAGTCGTTTCTCCCTGTGGATAAATAACTCACTTGAGCTCAAGGAGTTCAAAACTGAGGCTATGATTTAAGGCAAGAACCTTGCTCTCTGGGGCCCTCAACATTGGCTTGCTTCCTTAGGTGTTCTGCCTACTCCATCCTCAAAGGTCAAGAACCTTGGCTTCCTTCTGTATGACACGTTTTCTATGAAGCCGCTTGTGGCTAAGGTGACGGCCACTTGTTTTGCAGTGCTCAAGTGCCTAATAAAGATCCTATGGTTGATCTCCACTTCTGTGCAAAGTACTGTGATTCAGGACCTAATCCTCTCTAGATTACATTATGGCAATGGGCGGGATTTGGGAGCTGCTGCTAGGCTCTGTTACCGGCTGCCCAAATCTGCTTCTGTATCAAATCTTCTCCATGAGCTGCATTGGCTCACGATCTCTAATCGTATCAAATTCAAAGCTCCATGTTACTTGTTGAAGGTAAAGGCCGGACTTGGTCCTCACTACTGTCAGTATTTCGTACTTCAGTCTTATCCTTCTTGTTCCCTGAGATCCTCACATCGGCCTTCTTCACTGTGCCTAGGATCCTTTTGTCTCACATGAAAGGGCGTGCTTTTGCTTATCTAGGCCCAAAATTATCGAATTTGCTTCCAGATTCACTGAGGAACTGCACTTCACTCCTTACTTTTCGTAAGGTCGTTAAAAAGCCAGGTCTTAATTCATGGTTCTTCTTCACCCTCCTTACCCACTCTGCGCCGGGAAACCCCTAGGGGTAGCTGTGCTCATTATAAGTTTCTAATAATAATAATAGCACGTTTCTAATACTAATGCTGATGTGAGGTGCATGATCACGTATGTGTATCACGTGATGCGTCTGTTAGGCCAGCTGTTAGTCACATAGCGGTCACCATTTTGTGGGTACACTGGTACCAACCTATATTGAGGTTTCTTATGGTAGAGAGGAGATAATATTTGAACTTTAGCGGAGAGTTATTTTAATTTAATTTTTCTGGATCTTTTTTCTATTTATCCAATGTTTGAGCCTTTGTCCTAGCTCTTACGTATATTGTAGATCAGATATACACCTTGTTAGTTGCGTAAATGAAGGTCTTTTCATTCAGGGAAATATATATCCTATTTCGCAAACGAGTATAATGAAATGCTCTTTTGATGTAGGAAACAGGTATTGTAGCTACGTATAATTTGTGGTTTGTTTCCCATGTAATCCTGCTGAATTATACTCTGAAAGCAAGATTAAAAAAAGACATAGTGATGTGCTTCCAAGGGTAACTTGAATTGTTTATCATTGACTGGAGATCTAACAAAATAAATGTCCCAAGTATAGAATATGTGCAGCTTATACTCCTAGAATCTTCCAATAATAAAGTGATCAGTCAATCTGATGGTCTATCAGTCGACTCTAATGAAGGACTGGATGCAGTGTGTCTAAATTTATACCCTTATTTTCTCATTAAAGGAGGCCGGGGAATGTAATCATTGAAGCAAGTTTCATGAGTCCGAAGTCTAAAAATCCATCTTTGTTCCTTCTCAAACAGCTGTTATTGAAGGTTGTATGTTGGTTGTAGTTGCTCCAGGATATTCCACGTGATGTCATCCGGTTTGTGATTCTCTTCCACAAAATGGTTCATGAGTTTGGTTGGAGACCATCTACACTGCACAGTGCTCCTGGGCTCATTGTTCCTGGTTTTTGATGGGTCTTGTAGTCATTTTAATGTACCTAAAGCTACAGAACAACATACCAGGTACATACAAGTGCTGGTGTGGCAATTCTTATGAAAGTTGGAGTACGGCACAAGTTCCCTTTATGTAATATGTACTAGATTTGGACTTAGAAATATTGGCTGTAGAGCCGCCGACGCAGCAGCATTTCTCAATTTGATTAACCAAATCCTAGCAGGTTTCCCCACTCTTCAGAGCTCCAAAGTCTGTGCTCGGAATCCTTCCATTAGTGTATCCCTTTCTAATGATATTGTTTTTCTTTTTTCAGAAACCCCTATATTCTACGCTCCTCAGGGCTTCACTTTCTGCCAAGACCCATTGTAAAACATCCTCCTACCAAGCATCTACTCTCTGAGCCTGTGGGGACTTCCAGTGATCCCTAAACAGCCTTTTGGCCAAGATCAAAGAGAGGCCCACAAATCACTGAGTCACTTTAGAACCTTTGGGTCACGGAGATACAGTGCTCTAGTGTATTCCATTGATGTAGGCTATTATGGTCTGTTAGTGCTGCTAAACTTCCACCCCAATAACTAATCAGGGAAAGGCATGTCCAAAGCATATGAAGTAGACCTACTTCTAGAGAGCGACAGCGTGGGTGCATCGAGGTGGCCCGCGGGGAACATTTTAAGGATATTTTGTAGGTTTAAATATGCTCTGTGTAATATGGAAAATTGGATACATTTAAATTTTGAGTTGCTTGAGATTTTCTTGGGGTATTTTTCTCACCAAGACCATTCCTTATCTTTATCTGCTCTCCCTAGTCAAGTCAGTCTGCCATTTAGTTTTCAGGGAAAAAAGTGGTGTCATGACGTGCTTCTGCAGTCTCCGGTAAAGCCATCTAGTTAAGTGATTCCTGTGTCCCATAGAATGTAGTGCTTGGAGTAATTCATTAGTGATGGGTTCTGTGGAATCCTGTGCCCAATGTTTGCGAACATATCGGAGGACACTAGCATGCGTCAGAAACAAAGGGACTGATAATTTGTGGGCCTGTGCAAAATCAGCATGTGACATTAGGGTGTCATCCGTAAACCGTGAACCCACTGTAGTTACCCCTTCCTCTTCCCATGGAGTCAGCCTGTGCCCAGTCAAGGTCCATGAAGGGAGGGTAGGCCACAGAGTGGGATATTTGGTGCCCGTGTATCAGTATATTTCTGCACAGTTTTCCAGGAGGCGAGGGCTATGCACAGCAAAAGTGAGCCGTTGTGTATCCTATTTTGAACAGGTTATGCCCAGCCTTCCAGTAGGATAGCCGCTGTAGTTGACTGGTTATAACATATGCCTGGAGCCCCCATGCTGCCCCTGGACGCTGGTAATTTCAGTTTAGGTAGACCGTCTCTACGGCGCTCCCTCCCCTATATGAGATTAATCTATATAGTGTTCAACAGTTTAAGCACCCATGCCAGTATTACCATCAGTAAATTCACAAAGTGGTAACATCACCATTTTCGCCAGTGCCAGGCAGCCTGCTATCGACAGGGGTAATGTGACCCAAAAAGCTTCTTGAGATCTCAGTGTATTAACCGTGCATATGAGATTGCCCTCCAACAGGT
This sequence comes from Triturus cristatus, assembly GCF_964204655.1. Classification (NCBI taxonomy): domain Eukaryota; kingdom Metazoa; phylum Chordata; class Amphibia; order Caudata; family Salamandridae; genus Triturus; species Triturus cristatus. The sequence goes on along the minus strand of NC_140585.1, from coordinate 747,456,956 downwards.
TTTGTGTTTCACGGTGCACCGTGAATCCCAAGGTAGCAAAAGGTATTAGGTGCTGTTTGTAGTTCTGTATCACTAAATTGAAGTGTGGCCTTTGGATAGGTTTTTGAGAAGGAGTAAGCACAGGATTTTCTGCATTAATAAGCAGCCCTGACAACTGGCCACACCAGGAGAGCAACTGGACCATCTCAACCTTGTCGGCATATAGGGACACAGAATGTACCACTAAGTCTTTTGGGATGCTAATGCAGTCCACCACCAGTTGGATCCGTTTTACGATTGGCTCAATCGCCAATATGAAAAGGAGCGGGGAAAGAGGGCAACCCTGCTGAGTTGTGCCAGACACTATATGGGAATCTGAGATAAGAGACCAGTTTGGGCTCTAGCTGTAGGCATAGTAACTTCATCCAGAGAATAGAAGCTGAGGTTATTCCGTAGTGAGTCAAAGCGGTAAGCATATACTCCCAGCCTAGGGTATCAAAGGCTTGCCAGATTTCTAAGAGGCAACCGGCATATGGGTGGTGATCTCGGGCTGCTTCCATTATTCTAAACATGCGCCTTATGTTCAAGGAGGTGTTGCGTTGGGGAACAAAAGCACATTGATCCATGCATATCAAATGTGGGAATAACAGGAGAAGTCGGCGGGCCAGAATTTTCCTGAGATCTTTATATTCTGTGTTCAGTAATGACGGTGGCCTAGACGAGGATAATTCAGTGGGCGATTTATTGGGTTTTAGAAGAGATGTTACAAGAGCTTCCCTGGTATATCATGAGGTGTATTATATAACTTTTCCAGCTGCGCTACCATAGGTGGAAAAAAATTCCACTGGGATTCCATCAGAGCCCTGCATTTTATTGCGTGCCAGCTCTTTGATGGTGCCACGAATCTCATTTGCCATGATAGGAGCAGCAAGCTCTTCTCTTTCTGTAGCAGGCACCCTAGGCGGAGCTGCCCGGTGTAGGAACTCGGACTGTTCTACAGGGTCAGGGGGTGCTGGAGCTATGTATAAAGTGGCATAATAGTCTCTGAACGCTGTATTGGTCCCCAGTTGTGTCACCACCGATCCCTGCGTTGGCGTGTTGATTGGTAAGATGACGTGGAGGGTTCTAATCCAATTAACAGAGCGCAGAGGGTTCCAACATGTCTGCCTCTGTGTGTGTTCTCTGAGTGCAGACTTTTTGGTCAATCAGTCGCGGGCGTTCTAGCATCTCAGTGTGTGTAAGTCTGGCCTCCCTCAATTCAACTGCCTTCTCATCGCTCTCAATCGCTTCCACTACTAGGGGGCCTAACTTTTCCTCTAGGCTTGTGAGTTCTCTAATGACCTCATGTCTAGCACCCACCACTGCTCCAATCAAGGGGCCGCACACAACCACCTTAAAAACTTCCCATTCCACCTACGGGGAGGAAGCAGTACCAGCATTGTCAGAGAAATATGCATCAATGGTTGTGGCCAAAGTTTCATGAAACACAATGTCTTCTAATAGATGCGGCTGTAGGCGCCAGGTTGGTATAGTAGCAGGAACACAACCCCATCAGAGTGTAATCTCCAGTGGGTTGTGATCCGATATCGTCTTACCCAGATATGCGGCATGTCGAATCCAAGGTTGTAGTTGTGGATAGAGGAATTTATCAAGGCGTGAATGAAGGGCATGTGGGTAAGAGTAAAAGGAGCACTCGTAAACCTATGCTATGGTTACACCATACATCTGATAGAACCCATCAGTCCACCCAGTGGTGAAACTCCTTAGCCTGGCGCACCAAACTCTTACCAGGGAGAGGGTGAGTGTGAACAATTCAGTTTTGTGTCCAATACTACAATAAAGCCCCCCAACCCCTGGGGTATTGAGCCCAATCGACCAATGCGGTTGACAGGTGAGCAAGAAAGGTGTCTTGCTCAGTATTAGGCACATATACACATCCTAGCACTAATGATTCCCCATCCAGTGTGCCCCTGAGCAAGGCCAAACGACCTTGTGTATCAACTTTGGATTCAAGCACTCCAAATGGGACCACTGCCCGGAACTAGAGAGCTGGGCCCCTAGAAAAAGCAGAGTCTGAGGTATGGAATAGTTTGCCCCTCCAAAGTTTACGCAGCTTCTGAGCTTCAAATGCCACTAGGTGGGTCTACTGTAAAAATGTGAATAGCACCCCCCTTGGGAGGGTGTCCCCTCAGTGCACTGCGTGATCCTTAGAACTACATTTAATTATTTTAAAGCATGTCAATCTGTTTTCGTGAGTATTCTTTTATTCACTTAGAATGTTAGTTTCATATCGTAGCGGTTCAGATTGAAAGCAATGAAATTAGGAATTCCAAATTCTGTTCCAAATTTGAATTCCCAATGCTTTTCAGGGGAAAATTCAATTCCAGTGTGCCAATTCACAGTAGGTTGAAAGGCCGTCTCTGTGTAAATTTTGCTCCTCGTGTTCGGGAAAAGTGACACCACCCGATCTGCACGCACAACTGTAAGAATCAGAAGAAAAGAAGCGGAAGACAATTACTAAAAACCAAGAGCGCATGAACCATTGCTTTGTATCAATCTCCTGTAAAAATACAATCTGTGGGCAGCGCCTATGCAACTGGGCTAATATCCTATGCCTTTTGTATGCAGACCCAATACCTTTAACTTTCCAAGTGATAATGTTCAAACCTGTGGCTACAGTCAGCATAAGGTAGTCAGAAAATCTGTAGTGATTACAGTTCCCCACACCGCCCCATCCCCATCTTCCACAAATATGAGGTGATCACACCTTACAAGAAAAACATTCCCACAATGCTCAGTCCAGTGACTGTCGTTCGAACAAACCTTAGAACAAACAAGAACAATATGAACTATGAGAAACCATGTCCATTTGCCATCAGGGCTTAGTACGTCTTCCTCAAAAGTGGGTCTAGGTGGATGCAAAGCGTATATGAAGTGATCGTAAGCCAACCAGACTCAGGCCCCAGTAGGGAAGGCATCAAGATGCTGGGCTGCATCTATAGCAAGAGGAAAAAGGGAGGAAACGCTTATTGCATATAAATTCACAATAGAATAGAAAAACACTAATATGAGTCCAACGGTGTGTACTCCCTGGTGGGCAGTGCCCCTGCCACATACTGAGCCGGAGGTCATTGTATAGGTATAACCCCACCAATAAGAGTTGCATGGGTGGATATGTGCATACTGATAGTACTCACAACGTTCACTCCAAAAAGTCGTCACTCATCTGAGGGGTGATCGTCTGGAACAGCACCATGCTTCCAGTCGATTCCGAGTCAGAGGCACTGTCCTGGAAGGGGCTAGAGCTGATGGGTAGCTGGGTGGTCCTCAGTGCCGACGTGAATCGGATCGCCACCAGTTAACCTCCCTAAATCATGTTGTGATGAAGGCCCCCTGCACTGTCCCGGGCATTAGGTCCACGCCATTGAGGTGCACACTGTGATTTTGAAGGAGCTGAACCTCCAGGGCTGTGCCTTGCAGATTCCGGAAAATGTAGTTTTAACCAGTCCCAGGACCTTTATGGAGTTTCAAAAAGTGGGTATGTTAATCGTGGATTACTTTAAACTTGGCTGGGAATAAAAGAGCATATGTGAGGCCAGCAGAACATAGGTGTTGTTTTATTTGCTGGAAGGATGCACGTTTGCAATGAACAGCAACTGTGTAGTCCGGGAAAAGAGATCCTCGTGTTATTAATAAGAATGGGTGCTTTTTCACGATGTCTAAAGTTGAGGATCTTGGTTACTATAGGCCGCGGAGGCGCACCATGGATGAGCTTCCTGTTGGGGACATGGTGTACCCTCTCAACAGTGAAGAGTTCAGAGAGACCAGTAGGAGCTATCTCCCTCCGGAGTCATTCCTCAATGTATTGGGTTGCATGAAGGCCCTCTGTTACTTCGGGGATCCCCACAATTCGTACATTGTTTCTGCAGGCCCACCCTTCGGGATCCTCCGCTCGTTCCTGGAGATGCTCTACCTGTTGGTGCAGTTTTGTCATCTGTGCAGTGTGGTTCTTGTTGCTCGGGGACAGAGTGGCTAGCGTTAACTCATTCTTTTTTACTCTGTCTGCCAGCTTCCGGTGGTCATCTTTCAGCAGACTAATATCAGTAGTAATTTAACACAGCTGTTGTGCAATAGCAGCTCTGGAGTCTCAAATTTCCTTTAGGATAACATCTAATTTATCCATGGGGGGTGTTGTTAAGACATTGCTATCACTCGGGGATTGGGTTGGCGAGCACTCAGAGGGTGAGAAGCCGGATCGAATGTGGGCTGCAGGGCCGCCATTTTTGGTTTTCGCACGCCCCATCAGTTCTGCTCTGGTATCAGCTGGCTCAGCCGGAGGAACGGCAGGGCCCAATCCACCACCACCACCACCACCGCACACAAGCTCCTGGTGGCTGATAATTTATCGTCCCAGGTAACAGCGTTGTAGGGGCCCAATGTCACCCACAGTTACCCCTGCGGGGGGGGATAGGTATTGGCAATGGCAAAGTCGTAGGCAAGCTCTCAGGTAGGGACATGGAGTGTAGTGTGTGGAGGGGATCCGTGCGCAATCCGCCAAGTATCGGACTCTGTTTCTGTTGCCGTTAGTCCAGAAGTGGAAGTGGTTCGAATGGGCTAGCAAAGTTGGACAGTTAAGGACGCAGGTGCTCTTGTTGGTCCCACAAGCCGCCGGATGTTGACCAGTTATGGTTCACTCACCAAGCAGCAAATCCCACATACAGCACAGGGTCTGCCAATCCCGAGTTGCAGCACCACTCCCACTGTCGCAGTCTGATGCGCCAATCTGCGCGTGCGCCCCCCTCCACTCCCACCCCCCACCCCCACTAGCCAGCACTCTCTCGGGGCCTGCTGTCTCGCCCTTGTTCAATATTATGGTTGGGGCGCACTTGGAGTCTGTCCAGTAGGGTTAACACAGTAGATCAGGTGGCCCTCCTGAATGACTGATTGGCAGATTGTGACCGATTAATGGGGCTGCACTACCGGTCCCTCCTCTGCCAGTTGTATCATATCACACGGATTAATAAAGGGACGTTCTCCTTGCCTTAGCGTAACTTGCTTAATCAGGGTGGTTTGCCGCGACGGCCAGCCGGTCCGTGACAGGCACTCCGGGGCAGGGGAAGCTCAGGCGTCCGTCACTCACCTCGGATCAGGGCTCCTGAAGTCACCACATCACATCCCCACCCCAGGCAATTGGCATAGTCCCTCCAGCAGCCCGCGTGCACGGGATCAGGGCTTCTCCTCACCTCTAACAGTGCAGCCTTCAGGGCAACCGGGAAGCACTCAAGCCGTTATGTGGACTGGGCCGGCAACCGCACCACGCCCACTCGCGGTCGTAGGAACACTCTGCAGACGGCTGCCCGCACCGAGCCCAGTCATGGTGACTATGCGGCCCCGATGGCCTGCCCAGATGGTCGCGGGAGCGATGAGTGCTGGATATAGCTGAAAACGCTCACCCGCTACCTCCTCCGAGTTCACTCAGGCTCTGCCTCCGAGGCCGCTCCCCTCCATCTGCCATGTTGTCAGTGCAGTGAGGTGTAGTAGTTTTCCGTGCTCCGGTCGTCCCACTGCTTCCGAACACTCCCGAGGATGTCAGCGCACAGCAAGGCACCGCTCCAGGGCAGATTGGGAACTTGATGCTCTAGGTAGTCGAGGATCCAAGTGGGATATTGGGGCTTGGGTCTGGTAGTATACAGATAATGTGATGGCCAGCGGAGTGTGGTATCAAGAGATTCTGAGTCTGAGCATTTGCCCTCTGATCAAACATTCACTTAAGGAGGACCTCCTCTCTCAGCAGCAGGGCTGGGTCCTGCTTTCAAATGTCCACAACTCACACCTCCATCCACAGAGATTGAACAGCAGTAGATAAATATATTTTAATTTCCTCCAAAGTTGGTGGATGTTGTCCTTGCTATCAGGACCCCTTCTAAGAAATCCATCTACCCTGGAACAAATTAGTTTCCTGAGAAACTGACCATAACAAGCAAAACGTTTCAATATTCTTTTGTTCTGTCTTTATCCCAGCAAGGCCCTGTAGTGGATATAGTGAAAGGTTACTTATTGGGCCTGGTTTGACACATATTTCCTCCCAAACCATTTGTGATGTCCCTTAAGCTGGTTCTGACATTTCTTATATTCACGCCTATGCACAACTCTTCCTTAAGTCTCTTGATGCTGAAGGCAGTCTTCCTTATTGCATGCTGTGTGAGTGAGATGCAGACACTGTAGGCATAACTGCCCTTCACTACATTCTGACTGGACAGGTTAGTTCTTGAGATCTGGGTGTCTTTCTTCCTCAAGGTGTTGATTTCCATCCATTTTGGCCAGCCAATCACCTTGTCAGCATTTTTCATTCCACCTTATCACTAGAAAGAGGAGGAGATGCTCAATCGCCTTGATCCAAAGAGGGCGTTGAGCTTTTACATCAACCGGCTGAAAGATCATCCGAGGGACAATCAGCTCTTTCCCGGCTTCTCAAGTGCAAAGCAGAGTAGGGCATTGCAAAAGTGGACCCAGTAAATGTAGGTCAGTTTTAAGATCCAACACGCACCAACCAAAAGGCAGCCTCAAAAGTACCCGAGAGCCCATTTTACCAGGGCTAAAGGCACTACGGAGGCACAGACACGAAGAATATCTGTCTGTTCTTGATATCTGCCTGGCTGCGGCCTAGGCATTGATACATACATTCCCAAATCACTACTGCTTTCACAGCCAGGTCCAAAGAGAAGGTCACTTTGCTTGATTTGGTCCTGCAGGGCTTTTTGGTCTAAGTCTACTCCCCAGAATCTCCTCCTTTGGAAGGTAATGCTTTGGTATTTTTTCTAAAGGTGCTGAACCTGTGGTTGGAAGTATCCATCAGAAGAACCATTAACTTACCTACGTTAATGCTCTTACAGGTGGATACTGCTATCTACCCGCAGATTGGTCACTGCCCTCTAACCTCCCTGTTTTGTGGAGTGGCCTCTTTAACATTCATAAAGGTCCCTAGTTGGAGATTGGCAAACTGTCAACAGTTGTTCTGTGCTCTACTTCTTGAGGGTGCTTAAAGGGAAAGAGACAAGAAATTGACGTCAGCTCACTGGGGTTGTGTTTATATGCAGCTGTGCTCAGTTACCTCCGGGGCAGTATGAATTCAACTGTGCAAATAATCCAGGTATTCCCTCATAAGTAGACAGGGGCTTGTTCTACCAATCCCAAGGTGCTCTTCTAGCTCAATTCAGGCAGCACTGGGGCGGCCGGGTGCAGAGGTGCTTTTTAGCAATGGGTGCCCAATATTATCCTATGGGGGAAAAACAAAATGTACTGCATTCGTACACTTTATGGGGACTTACGGGACCAATCTCCTGGACTTAAGGTGAGTATGGGGCAAGGTACAAGGCCACTCCAACAGATCACCTCAGGATGCTCAGGGGCATCCAGGTGCAGAGGTATGTTACAGCGTTGGGCGCCCAATGTTAGCCAAGGAGGATTGGTCCGGTCAGAAAAAGGCTTCAGGTTTGGACTGTGAAGCCAGTCAAGATGAACCTTCAATGGGGCTCAGGTCTCACAATGCTCAGGGACACCGTTGTTCCACTTCCACTCGGGCCTGGGGTGATGGGTGCAGAGGTGTCTCAAGGCATCGGGTTTTTCAGTCTTGGTCAGGGGCTGCAAAAAAAGACTGCAGGCAGCATCGAGGAGTCCCCCTCCTGGCAAACACAAGGTGGACTATTTCACTGGGGGACCACGCTTTGAGCGACTGGTGCAGTGGTGCTGACCGGTTTCGGGTTTACGCAGTCCGGAGTCCTCACAGTTCTTTCTTTGGTAACTGCAGGGTGCAGGGAAGCGGCTCCGCTGCTCCACGGGAGTTCCTGCGTCTTGGCAGAATTGCTGGTAGTCCTCCCAGGTTTTTGGAGGCACAGCATCTTACAGGATGAGTCGACTTTGGCACAATCGTAGGGAAAAGCCAACAGGCAGGCAGGGTTGGCGCCAAGTCAGTTGCTTCTTCCACAGTTCTTTCTTTTCACAACTGTTCAGTCATTCTTCTTCTTTTAGGTCGTCAGGATCTGCTTTCCTTTTGCCAGGGGCTCTCCTAAATACTAGATTTAGGGGTGTTAGGGGAGTGTAAGGTAGTAGGGTTGGGGGTTGGGGATCGGCATCTCCCCTGGTAGGGAAGCCAGATATACCAAAGGTGGTGGGCTCTTTGAAGCTCCTTGCCTTGAAATGCTAATTTGCAGGTCATCCTGTGAGAGGGGTTGTAACCACCCTTTGCCCGAGCAGGCTTTGTTCACGACCTGCTGAGAGCAAAGGCCCTCACCCCACCTCTGGGGGTCAGAAACTCATCTGTGGTGGCAGGCTGGCTAGGACGAGTTAGTCAGCCCACTAGTAATTGTCAGGCTTTCAGGGGGCACCTCTAAAGTGCCTTCTGGGTGCATGGATTAATAAATCAATCACTGGATTCAGTGTGGGTTTATTAATATGAACTGTTTGATACCAAACATCTTGGGTTTCAGTGAAGCCATCATGTAGCTGGGGTACTTGTTTCAACGAGGGTCCATCACATGCACTTAAACATTGTTTCCCTGGTCACTTGTACTGACAGTAACTGAACTGGCCAGCACAGGGGAATATCTGCTTATGCACATATTTCCATACATGTAATAGAATGCACCCTGCCTTAGGGATGTAAGGCCTGCTGTAGTGGTGACTTACAAATATTACATGTAGTGTAAGGGAACATGTCACACAGGTGTGTGACGTCTTGCTTTCACTTTTTAGAGCACCTTGTCACGCAGCCTGCAGTCAGTCTGTATGGGTTTTGGTGCTGGGCCCTTTAGAGTGGCACAAGATATGCTTCATCTCTAAGGGACCCTCTTTATTACCTATGCCGTAGGTACCAGAGATACCACTTACTAGGGACTTAGGTGCTAAAGGCCTGGTCACTTGTGGATCAAATGACCGGTTGTCCTGTTTGGGGAAAGAACACCGACACTGGGGACGTGTTTAGTAGGAACCACATGCACTTCAGTCAAAGTTGCATCAAATATCAGGCAAAAAATGGGGGGATTATTGCAACAAAAAACATTTTTCTACAGTATCTACCAGGCAAAACGTCACCAAAGAAACTTTTGCATGTGGGTGTAAGTGAGAAGTGGGTATGTGGATGCATTTATATTGATACCTGGGAATGGTTGATCTGTAAAGATGATCTGTAGATGTTACTGGCTGTATACGGTGTTGTAGCTGGTGTTTGAGTTTGTCATAATCTTACATGATCTTAAATTGCAATCTATGTTCCTTTGTGTTTGCTTGTTGATACTGTCTATCCCTGTTCCTCTCCTCTGTCTGTCAGTATATGTCATCAAGACTCGGTGATATGTGTGAGGCAGGAGAATGTAGCAACATTTTATACTTTGTCCCCCATTACAAATAGCCAGTAACTGTTTTTGGCTTTAAACCCTCTGATGCTACTTCAGATGTTTGAGGTGAATCATTCCTAATGCTGATCAAATGCAGATAGCGTGCAGTAGTGACAGGATGTGTTTGGTAATTGTTTTTTTTAAGTGTCGCACACCGCTTGTTAACACCTTAATACACATTGTGCATGTAGGCGAGAGAACATAGCAGATGGGGATGTCACTGGCACAAAGTAGAGTTCAAGATATGATGTGATTCTGGGACTTCTTGGATTGCAGGTATTGCCATTCCAGATTCCCTTTGCTCAGAACAAGTTGCAGGAGTTAAGTTGGTGGATAGGAGGTCAGATTAGAACAGGAACAAGCAGATGGTCTCTTGTCTGAATCACCAGTGAGCCCACACGATGGTTAATTGTTGGTTGGGAGATAATAGTGCATTGCCCATCTGGTTGGCAATTTGTGCAAGCCTGGGGAATATGATAAGAAACAGATGTAATATCTTCAGAGGCATGTAATATCTTCAAAAGCTTTTCACTAGATCAGTTTTGGATGTTAAGATGCATCGATTGGGCAGCACTGACGTTATATTTTCAGTAAACCTGAGGCCTTATGTGCTGCCAGCAGTACTTGAAGTCATCAACAGATATAGCTGTATCTGTTGTGAACTTATGAACTGTAAAAGATCTGAAGGTTTATAAGTGTTCTGCAGGTGCTTACTGTTACTTTTATGTATTGTATGAGTACTTCAACTAAGCTACAGAAATCACACAATTTAGAAGGTTGCCTATTCAAACTAGTATCCAGAAATGGCTGCTTGGATGCCTGGGATTGTAATAATTGCTTCTTTGGGAGTTTGTGCAGGAGCACTGAGTTACAGCAAATAGCGAAGATACATGGCATTGAATCTCATTATTATTTATATTATGGTGATGTACAATTTCTGTAAGCGTGTCTGTATGACAATACAGTTTGTCAGTATTATGCTGTTAGGGTAATATGCACATAACAGACATTGTTAGGACCTAGAGGCTTATACCTGAAAATTAGTAAGGATAGTTAGTGAAGTCTTATACCCCAAGTAGTAAAGCACTGTGACCTAAGTTGTAGAAAATCATGTGATGCAATGAATAAAATGAACCCCTCCCAACTAGCTGTGAACACCACTCTACACCGCATTTGTTCATTATCAAATATCTTTTTTTAACTGACAAAATATGCAGAGTTTGTATCTATACATAGAAGGATGCAACATTGAACTAGATCACCAATTTGTATCTCTCTCTCTACTCGAATTTGCCATGAAATTGGCAAAACCTGTGATGTAAACTAACTAGAATACAGGGGCACATGATCTTTGTTTAGTAGAGAGTTTCCACAATGAAGAAATCAAAATAGAAAAAGAGACGTGCATGTTGAAAAGACTCCTTTGCTCTGTTATTCGTGATGATGATGTTCAGCAGTTAACTGCTCATAAAAAAAACCCAGCTCTATCAAAAAGTTATCGTTTCCATCACAAAATGGAAGGCAATGCTGTCGGTAATTAGCATTAAAGATGGGGACTAATTGTGGCAGTTGATGGAGCATGAAGCAAATCTGCACTTTATTTAGGAGGTCTGCATGGATAATGCATTCCAATTAAAAAAAATTACTTTACTAACCTGTCAATCTGGCATATATAGTTCTTCATGTCTCTATTAAGACTTGTCAAAATGATTAAATCTTCTAGGCTTCGATGTCTACGAGGCCTACCAGTATATTAAAAGCAAGTTTAATTGTTTATCCTCTGTATTACATCCTGGAGGGAAGTACGCTTATTGCAATCTGTATCTAGGACTGAGGGAAGAAGCAGCAGTCTATTGTTTCACAGCAGTTTGATAGTAATATTAGACTGAAAAGCTACCATTTTTCGAAATACTCTTTTATGCATATGGGCGCTCCTAAGGTCATACCACATTTCATGGCTTTTAAGTAGGTGTAGGCGGAATTTGCGAAATTCACTTTCGCAAATTATCGCGAAAATGTTAAAAATCTTCGCAAACACGTGGAAATATCGCGAAGATGCGGACGTTTTTTTCCCGCCCGTTCGCGGTATTTTCTGCGTGGTCGCGGCTTGCCAACTTACCCATGCGTTGCTCGCGGGCACGGCCATCTTGGTTTCACTTGTCTCGCGGTGCATGATCGCGAGAAGAAAGACGTGATCGCGCGACAAATTGCATTTCTGCGGGCACGAACTGTCGCGAGACAGCGCAAATGGCTACCAACAATCCAACATCTCGTGGAGAACGCGACTGGATCGGGAAAACTTGTCGGCTAACGCGGGGATTCAGGTAAGGCGATCGCGCGCACGCGAGAATGTATTATTTTACAGCGCAAGCAAGCAAACAATTTCTGGTAAAATCCGGATTGCGGAAATTTTGACATTTTCTCGCTCTCCGCGGAACGTGAAAATGTCAAATTATCGCAATTTACGCGAGCGGACGGAATTTTAGCCCAGGCCTACTTTTAAGGCCCTCAAAGGTAGTGCATCCATTTTGCAAGTGTGTGTTGTCAAGCAAATCTTTGATTCATGTGAATAGTACATCATTTGGCTAATACTTTTCCTTACGGCTCTACCCACTTTTGCTAGCATTACCGTAGCCCATGCATCATGGATGCATCCGCAAGTGTCAAGCCATACAGCACAGAGACCTTTTAAAAACTGGGAAGACCAACAACATGCATAACCAGCACTGTGTCCAAGTTCACATGCTGTTCATCTTGTATATGATTGATGTTGGTTATGACTTTGAGGGGTCATATGATTTATGCACTGCACCATAGCAAAAGATCACTGACTTTGTTCTTGTTCAATCACAACCTTATTGGTGGTTATATGATGCTTTCTCATTTATTTGCTTATGAGTCCATGGTCTGTTCAGTCTTGTTATATGCCACAACAATCAAGAGGGAAGTTAGTACAATTAGATCATAATTATTGGAAGGTGTTCCTTTTTCTTGCCGCAAGGTGTAAATCAGGACTTGCTTTTGTTCTTAGCTCCAGTTATCCTGCAGCCTTAGATTGTGGAGCAACATTCTTGCATTAAGTCTTGCAAATCTAGTCAGTTACTGTTTGCACAACCGACACACATGCTTTCTCGGCCTGTTGCTTGGTGGAGAGTTGCACAGTAGATACCTGTTCTCCTTGTAGTTCCATTGTCTCGATGCCCATCCGAGGCTACCTGACTTGCATACAGAGTAAGGATGCATCAAGAATAAGAGTGCATTATTGTCACATGAGATGTTGGATTTCATCATTAGGAAGTGTGTACTGAAGATCCCTTCTGTCACTGAGGTGTCTTGGAGTCTCCCCCAGTGAGTGTTGAGGACACACTGGTCCTATTCAGGTGCTCTGAGTAACCCCGGGGAAGGTGAGAGTGCCTAGTCATAACATTGCACTGACGAGTTCCAGAACACATGTTTCATCCTGATCCTCCTGCTTGTCCAAGGAAAGATTAAGTGCCCCTGAACCAAGTGCCCTTTGCGGACTAAATCACTCATGCACTGTAGGGTTCATTACGCTGTTGAGTTAGGGCCAGATGCTCTCCTCGATAAGGAGGTCTGAAAGCGTAATAATACTGTAGAATCAAGCCATTCTCTCTTTCTGGGTGTGGTGTTGCAGGCTTGTTGCTCCAAGAGGGAAACTAAGTCTCAGGCTAAGAGGTTGAGCAAGTCTCCCTGCATTGACATAGGTCAGAGGACCACGTCTCAATTCATTCTAGTAGCTGCAGAGACTTGCACTGGGGTGCCCTGGGCGCCCTTTGTCGCAATCTGAACCTAACTAGGTAGATCTATTTTTATGATTCCTTCACCACCTCTTGAACACAGCGTCAGTGCTGTGTGGATGGCATTGAAAGAGCATGTACTTACTTCATAGACGGCAAGTAAAGTACACTACCATCTGAAAAAGTACAAGAGGTTGCCTCTCCAGTGTGCAGGACACCATTATTCTCCAAAACATGCAAGGCATAGCCAATGGGTCTCACCTTTGGGACCTTATAAGTGTTTAGCCATGCAGCACATTTTCAGCAAGCGTTAGCGCAAGGTGAGCAATGGTGCACTACCACAGGCCATCATTGGAGGTTCCACGATAGAAATATACCACTCTCGGTGCATTATGTTGCCCTACCACATGCATTTATGAGAGGTCCCTGGAGAGCTATGCTTGTTTCTCCATACTAAAGGAGAAAACGGAGTCCTGAGTGTTTGATGCAAGATTATTGTGTATTTGTAACGCGCACTATCACCCACGAGGGTATCATGGTGGGCACTCACCCATCAACTTGAAAGCAATGCAGCCATGACAGATGAATGGAACTTACATTCACTGCAAAGAGTATCTAACCTTAGCTGGCCTGCAAGATGGCTATATAGATGATCCAACCTATACTTACTACTCCACGAATGGGGATTAGTAAGTATCATGCAAAAGAAGAACCCTGTTGCCTTTTTATGTTTCCACCACTGGAATGGGCACTTACTAGTTCGAGGAGGAAAAAAACAACACAAAGCAGCAGGAGCTCGATTGTATACATTTTGAAATATTAAAAAAGTTATTTTTTTAAATCGCGCAAATAAAAAACATTACTATTGACTACATACAGACAACTTGTCTGTTTAGATAGATGCCTTTCCTTGGTGGAGTGCAACTTCCTTGCAGATGCATGTATGATGGTAGCTCACTTCAAGCCCTCCTGTGGCACTAGAAGCCTATGTGTAAGATACCATTACAATATTTGGGTAATATGTGTTTAACGCAAGTGCATTTTTGCAGTTTTTCTCAAGGATTTTTATTTTCAAAACCTTGTTTTCAATGTTAATTTCAGCACAACACCGATGTCATTAAATAATGTAGAAAGAGCCTTGACACTGCACAATAGATTAACAAACTGCATGCTTGTGCAGTGAAGTCACTGGGCATTTTACGAGTCTGTCCCAGGACACTGACTGAGGCTGCCCTGAAAACAACACAAAGCTAGCAGCCCCACCCTGAGCATGCAGTGAGTCAGAGCACTGTGGGGCTGGGCAACACTTGAGCTCTAACCCTGCTGCCTGGGTGTGGATGGGCTTAGTTACACCGCACGCCCTGCCTGCCCTGTGCTTAACCCATTCCTGGCCATCTGTGACCTGCAGAACAGCTGCCCATTGCACTTTTCATACTAACACCGGACGGCAACAGTCCTGTTTCAACCCTCACCTGAAACGAGGGGAGCAAAACTAAAAGAAAACTCGCTTTTCTAAAAGAAGGTTGCGCTGCGATAAACGAGGTGGAAAGAGCAACGGAAGTGCGGCGGTCAAGAAGCGGATGCTGTGCTGAGAAAGGGAAACTAAACATGCGCTCTCCTTCCTCATAAACCTTAACTGTCAAATGCCGTACTGCTGATCTAAATAAATAAAAATACAACAAAAAAAACACACACAAAATTTAAAGTTGCTTGCAGGTTGCAATACTGCAGATAAAAACTAAATATACAACAAAGACAAACACGTGAAATGTAAAGTTGTTTACAAGTTGCCATATTGCTGATATAACGAGTGCACATTCAAAGAGGAATGTAATGCAACCTCGTGGGCACCGCACAGTGCATGGAAAACGCTTGTTTGAATAAAAAAGCAAAACTTCCTGAACAGAAAGTAAAACAGAAAAAGCGGAAGCCTACAAGTCCTGTGGTGATACTCCAGGAAGTGAATGACTTGCAAAAAGGAGGGACCAGGAAGAAAAATTACCTACTGGCAGGCAAGGAATTTTAAAAGACAACCGATTTAGACAAATGAAAAGTGATCGGAGGAGTTCAAACCCACAAAGTACATACAACAGATCATCCAGACAGCGCAAGCGCTGTCTAGGCCTGACCTAAAAAAGCAGAGGCATCTGATACTTAGCTAACCAGGACACCAATCCGCAACAGACTTTTTGGGAGGTTATACCTCCATCAATGGCTTCCGTAACAAGGAGTAAGAGACCTGATTAATTCTCTGCCAAGAGCTGTTGGCCCAGTTTCCCTAGCACAGTTCTTCTTCCCTGCCTGTACCTACCATAACCCTTTTCAATTGCAGACTTGTCATATTCACCATGCCCATCAGACAGAAAGTAAAAGCTTATGAACCCCTCTTTCCTGTACCCCTCTGACACTAGTTAACGCTTTTCCTCTCTGCTGTCCTAGATTCTCAGCGTAGGCTTTCATGCCGGGGCAGAGGCAGCTTCTACCATTCCTTGTTCATCTTCCACTGACACTATTGATGCTTGTGGCCCAAGAACAGCCCCAGGCACCAATCTCCCTAAGTGATCCATCACGGCTGGTTCCAGTTCAGCTTTCAGTCATAATTCCCAACTGTTAAAGCTCAGCCTTCCAGAATGGATGAACTCCTGTTTGACCAGCACACAGCCTACCTCCATGCAAAATGCTCAGTTGAAGGACCTAAACACTTGCTTTGATACTGGTACCATGAACAAAAGGACCTACCTGCACTCAGCCAGACTTTACCATGCAGTCATTACCATGACTTTCAAAGTGCTGTACATCACCGGCCTGGAGTCCCCACTGGAGAATGAGGGCCTCGGTCTACTGATAACAGCAACAACCCTCCCATGGCCATTTAGCCATAAGTTCTTAATCAGTCTCAGAAGATCTGAAGACTGCCCTTCACTGAGCCTACAATCTCAAAGACCTCAGATAACAAATTATGGGTTCACAAACACAATTCTTTTTGCTCTGGCAACACCACTATTTAGTGTGTTTAGGTGATGAGTGCTTTTCTGAAGGTCAGGGTCTTGTCTTTTGACATTGTCAAACAGGCCAATTGCCTTGAGATATAGGGCAAGACAATAACCAGCTATAGCTGCATCTATTGCACAGGTTTGAAACAGGCACCTCTTTGCTCACAGATAAAGATCATGAGAAGTATAAATCCATGCTCAAGATGAGCAAGTAAGTAGTGGCAAAAAAGGTTGTTAGAAGACCCCATTAATGCTGTGAATGACCACTGAGTCTAGCCTCTACACGCCCTAGCAATTGTGACTGAAGTCCTTATACCTTATGCTAGAAGTCCAGTAGAAAATAGTCAACCTCCTGTTCGAAAGGAAGAATTTACTCCATACCTCGAAAAATGAGGTCTTCCATTAGTCCAAGGATGGCGGAGTGAAGATCAAATCAGTGATTCCTAACAAATTGGTACCTTGTAAGCGTCCTCTACTTTTCCAGATGTGAAAAGGCTTCTAGCCTTTTAAAGCCAGGTGGTTGACTGCTACAAATTCCTATGTCAGCCCACCTCCACTGGGAACCATTCCTGAAGAGGATGAAAGATGAAAGAACAAGCTGGCCCCTTGGCTTCACCAGAGGCCAAGATGTCCCAACCATTTCCCTGGGATGACCTGCCATCTTCTAAACCATTTAAGAGCTAGCCCACTCTAATGGGGGAAGGGGCAAGAAGCATGTTCCCTTCCCATCACTGAAGAATGGCTGTGATCTAATTCTTTCACTGTAGAACATAGCAAAGCCACCTCTGCCATGTTTGACAACCCTAATGCAATCTTCTCCTTCATGGAGCAATAGAGCCGGTCTCGTACAGAACAGTCACTGTGATACTCCCACTATTTCATTGAAATGAAGCAGTTTTACAGTCTTTATCAGTTTTTTCCCTGCAAAACTTTAGGAAGCTGACTTTGGCTCAGGCTCTGGCAACTTTCCTAAACAGTGACAGGCTGTGTTCAGTGGACATACAATTTTCCTCATCCAGTCCTGCAGGAACACAGGACATACCTCAGTATAATGATGAGCAACCAACATAGCCAGTATGAGGCAGAATATCCTGCTATCACTTTTGCGGGCCCTTTGCTTCCAAGAGCCTAAATCGCTGTTTTGCTGACACCTTGGTGGTGCTTAATTTCAGAAGCAACTCTCCCTCCTAGGCTGCATTGGCTAAGTGCTCTGGGCAAATAACTCTCACATAGCTTCAGGGAGTGCATCAACTCTATGAATTGCATGTGAGACTGGAGGGAAAATGCTGAGCTGATAGGACTTGGTTCTCTTCTGCAGTGTACATATCAAAAAAGCATGGCTCTCACCAGATATGCTGAATACTGAACATCTTTCTGTGCGTTTTTCCTGGGCATTCTTTTACGGGTTCTATAGTAGCATACAATCAGCTGAGTCCTATGGTACACTAGCAACATATCTTAGACTATGCAAAAAAATTAATCATGGGGGCAGAGTCTGCCAGACTGAAAGACGGCCGCACTATAGTGTGCCTCTGTCAGCTTCTCGACTAATCTGCCAGACACTGAAGACATGCAAAGCCATTAGGGCCCCTTGCAGTCACAGAATGCATGTAGCAGATATCTCTCTGCTTGCATTATGACAAGGCAGCTGCAAATTGGCTCTGCCCCTACTCCAGTATTCTAAGGCTTATTCGGGCGAGCCTGTGTGAAGAATGCGGATTCACTGGCTACAGCCAACACCTGAGCTAGGTGTACAGGAAGACAAATACGCAGTGGAAGACCTGCTCTGTGCTTTTTAGCTGGATGCCTTTGCGGGAGATGTTCAAGAGCAACGATGTTGTGGATTTTCTGGGGAAATGGCTGTTTGGTTGGTAAGCGGAGGGATGTAGCACTTTATCTCAGTGTTGGTGAGGATGGATACTCAAAGCCACATGGTGTGTTTCAGGGGCAGTATGAGGACGCGTAAAGGCCTGGTCTCGAGGCTGGTACATGTTTCTGTGGCCTGCTTTGTCCAGCATTGGCATCTGAGTGAAGACACTGTTGATGAAGGACTTCAGTTGTCTTTACTTCAAAAGTGTGCCACCTCCTGGTTGTAGAAGGTGAGCATTCCGTCCCGTAACTAGGAGGCATAGTGTTTGGGGCTGGAGATCGTAATGTCATCAGTAGCTTTCACAATTTAGGCAGCTAAGCGCTGCTTTGGTTCTTCTTGAATTTGAAAAACTAGAAGGTTGCCTAGGGACACTGCTCCATAATGGAACTGGGGCAGGACACTGCCACTGAAGGGATGGCATGCAGGCATTAGTAAAAACAAAATTGCACAGATTATGCACTGGATGCAACACTGGTGCACTGACTGGTCCATCTCGGATGTCAGAGGTGAGTAGGACTTTGCTTAGACTTCATTGCTTGCTGGCAGTGGGTAGCTAGTTCTCCGATATATCTGGCTACCCTACCAGCTCAGGATGAGTAAGGCACGCCAGAAACAATCCAAGTTTTCTTCAATGCTAGAGGCTCAATTTGCACTGCAGACAAGGGTCGAGCTTCACAAGATATGATGGAAGCCGCCCCCGATGGATTACCCGAATCTCCGGACCACCAGGGCAACAGGTTTATATTGTCTGAAATGAGAGACAGTCTAAGAACAATAGCCCAAAAGTGTGACACTCTAGCTTTATAAATTGACCACATATCTAAGGGCCTTGATAAGCAT
The DNA here is from genome assembly GCF_964204655.1 of Triturus cristatus. Taxonomy (NCBI): domain Eukaryota; kingdom Metazoa; phylum Chordata; class Amphibia; order Caudata; family Salamandridae; genus Triturus; species Triturus cristatus. The sequence continues at coordinate 747,438,124 of NC_140585.1, read as the reverse complement.
GCAATCAGACTGGACATGCTTGAAATCGGTCTGTAGAGAATATGTCAACACATGCTGAGAAATGCCTCCATATGGAGAACGTCCTGGAAGTAATACAGGGCAAAAACAAAGATCTAGAGGTACGGTATAAGCACAGTAACTACAGGATAACAGAAATCCTTAATGGAAAATGTATCATAAGTGCATCAAACAAGTAAGGAGGAAATTCTACACTAATAAAATTGAGGTGGCCCAGAATTCATCTCGGGGAAATTATTTCCGTTGTAAAGTTTCTGTCTTCTTTGGACTGTGTCTCAGCCCCTATTCCCGCTTCTGAGGAAAGTTGCCATGTCCTTGTTAGATTCTTTAGAGACAAAGTAACTTCTTTGTATTATTCATTCCCTGAGAGATCTAGAAATACAGTTCCAACCAATCAAACCAAACGACTTGCAATCTGTTACATTCTGGCTCTCCCTTTCATGTGGATGCTTCTGCTGTTCTGGAATTGGGAGCTGAGGAGGGTTTCCCTGTATTGGGCGATTTGATTATAATTTCCTTGCCTTCTGCTGAGGTCACCACTTGTTGGAAGCACGCCTCACTGGTGCTGCTTCTGAAGAAGCCTTTTTTGGACCGAACAAAACCTGAGAACTTTAGACCTACCTCACTTCTCCCACTTTCTGCGACTATCTCGAACAAATTTGTTGAACTCCCAACTCTCAGCATTTATTGAGACCAGAGACCTGCTTCACAGTACAGAGTCAGGCTTCCGTCCTCACATTATTGCTGCTCGATAGGAGCTCAGCCTTTGACACCGTGTCTCACAACATACTTTTGGAGCAGTTGTGGAGCTACAGTGTCAGCTATAAGGCCCTTCGGTGGCTTGTGTCATATCTGCAGGGCCGCACTTTTCAGGTCCTGCAGAAACATTTTCATTCTGTGGTTTTGCCACTGCAACAGGGGGTGCCGCAGGGCTTTATTCAATTTCTGTATGCGTCCCCTGGCAGATATCGAGCGGTGTGGTTTTGGCATCATATCGTATGCTGATGATACTCCGATCATTGTCACCCTGTCTCAAAAGGCGGCTGCAGCCGTAGCTTTTCTGAGGGCATACTTGTTCGAGGTGGCCCACTGGATGGACCTCAGTTGCCTTAAATTAAATGCGAGAAAGCAAAAGACACACAATTGATGGACCAAATGCAGAAGAAATCAAAACATTCACCCTCCAGTCAAGAGATCTGGGTTAAATCCATCATTCTTTTGCTCACCATGCCACCCCAGTTTAGACCTTGCTATATGCAAATCAGTCTTGACCCTGTGCCTCATGGGAACAGGTCAGCCCGAACTGCCAAGCCAGGTCCTCCCTGGACCGGAAACCAGCATCCTAGGACCGGTTTCGGGGTTTCACCCCTCTTCAGCCAGGATAGCTTGATTCCAGTGGCACAGTGAGCCCAGGACCCACGTCTGGCATACCTGGCGCACTTAGGGCGAGAAAGCAACAGACACACAATTGATGGACGGAATGCAGAACAAATCAAAACATTCACTCCCAGTCAAGAGTTCTGGGTTAAATCCATCATTCTTTTGCTCACCATGCCACCCCAGTTTAGACTTGGCTGAACTGTGCCACTGGAATCAAGCTCCTAGGATGCTTGTTTCCGGTCCAGGGAGGACCTGGCTTGGCAGTTCGGGCTGGACTGTTCCCATCAGTCAGATATTTTAGTGATAATGCAAAATTTGTGTCTAGCAGCTATACTCTTTGGGGGGTATTTAAACTATATTTCCTTGGCATATGCATAGCCAAACTATCTTGGGTGCTTAGATCTATTCATGGTGGCTTAGACAAACTAGAAAAAGAACTGCAGGGTTGGAGATACTCCACATTGCAACAGGGACTGAAAGTTGCTTGCAAAAATGCACTTTAAATTATTCACATTCAATTATATGGCTGAACAAGAGATCAGACATCTTGCAGTGGCCAGGGTTTATGCAGGAAATTACCACCCAGAGAGGACACCAGCCCACGTGACATGGCCAAATTGGGCAGAGGAAGATATAATTGCTATCGAGGATATGTAGGGATATGATATCTGCAATACGACTCCACTACAATCCTACATTGCTTCAGGGACTTCTTAGAGTTACTATACTCCTCTCACTATACTCATCTAAGCTTGCTCACTCTGACAGCAAGGCAATGCAGTATTTTCAATAGCAGACACTGGCATGGCAAAAACTCAGAAAGGAGCTATTGATGTTGCCGATTAACATAGAAGAAATAAAAATACAGTGAAAGATATGGCTGCCAGGCTAACAACTGACTTCTGTGTAGAGTATATTGATGAATTGGCACCTTACACTCTTGAAATGATTGCTGAGGCACATGATTGGGGCTATATGGCCCAACTATTACTCTCCTGAAGCCGAATAAGCCCCGATCCACTTGTGAGTCGTATCAGCCCCTGTTGCTCCTGAATACAGACATCAAGAACATGACAAGACAAAGATAATGACCAGCCTACTCATCCCATATATGCCAGGGTATGTCCTCGAAGATCGGGCAGGTTTTGTACCAAGGCTGTCTGCGCTGCTTAAGCTATCCATATTTTTCACTATTGTAGAACTAAAAACAGCTGCCATCTTTTTACTTGCAGATAAAGCCTTTAACTCATTACAGCATGATTACATAATGGCGGTTTTGAGGCGAATGGGACTGGGGATTGTGTTGCTTTAATAGAGCTCTCTTTTGTACTCTAACCCAGCAGCCCAAATGAGAGTCACTACCTTACCATACTATCCCAACCATTTAAAATTGTCAAGAGCACCCATCAAGGCTGCCCTTTGTCCCCACTAATAAATGTCCTGGCGGTGGAGTCATTGGCAAGCATTCTGTGGAAAAAGGACGCGCATATCCTTTGCCCACTGTTACTCACCTGAGGCTGTTGGTCCTGCCCTGCCGTGAGGGGAACGGCGCTTGGAATCAAACTTTGCCTGGCGGGCTGCTCCTGTCTCGTAAAGCCGTGAGGGAAATGGCCGACAAAAACACCATTTCCCAGAAACCCCTGCCCCGGGCGCCTGTTAATCGCATCATTAGGTTGCGCGGGGGGGGATTTAAGGCCGTCAATAATCCCGCAGCGCGGGATGCGCGCTGGCCGCGCCCGGGCGAAGCCCGGGCCAAGGGCGGGCCCGTCCTTGCCCGTCACTGACCGGAGCTGACGGGGCGGGGCAACCCCTCTAAGATCTGCTACACCATCATTGGTCACCCCAAGGTACTGTGGTCTTTGCTTTCCAACGGACTGTTTGCACTATTTCTGGTTGTTAACCCAGTTTCCCCTGCTGATTATTTGTTGAGTACTGCGGCGGTTGGCCTTCCTTCGCTAAACTGCTTTCCTGACTCTTGTTATGCCACCTAAAGATCGTAATAACAGAGCAGCCAATGATCATTTCTCATTTTGTCATCAAGGTCAACGTTGAGCACACGGGAGTAGCCCGGGACAAGTCTGTGGCCGTCCGCGATTGGACGAGGTTGGGCTGGTCTACAATTATTGGGTTTTCGTCCTATTTTATTGTGATTTCTGTCGCAGAGGGCATCCACCTATTAATACAGATTGTGGTTTGTTCTAGGTATTGTTTGCCCCAATATACCTTAATATGACTTTAAGGTCCGGTAAAGATCGCACAGTTCAACTGCAAACTTCTAAGGGGATAGTTTCTGGACCGCTTGATGCTTTTATAACTCGAGCAACTGGGATTTTAGAAAAAGAAATAGCAATGACCGAGAAAAGGCTTTCCCTAGATTTAGTTAGTGGTAAGCGTTCCTCCTTAGGTGCCCTTGCTACAATTCCTAGCCCTGTGGCTCAAGCCCCATCTAATCGTTTACATTCAGTAACGACGGAGGCATTAATGCATGTTGAGGGAGAAGGGGTGGGTTCCCTACATTCTTTAGGCAATATTGATTTGAGCTCAGATGATACCCAGAATAGCGGGGCCAAAGATAGGGGCACAGATAGTGTGGACACAATCAACAATTTGGTGTCGAACCTATCGGAAGTGATTGATCCTTTCAGACAAATAGACCGTAAAAGGAAAAAGATCCAGAGCAATCAAGGGGGGAGAGTACAGAAGCTGTTTAAATCAAACGCTTCTAATAGTACCTGTGCAGCTGGTTCGCAGCTGCCCACTGCTACGCAACTCCCCCCGGTACTTCCCAACGTACTATGCCCCACTCTAACCCCCCTTGGTTCATCAGATCCTTGCCCTACCTGTTTTAATAGCAACGAAATCCTGTTGGTAAAAATGGAGGCCATGATCAAAACTCTCTTGCTCCCCGTTCTGGAGCGAACCAGGTTGATGACTATTAAAATTGATGCTTTGGAGTCTGTCGCGAATATGAACATGCGCTTACTTCAGAGGTTCTCCATCCCCTCCATAGTAGCGGGGGCTTCCACTTCTCAGACTAATACAATTAAGTGTACAAACAATGATAGCTCTGGTAGAGCAGCGGGGGTTGTAGCAACCAAGTCTTCGGCACTGGGGGGTTTCGGGGATAAAGTTAGCGCTGTAGGTGTAGGCACCTTGGCGCAGGAATCCAGTAAAGCCACCTCCATGTTAACTGCGCAACGAGCACAAGCAGGCTGGTCGGACGACAGGGCAAACGTCGCACCTAGCACCTCATCCCAGCCTTCTTTAGGAAAGCCAGCCATTACTCGTAATCCCATTACCCATACTGGGGGAAACATTGCTAAGTATGCTTACCCTCGTACTGACTTACCCCCAGAAGTAAATCAATATACCATTGTGTTAACTGGGGCAGCACCTGTAAAGGAGGGTGTTAAAGAGACAGACAGGGACTTACGCAATAAAGTAGTATTCTGGCTTAACAAAAATCGCCCCCTCCCGCCATCAACTTCAACTGAAATTCTATTAGTGAGGAGAGTAGATTGGGTGGGCTATGGGACCAAAGATTTAGAGGGTGATTGCATTTTGGTATCATTTAAGGACCCTTGGGTGGTAGAGTCCATTCGAAGGGAAGCAAGGTTTGCAAGAATGGGGGATGTACAAACATTGGGCCTTGCTTACTTCTATCCCGAAAGACATTTTAAATTCCCACCAGGTCCCCCACCTATGAGATTACTAGATAGGAGGCGTCCAACTGTTAGAACACCTTACCGCCCCCAATACCCACTACTTTTCAATCGCTATGGCCCCCTTTCCGACCTCGAGGCTGTCGATTGACTACATCCACCAACTAGGGTGAACAGCACTGTTGAGTGTTGTAGGAATGTAGTAACTAGGCCTGAAAGGGTGGAATCTTTTCCTGGGATTGCTGAAGAGGGGGGTTTAATGTTAAACTTTACAGGGGGGACGGTCGAAGCGTCCGTTGAGGATATTTTAGAGGAAATCGTGGGGGTGGATAGTGTACGTATGATTCCCAGTTTCGAGATAAGGGCAGAACCTGTGAAGGTAGTGGAGAACCCAGCTACTACTGTGCCAATGGTTCAATTATCCAAAAGTAACGTAACAACTCCACACGATATACTAAAGGTAGCCTCCTGGAATGTGGCTGGGATCAAGGGTCGGCTACACTCAGAGGAGTGGTTGGAATTCATAGACACTTTCGATATCATTTTACTCCAGGAAACTTGGGCAACGGTCCCAATCCATAGGGTTGGGTTTATTAATTTTTTCAAACCTGCAATCAGAGGTAGCAAAGGGCGCTCTTCAGGGGGGCTACTGATCTGGGTGAAGCAGGCTCTGGGAGTACACCTGTCTGAAATACTTGTAGAACATCAAGACCTCTTGGGTATTAAATTGAGTAAAGCTGTCCATCGGGACCTGATTATTATTAACATCTATGCACAAGGCCTACCTGGAGGCCGCTGCCCTGGTATTGTTGATGTAGTGGACAGGTATCTCGATGGGTTGGGAAGCGAAAAATTTTTTGTTTTAGCAGGTGATCTGAACTGCACCTTTGAGCCGCTTCAGGCAGTTGGGGACAGTTGGGGGTCTGCAGAGGATGCAGTCTGGAACATTCCGGACTTATCAATTGATAAAATTGCTAAAGGGACTGAGGCTGCTTTGAACTGGATGGCCTTATGTTTGAATAGGGGCTTAAGGGCAGTTAATGGTCGCTCCATATCAGATCAACGCGCCAGCGATACCTATGATAATGGTTTAAGGAAAAGCCGCATAGATTATATTTTGCTAAAAATGGAATTCTGGCAATATATGATAGACATGGAAGTGGTATTCCGCCCAGAAAGCGACCACAATCCTTTGTCGCTTAGTTTAAGGTTTCCAGGTACAAATAGATTGAGGAATCCAGATACTCTTAGGTCAGGAGTTGTCACCTTGACCAATGACCGAAGAAGGCTGAAATGGTCTAGGTTAGTGGGTGACGCCTCTCTCCTTGAAAGTATTAAAAATTTGGTCACCAACACGGCGAATGAACCTATGCCCACTGAGTTTGAGGGGGTCGGCCTCGATTATGTTATCGAGTCTCACAAATGTTGTTTTGAGCAGCTTAAATCTCTTTTATCCATTCCATGTTTAGAAGGCCCGTTAAAAAAACTTGGTTCCCGTCAGAAGTGGTACAATGGGAAATGCAGGGAGGCCTATAGCCAACTAGTTAAAGCGGTCAAGTCTAGGGTTATGAGTGATGTCAAGCTAGCAAGGGTACAGTATAAAAAAAACCAGTGGGATGCTAAAAGAGAGTGGGAAGATAGGCACTGGTCCGATCTTCTGGATGCATCTACATCCAATAACCAGACTAAATTTTGGGAACTTGTAAAGTAGGGCAGAGACCCAGATTCGCAAACGCCTATAAATCATGTCTCCCCCGAAACCTGGGTGGATTTTTATGCTGCCTAATTTAGGTCTGAGATCTTGGATTCCTCCACCATGTTAAGTAATGAGTATACATTGTCTGATCAAGGTGGGGTCCTGTTCTTTACAGAACATGAAACTGAATTGGCCTTGGGTCTGACTCAGCGGGGGAAAGCACCGGGGATGGATCTAATCCCCGCTGAGCTGTTTAAAGCCAACCAAGAACTTTGGGTACCGTATATTACCAGGTTAGCCAACGCAATTGCTAAAGGAGCTAGAATCCCCAAGGCTTGGAAGGGGGCTGAGATCCTTCCAATTCACAAAAAAAGAGATCGGTCTAATCCGGGCAATTATCGCCCGATTAGCCTTATTGATTCTCTTCAAAAGGTCATTGCACGAATGGTCTTAGGTAGAGTTCAGGGTTGGATGGTTTCTGAGGGCATCTTGTCTCCCATGCAAGCAGGCTTCAGATCTGGCACCAGCACCATCGACCAGGTGTTTAGATTTTGTCTAATTTACTGGAAGGTGGTGCTGTTGGGCAGGGGAAAAATCTTCGCCGCGTTTATCGATCTGAAAGCGGCTTTTGACATGGTGCCGAGGGCTAAACTGTGGCGTGTCTTGAGAGACTTGGGTTTGCCCATGGAACTACTGGATTTAATTGTTAAACTGCATGAGGACAACTTTACAAGGGTTCGGTGGGGAGGTCAAGGACAAGTGACGAACAGCTTCCCGGTAACACGCGGGGTTCGTCAGGGGTGTGTCTTGGCGCCCACACTCTTCCTGTTATTTATTGACCAGGTAGCAAATTTTTTTAAGGCTTTCCCCACTGATGCTCCATCCCTGGCCGGGAAGAAGTTCCCCATGCTTATCTTCGCTGATGACACCCTGCTCCTCTCTAAGACCAGAAGTGGTTTACAGCGGGCTCTGAACCGCTTTGAGGAGTTCTGTGTCATCAACGATCTGAAGGTAAACGTAGGCAAAACTAAGTTTATGGTTTTTACTAAGAACCTCTCGGTGCGGAGTTCGGTAAGCATGGGTGGGGCTAATTTGGAACAAGTAGATCATATGACCTACCTAGGGGTGACCCTAGACTTTCGCCTGCGATGGAAGGAGCAGGTGGTCGAACAGCAGCTAAAACTGGCACGCTTAACTGGCTGTCTCCTTAGGGAACAAAAGAGATCCATCACTAAACGTGTGCACCCAGCGCTAAAAATTTATGACACAAAGATTAACGCTGCTATTTTATATGGTGCGGATCTCTGGGCGTATATGGATCTTTCTAGTCTGTTTAAAGCACAGTGTAAGTTCTTGCGGAGTTTAGTGGGGCTACCGCAATCTACTCCATCTATACCCCTTTGTTTGGACTTAGGATGTAACCCAATAAATGAGATGGCAAGGTTTAGATTGGTAGCCCTTTGGAGACGGATTTGGACTTCTCCCGACCTTGCCATATTTGCGAACGAACTTGCTGAAGTTAGGTCCATTGAGGGATCCCGGAGAATTCCATGGCTACGCACGGTAAAAACCATTTTGGTTGAAATGGGATTGGAACAGCTGTGGGTGTCTCCAGGAACTAATGTGTTTCCCACCAAACAAGAATTTAAAGCATTGTATTGGGCCTCAGTTCGACAAACCCTAGTGTCTGCTTTTAGCTCTACCAGTCTAACAGGAAGGTTCCTGGCTAACAAGTTGGATCTTTCCCGCGAGAATTACTGGGATATTATTACCAGGCCTCTTGACAAGAAACTCTACCATCAGTTTCGGGTGGGATCTCTGCCTTTGAATTCATTCACTAAAAATTGGGCTTCTGGAGTAACCGAATTTTGTCAGTGGTGTCCTGGCCATAAGGAGACTGAGGGTCATCTTTTATTTGCCTGTCCCATGTATCAAGACCCACGTAGAAAATGGATAAAACCTCTGTTCGAACGCCTTACCTGCAGTAGGTCTGCGGAGGCCATCCGGGTATTAAAGACCAATACCTCAGAGTTGTTTGTGGTGAGCACAGCGAAATTTCTTGGCTGGGTTTGGATTATCAGAGCTAAAAAACAGGTAGAAAGGATTGCTCATCTGAATTGTACTTAGAATATTTTATCTAATGATGGATATTGTATAGTGTTTAAGACGGTTTTATCTACTGTTTTTATACTTTTAAAAAAAAATACATAGACGGGTTGTCTAAATATAAATGGGATGTTTAACAAGGGTTTTTTAATGTATTGTTTTTATTGTGTGTAAATAAATACTTGTAAACTGGACAGTATATGGTGATTGTAAAGCATGGTCCAAACTGTATGCGTTGATTTTGCTGTCTTTCATGATTTTATTATCGAAATAAAGACTTTAAAACCTGAAACCTGACTCGCAGGAGGCCTGAGGCTTGCCGGGCAGTGTATAATTGTCTCCTTCTATGCTGACAATATTTTGTTATATGTGAAGGGTGCTAAAACCAATCTCTCCCTGGACTTGTAAGAGGATATTACATTTGCCCGTCTGTCTAGTATTAAGTTAAATTGGAATAAATTATAAATGTTTCCCCAACCATCAGCACAACTGAATGTTTGGGGGATTACCCTTTGTAGCGAACAGAAATTCATTTCATTACCTCAGTATCAAGGTTCATCATGATCCCTCAGTGCTTGCCACTGATAATTACTGGGCAGAAATGGATAGGTTACCCAACCCGTGAATTAATGGATCAGATTTCTCTCTCTCTTTGGCAGGCCAGATAGCCATCACCAAAGTTATGGTATTCCCCAAACTTGTTTACTTTGTCAGTATACCCATTTTCCTAATGCAAACATTTCTCGAAATGCTAAAATCACGGATGATAAAGTTGGTTTTGTAAGATAACTGTCCCCTGTCTTTGTCTTAGAAGGTCGGAGGCCCTGCTGTTCTCCGTTTTGATCTTTATTTATTTGCAGCCCAGGCAATATATCCACACTATTGGTTTCATAGACTTCAGGTGTTCCCCCATATTGCTTCTGAAGCAGTAGCACTGTGTCCCCATCAAACTGCACTTTTGCCCTCTGCCAAGGGACTGGGAGACAATAATCGCCCGACCTGGCATGCAGGGACTACCACTACCATATTTTCAATTGATACTGATAGTGAAGAAACCCTGGCTCCCTCTTTTGGTGGAACCTGAGGCTAAACAACAACTTAGCTTGCTTGGCATGTCTATTTAGAGGCGGTTTGTTTAAAAGTTTGTCACATTTTTAAGGAATCAATGCTGATCTGCTGCCGCTGGAAGTCTCTTTGTATTACTACGCGGCATGTTGAGGATGACTTTACGTCAGTTCCCCATCCCTATCCATAGTCACAGCAATGATCATTAAGTCAAGCGCATTACAAATCTTATCCCGACTTTATAAATCTGCCCTCCTAGCACAGGACCCTACACCACATAGTGCCAGGAGAAATTGGAAAGCAGACCTAAGTCAGATGTTGATGGACGAACATTGGAGTTATTGCTGTTTTCACTTAAAAGGGTTGTCACTAAGAGAGAGAGGCTGCACCTTTCTTTCATTAATGGCTCGGTGCTTACAGATATAAGGAATTTTACTAGTGAAGAGAGGCTGCGCCTTTCTTTATTGACTCTCAGCACTTGGAGTGCACTTTAGTTTCCTTGTATTTTTGTGTGCCTGGCCTGACCCAAGCTTACTCATCTATGTGTTATTTTATTTCTGTGCATTTACAATTCTCACTTACTTCTTATTTGACTAATTTATTTTAATTTGTAGTTTATCAGTTAGTGCAGTGCCTAGGGTACATAACACCGGCACCAGAAGTTGCAGGCTCAGTTAGTCCTTTAGTTGTTCCCACCACACATTTTTCAATACGTTGCATTTAAACCCTCTGGGCGTGCCTAAGACAAGCACATCTGTGCCATCCACGACCTGACCATGGCCAGCGTGGGGTACGATACCTCCCCTCTCCTCCCCGATTCCCCAGAGATGTCTCGGAAAAGACAGGTAAGCAGCTCATTACCAACATCAGAAGTGCTCTTCTTGCCATCAAGCCGGCTACTTCATCAGTGGCGCTGCCTCGGAACTGGGGTGGTAAGACGGCGGGTGGGGGGGTAGATTAATAAAATAAACTTACCTTCGACACCGCCGAACACCTCTCCTCCATCTGCTGTGCTGGAAGCACCGGAAGCACCCAGGCTTCTGGGCTCTCCCAGCCAATCATGACGCTGCAGGAGCAGCATTGTGATTGGTCTGAGTGTCCTGTTTGGAGGCTCAAGCACTGCCAGGGGAGGCTGAGCATGTATTCCACGGAGCTGTGCAACACATCTCAATGGAGAACATGCCAAGTGCGCATGACTGTTTAGCTGGCCCTAGAGGGCAGCCAAACAGTCATGTGCACTTAGAGGAGGGCAAACCACTCCTCCCGCTCTTTGGCGTCACAGAGCCCAGCCACACCCTGACTCCCGCATAGAAAAAAATAAAATTAATATAACATCCTGTTATTATCATTTTCTTTTTCGTACTGCTGATAACTCAGTGTGGCGACATTCATCGGTCTTAGCAGAGGTGCCGCCACCGGACTGCATCCTCCCAAAAGAATCCTTCTGGCCCCTTGATTCCTCACCACAACCTAATCCTATTCCCTTGTGGCAACACTCCTCCAATTAAAATTGTCCGCCAACTTTGCCTGTGCATTAATCAACGCACGATCACTTCCCAAACATGCAACGGAAATCTCCGATCTTCTGCTTAAATTGAGATTTGCCTCACCCTCCACCGTTCTGGAGGTGGTGTCTCAGTGGTTGGCCACAGTATTATTAATATTAAACAATTGTCCTTGGATTCTTTCTGTTCTGCATAACTTTTAAGATTCTCAATAAAAATCTCTAGCTTCCTATCCAGTTCAGGACTTCTTTGCTTAGACTGCCCTCTAGCTGCAGCCATTTTTGCAAAGAATTACCTTGTTGTACAAGGCGCCTTTAATTTAGGAGCCCAAACCTCTGACACTAAGCCAATTAAAGGATCTACGTTGGTCCTCTTGGATCTGAATCAGGACCAGCTAATATCTGTCTATACCCACCTAGCGGGCCACTCTCTGGACTTAATCTTCACCTCTATTCTCTTATTAACTGCCATTCCACAATTATCTGTCTTTGGACTGACCATCTGCTCCCCTTTTTTCTTAATATTTTAGACTCTCCTTTTAGAAAATTGAGACCTACTCCTCCCCTTAAACCTCCACGCCAGTGAAACAGACTCAGGCCACTCTACTTGAAAAAGAGTCTACAAGCCCGCCATATGATTTCAACTATTTCCACCACTTTAGCGGACTGCTGGGCTAGGCACTTCTCATTTTGGTTCATATCATCAATCAAGGCGGCTCTACCTAGCTAACCCTCTTTCTCAGAGACATTACCCATCTTCCTGTTGGTATGATCACACTTAGAAAGAATGTAAATTTAATTGAACAAATTAGAACCTCTGTGGAGAAATGACCACACCGACTCTGGCAAATTAAAACTCAGGGAAGCACACTATATGTACAAGAAGAGTATTGTAGAAGCAGAGTCAGGCTATTTTTCCATTAGAATTTCCAACGCATGCAGCCCTTCAAAGGGAATTATTCAATTTATTTCTATCTACACCCTTGACTATCTTGCCACCAAGCTGGAACCTTCCCAAGCCCTTCGTGATAATCTCTCATGTTTTCTCAGAGAACATTTTAATATTTGTAATAGCTTTTCTCCACAGAAACAATTAGGAACTCATTCAGCTCCTGCTACTTCTTGTATAGCTCCTAAACTCACAAAATTCTCTCCTGTATCGACAGAGACCTTTCCTTCTTTTCTGCCATTGATCTGTTCCTGCTCCCCTCTCAATTCCTGACCCCTCCAAACTTTTCCCTCATCAATACACTTTTCAATCTTTGTAATGCCTCTCTACCTCAAGTTCAGGGGTCACATGGCTGGCAATCTGCACTGGGCCACCCCTGCTAAAAAAGACTAATGCCTAACCTACCTGGAGTAACAACTTCCACCCAATCTCCCTCTTATTACTGCCACTCTGGATACTGGAAAAAGAGACTAATAGACAAATCTCTAATTTTCTGAAATCCAGCATTCTCCTTGATAAATCCCAATCAGGGTTTCAATCAGCCTACAGAACCAATACTACTTTAGTATCGACCCTGGACAATCTTGGCCAACTTTATGATTTAGGCTTGTCTTCCATCCTAGTACTACTTGATCTGTCAGTGGCATTTGATGCAGTCGTCACTCTTTACTACTTGATCAGCTTGCTGAGACAGGCAATCAAGGCCATTGCCTAGCATGGCTTAAATCCTACCTTCAGGATCCTTTACAAGCAGTCATCCTATATGATTTCACACAAGTGGATAAGGCAGTTCATCTGGGTTCCTTTCTGACACCCACACTTTTTAACACATTTATCCATCCACTTGCTCATCTCGTCGTTTCCTTTGAACTTTCTCCCAAATTATTTTCCGTCAAGACGATAGTCACCCAAGGATCCGTCAAATGTAAGGTTAGCATGCTGAAAGTTACTGAGTGCAACTCCCTGAAAATTAACCCAGACAAAAGGGAAATCAGGCTGGTTTCTACAAACAGTTCCCCTAATCTTCTCTCACTTAATCTCTGGTCACACTTCTTGGCCCTGCTCCTCCCACAACCACCTCTGCACGCAATTAGAGGGGAGGAGGTGGCCTAATGGCTAGGGTGGTTGACCTCTTCTGGGGAATCGGGTTCGAGCCTTGGCAACGAAGACCAACATTCTGTGATTGTGGGCAAATCACTAAATCTCCTCATTCCTAACAAAAATTAATGTTTCCATCTGATAGAGACGTCTAGCCGCAGACCCCTTAACTTAGAATATCCCCAGGCGTCAGACTGGTCCGGAAAATCTTGCGCAGCAGCAACTCTGCGCGCCGGGGGGCAGTACCGTACAGCTCTGCCCTGACGTCGTCCATGGACGTGATGTCAGCAGAGCCATATATGCCCCGGCACGCCAACATCATTTTTTTTCTTTTCCGCGTCGCAACGCGGACCCTAGAAACCAGCAGTTCCTGGCTTTGTTTTGGGCCTTCTCTGCACCGTTTGGGTCATACCAGAACAGTGTGCAATGCCCTCCGGGTTCAAAGCCTGTGAGGCCTGTCGCGTCAGATGTCTGGCAGTGACCCGCACCTTATTTGCATGTGGTGCGTTAGTGTGCACCACGATTACAAACAATGCGGCAATTGTCAACAGATGAAGCTGAAGTCCCTACGGGACCGCCGTATGAAGTTGTTGGCCGCACAGCTGTCCGGCCCAGCTTCTTTTCGTTGCCGCTCTCCCTCTCCAGAGGGAGCTCGTTCCCGAGCCACTCCCACGACCGGCGCCCTAAAAAAGGTAAGCGGAGCCACAAGCGACCACTGAGGTCCACCTCTCGTAGGCTTGCCACTGGCGCCCATTCCTCTCGTAAGGGGTCAGCTACGGGCGCCCGGAGGTCACCTCCTCCATACCCTCCTTTTCCAGGAGTTGGAGCGACGCGTGCCCAAAATGAGGCCTACTCTCTGGCTCTTCAGGCCTACTTTGAGTCCCCCTCTCTCCCTGGCGTGCCTCCGAGCCCCACAGAGGCGGAGGGTACTCAGGCCAGGCCCTCGTCGGCGGATCCTTCCCTGACCAGGGTTGTGTGCGCCAACTGCGACTCCGGAGCCGAGGCGACAACGTTAGGCCGTGGCCCAGACCCACCCTGGTCGCTATAGCACACTCCGCCAGTCAGCGCATAGCCTTGATGCCGGGCTCAACGCCAGTCAACACATAGCCCTGTGCAGCTTCCTGCACGGACGGCGGACCCAATGACAGGCTCGACGTCCAAACCCTCACGGAGCTCTAAGCCTGATCCCACGTCTGGGGCAATGCATCATCCGACGTCGGTCGATGTCGAGGTAGCTTCCCTCGTGGAGGCCGTCGATGTCCAGTCGACTCCGACACGGCGTCCGCCGACGCCACTGTCGGTACATCCATCGCCGCCGGTGTCCATCCGTTCATTGACACCGGCGTTCATGCTTGGAGTTGACCTCCCTCCGGATTCTTCGTTTCTGTCCCCACAGCGGGGTCAACCGACTCTGGTATCCGCTACTGCCTTTTCGGAGGCTGCTGCTGCTTCCCCTGGTCGGGTGCCACTGGTGCAGGTCCCTAGTGTGGCATGGCCTTCGGGTCGTTCCCCAGCCCTGCTCTTTATGGCAACTGGGAGAATAAGCCTCCAACTGTCTCCTACAGACGGCCTTTTGTCCCCTCCTAGGGTGACTACTGAGCTAGGGGGCGCCTATGCGCAGACTATCATCCAGGCAGCTGCTATCTTCTGCTTTCAGCCTCCTGCGGTACCCCTCATCCCCGATCCCTTAATGGATCTGCTCCATCTCGAGCCCATTACCGTGGAGCCCTTGCTACCCCTTGGGGGTGCTTTATTAGAAGTCCTGCATGGCACGTGGGCACGGCCCTCTTTCGGAGCCCCGGTTGATCGGGCCATTGCTGGTAGGCACCGTCCTGCCCCGGGGATCTACTTTGCCTGTCCCTCCACCCTACCGCTCAGGACCTGGTAATTCAGGCGGCTTTTGGGTTGCAGGACTCCTCCACTTTGCCCTTGTTTCCTCCCACCCGGGAATCCAGGTGGCTGGATGCATGTGGAAGACAGCTTTTTGCTTCTTTTAGCGCGGCCATCCGTGCTTTAAACACTACATGTGTGTTTGCATGTGCGTCCTCTGCACTCTGGGACTCCGTGGCTAACCTTCTCCCATTTTCCCTTCCGGAGGAATTGCACCCTGAGTTACTCCGTCTTGTCCTTCATGGCAAGGAAATGGCTCATTTTACAATACGCTTCTCCCTGGATACCACAGACTCTGTGGGCCGTGCTCTTGCACGTTCGGTGGCTTTGCGCAGTCATGCCTGGATGCGTGACAGTCGCTTCCCTGATAATATTCAGGAGAGCCTCCAAGACATGCCGTTTAATGGAATAGACCTTTTTGGGTCCTACACTGACTCGGCGATCTCCAGGCTTCTGTCGGGGCTACCGTAATTCTGCCGTGCCACTGACTGACTTTTCTTCTTTGTTGCGGTCTTTACAGACCAGTTTTTATCAGTGGCAGGTTGGTGCCTCTGTATTGTCTGTGTAGCCGTATGGCTGGGTTGTTTTTGTTTTCAAGTCCTCTGACTGTCTGTTTTGCCAAGAGGACCCGCTTCTTGCCAGGGGTTGACCCTTGCCCTATGTGGGGTATTGGCTGGTGGCAGGTGTCTGCCTTTGCCTTCGTACGCTCCTGTGGAGTTTTCATTATGGGTATACCTCTGGGGCTCATATACCTCCTTTTACTGCATCCCGCAAGGTCGCATCGCTCTGTCGTGCTTGGACTCTGGGGACCAGGTGTATGTTGTGTGGTTTCTACCTCGCATGGCCTGGCATCATGCTTTTGTCCTATGGTCCGTCTTTTGGTGCCAGCCCCTTCTGGGTTGTTTCTCCCAAGTAGGGAGTTGCCGTGGATCTCTCAGTTTTCTCCACATCCCCACTGCTTTCGCACAGGGAATTCTACGTTGCACTAGCATTCTTAAATGTGGCGGACTCGTGGAGCCGGTTCTCCTTGAACCCCGCTCTTCCTGGCATCTAGGACCTGTGAGTTGGTCCTAAGGACTCCCTTGTTAGGCTCGTCTTTTCTTCTAAATTGTCCTGCGAGGGGGCTGTTCTCTCTCTTCCGGACTGACAGCAGACGTTGCTTATTGCCTGGCCTAGTTCCACTTTCTGTATAACTGCGAGTGCTTTTGAGCATACCCTAGTGCCTGGGTTTGGCCGGGTTTCAGCATCTTCTTGAGGCTGTTTCTGCGCCATGTTCTTCCTCATGGCTTGTGCGGTCTGATTCCTTCTTGCTATTGGGCGCATCTCAGCTGTTCCTGCTGTGTTGCTTCCTGGTGTTCCTCCTGGCCGCGTATGAGTGTCTTTCAGGCTGTGTGGGGGCATCCTTTCAATTCTCTCCACGTCTGACTGGCAAGGGCCTCCGCAGTACTCTACTTCTGTGGTACATGTAAGGGCGCGATGCGTTGTCTCCACCATACCGCTTAACCAGTACTTTGGGTTGGCTTGTCGACTGCCGCATTCTGCGGCTTTTTCGTGCCATAAAGTTCAGTTCTACTTCCTGCGAGGTGCTGTACTATCTTTTCACACCAGTTTCTTTGCTGGGTGTGTTTTTCTTCCATGTCGGCCTGTGCTGGGCGGGGGTCAGTATCCTGCTGCCTTCGTATCTTTACATGAGCAGGTTTAACAGTGTTTTACGCTGTTCGAGTTATGTGGCTGGTGCTAGCTCTGACTTCTTGTCGACACCTTGGATACTGTGCATCCTTCATACCTCTTGGTCTTCTTTGGAAGTTCGGCATTTTTTCATTCAGGCACAAGCGTTTTGGCTTGGTGTTTCTTTCTCTTATCCCCGCTACATGTGGGTTTTTCTTGTTATTCTGGATGGGCTGTGGTGCCCTCGCCTCCCCTTGATTCCCTGCTCTCTTCAGGGCTTAGGGGTCTGGTGGTTGGCTGCGCTGTCACTTCTGTCCCCACTGTGTTTTGCCCTTTGGTTGACAACACTCTTTTGGTCATGTTATTAACGTCTAGGTTCTCTCTGGACCTTCGTGGGGTTCAGTCGCAGTCCCACCTCCTCTAGGGGTATGGCTTTGGTATCTATTCTAAGTTAAGGAGTCTGCGGCTAGATGTCTATCAGATGAACAAGTTACTTACCTTCGGTAACGATGTATCTGGTAGAGACATAGTCTAGCCGCAGATTCCTTAACGCCCGCCTGTCCTCCCCGTCCTGTGACAACCTTTTCAGGTTGGGCTTCTTACCTTCGCCTCCTTTTTGGTGGCTTTAGTCCTCTTCTTCGAGTATCGGCAGGGACGTTCAACATCCTGTGATTCTGGCAAATCACTTAATCACCCCGTGCCTAACAAAAAATATATAAAATGAATGTGTCTGTCTGTAACACAACTGGTGGTATGTAAAGCGCTCTGATACCTTTGGGTCAAGTTTGCACTATATAAGACTCTGGAAAAAAATGGGCTTCTATCTGTTTTTACTGTTCAGAATTCTGCATAAAATTCTTCTCTAACTCTCCAGGACTTTGCACCAAATTAGTCCATTTTACTCACTTGATGGGACTATTGCAACTCATTTTCTACAAGCCTCTGTCTACTTACTTTAAGGACTTCAGCAATTACGAAACATGGCAGCTAGACTTGCTCTACCTCACCCCAAACATTCTTCAGCAACCTCGACCTTAGACTCTCTTCACTAAGAAAAAAAAAAAAAAAGTCTTGTTCAAATCTCTGTGCCTGGTTTTTAAAGCCACATACGGGCAAGGTCCATTCTATCTACAAAAGAAGTGTAACTTCCATTCCTCTACCAGCAATCTCCGAAATGCTCCTCTGCCAGGCTTCTACTGGTGCCAAAAATTCAATGGCTCTAGATCAGGAGTTCAAGCTTTATTTTTCCTTTGTAAGGCTATTGAACTCTATTCCTTTCCAGTTTCCCTCTGAAACTCATCTCCTCCTTTTTTGCAAACTATTGAAAAGTTGAATGTACCTTGGATGAAACCACTTCATATTTATGTGCTCCCTCTTGTCTGGACTCTGAGCTCCAGGACACCAGTTTTCGGTCATTGTGTGCTCTACAAATGACCACACATAACATAACTAGATATCAGATACACAATGTTGCATTTTAAATTCATTCAAAGGTACTATTACACACCTGTATAGGTACTGTAATACACGTGTGTGACTCAAAGCGTTCGGCCTTGTCTTAGACACTAAATGTGTCAGACATTTACTCTGCTGACAAAAATTGTAATGAGTACTCCTCACCTGATTAAGTAAATGTGCATTCCGTTAGCTTTACTGGTAGGCTGACCTTCTTCCTAAAAGGTCTTTAACAGTTCTGAAAAATTCGCTCTACAGTTTACTTTGGGGAAAACATTTTTGACCACTTTGTGGGTGTTTCTTGCTATATGCATCTTTTGTTTTCTTCCAGGTTACTTCCATCCGGTTGTGTAAAAGGAACTCTAAATAATCAATGTGTGGCGGCTGATATGGATGCCTCTTCAATCGTTACTCCCTCTGGATGACTTCAGTTTTCTGTTTTTTTTTCTCCACTAGCTATAGCTGTTTACCAAAACTATTTGACTTGTTGTCTGTTGGTTTTGAGGTGTTTCCTCTGAATGATCTGGATTACTACCCTTTTTCTCCGTTCTCCTTTCTCCTTCCACCTGGAACCTTTCGTGTCACATTCAAGACGGCAGGGTAGCAGATGAAACTGGCAGGCTTTATCTTCAGAAGACTCCCTGACCCTCTTCAGGATGCTGACATGATTCACTGCTCTTAATGCCACCCATCATGTCTTTTCAAGACCTGGGCCCTGGTGGCAGCTTTTTGGCAGCAGCAAAAGATCCACTGCTGTCCTGGATCATTGCCTCGTCCAAGCAGCCTCATTGAAGGCAGGCAGCAGACTCAGTTTAGCCCTGACCCTCAGGACCCTATTCTCAAACTAGCCCAAATTCTCATTAGTACAATCTAAAATAATTCTTTATATAAGGGAAACCCTGGATTTGGTCTTCACGATAGGTAACAGCCGTTGGCCAAATGGCCGGCCCTTCTTGATCAACAAGACCTTATAATTGTGGTGATCAGACGTTTCTGAGACCTCTGCCATTCTGCATAGTGAAGTGCCCTGCTCCACATGAATCCTGGCAGCTGTATTTGGCGGACCACTAAGACAACTGCATAGTGACAAGTTGAGCCTTTTCCAATCATATCTTCCTTAGTTCTGACCTAGTACTAGGGAAAGGACTCCCCTTCGCCACCTGGAACTTGCAGCCCTGGCTTCTTATTTTTCATGAGTGAATTGTGCAATTGTGCAACTATCCATCACTCACCATACATATGAGTGGGTCTGTGCTAAATATTTTTACATCAACTACTTACTATGTTTCCATTCAGTTATAAACCCAAATCTATTCTATGTCCTAATGCACCCACAGGAAGGAAAACCCCTCCTATAGACACTAGCATGCTTCATCATAGTTTTACAGCCTCTAACACAGAGGAGCATCCTTTGTTTATGTTTATATGTTTATATAGCGCTTGATTGCTGTGACGTCTTGGCGCTGTGGTGTGTGAGCAAGAATAACATACTGTGTTAACCGGGAGCCTATGCGGAAGTAAACAGACATGTTTTCAGACCCTTCCTGAAAAGTTGCAAATTGGGTTGGAGCTTCATGGCCAGAGGCATTTTATTCCAGAGCTTTGCCGCACATTGTGATATCTCCCTGCCCCCCCTCCATCTTGCCCGTCTGGTCTTTATGATCTTAATGAGACCCAAACTAGCAGATCTAAGAGCACGTGGAGGAATATACGTGGGAACAGTTTTTGAATGTCCTCTGCACCGCTGCCATATATTGCCTTGTGCACAAGGCATAAAGACTTAAATTCCACCCGCTTTTTGACAGGAAGCCAGTGAAGTGATTTGATTCCTGCTCAAGCTGGCTGTCCTCTGGGTATACCCAGAAGTAGTCCCGCTGTGGCGTTCTGTAGAGATTGCAATTTTCTCATTTGGGACTTGTCAATGCCCATAAATAGGGTATTGCAGTAGTATAACTTGGATAAGAAGAGTGCTACCATCGCTGTCTTTTACAACTCTTGTGAGATGTTTGGAAAAAATTAGTTCTCAGGGTTTTTAATAGAAAAAAGCAGGAGGAGGTGAGGATGTTTACCTGGGCACAGAAGTTCAGTTGATCATCGAAGATGACCCCAAGGTTCTTAACCTTGGTGACAGGGCGTGGGCATTCTCCGGCCTTAGTTGGTCACCAGGACTTATTCCACAAGGGCTGGCCCGGACCAAATTCAGTCACCTCTGTTTTGTCTGTGTTAATTTTCAGGAAGCTATGGTTCATCAGGTCATAATCTCAGTGAGACAAATATAGAACCTGGCAGCTGTGTTCTCAGGCTGGTTGGTAATGGAGATGACAAGTTGAGAATCATCAGCATAAGAAACCAGGGCAAAACCGTGCCTCCTGACAAGTTTAGCCAACGGGTGATGTAAATGTTAAACATTGTCGGGGAAAGGGCGGATCCCTGTGGGACGCCGCATGGAAGTTGGAAGCTGTCCGATTATGGGCCGTCCCAGAACAGCCTCTGCTCTCTTGCCTCCAGGAAGGAGGATAGGAAGGCCAGGGCAGTGGCCTCCACCCCCACATTCCTCAGCCGCTGCACCAACACCGTGTGGTTCATGGTTTCGAACACGGCCGACAAATCTAGGAGCACAACGACCTCCCTACCCCCCCATCCACCACCCTGCGGATCTCTTCGGTTGCAATGATCAGGGCTGATTCGGTGGAATGGCATGAACGGAAACCATGCTGTGACGTGTCCAGTAGATTGTTGGCATCTAAGTAATCAGTCAGCACTGTATTTAGTGATTTTTCCAAAATCTTAGCCACTATTGGTAGGCCGGCAATGGGGCGGTAGTTTTTTGGTTCGGTTGGGTCCAGATTTGGTTTCTTTAAGAGAGGTCTAATAGATGCTTTTTTCCAAATTTCTGGATAGCAACCTGATTCCAGAACTTGGTTAATAAGGGGGTTGACATTGACACAGATCTTCTGGGCAGCCAAATGCATAATAGTAGGGGGACAGGGATCTGTGGGTGAGCCAGTTTTTATGGAAAGAAAACGTTTTTGTACTTCGTCGTTTGTTACTGTCTGGAAACAAGATAGTCTACAATGAGTTGAACCCGTTAGTTGTTCTTTTTTATCCTGAAACCCTGGAGAGCTTAGGAAGCTGTTATAGATTCCTTGCACCTTGTCTTGGAAAAATACAGCAAGTTTATTACACATAACTTGATCAGGCTTGAAGGCATTATCCAGCTGGGGTTTAGCCAGCATGTTGACAGATTTGAATAATTCCTTGGTAGTGTTACCAGCCTCCTTTATTTGAGTTGTGAAAAAGTTTTTTTTTTTGCTGCAATAATTGCCTCCTTATATTGTTGAATAGCTAAGTTATATGTTAATTTCGTTTGATTATTGTAGTCTTGTCTCCAGAGACGCTCGGCTCTCCTACAATTAGTTTTTAGACACTTGAGCTCTGGGGTATACCACGGTTACGATATCTTGGCTCTCTTTGCCGTCCCCAGTTTTTTAGGTGCAACATGCTTGGCTGCTGTCAGTAGCCAGTCGTTAAACTGCAAGGCTGCTGCATTATTGTCCTTTCCTAACGTGGCAGGAAAGTGACCACGGGTCCACTCAAGGTCGCTGCCCTTGACTTTATTCCAGTGCCTAATTTGTACCTTGGATGACTTAATCTGTGTACAGAGGTATGGCTGTGTGACTTTAATATTAAAATGAATAGCCTTATAATCTCTCCACGGTAGGGCTAACATATTAGTCAGATTAATATCAGGATTGCTTGTAAAAATACCATCTAGCGTGTGTCCAGCCTGATGAGTAGATTCAGTTATGAGTTGATTTAAGTTAAAAGCCTCAAGATTATCCAGCAGTCTAATTGTATCCGAGTTGTTTTTGGATTCTAGGTGATAGTTAAAATCACCTAGAATTGTAAGGGAGTGAGAATCAGTACATGACTCCAAAAGCGTCAAAAGTGCTTGAGAAAAGGGCGCTTTGGGTCCGGGTGGGCGATATATTAGTATCCCCTGGAACGTCGAGAGGTTGTTTAACTTTACACAAAAAGGCAGTGCTTCTGCAGGGAGAACAGAATTAGGCTCAACGCGCATGTTTAGATAGTCGTGATCAATAATTGCTATGGCCCACCCCCCCCCCCCCCTGTACCTTTCTCCCTGTCTTGCGAAAAGAGAGCGTAGCCTGTTGCTAAGGCAGTGTTCCAGTCTGGACATGATGTACTATCTGTCCAGGTTTCGGTCACAAAAACCATGTCTGCGGTGGAAAGTTGAATTAAATCTTCCAGCTGATATTTATGTTTAACTACATTGCGGGCGTTAAGCAGGAGAGACTTAACAAACACCTTTTGTGTTGCCTTAAGGTCTCTAGCGGTCCCATTCATGTCATTAAGCCTACACCCCTTTCCTCTGTCTCTGTGAGCTCCAGGCTTTCTAGTTTCCAGCCCTTTCCCTGTCCTATTGGTGTCAGGATAAATTCGAAAGGAGCATTTAGAGCAAAAGGCCTCTGTCCCGTGCAAATTTTGTAGAGATATGTTATGTGGTATACATGTACTTCTTCCCAGTTCGAGCAATTGGTTCCTACTGTATGTTTGGGGCAGAATTTGACCAGGGGTTCTGGCGCTGTTCGGGCGCCGACGGGTGCAGACGGACTTGCCTTTGGCGTGCCGGCGGCACAGTCGCTCCAGCGCAATAGAAATAGTGGTGGGGGAGGAAAAACTAGAGCGTCAACCCCTGTGCAAAGCGGTCCCGACTAACATCCGGGTACCGCGGGGGTCGAGCGAGAAAGCCACTACTATTGTCCTGAGAAGTTATCAAGTATTGTAAAGTTTTAAAAATCAGTTTCAGTGCAAATAATCAAGTTTGTGCAATAACGCAATGTTTAAAATGCAGGCAATAGTCACGGTTTACCATACGTAGTATCCTGCAGTTTTTTTATTTGCCCTGTTCCTACAATGGTCGAAGTAACGACCTATGCTTGAAGGTTATTATTTCCCTTTGGCTCTATAGTTTTTGGTTTTTCGGGTTGTTGTGGAGATGTTGCATATACTCATTGTCTTTAAACTAATGTCAACTTAAGATCAGATTGAAAATGGGGGGCGGGGGGAGGTGTAAGTTGACAATATTCACGCCTCCCTGCAATATTTTAAAACCAAGACAATTGAAAAGTGGATCCTGCATATCTAATTTATCAACCTGTTTCAGTGTTAGGTTTATTTCCTGTTACAGGTCAGTTGCATTTCCTAAGACATATGTTATACCCTGCTGGTGAAAAAACAATTGTGATTGTGAAATTCTTAAGCAAAAATACATTCAAAGGATAAGTGTCTTACTTGTGATTAAAAAGGTCACCTTCACACCTTTTTGTGTTATTTAGCTAACTGTGGGACATGGTATTGGCTTCCTAGATGTTAAAGACTGTCACTTCTGTGCTTATGTGTAAAGCCATGTAGTTTACTATATTGAGCTGTCCCACATGAGTTCTTCAAAGTAGAATATAGTATCACCCACTATGGAAGTCTTCTGATATAGCGACTGTAAAAGCAGCTTATATCTTTAGTGTTAGATGGAGCCCAAATGGGTTATAATTTGATTATTGGATATTAAAAAAACATTGTCTTGGCTAGTTTGTTTGTTTTTACAGATAACTTATTTTACTAAAGAATGGGTATATATGGATGTTTACATTACTTTTTATTTACATTGTTTCTAATTAATAATAGAGAAAGAGTGAATCACGGTTAAAACTTACACACACATTTTAAAAATCATGCTGTTAATTTTTGGACCTATTCTGATATGAGCATTCACTTATCAAAATATGATTTTTAAATACACCAACCCAAGTAAAGGTTAGTTACCTCTAATATTTCAGCCTGCCTCTTCACCTTGTAGATGGACCCATGAACAATTCTTAACAAGAGTACAATTAAATTGTTTGCATGCATGAGTTTCACTAAAACCAGCCTTATTTTCTTGACCCCAAAGCGAATGTCAGTCTGAGAACCTCTGTTTTTATTTTACAGGTGTAAACAACAAATCAGCTCAAGTTCTGTTGCTATTGGTTATACCTGGACATTTAATATTTTTATACACCATTCATTTAATGAAAAGTGGTCATACTTCCTTGACCCCAATATTTATAGCAGTATTCTTGTTTGCTGCTCTTCTACAGGTAAGGAAATGGATTTTGTAACTTTGACTTGTAATGTGCATGTGCATTTTACAGGAAATTGGATATACAGGCCAGGTTTTGACATCCCAGTGAATTCTCATGGAAGATTCCTCTTGAAACATGAGTTTGATGCACCAGAATGCTCGAGTTATTTTTTAACTTGAGCATTTAAATAGTGAAACAATGGAAAGAAAATAGTACCTTGTAAATAATTGTTCTGTTTACTAACACTGCTCTCCTTTATGAGTAAGAAAGACGAGAGCTTTTACTTTCTCTTAGCTGTACTGTTGTATTCATGGTAAAAGCTGATGCTTGCAACTCTTGATCACAAGTCTCTGGCTAGAAACGTGATTGCCTACATACAATTAGTAGATTATCTGCCTGTCCCACCAGCATACTTGCTTCAGTTTTTATTTTAACTCGGCATAGAGAACCACTGCACTTCAGTTATCATAATCATCACTTTAGTATTGTGCATGATATCAACTTTGGGTGCCAAATATCTGGCTTTGGGTATGTGGCCCTACCATGACTAAGTGCAGTGACCATTGCCCTTTTATAGTTGGAGAACTATGGTAGAATCAAGTAGCTTTTGAATAGAAAATGGTTTGTAACTCACAAAGCAACATTTCTACACCTACCAATGTTCACCTGGAATGATATTTACAGGAGGAATGGTCTTTATATACCCAAATTCTCAGCAGAAGTACACCTTAAACCCACATGTAGATTGAACTTGCTTAGCATTTTAGGTCTCAGCCTAGCAGACAGCTCAGCTGTGTGGTATGCAAAAGATATCTTGGGAAGTTTCAGAAATTTGATCTGGGAATGTGTTCCGCCCATTGCTTGCCATTGGCTTTGTGGTTTGCACCTCACGTTTTCTAGATTTCTATTTAGTGACTTTATTTGCTTTAGGCTCCCCAACTGTAGTTTGTGCCTCCCCATGCCAAAGCTGTGTTCACAGTATTCTTCAACCAACTCATTTTCTGTACTGAACAGATGTGTAAATCTTGTTCTTATCTTGTCACATTTGCTATGCATTCAAAGAACAAGGTCAAATGTCAAGCTGTGTCTTCGAGGGAGCCTGCTGTTTATTTTGCTTTCGGCGGACTTCAAAATGAGAGCTTTTAGGGGAAAGAGGAATGCAGAATACTTTCTCCATTAAGCCTGCATGTGCCCTTTTAAATTTTTTTATATATTTTAGGGATAGCATTCTCAAAAGGTATCTCATTCTTTAGCTGCACAAAATATTTGCCTCTCATTCGTGGGGCATGAAGTTCACTATTGGCATTATCAGGGTGGGTGGAAGCATGAACGTTTCTAAAATCATGTTTGAAAACTATTACAAAAAAAAACTTGCACTGATTAAGATGAAACCGGTCTGCATGTGAATGAAATACATTTTTGGAATTTCTGTAGGAAACTTTTCATATTTAACAGGTTTTTGCAAAATGTTTTTAGAAATGAAGCTGGCCCGCAAGTTAAGTTTACAGGACAACCTTATTACTTGCTTTCTTTCACATCTATAAACTTGTAAATAAATCCTTGCCTGTTTTCAACAGGGAGCTGCATGCAGAGTTCAGGAGGGCCCTCGGACCGCACTGATTTAGTCTGATGCACTAGTACTACTAAGAGGAAACAGTTCTGCATGTGAATGAAATACATTTTTGCAGAGAACTTTTCATATTTAACAAGTGTTTTGCAAAATTCCTCTTCTTTGGCAAGTCCCTTTAATTTTTAAAAGTGCATTTTTAGGAACAAAGTACAAAACCGTATTTCACTCTCCGCTTCAGCCTAACGGGAATCTTGGGCAATTTACACTGTTTATAGCCCATTCAGTCTCAAGCACAGCATAAGATATTTTCACAGAAAAGAGGCAGCCACATTGTAACACAATTTAACAATGCTTGCTTTTTACTTTGATGTGTAAAGCATCTACTTTATTTATGACATATGTGGCAACTCGTTTTGGAGAGTTGGATGAGTTTAAAGGCACTTTTTATGAAAGCTTTTGTGTTTTTTAGCTACACAATAATTATGTATTCCATCTCCAGCTGTGCCTTATTCGGAACACAATATATTACTTGATGTAAACGATTTCCTCATTTATCCTTGCAGGC
Source organism: Triturus cristatus (assembly GCF_964204655.1). Classification (NCBI taxonomy): domain Eukaryota; kingdom Metazoa; phylum Chordata; class Amphibia; order Caudata; family Salamandridae; genus Triturus; species Triturus cristatus. Next base: position 747,411,355 of record NC_140585.1, on the reverse strand, counting down.
ACTAGGGTAATGATTTGAATGGTACAGCAGTTAAGTGGAAACAGGGGCCAAGAGGTTTAGGAAAAATACTGAGCGCTTATTCAAGCTATATTTTACTACCAAACAAGCAGTCACTAGTGCACTTACCTTGCAGGCACTTGGGTCATGATTTGAATGGTACAGCAGGTACAGTGGCATAGGTTCTAACAGCTCTAGGAAACACACTGAACTCTGATTATTGCTATATTTCACTACTAAACAAGCAGTCAGAAGTGCAATTAACTTACAAGCACCAGGGTCCTGATTTGAATGGTGCAGTAGCACAGGGGCCGAAAGGATCCCTGAAACCCAATGAACACAGATTATTGCTATATTCTACTACTAAACAACAGTCAAATGTAATTACCTTGCAGGCACTGATTTGAATGGTGCAGCAATAAACAATCAGTCTCAAGTGCAATTGCCTTGCAGACACTAGGGTCATGATTTGAAGGGTGCAGCCAGGTGCAGTGGTACAGGTGTTGATGGGTCTAGGAAGCCTACTGAATTCTGACTATTGCTATATTTTACTACTACCCCAACTCGGAACAAGCTATGGTCGATATCTCCCAGCTCCCCAGCAAATGACTACCATCCCAGTGTTCCCTGTAGCACAGTCCGAGCACCACCTCCTCCACTGCTGTGCTTCCTGACCCTTCCTCGCTCCCCTCACGGGCGTCCTCCCTCGCAGGCTTGCTCTACTCCTCACCTAGGACACTGGCACACCTTAAAAGTGTACGGGTCACATTTTTCATAGTATGGGCAGCTTTTATAAAAAAACACTTAAGTTCTGTTAAGTATTTCAGTGCTGTTTAAGTGCACCACTTATATTGCACAAAGACATTTTTTTATGGCACTGGGGAGATTACATGATTTGCCCAGGATCACAGGATGTTGAGCTGATGCAGAGTCTTGAACCTGGTTCCCCAAGTTAGCAGCTCTTTCTGTTACGTCACATCTTTATTATAGTCATCTGCAACATGAACAAAAAACATTGACAAAGACAATAGATCTCGCATAGGCAAAACCTATTGGCTTTACCAATGCATGTGTTTTTTTTAATTATTATTACTGCGGTAAAATCAGCTGAACATATGTTGACAGCAGATTTGGTAAAGAGCTGGTGGAAAGAATTGTGAGAGAATTGTGAGATAGTGAATTGATCATTATTGGCATAGGTGGGTATTTGTAGAAAGTCAAGTGAAATTAGGTTTGTATTTTAGGATTGGGTCCAAGAGATGTCGGGGGTCGTTATTGAAGTGATTATGCTGCTTCGTCTTAGTTGGCGGTATGTCAGCAGAGGTGGGGAAGGAGAGGACACGGTTAGTAAAGAAGCAGTATGACAAATGAAATAGAGGTGAGAATGAAGGGTAGAGATGAGTACTTCAAGTGAAGATACACTGATTATGGGAGAGGAATGTGCAATAAATTCAATGAAAGTTGAACAGGAACGTTTTCGGCTTTTTTATTAAGATCAGTAAGAATTCTGGCTTCAAAGGCTGCTTTCCAGGGGTAAATCTCTTGGTTTCTCGTGAGATTTTGTAAACTCCTAGGTTTTTTATATCAACACATTTTTGTGTACATTGGATAATTGTTAATTAGTTCCCAACATATTAATGGAGTACCCCAAAAAACTGTGCAACAGATTAGATCATTTACCCTCAAATTCCACCTTTCCTCATTTATTTAGAGTATTTCAAAGACTTTAGCACTGCACTTTGATGTCCGTTCTAAGGTATTTGGTGGGTACCAAATGATTTTATCTCATCACCCCGACCTACCCATCAACTCACTCTGGAACTTTGCTTCCCTGTACAACTTCAAAGTCTTATTCAGAGTAGCTCAAGAAGTTGCCTTTTGCAAAATCTCCACAACCATCTTCCTCTTCACTACTCCTCATCCCACTTTGCCATCCTCTACCAAACATATCCTCACACCCCTGTCTGTTAACCAACCTTCAGTCCTCTTTAACTCTTTCTGATAAATTATGCTGCAAATCATCAACCCTTGTGTCCCCCAGTGTATTTTTGTATTTATTCTCGCTGTCCTCTCTGGCATCTACATACACTGCTATAAATCTGTTCTATAACCTATTGTATTTCACCCAACCATTGTAAGGGCTTACACTATGGATTTTCCCATCTCCACTCTGCCAATAGTGTTCCCAGAGAGTGTTCAAAGCTCCCCCTGGCCAAAGTCCATTGTAACCACCACAAAATCACAGACCACTGTAAGCTCTATCCTTTGGGTCATTGATGTTTCACAGCAGCGTTTGTCATGATTAACCATCCCACCTAGCTAATTACTTTCCTTTTAAATCAGTAGTGCATTGACTGGATAGTTGTCTTCCTATCTCGAAATGCTCCTTTTCAGTGTCTAGGTCCTCATCTGGCTACAATCCTGGTCCCATCTGAATCACCTTCCACAGCCACTTAATTTACTCCCTTAACTTCACCTCCTGTCTCTTGGAAACTACGGAACATGATAGTCTCACTTGTTTGGATCGGTAGTCTAAAATGTTATTATATTGCCCCATTAATCAGTGAGCTGATGAGGTGCCATGATGCGGTGTACATTGTTTTTGGATGACCAGCTGCATGTATAATTTTCAAATGTTCATTTAAAAATCGATGATACCCATACTTTTGTATTACGGCTTAGGAAATGGTAATGATTGATGCAAAATTAAGAAACACAACTCTTACAAATGAAGATGAATTGGTGGATCAGGACAGCTGAAGGATCTACCATTTTTTTTGGATACCTTGAGAAAATATAATGGGACTGTCTTAAACCCTTTCAATTTCGTTGTGTTTTAATTTATTGCATAGAGCTTACTACAAAGCTACCAGAAAGGTCTTGTGTATTTCCCATATTAAGACCAACATGTCAAGTCAGAACAGCATTACAGTCTTACAAAAGTATCTTGGTGTAAATATCTCCTATATTTGTAGGACTGCTGCCTGAGGAGGGAATGCTCGCCTTCCGTGGCGTCTCAACTTGTTCTCTGTTTCTGAATAGTATGTCTCGCAACTCATCACTTTTCTTGTGAAGGGAGACCCTACAGAGGATGTCATAAGTGGGCTTCTGGGTCGGTGATCAATTTAAAATGTGGAACACTATACCCCAAAACAACAACTATGATTGCTATGCACTCCATCCTGGCTTTACCAGCGGAGGAGCATTTGTCTGTTCAAGGTCATATTAGTATTCCAGAGATGAGATTTGAGATTTTTAGACGTCACATTGATGACCACTGTAGAAGACCAATATGTTCCCTCTATGATCTTCAATTATATGTACAGTGTTTGGGCTAGTCTGCAGCTGCAGAAACCTCAACAGGCACAACATAGGGCCAGATTACGAGTCGTGAAATTCAGTGAGGAAATTCCAGGTGGTCACAATTATTGATAAGCATGAAGTTTCCTTATGGAATTCCTGCAATTATGAGTTAATCCCCATTGAATGGTTAGAACAGTGCAGATCCAGATTTACTCCGCAGAATTTCACACCGTGTTGCCTCTTCCATGGGAATGAACACTCACATTTACCACCTGCTTTGAGCTGGTGTTAAATGTGCACTGGGGTGGGTGGATGTGGGATGGGCTGGCAAGGATGAGGGAAGGAAGGAGAGACAATGACCTGGCGGGGGCAAGGTGGCTTGCATGCTCCCACTGTGCCATTGCTGAGGGTCTAGCAGAGGCTGGAGAAGTGGTTTGGCTGCAATGCGTCCTTTCCTCACAACAATTTTACCAACTGGATTTTTCTGACTGTTAAAATCTGGTCTGTTTTTTCTGCATCTGGTAATTCCAGGTGCCAGAACACTTGTGATCGAGTGGAGCGGAATTTTGGAGTTTCACCTAGTAATCGGGTTCATATTGTGGAGCTTTTGTGGTTTTCTTTGTAGTAGGGAATACCGGATGTCAGGTATAATTCTAGAGATGTATATCTTCAGAATTTGTTAAGCTGATCTTAGACGGCCAAACTCAGTGGTAGGACATGGTGACAAGTTAGGATCTCCTTTGTAGAGATAGTCTGTCAGCTGCCTGTGGGATTCCATGTAGCTTTGTGTTTAGTAGGGAATGTGAACTTGCCTGCATTATCAATTTTAAGTTTAAATCACTTTTATTGACATGCAGCGAACATATACAATGCAACGAAGACATGAAGCCTGCATATCTGAGAGCAATAATCTCTCCATGTGAGCATGATGCCAAACTATATGTAGTAAAACGTCTCCATTAACAAAAGTGTGTTCATCATTATCAAAGTACTTTTTTCGGGTGCCATAACCATCAAAGTGTACAGTAAAACATCAAGATAAAATATTAAAAATCAGTAAATATAAATATAAAAAACATACTGTCATAAAATGTAATTCTCATCGCATAGGACTTCTTAGCGAATAATCACAGTGTATCGCTGTAGGAGGGTAGAATCTTTCTAGCATGGTTATCCCCACTTTTTGCATGGTGTCAGTGTTTTTTTAAAATTTTTTACCTAGACTGTTGGGATCCTGCTAATCAGGACCCCGACCACTGTGCTTTCTCCCCTAAATTGACATGGCAGGTGCTTTGGTACCTCCATAATTGGCTACTGGTGTACTCTTGTAAGTCCCTAGAATATGGTACTAAGGTACCCAGGGCATAGGTACACCAGAGTCCTCCCATGGGCTGCAGCATGTATTGTGCCACCCATAGGAGTCCACTTAAACTGTGACTACAGGCCTGCCATTGCAGCCTGTGTGAGTTGGTTCTTGCATCTCTCACGACAGATACAAGTTTCCTTATATCTGAGGTCACTACACTTTAAACCGATAAGTCATCCCAATGGCAGGCTCTTCAGTCCTGAGGGCAGGGTGATTGGTTATAAATGTGAGGGCGCCCGTTCGTGAGCAGGACGCTCCTACTTACCCTGGAGATGATTTTCCAGGCTTTGTAAATGTGCTCAGCCATCTTTAGACTTATAGTAGACATCAGGCATTATGAGATGTATAACTGTATAGTGGCTACCCAGAACCCGGTCATGTTTGGTATCAAACATTTTGGAATCCTACCCCAACACCGTTTCCAGTGTTGGAAGTATGATCCCATGTACTGGGGGGCTCCTTAGGGGACACCCCTGTACTCCCAGGAACAGCCTTTCAGGGTCTAAGCAAGATAGTGCCGCTGCCGACCACAGACACGATTCTGCCTTCCTGCAGCTGAGCCAAGCTTGAGCAGGAGAAGGTAGAACAATAGGTTTCCTGTCACAGGGAGGTGTCACCACCTCCCAGACAGGACTTAGTGTATTGGGCTAGGGTGGGGTGCTTGCCAGCACCACCAGACTGCTTCGAAGGGCTCATTTGGTGCCCTTCTTGCAAGCTCCAATTTGAGCCAGTTCAGGTAGCCCTTGGCTCCCCCTCTGGTGCGAAACTGGACAAAAGACATGGGAGTCTCCTCCTCGCTGTCCAGCCCCTTCTCTGGGAGGGACCCCCCCAGTTGCTCCAACCCTTTCCTTAGGGTACTTAAGGGCTCACCTTTGGGTGGGTCCTTAGATTCATCGTGGGACAAGACTCAACCCAGAAACTATGTTGCTCATCAATCATCTGGACACTTTGACTTCATTGGACTTCTACCGGAACCAAGACTGCACCAAGGAAAACTCCTGCTGTTCCTGGTCTCGCTTTTCTTCAAGTCTTCTTCGTCATCTGTGCTTCTTCCAGGTTCTTCAACAGACCTGTAGGCATCAAGGACACCAGAAGAAATTTCCCTTGGAGTGAAGGAGTCACTCCCCTGCATCTGCAGGCACCACAACAAAGCAGACCGGTCTGCTGTTCCTGTCGTCTTACAGGCTTCCTAAGGGTCAGCAACACAGATGGTGGTTCTGCAACTCTCTTGAGGCCTGACTTGTCCTTCCTGCAATTTTGAGGCCAGTATCCTTTGTCAGAGCCGCTGGGGCCAAACCCTTGTGCAGCAAGTTGCCTTTCCATTGCCAAGACTTGTTGGCTCTGCACTCCAGAGATCTTCGGGCTACAAGAAGCTCCCGCCTCCAGTATCTCTTTCCTCCAAGATCAGCGTCCTCACCACATCCTCTGCACTGTGGGCATTCATCTTTGGTGAGCTGCTCGAGGTCTTCCTGCAACTTCTGCACCTTCGGCCTGTGGGTTCTCCCGAGGGTCTTTTACTGCGTTAGTGGGCTCCCCTGTTTGCTCGGGCCTGCTCTAACTTTCCTGCTGTTGGTGAGTCCCATTGAACTTGCTGGTCCCAACGTTGCTCCTTCTTAGTCTTCCACACCAGTTGCGGTTACCAAGGCTTGTTGGACACCGACCACCTAGTCACTGACATCCGACATGGGACAGCCTTATGCATGGCTCCTGGTCTTCCTCATTGTCGCCTAGTCCTCACAGCTGCAGCGACAAGGTCACTGTTGACTCTTCAAAACCTCCAGACATCGGTGTGCATTATGTCTCCGTGCCTCCCGGTCACCTCCGAGTAGCATAGACTCTGTTCCCTCTGTTAGCAGGTTCTTCACTTCCAGAATCTACCCTTGGATTCCACCGGACTCCTTCAACATCTTCTCCAGAGGCAACTTCAAAATCTCTCATTGTTGTCTACTGCAGGCTCCAACGTCACTTCACCCCTATGCACCTGGGTTCCCTGGTGTAGGTAACCTGGTTTCTAGTACATCCAATGCTGGGGTAGCTCTCCAACTTTCTGTCTTCCAAAGGGTTCCTTCGGGGTCCTCCAGGAAGGGTCCTTTAAAACTGCAACTGCGACTTCCCTATTGATTTCTATTGGACACACAGCTGTGTTTCCACTCTCCACACAGCCTCCGTGGGGTTCCTGGGTACGTACCTTGGGTGGTTCCTTGTGTCCCCATCTCTTTTGGATCTTCAGGTCCAAGTCCCGTCCCCTGATGCAGTTCGCATTCCTCTTTCTTACTAGAGGGTATGGTCTCCACCTGGAGACCATGGTATTTTCTGCTACTTATCAGGTAGCTTTGAAGTATTTTTGTGTATTGTGTTGATATATCCGTGTAGGAGATATACCAATTTAATAGGGATATGGTGTTGTGATAAATAGACTTATTTTTGCTCAACACCGTGTGGTTTCTTTTCATCTAACTTACACTATAGATTAAACTGGTGAAACAAGCTGCTTAACACTCGTTCAAGTTAAGCCTGAAGGCTACTTTCCACAGCTACAACTTTGACAGGTTTCTATGGTTATCAAAGACCACTAAAACCACCATAAGGGTTGCCTGGATTAGTGTGAGGTGCACCACTTGAATAAGTGTGCATCACATACTAAGCAAGCCCCTTAAATCACAAAACGAGAAAGTACTACGCCCACTGCATGTGTGCATAGTGATCCTCGTCGACTGTTAAATCAGATTTTTTTGACTTGTTAAAAATGTAACTTGGCGATTCCAAATAAAGTGTAAATTCATAAAGTGCAGAGATATCAGGGAATCCGCAGGACCAGTGTGTCCAAAGAAGGTGGACAATGTAACATAAGACAGTACAAAAATTGCTAAATGCAAATGCTTACGAAATTAAGTCAAACCAAATTTTGTACATTTAAAAGAGATCGCACTGGGCTAGACCTCAGTGACATGAATTTGGAGCAGGCTGCTATCAGCAAGTATAATTAGGTCATGAACTTAACTCATTTGGACCAAACATTTAATAGGAAGAGGCTAACCGAGAATACATTTGGACCAGAAGTCTCAGTTTTTAAAAGTCGCTGAGCAACTGTACAACGTATAACCCCAAGTTCAGGCACACTGGGCATATCCACTTCTGGCAGCAGCCTCAATACCTTGAACAAAAGAACAAAATATGTATCTGTCTCGGGTCCCAAATTACAGGCTATATCGGAGACCTGTTCTTTTTTCCACTTGCTACTTAATGCCTTCAGGAGCAAGCTGCCGAGACGAAACCTCGTGTATATGCTCTTGGTAAGGGGTGGTGTAATGGTATCTATGACTATTTCAAAATGTGGACTTGTTTTAAAATCAAGAAACTGTTTGGTTAGCTGCCCATGTGTCCCCTTCGCAGATTGTCAGTTGTACACGTAAGCCCAGTATGTTGATTTCAAAAGGGCAATCTCTGACTTGCAGATTTTTCCATGGTTCTCCCATATTGTAAGTAGGCCTACCTTCTTGAATCAGCTAAAAGCAAGGTACACTGACACTGCCCATGTCCATCAGATCCCCTAAAGAGTCCCTCTAGTCTACTAGCTCTGGGGTTGACCAGGTGCGAATCCAGTATGTTAGTGGTTTCAGCTGTGTCACATTCAAGATGCGTTTTATACTGAGATCAAGGCAAAGTGGAATAGGAGGAGTGCTGGTCGGGACCGAGAAAAGTGATCTTATAAAAATTATTCTATGGTACAGCCAGCTTCTGGTTGACAGTATAACCCCAAACTTCGGCTTACAAGAGTGCTGCACTTTGAGCTTTAGCACAGTATGCCTCAAGAACTGGTAACATTGAGCAGAAATATGTCTCCTTGTGCAGTCAAACTTTGGCGTTAGCTGTGTGGACTGTTAGGAGGGAGCTTTTATTAATTTGGGATTCCCATTTGAACGTATCAGACAGTTGGGCTCCCAGAGAGTCAAAACAAAAAACCCTTCCAAGGGGTTCACTGGCAACCCTTTCAGTACTGCTTCTGCTTGTGCTTTTACCAGAAACCATACCCTTTTGATTGTTGATGCATTTACTTCACGACCCCTTGCCATGCAGAAATCAAGAAACGGATCAGTCCGGTTTTGGAGACCCATTGGGGTTTCTGAGACAAGGAACGATTAGTCTGTAAAAAGGTATATAGCATTATTTTCTCTGTTTAAAACGGGAGAGTCATTCGTGCATGCTATCGGTGCCTTAACCACATCATTAATATACAGGGTAAACAGGGTAGGGGTAAGGACCACACTCCTGAGTGGCCAGTTTTGCCCCTGCTTCCCCAGCGTGTGCACCTGGGCATAGTTTTTGTTGTGTAATCTAGCGATGAGACTGACCAAGCTACCGGGGGCCCCCCATTTCTGCGAGCACTCTCTAAAGATTCTCACGGGAAACAAGATCAAATGGATCCTGCAAATCAATAACGGCCACTTATAATCTTTGGTTGCAGAGCAGCGCATATTTCCAATATATGAGAGCATACCTAAACACTTGGTCAGAGATGCTTGTTTTAGCTCGGAAGCCTGCTTGGAGGGGGCAGAGGACCTGTTAATTATCGATCCAGTCCTGCAATTTATCAAGGCTATGTCTTGAAAAAAAATCTGCAAGTTGTCTACTATGCTAATGGGCCTGTAATTTGATGGACTGCATGTGTTACCTTACTTAAAAACTGTGATTATTTCCACCCCTCTAGAGATCAGGTGTTTCTCCCCTAGTAGATATTACATTTGACTGAAGGTTAGCATAGCTAGCCCATGTCAGTGGTTCGAATTCATACAAGTCACCCGGTATTCGATCTGGCCCGGGAGCTTTTGCTGACTCAAGTCTATTAATAGTAAAGAGGGCGTCTTCTAGACTGGTCAAACATACCTCAGTAGTCTTCCAGTTGGTTCGATTTAATGCGGCTTCAGTAAAGCCTCCAGATTCCCTGCAGCTCTTAACAGTTTTTACTGTATTTTAACTGTGTTCTAATAGTTCATAAAACATTTTAGCTCCTTGATATTTTTTAAACTTCCTTACCGACTGGTTTTCTCTCGACTCTGCTCTTCTGCCGGCAGTGACTCGCCGCTCCTCTCCCCGGTCCACCACGGGCTTTCCCGGTTGTGTTGAGGGAGTTAACGGTGGTGTTTTCCTCACTTTAGGGCAGGGAGGGAGCCCAGGGTTAACAGTCTAGCTGCTTCTTGGCTCTACTTAAACTCATGCCCATCCCGACGCGTAGCGGAAGCGCTATAGAGTAAGTCTGGTTCTGTTAATTTACGCTGCCAATATACTCCGTTCGCAACAGCTCTTAATGATTTTTATCTACTTGATATTTTTTAAACTTCCTTATGGACTGGTTTTCTCTCAACCCTGCTCTCCCACAGGCAGTGACTCACCGCTCCTCTCGTTGGTCCACCACGGGCTTTCCCGATTGTGTGGAGGGAGTTAGCTATGGTGTTTTCCTCGCTTTCCTCACTTCCGGGCAGGGAGGGAGCCCAGGGTTAGCAGTCTAGCTGCTTCCTGGCTCTAATTAAACTCATGCCCATCCCTACGCGCAGCGGACAGGCGCAGCGGGCGTGCCACTGGCGCGCCTACGGCAAGCCTGTCTGCGCCCGTTCGTGCCCAGCTGTCGCCAGGACCCCTGCTCCTTTTAAGTCGGGGTCTAGCCACAGACAGAAACACTTCTACACAAGTATGGAGCGTATAGCACTAAGAAGGGTAAGCACTTCCAAATGTACTTCTAAGGCCCTCCGAGAGATGGAAGGACCTTTCGCATGTAGAAACTGCCAATGTCACAGTTTAGAATTGCAGCAGGTAAATTCTCTGATAGACGCCACAGGCAAGGAATACCCAGAGCTGGAAGCCAATAACCACCCTCTCCCCCTTAACCCCTCCAGCTGCAATCCTAGCCAGGTTGGCAGTGCTTTTTGGCTAATGTCAGATCATTGCCCAAGCACGCTAATGAAATCTGGGACTTGCTTTCCTCAGGGCATACCGATATTTGTTTTCTAACGTAAACGTGGCTCAAACCTAGCTCCACCCCCGCGATCACGGTGGCGATCCCTGATGGCTACCACATCCAAAAACTTGATAGGCAATCTAAGGTCGGTGGAGACATAGCCATTGTTCATAAGGACTCCATCAAGGTTACTACTCTAGAACAATGCAGTGGCAACAGACTAGAAATTCTTGTGTTCAGATTCGACTCCCAACCTCACCGTTGCTGGAAAGGTGCAGGCCCCCTTCAGGATTTTTCGCTACAACTCATGGAACTAATTGCCCCCCACTTTACCTCCACTAAACATTTCATACTATTAGGAGATTTTAATGTACATAGCAAAATCTCCTCCGATGTGACGCCTCGATGCTCCTGGCGGACCTAGCCACCTTGGGACTGTAGAAGATCAGTACCGGCCCCAAACATCTTGCAGGACACACTTTAGATCTCATCCTGACTACCTCTCCCAATATCTGCTGTGAGGCCCACTCACATGGTGAGACCTCTCTCTACTCCGATTTCAAATAAAAGGAGCAAGGGCTACTCCTGCTTCCGGTTAAGCCTCCCGCAGTTTTCGAAGACAATGGCATAAAATTACGCGCGACCGCTTTGCGGACATATTCCCAATCAATGCCGATTTGGCATTAGGTAATATCGAGGATTGTTTGGCCGGCTATAACAATATAGTAGAAACAACTTTAGAACATCTGGCCCCATTAAAATCTTACCCTACTGAGACCAGAAGAACGCAGGCTGCATGGTTCTTTCCTGATTTACGGAAGGAAAAAAGCCTGTGCAAAAAGCTGGAAAGAAGCTGGCATCCCTCCCATGATGATAAAGCAACATACAAGAGTTCTTTTGCCCTATATCATAAGAACCTAAAGAAAGCACGTAAAATCCATATTGAGTCACAACTTAATCAAGCAGGAAAATCCTCTAAAGAACTCTAACGCATTCTCAAATCGTTCACAAATCCCAAGGCCTGCCATAATTAAGTAACTCGTCACAAGAACTCTGTGATAAGTTAGCCAACTACTTTGTCCAGAAAATTTAGAGTATCTACGACAAAATTACTAAAGATGGGGACCCTCTGAATGACATCTCTACCATCTATCCCTCATACTCTCTTACTACATATTCTTTGGACTGCTTCCCCCACTCTCAAATGACACTGTGGAGTCTCTAATGAAAAATCAGGTTCCCCTCAGCATATTCTACCTGCTTAAGTATCCTCACAACTTCATAAACAGTTGGCACCAGCTATGTGCTAAATTTTTAATTCTCTTTGAGCAAGGGTCATCTACCATCCGAATGGAAGGCTGCCCAAGTAATTCCCATTCGGAAGAAACCTTATGCCCCTCAGGATGATCTGTCCAACTACCGCCCTATCTCCCTGTTACCTTTTCTGTGCAAACTTCTGGAAAAATATATTAATAAGCAACTTTCAGAGTACATTGAAGCAACAGGATGCCTCGACCCCTCTCAGTCTGGGTTCCGACCCAGGTTTAGTATGGAGTCAGCATTGATTGCCATCCCAGACAACCTTAGGCATTCCCTGGACAATGGACAAGCAGCACTACTAGTGCTGTGGGATCTGTCAGCACCGTTTGACACGATATACCATTCCATCCTACTAAACAGACTAAGAAATGTTGGAATCACCGGCCTTGCCTTCCACTGGTTGTCAAGCTTTATAACTCACCACACTCAAACCATCAACCTCGGTGCCTTCCGCTCTCAAACTTCAGAGCTGACCAAATGAGTACCTGAGGGATCCTGCCTTAGTCCCACTCTATTTAACATTTATGTGCCTCCCCTAGCGGACTTACTCAGGGAACTGGGCTTCATCCCAATTTCATACGCTGATGACACCCAACTCCTAATGGCGTTTGATTAAAAACTCTCCCAATACCCAGTCAACCTTTTCCAAAGGCATGATAGGCATGTCGGCTTGGATGAGGAACAATTTCCTGCAGCTAAATGCTAGCAAAACTGAGATTATGCTATTTGGAGAAGCTCCCCTACTCTGGTCCCCAGATTGGTGGCCTACTGACCTAGGTGCTGCCTCGGTCCCGAAAGCATGGGAAAAAACTTAGGAGTACACTTAGACCAGAAACTTACAGTGAGGGAGCAAGTTACGACCACCTCCTGCTTCCATGCATTAGCCTCTTGATAAGGGTTTTTCCTTTTCTCCCCATGACAGTCCGTAAAACACTCCTTCAGGCATTAGTAATAAGTTGCCTAGATTATTGTAATGCCCTCCTGATCTCAGCCAACGAATCCTCTCTTAATAGACTTCAGGTGGTCCAAAACACTGCGGGCCGCTTAGTTTCCAACTCTCCTGCCAGGACCGTCTCTTTTCAGCTACTTTATGGGCTACATTGGTTACCAATCCGCAAGCGGATCCCATTTAAGATCTGCTGCATAGTGCATAAAACAATACACGGCAATGGCCCTAGCTACCTAGCAGATAGTCATCCGATATCAGCCCTCCAGAACTCTCCGGTCAGGCTCTAAATCGCTTTTCTTGGTGTCCTGTGTTAAGAAATCCCGCATAGTTGGGAAAACATTTTACCATCTGGCCCCCTCCCATTGGAATCAACTCCCCAGCCACCTCCGGAAATGCACGTACTCTATACGATTCTGTAAGCTCCTTGAAACTGAGCTTTTCTGAATTCCTCTTCTTGTCCTACTGTAGCACTCCCGCAGCGCGTAGATACCCCTCCGGGGGTGATTCGGGCACTTTACAAGTCATAAAATAAATAAATAAATGTGATAGCAAAGGGTATTCGTGCTATCTAGGCTCCCAGGTGAAATTGTGCCAAAAGGATCTCTTGTTTTTTATTTTAATGGCTTGTAGCAGATAATGCCAGTTCATTTCCTCTCAATCGTGCTTAGCTTTAGCTAGGGCTGTTTTATACTTAAATCCTGCTTCAAGAATGTCTAGGCATCTGCACCCTTGACAGCCTCTTTCAGCATTACTTTGGTCAATTTGCACTCTGCATTATACCATGTGGGGTCCCTCACAAGGCTAGCATGTGTGTGGACATTTAAAAAAAAAGAAATGCACTGGAGTTTATTAAAAAAGCATTCGTGGATGGCTAAGATTGGGACTGCAGAGACAAAACTTCCTCATAATCGGACAGGAAAATCACAAACCACTAATAAATCTCTGCTTTCAGCCTTCGATATGACATTACTCGAGGCCACGAGATTCTCCTGTAGTTGTTGGCTAAAATAGTCCCCGAGTTACGACCTCAAATCTTTAAGCAGTGGCCAGAGCCTTACATCAAGATCAACATAATCAATAACACTTGAGTTAGAACCCCTTTTAAATGTGAATGATCTTTCCTGGTCAGAGTAAGTTCCCCCATTACGTGCTCTGAGTTCCCGAACCACCACTATAGATGCAAGGTGAAGGGCTGATATGAAAAAGTGGTGTTGGGGTATACCAGATAGACAGGGTATTTCCCATTGGTTATTATACTGCTCAATTAATGCATTTCTAGATGACAAAAGCTTGAAGGCTACATTCAAATCTCCCACAGCTGCTATTTTTACTTGCGACTTATACCCATCAATCTATTCATCCAGCATAGCCAGATTTGTTGCAAACAGGTACTGATCTAGAATAGACATTACTAGTGCCATAACCAGTTCATTTGGGAAATTTTAACAAGAGCCCAATTAGATTGGGAAATTCGATTGCCAATAATGTGTGTGAAAATGCAATATTATTTTTTACCAAAACTAACAGCCTCCCAAAAGCCCGCCCAGATGTCATTGGGGGCTTCACCTCCACACTGTATGAAACAAATCCATTTACAAACACTTTTTCCACCGCCCAAACCTCTTGGAATAAACAAGCATCATGCATGCCTCTAAAGGAGGTCCATTCAAAATCAATACGTCTGGGAGTAATCCCAGCCAATTTCTAGGAGGTCACAGAAAGACCCTCCTGCTGGTTGAGTATCTGTTGTGGTTCATGTTTTTCAGCCTATAGCCTATCAAGTGCCACTTCAGTGCAAATAAAGTTAGGAGCTTCTTCAGGCAATTGTACCGCCAGGCTTCCAGCCTTGTTATTACCATCAGGGAATGTCCATCATTATCTGACAAGCCAGTGAGGGGAGAAAACGATAAATGGGCAGTGGGGTCGGAAGAGATAGTGAGACTGGGAGGACAGCCCCATAACTAGATGGATTTGCCGCCAGAGGAGACTTGGGCAGTGGAAAAACCCCATGGGAGAGGATGTGGTGCAGCGGCCAGAGCTGTCGACTCTGGAGCTGGGGAGCCGGGTATGAATCTCTGTATTGGCGCAACATCCTGTGATTGTGGGAAAATCACTTAATCTCCCCGTGCCCACAGACAGTGCCTGCATGCCCTCATGGGTGATAAATATATAAATGTACAAACATAAACTTAAACTTAGTGCACAGATCCTATTCCCATTATGTAAGACAGGGTTCATCCACTGTAGAAGAGATCTCACCAGAGCTGGGTCTTTGAAGTTGACCACAATGCAGTCTTCTTGTGACGTTTTGGGAGAAGTACCGAACCAGTGCACTCTGCTGGCCATTATGATGTGGTCCACTAGATCTGTTGACCAGTTTGAGTTCTTCCTACACCAGTGGGCTGCCTTGAACCTTAAGCTATCCCAATCCTCTGAAGCGCCTGCATCTAGTGGGGCAATACCCTCCACAATGATGACATACGGTGTGCAGTCAGGTGTGAGATGTAATGAAAGAAATGTATAACTTTAAATCCGAGCAGTCTTTTAAACTCTTTCCACAACCAAAAAGACATCATATCTCAACACGGTTTCAAATCAATGCATGGTTATCAATAATGGGGGCTTGCTTCCGAACAGCATGCTTTCTTTCGTCATTGCAGAATGAGAGACTTACCATTAGACCAACTCTGTGTTCAAAATAACTCGATGTAGGTTATAGACATCAGCACATTTTGGCAGGTATTTTTGACACAGATAATGTACTTGCTAGAATTGGGACAATATTTAAAGATCTACATGAAAGGTTTTCGAAGGATGGTAGACAAATCTAGGAAATTCACAAATATTATGCCTAAATATTCCATATGGTATGTGAAAGGGCATTTACAAAAAGGAGAGGCCCAGTAGAAAATTCCAACCACCGGGGGAGTGCTCAAAAAGTTGAAAAATGAAATTTAAAAACAAGATGTCAGTAGCTTGGGTGGAGAGAGCAAGTAAATAATGCCAGCAAGAAGTGATGGGCTCTGCAGAAACGACAGTGGGGTTATTAAAAAGAAGTCAAATGGAATGGGGAGGAGTATAGGAAAGGACGGGCTAGCTGTGGAAGAGCACCACAGAGAGAGGAGGTGTAAAAGTGTGAACAGGGAAGCAACACACAGGGAAAAGTGAGAGAGTACAAGAAACCCCATGCATTGCCATAGAGTGCTATAAGCAAAGAAAAAGTAGTTCCTTAAATGTGAGCAGTGGAAGGATACAAGTCATCTAGTAAAAAGGATGATAAAAAAGCTGTGCTCCAGGGAAGGGGCAAACTGAAGAAGAGGAAGGAAAGCCATAGATTAAGATAAAACAAATGAGATTCAGAAAAAACTAAAGTTTTTGTATTTTCCACAATTGGCCTTTTACCACAAAGAGCTGAAATATGTCTGTCCAAACAAACTACAAACAAAGCCTGTTCACGTTTGGACTAGAAATAAGAAGTTCAGGAGGAAACTGGAATCTCTTTAACTAAAGAGGTTTATGTTATTACTATCTAGACTTGCTATTACAAAGGGGGCAAAACATGTAATTGAACTTTCGGACTGGCAAGAATACTTTCAGCTGGTCCAAAACACTTATAGCAGGCATGGCCAGCTAGGGACTAGAGATGGAGGCTTGGCCCACTGTTAAATAGACATCACGGTAATCCACATTTGATTGGTGCCCCACTGAACCAATCACTTACAGGCTAGGACTATATTTTAGCAAAACCTACTAAAAGCCAAGACTATCGAGCTGTGCAGTTAGCTTGGGAGAGGCTGCCATCTTGAGGAGGTCTCCATGCCACTGGAATCAAGCTATCCTGGCTGAAGAGGGGTGAAACCCGAAACCGGTCCTAGGATGCTTGTTTCCAGTCCAGGGAGAACCTGGCTTGGCAGTTTGGGCTGGACTGTTCCCATGAGGCACAGGGTCAAGACTGATCTGCATATGACTGGGTTCAAACTGGAATGGCATGGTGAGCAAGAAAAACGATGGATTTAGGCCCAGCTCTGTACTGGGGTGAATGTATGACATTGTTCTGCATTCTGTCCATCAACTGTTGTTTTTGCACTTGTCACCCCGAGTGGGACGGGTATGCTCAGACGTGAGTCCCGTGCTCTCCATGCCACTGGAATCAAGCTATCCTGGCTGAAGAGGGGTGAAACCCCGAAACCGGTCCTAGGATGCTTGTTTCCAGTCCAGGCAGGACCTGGCTTGGCAGTTCGGGCTGGACTGCTCCCATGAGGCACAGGGTCAAGACTGATCTACATATGGCTGGGTTCAAACTGGAATAGCCTAGATCTCTGTACTGGGGTGAATGTATGACATTGTTCTGCATTCTGTCCATCAACTGTTGTTTTTGCATCTTGAGGAGGTCTGGCGGCATCCGCAGGGCTTTAAAGCTAGGAGCTGCCAATTGCAAGCAGCCTGGGAGGGGAAAACAATACTTGAGGAGGGCCCTGGTCTGGGACATCCGGAGTCTGATGACAGAGATGCTCCCGATTTCCAGAAGATTGGAGAGTTATGCAGGTTTAGAGCAGAGAGTGTTGCGCTACAGGGCCTTTAGTGCCAGGGCGCTTAAGGAGGATGTAATCTGTTGCAGGCGAAAACAGGGGGGAAAATGGAAATAGAGGGAAAACAGACAAAGCAGCTCACTCCATCAAATCTTCCCTGGAAAGGATGCCTGGCCCAAATGCTGGCACTAACATCATTTAAGAGTTTTTGCAGCAATTCCTAAATATATTAGAAGAGGTACAGCCCAATAAAGGAGACCTAATGGAATACCTATGAGAAATGCAGAGTGGCATAAATGAGCTTGGCATACATGTCATTGATCAATAACAGACAGTGGACGAAAGATCTGGGGATATACATTATTTAGGAGACAGACGACCAATATGAACACCGACTGCTTAAACTGGAATCTACTAATTGGATGTATTCTGAGGGAAGCAGAGGGGTTGGGCATTCAAGAGTATGTACAGAACCACATCACCAAATGCACCACATTAGAAATTCCCCAGAATACCCTCCTTTCTGATTGAATCTGAATGCAGAGTAGCAGCAGTAGGACCCCCAATGTGGTATTCCCCCAGACATTCTCATGCAGGTGCACTTTTATGAAGAAAATGAGAAAATGATGTACCTAATGAGGTTTGTGGATAAAGTAATTTCTGAGGGAAGTATAATCTCTCTCAACGATTTGGCAGCTGGCACCCTGAAGAGAAGAGAGCTGTGGGAAATTTCAGATTTTCACCTTAACACACCATATATAGTGGTGCCACCTTTTCTGACTCATATTCACCTGGTATTTGCAAAACTACTATGTCAGAATACAGAAGGAGTCCGATTGATCCTAGGAATCATCAGCAAACTGACTTGAAGCGAGAAACCAAACCCCAGTTCAAAGAAGACCGACCTTAAACAGCAATGGAAAGTTGTCAGATGAGGGAACAAAGCATCTCCACTATGAAAAAAGAAACTGAGAGAGCAAAGCAGAGTGCTGTTCAAGAGGCAGGAAAGCTTCAAAGCTTGGGTGCAGATCGAAGCACACTGATATCACGGACCCTGATGAAACCCATGGAAAAAGCAAGTTCAGAAGGAACGAGCGGAGGCTAGGTACACAGTCCTCACAGGGTTGAGATTTGGTAGTCCGGGAAACTGAGGCTGATACCTGTGGAGGCTTGGTGAATCCAGGATGACCACTGCCAATCTACCGCAGAGGGTACAGGACGAACTTCATACGTATTGTTCCTAATAACAAAGTTTGAAGATGTTTAGTGGGAGTTGTTCGCATAAGCAAGCACAATGTCCATTACTACACTTTGCGGTCCACATAAGACCAATAATTTGAAAACTGCTCTGAGTTAAAAATGCTACTAGCAGATATCTTGATCTTTACCTCAAACAAGGATAAAACAGGATGGGGGGTGGTGCTATGAGAAATGCATGCCCATATATTGGAGAGCTGGGAGATGGGAAAGTGGTTCTTTTTAGAAATAGGATTAAGCAGAGATTTTTTGGATACAGAAGCACAGAACTTTGTAACATGATTGTATTCAGTATTAAGGATCTAAACACCCCAGTTAAACGTCTAGTGATCCTTAATCTACTAAAAGACCATAAGGACGATATATGTCTCCCCCAGGAGACACAGCTCCTTATGTCATGGAATAAAATCTGAATACTTCATTTTACAGTTTTCTGCCTCCCCAATGTAAAATCTGCAGGTGTAGCAATCCTGTATAGCCGCTCCTTAAGAGAATGAATACGGATGGTGGTTGTTGGCAAAGCAGAGAGGCTGCTTCATTTTGTAATACAAATAGGATCCAACACTTGCACTATAGTCTCACTGTACGTCTCCAACACTAAACAAGAGACATTCATTAAATCAGCCATATCAACAGGTTTTGAGTATGCTGAAGGAGAGGTGCTGATGGGGAGGGGAGTGCTTTAACTTAGCAGTTGGTGGTTTAGAAGATTGATCTCAGCAAAAAATATGATGGCAGTGATGCAGCCACTTTGAAGCTTAAGAGTTGGTTGGGAATGGTAGGACTGGTGAATGCCTGTCGGAGATCCCCTGCAAAAGACACGGAATACACCTTTTATTCCACAGCCCACAAAATGTATGCTTGACTTGATTACTTCTTTTGATAGGCAGTGGGTTTATGACAGCTAAACTCAACACGGACAAAACGGAAGTTCTGAACTTCAGGAGACGCATTGCTCTGTGGAATAATTCCTGGTGGTCGGCAGAGCTCTGACCTACCCCCAAACGACCATGCCCACAACCTCAGCATTATACTGGGCAATGAACTCTCCATGAAACATCAGGTCAAGGCCGTCGCCTCAGCTTACTTCCACATGATCTTACGCATGCCCTCATCACCATCCGGCTCAATTACGGCAAGCCACTTTATGCCGTCACCACCATCTTACTCATGCAAAGCCCAGACAATCCAGA
The DNA here is from genome assembly GCF_964204655.1 of Triturus cristatus. Lineage (NCBI taxonomy): Eukaryota > Metazoa > Chordata > Amphibia > Caudata > Salamandridae > Triturus > Triturus cristatus. The sequence goes on along the minus strand of NC_140585.1, from coordinate 747,391,488 downwards.
ACACAGCAGCCAGACTGATCCTCAACCTGAACCTGAAAGACCCAGCACCTGAAAGACCTCCACTGGCTCCCCGTCTTGAAGAGATGCCAGTTCAAGCTCCTGACCCATGCCTACAAAGCCCTCCACTCCACATACATCGCCATCGTTTAGACACCATATATCCAGGGACGCTCCTTCTCCCACCTCTCTGCCAAAGTCTGAAACACCCTTCCCCTCCACTTCCGCACTTCACCCTCGCTGAACAACTTCAGGAAGGGACTCAAGACCCGGCTCTTCAACTGATACCTGAAGCGCAGCAACTAGAGATCCCCGTGGTGATTAGCCGCGGTATACAAATACCGATTGATTAATACATTGATGAGAACTTACTCTCAACAGGCTCTTTCTTACCAACTACAAGACCCTGTGTTCCGCAATGAAATCAAAGAGGGGATATCTAATTTTATTATGGAAAACTATTCCCCCCGTAAGGTATCAGCTACACTTAAGTCTGTGCCGATAGGTACATTTACTTTAGCAGCAGCCCCTCAAAAAAAGATCGGAGCAGAAGCATGAGCAAGAGTAGAAATCCAACTCCGATATGGAGAGGACACACAAACAAACAGCAATCATACAAGTTATGGGACAATATCCTGACACTTAGATCTTGTCTTGTCTTGGATATAGACAAAGCATAGTTTACTATCCTCTGAACTAAGAAGAGATACTACTCATCCAGCAATAAAACTGGTAAGCTTTTTGCCTCCCAACTTAAAGCTAAAATATCAACACAGACAGGATAAAGGAGATAAAATACATGGGAATTAAGATTGTCACAGAAAACACAGTGATAGTGGAAATCTTTCGACAATGCCATTAAAACATGTGTAGCAAGGTATCTGTGCTGCCCCCTTCCCCCAAGACAAACATTATTTGCACAATCCTTTGTTATAAAATGCCAGCATCTTGTTAGAGTTCCTAAACAAACTTCTTATGAGGGAGGAAGTCATCAGTGCCATACATAGGTTGAAACTGAGGAAAGCATTTGGCCTGGATGGATATCCCTCCACCTTTTACAAACTGTGTTGAAGCATATTAGCCCCTAAACACAATTGTATGATGACTTTAGGGAAACTGTGGTGATAACCAACATCATACTTGTGCAAGGACCATTGTTCATGTGTGTTGTGAGGAAATTAACGTTTTACTGGCTGATCTCCCCTCTTCACTATTAGGTACTGGTAGAATGATTCTGTGATGCACTGGGTCCTACTGACCAGGCCTCTGTGCATGTGATCCGACCCTCAGAAGTGTATGTTTACTTCACTTATATCTAATTGGCATAGGTTAACTTATAATTTCCTAGTATGTGGTACCAGGAGTAACCAGGGCATACAAGTTAAAGTGTTCCTTGTGGACTGCAGCACTAATTATGCCACCCAGAGTGTGACAAAGTAAAGCATGTCTCCCAGCCTTCCACTGCAGACTGGTAGAGCAGTTTAAACTGCTAACTCGACTGTCCCTTTTAAACCAATGGCAAAGCCCAAACTTCCTTTTTAATATCTATTAGTCACCCTTAATGCAGGCCTAACGAGCCCTAAGGCAGGGTGCTGTATATTAAAAAGTTGAACATGTGATTTTACATGTCCTGACAGGAAAAACCCAAATTGTCGTTTTTACTGTAGAGAGGCTGGTAGGCCCAGTGACAAATAAAGGGTTACATGCTCACAACTCAGCTGTGCTAACTTCTGAATGGGACTACCAAATATGATGATTCAAGGTATCAAAAGAATTGCTGCATTAAACCTAACTTGATGCCCAAGTCGAATTTAATGTTACTTTTCTATAAGTTGGAACTTTGGAAAGTGCCTACTTTGTTGCTCAAGTTTTCCAGTGACTGTCTAAGGTTGCACACAAGCTGTATCCTTGAGACAGCCTTCTGCCCTCCTGGGAAGAGGTGTGAATGACTCTCAGGAAGGAACATAAGGATCTGCCAAGGCAAGGAGTGTGACCTCCTTCTGGCAGGAAGGCTAAGCAAGGTGCGGGCCCAAAGTCAAGCTTCAAAGGGGAAGCATGCTATGATGGGCATATCATGATCACATAGAGGAGGAGCTGATCTTTTGCTTTTTCCACTCAGAGAGGGAAAAGCCATCTCCCAACCGGTTTTTCAACGGGAGAGAAGACCCCAGGTAGCCATACCTCTGGGGTGGGCTAGGGAGCCCCACACACCAAAAGAAGGGCGCTGCCATCTTGGGAGTGAGCAGGATAGTGCATTCTTGGATAGCTAGAGGCCACATTTCGAAGAAAGTCGTCACTAGGCAGGAGAGGCCCATTGGCCGGTAGTCACCACATCCCAGAGGGCACTAACTGGGCATAAAGGTTGCTCCTCTGGCATACAAACTTTAGACAGTACTGGAGAGTGAACAGAAGAAGCACTAACCCGCTGTTCACTCGGCCCACCAAAGAGAGGCTGCAACAAAACTGGACTGCACACACTGCTAATTGTGCTAGCAAAAAGAGGACTGTGCCTGTGGTGTCCTGCTTGATGAAAGCATCCCAAAGCCTCGGACAGAAGACGTTACTCTAAGAGTTAGTTGGCTGACTTCCTGTTACAGCTACATGGCCACAAAAGCTGAAGAACCCTGCCTCGGCGGTTGGTAGCCAAGAATGCCTTACAGTCGCTGAGCGCCAATGTGCAGCCTTGGAGACCGAGATTCCACCCTCAAAAGTTTCACAAGAGTCTGCTAGACCCAGTAGAGTTGTCAGAGTGCAGTTTTGTCACCCAAGATTTAAGTTTTCACCCGTTAAAGGGAACCACTAGTTTCTCTGTAAGCAGAGTCCAGTAGACTAGTGGCAACTGATTTTTGGCTGGGCTTCAACCAGACTTTGAGGGACATTGACCCCCTGTGGCCAAAGTAACCTTACTGTTAAATGAGGAGTGGCCCCCAGAAAGACACCTGGCACCGGATCAGCATCTATATCATCCTGTATACCTCACATCAGGACAACTCCATTGAAGTCTATGGTGGTTCACCCATAGAGTCTGTACTGGACTGGAGAATACTTTGTGAGTTAACTGTCCTACATAGCCTTAATTGCCTCTGTGTCCTGCTCCCTGCCAGAGCTGGTCGTCCACAGTGAGCCAGAGTTGCAGTTTACAACTCTATAAAAAAAATCCAAAGTGAAACACTAACCGCGGTAGTTACCAATGCTTGTTTCCGTTTTAAATGAAAAGCAGTGATTTATTATTTGATTAATAATTTATATCTCCAGAACCCTCTGGTGGATTTTTGTTGTTGGCATCTTAAAGATAAAGACACAACCTATTTTTATAAATTGGTGTCCGATTATTATTGAGTCTTGTTCTTTCTTATTCAGCTGTTTCCGTGCTTCTTAAAGCTTTACACTTGTTCCTTTGATAAAGTCTGACTGCTCAAAGACACAGCTACCCAAGATTGAGCTAACGTTTTTCAAACAAATCTGACCGGACCTACTTCAGGTAGTAAGTTTATTACATGGTTAAGTCTCACAGCCACACCATATTATAAACCCCTTTCCTTACGTCTTGAACAGACCAATATCGTTATTCAATGTTGACACAAAACTGTTTACTAGCATCCTAGTGGCAATGACCCTCTACTGTCTGATCTAACCAGTGGGAACCAGTCAAAATGTATATGTGGCAGCCAGTGTTGGGCTAACTCTAGGAAACTTCTAGAAATCCTAGAACAGTTGTTCTTAACCTGTGGTTTGTGAACCCCCGGTGGTCTACAACACCTACTCAAGAGCATGACTTAAGTGCAAAAAAAAAAAAGAGCAATTTGCTAGAAGCTAGCACATCACTTCATTTTTTAGAAAGAAAACCAAATATTGAACAGCTCGGACTTTCCCGTTAAAATTTAAAATTCATTTATTATTTTGTTAGCTGTAAATTAAAAAAATATGTTGTAATTTGTGTATTTTTTTGATGTTTACTTATTCCGGTATTTTGTTATATTGTTTGGAATTTCAAATGGTAGAATTTTCCTTAGCGGGGTCCCTGGCTTCCAGTACTGATTCACATGGGGTCTACTGAAGTGAAAAGGTTAAGAACCGCTGTCCTTGAACACACCCAGAGAAACCTCAGCAATATTCTGTTGCTTTAATTGGACACCAATAAAATGCTTGACAGAGTGGACTGGACATATATGGTGCATAAATTACAAACAATGAGATTTTGACAGTGATTCCGAAGGTGAATCATGGCAGGCTTTCAGTCGGCGAAAGTCAATGAAAGAGTCCGCAGCATTACATCCACTCCGATAAGGATTGAGCACCACACCATACAGGGAGGACCCCTCTACCCACTGTTATCTGCTTTAATCCTGGATCCCTTAGCAAATGCAATTAGGAACAGAGGGGAGATCAATGGGGTTGAGACTTGAGTAGATGCCTTCAGCTTTATAATTTTTTCTATTACATTATAGTCTCTGTTTGGACCAGCTGCACTCAGTTCTTCTCCGCTTTGAGGAACTAAGGGTTTACCAGACAGTCTTGGGTTTCCAAAATTAATCTAGCAAAATGGGAACTGACTGCATTACTTAAAACCAATTCCAAAGAACTCTGGGTTGGTAACATGCCTTGGTGTTCCGTTGGGGTATTCTACTCCACAAGTGGTGGCTTTCAATTATACCCACATGTAAAAGAAATTAAAACAGTCTTCCAGAAGCAGCATTGGAAATGCTTCTCATGGCTAGGCAGTACAGCCATAGTTAAAATGAGATTACTACTGTAAATCTTGTAATATTTAGACAATCCTTTTAGCACTTCCATGAATGATACCTATATAGATCTAGGCAACAATTTCATATGACAGGTCAAAATACAAAAGATACCAAGATAGCCAGAAGGATATTATATTGGACTGTACCATAGGGAAGTTTTGCCATCCATCACCTTCATTCCTATTTCCAAGCGACACGTCTAAAATTCCTGGTGGAATGGGACAAACTGGAAACATAAGTTAATTGTGTTTTAATGTCCACCTCCTAGAAGGTACATCTCTTTGGCAGGTACCTTGGCTCTGTCATTCTGGAGACCATATTTCACTCCTACCATCAGAACTGCGTTATCAATTTAGAACACAGTAAGTGAACACAGAGGACTTACAACCTACCCTCCGCCGTTTACACCCATCTGTCTCAATTCACATTTTACAATTGATGAGCAGAAATGTTGGAAAGAAAGAGAAGATAGATGTGTAATAGTGGGATTGCTTTTCGTCAGTGTCCAAGTGAAATCATTCGAAGACCTCAAATGACAAAATAGTGTACCAAAATCTGGAAAAAGTCCCCGATCTCCAAACTAGGTCCTAAACCAATCGAGCACAAGCGAAGCCTCTAGCCCAAAAACGGACTTTAAAAAGTGGCTGAAAGGTGGGAGGCATAACAAAACGTGGTAAAAGCACAGAAAATATACAAGTACATACTAGGCATCTCCAGTGTTTAATTTGAGCCGGTGATTGCCAGTGGGGGCCACTGGCACTTTTTTTCCCTGTGGACTTTTACTTATTTTTCCTCAAACATTTCCTGAGAGCATTAGAGTGAAAAACATAATTGGGAAAGAATGATGGAGAGAAAGATGGGGAAAACAGTAACAAAGGGATAAAGTGTAACCTGCAAGAGTGATATAAAGAGGAAGGGAGTGTATAATAGTGGATTAAAGAGGCCTGAGATTAATTAAAGACTAAGTAGCCTTATAATGCGGCGTGCTGACATTTAATGGCGGCAGGTTTCCAAATGCAGCGTGTTGGGCGCCAGCACTCATTCTTATACAAATTAAGTACTAGGCATTTCATGAGAAGATAAAATCCCTGGACAGGAACGCAAGGAGAAAAAACTACTGGAAGGCCCCTTTTACAGAAAGAGTTGGAGGGATTGAAAGAAGTGTTCAGAGTGCAAAGAAGACAGACTCAGTACAAGCCCCCGAGGTACTGGTGTAGAACCCCCATGAAACTAGCAGCATGGGTTAAATCTAGAAATGGTGGTTGTTGGCGGGGATATGGGGCTGTGGATACATTGAAAAAACTGCCTTGGCACTAGCCCATTTTGAATACATAATGGGACGAGATTTTAGAGGTAGGAGCCTTTGAAGTACCAATTCCAAGGGACCCCGGAGCGGTCCTCCTGGGCCTCCCATTCAAAGGCAGAAGACTCCACAATTTGGTGAGGGGTAACCAACTAGTAACTAGTAGTAATCCTGGCGAGATGGGAGAAGCATCAGAACCTGACCATGCAAGATTGGCTTGTTCGAATGTGGTACAGCTAGCTATGGAAAAGATGACACTATCATTAAAACACAAGCTGACATTGTATGAGACGGACAGAGACCCACTACTTCTAGTACAGTGCCAAAAATACACGGAACTCACTTGCCTGCGCTACCTAAGAATAATGTGTCTCATCCAAGGATAACTCTCCCAAATGATGAGGTACATAATGCAAAAGTGATAACTCTATATCATTCAATGCTTGTATCATGACTCTGAATCATCTAGTTGTACGTGAGGGGACCATGGGATAGTTGTGTATGTGGCGGGGTAGTAGGGTGGTGGGGATTTTGGGGGCTATTTCTCTTAATGCATTTACTGTGTGTTTAATACTTGCCAGCCAAAAGATGTAGGTGATGGTATGTATAGATGAGAAGAAAAAAAACTGTTAAATCCTAAACACTTCTCGTTTTTTTTATATACTATACCCATAGATTTAATGGGAACTATTCACCAATAAAAACATAAAAGTACAGGTGAAGATTTAATCTCGACCTGAACGTACTATTGTGATACTTTGGTATTCATCAATATTCCCTGTAGTAAGCATGTAAATCTGCGCCATGCGTCTCTTCTTGTGGACTCCAATCCCGGATGTGCAGATTTCTTACATTGCATAGAAATCCGCAAAGGTGGATTGAGGGGCACTGTACACATACAGGTGTTTTCAGTCTGCTGAGGTACCATTTTTTCCAGTGGAAAAGATCTTTCTGTACACACCCAGCAAATCTGGTATTCCATCCTGGAAGGGGGAATGAATCCCAGGTTTGGACTCGCGGCCGGCACAGATCGTGAGTGGGGGCAGGGGGGATTGGGAGATGTAAAAAAAAAAAAAGGAAAACGTACCTGCTCGCCGCTCTTCCCACTCTCTCCCGCATCTCATTCTCACCTCTCTGGGGCCGGATCAGGAAGCAGCCAGACTCTAAGCCAATCACAACGCAACAATGCAGCGTTATGATTGGTCTGTGAGCCCCGTGAATCGGTGCTCAGCCTGGGAATGGGGGCCTGGGTATGTTATCCTCACAGGCTGTAATGCAGCCTACGTGGAGAACATGCTAAGTGCGCATCACTGTTTTGGGCGGCCCCAGAGAGCCCGCCAAATAGTCATTGCGTACTTGAAGTGGCAACTACTCCTCCCCTGCTCTGAGAGCAGAGCAGCTCCGCCCGCCCCACAATCATGCGCGGCAGTAACAAATAAGATGATGATAACCTCGAATTATTATCATTGTATTTCTTCTTTCTTTCACTGTTTTGAAGCAGAGGGACGATTCTCCTCCCCTTAGCGGAGGAGCCTCCACGGAGAAGGCATACCACTTTTTGTGAGCGTTTCCCACCTTTCAAGGTAACCCAGGTCATGAAGTGCCCACTTCTTCCCCTTGGGTGGGATTTATTACTACGCATTTCTCCTCACTCGTGGAGGAGAAATCTACAGTTGTACATGCATTTATGTCCGCCAGGTATCCCTCATCAATTCCAGGATGGCAGTGGTATTTACTTTTTGTTAAAAGGCCACAATATTGTTGCAGTAACATTAAGTGCGCTGATGATGCTGACAGCTAACATGGTAGGATAAAACCTTTTAAGCACACCGATCAATAAATGTTGAAGCATTATAAATGTAGAGGAAGATTCCGCATTGGTAAATTTTGTGTATTGTGGTACTTTTAGAAGTCAGTCATTGCCATGGATTTCCCGGTGTGCAGTATACTGTGATTCCTTGTGAATGCTATAAATGTTGGACATCTGCATCAACATAGGAATAACTCATCTAGGATATTTCTGACTTTCACAACTTGGAGTTTGTGAGCTTGATTCACTAAGTATAGTAACATCGGCTCCTATTATGACCCTCTCAGTTCTCCTTTTTCGCTTTTTAGTTCTAACTGTTGAAAACACTTAATGTTCAAATATTGATTTTGTGTTTTATATCCCTAGGTGGTTACCCTCCTGTGGGTCGCAGACTGGATGGTTCACCACATTTGGAAAAAAGGGAAAGACCCCGACAGTTTCTCCATCCCTTACTTAACAGCGCTGGGCGACCTGCTTGGCACAGCCTTATTGGCCCTTAGCTTCCGCTTCCTCTGGATCATTGGCGACAGAGATGGCGATGTGGGCGACTGAACTTATAAGCCATTTCTAACTCGGCCCCAGGACTGCAAAAGGGAACAATAAGTGTGTTATCCTCCCAGTGGTCTTCTTTGCCTGGGGTTCCAGAAGCAACTGCAATTAGCATGGATTAAGAAATTGGTGCAAGAAAATGCTTTAATTGCCGTTTTCAGCAAAAGAGCGATTCCTTTTTTATTTTGGACTGAGCGAATGAAGAACAGTTTGCCTGTTGCCAACACTCTTTGTTGAGGGGCCAAAAATGTATGTTTTTTCGGGTTAGAAAAAAGGTATTTATTTTTGCACAGAGCAGAATGTGGATCAATGTTTTCTCTGAGCACTTCATTAAATCGTAAATAATATTCCTTTGGTGGAAACATGGTGGTGCCATCGTGAGGAACTCCGTTCTTTGCAGAGGAGTGCCCACATCTAGTTGAACTGAATTGACTGAACTATTGTCACTGTGGGGTTTTTGTTGTTCTTCAACCTGTGTTTTTTTGCATGTGTCTATCCACCTGTGTAGTGCAATGGAAGGGTTGGTGCAGGGCCCTTGCTGTACGTGCTATGAATCAGGCTTGCCCCTGTTTTTCGGATGCTTTGCCTACCATGCCCCTGAGCAGAAACAGTATGGTGAACCCGGGAGACCAGAGCCACGAGCGAACCATGCAACATGGCTGCGCAGTGACAGGATTTCAGTCACCCACGATGTTGGACTGAACCCCTATGAAGAGGGCATCCAACCTACGGAATGCATATTTCGAAATATATTCAGCATTACGGTTGTCTAAACCTTCTTCCCTGTTTGTGATTGGATGGGGTGGGCCATTTGTGGGACGCACATTACCGATTGGGCAGCCATTCTGCAATCAGCAAATTCATTCATCCTTTAAGGAGATTGGGACGGCAGGTCTCTTTTACAAAATCTAGTGGCAAGTTAAAAGCACCTTAATGACCTTCTCGTACTTCCGACCTTTTAGAGTGAACGTATACATTCCTACGGCGTCTCCCTGTACCTCGCTTCTAGGGTAAAGTCACAGGTTAGGTAGGGGCTGTGTGGTAATTCTATGACTGGTGCAACACTTCAGTGGAAATTTAGCACTAAAGAACCGTTTTTTAAGTACCATTACTATGAAACTTAAACACACCCTTTACTTTTAAAATAAACACATAGAAAGAGACAATAGATGTAAGTTCAGATTGGACAAGAGAGCATATGGCTCCTTTTAGAAGTACATTTTTAAATTAAGCACTTTATTTGGGGGGGCAGGTTATAGATTGATATTATATATATATATATATATATATATATATATACACACGCACACACACTTTAATTCAGAGTAGTGCGCACATACATTGTGTACAAGCAATTTTTTTTTTTTTTCATTCCAAAAAAGATGATACAACATCCCTGGTCTTAGCTGTGTCACAAACCAGAGTCACTTTTATTTAGTTCATTGTTTGATTTGACATGGTGCTCTTCTGAGTATTGTGGGTGCATATTAAACGCTTTGCATCTGTCATTTGTTCCTTTCTTCAGTTGTAGAAGTGCTGTCCTATGTGAAATGTGACTCCGACAAGCACTTGATCACCCCCATGGGCATGGGCTGGATAAGTGATCTGTTTTACCTTTGCACTGTGAGAAGTGGGATTTCATATTTCTTCCTCCCTTCATGGGATGCTCTTCACATGTTGTATTAGATATAGTGCCACTGAAGTGCAACTGCCAATGAGCCTGGTTTTTGCACCTCCGGGGCACTATATTAGAGAAGGGGCCGCAAATGCTTGTACACGCCATTCTGTAATACCAATTGCACCTTTGTACATCTCGCACCAGCGCAATCACAAGGGGCTTTCCCTCATTTACAAAGGGGCATGGCACCATGCAAATGAGTGAACCCTTTACCTTTGCACCTGCACTATGTTACATATCTGGGCATTGGGTTGAAAAAACTTGTAGCTCCGATCATCCACACCCCCCTGGAGGGTGCCATTTTGTAGTGGGGCCTGGGTCTCCGAAGCACCCGCCTCCTGGAAGGAGGTCACACACTGCATCGGCCTGTAAGTAAATGCTGACTGCAGTGAAAGGTGGATTGGCTGCTTCAACCAGCTGGTTCGTCTTTCACTGATGTGCTGGTCACCGTTCCGGGGCGAGGTGCAGCTGCACTGTGAGCAGCACATTGTTTTTATTCAGGCACACTGTTTGGGTCTGCGACCGGCGCTCCCAGTTAAGGGTGTGCTGCTTCGCAACCTGGGACAGTGTGCCCCAAACTGCAGTCCAGGCCCAACATGTTTGACACATTTTGTCCATTGCTACACAGTATTTATTTCTTATAGATCAGTGTGGGTATTCAGTGTTCTACTTTGCCACAGAATTGTGGGTAAGTCTACATTGATACTATCCGCTACATGATGTCTGCAGCAGCAACAGACTCTGGTCACATGAGACGTGAAGCTTTCTGCTGGAGTAAGGACCTTGCACTATTCACTGTGCCCTTTTGTTCTCTCCCATCTGCTACTTGTTTACTTTTACTCCTGCTCTGTATATTTTTGAGAATAGAGTATTTTGACATCTCCTATTTTGAGAGCCACTGTTGACGTGAATAAGACCCATCAATAGACTGGCAGAAGGTCCAGCATCCACCTAAGTACGTCTCCTGTAAACCGAGACATGGGTGCCAGAAAGAACTTGTTTGTAAACACCGACTGTGCCAAAACATTTGATTATTGTCTGTACAAGTTACATTGCCATTAGGTCCATGAACCACTACGTAGTGCAGCAGTGCATTGGTAACCAGACAGAAAAATAGGAAGTAAGTTCTCAGTGATACTATTCTTATTCTTTCCTTGTAATATGGTACGAACTTGGAACCCACAAGTACAGCATAATAGCATATATTTAAGTATAAAAAATTGTAATGACCTAGCACTTTCTGTGATTTGTTACATTGTACTTTTTTCATCTGCGGGTATCCATTAATGTCTAATAATAACCACTTCAACTGGTCAGTTGTTTTTCTTTTTTTAAGACATTGTTCAACAGCTCTGTATTAAAGCCTCTATGATACTTTGTATGTTTGCATTGTAAAATGTTGATTTATTGTACTCCTCTACATTAGACAGCACTTTCAGCTCTTGAGTTCTGTGTCTTCTAAAAACGGTCATATTTTCACTATATGCTGTAGAAGAAGCAGTATTTTTAAGCAGTAGGCTGATTTGTGCTGTAGACCGTTTATAATTAGGAAACAATATTTCTGTCAGACAATATTAGGATATTCTGGTACCATTCCCTGAGAAGGTGGGATTAATTCTATATGCTACCCATTGCTCTTCTTATTAAAATGAAATAAGATATCAATATTCAATACTAAATTGAACAGTTATAGATCCCAGGGGTGGTCTTTGTTCCGACCAAAGTGACCCTACTTCGCTTTACTAGTCACTCCTGTCCGACCCAGACTACTGACCTAAGAAAGCAGCGTGAATTCAACAGAAGCCCATGTCACTAGCATAATTCATCAGAATGGTATGTGGAGATGTGACATTTCCAGCAACAATTTATTTCAGAAAGCAGACAAATAAAATGTTGCCCCATGTCTGTATCTGAGGCCTAGAGTTATATAGGCAGTTTTTGGATTGCTTCTCGGTGAAGGTGACCAAACTAAAAGCTCCCGACTGGCCCGCTGTTGTGTGAGTTCTGACCTGGCAAATTTCTCCAAAATTAGATATGTCATAGATACATATGCATAAAGCATTCCTGCAGTGCAATGTTAAATATAGGCTGTAAAGCATTAACATAGTCGCATCATTTCAGAATTAACCTAAGTTCATTCTATCAGGAGCAAGCTCATAGATCACCACTGCCCCAAAGGCCACCATACCTCTGATTTCTACTGTACGTCAAACATGAAAGGAGTCCCCTGAGTTCTGCTCCGTCTTTCACAGCCTAGACTGTTGCTGTTCAGTGTAGATTTTCCACACATCTGTGGATTTACCATGTAGAAAATACAGACAATATTTGATACATCCAGAAATGTCTCTTCAGAACTTTTGGCAACAAGAGGCTTCACTCTGATGACCCTCACAAGCAGTGTATTTATTGCCTCTATCTTAACCATAAGGCTAATGAATGCAAGATATGCTTCACTTTTTAAATTTAAACCCTCAAAGACCAAAAGTGAAGGCTTTTAATTTGTCTACAAAAATCAAAATGTAAGGAGACAATATCCTCTGCTGAAGAGTTAGATGGTGCTTCAGAAAGACATAAGAAACGCATAAAAAGCTAACATTCAGATAACATAGGACACGAGACGTCTAATTCTGAGAATACGCCATTCACTTCCAAAGAACCTTCAAAAAGGGTCCTCAAGAAATCCAAATATTCTTCATCAGAAGAGATAATCCTGCTCGACAAGCAGAACATTCTAGGAATGTCACAAATGGGAGCTACAGCAAACCCAGCTAAACAGAATCTTCTGCCGCTCACACAAACCAAATTTAGACCTGTTTGAGACTGATCAGAACAGGAAATGCTGCTATTTTGCCATCAAGCATGCCCTCCTGGGGTCATATGGAAATGCGTTTTCGTATAGCTTGGTCTGGGTCTTTGCTTGCGCTTTCCCCTTTGCCCTAATCCCAAAGGTCCTGCACAAAATAAAGAGGGAACCATGTCAGATAATTCTGATTGCCACATGGTGGCGAAGGCAGTACCAGGTCAGATAGCTTCTTTCCCTATCAGAGCAACTGAACATACTGTTGCATGGCTCTCTTTTTGCTGGCCCCTGTTGGCCATGGATGTATCAGAAAATAAGCAAATACTAGTCACCAGCCGTTTAATTTGAGGCCTTTCTGCAATTTAGCAAGGCAATTGTTTGGCTATATCTTTGTAATCAGTGAGTTACAGCAATTACTCCTGGGTAAGCCAAGTTTCCAGGATGCTTCAAACCTCACTACTATGAAATACTAACAAATGAGTATGTTTTAAATAATTCAATATGACATTAACGGGCCTATTCACAAAGGTAACTTGCTCTTCTGGGTAAAGTTTACTGTTACACTTTTGATTAACTTTAATACTTTTGGATGTTCACCATTTGCAAGAGTAAAATTAGCCACAAAGTGTATACTTACATGTCTCCAACCCCTGAAGCGTTGACTGGAGCCAGCCAAATTTACAAGAGTAAGCTACTACTGTCAAAACGGAGCAGCACCACACATGAACAACCACTGATACTGCAACAACCTCCTATAGAAAGTAATGGAGGCAGAGACTTCAAATTAATTTGATTTTAAATTGTGTATATGTATATATATATATATATCCCACTGGCAGTCTCCAGTAGGTAGTTATAGTTAGGACCTTGTTTCCTTAGGCAAAGTTTTTTTTGACTTGACGGAAAGAAAGGAGAAGATAAAGGAGTAAGGGGAGACACCAAACGAGGAGATGGAACTTGAAGACCAGAATTCCAAGAAAGAGCGGATGGCTTCAAGGAAACCCAAACTGGAACAGGCGGCTCGAGCAGGAAACAAAGGTGCGCCAACGGGAAGGAAATGTACACCAAACAGGATCAAAGGCACCAACAGGAGCGAGGACACACCAACAGGAGCAAGGCGTGTTGCAACGCAAAGACAGGAAAGGTTCAGCCCCTTATATACACTCACTCAACCAACGGAGAGTCACCCAAAAAGCCAAAAGGGACTGGGTAATAAGAAACGTGAAAATTCAAGAATCCCTTTTGAGCTATGTCTTAATTCATAAATCTATCATCAAACAGAGTGCACTGAACCAGAAAAGTCTCAGGAAATATATTGTCTTAGAAAACTTTCGAGAATCTGTTTCTTCTATTTATACTTCTTAAAAAGTTTATCATTCAAATGTTAGTCAATTATCTTCCAAAACAATCACAAAAATGCTTATTTCATCTTTATACATATTAAAAGTGAAAAAAGAATTTTCAAAACATTGTATATATTCACAAAAATACAATCATAGTATCAGTTTACATATATGAATAAAACATTACTCATACATATAGATTTCGTTCACATAAAAACCTCTAAAACATTTATTAAAATAATGTATCTATTTCTGTAAATAAAACTATAAATTAACACGTAGCATAAAAGGGATTCTTGAATTTTTCAGTTTCAGTCCCTTATTTTCTCATGAACAGGAAGTGAATAAACAGGAAGTAAGCCGTCGCCATCTTGGATAGGGAAAGGAAGAATGAGAATAGAAAAGGTCGCCATCTTAGAATGGCAGAACAAACCTCCCCAAGGCCTTCTGGGACTAAGACTGTGGAAGCATGGAAAGATGAACAAGCAACAAGTTGGCCCTAAAGAAAAGTGAAGAGCAGCAAAGAAAAATGTCACCCAAAGTGAACAGGTAAGTAAATAGTGCCCCACAGGTGTTATATAGGAAGCCGCAGTCCCAGAATTGGAGCTGTGACATTCCTAATATGCAAAAATATTATACAACAGGCCGCGGTGTAGGGATGCATCCGCGACGCCAGTACAGCAACAGTGGGCCACCTCGCAGCACAGCGACATCCCCGATGAGGAGAGAGTGTCATCGTGGGCAGCACCGTGGCCCGCGAGAATGAACTGGGCAGCATGGCGGGCCAAACCACGGCATGCTGTGCAATAGGAGGGGACAGGGTAGGTTGCCTGATGCCACGGGTGCAATTTAGGGTCTGTGAGGGACTCTTTGATGTGATGAAAATGTCCCCAACTGGATATTTCCCCCACATGTGCAACTTTGCAGATCCACCGCGACATGACTGGCCACCATTTCATTTATTGGGGAATGGTCCTGGGGTGTGAAATTTGGAGACAAATGTCATACAAGGGATCAGGATAGGGGTACCCTGACCCCATGGGTGTGATATAGGGGTCTGTGAAGGACACCAAATAAAATGTTCTTTAAAGTGTGAGAATTCACAAATCCCCCACGATGCTCTGCGCGCCCCCCTGTGTATAACTGCTGAAAAAAGTAGAAAAAATATACACTCAAATGCTCGCTCAGAGGCTACTGCACCCTTTTGCAAACTACTGACGAAACCAACTCAGACACTCACAGACTCACCCAGACACTCATGCATCCACTTAGACCCACTGAGACACTCACACCCACTGACAGACGCACAGACATTCAGCCACAAACCCATTCACAGACCCACTCGAACACACCATTCACACACGTATACTCACACCTACTGACTGACCCACTCAGGCACTCGTGCACACACTCACCCGGACATGCATGCACTCACACACCCACTCAGACACTCATGCACCCACTCAGACACTCACACACCTACTCACAGAACCATTCAGACACTCATGCACCTACTCACACACTCACGCACCCATTCACCCACTTTCAAAACCACTCAGACACTTTCACACCTACTGACAGACCCACATAGAGACTCATGCAACTACTCAGACACTCATGCACCCACCCACAGACCCACACAGACCCACTCAGACACACCCACTCACATACCCACTCTCAAGCTCTCTCAGGCACTCAGACACACCCACTCACAGACCCACGCAGTCCAGGGGTCCCCAACCTTTCCTGAAATAGTAGCTACTTGTGTTCAAAGAAAATAATCCTGAGCTACTAATATTAATGTTGTAAACGTTATCACATTAAACAAGATTACATTAGTGGCCACCCCTATGCAGGTTTACCAGCAGAAATCCCTTCAGTGCATCAAGAAGTTGTCAGCAGTAATGTAAAAATGGTGGTGTGCTCCATATGTGCTCCATACATGTAGTTCATTAGGCTAGTAGAATGTAGAAGTGGGTGTTCAGCTGCAGAGGCTCATGTAAGGAACATTCCACTTATGTCAGTTGGATTGGTTCCTGAGAGAGAACAACAGCTGTGGCTTTGTTTGGTGTCACATTGTGTCAAATGTATTTGTCACCTATCTGTGTTCTTGTTCCTTCGCCACGGCATATGGCTTTGTCAGTTTAAATGCCTTTACATATGTTACACATAACAGCCAGCGCTGCAATATCCTTGGTACCAAAGTGATAATGTTAGCAATTCTCCACATGATTTTTCACTCAAATATCAGCTTTACATTTATTTTGAAAATTCTGTCATTTTTCACCAAAAACTGCTTATGAGTTCTGAAAATATACACATTTTTGTTTTGAATATAAATGTTTCTATTTTGTTATAAACCAATAAACACAGTTTGAACTAGGGAGACCACTAAAGGATTATTTCCCCACACAACTATTGACAAAACGCAGAAATCCTAGGGTCTACGGACTACCTCTAAGTATTATTTAAACCTATGTGGTAGTAAACCTAACTTTTAGGGAGCTAGTGAGCGCAATATGCATAAGGGCAGATCCCTTTAAGGACGAGATCCCTCACTCACCATTGGTGACATGCTTCATCATAGGGACTCTCCTCCCAAGGGAAAAACCTAGTTCCCTTGGGGGCTACAACCCCCTCTCTGATAGGGAGGAGCTCAGGGATGTTTTATTTTTGATGTTCAGGACTAAGTCCACATATGATGAGCCAGGAAGTGTGAGCAAGGGTGCAGCGCAAGAAATGAAATTAGTGAGTATGTGGAAAATAGTGATAGACTAAAACTGGCTAGGAGGCACCAAAACCAACTTTAATCAAAAGGTGCCTACTGTCGGGATTAAAAAGCAGTACACCTGCAGTATGGATTTAGAACTGCTATGGTGTGGGGTTTAGGTGGTCAACATGTTTCAGCCCACGAAGACCAAAGGTGGATCGGGCTTTCGTCAGGACCTTTCAGAAAAACGCTACTGCAAAATGAAAAAAGTGAATAAACTATACCAAAAAGGATATCGGGCCAATGCAATGTCATCAGCCTGTATTTAAACCTGCATGCACCTAGAATGAGAAGGAGATGCCACATGTCAGGAGAAAGTAAAATGTGTCATAATAGTATGAAAAATGTACTGAAAAACAGGATCTGCATATACATAAACAAAAGAAAGAGATACCTTACCCGCGAAGGCTGGGTAGAGGATCTCACCTCTCGCCTGGCAACCGCTCAGGAAGGCAGCACCGCTCTACAAGAAAACGTTTTTTTTTTGATAATGTGTGGTGCAATAAGAGTCATCAGAAATCTCAGAAAATGATTGTATGATAGTCAGATGTTTAACATATCGATCATAAGAAAATAACCATAAGCATGGGGAGCCATGAATAGAGAAAACAGAAGCGGGGTGAAACCATTTAAACAAACACTACACATGTTAATGGGATTTAAGTAGGGGCTCCAAAAATACTGAAAAGCCAGCCTACTGCCCATCAATCTCACTAAGAAGTGGTGGAGCTAACCACAACCTGTGTGAATAGTGATAGACAAACTGGAGCGTCTAGCACTTAACATTCAAATCCCAAAAGTCAGCAAAATCCAGCAAAATTGGTTCAAACTGCCACGCTGACAGGCATCAAAGAAATGCTCACAAACACTCACCTATCTGTCGGTACCGCTAGACCAGGAGAGCCTGCTGCCGGAGGTAAATGTTAGTCTCCGGCCGTGCTCTTAAATAGCCATTATCGTAACCGCCTAATCGCGCTCAGGTGGGGATAGTAGTGTGTCAAGTCGCGCATGCCCAGTGCAGAATATGTGTAATTCCAATACAGCGCATGCGCGGAATCAGAACACCGTTACTTCAAGATGACGGTAACAGTGTTCTTTTGCGCAGGCTTAGAGAGTGTCATGATAGATCGTATAGACGGAATGACAGTGCTGTATATAGGTGTTGCTCTTATAACAAAGGGGTCGTGTTACGACCCTGTATGCACACGTGTGTCATCAATGTTACGGAAAGAATACCCTGTAATGGTGGGAAAACACGAGTCGAACTCCGAGTCTAAAAGGAGATCGACATCGCGGATGCTTGGGGGGTGAAAACTGGTAACAGAAGGCAATAATCATACCTAAAAAACGCGCATAGTGTGCCTCTGAATTTATACACGCATAAGCGCTATGTACAGAATTGGACTTGCAAAATCATAAACTGGGATGTAAACCCATATAATGGGTATGAGGGCGCTCCGTGTAGAACCAAGGAGTGTAGGAGTAATCATGTACCCTCAGAGAAGGTAAGAATGTTGAAATGAACCCGTGTCTAAGACTACGTGTATTAAACAGACCCGCAATAAGTAATGCGGCAGAAAACACAGTAAGTCAACACAGTGGGTACATATAGCCACTGAACCACAGAGGCAGAGATAACAGGGATATTCACCCAAAGGTACACTGCGGTCCACAGCTAAATTCAAGCTTAAAGGCCAAATGACCAAAGGCACTACAAACAGGAGGTAATGCCAAAGGAGGCCGGAGGCCTCACACGGAGGAAGTGGCACCTATACCTGAAACAAAACGGCAATAAGTGGTGTTATAGTGACACCCAAGGAATGTCATCATTAGGACCGGACTTATCAGTGTCCAATTTGTAAACCCATCGTTGTTCTTTCTTGAACAGAAAAGAAGCGATGTCTGTCAAGTGAGTGGGAATAAAGGGGCGTTCTAGCACAGTCCATTTCAGATCTTGGGGACTGTGTCCGGCCGTCACAAAGTGTTGAGTCAATTTTGTGGAAGTTTTCTTGCAGCGAATGGTGCTCTTGTGTTCCAGTATGCGTGTCTTCACTTTACGTGTCGTCATGCCAACATACCGGAGTGAGCAGGGGCACGTGATGAGGTAAATTAGATTATTGCTATTGCAATTTGTATGGCTAGCCAGAATCCAAGGTTTCAGAGTCCCAATGTCAATTTCGGTGGTATGTACAGTGTGTGCACATGCAGCACAGTTGCCACAAGGGAAGTGCCCACGTACTCTCGGTAAATCCCACAAGGTGTCTTGATGGTGTTTCTTATTCTCAAGTGGGCGGGTATGTACAAGCCTATCCCTGATGTTGGTACTACGTCTAAAAGCAAACAGAGGACGTGGTAACTGAGTCGTCCCGATATTGAGTATCTTCCAGTTTGCCAAGATGCTTTTCTTGATCTGATTCGAAAAACAACAAAATGTATTGACACAAGTCAGTCTGTTAGTAGTTTCATTGGGACTGCTCAGTTCAAGTAATGCAGCCCTATTGTTGTTCGCTGCACGTTCCAGAGACTGTTTTACCAACTTTTTGGGGTAGTGTCTGGTCACCAGCTGATTTGACAGTACTCTAGCATGTTCGTAGTACTTGTCCGTCGTAGAACAGTTCCTCCTAATTCGCAAAAACTGCCCAAAGGGAAGAATTTTGGCGCAAGGCTTTAGGATGGAAACTGTCATATAGCAACAGTGAGTTTCTTGCCATTGGTTTTTTTATACAATTCGGTGCGGAGACCGCCGTCAGCCGGAAAGATCAAAACATCAAGAAAGGGCAAACTCACTTTGCTAAACTCACAGGTGAACTTCAGAAAGGCATTACGGGTGTTTAACCAGGCTCTGAAGTCATTGATAGAGGATAACGACCCTGTCCATATGACAAAAACATCATCGATGTACCGTCTCCAACAACGTATGTGATGTCTATATGGGTTGAGAGGGCACAAAATGTGTTCCTGTTCAAAACTATGGACATAGAGGTTCGCTAAGCTCGGAGCGAACACACTGCCCATAGAGGTCCCGGACACTTGTAAGAAAAGCTGTTCTTCAAATCTGAAGAAATTCTCCTTCATGGCGATACGGGCACAATTCATTTTTTTTTTTTTTTTTTTTTTTTTGAAAAAGTTTTTATTGAACAGTAATTCGGTTACAAGAATGGGCCTACAACCACCCGGGCCGGCCGCTAGGTACATAAGGAAATATACACATATCAAGGCTACAGTCAGTTCCCAGGGCACTGCCCCGCAGTGGCTCAAGATAGTTCTCGAAGAACAGCAAGCGTGAGTCCAACAATAACAGAAACAAAATGAAAAACAATAAAAACAATAAAAACAAAAGGCGAGTTATGAGGGATACCAGTGCGGCTCAGGCTCCCCCCGGGAAACTCCAGTCAGAACATTTGAGCAATCCGCTAAAGAGAGGAGTACCGGGAGGCCGGGGACGGAGGGGGGGGGGGGGAAGGGGGTCAAGGGAGATGAACGTCCATATGTAGTTGTTACAAAAAGCGCCAGGAGCCGCCAAGGGTCAGGGGGACATGGCGATATCAGTGTCCACCAGGGGGGGCGTACAGATGCCTCCGCGATACGCATTCCATTGACCCCAAATTCTACCCCATGCCCCCGGCTTGCCACGGGCCACATACACTGTCTTCTCCCGAAACATACACCAGTCCATATTCTCCTTCCATACTGACACGGTGGGCGGCCGTTGAGCGCCCCAAAGTTGCGCTATATCCCTCTTGGCAATCATGTTCCCTAGGGCCGCCCACCGAGTCTGAGCCGCGTTGTAGTCATTGGGCTCCCACACATTCAGGACACAGCGACGCACCTCCGGCAGCAGCACAACCCCGGTGACCTGTCCCATAACCGTGTGGACCCGGCGCCAGTAGTCCGCCACCTCGCGGCACTCCCAAAGGATATGAAGAAAGGTGGCGCTGAGCCCACAGCCTCGCTTACAGAGCCCGTCGTCGGAAAATCCCATCGTGACCAAGCGCGGACCCGTGACATACACCCGGTGGAGAATCTTGAGCTGTACCAACCGGAGACGAGCCGGAATGGCAACCTCCTTGGGGGACGACAGTGCAGACTGCCAGTCTTCGTCGTCCAATTCGACCCCATCCCCAGTCCAAGCCTCCCGAAGGCGCACCAGGAGATCCGCCCGGTGATTAATCAATTTTTTATAAATTAAAGAAATAGTACTATCAGGGACATGTCCGTCAAGTATGCGGTCCTCGAGGGGCGAGGAGACAGGGATCTTGGTCCCCTCCCCGAAGACCGAGAGCAGGGCGTGTCGAACCTGGGCGTAGCGGAAGAACTCCCTGTCGGTCAGCTCGTATTCGGCCTGGAGCACCGCGAAAGTCTTGACCGCGCCCTTGTGCCACAGGTCTCCCACTTTGCTGATACCAATCGTGTCCCACTGGTCAAACCCCTTGGTGGTCCACAAGCTGCCCAGGCGGTCGGAGGCAAACAAGGGAGTAGCACATGTCATTCGCTCACTCCAGCCCATGGCCGCAGTGGCAGCCCTCCAGGTCCGCACAGCAATCTTAGTAGGACCCGTAAGGGTCCGGTCAGCCAGGTGGGAATAAAGTGCCCTGTTGTAGTTCCCGCCGGGAAGCAGGAACTTGTCCATCTCATACGCCGGATTCAAGCCGGGCGCATACGTGGCGTGGTTAATGGCAGATAGCTGCGAGGCCCAATAGTACCTGCGAATGTCAGGAAGCGCGATGCCCCCGTCATACCAGGGGAGAGTGAGCTTGGCAAGAGCAATACGCGCCCGGCCGTTCCACACCAGTCTCCTCTGCAGGCTCTCCACCTCCCGAAAGTAGGCCACTGGGATAACGTCGAAGGAGTTCTGGAGTGCATAGAGGAACCTGGGAAGGGACATCATTTTAAACAGCGCGGCCCGACCCAGCGGGGACAGGGGCAGCCTGCACCACCGGGCCGTGTCCTCACGCAGTCGCCGAAGTGGACGCAGGAGATTCTGCTCATAGCGAGCCACCGGGTCCAGCGAAACGTATATCCCCAGGTACTTAAAGCCGCTCAGAGATATTTGAATCGGGAGCCGAGGCGGCAGGAGAGGAGGACCACCAGAGATGGGATAAACGCAGGATTTAGACCAATTGATCGTGAGACCCGAATTGTTCCCAAAGGAGGTCAGAACGTCAAAGAGGACGCTGAGTGACTGCCGCGGTGAGGTGAGATACAGGAGAATGTCGTCCGCATACAGCGAGACCCGATCTTCGAAGCCCGGGCCCCACCGGATCCCTCTAAGCGAGGGCTCCCAACGGAGCCAGGCAGCGAGTGGCTCCAGGGCGAGAGCAAAAAGCAACGGGGACAACGGGCACCCCTGCCTCGTGCCCCTGCCGAGGGCAAAGGGCCGAGAGACCCGCCCATTCACCACCACTTGAGCCATGGGTCCCGTGTAAAGGAGCCTTACCCAGCCAATAAATCCCTCTCCAAAGCCGAATTTATCCAAGACGGCCCAGAGGAATGGCCACTCAATAGTGTCAAATGCCATCGTGGCATCCAAAGAAACCAGCACGGCCGGTTCGGTGAGGAACTCCGCCCTGGCGAGGACCCCGTGCAGACGACGCAAGTTAAGAGCGGTGTTGCGGTGCGGGATAAAGCCGCATTGGTCCGGATGAATAAGGTCACACACGACACTCAACAATCGATTGGCCAGGACTTTCGCCAGGATTTTAGGCTCCGCATTGAGCAGTGAAATAGGCCGGTAAGAGGTACAGCGGTCACGCGGCTTGCCCTCCTTGGGGATAACGACTATAGAGGCCAAGCGCTGGTCGGCCGGAAGGGAACCCGCCGCAAGAGAGTCGCGGAACATGCGGCTGAGGAAGGGCGCAAGCTTATCAGGACGCAATTTGTATAGTTCAATGGGCAGACCGTTAGGACCCATAGCCTTGCCCGAGCGAAGGGAACGAATCGCGGTCGCTATTTCATCCGACGATAAGGGGGCGTCCAGCCGCTCCCGGTCCTCAACGGACAGGCCGGGCAGAGCAATATCTCTCAGTAGGAGGCGAGAGTCATCCTCGTCCCTGTCAGTCACCGGGGAGTACACCGCCCGGAGGTGGTCAGCGAAGCATTCCACAATCTCATCCGGCTCAGTCACACACACACCATCCGCAGCACGCAACTCGGGGACCACACGATTCACTCTCTCCTTTTTGTCCAGCCACGCAATCAACTTTCCCGCTTTGTCCCCCGCGTCATACAATCGGCCCTGCTGCTCCCTATACATAGTTTTGGCCGCGTCAGTGACCAGGGACCTATATTCGAACTGTTTCAGGCTAAGGGCATGTAGCCCGTCCGGAGTAACATTCGCCTCCAAGGCCGACTCCAGCCCCGAGATGTCAGTCTCCAGCTTCACCACCGCCTCGCTCCTGACCTTCTTGGCCACCACTATCTGGGCGAGGGCGTGTCCGCGTATAACAGTTTTAAAGGCTTCCCAAAGGGACAGCGCAGACGACACCGACCCCTCGTTTTCACTGAAGTATTGGTCCATGGCCTTAACCAGGCTGTCACGAGTCACAGGGTCCCGCAGGTACCAGGGGTTAATGGGAGCTATCCGCCCTGCGGACCGCGACCCGGTGTCAAAGAGAAGCCACAGCGGAGAATGGTCGGAGATACCACGCGCCAGGTGTCTGACCTCTCGAATCCGACCAGTCTGCGCCGCGGGCGTAAGGAAGTAGTCTAACCTGGAGAGACTCCCATGCGCCCCCGAATGAAAGGTGAACTGGCACTGGGTCGGATGCATTAGTCTCCAACTATCCACCAAGCCGAAGGTCTCCAACATCCCGCCCAGCCATGACTGGGCAGCGGGGAGGGTCCTCGGTGGGTGACGATCCAGTTCACCCGAGACCACAGAATTAAAGTCCCCGCCCATGAGCAGGAGGCCGTCCGGGAGGTCAAGCAGCATTCGACCCAAATCAGTAAAGGTGGAGTTCTGGAGGCCCGGGGGGACGTAGACTGAAACCAGGGTAAGGGGCTGCCCCTCCCACCTCCCAATCAAACACACATAGCGCCCTCTGTCATCCGAGACTATCCTCGTGATCTCCACCGGAAGGGAGGTTCGCAGGAGAATGCCCACCCCCCTGGAGCCAGTTGTGAAACCAGAATGGGCTACGAGGCGGTATCCCCCCCTGTTCATCGCATGGCAGACATTGCCGACCAAATGCGTCTCCTGGAGAAACACCACATCAGGAGTCAAACGACGCAAATATTGCAGTACAACACCCCGCTTAATACGGTCCCCCAACCCATTGACGTTCCATGACATAAGCCTCAACCCGTCTCCCCCCATCCCCTCCAATAGATCAAGAGGCCCCCAGCCCGCAGCACCGCTCCCAAATATGGATAAAAATCAATACCTCGCCCTGTAAACAAAAAACACACAACTAAACAACCCCTCTTCCCCCCCAACCCCACCCCAAGTCCAACGCCCCCCACCCTGCACCCCTGCGGGCCAAAGACCCCCCCCAACTTGCAGTGTGCCTGTCGCCCCACTAACCCCATTCTACAAAAAGACCCCGGAGGAGGAAAGGGACCCGAACCCGCCCGCACCCCTCACGGGTCCTGGTAAAACACAGTATGCAAAAGAAGTAAGACCCAACTGTACAGTGCAAAACCGCAAAAGCAAGGACCAAAGGTCAGTCTAAGGGGACCCGTCACCTGCGGTGCCCCCAGAGGGCCCGGGCCGGCCACCCATGTCCGGCAGCGAGTCCAGCCAGTCACTTGCGGCCACAGGAGAGTCAAAAAAGACTGTCCGTTCTCCATGCTCCACTCGAAGTTTCGCCGGGTAGATCATCGAATACTTCAGGCCTAGCTCGCGGAGACGGCGCTTCACTCCTTGGAATCCCATCCGCTGTTTCTGGACCAGTTGCGTGAAGTCCGGGTAAAAGTTGATGGTCGAGTTCTCGTAGCGGACCGGGCCACGGGTCCGCGAAGCCTGCAGAATAGCATCGCGGTCCCTGTAGTGGAACAGTTTAGCCACGATAGGCCTCGGGGGGGCCCCCGGCCGCGGCCGGCCGCCCGGAACTCGATGGGCCCGCTCCACAGCGAAGAATTTGCTCAGGCCAACCGGGGACAGCTGTTGCAGGATAAGTTCCTCGACCACGAGGTCCACCCGGCGGCTGTCGGAGGACTCCGGTACCCCAATGATGCGGATATTGTTGCGTCGGGCCCGTCCCTCGAAGTCCTCAAGCCGCCGGGCCATATGGTCGTTGACCAATCTAATGTCCCCAAGCGCGGCCCGCAGATCCGACACCTCCGCACCCAGGGTGGAGGTCCGTGTATCAAGGGCCTGGACCTTCTCGTTGGTTTTAGAGAGGTCGGCCCGGATCAGGGTGACGTCGATCGCGACAGTGTCGATCTTACGGGCCAGGGCCTCATATTGCGTCGCGATAGTTTCCCTGATGCCCTCGATGGCGCCCATAATATCCTGTAGGGAAGGTTCCGCAGAGACGGTCGTGCCTCCCCCTGCAGCATCCGGGGAGAGGCCAGCAGCGCCAGGGGACCCCCTGCCCTGGGTATAGCGGTCCATGTTGTTGCTCTGGACCGCTCCCCCGCGCAGTGAAGCCTTGGTCTTGCGCCCCTCCGGACCCCCTTTGCCCGCCATGTGAGCGCAGTCTCTCAATGGGACCTCCGATCAAGGGGAAAGGACCACAAACTGTCGGTGTAGGAGGCGTTAGGCCCGCCAGTAGCAGATGGAAGCAAGCCTCGGGCAGAGGCCCAGGAGGCACCTCGCCACCTTGAGCACGCACGCCAGATGATCTCCTGAAGGCCAAAACCGAAACCGAAAGTGCTGAATCGGTAACTGGCACCGCGCTGAGGCCGCTGTTGTTCAATTGCAGCCCGGCCCCACGGGTCACCTTCACCCCGGCCACCTCCGTCGGGTGGGTCCCAAAAGTTCCGACGACGACAACTCAGGATTCCCAGGTCCGATTAGAGTTTTGAAAAGAGATATATGATCAGCTGGTCTTCATCTCCCAGATTCCATACACCAAATCAGGATAGTCTCAGGATATATTCCGAGGAGCAGAAAGGGTCCGGGGAGCCCTGTGCTCACGCGACCATCTTGGATGCGCGCTAGGCTCCTCCGACGGGCACAATTCATGATAAAGGACACAGGAGTGATGGAGTCAGGAGCATGTTCCATGAGCAAATCCTCAATCTTAGCAAGAGTCTCATCTTGAGGAATGCAGGTATAAAGCGATTCCACGTCAAAAGAGACAAGGAAGTCGCTATCCATGTCAAAGTCAATTGTTTCAATAAGATTGAGAACATCTTTAGTGTCTTTAAGGTAAGTTGGCATGTCCAGAAAAAGTGGATGTAAAAAATGATCCACAAAAGTAGACAGCGGTTCTAACCGAGACCCCAAACCTCCGGGACGTCCCATCATCTCGGGTTTGGGGTCTCTGTTAGAACCGCTGTCTACTTTTGTGGATCATTTTTTACATCCACTTGTTCTGGACATGCCAACTTACCTTAAAGACACTAAAGATGTTCTCAATCTTATTGAAACAATTGACTTTGACATGGATAGCGACTTCCTTGTCTCTTTTGACGTGGAATCGCTTTATACCTGCATTCCTCAAGGTGAGACTCTTGCTAAGATTGAGGATTTGCTCATGGAACATGCTCCTGACTCCATCACTGCTGTGTCCTTTATCATGAATTGTGCCCGTATCGCCATGAAGGAGAATTTCTTCAGATTTGAAGAACAGCTTTTCTTACAAGTGTCCGGGACCTCTATGGGCAGTGTGTTCGCTCCGAGCCTAGCGAACCTCTATGTCCATAGTTTTGAACAGGAACACATTTTGTGCCCTCTCAACCCATATAGACATCACATATGTTGTTGGAGACGGTACATTGATGATGTTTTTGTCATTATGGACAGGGTCGTTATCCTCTATCAATGACTTCAGAGCCTGGTTAAACACCCGTAATGCCTTTCTGAAGTTCACCTGTGAGTTTAGCAAAGTGAGTTTGCCCTTTCTTGATGTTTTGATCTTTCCGGCTGACGGCGGTCTCCGCACCGAATTGTATAAAAAAACCAATGGCAAGAAACTCACTGTTGCTATATGACAGTTTCCATCCTAAAGCCTTGCGCCAAAATTTGCCCTTTGGGCAGTTTTTGTGAATTAGGAGGAACTGTTCTACGACGGACAAGTACTACGAACATGCTAGAGTACTGTCAAATCGGCTGGTGACCAGACACTACCCCAAAAAGTTGGTAAAACAGTCTCTGAAACGTGCAGCGAACAACAATAGGGCTGCATTACTTGAACTGAGCAGTCCTAAAGAAACTACTAACAGACTGACTTGTGTCAATACATTTTGTTGTTTTTCGAATCAGATCAAGAAAAGCATCTTGGCAAACTGGAAGATACTCAATATCGGGACGACTCCGTTACCACGTCCTCTGTTTGCTTTTAGACGTAGTACCAACATCAGGGATAGGCTTGTACATACCCGCCCACTTGAGAATAAGACACACCATCAAGACACATTGTGGGATTTACCGAGAGTACGTGGGCACTTCCCTTGTGGCAACTGTGCTGCATGTGCACACACTGTACATACCACCGAAATTGACATTGGAACTCTGAAACCTTGGATTCTGGCTAGCCATACAAATTGCAATAGCAATAATCTAATTTACCTCATCACATGCCCCTGCTCACTCCGGTTTGTTGGCATGACGACACGTAAAGGGAAGACACGCATACTGGAACACAAGAGCACCATTCGCTGCAAGAAAACTTCCACAAAATTGACTCAACACTTTGTGACGGCCGGACACAGTCCCCAAGATCTGAAATGGACTGTGCTAGAACGCCCCTTTATTCCCACTCACTTGACAGACATCTCTTCTTTTCTGTTCACGAAAGAACAACGATGGGTTTACAAATTGGACACTGATAAGTCCGGTCTTAATGATGACATTCCTTGGGTGTCACTATAACACCACTTATTGCTGTTTTGTTTCAGGTATAGGTGCCACTTCCTCCGTGTGAGGCCTCCGGCCTCCTTTGGCATTACCTCCTGTTTGTAGTGCCTTTGGTCATTTGGCCTTTAAGCTTGAATTTAGCTGTGGACCGCAGTGTACCTTTGGGTGAATATCCCTGTTATCTCTGCCTCTGTGGTTCAGTGGCTATATGTACCCACTGTGTTGACTCACTGTGTTTTCTGCCGCATTACTTATTGCGGGTCTGTTTAATACACGTAGTCTTAGACACGGGTTCATTTCAACATTCTTACCTTCTCTGAGGGTACATGATTACTCCTACACTCCTTGGTTCTACACGGAGCGCCCTCATACCCATTATATGGGTTTACATCCCAGTTTATGATTTTGCAAGTCCAATTCTGTACATAGCGCTTATGCGTGTATAAATTCAGAGGCACACTATGCGCGTTTTTTAGGTATGATTATTGCCTTCTGTTACCAGTTTTCACCCCCCAAGCATCCGCGATGTCGATCCCTTTTTAGACTCGGAGTTCGACTCGTGTTTTCGCACCATTACAGGGTATTCTTTCCGTAACATTGATGACACGCGTGTGCATACAAGGTCGTAACATGACCCCTTTGTTATAAGAGCAACACCTATATACAGCACTGTCATTCCGTCTATACGATCTATCATGACACTCTCTAAGCCTGCGCAAGAGAACACTGTTACCGTCATCTTGAAGTAACGGTGTTCTGATTCCGCGCATGCGCTGTATTGGAATTCCACATATTCTGCACTGGGCATGCGCGTCTTGACACACTACTATCCCCACCTGAGCGCGATTAGGCGGTTACGATAATGGCTATTTAAGAGCACGGCCGGAGACTAACATTTACCTCCGGCAGCAGGCTCTCCTGGTCTAGCGGTACCGACGGATAGGTGAGTGTTTGTGAGCATTTCTTTGATGCCTGTCAGCGTGGCAGTTTGAACCAATTTTGCTGGATTTTGCTGACTTTTGGGATTTGAATGTTAAGTGCTAGACGCTCCAGTTTGTCTATCACTATTCACACAGGTTGTGGTTAGCTCCACCATTTCTTAGTGAGATTGATGGGCAATAGGCTGGCTTTTCAGTATTTTTGGAGCCCCTACTTAAATCCCATTAACATGTGTAGTGTTTGTTTAAATGGTTTCACCCCGCTTCTGTTTTCTCTATTCATGGCTCCCCATGCTTATGGTTATTTTCTTATGATCGATATGTTAAGCATCTGACTATCATACGATCATTTTCTGAGATTTCTGATGACTCTTATTGCACCACACATTATCAAAAAAAAAACGTTTTCTTGTAGAGCGGTGCTGCCTTCCTGAGCGGTTGCCAGGCGAGAGGTGAGATCCTGTACCCAGCCTTCGCGTGTAAGGTATCTCTTTCTTTAGTTTATGTATATGCAGATCCTGTTTTTCAGTAAATTTTTCATACTATTATGACACATTTTACTTTCTCCTGACATGTGGCATCTCCTTTTCATTCTAGGTGCATGCAGGTTTAAATACAGGCTGATGACATTGCATTGGCCCGATATCCTTTTTGGTATAGTTTATTCACTTTTTTCATTTTGCAGTAGCGTTTTTCTGAAAGGTCCTGACGAAAGCCCGATCCACCTTTGGTCTTCGTGGGCTGAAACATGTTGACCACCTAAAACCCACACCATAGCAGTTCTAAATCCATACTGCAGGTGTACTGCTTTTTAATCCTGACAGTAGGCACCTTTTGATTAAAGTTGGTTTTGGTGCCTCCTAGCCAGTTTTAGTCTATCACTATTTTCCACATACTCACTAATTTCATTTCTTGCGCTGCACCCTTGCTCACACTTCCTGGCTCATCATATGTGGACTTAGTTAGTCCTGAACATCAAAAATAAAACATCCCTGAGCTCCTCCCTCTCAGAGAGGGGGTTGTAGCCCCCAAGGGAACTAGGTTTTTCCCTTGGGAGGAGAGTCCCTATGATGAAGCATGTCACCAATGGTGAGTGAGGGATCTCGTCCTTAAAGGGATCTGCCCTTATGCATATTGCGCTCACTAGCTCCCTAAAAGTTAGGTTTACTACCACATAGGTTTAAATAATACTTAGAGGTAGTCCATAGACCCTAGGATTTCTGCGTTTTGTCTATTTTGTTATACCCAGATTAATTCAGCCAAGTAAAAGCTTCTAATTTCTTTGCTGGGCTGCACACAGAAAAGCTACTTGCAGGTACCTGGAGAGCACCAGTAGCTCATGAGCTACTTGTTGGGGAAGCCTGACTCAGACACTCACAGATGCGCTCACGCACCCACTCACGCACCCACTCATGCACCCACTCACGCACCCACTCACGCATCCACTCACACATACATGCACCATCTCAGAGACCCACTAAGACACTTGCACACCCACTAAGACACCCCACTCGCATACCTACTCAGACACTCATGCACCCACTCTCAAGCCCACTCAGACACTCACACTCACTGACAGACCCACACAGACACTCATGCACCCACTCAGAGACCCACTCAGTCGCTCACACACCTACTCAGACACTCCTGCATCTACTCATACACCTACTCAGACACTCATGCACCCAGTCACAGACCCACTCAGACACTCACACACCCTTTCACACACTGATGAACCCACTCAGACACACACCCACTCACAGACCCACACACCCACTCACAGACCCACACACCCACTCACAGACCCACACACCCACTCACAGACCCACACACACACTCACAGACCCACTCACACCCATTGAGACACTCACACACCCACTCATACACTAACATACCCACTCAGACTCATGCATCCAGTCACAGACCCACACAGACACTCACACCCTCTCACACACTGATGAACCCACTCGACACTCACACCCACAGACAGACCCACACAGATACTCATACACCCACTCAGACATGAACACAGCCATTCACAGACCCACCCACACACACAACCATATTGAGACACTCACACACCCACCCATATACTAACATACCCACTCACAGGCTCATTCAGTTACACAGCCACTCACACACCCACTCGGACACTCATGCATCCACTCACACCCCCATTCATGTGCCCACTCACAGACCCACTCAGACACTTGCACACCCACTCACAGACCCACTCAGACACTTGCACTCCCACTCACAGACCCACTCAGATACCCACTCACAGACCCACTCAGACACTCACACCCACGGAGAGACTCACACACCCACTCACAGACCCACTCAGATTCTCACATACCCTCCCTGACATTTGCACATCCCCTCACAAAAAGTGGTATAGTTTATTTGATCCATTATCCGTATTTATGACATCCTGCAGCCTTCCAGGGGTGCAGCCTTTATAAGGCTTAACATCTGCTATTGTGCCTTCTATATCTAGAACTAGCTATAATGATAAAGGTCGCATTTACAAGATATATTTCTTTACATTAGTGGAGAAAGTATAGGTAAAATGATTGCTTAAAAAAATTATAGCGAGTGCAATGCACATTGTTCTTTAAGTGCAGTGGCATAGTGTGTGTGTTTTTTTTCCCAACAATCTTTGATTTATTTTTCTCCACTGTTTAGTAATGATTATTTCAACATGACATCATTTTTAGTGTATGAGTATAATACCTGATAATAAAAAAGGGGAAAATACAATGCTTAATTTTAATGCTACATAGCATTACAGCATAAGAAATGAGTAGTCATTTGTTTTATTAATAAAGTTATGTATTATTAAAATTGTAACTACATTGTATAATTTTGTTAATTTTTATAGTAACTCATATTTGTGTTTTTTTTTCTTTTCATATAGATCTATGGCATCATCAATTGGAGTAATGTGTTTTACTAATTACTTCTTTCAGGGCTGTTCCATAAAATTACATTCTCAAGGTACATTACCAGGCAGACACTAATATGGCCACTCACACACCAATACAGCCACTCACACACCTAGCCGCACACTGATACACCCTCTGACATACCCATACACAAACTGATACTGTTACTGGCACACCCAGCCAAACACTAATACAGCCCGTCAAACACCCATGCACACACTGATACAGACACACACACTGATACAACCTCTTACACACTCAGTTACACATTGTTTCAGACACTGACACACCCAGCTGCACACTGATGCAGATACTGACACACCCAGACATAGTCCAATACAGAGACTGACACACCCAGGCACTCCACTCACTCATACACCCAATGACGCAGCCCCTTACATATTGATACAGCCAATTAGCCAGCCAAACACCAATACAGCTTCTCAAACACCCATACACATACTGATAGTCACTGACACTCCCAGTCACACACTAATACAGCCTCTCCCACACCTATTCAGACACCAACACAGTCTCTGAGACACCCATGTACACACCGATACAGCTACTGATGCACCCAGCCAAACACCGATACAACCACTGACACACCCAGGCACACACTTTTACATCTAAAAACACACCAACTCACACTTCGATGGAGGCACAAACATACCCAGGCAAACACTGATACAGGCACTGAAACGCCCAGCTACACACCGATACAGCTACTGACACCTTAAAAACAGACCGTTAGCTCTTTGTTTGACCAGATGGTGGTTCTAAAAAGAACTGTTTTTTTGTAGAAGGTTTTATATTTTCTTTGTATTTTTTTTTTTTAGAATAAAAATAAACAAGGTAGTAAATGAGATCAGGGAAGGGAACTGGGAAGAAGCAACCGGCTTCAGTCTCTGAAAAACATAAATCTTTAACTGAGAGCAAAAAAAAATGAACTGTAATTTCTCACTGCTTTGAGGTATGAAACCACTGACGTCATCTTCAGACCAACGGGCATGTAGCATTTGTCACAATGAGTAGTCATGTCTTGTAAGTTTTGACAAATAGCTGCTGCAATAGTGATTACTTCAGCTGCTGATGGTTGTTACAATGCTCCTAAAGATGTTAAAGGTCCTGCTTCACCTACCTTCTCTTGCATCATTCTGTTGTATCCATGCTTGTTTATGGATGGTCTTCAGGTGCTTCCACATGCAAGTTTTTCCATGGGAATATTTTTTTGCAGTGTTTTTCACGGATGTTGCACTGTACATACTTTTCACTAACCTTCTTCTCCCTAGAACGTATTGTGAAGTGTTTCCACACATACTTTTGGCAGTTCGCATCTCTTCCTCCTCTTCAACAGGTGCAAATTCTTCTTGCTCAATATCAGACATGGCTGCGGCCATCCTATGTTCTTTTTTTATCAGAAAATGAAAGAAAAAGTTATTCTCTATCCTCTCTATACAGAGCTGAAAGGGAAAGAATTGAATTAGGAGATGGGGTCCTAATGTACCCAATCAGAAGTTAAGGTTTGGGTGTATCATCAAGTGAGTTCATGGATTCAGTCCATAGATTTGTGGGCTTTCACAAATGTTAACAAAAGTAAGTATCTTTAAAAACACACAAGTATGCATGTATGTTCAAATTAATATGTTCGCACTGAGATCATCACTAAAATCTAAGGGACATATATATGCAAAGTTCATTTTCACAGGTTTTGCCGAATCCGCAAATTTGCATTCGCTGATACGATACAATCATGTGATCGGTGCCAGAAACCATAGAGTACCTGTACTCGCGACTTTCTTCTTGGTACCGCTGAAGGTCCACAAACCCATAATTTAAAAAAAAATAAAAAAAAGAAATTACATCCACAAAACAGTGCAACATTTAAATAAAGTACATTTGTAATTTTTTACTTTTAAAATGTATATAAAATATATTATTTTTAAAAAGAGTTAAAAAACTAAAGTAATATGAAAATATTGTATTAAAATTTGCACATAATTTAAAAAAAAATCTTAATAAATAAGCAAACATTACAGGAACGTTAGTTTGAGATTTGATTTTTAAACAATCTTCAAAAATTACAAGAAAAAACATAATAAAAATTCACTTACAAATTAAAGTTTACAGTGACTTAAACTTAGGAAATAGAATAGAAATTCACTGAAAAAACAAAGGTTACAGGGACGTTACAGTACCATTCACACATCCACTAACAAAAACCACTTATACACCCACTCACACACCCATAAACCACTCACATGCCTACTCATCCATAGAGGCCCTCACACTCCCACTCACCCATAAAGCCACTCTTACCGACACACCTGCTCACACAGTCATTCACTCACCCATATAGTCACTCACACAGCTACTCACTCTCCCATGCAGCTACTTACACACCCACTTATAGACCTATACAACCACTCACAAAATGACTCACACCCATACAACTACTCACATCCACATCCACTTACACACTCACACAACCACCAACACACCCAAACAGCGATAGTCACACACTCATACAACCACTTACTCACTCAAACACCCAATATTTCTTTAAGTCTCAGAAACGAAACACTCACTGGATGATGTCATCAGTGATGTCGTTGGAAATGTCATCAGTGATGTTACCGACCATGTCATGACTGATGTAGTATGTGAGGTCATAAGCAGTGCATTATGGGGGCATATGTTATAGTTAGCTCAGGTAACTGTAACTGCTGAATGTGTATGGTTTTCTGCATGTGAAATCTGAGCCTAAATATGACATCCATGCAAACTTCTTTTCAGGAAAATATATATCTCTCAAAGACACCACTTGTATCCAGGACCAGGAGCCAATGAGGGGGTGGAGTGTTGAAGCTGGTAGAGCACCCGGCATGGTATTCAGTAGTTAAACGAAAAGAATAAATGCTTACTCAGGATTGAGGGTTGTGATTCAGCATAACAAGAAAAAAGGGCTTTTTTCCTTGAGGGCAATGCAAAGCCCGTAAACACAGTCACATTAAAATAGAGCATGCCACCACTAATGGCAATACACCCAATATTAAATTGCATCTCACAATATGCCATATGTGTCATCCAATGTCCTTGCTCGCTACACTATATTGGTAGTACCATTTTCTGTGCTAAAAAGAGGGTGATGGAACATATTAGAGCCATGGATCACAAAGACCCCAAATATTCTGTTGACAGACTTTTCCAGAAGAATTATTTCAACAACAAACTAAGTTTTTATGTCATTGAACAAATCATAGCCAACATCTGAAGGGGTGACCATACCCTTAGGATGAGGAAAAAAGAGTCCCAACTTATCCTTGAGTTCGATACTATGAGCCCAGGGGGCCTCAACCAGGACGAAGAACTGAGTGTACATCTATACGATGATTAATATTTTGTATGTTGTTTTTTTTTCCATGACTTGTGTACCTAGCAGAGACAATGTGTGTCTTCTTGCAGTCTTTCTGTGTTGATGCATTCGTGTCATTTTAATCTGTCCATTTTGTGTTTTTTTACTGGAGGAAAGTAAAGGGTTAGACTGACATGTGACTTAGCTCACTTGGGCTTAAACATAATTAGAATTTGAATCTAATATATTTAGCCACTAGATCTTTTGTCTTACTTTGCTGCACAAGTGTGCAATTATTGATATTCATGTACATGCATTGTTTCAGTTTTTCGTACTGGGGCTTGACAATACCCCCTGCAACTTGCAATGCCTTACTCTTGCCTGTTTCATTATGCTTCTCCTCTGTAGGTGTCTATTATGGACACTAATCGGGTATTATTCCTTCATGAACACATGCAGCTGCGTTTTCTTTTATTTTTACTGTTCTACCTGCATGAAGTTTTGCTCTTCGTATGTGCACCATCAGTGAATCATGCAGCCTTTTCCAGTGTAATGGTATTAGATAAACTTCAGTGTGGCTTAAAACTCCTTGTCTAACCTGGTACGAGACTTTTCTCCCATCACATACTTTATCTGGGGCCATTTCTCATGGGTGTTTCAGTCCAATGCAGTCTGACTCATGCACACGCACAACTTTCCAGCTGCTGTGCCAGCTAATTTTACCATCTGTCATTGCACTTTTTATCTAATCGAATACAGGACTCGCTTTCCCAGCAGACACTTTACCCTGTGTCTGTCACCATGGTTATGACTTATGACTGAGATAACATGAAAATGCTTGCACTTATGCACATATGTTTGTCTCAGGTGTTCTGTTATTGCAAGATTACACATTTGCCGAGCCTTTTAGTACTACGTTGTATTTTGCATAACCTTTGAGTATTGCGATGTATTTTCCTATGTACTGCCACATTTGTGTTTATGGTATTTCCTGCTCCATAATGGTGCCCTCGTTTTGACTATGTTGTTCTCAACTCGCCTGTTTTCTATTTTTTATTTATTCTCCAAGAAGCTAGACGCTCCTGCAGACGACTCTAGAAACTATGGAAAAGCGGCAAAACAACCGAAAACCAGTCCACCTACAAGCACACCACAACAGAATACCACCAGCTCAAAAGAACCACCTAGAGGACCTTCATCAGGAACAAAATCCGCAACAATGCCAGCAACTCAAAAGAACTCTTCAACATTATCCAGCAGTTCACCAATCCCCCCCAGCGAGGCCATGGACCTCACACTGTCCCAACAACAAACTCTGCTCCTACTTCCACCTAAAGATCATGGCCCTCTATGACAACTTCAGTGAACAGACTCCAGATACCACCCTCCCCTCCGGCAACGGCAGCCAGTCCACCATCACCACCTGGACACCGGTCACCACCGAAGACACCGCCATGACTATGAAAAGCACCCACTTAGGAGCCCCCATGTACCCCTGCCCACCTCACATCTTCTACAGAGCCGCAGCTGCCTTCGAGCCTGAACTACGCCACACCATCAACGCCACCTTTGTATCCGGCATCTTCCCCGACGACTGGAAGCGGGCTGAGGTCAAGCCCCTCCTCAAGAAACCCTCTGCTGACCCGACAGACCTGAAAAACTACCAGCCTCCTCCCTTTCGCATCCAAAGTCGCAGAGAAATTCATCAACGCACAACTGACCATCTTAATCGAAGAGAACGCTATACTCTACTCCTCCCAGTCCATATTCCGCAGCATCCGCAGCAACCACAGCACCGAGACCACCCTCCTCGCTGCCATCAACGACATCCGCATGCTACTCGACCAGGGACACACCCCGGCCCTCATCCTGCTAGGCCTCTCCTCTGCCTTTGATACAGTCTCCCACCACACTCTTGCAGCCAGACTCCACAACGCTGGCGTACGGGGAACCGCCCTCAACTGGATCCGCTCCTTTATTGCCGGCAGAACCCAAAAGAGCAGACTCCCACCCCTCCTTTCCAAACCCACAGAGATCAACTGCGGAGTACCCCAAGGATCATCGCTCAGCCCCACGCTCTCCAACATGTACATGGTCCCCCTCGCCGCCATAGTCCGACAGCATGGGCTCAGCATAGTACCCTACCCTGATGACACCTAGCTCATCCTCTTCCTCACAAAGAGCCCCGAAAACACCAGACGCAGCTTCCAAGAAGGAATGAAAGAGGTTCCAGCCTAGATGAGCAACAGCTACCTAAAACTGAACTCAGAGAAGACAGAGGTCCTCGTCCTTGGCCCCTCCCCCACTGCGTGGGACAGCTCCTGGTGGCCCTCCGCCCTCAGAAACCCACCCACTCCGATGGACCACACCCGGAACCTTGGCATCATACTAGACTCCTCCTGCACCATGACCCCCCGGATCAACGCAGTCGCCACCACATGTTTCAACTCCCTCCGCAAGACCTCCAAGTGGACCCACTCACTACCAACAGATTGGACTACGGAAACGCCCTCTACGCTGGAATCAATAAATCCCTGCTACTAAAACTCCAGACCATCCAGAACACCACAGCCAGACTCGTCCTCGGCACCCCATGACACGAGCACATGACCCAACACCTGCAAGACCTCCACTGGCTCCCCTTTGAGGAGAGAGTAACCTTCAAGCCATTCTCCCACACCTACAAATCCCTCCACAACATTGGACCCAAGTACCTCAACAAAAGAACTCTTTCCACGCACCCTAAAGAAACCAACGGCTCTGCCGACCTCGCCCTAGAAACGATCCCGCGTATCCGCAGAACCAGAGCAGGGGTAAGAGCCTTCTCCTATATCGCAGCAAAAGCGTGGAACAAACTCCCAGTCAACATCAGACGCTCCCCCCCCCACCCTGCACACCTTCGGAAGAGCCTCAAGACCTCGCTTTTTGGCTGACCTAGAGCTGGACCTCCTCTACCCGAGCACCTGGAGACTCCCACAGGTGAGTAGCACGCTTTACAAACCCCTGATTGATTGATTGAATTTAAAAAGGTTATTAAAATATTTTAAAATCAAATATTGAATTGAATTTCAGATTTTTTTTTTACATTACTTCATATTTTTAACTGGATTTAACTTTGTTACATTTAACATTATTTCCTCTGGGGGTTTATTTTAACTCCCTACCTCCATTATTTTCTTTGAGAGCGTGTTGCAGGATCAGTGGTTGGCCATGTGTGGTACTGGACTTATTCCAGCTCTTAGCTGGAGTACATTTGCCACAGGGTTGAGTCCCTTTTAGCTGCAGTAAGTTTAGAATTACAGTATGTGACTAGGAATGGGCTTAATCATTTATGCGTGGGTTCATGCCCTGCCCTCAACCCCTCCTTAACCCTTCCTAAACCCCTTACGTTAGAAGGAATATTAGTATTAGTAGTATTTTTCAACCACTCCCCATGACCTCTCCCACATTTGCTACTAAGTATTAAACTTTTGTGTGAGGATCTACCCATAGAAAAGATTGGAGAGGTGGAGATTTACACTTGTAGGTTTGTGAATTGTATTTTGTAGCACTACTGTAATTCTACTTTACGTTCTACAAAATACAGTTTGTGATTCAGTCCCTTAGAGCTAACCTGGGAGTGTGAAAGAAGAAATTAGCTGCTACAGGTTTTACGATCTGAGTGATTAAAAATTGCCCAGCAGAATGAGGCTCCAATGTAAGATGATGACCAGGAAGTAACAGAGTTGTGGTAGTCGGTTAAACCTTATCCCCAACCACTTGGTATTCAGTTGCTGTAGTGAGCTGGAAAGAAAGTGTCATATGTATATAACATGATAATAATCCTTTGAAAATATACAGCACAAAATGGTTGACCATGTAATTGAAAAATCTTGATTAAGCAATTCTGTACCAATGTGCAAAACGTATGTAAAAGATAATGCCTCATTTTTGAAAACACAGCCATTAGGATTAAAAATGGTGAGATTTTCCTTGGAATGCTAGGTTTCTTCAGCAGTTGCGGTATTCTAGGCTTCCATTGCAGTCATAAGTGGTTGTAGTGGCCCACGGTCTTATTCAATCAGTCCGACACGGACCAGCGCCGTACGACCCGTGCAGTACAACCGACACGTACGGAATACAAGCCGTACGACCGAGCCGTAGGGAAAATAGTGATCCGGACGGACGCGAATTTCACCGACCGACACGAACCCGGAATGAACCTGACCGTCTCGTACCCGCAATGTCCGATCTGCGCAGTACGATGCAATGCATGTAAAACCAGACCGACTCGCACGGAGACCAAGCCGCACGACCGACACGCACAGACAACCGGGCACACAAGTAATGGAGATCTCCACGACCGCGTATGAAACACAGAAGATAGGCAGTGTGAACGAGGCAGAGAAGCCCGCACGAGCCAACATCAGCATCCGTATCCATCAGAAGAACATCTCCTTCATGCCTAGAAAACCCAAAGGAAGAAAGACAAAAAAAGGACTAAACAAGCAATGACAAAGCCAATAAATATTAAATAAAAAAACCTGGGACAAAAACACACCCGCAACTCCAACTATATAAAGGACTACAATCACTACCATCATCCCTTGCAAACAGGAGACACAGCTAGCAGCAAACACCATTACACAGCAACCACAGACACACTCACAGCTCACCCATCACACAACCCACACACCATCAGCACCTCATCCAAAAGCACACACACATACAGCCAGCAAAACCAACACCAACCCACCCTCACTTGCACCCTCACACACACACATCCCCCACCACCACCACCCATCACCATGCCCCCAAAGAAGAATCCAAAGTTCACAGATAGTGAGTTAGAAGGGTTGGTAAACGAGATCATCAGAGTAGAGCCGCATTTGTTTGGTACATTGGTCCAAAGGACCCCCCATCTCACAGAAAACAAAGATGTGGGCGAGGATGGGGCGTGGCCAACCGGGCAGCGAAATGGCCGCTCTGTGAGCGAGCTCCGCCGGCTGCACTTAATAATCCTTCCTAAATCCTGCCCTGCTCACACACAGTGTCCTGATTAGCATACCGGAGGGCACCGTGACACTCAGTCCCTTATCGATCGGATTCTGGTGGTTGCCGGGGACCGGGAGGCTGAGCTGTGTTCCTGGACGCCCTGCCCGCGCAGATCCTGAAGTGGGAGCCCGCCGCCGTGGCTGTCGGAGGCGGACGGGCACAGATACGAGGGTCCGAGGCTGTGCGGGCCTGAGGCGGATCGGGAAGCGGCGGACTCCGGGCTGAGTGGCGCGGACCGGAGGAAAACGAGGCCGCTGGCACGGATACGTCCAGGAGCCTGGCCGCTGGTCTCCGCCTGCCGAGCTGTGGGAATCACTGACGAGTCTGCCTGCTCCTGGCCGAGGGAGTGGAGACCCGGACGGCGTGGGTGCCATTTTCTGTTCATTGCGGGAGTCAGGCGCGAGGCTGGCTGAGGCTGTGGTCTGACCGAGCTGAACTGTAGGTGAGCCCACGATACCACACACACGCCGTGGAGGAGGTCGGTGACCGCTGGAGGTGAGCCTGCGAGGGCGGCTGGTGCTGGGGGGGCCGCTGAGCACGCGTTGCAGCCCAGGATCGTATGAGGAGAGAGGGCTGCACGGTACTGGCTAGCCTCCGTTGGCCGACGCCTGTCCCTGAGCTGCGGAGTAGACGTGGATGAGCCTGCGGGGTGCCCGGTGGCCGCTTCGCCCATGCTGGGAGCTCCTGTGCTGGTGAGATTCGACTGAGGCTGGCGTCGGCGGTGCCACTGGTGTGCCTCGGGGCACTGGTGCTGGCTCTCCGTGGAAGTGGGACTGTGCCTTGCGGGAGCCCGGCCTGGTCTGAGGCGGCGTGGTGACACTCCTAGCCCAACCCTGTGAGTGGTGGTGTGTGCGAATGGATCGTGGGCTGACCGGAATGGAGTCAAAGAGATGGCTGCGAGGAGCGCGCCGTTCACGTTTATAAGCTGCAGACTGCCGGGCAGAGGACGCGGTTGTGGGTTGCAGAGCCGGAGTGCGTCTGAGCTGTGGCGACGATGCCCCTGTAGAAATTGGCGAGCGGAGCAGCGGCAGCATTGAGGCTCCACGAGCTGGAACAGGTGCGAAGGCTATGGGTAGACAGCTGCTCGGATAACCGATCCTACGACACCCCGCGGGGGGGCATCTGCGGCGACCCGGCTGGCGATCGGGACCTGCTTGAGTCAGCACTGCTCTGTGGAACTGCCCTCCTGGCCTGCTCCGGTGACACCTGTGGCTTTGCGCTGTGCCCCTGCTGGCCTGGTGACTGCGGAGCGGAGGCCCTGCGAGGTGGTAGCTGGGCCCCCGGGATCCCGGCCGAGACCTTCGGCACCGCCGACTGGATAAGGACATACCTGGCTGTATTTGAGGCGACCTCCTCATACGTGTCCGGGACTGGCCCATCGCCATGGGGGGAAAAACGAGGCGAAGCAGTCTAGGCTCACTTTTGACCACAAGCGCCAGGCTAAACAACAGGCAGTGGACCTGGAGGCGGCGGAGTCTTCCTCGCAGGGGACAGGTCCGGAAGGCGAATACCGGGTGCTGATGCTGGAGGTTCGATCGAGCCTCAAGAGCATTGATGCAAGCTAGACGCCATGGCCTCCCAGTTGGAGTCTGTCAAGCAGCAAGTGGACTCGCACGAAACCAGGCTAGATAGCCTTGAGAACGAGCACACCGAATGCTGCGAGTTCAGGCACGAAACCAAGAAACAACTTACGTCCGTGGAAAAAGAACTGGAATTCCTCCGGGCCAAAACAGATGATTTAGAGGCAAGGTCCCGTAGATCCAACATTCGCATCACGGGCATTCCGGAGACGACGAACACTGGAAGAATGGAAATGTATGTGTCAGAGCTGCTCCACGAACTCTTTGATCCGGCGCTCTCCCCGGTGTTCACTGTTGAAAGGGCGCACAGATCGCTTGGGAAGAAGCCGCCAGTGGGGGCGGCACCGCGCCCTATCCTGGCTAAGATCCTGAATTTCCAAGACAGGGACCTCATCTTACGCCTTGCTCGTGAAAAGGGGAAAATTGTACATAAAGGGAATAACATCTCCTTTTACCCGGATTTCACTCCTTCGTTGCAGGCTGCCCGGAAGGAATTCCTACCTGCTAAAAAGTTGCTACTCCAGGCTACAGTCCAATATGCATTGTTATATCCAGCGAAGCTGAGGGTGACACACGAGGGCACCACACATTACTTCACTGAGGCCAAGGCGGCGTTGAAGTTTGCTAAACAACTCGGTGTTGCTGCGGCGAGACGAACGTCGCCTCGTGCGGAGGTGGAAGATGGTCGCCTGAGTGACAATGACTGACCCAGGAGTGAGTAGGCGGCATGTACTATCCGCATAGGGCATTGTACTTGGTGAGTGCGGTGCCAACCTCTTCCCACCCGCGGCTACTCTTGTGGCCCAGCTTTCAGTTTATGGGGAGACGTGAGGTGCCTGCCCCTGACATTTGTGCTGGAATTGCTGAGTTGAACCTCCATAGCACGGCCCCTCCGGGGTATGAGCTGCGGTCTGGGTGAGGCGAGCGACGCTGGTGTGATGCGGGGACCACTATAGTGCAGCCACCCTGTGCAAACGGGGGAGTACGCTTGGAGCACCACGCCCCATGGGGTGTCTCCCATTGTTTGTGGGTTCAAGTTGCAAACACGCTTTGCGTGTCCATGGGGGGGATTTGTCACAACCTGATTGGGGGGTTGGTGAGGGTGGTGGGCGGCGGGGGGAGTTGGGTTGTTTAAGGTTATGTATGTTTTGGTACGATGGATATGTTCTTTCGCAGATTACCATGATGCTACCATATACATGGCACAGGATGTACACTAGGAG
The DNA here is from genome assembly GCF_964204655.1 of Triturus cristatus. Lineage (NCBI taxonomy): Eukaryota > Metazoa > Chordata > Amphibia > Caudata > Salamandridae > Triturus > Triturus cristatus. The sequence goes on along the minus strand of NC_140585.1, from coordinate 747,348,455 downwards.
GGCGATACAGTATACTCACGGGGGCGGAGGAGGTGAGACGCGGCATAGTTAATGGGATGGCAGGCGTTAGGTTATTGACGTGGAACATTAGAGGACTTGGGGACTACAAAAAGGCTCGGCTCATGCAGGGGTACCTCTCTCGTCACAAGGTAGATATCTGCTTTCTGCAGGAGACGCATGTGAACTCCACCCCTTCACTCAGACTGAAGCACTCGCGTTGGGCACGGGTGTACTCCGCCGTTTATTCTAATTATGCTAGAGGGGTGGCGATACTCATAAGAACTGGGCTGGACTGGAAGGAACACCACACTCTATTGGACAAAGAGGGGCGATACGTTATTACCCATGGCGTACTACAGGGGAGGAAGATGGTGTTAGCGGCAGTATACGGACCTAATGTGGATGACCCTGACTTCTTTAGGGAGCTATGGGAGCTTGCTAATAGATTGTTCCACGATTATCCTTGGTGGGGATTTTAATGTAGTACTGGCTGATGCGTTGGATCGTAGGGGTGCAGGAGGGCCCACACACACCAGAGCGCGGCAAGCCGTCTTTGATATCATGGAGGAGGGCTGCTGTCAGATGTATGGAGAGCTAGGCACCCTACTGATGCCGTGGGGACATGCATAACGAGTCAGCATGCGGCTTGGTCCCGTCTGGATTACTGGTTGGTCTCGCCGGATGTGGCATCCTGGGTGGTTGAGGTGGACATTCAGGCCAGGTCACTCTCTGATCACGCCCCTTGCCTGGGGCCCCTGTTCGTGCGTTCTCCTGGCGGCTGCCCCCGCATGCGCTTACAGACTCTGCTTTTACTGAGGAAATTAGAGCGGACATCGTGAAATATTTCGAAAACAACACGGGGTCAGTGACTACCGAGGCGGCCCTCTGGGACGCATTTAAGGCGGTGAACCGGGGCCAGTGCATCTCTAGGTAGGCGGGGGTCCTAAAGGCAATACGCGGTACTCTGGGCCGGTTGGAGGGGGAGTTAAGGGAGTTGGACGTGAGATTCTGCAATGACCCGTCACCCGCACTGGCGGTTCAGATGAAGGCTAAGCTGTTGGAGTTCGGCGTTGAGGCGCAGCGCGAGGTGTAGTTCCTGGGCAAGCAAGCGGAGGCCCGTCGATATGGAGAGGGGGATAGACCTAGTAGAACCCTGGCGCGGCTTATTTCTCCGCACGCACAGTCCAATTTTATAACTTCCATAAAAGATAGGGAGGGAGAGCTCCGGTTAGGGCACGATGCAGTTCTTACTGCTTTCGCTCAGTTCTACTCGACCCTCTATACTTCCAGACAGAATACAGCTCCGGAATCCCTGGACGCCTTCCTAGATTCAATCGCCATTGTCTGGTTTAATGACCACCACCGTCGATATATGGATGTCCCGTTCACTGCCCGGGATGTCGCGCAGGTGATAAAAAGCATGCCCGCGCACAAGGCCCCTGGCCCGGATGGGCTGACCACTATCTTTTATAAGACCTATGTCGACGAACTAGCCCCTAAGCTCCTCTCGGTCTTTGCTGAGGCCCAGGAGACTGGCTCCCTGCCGGACTCGATGCGTGAGGCACTAATAATTACACTGCTAAAGCCGGACAAAGATTGCCAGCTACTGGACTCGTACCGTCCACTCTCCCTCATTAACGTAGACGTTAAAATCTACGCCAAACTGATCGCAGACAGGCTTCAGCCCTTGTTGCTGATGGTGGCGCTGCCCGATCAATAGGGGTTCATCCCCGGCCGAGCCACGTCGCACAACTTACGAACGATATTTTCAGTATTGCACTATTTACACCCCTCCATACAGGTGGTGGTCATTTTCACTGGAATGGCCCTACCTGTTTCGGATTCTTGGCAGGATGGGATTTAGTCCCCTCTTTATAAACTTGATACGGCCCCTATACGCCGCTCCCAGGGCACGAGTGCGGGTGAATGGGCTGATCTCCCAGCCATTTGGCATCTCTCGCGGGACCAGGCAGGGGTGCCCTTTGTCCCCGCTGCTATTTGCCATTGCCATGGAGCCCCTCGCGGCTCGGGTCCGCCAGCACCACACGGCCCGGGGCATCGGCTTCAGCTCTCGCAGCTTGCTGATTTCCCTGTACGCAGATGATGTAACGCTGTATGTAACTAACCCCGCCGAGAACCTGAACCCACTGCTGAGGGAGTTCGTCCGGTTCGAGGGACTGGCAGGAGTAGCTATTAACTGGTCCAAGTCTGTTGCGTTCCCTTTGACGGATGCCACCTCGGAGGTGACTTCGGATTATCCCTTGCGCTGGGAAACTGACTCGGTCAAATACCTGGGGGTCTGGATCAGTCGTAACCTGAGCGACTTGTGGACGCTGAATTATGGTAGGGCGGTGGACTGGCTGGAAGGGAAAATCGAAATTTGGAACAAGCTCCCCCTGTCTTTGGTTGCAAGGATCGCCCTAGCAAAAATGGTGGTCCTTCCGAAATTTTTATACCTCTTTGTAAATCTACCGTTGCCCCTGACTGTGCATTTCCACGCTCGGGTACGGTCACTGCTGTTGACGCTGGTTTGGGCTGGGGGCCAGGCGAGATCATCCTGGGCGCTGCTCACCCTCCTGTTGCGGCAGGGTGGTCTGGGGGCCCCAGATATGGCATTATACTCGCTGTGTGCGCAAGCACAATTTCTGCACTTCTGGGTTTTCCCCACTCCCTATCAGCCGCATGTTGCGGTGGAGATGGCGGTTGCGGCTCCCTTGCCCCTAAGTGTGGCATTATACGGGAAGTCGCCCCGCCCCTCTAAAGATGTGGACACGGTGGCCTTGCTCCGTTGGACATGGCGGGAGTTGCAGAGGAGGGCACGTCTCCCTCTCCTGTATGCGCCGGCTGTTCCCCTGAGGGGCAATCCATTGATTCCCTGCCTGCAGGATAGAGGGGGGAACGTCGTGATTAGAGGGAAAATCCTGCACACTTTCGCCGACATTTACCCCGGTGGTACCTTCGGGGTTCCCGTGGAGGGTGAGACTGACTTACCGGAGACCTTTGCTGACCTTTTTACTCTCCATAAGCTTAAAGAATCCTGTAAAACGCTGTGGCCTCAGTTCCCGGACGAGCCCCCACAACTCCAGGCATTACAAAACTTACTCTCGAAAGCATCTCCCAAAAAACTTGTGTCCCGGTTATACAACTGTATGCAGGAGCAATCCCCTGTCGTTGTGCCTTCCTCGCTGCATGCGTGGAACGCGGAGTTGGAGGCCCCTCTGTCTGAAGAACAGTGGACCTTTTGCTGTGGGCAACTGAAGGAACTATCGCCTAATTATAGGTTGCGCCTCGTGCATTTTAAGTTCTTACACAGGTACTATCGTACACCAAGATCGTTGCATCGTATGGGTCTCAGGGAGGATGATACCTGCTGGAAGTGTGGGGCCGAAAATGCTACTTTTATGCATGTGGCGTGGAGCTGCCCGCGACTGGAGGAATACTGGTTGAACATCTTCACTGCTATTAATCAAATCCTCCTTAGAGCCGATACGCCGACTCCACACCTAGGGCTACTGGGTTATGTTAAAAATACCCCACCAAAGACTAGGAAATTACATGCGCTATTGCTCCTATATGCTAAGCGACAGGTGGCGGTGCGCTGGGGCCGCAGATCCTTGCCTAAATTTACGGAATGGGTGAAAGATGTGACATATGGTAACACACAACTTGAATGCTATTGGGAAACGACGCCGGTCACTTCCCGACCCAGGGACATCTGGGAGCCCTTTTTGCAGTGGGCCCGGGAGAGAGCCGGCTCCCCCAGCTCTACACGTTCATTGTCTGGAGAGGTTTCTGATGATATGGGTTGATATTGCTGGGGGTGTGGAGGTGCTCGCCTGTGCTGCTGAACTCTAGACGATTTTGCAATTGGTGGCAGCCGGCTGTGGGTGGTGGAATGGAGGCGGGGCCTCGTCGCAGGTGGGGTGGCATGCCGTGAATAGCTAGTCCTTGTGTCCGTATACAACAGGGCGGAAGCCCGCTTATATTACGCTGTGTTGGGGTCCGATATACAAACATGATTGCTACTGCTGTGTGCTACTTCATATGGGTTGCTCCCTTTGCAGGTTTCGCTCCTCAATTGCTAGAGTGCCCTGTTTGGTTACTGCTGCTTTCCATCTGTACCATTGGTTGTTTTGGTTATGGTTACGTAAAAGTGAATTCAGGGGTAAATGAAAACTGATAATTGTTTACATGCTGATTTACAGTGACCGATTGGTTCAGAAATTGCCTGCTTTTGCTGAGGCTCTGTATATCCACAACTGTAATGTCATGGATTTGCTGACCTGAATAAACAGATTTTTTTTTTTTTTTTTTTTTTTTTTTTTTTTAAACCGTTTATTGCAGTTTGTAAAAGTTACAGGTATGGGCCTACAACCACCCGGCCGGCCGCTAGAGTGACAAAAGCATATTGCATACATACAGTAAGAGTCTCTTGGCAGTGCAGAGTAGCGAAACAGGAGATATCAATGTTGCAGGCCGCATAGCTCCATGCCCACAGTACGGTTCCCTTTTCTCAAAACAAAACAACACGAAAAACCACACCCGCAAGGCAACCCGCGATCCAAAGTGACAGCACGTGCTCCATAAGTGGGGGATCCAAACCAGCAGCAGAACTCTGAAGAGGGGAATGGGAGTAGATCAGGGACTGGGGGACCGCGTGCCCACGGCCGAGGGAGGGGGGCCATCTAGGGAGACGGAGCAGGCGAGGCAGCCGGTAGCAGTGGCGGCTCACAAATACCCCCGCGGTAAGCGTTCCAGGGGCCCCAGATTTTCACCCACGCCCCAGGCTTACCCCTCGCCACATACACCACCTTTTCACGAAACATACACCAATCCATATGTTCTTTCCAGGCCAACACCGCAGGGGGCCTCTGGGATCCCCACAATTGAGCAATATCACGCTTAGCTATCATGTATCCCAGAGTCACCCACCGCGTCTGCGGGACCGAATAGTCATTTGGTTCCCACACATTCAGCAAGCATCTCCTCGCTTCAGGCAACAGCGCGACACGCGTAACCACACGCAGGACCTCATGCACACCACGCCAGAATCGCTCCACCTTTGGGCACTCCCACAGTATATGCATGAAAGTTGCCAACGCACCACAGCCACGCTTACACATTCCGTCACCAGCAAAGCCCATACGTAGAAGCCTTGGCCCCGTCACGTAAACCCGGTGAAGGATCTTAAGCTGGACGAAACGAAGGCGAGCCGGGATGGCCACCTCTTTTGGAGAGGCCACCGCGGAACTCCAATCCTCGTCGTCCAGCTCTAGCCCGTCGGCGACCCAGGCCTCGCGGAGACTAGTCAGCAGGCACGATCTGTCGTTGATCAGTTTTTTATATATGAGGGAGATCGTGCTGTCTGGGACATGGCCATCCAGCACTCTGTCCTCCAGGGGGGAAGACTCCGGAATGGACGCGACATCCGGGAAGACGGAGCCCAGCGCATGGCGGACTTGTAGGTACCGAAAGTACTCACTGCCCTGCAGCTGAAACTCCGTCTGCAGCGCCGCAAAAGTCTTGAATCCCCCCCTCGTCCAGAGATCTCCCACCGTGCTGATTCCGATCGTGTCCCACTTCTCGAAGCCCTTCGACGTCCACAGGGAGCCCAACCTCTCAGACGCGTACAGCGGTGACGCTCGGGTCAAACGGTCCTTCCACCCCATGGCTGCATTAGCCGCGTGCCAGACACGCACCATGACACGCGTCGGTCCCGTCAGACGGGAGTCGGGCGCGGCAGAGTAGAGCGCTCGATTGTAGTCGCCACCGGGCAGGAGCATCTTGTCCATCTCAAACGCCGGGTTCAAGGCGGGCCCGTAAAGGCCATGATTAATTGCAGCCAGTTGGGAGGCCCAGTAATACCGTTTAATGTCCGGGAGGGCGACCCCCCCATCGTACCACGGGAGCGTCAGTTTAGCTAGAGCAATGCGCGGCCTCCCGTCCCAGAACAGGCGCCGCTGGAGGCCCTCCACCTCACGGAAATAGCGTGCCGGAACCAAGTCCATAGTATTCTGGAGGGCGTAGAGGAAGCGCGGCAAGGACATCATTTTAAACAAGGCCGCTCGGCCGAGCGGCGAAAGCGGCAGACGCCGCCAGCGCACCACGTCCTCCTTCAAGCGCTGGAGGGGGGGCAGCAAATTCCGCTCATAGCGGGCCTCCGGGTCAAGAGTGATATATATACCCAGGTACCGAAACCCCTGGGAGGCAATCTGGATCGGACAGTCCCGTGGCAGGACCGGAGCCTCCCCGGAAAGCACGTATACACAGGATTTCGCCCAGTTGATGACAAGTCCTGAGTTGCGACCGAATGAGCGCAAAACATCAACCAGGACGATCAGTGATTTACGCGGGGAGGCGAGATACAGGAGGATATCATCAGCATAGAGGGACACACGGTCCTCATGCTCGGGGGTCCAGCGGAGACCACGGATGGAAGGGTGCCACCGCAGCCACTCCGCCAGGGGCTCCAGGGCCAATGCAAACAGGAGAGGTGACAAGGGGCAACCCTGTCGCGTGCCCCGCCCCAGCGCGAATGGGACCGAGACTCGCCCATTCACCACCACCTGCGCCAATGGGCCCGAGTACAACAATTTGACCCAGCTGATAAAGCCCGGTCCAAATCCAAATTTCGCCAGCATCGCCCAGATGTATGGCCACTCCAGCGTGTCAAACGCCATGGTGGCGTCCAAGGACGCCAAGATGGCCGGCTCCCGCACAAATGGGACACGCGCGAGCACCCCGTGCAAGCGCCGCAGATTGAGCGCCGTGTTGCGGTGTGGTATAAAGCCAGATTGGTCTTGGTGGACCAAATCGCCCACCACGCCAACCAACCGGTTGGCCAACACCTTGGCGAGGATTTTGGGCTCCGCGTTCAAGAGCGAGATCGGCCTATAGGATGTGACCCGTTCACGGGGCTTCCCCTCCTTGTGGATCACCACAATTGTGGCCAGACGCTGGTCCGGCGGGAGGGAACCCTGCGAGTGGGCCGCCAGGAACATCGCGCGCAGGTGGGGCGCCAACACATCCGGGCGTAGCTTGTATAGCTCAATGGGAATACCATTGGGGCCCATGGCCTTGCCGGATGCAACCGAGCGAATAGCCAAGGCAATTTCATCCGAGGTGGGAGGAGCGTCCAGCGAATCCCTGTCCTCCACCGTAAGGGAGGGCAGTGCGATGTCCCGAAGCAGGGCATGGGAATCTTCCTCCGAGCAGGGGGAAACCGGGGAGTAGACTTCGCGGAAATAATCCGCAAAGCAGGAGACAATGGCTTCCGGCTCGGTGACACACGCACCATCCACACTCTCAATCAAAGGAACCACGCGGCTCGCTCTCTCCCTCTTATCCAACCACGCAATCAATTTGCCAGCCTTATCACCCACATCATACAATCGCCCCTGCTGCTCTCTACTGAGGCCCCTGGCCGCCTCCGTGACGAGGGCCCGATAGGCCGCCTGCTTTAGGTGTAGAACATGCAGCTTGGCGTCTGTTACCCCGCTCCCCAGGTCACCCTCCAGTTCTGCAATCTCGGCCTCTACCCGGGTCACCTCCTCCCGCTCGCGCCGCCGGGCATGGGAGATAAAGGAGAGGGCCTCCCCTCTAAGAACTACCTTGAAAGCCTCCCACAGGGAGATGGCCGAAGGGACCGACCCCACATTCTCGTCGAAATATCGCTGTAAGGATTTGATCAAATCGGCACGAATGGTGGGGTCGCGCAAATACCATGCATTGATTGGAGCCACCCTGCCATCCCCCCTCGGGAAGACATCGAAGTGTAACAGCAATGGGGAGTGGTCTGAGATACCCCGCGCCAGATGGCGCACCTCCCCCACCCTCCCTGCATGGGCCGCCGGGACAAGGATGTAATCAAGCCGCGAGAGGCTACCATGGGCACCCGAGTGGAAGGTGTACTGCCGCTGCGCGGGATGCTTTAATCGCCAGCAATCCACCAGGCCCAGCGTGTCTAAAAGGCCGGGCAGCCACGCCTGTGCCCGGGGGAGGTCCCTAGGGGGATGGCGATCCATAGACCCAGAAGCTACCGCATTAAAGTCCCCTCCAACCACCAGCAGGCCACTCGGAAGGTCCAGAAGGAGGTGCCCCAGATCCGCAAATGTGGTGGCTTGTAACCCAGGCGGGACGTACACTGATATAAAAATAAACACTCTACCCTCCATTCTTCCCACCAGAACAGTGTAGCGTCCCCTCTCATCATGGCGCACCTCATCAATCTCCAACGGGAGCGAGTTCTTGATCATAATGCCCACCCCCCGCGAGCCCGAAGTGAAGCCAGAATGGGCCGCCAAACGATATCCCCGCCGATTCATTGCATGAAAGGAGTTACCTATAAGGTGCGTCTCCTGCAGGAAGACAACATCTGGTGAAATACGTTTTAAGTACTGCAGGACCACACCACGCTTAATCCTATCCCCCAGGCCGTTAACATTCCATGACAACACAGTCAAATCCCTACCCCCCATCATACGTCGAAACAATCGGTCGTCCCCCACCGAGCATCTTAAAAACAACAACACAGTAGCGGGTTTGCCTTGCGGTGCAAACAAACAACACACCCCCCCCACCCCCCCATCCCAACAGAACTCCCCCCTCCCTGCACCCCTGCATGAGCCCAGACAGCCCCCCCAAAGTGCAGTGTGCCTGTCGCCCCATAGCTAAAACTAACTAGTCCCCCAGAGGAGGAGGGAAGCCCCCAACAGACCCCGCACGACCTCCATAGGAGGGGAACATATGCAATCAATAAATGGTGAAGGAACATCGTCCAGAGCAAGGCCTATTCAGTCACCCCTCAATTCTGATCCGGCGGGCCCTCCTCGCCAGCCGCGCCCCCCCCGCCCCCCCGGCCCCGATCTCCAGGCAGAGTGTCCAGCCAGTCCCCAGCCGCCTCGGGCCGGTCGAAGAAGTGCGTGCGACCATCCACCTCCACCCTCAGCTTAGCTGGAAAAAGCATTGAGTACTTGAGGTTCAGGTCCCGTAGGCGACGTTTAACACCAAGAAAACTCTGTCTCTGCTTCTGAACCGCCGGAGTAAAGTCTGGGTAGAAATGCACATCCATGTTGTCAAGCTTGACCGGTCCCTGTTGCCTGGAGGTCTGGAGGATAGCATCTCTGTCCCGAAAATTAAAAATCCGGGCAATGAGAGGCCGCGGCGGGGCACCGGTCTTAGGTCTGCCCCCAGGGACCCGGTGAGCACGCTCCACCGCAAAAAGCTTACTCAGCCCCCGGGGCTGGAGATGGGTCAGGATCAATTCTTCCACAAAAAGATCCGCCGCCTCCGCCTCTCGTCCCTCCGGCACCCCCACAATACGGACATTATTCCTCCGGGCCCGACCCTCGGAATCCTCCAGTCGCCGGTCCATCAGGGCGCTCGCCTGGCCAAGCCGGCGCACCTCCTTCTGGAGGGCCACCACGTCCGTCGTGAGGCTCGTTGTGGTGTGGGCCAGGGAATCTACCCGGTCGTTCGTTTTGGACAAGTCTGCCCTCACAAGGCTCACATCCACCAGGACCGAGTCTATTTTTTGCGCTAGGGTGTCGAAACGCTGGTCCACCGAGGCCTTCATCTCTGCAATGGCGCCCATGACGTCCCGGAGGGTCAGATCCACCGGGTGAGCAGATGCCTCCGTCGGGCCCACCGGGGATGCGCACGATGTCTCCGGAGAACCCTTCTGGAGCGTGTAGCGGTCCATACTGTTAGCTTGGTGCGCCGTGCCACGGCGGGTTGTCTTCACCTTCGCCCGGTCGCCATCTTGTTTGGTGGACATGCTTGCTCTCCCACCGCCGTGCCAATCTCCTCGAACGGGCCGCTATACCAATTCACGGGCTCCGGGGGGGGGCGGGGGCGACCACCGAACCGCAGGTCAACCCACCGCCGGCGGGTCAGCCGGGCTCCTGGACAAGACCACACCACCGCACCCGGCTCCGCAACCCAACCTCGCTTGAGTGCAAGGAGGGCGCAAAAGCGAAAGTGAAAGTGCGGGGTACGCGAGTCGCCCAGCCCTGCCCGCCGCTGTTGTTCACTGTGTCCCCGGATCGCCCCACTACTCCAATCCGGGGGGCCGGCGAGGAGAAGGCCGCAACCTTCGATCGGTGCTCCCACCGGTGTCCGGGGTCCGATTCGAGCCCGAAAAACGGGTGGCGCCTCAGCTCGGGTTCCCCGACACAGTCCCCTCAACAAGGACAGGATATCGCCAGGATTAATTCAGGAGGTCGCGGAGGTCCTCGGGAGCCTCGCACCTACGCGGCCATCTTGGTTGCGCGCTAGGCTCCTCCTCCGAATAAACAGATTTAAAAAAAAAAAAGATGTGGGCGAGGATTGTGGACAAGGTGAACGCTCAAGCACCAGCAAGGCACACAAAGGAAGATATCCAGAACAGGTGGTATGACGTGCGCAGGAGGGTCAAGAAACTCATCGAAAAAGATCACGCCCTGAGTCAGCGCACCGGTGGTGGCCCTCCTGCCAAGCCAGTCTACATCCTACCACCAGAGAGCGTCCATGGGCTAACAGACATACCAGAGCCTGGTGAGTACACAAACAACATTCCCACGATTGTGTGGCAAGGGGACAGTGAAACCATGCACCGCAACCAAAGCTACAGTAACCAATAGATAATCATCTCAAGATGTGTATGCCAGTCAGACAAACACAATACCTGCCATCTCATAGTGACTCGGAACTGTGCCATGACATGCACCAACCTACAAACAAAAAGAGCAAGCCAGTGGCACAAAGCTAAATCGACACTGCCAGACAGTTTGCCACCACAAACATACCGACTCACAGTGCAGCTGACTGACAGGAAGGAATAGTGGGGGATGCAAGTGAAGTGAGTGTATCCAAAAGCATGACTGGGCCTGTAGTCACAGATAATGCTCCCAATCCTGATTGGCCCATCAAGACCTCTCTGAAACATGCCCACATCACAGGGAGTTTAAAATGACTGACAGGAAGGAATAGTGGGGGATGCAAGTGAAGTGAGTGTATCCAAAAGCATGACTGGGCCTGTAGTCACAGATAATGCTCCCAATCCTGATTGGCCCATCAAGACCTCTCTGAAACATGCCCACATCACAGGGAGTTTAAAATGACTGACAAGATGGCTGACTCCTTCTGTGGGGAGCACAAGGCCTTGCTAGGGCATGTGCGCAAATCAGAAGCAGGACACCACTGCCTGACATCCTGAAAGACAACTTGCACGCCCTACAATGGAAGCATGTTTCATGGTGGGATGTCTGGCCGGGTGGGAAGGAGGACTGACATCCCTGACCATACTTACAAGCATGTGGAGACAGACACACCCCTCAATACAAACTCCACACAACTCACCGTGTAGAATGCATTGACGCACACCTTTGTGAAATATTAGCAAAAGATACACTGTACTGGGTGCTGCTGTGTGAAGCACAGGGGCTCTCTTTGGACTTATAGCCAAACAAACACCAGGATTTCACAGTCTGCCATCTTGCCACTGCTGTCACACCCCCTCACAGGGAAGCAGAGTCAAGAGGAAGGATATATGGGCATGCTGGGAAGGGGGGTGTAGCCAAGAGCATGATGGGAGTTGCAGTCACAGACATTCCCCACCCACCCACATGGCCCAGCAAGTTCACACTGACCCATGCTTGCCCCACAGGGAGTGGGAAGGGACTGACAAGATGCCTGACACTGGGCTCTGTTGTGGGGAGCACGAGGCCTTGCTGGGAAATGGGCAACAACAATATCAAACTCTGTCCGTGACAAGCTGAGAAAAAGCAGTGTACAGGCAGGCATCTGTTAGAAAAGTAGAAAGTGTCATGTTTGTGATCCATTGATGCATGTAGAAACATAACTCGCATTGTGGGTCTCTTCCAAACACAGGTGGTGCTGGGCACCCAGCACCAAATGATGAGGATTCCCAGTCCCAGACTCTGGCGGACGCTGAGCTCTCTGGTTTGACTCTGTCTCTCTCCTCTTCGGATGATGACGACCAACCTGGCCCCTCCGGTGTGAGTCATCATGCAGCCCCAGCAGTACCAACATCTGCACCCCCTGTACCCACGCTTCCAGCATCTGGAAACCGACAGGGCACCCCCGCCAACACGGACAGACCAAGGCCACTGAACACCCACAGCTCAGGGACACAGTACCCCCTGGAAGATACAGCAAACACCACCAGCAACACCACCCAAGGGATCCCAGTGTCACAAAGAAGTGCAGGGCTGCCATCACCTTCACCTCTGGGGTCAGTGCTGTAGGGTATGTCCGGCCAGGTAGCAGATGTGGTGCCAACTGCTCCACCAACTCTTCAATCACTGGCCTGGTGAAGCGGTACCGTCTGATGCAGTTGCGTTCCTGCATGGTCGCAAGGTCTGGAAACGGTCGATGGACAGCTGGTGCCCTGCAGTAGAGATGCACAAAGGAAGATTGTCTGTTCATCCACCCATGTGGCCATGACCAGGCTCAATATCACATGATAGATCATGACATTACACAATGTGTTGAGGTGTGTGCTGTTGGGCATGGACACATATGTCACCTACATGACCATCACCTCACATCTCAATTCCACATGTCCACATGAGTCCCATGTAGTGCAATGGCCAATCATCTGGCTGTGTCACCCGACCTATGTACTGCTGTGACGTTACAAACGCACACCACAGTGACAAGTGAGGCCTGATGTCTCACAGGCATCACAGATCTTTGCCATGCAGAAACCCAGGGTCCCTGTATTGCCACATCGACACTGGCATGGACATAGCGTATCACGTACACACCACAAGGCAAGCGTGAGTGTCACAGGTAGTGGCCACTGTTGTTCCTGCAGGCCCTACATGTACGTCTCCTAGACACACACACCATCAAGCTTGATGCATATACCACATGGATGTGGTGACTGTCACCCATTGGGCACATTTGATCAGACACATCTGAGACACAACATGCACACAGACTGTGGTTGCACATCAGTACTGTGGCTACAGGTCGCACTGTGATGTACATGCCATCACCCCCTGGACTCAGGGTGTATGGGACATGGCCCAAACATATCCAACATGAAACTGTGTCCGTGACCCGTGACTCATGCCCAATACTGTACAATTGCACATCATAGTGGTAATGTGCACAACACACAAAGGATTCTGCCCCCATGTACACGTGCACAGCCTGGGAGTGGCTGCACAAAAGTGCCACCCAACAAACCAAATGTGGCCCCCCAAAACACACAGGGAATGCAGCCTTACATGCCATGGGACACTGTGTGGCCAATGCTGTAGTGTGGTAGGTGTGCACATGTGTCCCTGGCTAGTAATTGTGTGTTGAATCCGTAGAATAGTCACATCAATGAGGTCCGACGCGGGTGACAATGCGTACGCATTGCACGGTTCATGACCGAGCCGTGCGTACGCTTTGTCATTGACTGCAATAAGGTCCGACGCGGGTGACAATGCGTACGCGTCGGGCAGGCATGGTCCAAGACAGGCGTACGCCTTGGCCATTGAATCATATGGAGACGGGTGCATGTATATTTTCAAAATACGCGTTGTACAGTCAGTTGACCGAGCCGGGTGCACCCATTGGCTCTGGACTGTCGTGGAGACGGATGAGAATTCAAAAATTGTACGAGTTGTGCACAAGGAATTCAGTTGGATGCCTACAACAATGTTGCAATTTCCAGTGTTTCATGAAGGTGAAGATTTGAACGATGCGGAAGGCGTGTACGAGTCGTACAATTCCGTGGATTGGCCAGATTTATAGAATGCAACCGTGTTGGACCTATCACTTGGGACACATGGCACAAATTCTGCCTCTGCAGTACAGATTTAAGGCTGGCTGGACCCCAGGGAGCTCACTTGCCTGCACTACATGCTACTGGACCACATCCCTGCTACCACTGCTGCTGTCACTGCATCCTCTGGCTCCTGCAATGGCACTTGCCTGCACTACATGCTACTGGACCACATCCCTACTACCACTGCTGTTGTCACTGCATCCTCTGGCTCATGCAATGGCACGTACTATGGAGAGGGCCCCAGCCTTCACTGAGGAGGAGAACCAGGCCCTGCTGGACGGGCTCCTTCTACAGTACAGCAAGCTCTATGGGAAACTAGGGGAGCAGGTGAGTGTGCAGTCCACTGCCTTCCTAATTATGCATTTTGTCTGACTAGCAGTGTGTACACCTGTGGCAAGCATTCTCACGGACTACTTTCATCATGTAATGTACAGGTGTCCTGCTGCTAAAGTGCATTAGTGCAAGCTTAAACTACCCAGGCATTGTTAACATGTGAGACATGCAGGTGATTTGTCCTTCCCCCATGGTTGCACTACCCGTGTGACTCATTTCCCTTTGTGATGATGACATGTATATCCAAATGTGTGCAGCACAAATCTGGGGCATGTGTGTTAATGTACGTTTAACTTAGTCATCCTCACAGGTTGATGCCCACTAGAAGCAGGAGATATGGCTGACCATCGCCCGGGCTCTTCGTTTGGTGGGGGTCTACAAGCGCCGGATCCGCAACTGCCAGAAGAGGTGGCAGAACCTTCGGACTGGACCCGGAGGATAGCTAGAGTCCAGCTGAAGCTATCACCTCCGCGCCGGAAGGGCAGACACCAGACCCTAACCCCCCCACATGCTCCGGATCCTGGCGGTGGTCTTCCCGGACCTGGATAGGCAGCTGAAGGCCAGAAAGCAGCAGGAAGAGGGCAAGTCCATGCCTAATCTGTGTACTATGTCTGACATGCTAATTGCCGTCTTTTGGCCTGGTCACACTACACACTACATTACGTAGGTCTTGTAGTCCAATACTCAGGTCCCTCAATTGTGTGATGCACCCTCCTCATCTGTTTCACAGGTGTGGCCCCTACAGTCTGTTGCTTGTCTCACTAGGGCACTGTGTCCCTGCAGTCAGCTATGCTTCATCTACCGGACAGCATCTGTTCCCGTGACTCTGTTGTGTGTTTCATGGGTGGGTCAATTGTTTGCCCAATGCCTGAGATCTGACATGTGATCTGTGTGTGCCCTCGAGATGTGTTCCAATTGCTGGTCTGACTCGCCACATGTGGCTGGGGTATTCCAAACTAACCCATGCAGAAAGGCACTCCAATTTTGGGGCCTCAGGAGTATGTGTAATAAGTATGTCACACTTGCTTAGCCACCTGACTACTGTCCAGGGCCAAACACTGTTTCATGTAGACCTGGCCAGTCATGCCTCCTCAAGGGCATTTAGAAACACTCTGTAATCCCACTCCTATGTATGATATTACAGGTTGTGCTTAGTGACATGTGCCCACAGGTGTCTGCATCATTAGGGTGTGGCTTGTTGTTACGTACAACTGGGGTGTCCATGATCCAGAGGGTCAGCTGGACATCTGAGATGTGACTGTGAGTGACAAGACCTGTGTGACATATAGGTGTGTGACCATCTGACAGCGCACAATGGTGTATGCAACTGTGACCATCATGCAGCTGTGTTATGTGCATGGCAGACTGTGATGTGTTAATGTGCAGGGAGTTGTGTTTGCAGAGACTCATATGTCTGATTTGCATGATATGGGTTCTTCTGGGTCCTGTATATGTTGTTGGCAGGGGATGGCCAAGTGCGCCGGTCATCTGCAGAGGTACCTTTACCCCTGAGCTAGGATTGTGAGTCAGTGCATATTGTTGTTGTCTGGATGCCCTGCCCCTGTGACAGGAAACAGTGGTGACTGGCTTTCAGGGCATGCCAGAGCCATGGCATTTAACTTCCCATGGGTGATCCTGCATTGTGAAGAAGTGTGCACCATGCACCCCATTGTGGCATTGCACATCAGGACATGAGATCATAGTGTGTGTTGCTGGCATGCATCACAAGCATGTGAAATGAGTCTCTGCCCATCCCTTCATCCGGACACCTGTACTGAGTCAGTAGCAAGAGATGTGCTGTGTGTATAGTGACATACTCCTACATGTTCACTTGCATGTCCAACAAATGTGTAGGTGGTGTATGTGGGCACATTGAGGTATTAGCATCCAACATGCAACAGACATATGTGTGCAAGCCAAGGAGGGATATGTGTGCCATGGTTGATGTTGGTGTTGAGAATGACAATTGGCTCATTCTAAACAGTGTTGGCACTTTGAGTTGTGTTCAGCTGATGAAGCCCTGTGATGTGATGTACTCACTGTGGTGTGTGCAGTCAGTGCAGGTGACTGATGTTGTTCTCTTTCTTCCTATTCCTATCCAGATACAACAACGCCCACAGGAGGGGACAGCTCCATGGACCAGGAGGAGCCACAGAGCCTAACAGGAACAGAAGGAGAGCAGTGGGGGGACCCAGTGGCACGAAGGGCGAGGGGAGCCACACAGAGGAGTCGGCGGCACCATCACCCCCAGCTGAGGGCCACAGCAGCTCTGAGGATAACTCCCTTGTGGAGGCGGGTGTCAGCAGCCACCAAACCCCAGCGAGTGAGGCTGTCCCCGCCACCGCCACCACCACCACCACCACCACCAACACCACCATCACCACCCTCCCATCGACTCCCATCCCAGAGGTCCCTGTAGGCTCCCGTGTTCGTGAGCATGTCTTCTTTGTGCCAGGCACCGCACCCCCTGCCCCTGTGTCCCCTGCTGCCCTGAGTGAGGAGTCTGTGGACTTACTTAGACAGATCCATGTAGGGCAGACGTTGATGCTGAAGGTCCTCCATGGACACACAAGTCTGTTGACGCAACTGGTGTCGTTCATGGAGGGCATTTCATCAGGCATGTCTGCCCTACAGAGGACCAATCAGTCCATGGCCTCCTCCCTGACGGCAGCAGTGTCCCTCCTCCAACAGTCCCGCACCCCTCCTACCTCTGCACCACCCACGATTCCTAGCAGTCTACCTGTCCCAAGCACACAAACACCCAAACCAAGGGCTAGACGTGCACACAAGCAAGCGCAGGGACTGATACCTCACTCATAGGGGTTGGTTAGCAGACACACACACAGTCATCCACAACCACTCCGCAGTCCTCCGAAACCTCTCCCTCCCAGCCCCCTTCCCTTGCCTCACCTGCAACCCCATCTCCCCAGAAGCTCTTCCTCTGTGACCTTGGAAGTCCCCACACACAGAGGGGAGTGCCCCTCACACCCAGACACCCTTCCCCAGGTGCAATCAGACTGAGACACCCACCCGCAAGTCCCCCTGGAGCCGGAAGAGCAAGACCCCTCCACCACCACGCAGCTCCAAGGCAAAGTCTCCGTCCTCCATCCCCCAGGCCACCACTCTAGAGGTTCCCCCGCCACTCCCTGCCCCAGGTTCCCCCACCCACAGATGCACCATCCCCAGAATGCTAAGGCCCTCCATCCCCCCAACACTTGCTCCTCCACCACACCTGGTCAGACAGTTAGTGCCACTGATGTGGGGACCGTGTTCTCCCCCCCTGTCCTGCCGACCTCACCTGCACCCCATTCCGCTCCCATGGATGTAGGCAATGCAGTGAAGTTCACGACCACCCCATCTGACTTGGGCACTGCAGTGGGGACCTAATCCACTCCATCTGACCTGCCCACTGGAGTTGTGCCGGCACCCACACCATCTGACTTGTGCCCCACAGTTGTGACTGCACCCACCACTTCAGTCAGCTCCACTGCAGTTGCACGTGTCTCACCTGCACCACAACCTCTTCACTGCCTCCTTCTGCTGTGCCCTGATCCTGTCCCTGCAGTGCCTGGCCTGCCCCCATATATGCCCCTCCGAGGGGATGACCCCAGTCCTTAGCAGTGCAGGCAAGCAACGTGTGACAGTTGTCACTCTAGTTCACTGCTTGGCATTTGGACATGGACTGGCCATTGGCCTTTTGTTTGTACAGACGTTTAACTGTTAATATGCTGAATGTGTCACTCGAGTTCACTCCTTGGCATTTGGACATGGACTGGCCATTAGTCTTTTGTCTGAACAGACGTTCAACTTTTAATATGCTGAATAAAGCTTTTTTCTTTATCCCTGTGAACTTGATTTAGCTGTACATTATGTTGATGTTGTTTAACATGCCCTTGCACCTGTAATGCTTGGTTTCCAATGTTGAATACCGATGTGTTGATGTGAGGTACTCCATGTGGTCCATGAGAGATGTATCCTATTCTGGTGGGTATCCATGTCATCCTTTGCAGCTACCTGGGTGTGTCATGATCAACTATTTGTGGACATCTCTGTGAACATTTAATTTGCATGGTCACATCTCTGGCTTGCACCCATGCACATATGATGTGCTTCCCATTGTCCAATTTGTCAATTTCACAGACTTTGTGCGCATCACCACTGGACCTACAGGTGTGGGCATCATTGGTATAGGAGCAACTGGGTCTTCTGTGCAACTTGCTAGATATATGTTTTGAGTATGTGCAGATGACTTAGGGGAGACTCACGTACCCAGGCTGTTGTGACCAGAGCCTTCATTGTGTGGTAACTGATGGCTGACTGACCACGTATTCTGCTGACATGAGTGAGACGTGCTGTGAATGTTTGGCACAGCTGGTCTTCCACAGGAGTTGGGTCCCCTCAAGTAAGTGTGTTGTCCCGTGACATAGCCTGGGCCCATGGTGTGTGTTGTATGAGCATGTGTGTGTGTGTCCACATCCCTTTTCATACACAGGCGGTGTTCCCTTGATATGTTCCTGTTGTCGATGCTTGCTGAGTGATACTGGGTTCATCCCACTACTTTGCCATGGGTACCAGATGTGTGGGTACATGACACACTACTGTTAATTGGTGTATCATCATTGGAATTTGTCAGTTCTGAGTGGTGATGATGTTGTCAGACACAGATGGGACACAGTCAGGGCTCCCCGAGGCACTTGTTTATTTGCAATATTATGTAGTTGTCCCTAGGTGGTATCTTTCAGTGATTGAGACATGTGTATGTGTGTGTGACTGCTCCCACTTGTCGGGTTCATGGCTGCCATGTTGGCAGGTGTCAGCATGTGTGCCTTGTGGTTCTCCTTGGCTTCTGCATTGTCCTGGGACTGTGGGAGGTATTCTGAAGGTTACATGTGCTTTGACGACATGGCCATGTACCGCATACTGTGAAGTATGTCTGTCATTCCCCAGGGTTGCAAACTGTCCTTGTGTGATGAGTATGTGCACCTTAGTTCCTCCCAACATTCCTGTGTTTGTCATGGGTGCATGTGCAATGTCACCTGTCCATGTGGGCTTCACAGATGCACATTGTTGCAGTTCAGGGTGTGTGGTGTTGAGGGTGGATGTAAATGTTTGTATGGATGGTCCCCTAGCTCCCGTTTGTCCATGGATGAGGGGCCATGCTGAGTGATTAGTGTTTGTGTATGTGTGATGTACGTTTGTGGAACAGGACACATGTCTGGGTTTCCCACTTAGTGCGACATCTGCCTTTGTCATCACAGTTGAGGTGTCATGCATGCTTGTGTCACACCAATGTCCGGTCACTGGGGGTAGTGCTGTTGTGTGTCAGTCTCTTGCTGTGTTAGTTGGTGTTCATTACAGCTTGTGTCACATGTGTCTGTTGTGCAGCCCACTAAGGGTGTCCCAATGATGGTTTACTTTTGTATGGCACTGTGTCCACATCTGTCACTGTGGTTCAACCCCCCTCATGTGTTGTGTAATTGTCTGGGGATACTGAGACACACACACACATGTTGTGTCAGATGTGCAGTGTGAGGTTGCCTGTTTGTGATTGTGCATCTGCATCAGTGCATTGGTATTGCTGTTGTGGGGCATTGTCTGGATGCGGTTTCTGTGATTTACCCTGCTGTCCCTGTGAGTCATATCACATCATTGTGCACATTCATCCTGGTTGTTAGGTGCCATTGCTGGCATGGAATGGGAGTTTGTGAGCTGCCACCTACAGTCTACACAGGTTTTTTTGATTAGTGTGTCTATTTTCGAGATGTGTGTGTGCTTTGTGATGGTCACTTCTGCTCTTGTGTCATTGTACACTGTATGCATTGTCAGCCCCCATGTGTGGTGCCTGTCTGCACATGTCCGAGAGTGTTATGTTTTCACAGAACTGTTAGCCTCACCACATCTCTGTGGGAATGGGACACAACCACTACTTCGCCCCAGAAGTGTTTAATGTGTTGGGAGCAGGGATCATACATGCTGTTTGGCATTTGCAGCTTTGACCATGATGACACTTACCTTTTGGTCACTGTGATGATGGGGAGTTTACACCCCATCACCCCACAATGCTCGACATTTTCTGCAGTTTGGAAGCCCACACTTAACTTTTGTTCTACACAATGAGGGGGTGTTATTTTTACATTGACACAGTGCTATAGTGATGCTTGCCTTGTGTAGGCCACACTCATTTTTGGGTCACACATGTGCTGTTAGTTCCATTGTATGTTCGAAGTCATATTCACTGTTGGGGGCATTTGTCACAGACTACACACTGTTGTCATGATGTTAGGGGGGATGTATTTTGCTGACATACCTAATGTTGGAGTATGATGGATGTGAGGTGCATTACCCATCCGAGGGGTGGGGGTGGCAAGGGTGATAGGCAACAGGTCCCCTATGAGTGGGGGTGGCAGGGGTGATGGGCAACAGGTTCCCTATGAGTGGGGGTGGCAGGGGTGATGGGCAACAGGTCCCCTATGAGTGGGGGTGGCATTAGTGCTGGGCAACAGGTCCCCTATGAGTGGGGGTGACAGGGGTGATGGGCACCAGGTCCCCTATGAGTGGGGGTGGCAGGGGTGATGGGCAACATAAGCCCTATGAGTGGGGGTGGCATTAGTGCTGGGCAACAGGTCCCCTATGAGTGGGGGTGGCAGGGGTGATGGGCAACATAAGCCCTATGAGTGGGGGTGGCAGTAGTGATGGGCAACAGGTCCCCTATAGGTGGGGGTGGAAGTAGTGATGGGCAACAGATGCCCTATGGCTGGGGGTGGCAGGGGTGATGGGCAACATGAGCCCTATGAGTGGGGGTGGCAGTAGTGATGGGCAACATGAGCCCTATGAGTGGGGGTGGCAGTAGTGATGGGCAACATATGCCCTGTGGCTGGGGGTGGCGGGGTGATGGGCAACATAAGCCCTATGAGTGGGGGTGGCAGTAGTGATGGGCAACAGGTCCCCTATAGGTGGGGGTGGAAGTAGTGATGGGCAACATATGCCCTATGGCTGGGGGTGGCAGGGGTGATGGGCAACATAAGCCCTATGAGTGGGGGAGGCAGTAGTGATGGGCAACAGGTCCCCTATGGGTGGGGGTGGCAGTAGTGATGGGCAACATATGCCCTATGGCTGGGGGTGGCAGGGGTGATGGGTAACATATGCCCTGTGGCTGGGGGTGGCACGGGTGATGGGCACCAGGTCCCCTATGGATGGGGTGGCAGTAGTGATGGGCAACATATGCTCTGTGGCTGGGGGTGGCAGGGGTGATGGGCAACATAAGCCCTATGAGTGGGGGTGGCAGTAGTGATGGGCAACAGGTCCCCTATAGGTGGGGGTGAAAGTAGTGATGGGCAACATATGCCCTATGGCTGGGGGTGGCAGGGGTGATGGGCAACATAAGCCCTATGAGTGGGGGTGGCAGTAGTGATGGGCAACAGGTCCCCTATGGGTGGGGGTGGCAGTAGTGATGGGCGCCAGGTCCCCTATGGGTGGGGGTGGCAGAAGTGATGGGCAACAGGTCACCTATGAGTGGGGGTGGCAGGGGTGATGGGCAACATAAGCCCTATGGGTGGGGGTGGTAGTGGTGCTGGCCATACAACCCCTATGGTGGCCTGTTGTTAGTGGCCAGGATGTGGATCCCTTGTGTGTGTGTGTGTGTGTGCCATTTTGCGGGTATGTGTCGTTTGTTCGTGTGGTAGGTATCTGACTTACTGCCTGCACCGTCGGCGTCGGTTGCTGAGCCGGTCATAGATGTAGAGTACTGGTATGACCTGGGATTCATGATGTGTTTGTGTCATACACGCTGCTTGTTGCTCCGTCTCGTACCCGCTGCAAGCTGGTCCGTCTCGTAGCCATGGATTGAGATGTGGCGCGAATCGTAGCGGATATGCTTGTTTTTACGGATGCTGTGACGTGCCGTATGTGGCGACCCGTCTGGCGCGTAGGAAGTACGCATCGTACTTGTCAGTCTGGAATCTGCTATGGATACTGCTTCCGGCTGACTCGGTTCGGAGTTACGGCTCGGACGGAAAATGGAGCTTATATCACAGCTTACGTGTCGGTCGTGTTTTTGGCAGTTGTGCACATCATACTTCCTCTACAGGACAGACCAGCTACGGGTACGTGTCGGTCGCACGGTAAGGCTACGGACAGCTCTCGGAGGGCTGTCCGACCCTGCATCGGAATCGGCCCCAATGTGTAGGTCCACATACAGACACTGCAGTGAAAGACACCATGATGCTGCCATGTTGGCATAAACTGAGCTCTCATTCCAGTTCCTTACGTCACATATGTGACTATCTGCACCTGCCCAAGTACCATCTGTAGTACCCCATCATGCTTAAGCAGCCAAGGCTAACCTAACACACATTTCAAACAACTCGAGCAATGAACAAATACTTTGGAAAAAAACAATTAAATATGCCGTTGAAGGAATTATGTGGCACGAGTTTTAAATGAGTTAATTTATGTGATCAAGCTTGGACATCAAGCTTGGACATGTTTATGTGAATTGCTCAGTTTATACACACTTGTTAGTGTTAGCAAATATGAAGACTTGTTATATCTGATGTATGTGACATTTCTTTTAATGAATGTGGTGTGTGTAAATCTGCATGTCTGTGTAGTATATGCATGTTTCTGCATTTGCTGTGTTTGAGTTAGCAGGCTTATGGGTGTGTTGGACAGTGTCTTTTTACCCTACATTAAAGCACGCACTAAAACAGAAAGGAGCATATTTTAAGTTCTCACCTGAGACAGTGCATGTGCTGTAGCTTGCAAGATATTTTGTTATTTAAAAAAAAAAAAACAATAAAGGGCTTAGAGTCCATCCTTTGCTCACCAGAGTTTGGCTTCATCGTCACTTTTATTTGTTGATTCCTTATAAGCCGTTGTATGCTGGATTCGCTTTCTCTTCGTTTGGTTCTCCGTTTCTTGGTTGAGCCTAGAGTCAGTACGCATGCGCTGCTCTGCGAGACTTGCTGTACTGGAGTATGGAATAGAAGCCCTGCCCACTCTCTGCCCATATTTGTCATTGGCTTCTGTCTTTGTCCTTCCAAAAGGCAGGCTTCTGATTCAGTAATTGGCTTGTTAGTCCCTCCTTAGTACCGGCTTGTCTTCATTTGTAACCGCTCACTGCTACTGGCCCTTTTACTTCTGTTGTTACACAGTACGTGTTATTTAGTCTGTATGCACTATTTTCGTTATTGAGGTTTTCCTACTGCAGGCACGACATGCTTTCCTACAAGTCAAGTCAGGTCAAAGTAATGTTTAGTTAGACCATTGGTCTTAAAACAGTGCAAAAATATATTGATTTATATACAACTCTAATATCATAAATAATTTCACTAACAGTTTTCGTTAAAACAGTGATATTTAAAAAACCAAGTATAAACATAACACCATTGCCATATTTCATAAATAATTAAAATTAGAGGCATAACACTTCATTACACCCACTCAGTAAAAATGTAGACTTCCAGCAGGAGTTATCCCATCTGAAAATAGAGAAAGTCAGACCAAAGACCTACTCCACTGACATTATACTTCATTTCACACTATGGCTTCACATTATTAGTTATCCAAGTACATGATTCATTTTATTTCTCCAAGTGAAAGCTTTTTACTGCAGTCATGTACCTTCCAATAGCTATTGCAATATCCAAAAAGCACTTATCAACAAGGAGTTCTATGGCTTGGGCACGGGACTTAATTCCGTATTTTAAAAAGATTGGGCGTAGGATACGTTTCCCCAAGGTTAGCACTTTTAAGCAGTCCACTAATATGTGCAAAATTTCAAATTATATACCTAATTGGCAAGTACATTTCCCATCACGATGGATCATTTGCCTTTTTATTCTCTCGTTTATTACCCATGGCTTAATACCAATGCTCAATTATTCACACCTGTCCTGCAACATTCAGCGCGCCATGCACGATTTCATTTTCCAAGCAGCCCGTCTGTTTTTTAACCAGTGTAGCTCACCTAACTCGATCTTGACTGCATGCAACATAACATATTTATTTCAAAGCAGCACAAGTAGTATTGCCGTGGGAATGAGCAGCGATGAGCACACTGCATGTTCACTTTTGTTGCATTTATGTTAGGCTTGTCTCCCTGTGCCGTGTTTGCCCGGCCCCACCACCCCCTCCACTTCAGCCGCTGCCCTAAATCACCAAGTCGCTATGTATAATCTCTGAGTTACTATTATTCAGCCGCGGTGCGTCCATTGGGGCGTAGGGGCGTAGCCCCACCAGCCCTGGACCCGCGTTAAAGAATTCAATTAAAATAAATGTTTTAAACTCGAAATAATTACCATTTAATTACTTACCATTTACACGGCGCCGGGCAGCACCCGACTTTATCGGGAGTGTGCAGGGGGGGGCGGGCCGGGCTGGCTGGTGTGTTTAAAAAAAGTTTTTATCCCCGCATGTATGCTTCGGGCAGCAACTTGCCCGAGCATGCGCACCCAGGCCGGCCCCATTAGCTAGTAGGGGGGGGGGGGTGCAGGACCTGCTGGCGGCAGCACTGGCAGCAAAAGGGCGACAGGGCGAGGAGTCACTGTGCCCTCCAAGCCAATCCTGGTGCTGCATGCAGCGCCACTGCGCCAGGATTGGCCGGTCACCGCAGGGGCGGGCAATCCATATTGGATGCCGAGCGCGTGACGTAAGTAACGGTCGGGTTCACTTCACTCTGTCTCGACTGACTCGTGCGCGTCGCTGCCTGAGCCCAGCCTCGTGGTCGTGAGGGACGGTGTGTGTGTGGCTACTGCTTGCGCAGGACCTTCATTAGTTCCCCTATAGGTAAGGTAAGATACAAGTATTTATGGGAGAGAGTGAAAATGAGCCGTGAGGGGTGCTGTCCGGATGATAGAAGTATGAGGCGGTGAAGGCAGGTTGGTTATAGGCCTGTGAAGGGACGGTGGCATGGGTGAGAGCCTGAGGTCTGCCAAGGGGGTGAAGCCGGGATGAGAGGCCTAACGGGGGGTGAAAGCAGGGTGGGCTCCGGCCGCGAGGGCTGGGTGAGAGTCGTGTGAGGTGGAGATCTGGTAAATCACAGAGCCCATATTACACGATGAATCCTAAAGCTAATCCCACTGGAGGCCGCAGAGAGGTACGGCCCTCTCCAACTGTCCCTCCACAGTCCTGCGGCACCTGTCCTTCCACAAGCCTCCCGCAAGGTTTGCTCCACAGTTCTCCTGCAACTGTCCCGCCCCAGCCCCTCTGTCACTGTCCCTCCGATGTCCTGTTGTGACTGTCCGCTTCTATGCTTCTGCGGACCGTCCCTCCTCAGTCAGCTCTCTTTCACTGCCGTTCCTCAGTGGTCCCGTAACGGGGACTCGTGTGCCCTCCTGCGACTATCCCTTCTTGGCCCTTCCATGAGTGTCACTTCTCACCCTGCGTATGACTTGATGTGGATGTCACTCACTCTTCAGTGCAGATGTCAGTGGTACATTACCGAGTCTCCTGCGCCCGAATCTACTCACAGTTCAGACATCGATCTCAGCCCCCCCCCGCCCCCTCCATTCTTAGCAGGCCACAGGTTTACGGGCATCTCTGCGACCCCAAAGCCCTGTGACCTCGACCACATGCCGCCACTCGTGTGATCTTCGGTATATCTGGGCCAGTATTTACAGTAGGCGCTGTGTACATCAGGCACACCTGAGCATAGGTTTCTCGCAGCCCTGCCAAGTCTTCTAGGTCCATCCATGATGTGCTGCTCCAGTCCACTTTTTTTCCTTGATTTCCGGGACTTGTGGTCTTGTTTATTTCTTTATATAGCAGGACTACATGTCCCATAATTCAGAGGAAAAAACTGGACTGTAACAGCACATCACACAATGACCTCGAGAAATTGGCAGCTATGGCTAAAGCTCATAGGAAAAGTAGAAGCATCCCAGAGCGACACACAGTAAAGATTGTTCTAGAAACTCTTAGCAGTGAGCCCCGTTACGAGCCTGGTGATGAATTAGACCTCCTACTGTGAATGGGTACCCTTCCCGAGGCGAGACCCACCTATAAGCAGAGACTCAACAACTGCTCCTGGGTGTGATTGGTTGAAGAGCGGCACAAATAAAGCGGCACAAATTCAGCTATATTGTTAAAGTTAATAAATACTAGCGTATGACACCCCTGTGTGAGTATCATCGCACGTGCTTGTACGAATGTGAGTGTGCAAGCGAGTTGTGACAATCAGCCTTAGCTCGGCTCCGCGCCTTCCCAGCAGCACCTCCAGAATCCTGTGGCTGGAGCACCTGTGACGTGCCAGGCCCTCCACTGTGAAGTCACGAGGACCACGCTAAGTGCAGAGGGGAGGGCTCCGCAGCAGCAGAGACAAAGAGAGGCCACTGAGGGGGGAGAAGGTCGGGTAGGATGGGATCGTCTTTGAGGTTCATCGCAGAATCATTCTGTGAATAAATACGTTTTTTTTTTTTAGGAAACTGAATTAAAACCGTGTCTCGACCACCCCCCCTACACTGCAACACCTGTCATCACCCATACACCGGTGATGCATGATGACACGTCAGTAAAACAATGACGTTTTGCAAGTTCTATGTGTGCTAATGCAGCACACTTAGAAGTTGAAAAACACCATTTCTGATTGTTTACATGCAGGAAGGGTTACTTCCTGCACATAAACAATCTCCCCACGACACAGGCATCCTTGCACCATGGTGCAAATGTGCCTGTGCAGGCGTATGGCAGCAGTTTGTGCGCCAGCACAGGGGGAAGCACAGAGATGCAACATATTGTTGTAAATATGTCGCATCCCTGTGCTTCGAAAGTGACTCAGTGCGGCGCAGCCAAATGGCTTGCGACACACACAGTCAATTTTCTTGCAAATCTGCCCCATGGAGACAATGATTCATACGTGTAAATCAGTGTATAGAAAATGTTACATAAGGCAAATGCGACTACAGGGTGTAGGATTCACATGTTATTCATACTGGTAGGCATTTTTAAAGAGTGCTTGGTCTGGAGAAGCACAAACTCAGGATTCAGAACATAACAGTGGTTAGCATTGACTTTAACAATAAAAATGTATTTCCACCCAAATAAACCTTTTTAGCAGGATTAGGATAATGAAAGACTTGAAACAAACATATGTTTCTAACTTGTATCATGCAGCTTGCAAGCAGCTCTTTGATGACAGTTTATAGGTCACTGTGCTAGATTACTATTGTCACTTATGAACTGCACAGTAACAAAAGAATCTGTGACTAAAGCAGTAACCCACTAACCTAGGCACATAAAAAATGTTTTTCAAAATGCATGGTACACGTTCTTTGCAGTAGGCATATTAACCCTCTGTGCTACATTAGATAAGTCAAAGCTGCCACTTGACACAACTCTCATCTCTCTCCAGCAGGTACATTAATCACCGACGTAATCTTGACACTTTTATTGTTGCTGGAAAACTGCTGATTCTACAAGGAACTTTTTTGTGCTTTTAAAATTACTGCCTGAGGACCCCCCTGGGAATGTGACCACAGTTTGGGAAACACTGCTTTATACCATTTATATTTGGGGTACTTGCGTGGACCTATGTGAAGTGTGTGTACAAAGTTCAGCTCAACCAGAATCACGGTAACAGCGCATTGCGCTGCCTCTTTTATATTCAGTATATTGTAAGACTGTTTTTCTTCCCCCGCCTTTCCTTGTTTTGTTTCCCTGTTTTCCCCTTGCTTGCCATTCGTTACTCTAGAGTCTAATATTCAGTATGTTGTAATACTGTTTTTCTTCCCCCGCCTTTCCTTGTTTTGTTTCCCTGTTTTCCCCTTGCGTGCCATTCGTTACTCTAGAGTCTATTCTAATAGAGTCGGAAGGCCGTAGGGGAAGACTGTGGACTTTTCTTCAAGTTCCTGACGCTCCTGCGGAACGAGCCTGGCAACCATTACACTGCTGTGCAACTTCTTCTACTCTTAGAGCTGAGATTTCCATGAGTCTTATAGTCTGAATTCAGCACCTGAGCATAATAGGACAGAATGTATGAAGCTCTGTGGTAATACTGAATAAGCAGCTACCTATGTTATGCCATCTATTAATGTAATAACTGCACTTTCACAATTGCTTTATTAACCTTCCTGCTTTCTCAAATTTGCTTGAAAATGCACGATTTTTCTTCTTTTTTTCCAAAATTTTCATGGGGGGAGTTACCCCCCCAAACTCCCCTTTTGGGGTTCGGGCTCACTCGCTGCGCTCGCTCGCTACGGTGCTGTATGCTAATTCGGTTGCGCCCCACCACTTTCAAATCTCACCCACCGCCCCTGCTATTATTTTTAGGCTTATCTGGAAATATTGTTTTCGTACAATGTTTTCTTTTGAAAATTTAGCAACCTTACACTTAGCAAACAAAATCTAAAAATATAGTCTATGATATATATTTTACGTATACTACAGTCCAATCTATTTTCTGAGAATATGAAGCATACGAAGATTCTAGAGGGACGTAACTGAGACATCTACATTTGTCTATATGTTCTTAACACACCTAACTCACACTTAAAGATGGCTGCAGGCTTTGGGCAAAGAGCTGTACGCGCAGGCACTGACCTCAAATTATTCACATGAAAGTAATCTTAAACAGGCAGAGTGATCCTTGTCAGTACAGTGGGAAAATACACAGTATCCTGATCAGTGGTAATCGCTGGGTAGAGTAGACTAGTAGTAGGTATTGATATTAGTAATTACAAACACATATTTGTAATGCTTTAAGGCATTGCTAAGGGCACGTGTGTTGTTGTACAGCTATGGAAAGAAGAGGATACAGTGTGTTTTTGTTGTGACAGGAAACAGCACAAGCGCGGCCTGGTCCTTCTTTAATGTCTGCAGCTTCATGCACCGTGGCAGATTCCTAAGGGCTCGTTGTTCGTCGTATCTGACTCGATTCAACTCATCGGTGGGACATGCCTCTGCCCCTTCTCTCCCTCTAAGACTACCTTGGAAATAGCCATGCCAGAGCTCTAGCTTGGCTCCAATAACCAAAGCACGAGCCGAGCCGTCAACATATGTAAGTAAGTCTCAAATCTCATGAAAAATATGATAACTTCTAAATACAGCAAATATATTTTCAAGATTTCTCGGTGGGGTTTAGGAGAGGTTCAACACGCCAGTGACAACATATAAATAATCAGTCTAATTTTTCTTTCTTATGTGCGCCAATAGAATGTTGGTGTGCACTCTTTTATTGCTTGTGTGTGCAACTGAGTGATAAGATGTGCAACAAGGCAAGTCGATCCGCTACCACTTATAGGTAAATGACAAGCATTGGCACTGCCAATAAGCCTTGCTTTTAATTAAAAGTGACTTCTTGTTCACTGATTGGTTTAAGCACTGAATAAGTCATCACACATGCACCCTGTCAATCATCCTTGCACTTGTGCATCCATAAATCACTTATTCATTCTTGCATTCACCAACATACACAACCACAATACAGCACATACACAAGTTGAGTCACATTTGCAAGATAAATTGAAAGAATAAAAGTAGAAAAATACAACATGCTATCGGCTAAAAATGGCAGACATGTGCGCAATAATAAAGTTAAACAAAGCAGCTCATTTCTTGCCCTCTGTGTGTGCCATCTACGCTCATTTCTTGCACTCTGTTTGTGCCTTCTCTGCTCGTTTCTTGCCCTCTTTTTGCCTTTTCTGCCCATTTCTTGCCCTCTGTTTCTAACTTCACTGCTCGTATCTTGCCCTCTTTTTGCCTTTTCGGCTTGTTTCTTGCCCCTGGTCTGTGCCTCCTTCTCTGCTCATTTCTTGCCCTCTTTTTGCCTTTTCTGCTCAATTCTTGACCTCTGATTATGCCTTCTTTGCTTGTTTCTTGCCCTCTTATTGTCTTTTGTGCTTGTTTCTTGCCCTATTGTTGCCTTTTCTGTTCACTTCTTGCCCTCTGTTTCTGCCTTATCTGCTCATTTCTCACCCTCTGTTTGCCTTTTCTGCTTACTTCTTGATCTCTGTTTTGCTTTTTCCGCTCGTCTCTTGCCCTCTTCCTGACGTTTTCCTCCGCCTGTTGCCCAGCGCCTCTACTTCCCCCCAGGACACCTTCCCATGTGGAGTTCAGAAACAAACTCTAAACTTGGCTTTTTGACGGAGGCCTTGCATCCCAGCACCCAGATATCCTTGGGGTGACAGCGCTGCACACTAAAA
This sequence comes from Triturus cristatus, assembly GCF_964204655.1. Taxonomy (NCBI): domain Eukaryota; kingdom Metazoa; phylum Chordata; class Amphibia; order Caudata; family Salamandridae; genus Triturus; species Triturus cristatus. Next base: position 747,318,203 of record NC_140585.1, on the reverse strand, counting down.
ATGCTGAGAGATTGATTGATTCAAATAAAGATACTTTCAAAAAGGTTATGATTGTTTGAAAAATGTTGATTTGCGATGTTTCTAATGGAGGTGAGTGGGAGAACTTGGTGAACTGGTTTGTAGGCAAAGGCCTATTGTTTGGGAAGTCCACTGCCAGTCCTTGCTTTCTGGTTCACATTCCAAAGTACTTGACGTTTGTTTTTATAATCAGATAAGTAATATTACTAAGTCATTCCCCAAATGCCCCATAATGCCTGATGACCTTTTAAGTACTTAGTGTCTGGGCAAGTATCTTCAGTGGCCACTTAGAGTGTATTCTCTGCTAAGCCTAAAATATTTGCCCTATTTGTTTATCTTTTGCTTTGTCATGTGTATACAGTTGGCAATAACCTGTTTCACTAATAAAAGATATGAGGTGAATAGCCAGCAAAAATAGCAGTGGTTGCTGAATTGAGACCAACCAGCATACCGACTGATAAGGCCTCAGACAAGCATGTGTGATGCCACAGCCAGACACAGAAGGAGAAAGCAAAAGGTGGAGGCAGCTCTGCCAAGTACCATGCATCAGGCGTTAGACTAACGTATTTCAGTGTGGTGATCTGCATCACCGCACTGAAATGCAAAGTCATGCATTTATATTGATTTATCCTCATGGCCTGTGTTCCGCTGCGCCTTGGGTGTCTCTCTGTGGAGCCTTGGGAGAGCGGGTATCTGAAGCGGGTTGTGGCCTGTTTTATTTCTTGGTCAAGGAGTCCCACCCCCGTTTCTTGACAGCGCCAGGTCTATCTTCCTCACATGCAGAGGCAAAAAAGTCAGAAGCCGCACATGAAGGTGGATTCTTCACTTAGTTAATCCAGAAACCCTCAGTCTGCCCGGCCGGCCAGATCAGCTATCACAGCACAGCAAACCATCTCCCATAGGGAACGAATATTTATTATTTATTAGAGCGTTTTGTAAAATAGCGTAGGCTGTATCCGGTTTATTCTTGGTGCCCAATTAAATGGCACAGTTTACTTTCGATTTATTAGGGCATCTTCTTAAAATACAAAGAATTTCAAGCAATTGTTCTAATGGCAACAGACAGTGCAAACATAGGGGGACTGCTCACCCAGTTGTACATGTAAAGTGTGGATCATGTCAATCACAGTGCCTTCCCATAAAGTACAGCTGCCTGCTTAGTTGTGACCGAAATGCATGTCTCCCACTCTCAGCTTTAGAATGCAGCTGTGCTTACTGCTCATGTCGCTGCATGTGAGTCTGCGAGTCACGCAGCTTTCAGTGTGCCTTATCTTTTGTCTGCAATTTTGGCTAGAGTCTTGTGGTAAATAATTTAATTACCGGGACTTAATTTGATGCGGAAAATCTATAACAATAGCTCAGTAAAATAAGAGGCAGAATCCGTGGTATTAGAGGTTCGGAACGGGCTTTATTCCATAATCAATTTAAATCGATGAGCTCCAGATTCCATCACCACGAAGGTTCAGGAAGTGAAGACCGTACTTTATTGATAGGTAATCATTTTTATACAATAGGCATTACAGTGAAACAAATGGAGGAGGCGTAACAATTGATAGTAAAGATAAAACATACATGCGTAGCAAAAGTGGGTGTAACTGGGCGTAACTAAAGAACGTCATCAGGTATGATGTCATAATAGGGTGGTTCCATGAAAGAATTTCGCAATGTCAGCAGAAATACTTGGCAGAAATGCGCGCGCAGCAGCATGACGTGTGATTGACGTGCAACTAGGGGGTGAAGGGGACTTGACATTTAGCTCTACATGTGGCGACAGAAGTCTGGAGGGTCAAGTCAACCTAATCCCAAATCATATCTAACATCCTATGTTTAAAGAACTATGTTATCCAGAAGAGAGGTCTCTTAGAGTAGAATCTTATTCTATACTGACTATACTGACTATTAGTGCGTGTACAAGCGTCTAAGTGTCTACACTAGATGCGAGGGCAGAAATCTTCCATAGAACAGGGCTATGAATTACTTGCATAATGACAGAGAAGCCGGGCCTTTTGCTCGGTAGCTGGAAGAATGTTTACTTAAACTACTAGACAGGAATGCATTGGGTAGGGAGCGAAGCAGATAATTTCGAAGGTGAAATACAGTTTTTGGCAGGCAACAGGCTGATGTCAGGCACCGTTAGCTGCGCAGAGAATGAGGACAAAGTTCATGGATACAGATGCGAGCTCAGACTGAAGCTTTCAGAGGCAGAAGGCAGGAAAAGCTTGATGGCAGAATCAGGGCCTACTTGCCTGGACTGTAAAATGTCATAAGTGAACCATATAAAGGCGGTGGCCTTTCATACTTAGGAATGGAATATCCGGCCCATTTATGGCGGATCTGAAAGAGGACATGTTGGCGGTGGACGCACATGTGTTTGCGTCTTCATAACTGGAACTGGAGGGAACATACATGTACTTGTGATTTATACATGAAACCGTTGGGGTCCAAGATAGGGGACATAACTGACCAGAAAAATCCATATTTCCACATTCCCTCCTTGTCCCCTACTTGCCCGTCAAGAGATATCAATCTTCATTAATCCATCGATCTGTTCATATAGCATCATTTGTTCTTCTTTCTTCTTCCGTAATGAATGAAATCTTGGTGGTGGAATACACGATGTGGCACACAGACCACAGATCGCTGGTCCACATTGTAGGCATAGACAGCAACTGAATAATATGAGGAAGCCAATACCTAGGAAGGATAGGACCTTCCATCCAAAGGTAGATAATACACTCCAAAACCAACCGGACCAAGTCCAGGTGCCTGGATTCTGGTGTATCTGGCTTACAATCTTATGAAGGCGAGTTATGGCTTTATATACAGATGGCGAATTTTCTGGTATGAAAATGCAACAACTTGATCCGATGACCCTACAAGCTCCGCCCCTATCGGCCAGGATGACGTCAAGGACAAGACGATTTTGAAGCACAACAATCCGCATAGCAGACTGCTCTTCTGTTAAATTGCCTAAGGCGGAAATAGTTTCGTTCACTACTGCTTCAAGGGTTCTGGTTAATCTACGTATCAGCTTACTATTGGTAACTGTACCTATATAGGGAAAGAGACCTTTATTGAAATCTGTATATTTTTCCCATGCTGTCTCAGTGTAATCGACTATTGGGAGATCTCTCCTTTCTCTATTGTGTACTAAATGAGTATTTCTGTGATAATCAGGAGGAGCTAGGAAAACAGGTGGCAAAAGGAATCCGATGTAGCAGGTACCATCCCAATCTAGTGGCAAACGTATGTATGCCGTCTGACCACATATGAAGTAGGAATGGCGGGAAGCTCTAAATGTAGACTTGCCTTGATCACTAAATTCTATTACAGTGGTGCATCTACTATGGCCCATATGTATGGAACCATTCTTTCTTACACATAATTCACCTTTAACTGGAAATACTGACATGGCGGGCAAAATTGGAGTAGCTTCGGATTCGACATTCAGGATCATGAGATTGAGCGTAAAATTACCTAATCCATACACTTCATTTTCTAGATCAGTTCCTGTTCTTTTGGGAAGTCCCTCCTTGTTGGGGTGACAGACTTTGAGTAAAACTAAGTTCAGATTTCCCCATACCCAGTTATCCTGGTAAACTGCAGAATTCGAATCTAGGGAATTAATTAAACTAAACCATGCTCCACAGGAGCCGTTGTGTGTGAACGGGTATGGAAAGAGAGGTAGAATTCCTTTATAGTTCTGATAGGGAGGGAGTCGACCACATATCCAACAATTTGTAGCATTGCTAACCTGATGGGAATGATGTAACATACTAATAAAAGTGTTATTGCGCAGCGCAAATCTATAAGACAATTCATGCGGAGGTAATTCACTAAAAGAATGTTCAACAGTAATATTGTAAACATGTCTAGAAATAGGATAATATGTGTGCAACAATATACTTGCAGTAATTATTAAAAGACTTAGGAAAAACAAAATTAATAACGGCACTGTGCAATGACTACGCAGTGATTTACAGTACGCATGTCGTTTCAACTTTATCCTTCTGTTTCTTTCTCTATACAGGTCTAAGGGATACATGTCAGAGACAAATTCGACCGATTCATCTTGGAGAGGACTTAAACAATCAAATTGCCTGACTTGTTAGACCTAAGTTTTAGTTTGTATTGTTCATGGGTATTCAATTCAACCAAAGGAAGTTTAGAGTCACTCGGGGAAGACACGCAAAGCGTGTCGTTTACGTCTGACGGTAGTCCATGAAATTTCTTGATATGACTTGAATGTATCCAGCCTTTTCGTCCTTCGATCTTTACGGCTGTCCTCGTCGTTAGCAGTACGAGCTGAGGCGACTTCCACCTAGGATCCAGCTGAGACTTCCGATCAAAGTTCCTCACTAAAACCAAATCCCCTGGAATTACGTCATGGGGTTTCACCTCGGTGTTGTCGGGAAAGGCTGCAGCTACCTGTGAACGACAAGATTGTAGTGCAGACATCATGGAAGCCAAGTAATCTGTCAGCATATTACAGTCAATATCAGTTATTTTGCGTGGTATAGGCGTCCCCCACATATTTGGTGGTCTACCGAAGATCACTTCATAAGGGGATAGCCCTGTTCGAGAGTGTGCTACCATTCTCATGTAAAAGAGTGCAACGGGTAAGGCTACTACCCAGTCGACACCTTTCTCTCTGCATATTTTGGACAATCTAATTTTCAGGGTCTGGTTATGTCTTTCCACGAGACCTGCTGCCTCGGGGTGTCGGACACAGTGAAACTTCCACTGATAGCCTAACAAAAGTGAAACGTGTTTCATTAATTCGGATGCGAACGGCTGGTCGTTATCTGAGTGGACAACACGTGGTAAACCGTACCGTGGGAAGAATTCTCGAACTAACTGTTTGGCAGTAGTCGGGGCAGTGTAATCTGAAACCGGGTATGCCTCTGTCCAACGGGAAAGAGCACAGACAACTACGAGAACATATTTGAATCCTCGACATCGTTCCATCTGGATATAATCCATCTGGAGGACTTCAAAAGGGTGATCAGGAGGCTGAAATCCACCCTGCTCTACGGGAATGCTTTTACCTGGGTTAAACTGACAACAGATCATACAGGTACGGACTTTTTGTTTAGCTGCTGCTCGTAAATGTTTGTTGAACCAAATGTGTTGGATGCTGTCTAGCATAGCTTTTTCTCCTAGATGTGCTGGACTATGTACAGTGTTAATAACGACTTGGACCATTGAATCAGGAAGGAACCACACAGATTTTTCCTTCGTCATCCATCCTTGATCCGTTTGGATCCCTCCTAATTCAGTCCATTTCTTTATTTTGTCTGGTGTAGCATGTGTCTGTATGTCGATTACGTCAAGAGCGGGATCCTTAACCATCATGCAATGTGTTGGTGTCGGGACTATTGTCTTTGTCATGTCGGATGTTTGAGTTTGAGCAGTCTGTTTAGCTGTTCTGTCAGCTAGATCATTGCCTTGAGAAATGATATCAGTAACTTTCGTATGAGCTTTACATTTCATAATTGATATTGCAGTGGGTAGATGTATTGCATCTAATAAGGCATGAATAAGGGGTCCGTGCTGAATGTGGGCACCGTGAGAAGTTAAATAACCTCTCTCTCGCCACAGCACGCCGAAGTCATGTACAACTCCGAATGCATAACGTGAATCAGTGTATATGTTGACTTTTTTATTTGTGGCTTGAATACAGGCTTGTGTCAGAGCGATGAGCTCTGCTGCTTGAGCGGACAAGGTATTTATACAATTTGTTTCAATGATTTCAGTGTCTGTTGTGACTGCGTAAGCGGCCACTAGCTCTCCTGTACCTGTTCTCATACATGAACCATCTACATACAACGTCAGGTCTGGGTCTGACAATGGGACGTCTGTCAAATCTTGTCTGGGTTTCGTCGTGATAGTGATAACTTCAATACAATCATGTGCAAGTGGGTCTGTTCCATTTATAGGTAACAGTGTGGCAGGATTCAATGTACTACAACGTCTGATTTCTATATGTGGCTGAAACAATGTTAATTCGTAACCAGTGAGTCGTGCTATAGTCAAATGTTGTGTTTGTGTGCGGTTCAAGAGAACCTCTACTGCATGTGGTACTTGTACTGTCAATGGATGTCCTAATACTATGGCATCGCTTTGTCTGATTGCTAAAGCTGTTGCTGCCACTGATTTCAGGCACGCAGGCAAAGCCTGAGCTACGGGATCTAATGTACTAGAAAAATAAGCACATGGTTTGTGTGATCCTGCTTGTTCCTGTGTGAGTACTGACAAGGCAGTACCTTCGCGTTCTGTAACAAAAAGTGTAAACTGTTTATTGTAACATGGTGTTGCTAAAACCGGTGCTTGGCATAAGGCTTTCTTTAGGTTTTCAAAAGCTTGTGTATGTTCCTGAGTCCAAGGGAGAACAGTCGATGTGGCTGCCTCCTGTGGTGTCAATTGAATGAGGGGTTTTGCTAGAAATGCATACTGAGGGATCCACTGCCTACAATATGAAGTGAGGCCTATGAAAGCCCGCACCTCCTTTTGTGTCTTGGGTATCGGCATATTTGCAATTAGCTGGATGCGATCTGGTGTAAGCTGCCTTCCCTCCTTGGACAGCGAGTGACCAAGGTAAACAACTCGCTGGACACAGAATTGCAGCTTAGAAGGGGACACCTTGTGCCCCTTTTCGGCCAAAAATTGTAATACCGTCAGTGAGGCTTTCTCACATTCAGGTTCGCTCCTAGCGGTGATCAGCAGATCATCGACATATTGAAGCAGGGCAGTGTTGACTGGCATGTGGATACTGTCGAGTTCTCGTTTCAGTGCTTGGCTATAAATGCTGGGGCTTTCTGTAAATCCTTGAGGTGCGCGTGTGAATTTAAAGCTTCGTCCATTTAAACTAAATCCGAACAAGTATTGGCTTTCCGGATCTATTGGGACGCTGAAGAAGGCATTCTTGAGATCAATTACAGTAAAGAATGTTGCTTCGGAATCAATGGCTGTCAGTAATGAAGAAATATCTGGGACTACGGGGTATTGTGGTACTATGCATTTATTTAATTCGCGCAGATCAATAACCAATCGATATACTGGCGGGGCTGTTGGATCGGTTCGTTTAAGAATCGGAATTACCGGGGAATTACATACATTGGAGTCAGTTTCCACAACCACTCCTTGGGTAATAAGCTCGTCAATGATTTGTAATAAAGCCACTACAGCATCTGGGGGTAACTTGTATTGTCGCATTCGTGGAAGTACCACTCCTGCCTTTAGTGTGACTCGATATGGTGTAATGTTCATGCAACCAACATCTGTAGGGCCTTGTGCCCATAAATGTGTCGGTAAAGTCTGTAGTCGGTGATCCATGTCTCGGGACACGTAGTGCCCTTTGAAATCACGTAAAAACAATCTTACTCCTTCCGGAGAACAACATATAATAGCTCCTAGAGCTTTCAAAGTTTTTATGCCTAACAAGTTTTCTGGACATGATTTAGTAAGTAATAAATCTGTAGTTCGTGTCAAGGGACCAATCGTAAGTGGAAGAGGCTGTGTTACTTCGTTAATGATAGGTTTTCCTGAGAAGCCAAGGGAAATATTCTGTGTGCCTGAGAGGGGTGCCCCTGGAACTTCACTACGTTTTATTGTTGTTCGGCTTGCCCCTGTATCAAGTAAGAATTTTCTATCTTGACCTAATAGTTCACTGTGTACATAAGGTCCTTCTTGATCTACAGGGACCTCAATAAGGGGTAAGCCAACTTCCCTCTCTAGGCTGTTTCATAAGTATCGTTGGTAATCAGGATAGTCATACTGTGCGGTCTGATACATCTGTCGGGTCGTTGTTTGTGTGGCAGCAATAGGCTGCGATGGTGGAGCTGGCATAGACTGTTGCGGAGCTGGCATGGACTGTGCATGCTGCGGAGTTCCTTGTTCATTCTGATCCTGTCTAAGTGGTCTTGATCTTTCTTTTGTGTTACCTATGGCGATATTATGTTTTAAAACGGGACAATCGTGTACATAATGACCTGGCTGTTTACAATAGTTGCACGTCCCTTTAACAGGACCTGTTGAAACACCGGACTGTGTTATACCCTTCTTATGACCGTCAACTGGCACTGTCTGGGAAACTAGCATTTTCATTTTCGTGTCTTTCATGCGTCTATGTTCATGTTCTTGTTCTTCTCTAATTCTATTGTGATGGTACTGTAGCATTTGTAACATTTGTGACGGAGTGTTACCTTGCCAGGTACTCTCGAACTTCAATACTCTATTCTTAACTTGGGGCAAGGCATTTTCAACTAACTTTGTCACAAACAGATGTGGATACGACTCGCTACTTGCTTTTATTCCACTATTTATACCAAAACATTTCTCAAATCGGGAATAGAAATCACTAGTGTCTTCGTCTGATTTTTGTTTACAGGCTGAGATTGCACCCCAGTCTTCCTTTTTCGTAGTTAATAAACGTGGCAGTACCTGTACTAGTAGACCTGGTAGTGCTTTGATCTTGTCCCCGAGCCCTGAACCTGGACCTCGAGCTTTTTCTTCGTTTTCTAATGCTGTCCAATCTATCTTCTGGTCTCCCACCTCCCAATCCTTTTCCTTGAGTTTTTCGTAAATGCCCGCAGGCATTAATACCTTCAATATTGTCATAATGTCGGGGTAGGTATATTCTCCCATGAGTAACATATCTTTAATTTCACGGTGGAAACCCGCTGGGTCTTTGTCATGACTGGGTACCACCTTCTTCATTTCCAATAGTTCTATTTTAGATATGGGTGTGTATACAAACACACGTTTAAACTCATTGTCATCACCCTTTATCGGGTGCACTTCGCGTAAGGGATTCTGTCTATCCATGTAATGCGTCGTTCTTTCTTTGATGGGCAGTGAGACATGTTCAGGACATACAAAAAGGATGTACTGTTTTCTGGATTCTAGTATTTCTCTAATTAACTTAGTACCGGAACCTCTCCATTTATTCGTGAGTAATTCAGTCAATATATCAGGTAAGGGGCCAGGATCGGAGTGTTGGCTTTTATATAATATAAGGAGTTGTTGAATCATATAGATACCAGCTAAACGCTGTTCATCTGGGGCGAGGTTCAAAAACGTATGTACTAGTGTATCATCACCATATTTTCCAGGACTATCAACCCAGTGAACGGCTGACCTGGCTAATTCTTGTTCGTCCATAGAATCGAGTATATGATAACCCCTTCGTTCTCGGAGTAATTTGTCAGCGGCTTGGAATGAATGTTCGGGGGACCTTAAATTTATTATAGGAGTTTGGAATTTTCTGTTATTATCTGGACGTATCGGACATATCGGATCAGTAAAGCATCTAGTATTATTGCAAGATCTTCCTCTACCTACATAGGCCATGGTTTCTAATTGTCCTGTGGGCAGTTCTAATTCTTCCTCGTCCTCGATTTGTTCTGGTTCGTCTACTGCTAGTCTTTCTTCGTGTATTCGTTCTATTTCTTTGCGGATCTTTCGGCTCATAGCTACTATGCATGATCGTTTATCGTGTCTCCCCTCTGATATATTCTTACCCCATGTGGTAAGAATCTGCATTTCTTCCGGATTTACCCCCGGTTGATCTTGATTTCTGATCACACAATTTATGAGGAAACGTAACAGTTCCCCCTGTATTTCCACCTTTTGGTACTCCATGGCTCTGTTAATACTCTCAGGGTCTCGCCCTGACTGAACAAAATGATATATATTTTCTAAATGTGCAGTCATTCCTGGTAGCTTCCCTAAATATATTGCAGCTCGTCGGATACGTAATGATGCCAGCATCATTTCGTCCCATTTTCCGGGCACAGGGTCATATCTACAGTCTATTAGAAGTTCCTTGAGCGTGTTGGGAGTTACTAGTTTGGGCGTACGTTGGTGGGATAATTCTTGAAAGGAAAGTTTATTTGTTCTGGGTGGCGTAGAAAAAATGCTTGATGTACCTCCGGTAGCACCACCTGGGGTGCTGGATGTGAAAGGATTCGTTGAACGGGATATAGCAACCATAGGTGTGGATGCGGATGTAGAAACAGATGTGCTTGCCGGAACTTGTGTCGGAGTTTGCTGTTGCAGAGGTACAGACGAAGGAGGGTCTTGGCGTTGAACCCCCTCGGCAGGCGGTCTATGTGGCGCAGCATTAGCATACGCGGGAGCTGCGTCGTCTAAATAAGAGGAAAGAAAAACATCTTCTGCGGTTCTGGGATGCCCTTTGGGATGTGCTTTTATCGGAAACAATGGGGGTGGCAAGTCTCTTGGTATCTCCGGGGTAGCCTTAGGTAGTCCTTCGGCCAGAAGAGGATACATACCATTCACAAGGGCATTTCTTTGTCTGTCTGTTTGTTCTGACTTTACTCGAGTACCTTCTTCAATTAATACACTTTCTCGAACTTTATTTGAATTCGCCTTACTCTTCTCTTCCTGTCTACGTGCTTTTTCTGTACGTCTATACGATTCTTTACGCCATAATTCAATGGCATCTTTCTGTGACTGTCTAGCTTTCTTTTTCCACAATTCTTCTTCTACTTTCACAATGCAATCTGCATCCCAGGTCCCAGCTGCGGGCCACCTCTGACTTTCTGGTAATTCCTTGGTGTAGTCTACCCATAGATCAAGAAATAATATGGCGTCTAGGCCATGTTTATGATACATGAAGTACCCTGGAGTGTCCCTAGGAGGAATGGGAACTGCTTCTTCGAGTACCCCTTTTCTGGTTTTGATCTGTCTTAATTTCGAAAAGAGCGGCATATTGAGAACTGATCTGATACCTAATTTTTGAACACGTTTAATACCATAAAACACAATAACGAACAGTCATTCACACCACAATATACAGAACGTATTTAAAACATTTTAACATTTAACATTTAATGAATAAACAATGATGGTCATTTAGGGAACTAGTCACTAAGCATAATACTCGATACTGACTAGGTAAATCTGAATTATATACTAGACATACTTGATATACTGCTAAACAGTACAGATACACTGCTGAAACAGTGCAGACCGGATTTGTGTACCCAAACCCGTCTTGACCGGCACAACCTATGTGCACGTCAGAACGCCTCCCCGATAATGGTACTCACCGGGTAGCTCGGAACGGAAGGCCTCGGAACTGAACTGAACTTGAACCGGACTGGACTCGACTCGGAACTTCGGAAACTTCGGAAACTGGTGGGCCTCTGTATACCTCGGATCTTGCTCTCTCAGCTAGGCTCTGGTCGGGATACTTCGCACTTCTCACCGCCTCGTCTGGGTGTTGATCGCAGCCTCAGTTACCCCCGCTCGGCAGGAGGGAGATACAGGAAATCCTGTGGGTACGCGTTGTTGTCCGTCCAGCTGTGACAGGAGACCGGGCCTGCAACGCACCGCCGGCGCGTGAGATGAGAAAGTGTCCCTGTTCCGGCGCCATTTATGTGGTAAATAATTTAATTACCGGGACTTAATTTGATGCGGAAAATCTATAACAATAGCTCAGTAAAATAAGAGGCAGAATCCGTGGTATTAGAGGTTCGGAACGGGCTTTATTCCATAATCAATTTAAATCGATGAGCTCCAGATTCCATCACCACGAAGGTTCAGGAAGTGAAGACCGTACTTTATTGATAGGTAATCATTTTTATACAATAGGCATTACAGTGAAACAAATGGAGGAGGCGTAACAATTGATAGTAAAGATAAAACATACATGCGTAGCAAAAGTGGGTGTAACTGGGCGTAACTAAAGAACGTCATCAGGTATGATGTCATAATAGGGTGGTTCCATGAAAGAATTTCGCAATGTCAGCAGAAATACTTGGCAGAAATGCGCGCACAGCAGCATGACGTGTGATTGACGTGCAACTAGGGGGTGAAGGGGACTTGACATTTAGCTCTACATGTGGCGACAGAAGTCTGGAGGGTCAAGTCAACCTAATCCCAAATCATATCTAACATCCTATGTTTAAAGAACTATGTTATCCAGAAGAGAGGTCTCTTAGAGTAGAATCTTATTCTATACTGACTATACTGACTATTAGTGCGTGTACAAGCGTCTAAGTGTCTACACTAGATGCGAGGGCAGAAATCTTCCATAGAACAGGGCTATGAATTACTTGCATAATGACAGAGAAGCCGGGCCTTTTGCTCGGTAGCTGGAAGAATGTTTACTTAAACTACTAGACAGGAATGCATTGGGTAGGGAGCGAAGCAGATAATTTCGAAGGTGAAATACAGTTTTTGGCAGGCAACAGGCTGATGTCAGGCACCGTTAGCTGCGCAGAGAATGAGGACAAAGTTCATGGATACAGATGCGAGCTCAGACTGAAGCTTTCAGAGGCAGAAGGCAGGAAAAGCTTGATGGCAGAATCAGGGCCTACTTGCCTGGACTGTAAAATGTCATAAGTGAACCATATAAAGGCGGTGGCCTTTCATACTTAGGAATGGAATATCCGGCCCATTTATGGCGGATCTGAAAGAGGACATGTTGGCGATGGACGCACATGTGTTTGCGTCTTCATAACTGGAACTGGAGGGAACATACATGTACTTGTGATTTATACATGAAACCGTTGGGGTCCAAGATAGGGGACATAACTGACCAGAAAAATCCATATTTCCACAGTCTGATAAAGCAAAGTTGTTTATATTTCTTACGTTTTGCAGCAGTTAACTTAGTTTCTCGTTGCTCAAATTGGTGATCTTTCTGATATTTATGTGTTCCCCTTGTCTTCATTGCTTGATTTTGCTTGCGATAAACTGGATGCCATTAGTTTAGGAAACAATAACACCTGTTATATAGAGAAGTGAGAAGCCCCAAAAGTGCAGTAAAAAATGCTTTATAAAAATCAACGTATTATTATGGGTTCTCTAGTAAAGCACATTTTACTAGTTTCCTTTTCAGTGTTGTAGGATGCTATATTTTTTATTGGACCTAAAAAATAAGTATGGTGCCGCATCTTAAATACATGGGCTTTCACATCACTCTACTTCCTATGCCAGACTAGTAAAATGAATCACATACGAAAACGAACATGCAGGCACCATTTTCAGATCAGTTGGGCGACAAAAAAAACTTATCTGACACAGCATGTAATGCTATCACTATCTGTTACATGAGAGAGATTTAGCAATACTAATGTTTTAGATCGATATATTTATTGGTATAGTGGATAAATATCTGTTGTTTTAGTTTCTGAATGTAATCGATTTCGGTTAATGGCACTGCTCCCCTGATTAACAGCAGTCTAATTATATTTTACACCTCCTTTTACTTCACTTTAAAAGCTTGAAAGATTTCTCGTATACTTTCAGCAAAAATTATTCTCAATTTTATTTATAATGAAATTCTCAGTGTCACTCACAGTCATTGAAATGCACTCATAATTACTCTAAAATTACGAAGACGTCACACATGGCAATCTGAACCATGGCAGCTATGTGAGGAGCTAGAGGTCCGTGGACTTTGCAAATGTGATTGTCTACTAAATACAACCAACCAGTTCAATGAATTTCCGTGGAAAGTTCAAGCTGAACGAGCATCTCGGTGTTAAGAAACCCTCGCTACAAATGAGAGGTTTGTGACCGCTCCGAGACAGGTAGGAGCTTTAATCACGACTTTGGGGAAGTGACAACACAGCTCAGCTACACACTCCTCAGCGGGGGGCACCTCTGGGCACACTGCAAGCACAGAACCCGAGGCAAATCACGCAGTTCGCCCTCACCGGGAATGTATTTTGCATTGTAATTTTATTTTTTAATCAAATTTGGCACTTTCAGGATGCTTGGTAAACTAGACCGCTGCCTGGTTCATCTGTATATATGAACCTACCGCCCGGGCGGGCTCCCTAACACAAACTTAATTTATTCATATACCGTGCACTTGTGCCCCATTTCGGCAGCAACAACTGGGTGCTCGTTGACATTCGGTGATGAAACAACAGGACTCTGGCTGTAGAGAAAGCTCTAGGAATTCTCTCCTGCTGTTTAATGACAGCGTTGCATGCATTTAAACGTCCCCCATTAGGATTTCTAAAGACGAAAAACACGTCTTTAGAAATGCATTTGGAAGCGCAGCAGCATCGCCATGAGCCGCACTTCAAGGGCTCCAGTGAAGTATTTACTGGAATCCTTTGTAGTGCGCGCTCATTGTAGGTGTCTGCGCGGAGGGAAACCTAGGTGTGCGCGCCCACTCAGGCGCGCAGGTTAGAGGGCACCATGGGTCTGACCCATCCCACCGGTTTGGATTGCCTTATGTCTGTGTCATTCCAAAATCATAGCCTGTGAATGGTTTGTGCATGCCTCGCTTTTTCTTACAAGTTAACTCCCATGGAGTATTGCCTCGGGAACAAGCAGTGTCGGGCACGCTGTGTGCATGCTTTTTTAACCACACATTTGACCCCCTCACACTCTGACCTTGCCCGATTGCAAACAATATCAAAGATCCCTTTGCTTTTTTTTAATGCACTTCAACCACTGCCCTAAATCACCAAGTTGCTATGTATAATCTCTGATATACTATTATTTTGAGTCTTATCTGGAAATATTGTTGCTGTACCCACAATAATGTGCTGCATAGCTAAATACTTATACGGCCCCAAAGGCAAGATCGATTGCATTGCAAATGCTTGTTTTGATTAGTGCCCTTCCACTGCTGCTCGCGTGGGATTGGCTGTTTTTTCTTCCCTATCCCCCTCCTGCATTGTTGCTTGCTTCCCATCTCACCAACCGCATTGTTTGAAAGCCCGTTATTGATGCTTCCACCTCCCTCATCGTTGCTTGCCTGTTTTTGTTTGCGACTTTTCCAATGCTTGTTCCGCTTCTTTCTCACAGACAACCGATAATGTGTTCCTCTGAGATTTTTTTAGGTCGAGCCTAGCAGCATCGCGCATGCGCTGCTCGCTCTGCGAGACTGCTGTAGTAGAGTATTGTAGAGAAGCTGCGCTCACTCTCCTCCCATATTTTTGATTGGCTTGTGTCATTGGCTTTGGTAAATGCTGCCTTCGGATTCGTTAATAGGCTTGTTAGTCCCTCCTTAGTACGGCCTTGTCTTCATTTGTACCCTCCCATTTGTTTTATGGGACCTGTTATTTAGTCTGTAAGCACTATTTACTTAATTAAGTTTCTCTTACTGCAGGCCAGACATGCTTCAGCTGAAACCGCTTTTGTTTTTTAAGCAGCACGGCCGCCCCGTAACACGCATGCCTGCTTTCAATCACTTTAACCTGGCATTATCATGTCTGTTTCAACTCCCACTCCCTAGCTCCTCCCCAAGTAAAATTGATTTAGAAATGGTTAGCAAATTAAGTCATGTGAATTCCAGGTAGCACATAATCCTGTGCTAATGGGCTGAAGCTGACAACAGCACATCTGTGTTACAATAAAGCCACTTGACAAGTTGTTTTCAAAAGCCCGTTTTATTAACAAGACCATCAATACTACAACCACCACTGCCAATATCACTGCCAATACCACCGCCAATACCACCACCAATACCACCACCACCACCACCAATACTACCACCATCAATACCACCCCCACCAATACCACCACTACCAATACCACCACTGCCAATGATACCACCACCACCAATACCACCCCATCAATACCACCACCAATACCACTACCACCAATACCACTACCACCAATACCATCACCACCAATACCACCACCAATACCAGTACTGCCACCACTAATACTACCCCCTCCACCAATACCACCAGTACCACCAATGCCACCACCATCAATACCACTACTACCACCACCAATACCACTCCCACCACCAATACCACCTCCCACCACCAATACCACCTCCACCAATACCACCACCTCAGTGCCTCTCTCTCACTAGTAATAGCAGGGGCACTGTACGAGGCCGGAGCTGCAGTCGAGACCATCCCTCACTCGCTCCATGCCTGCCATTTAGCACATCCCGCCCTGCACCAGGAGATGAAGCCAGGGCCCTACTACAGCAGAAGTGTTTTTTATTAGTTCAAAGATACCAATGACATTATGCAGTGCCACACTGCATGCTCAAATCATGGAGGGGGCAGGAAATAGCCCCCCCTCCCACTCTTCCTCCTGAGCCGCAACAGTGTAATCACAGAACGAAATGTGTTGGAGCGCTTTGTTAGTGTTTCTAGTTCGGATCATATGTAACTCTCACTACATACTTTGTGTCTGTGTAATTTAGAACACTTACACATCTTCACTGTACTATTTATCATTACTTTGAAGATGTAGCAGGCTGGTCTCTTCCTCTGATATTTACAATCTAACAAGCGATTGAGAAGGCCCTTTATTGCAATGCAGTAGGTCTCCTATTTGCAAGAATTTAAGCTATTCGTATTGTAAATGACAATGCCTTTTATTTATGTTTTAAAACCCAAAGCAAATAAAAGGCATTGTCATTTACAATGCCAATAGCTCAAACTCTCGTGAATGCGAGACCTATTGCATTGCAAATGCTTGTTTTTTAATCTTATTGAAAAGTTCAACAAGGTTGATATTTTAGGCTGTCACAGCTCGGTTGCGCGATCAAAAATGCGGAGGAACGCAGGATCATTTGCAAAGCTGTGTTTTGGAAAAACATAAGCACACAATCCAAAACACACTTGAAATACCGTTTGGATGTTTTTAAGGTCTCGCAGACCTGTGTTGCAGTGCGCATGCGCTGCTTGCTCTGCAAAGCTTTTTTATAATCGAGGAGGTTTCAGAAGTGGGCTTGAAGCCCCGCACATCATTCTCATTGGCTGGCGTCCTAGTTTATGTTAAACGGTGGCCTCCGATTGAAAATTAGGCTTCTTTGTTACCGTCCTGTCTCCTTTTTAGATGGCCCACACCGACTGGATTGTTTGCTTGCGGAGTTACACTGTCCTTGATATGTAGGTGGTAAGCACTATTTTATTTCATTCGCACACTGCTCAGCAGCGGCGCTGCTTTTCACATCGGTGGCCAGACACGCACGCTGGCCGGATTAGCAAAGATACACTTTCTTAAACGCCTCACCGTCAATTGCTTGTTTTCTGAGCGATCTCCACATGTCTAGTTATTTGGGGAGGGCATTATTGGTGAGATACGTGAAGCACGCAAACCACTACAGCTTGAATTACGCAGTGGGCACTAGGTGTATGTGATGTGCCCTGAACAGCAGCTCCTAGAACGAGGACGGCCCTTCGAAGCTCTTTATTGGCTACATCTATCGGTTGCTTGTCTTTATTCTGGACACTATCGCCCGTGCACTGAGTGTGCGCAGCTTTGTTCCCCTGGTGAGGCAGCCGTGCTCCGTGCTGTGGTTCTCCTCACTGCGGTAAGGTACCTTTAAGAATGTAGTGCAGTGGAGTAAGTTTAAGAATGTTCCCCGAAAAGGCGACTGTGCACCGTGCTGTCTTTCCGCTCATTGCGATTGTGTCCCTTTAAGAATGTTTCCCGGCGAGGCGGCCCTGCTCCGTGCTCCATGCTGTGGTTCCACTCACTACCCTAGTGTACCTTTAAGAATGTTCTCTGGTGTGGCGGCCGTGCTCCGTGCTGTGGTTCCACTCACTGCCGTAGTGTACCTTTAAGAATGTTCCCCGGTGAGGCCACCGTGCTGCGTGCCGTGGTTCCACTCACTCCCTTCGTGTACCTGTCATAATAGGGCAATTAACCACGTAGCAAGGCATACCTGTGCTTCAAGTGTACCTATTTTATTTTAAAAGTTATAAATAGCAAAAATGACATCACTGTTAATGCAATACGTCTCGCATTTGCAAAAGAATGAGCTACTGGCATTGTAAATAAAATGCTTTTATTTTATGTGTTTGGAAAACCTGCAAGCAGTGCATTAACAGCACTTTGTACCTAGATTCTTGCATACTACAAGCAAGGCTGGCATGCGCCTAATTTGCTGACAGCCTTGCTTCTCGTAAGCAAAAACTAGTACAACATGCCTGTTTACACACCTCTTACAAGTTTAAAATCACAAAAATAAAAACCATTCTCATTTACAATGCCAATACAATTACACTGCACCACTTCCAGCCACAAGACTCAAAACAAATACACATGGGTAAAAGACATTGCCATTTACAACGCTATGAACTCTAAGTCTCGCAAATGCGAGATCTATTGCATTGCACATGCTTGTTACAAGGTGCCTCAAAACTGGCCCCCCTTCTCAGCAATGATGTCAGCCTCAGAAAGTAGCTACAATATGATTCAGTGGACAAAGCTCAGAAGGGTGGGGCACCCCTTTTTTCCTCTGATTGAATAAAGTGGGCGCATTATGGTATAATAGTGCAGCGGTTTCGAAGTAATGAGAGGGACACTAAGGCGGGTCAAGGTGGGTTTTATTTTGTAAAGTACACGTCTCCTCCTTGTAGCCAGGATGTACGGGTAAACAGACAATACAGTCACTATGTCTCCTTAGAACTTTCCCGTTTTCTGGGCTTTCTCCTTCTTTCTTTCTTTGATTCCCTCTCTTCTCTGTAGTCTGTGTCTCTTGTGTGCCTCGCATCCAAGGATCAAGCCGGTAACGATGGCAAACTCGTAGGCCCCAAAGAGGAAGATGAAAACAAGGTGTAAATGATTCAGCTATGCTGTATTTGTGAGAGGGAAGGGGGTGAAGGAGCACCAAACCAAAAGCAGTGACACACTTCTAGGCAAAGGGGGTGATGGTGTCGGGTTTGGAGATGCTTTAACACAACGGGCGGAAAAGGGGGCTGGAGCTTCTACCCCTCAGGCTTCTCCCGCCTCCCTACCCAGCCCGCAAATCGCGCTCGTACCTGGGTTAGCCATGCTCCTCCGGGAGCGTGGTTGGGCGAAGCGTGTTCTCGGTGGCCTCCTGGCTCTCCTGCCGTCTCTTGGTTCTCCTCTGCTCCTCCTCGGCTCGATATGCCCTCCGTGTTCCTCCGGGGAAGAGGTGTGGTGCTGCGGCCAGGGCGACTGACTCTGGAATCTGGAAATCACGGTTCGATCCCCGGCGCCGGCGGCAGATTAGCCCAGCACCATGTGACTCTGGGCAATAGCTTGCTTAATCTTCCCCACGGCCCCCAGCGCCTAGAGACCCTTACGGGTGATTGTTCGCGCTTTACAAATGTGGATTATTATTATTATCATACTCTTCTGCTCGGCTCGATGTTCTTTCCGCAGTCCTTTGCTCTTCTCCTCGCTCTCCACTCTTCAACACTCCTCGCTCTTCTCCTCCGGTGATGACACACACCCTCTTCCGGGTCTCGTCCTCTCTTGTTGGTCCGAGGCGTGTGACGTCATTCCAGGGGGGGCAGAGTCCTCGACTACTGGGTCCCAGTTAAAGAGACATGGGCGTGTTTCGGTGGCAGCTACTGGGTTCGGGTTACCCCAGTCATCCTGTCATGGGAAAAGAAGAGATGTGGCAGGGGCGGCCTTAGGCATGTGCAAGCTGTGCACCTGCACAGGGCCGCCAAACCCTAGGGGCCGCCACGAGGAATCGGATACAATACATATTCGTGGCGGCCCCTGGCAGGGATTTGGGGGCCTCCTGGCGGGGCCCCCTACCTACGCTCCCTGCACAGGGCCACCATGAGCCTAGAGCCGCCCCTGGATGTGGTAACGTCCGGTACTTCCAGCCAGTCTTTCGTTTGGCCTCTTCTGCCCCTGAGGACATCCGCCCGTGACAAATAGTGACCCTTGACATTTCAAGGTATTTCACCTAAAGGCAGTGAGCAGGCCACAGAGGGGTTTTGAATGTCACGACACGTTCAGTGCTTTCCCATTTCAATAGAATTTGTTACCACGTAGCGATCGAGGCTGCATTGTAAAAACATCATTGTCTGCGCCGCGGGAGGCATGGCGAAAGATGTGTTGTTTTTATTTTTTTTTAAATGGCAGGAATGATCAATGCATTGAGTTGATTAGGATTTGTTGCTGCGGAGATTATCGAGGTAAGCAGACCGCGTATTAATGTTTTCACTTCTGGGGCCTGGAATAAAGTCTCTGCAGATGGAAAATGTATGGCCTGTTAAGCAGCTTTACCAGGCTTTATGTTTAAAAATTGTACGATTGAGTGAAAGTAAAGCACCAATACAACCACGAAATGTTGCCACGCAAGGAGAGGTGTTCATTGCTGTTAAGTACTGATTCTGGTACTGCTGACCCAGATGTGAACATAGGAGACCGGTAGTTCACCCCTCCTTGGTGGTTAGCGGTCTAGTGTTCCTCAGATAACCCCCCACATTGTTACACATTCTTCAGTATTTTCCCTGTCTGAACTGCATGATTCTAGGACTCAAGGGAGGAACGATTGCATAGCATGGGTATGAGCAGTTTTAATCATATATAACGGTGTCCACAACCACCCCCCCCCCCCCCCCCCCTCGCTCCTGACCTGGACCCCTGACAGTAGCTTCAGCCCCACAGAAAAGCACCACTCCACCCCAATACCCACACGAGGTTTTGATTTCTTTGGGAAGCGTTTATGGAACTGGCAGATGGGAGGGGTGCATGCACAAATGAAGCTGGTTCCTAGTTCCTTTCAGCATTATCATACACTTTCCGAATCCTCTAGATATTGTAACTGGCCATGACTTGTATTGATGTGAGCTATCAATCAATTTTGCAAGGGAAGGAATCTCTGTTTTTGACATAGCAGGTTTAACTCTAGAGATGTGAACCGCAGGCTGTATTTGCCAACAAGTGGGCAGTGCTAATTTGACTGCTTCTTTCCCTACTAGTCCTAGAATCTTGGGCAGGCGTATGAATCTAGGTGTAAACTTGAGATGAGATCCCATAATAGAGAGGTACCTCGTGTGTATCCACTCCTTGTCTCCCAGCTTAGCCAGTTTCACTGCAAAATTGGAAATCTAATTGTTTGTGAACAGGTCTTTCGATGCATTGGAACGTGAGATGATATAAAATTATATCCCCATATTTTATTTCTTCTGCAAGCAGCCTTAAAGCTTTTTTTGTCCTTTAGAGAGCTAGCCTGTACTCAGCTGTTACATTTCTCACACCCATCCTGCCCATTGGACTAAAGCTTGGATATTTGCCCTCATCTTTCCTCTAAGAATTTTTTCAACCCTGGACACACTGTGTGGATCAGCCAGGATTTTTTAGAACTCCTAATTGTAAAAGGTACCCATAACCAATGTTCCCTCTAATTTTTTTCCTCTGTGTGCGGCAGTGTTGGGTCTCTGTGCGCTGCAGCCAATGCCAAGAACCGGACTGCGCATATGGGTGCAATGACAAATATCAGTGCAGTGACAAATCAGTGCAAACATCACTCCAAACTTTTGCTTAAAAAATGAAAATACGGTGCATTCCACACACACAGCGCCACATGATGGCTCTTAAGACAGGTTTGCAATTTACATACATTAGCAGTAAGATGGTAACAGTTCCTTATGAGTGGAGAAAGAGAGACTCAGACAGCCAATTAGGCTTTAGAAGAATGTGCAGTGTCTCTAAGTGGGTTAGAGTGTGCCGAGAAAGAGTGAAGGTACTCCTGTGTGGATCTAGAAGTGCCCTCACACACCCTAACAGGTGTATAGCATCATCATTGGGCTGGTGCTCCTCGTGGGGGTGGCGCTGCAGTCCCTCACGGGCCCGTTTGACGGGGCTCTTTGTCGGAGATCTTCAAGGAGTTTGCCGCATTTGTGCATGGGGGTGTGTGGGGCTAAGTGGAAGTGGTGTAGAGAGTGAGGTCTAAAAAGAGCCCAAGGACACTTACAATTTATTAAGGATGTCCTAGGGGTCTAGGTTAAAATATATCACGGGGATGGAGAAGCAATCTCAGTTGCCTGTGTGAGAGGGGAAAATGAAACAAATAGAATCCCTCTTCTCTCACCCGTGTGGTGGATAGTGTGAGTGTGTCAAGGGGTCGACATGTTTCGCGCCATAAATAGTCCCTAATGGATCTGGGGGCGTTTCATCAGGACCAAAAGAGTAAAGTATGTCAAATGGGAGTCGGGAAAGAGACACCCTATAAACCCATGAGTCCTAAATATAGGAGATATTGTTGAAAAGATAGATAAGAGACACGTCGTCTTTGCGTGTCCCTTGTTGCGGCCTATAGAGGAGACAAAAAACACATAGGGGGTGGGGTGGGAGAGAAGGGAACAAGAACACAATACAAGGCCGTTAATAACAGTCTCAAGTAATGTGGATAATTAATCTCTGCATGCTTGTGTGTCGGAAAGTGCCCCAGTGGGGAACCTAACTAGACATATGCATACATGTGGATAGAAAGGGGCAAGAATGTCCCTGGAATGCTTTGGACTCAGATAAGTGGCCTATGTATAGGGCTAGACTAGGTGATGAGAATGCTCACTAAAAAGTAACACCGCGGGTCTATGGTGTATCTAGTGTGCATACAGGAGGGGTGTCCATTTATCATTAATCATGAATCGTGACAATAAGTGAACTGCTGTGCTCCTTCCTAGCAACAAGTACTACGAGGGTGAGTACAGTGTAGGCAAGGACATACCAGAAAAATACACCGTAAAACAAAATATCGCTGTGCCTACCCTCCCTAGTTCCAGGACAGGCCTCGTCAGCTTCGCCAAAAACCAGTGAAGGCAGCTGCGAACAAAAACGGCATGGCTATGACATTTAAGCTGCTCGGGATGGAGACGGCCAGAAAAACGGGACCGGTGCCGGTAATAGTACAATATGACAAAATAAAAACGGCATGGCTATGATATTTAAGCCGCTCGGGATAGAGACGACTGGGCTATGATATTTAAGCCGCTCGGTGTGGAGACGGCTAGCAAACGGGACCGGTGCCGGTAATGGTACAATAATGCAAAAAATACTAAGAACAAATACTGAGAACAATTACGGAACTTTAAGCCGCTCGAAATAGAGACGGTTAGAAAACGGGACCGGTGCCGGTACTAGTGCAATATGACAGATATTGTCATTCCAGTGTTGAAAAAGTACTTACTTCGTACTCTTCTTCTGTGCTCCGGATCACCTACCCGGTAGCTTCGGCTGCTGGACGGCAACTCGGGGCAGCAGTATCCATAATATACACACCCTACGGGATTGGTGCAGAGGAGTGCGCGTGACACGTGATAGAACGTAATGACGATATAGTCGTCTGGCGCTCTTTTGGGGCGGCCATTTTGGAACGGGATCAAATAATGAGATTCCCAATGTAACCGAGATGGCAATAAGAGGGGAACATGAAATATCAAGGCCCTAAGCATGTAATGGAACCAGACACCGGAAAGGAAGTGGGACAATGTAAACTGACCATAAAGTGTCAGGGATATAACTCATATATATGTACTTGGGAGACACAGAGATCTATAGACTAAGATGTCAGCTGGAGACACGTGGGCCAATGTCTCCTGGCAGCGATGTTAGGATCTGGTCTCAGTGGTGGAGTAGTACACAGAAGGAGATGGCGGAATGGAACCGTTATGTGAGAGGGCAACATATTCTGTTGTATGTATTGTATGGTTATAGTAGTCTCAGGGAACATGAAGCCATATTGTGTCATGTATGTAGTGACTAAGACAGATGTTGTGTGATGCTCCCACTGAGTGGTTCATCTAGTGAGATCAACCCAGGGTATATTATCGTTGAGACCACCACTGTCACTTTTAAGTCTGAAGACCCATCGTTGTTCACGTTCAAACAAAGTAGTTATGGACCATTGAGGGTTGGATAAAAAGTCTACCCGTACACCAAAGATGATTATGTATTCCCCAACCACGACACTACATCAGAGGATACCAGCAGTAACAACTCGGGTAGATCAGACTCCACTGGCAGCGAATCTAACTTTGGTAATAGACAACAGAGATCCAGAGGAGGATACAGATATCAACCTATGCCACCACCCTTGTTTCAAGGCTTCCCTACACATCCTTTTCATACACCGGTCTATCAGGGACCGTGGATGGGCCCTCAACAAATGTGGAACGGACTACCAGCACAGAATCCCCTGCCTAATTATCAATCATTCCCGAACCCCCCTTTTCTCAACAGAGGCAGGGGCAGTGGAAGAGGCAGAAGAAGAGGAGGGATCAAGAACGTTCACTGGCAGGAACCAGAACAGATGGTCCTGCGGAGCAAGACAACGAGACCCTAGTGGTCAATTTGTCATCAAGACCTCTGACCACAGGAGAGACAAAACTTCTAGAGAGAGGCCTTGGATTTGTCCCGACACCGAAGGTTGATGACTTTAAATTACACCAAGAATTGCATCAGTTCTTCCGGAAGGTACGACTAAGAGCTTTTTTCCATGACAGACCTTCTAATCCACCGGAAGGTAGTGGACTGAAGAACAGATCCCGATTCACTCCAACTGCAGCAATGACTCCCAATGAGATCCTGACATTCGAGCAGGCCATCCTCAAAGATGTTGATAATATTACAACTAACCGCCCCTTTGACAATCTCTCTAAGGAAGAAAGATCTATGCTAAAAGATCTGGCGGAAGATGACTCCATCATTATCAAACCGGCCGATAAAGGCAGAGCAATTGTCATACAAGACAGAAATGCATATGATGAAGAATGTCTACGACAATTATCCAATGTAAGATACTACGAACCTACCGAAGAAGACCCTACCTCACGACTTGCTGCAGCTATACGCTGTCTCACGTATGAAGCTGAAACAGAAGGTTGGATAACGAAGGACGAAGCTATGTTCCTCAGAAATGATGACCCGCGGATGCCATATTTCTACTGCCTACCTAAAATTCATAAGGGCACTAACCCTCCCCCTGGACGCCCTATAGTGTCAGGCATCAACTCTCTACTTGAACCTCTGAGCAAATTTTGTGATATTTTCTTACGGCCTTTGGTCACTAAGACTCCAACTTATCTAAGGGACACCACAGAAGTACTCAATTTAATAGAACAATTTGAGGAACCAGAATCCATCACACTGCTTGTCACCCTAGATGTAGAGGCACTTTATACCAATATTCCGCAAGATGCTACCTTGACGGTTTTGGAAAGTGCCCTACGCCATCTTAACCCCTGGCCATCCGCTACACCAATCAGTTTCATCTGTGATTGTGCCTCACTTGCATTGAAAGAAAACTTCTTTGCATTCAAAAACAAGATCTATCACCAAGTGCAAGGCACTTGTATGGGTAGCACATTTGCGCCGAGCCTGGCATGTCTTTACATGGCCAGGTTCGAAGAAGAACATATCCTCACAGACACCAACCCGTTCACCGGCAACATCCTATTATGGCGCCGGTATATAGATGATATCATCATCTTTTGGAAAGGGGATGAGGATGCCTGTCGTTCTTTCTTCACATGGATCAACACGATCAACCCCTTCCTGAAACTTGTTGGATCATTGTCATCGGATTCCATCCCTTTCCTTGATCCTCTGATATCACTGGAAGAGGGTACTCTTAAAACAACCAACTACAAAAAACCTACAGATAGGAACAGCTTGCTCCTATTTCAAAGTCACCATCCAAAAGCACTCAGGGAGAACCTACCTGTAGGCCAGTTCCTCCGTCTACGGAGAAATTGTAACACCAGAATAGAATTCGAAAAAGAAGCTGAAACCCTATCTGTTAATCTGATCAGAAGAAATTACCTATCCAACATCATAAGACAGGCCCGTAAGAGAGCAAGAAACAACCACAGAGGAGCTCTACTTGAAGTAAAAGAGAAGAAGGAAACTGACAAACTAACCTGTGTGACATCATTCACCTCCTACTCCAACAAAATTCAAAAAATTGTCAAGAAGCACTGGAGGATATTAGAAACAGGCAATGTATCACCAGGACCGATACCACTGTTCGCATTCAAAAGGACTGAGAATCTGAGGGACATTTTGGTACATACACGTCCAAAAAATAAAAAAACCAATCCGCAACCAACCCTTTGGACACTGCCCCCCGTGTTGGGCCACTACCCATGCGGTACATGCACAGTCTGTCCTCAGACGACGGCAACCAAAGAACTGGAACTTGGACTTTCGAGACCATGGCATCAAAATCGCCACACTAATTGCTACACCAAGAACTGCGTATACTTGATTACGTGTCCCTGTGGTTCATATTACATAGGTATGACAGCGCGACCAATAAAGATACGCATAGGAGAACATAAAAGTACGATCCGTTGCAAACGCTCAGCAACGAGACTACAGGCTCACTTTCTGGAGAAAAATCATCCCCCAGACAGCCTAAAGTGGACCATTATAGAATCCAACCCTCAATGGTCCATAACTACTTTGTTTGAACGTGAACAACGATGGGTCTTCAGACTTAAAAGTGACAGTGGTGGTCTCAACGATAATATACCCTGGGTTGATCTCACTAGATGAACCACTCAGTGGGAGCATCACAAAACATCTGTCTTAGTCACTACATACATGACACAATATGGCTTCATGTTCCCTGAGACTACTATAACCATACAATACATACAACAGAATATGTTGCCCTCTCACATAACGGTTCCATTCCGCCATCTCCTTCTGTGTACTACTCCACCACTGAGACCAGATCCTAACATCGCTGCCAGGAGACATTGGCCCACGTGTCTCCAGCTGACATCTTAGTCTATAGATCTCTGTGTCTCCCAAGTACATATATATGAGTTATATCCCTGACACTTTATGGTCAGTTTACATTGTCCCACTTCCTTTCCGGTGTCTGGTTCCATTACATGCTTAGGGCCTTGATATTTCATGTTCCCCTCTTATTGCCATCTCGGTTACATTGGGAATCTCATTATTTGATCCCGTTCCAAAATGGCCGCCCCAAAAGAGCGCCAGACGACTATATCGTCATTACGTTCTATCACGTGTCACGCGCACTCCTCTGCACCAATCCCGTAGGGTGTGTATATTATGGATACTGCTGCCCCGAGTTGCCGTCCAGCAGCCGAAGCTACCGGGTAGGTGATCCGGAGCACAGAAGAAGAGTACGAAGTAAGTACTTTTTCAACACTGGAATGACAATATCTGTCATATTGCACTAGTACCGGCACCGGTCCCGTTTTCTAACCGTCTCTATTTCGAGCGGCTTAAAGTTCCGTAATTGTTCTCAGTATTTGTTCTTAGTATTTTTTGCATTATTGTACCATTACCGGCACCGGTCCCGTTTGCTAGCCGTCTCCACACCGAGCGGCTTAAATATCATAGCCCAGTCGTCTCTATCCCGAGCGGCTTAAATATCATAGCCATGCCGTTTTTATTTTGTCATATTGTACTATTACCGGCACCGGTCCCGTTTTTCTGGCCGTCTCCATCCCGAGCAGCTTAAATGTCATAGCCATGCCGTTTTTGTTCGCAGCTGCCTTCACTGGTTTTTGGCGAAGCTGACGAGGCCTGTCCTGGAACTAGGGAGGGTAGGCACAGCGATATTTTGTTTTACGGTGTATTTTTCTGGTATGTCCTTGCCTACACTGTACTCACCCTCGTAGTACTTGTTGCTAGGAAGGAGCACAGCAGTTCACTTATTGTCACGATTCATGATTAATGATATATGGACACCCCTCCCGTATGCACACTAGATACACCATAGACCCGCGGTGTTACTTTTTAGTGAGCATTCTCATCACCTAGTCTAGCCCTATACATAGGCCACTTATCTGAGTCCAAAGCATTCCAGGGACATTCTTGCCCCTTTCTATCCACATGTATGCATATGTCTAGTTAGGTTCCCCACTGGGGCACTTTCCGACACACAAGCATGCAGAGATTAATTATCCACATTACTTGAGACTGTTATTAACGGCCTTGTATTGTGTTCTTGTTCCCTTCTCTCCCACCCCACCCCCTATGTGTTTTTTGTCTCCTCTATAGGCCGCAACAAGGGACACGCAAAGACGACGTGTCTCTTATCTATCTTTTCAACAATATCTCCTATATTTAGGACTCATGGGTTTATAGGGTGTCTCTTTCCCGACTCCCATTTGACATACTTTACTCTTTTGGTCCTGATGAAACGCCCCCAGATCCATTAGGGACTATTTATGGCGCGAAACATGTCGACCCCTTGACACACTCACACTATCCACCACACGGGTGAGAGAAGAGGGATTCTATTTGTTTCATTTTCCCCTCTCACACAGGCAACTGAGATTGCTTCTCCATCCCCGTGATTTATTTTAACCTAGACCCCTAGGACATCCTTAATAAATTGTAAGTGTCCTTGGGCTCTTTTTAGACCTCACTCTCTACACCACTTCCACTTAGCCCCACACACCCCCATGCACAAATGCGGCAAACTCCTTGAAGATCTCCGACAAAGAGCCTCGTCAAACGGGCCCGTGAGGGACTGCAGCGCCACCCCCACGAGGAGCACCAGCCCAATGATGATGCTATACACCTGTTAGGGTGTGTGAGGGCACTTCTAGATCCACACAGGAGTACCTTCACTCTTTCTCGGCACACTCTAACCCACTTGGAGACACTGCACATTCTTCTAAAGCCTAATTGGCTGTCTGAGTCTCTCTTTCTCTACTCATAAGGAACTGTTACCATCTTACTGCTATTGCAATTAATTTGGGAGCCCTGGTACAGGACCTTTTCTAACAGCTCCTCGTCCCCCCTCCTTTGTTGATATTGCAATTTACATACACACACCATGACATGAATTGGTTACACAGGCAAGTACACTTCGGCTTTAGAAAAGCACAGGACTCCAACAGTGGTACCAATCTAAGATTTCACTAAAGATTCTCAACTATAGGTCTGTTCATAGGTTGGAGAAATGTCGGGTGTAGTTAAATATGAAGTAATTTGAGTGGTGGATATGTTAGTCAGTTATTTGGATAGAGAAGGGTAGGTGGCGGGATAGAAGAGGGAAAGTGGTTTGTATGTATATAGCGCTTGCTACTCCTAATGGAGTTTCGAAACACTTTTTTGGTGAGTAGCATGCTACTCTGGAACCCATAAGGAATAGTGTTGAATTCGTATGGTGAAACATGAAATTAATTTGAGTGGTGCATATGTTTGTCAGTTATTTGGATTGAGAAGAGTTGGGGAGGGGTGGAAAAGGGAAAAAGGTTTGCACTTATATAGTGCTTGTAACCCTGATGGAGTGTTGAAACGCTTTATTGGCGAGTAGCACGCTACTCTGGAACCCATTCTAGTCATCTCCTCAGGTCTTGTCATTCTATTGGGCCGTCCCGCATCTTCTAAACCTCGCCACTTAAGTCTTTGCAGCTCCCAAAACCATCTTTACTGAGGCCACCACCTACAGGCCTCCTATGGGCCCGCATAGCTGCCAAGGTTTCAGATCGCTTATTAGTGACATTTTCATAATTTCAGTGTGTGACATTTGACGGCTATGAGTGACACTTTCTCGTGAGCAAAATCAAGCAATGAAGACATGGGAAACATATAAATATCAGAAATGACACCCATTTGAGCAACAAGAAACTCTAAGAGGATCTTAAAACTGCTGCAGAGCACCACAAGTAGAAGGGCACTGTGGAACCCGACTGTACCAAACAGGATGTGAGGGGCCCCAGCGCTGATGAGCTCAGTTGCCTGATAATAAATTACCATAATTACTCAGAATCACTACAATCAGTTGACACGCGGACTCTGAGTGCTGTCCAGCCCGCCGCAGCACCAGACAAGCCTCAGGAAAGTGAGAGGATGAGGCACATAGGCTGTAATTTTTTCAAAAGACTTTAGCTCACCTGCTAGCTCTCTAAAATAATTCAAATCAGTTCTACTGTAAGCAATAGGCCTAATCCGTTTATTATGAGAAGCTATGAAAAAGTGACTAGGGATATAATTGGGGCCAATGGAATTATGTGACTGTAGAGCACCAAATTATGTGGCACAGCTGAGTAGATTTTGCAGCAAGAAAAGGCAAATTATGTGGCATAATGTGGCCCATTTTGTAAAAGTATTACTTCATTATTTCATCATTTTTAAACTTGGTAACACTGTATGGTCTTTGATTGTACCTCATTAGTACCAGTTTAACGCCCAAATATAGCAATAAGCAGCAGAAAAGTGATCAGTTCAGTTTTGCAAAGGGCCTTCCACTGCGCAGCAACGCATGATGCTGCATTTTATCAATTTTGTAACCGTTTCAGCTAGAAATAAAAAATGTTTTTGGTCAAATCTGCTGATTATGGGGAAAATGCGGCAAATCAATAATTATGCTAAAATCGCTGCAGCTGCACAATCACATAATTCCAGTGGCCCTGGATATAATGTAAAATTTCTATTGCACTGCAATAAACCCCGCAGAGAGGTATTTTTTTACTCAGAGTCTATCATATTACCACAGTACACTCATATTGGCTCTAGTGATCGGATTTTGCAATAAAGGTGGTCTCAAGAAATAGAAGAATGGAATTGGTGTGGCCTTTTAACTATAGCTTTTATAATAGAGACCTGCAATTAAAGGTCACTTTTTTCTCCATAACAAAAACATGTCACTTAAAATTCTATACATAGATTATGTGGTCCAAAGTCAAATATTCCTCTTGGTTTCATTGAGCATTGAATGAATTCAGAAACGTTAATTAGGGCATGAACACAATGTTGCCTTTCAAAACATGAAAACTTGAGTTAACAAAAGAGGAGATGGTGAACAGGTATATTTCTGATGCTTGACGTGAAAAGGAGAAGTGATTCCAAAGGGCTGCAGTGCATGTAATCAGAAGCTTGCCTGTGGGACAATAAAAGTGAAAGCAGCCTTATCTGCCCTGTGCACTGAAGCACAATGAGAGAGTAGAGGGTCTTCGTTATCCTGAAACGGACACTTCCACCAGTGGAACGGGAAGCCAAGAACTGCAGAAGCCCTCACTGAGCGGGCATCTGCTGATTATAAACACAAGCATGGATTTACAAAACTACATTTGAATTGCAGCAAGCCGCAGGTCACGTTCCCAGATCAGCTAAATTGAAGGTAGCGCACATTGACACACGCACTGGAGTGTCAAAAACTAAATTTATGGATTCGGCATGTATGAGCAACTTTTGATTCTCCAACTTCGGAAGCATTCAGAATAATGCCCAGAGCTACCTAAACTAGACCGCAGGGCCAGAGCACATGAGCACTTTTTAGACCCCGGATGGAAAAATAAATTACTAATGTTAATCAATTCACTCTTTATTTATACACACTAACTTCAGACAGTGGCCCGTACGAGTCTGCAGACCTGCGGCCCGCAACCACGTTTTCATCCTAACAACCCTCTGCTTCGAGACACACATTCCGGCTCTGTCGCCTGCTTGCTCGTCTGCCTTTCACAAATGAAATGCAGCGAGTCTACAAGTACGACGCGCTTGTAGACTCGCTGCCTTTCATTTGTTAATAGGGCACAACAACAGGGCAGATTGTGTGCCTTTGTTAAAGTAATCATGTTAATTGCAGCGCTTGACGGGCGCTGCGATTAACATGATTACTTACAAAAAGGGACACAATCTGACCGTTTTCGCGCCGCACGCATTTTAAGTGGTGGCGCGATGGTCCCGAGTTGCCTGTGTGCGCTCTGTAATCTACAATGCGTGCTCCAGGAGATATAGCTGCGCGCCCGCGCATGCGCACACGTTGGAGGGCACAGTGCCCATAACGTATTCACTATTGTAATTTTTAAGCTGTAAATATATACTCCTTCTTTAGGCTTTACTTTTACCTCTATAAATATATTATCACAAAATGTTTGTTGATAACCTTTTGTAAAGACCTCTTTCAGCTCAGGCACCCTAACATGATCACGTTATTTTAGATTTTTTTTTTTTTTTTAACTCTTTTTGTGATCTGTTCACTGTACATGGTTCTCCAGATCAATCAATCAGCCAGCATTTGTATAGCTCAGCAGTTTCACCCCTAAGGGTATCTGGGTGCTGAGGGTGCCCTGTCTTCGTTGAAAAGCCATGGCTTGAGTTTCTTTCTGAAACCAGCCAGGGAGGGTGCTTTTTGAAGGTGGTTGGGCAGGCTGTTCTAGGTCTTGGCAGCAATGTAGGAGAAGGAGCAGACCCGGCTGCGGCTGCAACGGATGTGGGGGTGGGAGGAGATTAGCTGTGTTGACTTGTCATTTCATGGTTAGTTGCCTGTCGAGGATGATGCCTAGGTTGCGTGTATTGTCTGTCGGTGTGGGTGTTGGTCCAAGTTTGACTGGCCACCAGCTGTGGTCCCATACGGAAGTGTTCCTCCCGAAGATCAGTACTTCTGTTTTGTCGAAGTTGAGTTGGAGGCAGTCATCTCTCATCCAATCGCCTACGTTGGTCATGGCATTGCAGAAGTTGATTTTGGCTTTGGCAGGATCCTCGGTGAGCGAGAGTTGAGTGTCTTCTGCGAAGGAGATTATGTTGAGTCCGTGGGATCTGATGACGTCTTCGAAAGGGGTCATGTAGATGTTGAACAAGGTGAGGCTGAGGGTGATCCTTGGGTTACGGTGCGGAGGTGAAGGGAGGCAGTTGGATGCTCTGTGTTTGTCCAGGAAGGAATGAGGCGATCCATTTGAGGGCTTGTTGCTGTATGCCAATGTTGTAGAGTCTGTCGATGATGGTGTGGTGGGAGATGGTGTTGAATGCAGAAGAAAGAACAAGGAGGATCAGGCCACCATTTCTCTGGGGTTGAGGAGCGTTCTGATGTAAGCTGTGGCAGCGATAAGCGCGATCTCAGTGCTGTGGTTGGCATGGAATCCTGATTGTGAGGCATTGAGTAAGTGGTTTTGTTCCAGGTATTCAGAGAGCTGTTGGTTGATGGCTTTTTCGAGTACTTTGGGTGGGTAGGGGAGCAGGGAGGTCGATCAGTAATTTTTTAGGTAACTGGGGTCGGTAGAGGGTTTCTTTAGGACGGGTTTGACCTCTGCGTGTTTCCGTCTGTCTGGAAAGGTTGCTGTAGACATGGAGGTGTTGAGGATGCTGGTGAGTTCTGTACTGATAGGGTTGGTTCGGAGGTTGAAGAGACGGTGGGGGCAGGGACTGTAGGAGCCCCAGAGTGAATGGATGACATGATGGCTGTAGTGGTGTGAATGGTGAGCAGGGACTAGGTGGTGATCGCTCGGCTGGTGTTCACTGGTCGGTCGAGGTAGTTTAGGCTGAGCGTGGTGGGTTGGGGGTCGAAGTTGTTGTAGATGGTGGCAATCTTGCTGTGGAAGTAGTCTGAGAGGGTGTTGCAGTGTTCTTGGGAGGGGTGGATGGTGTTCTCCATGGCTGTCAGGTTGCAGAATTCCTTAACTATTTTAAAGAGTTACTTTGTGTGGTTGGCCGCGGTATTGATGGGGCAGTAGTGGCTGCTCTCTTGGCTTTCTTGATGAGCAGGTGGTAATTGCTGAGGGCTGTTTTGTAAAGGGTTCAGTCTGAGGGGTTCTTAATGGCATAAAGTCTCACAGGGGCTTGATATGTCCAGCATACAGGCCCCAAGGATAGGCTAAAGAGAAGAAGTATGCTGTTCCTAGGGAGGTGGTAGGAGGAAGGAAATGACAGGCCACGTCAGTAATGGGGGTTACCAGAAGGTGTTAGATAGGTCAAGGTATTGAGTGTTCATCCAGGGATAGCTCCAATAAGGAGCAAGGGCCCTCACACACCCCGAGAAGTGTCATGCTTCATCATAGGGCAGCTCCTCGTTAGGCCGGTGCTGCAATGCCCAATGGGCCTCGCAGGGGGGCTCTTTGCCGGAGGTCTTCTCGGTTTGCCGTCGTGAAGCTAAATGATGTTATGTGAGGGTGCCTATGTGTAGTGAGTAGAAGTGGGATTGTGTGTGTGGGATTTAGAAATGGTTGCTGGATTCTCAAGGAGTCCCGTCCCCTCAGGTCAGGATTCCACAGGACCTACCCATGGCCTGTATGTCTCTGGATCCAGAGACAGCTGGCCATGGGTAGGTCCCATACTAGGAACCTCGTGGACTGATTTGGTCCTTCTCGCAACGCCAGCGAGCATCTCGGCCTGTCACTGTTGGGGCATCACAATCCAAATTCTGTGGTGAGCTGCTTTCCAGAAGGTATGATTGTACCTCATTTATTAATTAATTGTTTCATCACACATTAGGACTACTGTGGAATCCTGAATTGAGGGGACGTGACTCCTAGCTCGCTTTGGCCTAACACCACTTGCCGCCCCCACTGAGTAGATGAGGATAATAGGTCCTGAAGAATTGCTGAGATCCTTACGGACTGATTATAGGCATGAAACATTTAGACCCCCTGCACAACCCACTAGAACTGATACGGGTTTAATTCCCCCCTCTCAGTTCATAACTTTCTGTTTTTACTCATGGCCCAGGCAGTTGTGCTTGATGGTTCTGAGCTCTGGGGTGTTACAACTGGCTTGTTTTGAGGTTGTGTTGGCTTTTGCCATATTTAGCGGGGCAACTCTGTCAGCGCATTTGGTGATTCAGGCAGAGAACTTCTGGACAGCTTGGTCGAGGTCTGCTGACATTTCGTGTAGTGGGGTGCTGAGGGACTGTGCCCACTGAGTCTTGGTTACCTTGCCCCAGCTGCGGTGTGGAGAGCTGAGGTGTTTGGTGATGGTACACTGGGCATCGACAATGGTGAAGTGAACAATGGCGTGGTCGATCTAGGTAAGTTCTGTGACATGGGTGATTTGATTGTCGCTAGAGGTAAAAGTGGGGTTGAGGGTGTGTTAGGCTTTGTGCGTGGGTTCGGTGACTAGTTGGATGAAGCCAATGTTGTTCATATTTTCCAGGAGGGGGGTGGAGCTGACATCATTGGGGTCGTAGATGTAAAAATTGGGGTCACCGAGTAGGACATAGTGGTGGGGGGCCATGAGGTTGGAGATGGCACCTCAGAAGGCTGGTTGGGATCCCAGGGGTCTGTGGGTGAGGGTGTCTCTTATCTTAGTCTTTGCATAGGTCTGTAGTAGGAAGTTGAGGTGTTCCATGAGGGGTGTCGGGTCGTCTTTGGTAGCGGTGCATCGGATGGTTTCCTTGAAAATTATGGCAATGCTCCTGCCTTGTTTGTTGTTGGGGTCTCAGTGTATCATCTTGTAGTCGTCAGGAGTGGCGATGTGGATTCGAGGAGGGGTTGAGCAACGTTTCGGTGATGAAGGCAGCGTCAGGAGAGAGGGTGGTGATGGTGTCCAGATTTCTGTGGCGTGTTTTCAGAGGGAGCGGGCATTGAGCAGGATGCATTGGAGCAGTTCCAGGTTGTTTGTAGTCTTCTGAGTGGGAGCAGTTTGGGGTCCTGAGCAGGCAGGCGGTTCAGTGTCACAGGAGAAGCAGCAGTGACGGTAGGTAAAGGGTCCTTTTGTTGCTCAAGGGGATGACGTGAAGCAGCAGTTGTGCGGGTGTCCGGGATCCAGGGCCAGGAGCTACTCAGCAGTGAAGCGGCAGATGGTGGGAGGGCCAAGGGTAGAGAAACGATGCAGGAAAAATGGTGAAAAAACAAGCAGGGACACCAGAGAATGATCCAGAAGCAGTAGACACAATGTGCACAGGAAAACTGATTTATAAATGCAGGCACAACAAAAACAAAACTTACAACGCGGGCAACCTTACAATGCAAAAGAAACTTACTTAAAAATAGACAGCCTTTAACAAACTTAACAGATGATAGCACAGTAAACAAGCATTGAAAATGCAATAGGTCTTGCCTTTGATTAAGTTAAAGCCATTTGCTTTGCTAATGGTATTGTATAGCAAAGCAAATGGCTTTAACTTAATGAAAGGCAAGACGTATTGCATTTTCCTGGACAAGTGATGCATAAAGTGCCTGCCCCCCCGACCAGACTTTCACTTGCCCACCCACTTACTGCTGCCGTCAGAGCCTCAATCTTCCAGCATCACTTCCTATTCGCCCTACAGTGTAATAACCCGAAGTGACCCCATTCCCCTCCTTGCAGCCCCACCCCCGCACTCACCCAGAGCTCGCTGCCCCAGTCCATAGTCGCTCCTGGCTCCTCCAGAAGTGCGCTTCGTCGAGAATGAGGTGCGTGGGTGCTCCATAGATAATGGACCTCCCGCTTCATGTGGGGGTTGTCTGCTCTTGGGGATGACGATAGGGGGCACACCGCTCACTGCAATCTTCATGTGTGCAAAAAACAATGGTTCTGTCGGAAAATGAACAGGCTAACTTAATAGGTACTGAATACACGTTAGATTCTCAAGGACACACACAGACCAAAAGAAACAGGACAGAATCCAGGTCACTTGATAGAATGATGTTAATTAATGTATCAAAAACACCAAAAATATTTACAGGGTAATCCAACCAACAAACACAGGATGTAGTGAAACAATTAGTGAAACGGTGATACTTAGCACAAAACACATCACATATAACGAATATGTACAATGAACAATACATAAAGATAATCAACAAACAAGGTCCTATTTACAATACATAAGCCACTGCAATCTTCAGACGCAAAATAAATGTGCACCTTTTGGGCCACGCGCAGACACTTCAAATGTACAGTCGTCGGGTGTCCAAGCTGCACTGCCCTCGCTCCCCCCATAGCCAGCACTACCCGATCGGAGGGTCAGTGATGCAGAAACGCCTGTGCCTGTTCATTAAGGCGGGAGGATCTTGAGGGTCTGTAAACGACCTCTCGGAAATTGCTAACAGAGCTCTGAAGATGAAGTGAGAGGTGATGCTTAACCCTTTAACGTCTAACCTAAAGCAAAACCCCCTCAGATTTACGGCTGAGGCACCTGACCTGAATAGCATGCTGGGCGGTGAAGGGTTAAGTCGATCTTTACCATTAAGCCCTCCTAATGCAGAATAACCTTGACTTTCCTTCCACTGCACAGGCTGGTATACCTGACTGCAATCACAAGGGTTATCTAGGTAATTTGTCTTGTGGCAAAGTGCAATATTTAGAGCCACCTTCTTGCTTGGTGGATTTCATCACAATTGTACCTGATAAGAGACTGTTTATTGATCAATTTCTGCTAACAGGTTTTATATAGTGCTTCATACTGCGGTTTACAAGCACTATAAACTGCACATGGTGCCACTGGTCAATTTGTGCTGTTATGGCTGATTCGTTCTCACTGGGAAGCGCACTCGGGATATTCAGATCACCGCATGGGTCAGCGGCGAGCGTTCTATCCACCGAGACTCCCTCACAGTCTCCTAACTTGGTGTCCTCGTACATTGTGTAGGCCGGATGCGGGTGAGCGATAGTACGTTAGCAGAGACGCAGCCCCGTCCTCGCGCCCCTGACTGGAGGAAAGGTTTACATGAGAAATGTTAGCTGGAGGGGAGGTGCGGGGGTAAGAGGAACCCCTTTGCCAGCACACCAGCCTGGGTGAGAAGCTGGACAACACCTCTTCTTGGAGGTGAGTAAGTATTTCCAGTGGTTGCTGCTGTGTCCGCTGGAGGCCAAAAGGAGAAGTCAGGGTGTTTGTGGTCCCAGCTCATGGCATGTGACC
This sequence comes from Triturus cristatus, assembly GCF_964204655.1. Taxonomy (NCBI): domain Eukaryota; kingdom Metazoa; phylum Chordata; class Amphibia; order Caudata; family Salamandridae; genus Triturus; species Triturus cristatus. Next base: position 747,280,963 of record NC_140585.1, on the reverse strand, counting down.
AGGGTGGGTGTCAGCAGAGGGTGGAAGGGTGTCAGGAGGGAGTCAGAGGTGACCCATTGGGAAGGACGGGTTGAGACACGGGGACGATCTGCAGAAAGTTATTGCCTGATGAATTAGACGGAGGGGTAAAGAGAAGGGACCCGCTGTCATCCCAGCAGGATCCACCAGTGAGGCAGAGGGGCCCAACTATTGACTGTCATCCGACGAGCTACCAGACAATGCACCCTGCAGCAGGATGTTACCTGATAAATCCCCATGTCCTCCGGTGAATATCCTGGTGGTATCCGGCCTTGGTCCATGCATGGATTGCCCTGTTGAGCAGTATTGAAAGGCAGCAGCGACTAGACTAACAAGCAAAACAAAACAAAAACATTGTTGCGCGCCGGCTTCCTTCAACTCTGGCTCCGTCGTGCGTGCGCGCGCACTGTTTAAAGTGAGAGCACGCCGGAGCCAGAGTTGAAGGAAGTTGGCGTGAACAAGATGGCGGCGGACTGTCCACTGTCCCACGGACCAGCGCATGCTGTCTGCTAAGGACAGATGGCGAGAGCAGCCATCTTTGTCCATGCAGGCACGTGCATGAGCCCACGGCAGAGAATTGATTCCAAAAGGTCTCCTCTCTGGCGAGAGCAGCGCATGAGCTGCTTTTGCCAGGCGAGACCTAAAAACAAAGCTTACAATGCAGGCCAAACTACAGGAGCGCAGCGAATACAGGGAGGGGGGGTAACCTGGGACCCAAAAGCGGTTCAAAGTGAGATCGAGGCTTAGGTGGTACCTCTGTGGTACGAGGAGCGGCAATCTAGACCTAAGAGAAGGGCGATGGGAAAACAATTCTGCCGTATTTCCTATTCGGGTGTGGTTTAGATGGTGAGATGGTTATAAACATCTGTAAATGACAGTAATACAATCATTTAGTGGTATGTGTTCTGTTAAAAGGGTTTGTTACTGCCTTTTTCCCCTTGGTGTGCGTAATAAAATTATCAAGTGCTGTTTTTGATTTCTCTAGTTTTTATTCGTATTTTTGAGGCAATTACAAAACATCAATTTTAGCAAATACTATGTTGGTACATCTGGTCCGCTGAATTTATTTTCGTGTTACAAGCAAGTTGAAAAGCTTTTGCTCTGCTTAGCCTTGGTCCTTATTAATGCTGACTTCTGTGCCAAGTAATAGACCAGATCAGTGAATGCCTTCTTTGCCTGCATCTGTGGGAACATTAGGCACTTCGTACGCAGTGCCACTCCATTAGGCAGGAATTATTTTGTCACTCACCACAGTCAACATGGAAGATGCAAGAAAAACGTATAAAACTTCATGTTTGCAAATTTACCTATGAACTATAAATGTTGCAAAAACAAACGCTTTGTAAAATTATGAAGGTAGTGATAGGGGTTTATGGAGCGTAGACAAGGTTCTTAGTATTACTTATGTAGATACAGGAATTGCTGTCATTCTTATTGCTGGTTTCTGTTATGTCTCCGCATTGCAGATGCGGTGATACATAAAACACGCAATGGCTCTTACAGCAGTGCAGGACAATTTGGAAATCAGGGCCTGACTGGGGTACAGACACATCTTGTAGTGGTAGTGGGGCCGATCTGACCGGTCCGTCTGTGGCATTGCTTATTTTAACCCAATGGTTTCCAGTGCTTGGCACCTAATTGTCAGCACTGGCACCTATGACAGTCTGCCACATGGTGGTGCTGTTTGTCTGATTTAGAGATAAGCACAACAACAGTTGTTTATTAATTCAATAGATATTAAACATGATGAACATTTGCCCCTAAGACCTTGTTATAGCGTTGGGGAGCCTAGAAGAGTCTGAATTGTCACACTTGTAGTAGTGTAATGGTTAGTAGTTGTGCTGGTATGGTCATTGACAGCGCTGGCAGGGGACAATGGGTGGTACAAGCTGCAGTGCCACCTGATGAAGGCCCAGGTTTTTTTTACAAATTAAGTACTGTGGGCTAGTTTTTAAGTCGAAGCCTACCAGACAGCACAGTTGTCTAGCTTTGCAATGACGTCTTAGGGACATTCTCTCATCAGTTGTGATGATTTTGGACTCCAGCATGGTGAAAGCCTTCCCTCCCCAAGGCTGCAGGCATCCTCCTTACGGGCCTTCCCCATGTAGGACACCAAGCATATGGCATTCCGTTGTCAAGGACTGCATGCTGCAAAGATCTGCTGAGTCTTATTTTTGATTTCCTGTGTGAAAGGTAACTCCTTTCACTATCAACAGTTCCTATTTGCGCAGTATAGTACACATAAAAGATGTCAATTATCTCCCTAGGAGGAGTAAAAAATAACAAGCAGTGGCATAGCCAATAGGTCTCCCCTATGGGACCTTATAAGTGTTTAGCTATAGCTAATGGCTATGCCAATGTTTTTAAGCTATGTTGTAGAGAATTGTGGCTGCTGTGCAGCATGTTGAAAAGCTATAATAAAAAAGTGTCATTTTTGTTACCTTATGTATAACCAAGAAGACATTATGCACATCTGAACAAAGCTATTAAAAAAAGAATTATCATAAAAAATATCTTCTATTATTTTTGTCCTTGCAATGCTGGCAACTTCTTTCTGCCTGTTCTAATGTTTGTTATAGCTTTTTTTGTTATGGGGGAGGGGATATAAACAGGAGGTTGGGAAATAGTACCTGAATTACAACACAGGCACCAGAGGAGCACTAGGGAAGAATCAACAGATGCCAGATTCCAAGGGCAGACTGAGGTGGTGCTGAGGTAGTGCTGAGGTGGTGTGCTGGTGCGGAGGTGATGCTGAGTGATACTGAGGTGGTGCTGAGTGATGTTAAGTTATGCTGTGGTGCTGCTGCACTGGTGCTTGGGTGGTGCTGAGTTGGTGCTGTACTGAGGTGATGCTGCGTTAATGCTGAGGTGCTGCTGCTGAAGTGGTGCTGCACTGATGCTGAAGTGGTGCTGCACTGATGTTGAAGTGGTGCTGCTTTGGTGCTCAATTCCTGCGGAGGTAGGCTGCATTGATGCTGAGTTGGTGCTGCACTGGTGGTGGTGCACTGATGAGGGGGAGGAGGTGGTGCTGTGCTGATGTTGAGATGGTGCTGTACTGATTTTGAGGTGGTGCTGCACTGAGCTGAGAGTGCTGAGGTGGTGGTGCACTGCCTACTTGTAGGATTTTTTGTTAAGTAACCTCACATTACATGTCACGTTTGGAGAGCACGAGGAGGCATCCCTGGATATTGATTTTATTTCACCAAAATGAAGATTTAGAAAGCATCAAAAGTTGGAAGCATACAACTTCAAGCTGCTTCCATTTTCATGAAACTGAGCAATAACAGCATGTTTCCCTCTTTAATCGTATCCAAATAATCATGATGTAAAAAGTACAATGTAAATAGGTTGCTCCTATTGTCGGCCGTTTTCTTAAACTACACCTGCATTAGGTAAGTGTATTATTAATGGTTTGGGCGTTTGAGCTAATGAAACCAAAAATGTTATAGGATGAAACCCGTTACAGAACCAAACCCTGGAAGTTGAAACCCCTTGATAGGTGGACAGCTATTATTATTTTTTTAATATAGGCAAATAATGTATTATGTAAATATTCTCTGGAAAATAATGAGCCCATTTTGAAGAACACATCATAGGGAAAATGAGAGGATCTGTCATATTTCTAGGAAGAATCACCTCCGTGGCACGAGGCTCTTATTGTGCCTGTATCCACTACGGTTTCAGCAGACTAAGCACATGAGTGTTTCAATAAGACTGATCTGTGCAGGCAGTTGCGCACCTGAGAAGGCAGGCATGTATCTACTGATAGATTATGAGCAGGCAGGGCAGACTGCTTGCCTGGGGGGGGGGGGGGGAGGGGACAAAAGTTGAGGGGGCAGAGTCTGGTGGGAAGAATGGAGGGAGAGAAGCAAAGCAGAGCGAGCGACAGAGAAGCTAAGAGACATGGGGGAGAGAGAGACTGCTGAGTGGAGGCAGAAACAGGCAGAGAGGGAACAGAAACAAGCACAGATGAGCGACATGAGATAAGCAGGAAAAAAGGTAGAGCAAAAAGGCAGCGAGAGAGAGGTAGGTTGAGAGAAGTGATAGAGGAATAAAAGGAGAGGAATAGCGGTTGGGCAGGAGAAAGAAATAGGCAAATTATAGAAAGACAGGAAGGTAGAGTTACCCTGGGTTTGACGACTGGTTGTTGCAGGTAGAGCGAGGGGAGGAGAAAAGGTCAGCAGAGAACAGAGGAATGTGGGGGCAAGGGGGCACGAAGGTATGAGGTAGAAGACCGGCACAGTGAGGGAGAGACAGCGGGACCGAGATTGGCAGTTTCCCGCCAGACGAAGGCAAATAACAAGAGAGACAGATGACATTAAGCCATTAAGAAAAGAAAAACAGGCAGCAACGGTGAAAAGTGCACAGGGAAGAAGGGGCTAGCTAAATCTACAGAAAGGGATCACATGAAGGAAGATGCACAGGCAGATGGGCAGGGAGTCAAGCATACCTAGAGTGAGAGAGGGAAGGACATACACAGCAGTCACAGAAAGAGCACGGACAGATTATAGGAGAGGCGTGAGAGATGCCCTCAAGCCAGTCTGAGGTGGGTGTCCTATTAAGATAGGGAGTGAGCCAGCAGAGAAGAGGGTAAAGGGAAGGGCATGCTCGTGGGAGGCAGAGAGTGGACACTAACAGGCATAGATGCAATAGAAGGGGGGGGGGGGAAGTGCGCACAGAGAGGAGAGGCACACGCACATGCTGATAGCGAGGGGTTTAGCTTTCATCCTTAGCTCTCGGACAAACCTACATAACTTCCACAGCCTCTGCAGCGCTGAGTGCAGCAAAGCGAGCGCCACCAAACACGACAGATTCAATACACATCAAAAAATAAATCGGGGTGTAGACTTTTTAGTGCACTTTACAAATTAATGTCTGCGCCTCGACAATGGTCCGGAAAAGCTATATTCCACGGATGAAGGCAGAGCCCTTTTTAGCTTTAAAAGACTAAAGGCCATATGTAGGTAATTTCTATTTACCGATTCCTAAATACCGAATTTTACCGATTCGGTATTTAAGAATCGGTAAATAGAATGTAGGTAAAAAAATAAATAAAAAATAAAAAATTGGTAAATTTTACCAAATCGGTAATATCCGTTATTACCGATTCAGTATTTACCGAATCGGTAATAAGGCATACCTTCCCAGTCATGGAGGCCCATAGGAATGAATGGGAAGCCATTCACTATTACCGATTCGGTAAATACCGAATCGGTAATAGGGGGAGCATATTCAAGGGTGGCAGGGTGTCACATTGATACCCTGTTGCACCCCTGATTCGTGCATGTGTGCACATTTGGCGCACATACATGCCCTAAGGGCATGTATGTCTGCCACATGGCACTTTTAAAAAAGCACAAAATTGCTTTTGAAAAGGTATTCGGTATTTACCATCAACTTGTAGTTGGTGGTAAATAACCAATTCTTAAACCAAAAATGCACTCACTTGAGTGCTCCCTAAATAGGATTTAAGGATTTGGTAATTTACCGATTCGGTATTTTACCGATTTCTTAAAATACCGATTCGGTAAATTACCGAATCCTTAAAACCTGCCTCCTACATTAGAAAGGGCTAAATACCGGTCGGTAACGGGAAAATTACCGATTTTCGGCCGTTACCGACTGGTATTTAGCTATCTACATATGGCCCTCAGGGTGGCTTGTTACATGGTGATGAATGAAATGACGTTTACATTCAAGAGGAGCCGAGATGAACTCGGTATATCCAGTGACAGTCATTGTTACTGGCTGGGACGGGGCTCATGCCTCCAGCCACGTCGTCCAAGGTGGCGGCCGGATGAAGGCGGAAGCTGCACGCGAGGCAGAAGTATAAAACAAGACACATTACACTTCAGGAAAACTACTAAAAAAGCATTAGAATACATCCCGCACAACCTTCATGAAATCAGACAAAACAAGAAGTTAAGGCTATGCTTTACAGCCATTTGCTAAGCGCATTTTGTATGCAAAGCCCAACGAGAAGCGCCAAACGGAGAAGAAAATAGTAGGCCAAAACATACATAGCCAAAACTGAAAGCCCACAAGTAATAGGGCCAGTAGCCATAGACAAAAGCCACGCCTCAAGCGAATAGACAAATATAGGGGATTAACTACAGAAAAGCAAGGATTTCCTAAGGGCGCACAAAGGAACAAATGGAAACAGGTGGGCGTGGTCTAAGCTCACAGAGGAGATACTGCATGGTGAGAGACAGCACATGATTGAGAAAATAGGGGTGCCCCTGAGATTAATTCCTAAATCAGGGTGCTTGTAACATTCGTTTGCAGAACAATTTAGGAACAATGTTTAAAAACACAAGGACCTACAGAGCGGACAAAATGAATAAATATATATAACAGTAGGTGCAAAATTATGAGGTATGCTTTATTTATGTCACTTTATATATAGATTGTAAAAGGATTACGTATCATATTCATGTATTTTGATGAAAATAAGGACAGAAAATAGAACATATGTCTCATATAATGTTAGAAGCAATTTGTTTTTTTTGAATAAATCAGAAATCAAACATGATAAATAAACGCAGGTATGAATCTACAATAGATTTGTACAAAGTAACAAATTTCAACTTTAAGTAGTCATGGCTGGGTCGTTGTTAAATCCTACGTGCGTTTCGGCTTGAAGCCTTCATCAGGATGCCATGTAACTGTGCTTTCGTTATCCTCAAGAGGATAGCGGTATCCCCAGAGAAGAGATGTTGTTGCGATGTGCAGAGATCAGTCTCGAGGTATAAGTCCAAGACGGATAAAAGGAAATGCCTTGATTTTGTGGCTTGATACTAAATCCTTCCATATATGTGTATGGATATGGACATCCTGGACTGAAAGATTTTTCACATATAGCAGGTACTCAGTTAGAGTCTGGAATACAGTGATACTCGGCTCACTGAGAGGAAAATGGAAGGCTGCCGCTATGCATGTAAGCAGGCTTCAGGAATAAGTGGATCCTCCCGACCTTGGTAAGATCCTTTTTCGGGACCCACTGTCTTCCGTGACGAGCTAGAGAGCCGAGTACTCGGGGACCGCAGAGACAGCACATGCGCACTGCTTTGGCTCGACCTAAAAAAAGCAAAAATACTTATTTGGCAAGCTTGAAACTCTTGTTTGAAAATGAAGTTTAATACAGAATTTATTAGCTTTGAATCAAATTTTTCTTATATCTGGGAAGGGAAAAGAGCCAAGCAAGAATATCCAGAAGTAAACCCAGTAGAACAAGTAGCAAATCACGTACCAAAATAGTACCAAGGGGGTGGAGAGCGCAACGAAAATAAGGGACATTGAGGCACATTTATCACTTGTAAAGACATCACAGGAAAATACTCTTCCTCGTCTTGGATTTTGAACAGCATATAGAATTCTCTGAACAGGCCATCATCTTCGCATGGAAATGACAGTTTCTAAGGCTCACAAAATCATGAAGATAACTTGGGCTTTTGCAAACCCTTACATTCTTGCGAGTTGGCCTAAGTTCCAAACGGGAAGAGATACCCTCAGAAGAATCAGTTTCACAAAAACTGTTACAACCTGGATTAACATGAACAACACGCCTATGATTCCAGATACGTCCATCATTGGTTTTAACAGCATTTTTGAACAGTTTCACCACACTTTTTATATCAGTGAATTTTGACCAATTTAGACATCCTACCGGAGCCTTGACCTTGACTCTGTCACCCACTTTGAATTTAACAATCTTACCAGATTTATGATTGTCAACATAGATCTTCCTTTTCCTTTGAATAATTATTTCCTTTTCCCTCCAATTACCAATACCATTATCTTTTAACCCTTTGTCCAAAGTCATCCTCCCTGGACACAAAATGGTGTTCGGAGATCTTCCTTTGAACAACTCAAAAGGTGTCTTTCCAGTTGTAGAATGAGGTGTAAATCTGTAAGCAGAAATTTTACGTTGTAACTCATCCTTCCAGTTTAAACAGTTAACCCTCGCCAATTGTATACTCTCTTTCAATGTTTTGTTCAACCTCTCAATTGCTCCATTAGCCTCAGGATGATAAAGCAAAATCTTCTTGTGTTCAATTCCACACTTCAATAAATATTCCTCCATTTCACGTGAACAAAATTGTGGCCCATTGTCTGATAGTAAGGAACATGGAAAACTTTCACGCTTGAAAATGGAATCCAAAAATTTAATTATACATTGAGTAGTTCACTTCAATCCACCGAGAGTATAAATATAACAAAACAATCAGATAAGGAGTTTGATGTTCACCATATAGAGGACCAACAATATCAATCGCTACTTCATCCCAAGGACACATGGGTAATCTCCTACAAACCATAGGTGGATGTCTGGGTTTAAGAATTTTGTCACTTAATGAACATGGAACACAATCACGTACTGCCCGTTCTACAATGAGATCCAGACCTGGCCACCAATAATCAAGTCTGATTCTTTCTTTGGTTTTTTAAATTCCCATGTGTCCTTCATGTGCAATCTGAGTAATATTTTCCCTTAAACACTCGGGTGGAACTAATCTTGTGCCTCTGGTTAAGATACCATCCACAACAGCTAATTCATTAGAAACTAACGACCATGGTTTCTCAAGACTGTTTTCTTTTCCTTGTGACAATAACTCCATCACACCCACCAATTCTGAATCATTCTTCAACACCTCCTTCCACTCATCTTCTTTAATCACACCTAAAGTGATGTCACACACTTTAACCTCAAACTCATCTACCATCCCCTCCTCACAACACAAACTATTTGAATCCACGCTGTCAACTAAACGTGAGAGACAGTCAGCCGACACATTAGTTTTTCCAGGAATATATTAATAATTTAAATTATATTCCTGTAAAGAGATAACCCACCTCCTGATCCTAGAGGAGATAGAGTCAAGACCTTTTTTCTCAAAAACTTCCTTTAGAGGCTTATGATCAGATCTTACAGTAAAAGAGGTGCCCCAAACAAATTTCCTAAATTTATTGAGCGCCCAAAATATGGCAAGGGCCTCTTTTTCAATGACCGAGTAATTAAGCTCAGCACCCCTAAGACATCTCGAAGCACACGCAACCAAATGCTCATGACCAATTCTCGACTGAAAAAGCAGAGCACCCAAACCTTTTTTGCTTGCATCGGTCATGATGAACGTTGCATCACCTGGTTTAAATGCTTTTAAATCAGGTGCATTCTTAAGATCCATTTTAACTCCTGAAAACTCTTCTTTACACACCTCATCCCACACAAATTCCGCATTTTTGAACAGTAACTTCCTGAGATGAATAGTTTTATCAGCAAAATTTCTAATGAATTTGTTATAAAACTCAGCCATGCCTAAAAAAGAGGAAAGTTCCTCCTTTGAACACGGTTCTTTCAAATTCACTATGGTATCAACCAACTCCTTTTTTGGTCTGACTCCGCTCCCAGAAATGTGGTGACCAAGGTAATCAACTTCAGTTACCCCAAATTTACACTTGTCACGACGTAAAGTCAGACCTGCTTTGAGTAATCTCTCCAAAACCTTTATAACTCATCTATCATGCTCTTCGAGGTTTTTCCCAAATATCAAAAGATCATCTTGATAACATCTAACACCAAGAATCCCTTTGATGACATCATTCATAATTCTCTGAAAAACAGATGCTGCTGACACCAACCCAAAAGGCATCCTTAGAAATGTAAATGCCCCCATGGGGGTTACAAACGCAGTCAACTCCTGTGAATCTTTGTTAAGAGATACCTGGTGATATGCTGATGCCAAATCCAAGGTACTAAAATAGCATGCACCTTCTAATGTCGAAACCATTTCTTCAATATTAGGAAGCGGAAACCTGTCCACCACCACCTCTTTGTTGAGAGCCCGAAGATCTACACATAGACGAATCTCATTGTTGGCCTTCCTCGCTACCACTATGGGCGCCAACCACTCTGTAGCCTCCACTGGTTCTATCACCCCAACACTCAGCAACCGATCTAACTCTATTTGAACTGCTTCTTGTACATTGATAGGAATACTCCTTACTTTTGCTGCAATGGGTCTAGCACCAAGGTTAAGTTTAATTTGATGGCTATACCCTTTTAAACAACCTAAAGTGTTTCTAAACAAACCTTCAAACATCTTTATAAATTTGTTTTCCACATTCTCAATAGACTGTACTTGCACAGGGGGGTTGCTATTCGGATTGAGGATTATACCCAGGCGTGCTTGATGAGTCCAACTCAACAAATTGTCTCCTTTCTCTGCCACATATACCTTTGTATCAGTAAACCTTCCATTGCACTCCACACAGCTCAAGAAATACCCCAACATTTTTATGGGAGTACTCCCATAACCTGTTGGTTTAACATCTGATTTTAACAATTTGACATTTCCTTTAAAACTCTTCACAAATTCTTCTTTAGCAATGAATGTAAGATGAGAGCATGAATCAAATTTCATTTTGATCCTTACATCCCCCACCTTGTCCCATTCAGTAGGATGTTCCACACCACACTCATTCACTTGGAAAGAGACTTCTCTTACTTCATTCTTGCTGTTGGGATTAGTCAGAAAACGACAATTCCTAGTGAAGTGACCCCTCCTCCCACAAGAGCTACACATAACCTTAAGAGCAGGGCATTCCCTCGCATTTGCTTTGTGACCAAATTTACCACATCGATAACATGTGCCCTGAAAAACCAACATGCTCCTCCTTTCTTGAGGTACACTCCCCGCCTTATTTTCTTTTTCTTCCTCTCCACCCTTGTAGTTGACTGAATCACTTTTCTTTTTAACCTGACACACAATCTCTTCCACTTTCTCTTCATGAGAAGATAACTTTCCTACTTTGCTCAATTCCCCCACACATTTGAGCATATGTTCTACCCGTTTAGCAATAATCATTACTTCCTCTAACAGTGGTCATCCTTTAACCAAAGCTCCTCTCTTATTTTATCACTGCTGCATCTTAAGACAAACTGATCTCGTATTCTCTCCTTCACAAGCTCACCAAATTTGCAACTCAAAGCTAACTTTCTTAGAGCAGTCACAAATTCCTCCACTTTTTCCTCTTTACCTTGTTCTCTTAAACCAAAATAATAACGCTCCATAATGGTGCTTACTTTTGGAAGATAATGCAGATCTAATTGTTTGATACATATCTCGTATTCATTCAATCCCCTTTGAACCGCAGGGCTCAACTCTGGTAAATTTTCCAAGACCTCCTGTCCCTCACCACCTAAACAGTGAAGTAGCAATGCTTGTTTCCTCTCTGCACTCAAATTTGTACCACACACTCTTGCATAATTTTCAAAAATGTTCCTCCATTTTTTCCACTTCACTGGGGGTTCCCCTGGATTTGACAGGAAAAACGGGGTTGCAGTTACATTCTGCATCTCAAAAGAAAAATATTAACGTTCTTTTCCTACAAGTTCTTAAAATTATTTCTCAAATCACAAAAAATAAAATTATTATCAGTTTTCTTGCCAATGCAAATAAGTTCCTTTCTTTTGTTAAAAAAAAAAAAGTTAAAAAAATGTTGTTCCCTCCAGAGTCAAGGTGTGCCTATCACCGTGATGACACACTTTTTTTTTTTAACCTCTGGACCTTAGTTGCTCTGTGTCCCTCTTGTTCTCCTTTAAGTAGATATTAATAAACAAATTTGTATCCTTTCCTGTTGTTTTCTGAAGATTTTAATGGTAAAACTTCCGCCCACGCAAACTTTTGATCCTTTTTTTATGGTAAATTGGGCTTGTTTTACCAACAAAGAATTCACCTAAAATGGCCGCCGTCGTCCTGACGTAAACCTTCGGTCTTATTTCCGCAGGAATTTGGGCATGTTTCTTTGCGCAGCGCTGAACTTGCCTGCAGCCTTGTTTCCTTAGGCAATTGGGCTCAGCATAATGACGCGTCACTCACCGTGAAACGCAGATGGTCCTTGCGTTTCAACAAGACAGTGTTATCTCTCTTCCAAACCACAACACCTCTCTGGATCCAATGACAGCAGCGCGCTCGGACCCTTCCTTGCAATGCTTCTCAAACACAGGTACTTACTCCGTTTCCTTATATTTCTTGTTAACCGTTATCCCGCACCAGTTCGTCTTTTCGGCTTTAATTATACCTTCCGATGTTGGGGTTAAAACTTATGCGCATTACACGCGATCGTCGCCAGTGAAATAAAGTCAATTGAACCTTTTATAGGCAAAATGCGAGAGAGGCTTTATTTAATTAACCCCATCCATCAACGAGCCGAACCAACTGTCCAACTCAGAACACTGCGAAGTCCTGGTTCCACGTGAGAACATAGCACGTGGAACCAGAACGTTATCACAGTTTGGCATATGACGAAGCTCAAATTCTTTACCTCGCACTGAACTCAGCGGTCTACAAGTGCCCTTCTCATCTGCCCAAAAATTGCCACATCACCACTACACTGGCTGCCAGTAGAACAGCATTCAAGACGGGCTGCATTAACTTTAAATCTCTGTTTGACAGCAGCCCAGCCTTTATTACAGCCCGTATCCAAAAATACACACACACCCGTAACTTGAGATCCATCTATTTGAATCTTCTTACTATCCCCTCTTTCAAAAAGAAGAAACTAGGGGGCTCCAGATTCTCTATACTCGCCCCCCAGATCTGCAACTCCCGTCCACTCGAGATTAGGACTACCCTATTACACTAGATTCAGGCACCTTCTAAAAACATGACTCTTTAGAAGAGGATACGACTGACACTATGAGCAGAGCAGTGTGTAATATTTCTGTTACCCTAGCGCCAAGAAATCAATCGGTGAATGCGCATTATATAAATGCTAGTAACATAACGTAACATAACCCGCTTCATCTGGCATGCAGAGCACCCCTCTAAGAGTTTGCTAGCACAGAAAGGCCAAATCGATCACCTCATTGAGGACTCCTAACCACGCTCTAAGTTTGGCATCCAGCAACATGCTGCCTGATTGTGCGAGGAGTGCACAGTATTTTTCCGAATGCATGCAATCTCTGGAAAGTTTTGGGCAAATAAGTAATAGTATGTCTTTTCCCGAGGCTCCACATTCATAGCAAAGTTATCTGGATACTGAAACGCCATTGGCTTTTCGGAACATTAGTTCCTCCTTTGCCCTTCCTGATGCGTACTTGGCTCTGTGGGCTATCATGGAGCTCATTGCCGACAGCCCACAGGACAGTGGAATGGGGCAGTAATGCTGGCTGATTCGCCTTGCAATTTGGGCAAATTTGAGTTTTTACTTACATTTTTGGTGACCTTCTTTTGGTAATGATGCATAACCAAGTATTACGGGACCAGACTGTTGAATATATTGACATATAATCGAGTAGATCTATTGCCCCTCCTGTGACCAAGATCAAAGGTGATTGGCCTACCGGCACATCTATTTTTTTTTTTTTTTTTTAGTTCAAAAACCTTTATTTCAACATTCAACAACCATACATCCTCTCGCCTACAACCTCACGGGCCGGCTGTAGTAGACAATATATCGAGATTTCAACCCCCATGTACACAGCCAATCTGCCGACAACCCGGGGGTCCGGCGGCACAGTTATATATATACCCGTCTGAGTGTCCGTGATGTGTATTACATAGCAGTCCCGGGCCACAGGATGAGGATGTGTCCATCAGGCCCGCTCGGACCACACACCATCAGCTATCACACGAGTCTCGATCACTCTGGGCCAGCGAACACAGCACCCTGCGACATATGTCCCCACCTGTCTCTTCCCCACCACGGCCAAGCCGCAATGATCACCTGTTAGTCGGATGCCACACCAGTCAGCACTGCGCTAGCTGGTACCTGACGTTCCCCTTCAGCGGAGCTAGTCTGCGCCGACAGATACGCTCTAAACGGATCCCATATGTCTTTAGCCCTGCTCTTCAATGGTTGCGTTTCGGCATAGATCGCATTCTGGTCCTGGCAGTACAGAACATCCTCCAGCCACTCCTTGAACTTTGGTGCTCGACCCCTACCCCACCGACATGCAACCCGCCGTTTCGCAAGCAACAGTGCAATGCTAACAAATTTACGGTGCTCCTTAGGTACCGACGCTGCATGGCCCAACAGCATTACGAGCGGGTCCAGTTCAACCACAGCCCCCACCATAGCCGTCAGCGCAGTATGGACCTGCAACCAGTAGGCAGCCACCCATGGACACATCCAAGCCAAATGTAGAAAATCCGCCCCCTCCGAGCGGCACCTTTCACATTGGTCAGTATCCGACAACCGAAATCGAAGCTTCCTAACAGGAGTGTAGTACCAACGCTGCAAAAACTTATAATGGATCATACGCAATCGGCAGCTGGAGGAGATCTGGGAAGTGAGCTCGCAACAATACGCCCACTCTGCCTCCGTGATATCCCTACCCAACTCAACCATCCAACCTCGAAGCGCTTTACCGCCCGCATTCCCACCACACTCTTGAATACTGCGGTATAGCTGAGAGACCAAATGCCTACCATTCGTAGAAGCAAGCAGAACCTGCAGCGGTGTCACCACCTCAGGTTCCTCCGGATAATGCGGTATCACCAGTCTCATCCCTTGCCGCAAACGGAGATAGTAAAAGACCTCCAGCAGATTAGGCTGATAGCCCTCAAAAAATTGCTCTTTCGTCTTGAACTGACCATTCACGAAAAGATCTCCCCATTGTCGGATCTTTATCTTAACACATAACCCGCGGAACCCTCCTTCCTGTAACAGAGAGAGGCTCGGATGATAAACCAGCGGCAGCGACGGAGCATATAGCAGACTATAGGTCATCCTGCGCAGTATGCGCTGCCAGGCATCAATCGTGCACGTCACGGTGGTGAGCGGCGTTTCAATCGCAGTGACGGGACCATGTATGAGACCCTGCAATGGCAGAGGCCGAGCTATCCAGTCCTCCACCACCAACTGCGGCATGCAGGGCGTAGGGGTAAGCCAATGGTAAGCAAAGTGTGCCTGCGCGCTCAGGTAATACGCTTGGAAGTCGGGAACGTCAAATCCCCCCTTACTGTACGGCTGGGTAATAGTCGACCAAGCCAGTCTGGGCTGTTTACCAGCCCAAAACAGTCGCAGTAACTCAGAGCGCAACGTCCGGAAAAAAAAAAGCACCTGGGTAGTATGGTATGTTCTGGAAAAAATACAAGAAGCGAGGCAACACCACCATTTTAATCAAGGAGGCCCTACCAGCCATCGTCAACGGCAATGAGATCCAGCGCGTAACATCATCCGTCAACTTACTTATGGCTGTACCATAATTCAGCCGCAAAGTCTCTTCCCGGCTTTTCGAAATTCGAACTCCTAAGTAGCGGAAATCCGACTCACACCACTCAAGCGGGAAATCCAGTGCATATCTCCCCACCGCGGTCGTCAGAGGGAAAAATTGCGATTTCTTCCAGTTAATGTGAATTCCAGACAGTCTCCCGAACACCACAAATTCGCGGAGCAGCGGATTCAGGTTATTCTGCGGGTCCACCACATAAAGCGTTAAGTCATCAGCGTATAAGGACACATCTATCTGCCTTTGAAAACATTTGAAGGCACTTTGCTTGTGCAGTTGTCGGATACGACATGCCAGAGATTCAATTGCTATGGCGAACAGCAGCGGGGACAGCGGGCACCCTTGTCTGGTTCCCCTAGTCAATGGAATCGAATCAGACAGCTCCCCATTGATCAACACCCTGGCCGTAGGATCAGTATAGAGTAGTTTTATCCAAGCGACAAAGATTTTGGGAAAACCCATCCTGTACAGAATGGCAAACAAGTAATTCCACTCAACTGAGTCGAACGCCTTGGTGGCGTCCAGGAATATAGCCGCGACATGCAGTTCCGGCGCTATGGTTTGAATCAAGGAAAAAAGCGTTCGCAAGTTACTGGCAGTGGATCTACCCGGGACGAACCCTGCCTGATCAGGAAGGGCAATTTTAGTCATTAACAATGAGAGTCGCGTGGCCAACACCTTCGCCAAAATCTTGGCATCACAATTTATCAAGGATAGTGGTCTATAGGAGTCGCAATCCACCGCTTCCTTATCAGGTTTCAGCAGGGAGGTTATCACCACTTCTCTCATCGTTCCCGGCAACACTCCTGTCTCCAGAGAGTCCTCATAGACTTCGCGAAGCACAGGGGCCATTATATCAATATAGCTTTTGTAAATTTCCGCCGGTAAACCATCCAGCCCAGGCGCCTTACCATTACTCAGAGACATAATCGCTTCCCGTATCTCAGCCAGTTCAAATGGGGCTCCCAGGAATTGCCTGTGTTCATCACTCAACCAACATAGCGCTACGTCGTCTACGAAGTCCCCAAACTGGACATCAACACCGTAACGGGCGGCATATAACCCCTCATAATGCTCAGTGAATTGCCTTAAAATCCCCTTAGTGTCTTGATGTACGTCTCTCTAAAATGTTCGAAGCGCCCCATGAACGCCTAGTGATTCCCGCCAATGCCCGACCAGGTCTCTCCCCCTCACAATATCGACGGTCCTGCCAATGTTTCCCTCTGAAGTTGGCCTCTCTGTCCGCCTCTCGCTCGTATTGTGACAACTTTTCCCTAAACTCCTTGTGGAGAGGGCCCATCGACTCTCGGGCCATGCCGGTCTCCAGCACCTTAAGTTCGGACTCCAGTTTGGCGAGCGTGCTACGTATGGCCCTTAATACCCCAAAGCTTTTGGAGATGTAATAGCCCCTTACCGTTACCTTGAACGCCTCCCAGATGGTCTCAACACTTTCTACCGACCCTTTGTTGCGCGGGAAGAAATCCGCTATCTCCTCCCCCAATTCTGTCTGGAATAGGGGATCCAATAGTGCCGTGGGTTGCAAACGCCATGGTGCCGCTGCCTTACCGTACCCCGGGATAGCCACCTGAGCCAGCACCGGACAATGGTCCGAATAGGACCGCGGCAAGTGCGTCACTCTGCCTAAATCCACCGCTAATCCACGGGACAGTAAGCAATAGTCAAGCCGAGCCCAAGTGTTCGCATGCGCTGTGTAATGTGTCCCCTCACGGACCCCAGCATGCACGAACCTCCAACTGTCTATAAGGTCGCCTTCCTGCATTATGCCCGCCACCACATCCCTCGCACTTTTGTTATATTGAGGGCTACCATCCGATCTGTCTAGTCCAGGCATCAATGTAATGTTAAAATCTCCACCCCATATGATATGCATGGATCCTGTATTCAGTATCTCACCCCACAACTTGGTGTAAAACGCAGGCGAATCCACATTTGGCCCATAACAGTTGACAATCGTAATCGTATCAGTACCCAGTCTACCCCATAACAATACAAATCTACCCTCATCATCCATACGTTCACCCAACCGCACAAACGGCACCGTTTTTTTTATCAAAATCGCCGTACCTCTGGCATACCCAGAATATGAGGAGAAACTGCGCACAGCTGCCCATCTACTCGCAAATGTATAAGTATCCCGGGGACTAAGATGCGTTTCCTGCAACAGAGCGACCTGCGCCTGATGCTGTTCCATATAGGCCACCACCCTCCTACACTTTCTCGCGTCATTCAGCCCACGGACGTTCCAGGACAAGACCGTTAGTCTGGAATTACGATCTCGTTCAGTCATCTTCAGTCAACCACACATAATCCAGATCGACACTCTGCCACAACCACATCTCCCGCCCATGGGAACTGCCAAATCGCACATAGCCCTTGCAACATCCAGCCGATGCAACTACAGGAACCCCCGCGGCGGAAGCGCTGTGGAGTCCTAGCCTTTTCCCATACCGCCGCCAACCACCGCCGTACCACACCATCACACTCGTCTCAGTTTTCAAACAACATTCAGATGTACCAACACCACAACCCTTGAACCCCCCCCTCCCACTGAAGCAATCCCCAACCTGCCAGCAGCGTACCCTCCCAAGCCCTCCCACCCACACCCCGAAAACTAAGGCGAAGACACCCCACAACTCCAAAACCATATACTAGGGTAATTCCCATCGGGAAACTTATCTAGGTGGCAACACTAATACCCCCCATGACAGCCCGCCCGAACCACACAACGTGCAGCCCAGCCCAGCAACCAGGAGGGGCGTCCGGCGCTATAATCAGGGGCATCTGGGGCAGACCATCAGCGGCGAATAATATTAGTAAACCTGTTATATCAATAAGGTCCTGCATCGCAGACGGAAATGGACCCGATACCTTAGAGACCCCGGTATCAACCATCTATCATAATACCCCCACTTCTCCCACAGCACACAGCCCAATACAGAAACCCTTATACTGTTCGTCAACAATAAATCCCAATCTGACCTCTTGGGCAACACTCTACGCTCAGCAGTAAGTCTGTAGGCATCTACAGTACTGTCCACTCACGGTTCACCATCGTCCAGCATCTCCTTGATTAGGGGCCATTTTGTCCTCCGCTCCAGCCCCCAACCTCCGAGTCCGTTTATGCTGCTTGAGAAAATCCTCCACCTGCTGTGGATTTGTGAAGAATTTCTGTCTCCTTTGGTACGTGACCCGCAGGCGCGCCGGATAGAGCAATGCGTAGTCTATTTGCAGGTTCCGCAATTTCGCCTTGACTGCAATGAATTTCCGACGTTCCTCTTGGACCAGTGGGGTGAAGTCCGGATACAGCGTGAAGGAATTGCCCTCATACGACAACGACCTCAAGCTTCTTGCTGCTCTTAAGGCCGCATCACGATCGCGGTAATTTAGCATCCGGGCTATAATCGGCCTAGGCGTAGCTCCCGGCTTCGGTCTGGGGCCCAGGGCCCGATGCGCCCGCTCCACTATAAAGTGTGGAGAGAAAACATCTGAGCCAACCGCCGCCACCAGCATCTTCTCAACGTACTCCTCTATTTTGCCCACATTGGTCGTTTCTGGAATACCTACGATGCGTACGTTGTTCCGTCTGCTCCTCGCTTCTAAATCCTCATTTTTAGCTGCAATAACACGCAGGAGATTGTCCATTCTGGATAACTGCGACGAGTGTTGTGTCACCTTATCCTCAGAGTCCGATATGCGCTGCTCCGCCTCTTTCAAACGCTCCTCATGCGCATCCAGCTTGTGCACTACCGCATCCATGCGCGACGAGATCCTGTCCACCTTGTCCGCAATTGTCGCAAACCCTTGGCGCACCTCGCGCAGGACATCCTGTAAATTCCACAGCTCCCCCCGACGCCTCAGCTGTCTCATCCGGGTGGCGCGCCGTCTCCCCCGGCGCGGTCGTCTTCTTACTGGCCCCAAACGTGAGTTTGGGCTGCCTAGTGTCCGTCTTGCCCATCACTGTCCTCGGGCGAGGGTCTCCAGTACCACCAGCACCACCACAGCGACACCTCCACTTCCGCTCTTTCTGCCAATCTGCGAACCCAAGTAATAAATTCGTATAGTCTGTATAGTCCACGTCCCTCTATGCAGGCAATCGTTTCCGCCACCAGTGTGAAAGGGGGATCGCACGCACACCCGTACCAGTGTTACAGCAATACCTCAGGCCACGTGGTTGTTATCTGCTTTCAGCCGCTCAAACGGGGCACCCCATCCATTCTATGCAGTCCCGGGGGGCCAGTACGCTGTAACCGGTGGCACCAGTCGTGGCTTATACCGCCCCTCAGCCGAACTTCACCTGCACAGCAGATACTACCCCGTCTTTGCTAGGGACTCGTAGCGCTGCTCCTCTCACAATAGCAGGGGGGGGGGTAATCGACACCCCTTGCCTCTGTCCCCGGTTCCAAAGGTTTCTCGCCCCGAGGTCCCCTACCAAGCGCCAGGCAGATCCCGGGCCGCAGGAGGTGCCTAGGCCCCGCAGCCACTCCAGGGGCCCGGGGGGGGGGGGAGGAGGCGCTTCCGCTCGCTCTCACCCGGCCGACCGGCGTTCCACTCCACAACGCTCGCCCAGCCAGGTCACTGCAATCCCGGGGGGGGGCCTCCCAGACCGTCTCCGATGCCTGCGGCCTGTCTCTGCGTTCTCCGCCACGGCCTCGCCTACCAGCCCGATCCGGGGCCGCGGCCCTGCATCTTCCGGCGTCACGTCCGCTGCAGCTGTCGGGCCCTCTTTCACCGGTACCACAGCAGCGAGAGCCCTCCACGGCCGTCTGTCCACTCCTGACGTCGTCCTGGTCCTCCGCTGACGATGCCGGCACGCTGACGATGCCGGCACCCAGGTGTGCCCGTTAAGGATAATTGGCCGGATTAATGCCGCCGGACAGCGGGAGCCCTACAGGAAGGCGTCCATTCGCCGGTGCGCCACCTAGCGTTCCCTCGCCTACCGGCACATCTATAAAAACATACAATGAATGATTATTTTCCTCCCAACATTTTACCTTAATAGGGGCTATAAACAAACTGATCAAGATGGTTGTCTATTGAAATGGGTTACTACATAGATAAAACATTGAAATTTCACATGCATTGTTGACTGCTTTTCTGTTGTGGTGCAGAATAACTGATATACCCATGGCGCTCTAAATTGATCAGAGGTTGACTTGTCCTATTATTTGCAATGGGCTGAACTATACCTTACCAGATATCCCTAATACTGCCAATGAGTTTGGGTTTAATCTTTGAATTTTAATAAAGAAAATCCACTACATTGATATCTTGATGTTTAACCACATTTGTTGAAAATTAATTTTATTTAATTTCCTATGGAATAATTACCCACAACATTAGATTATGTTTCCGTAGTGCAATATTTTTGACATTCCTATGTCAGCGATTCATAATAATCTCAATAGTCAAACTGATGACTCGACTATGTTCTTTTTTTTCGTTTTGACAAAGCCTACCAAGCTAGATATTAGTAAATTTGAGCAGGATCACAATATGTAAACACAAGATAGTTGGAAAACAATGTCTGTTTTCAGCTCCACTACCAAAAAGGAACTTACACCTAAATGAATTCATATTGCGGATACTCCTGAACAGGCTCTATTATCATTTGGTGAAGATCCTGTGGTTGAGACCATAGTAGAAAATATCACCTCACAGAGTGCGGTCTTCCACACCTCTTTTTGTACCATATATTAATCATAGGAACATATTAGTAATTTTAATTTGGGTGTGAATACATTTAAAAAATAACCATAAGAAAGTTTAAAAATATGGAAAAAGTTGGAATAATAAGCCCTAATTTGTATTTACTAAATCCAGCTGAATGTAAGAAAATTCACCTTATATTCTCTCCCTAACAACGAACAATATGAATTAAAGAAATAAGATTTAGACTAAAGTAAAATTTCCGAGAATAATTAAATCTTCAATTAAAGAGGTGTGTATGGTTATATCTAATGGACTTGCCCCTCTGGCTGATAAATGGATATCTAAAGAAAATTAGAACATTGGAATTTTGGAAGCTCCATTGAAAACAATGGAGTGCTCCGGGCTTATAATGGCTGGTATAAGCCCGGAGCGCCAGCATTCCAATGTGTCTTTGTTCACAGCTCTGGCTGTGAACAAAGACTTCAGGGAGCCGGAGGGGATTTGAATCCCCTCGCGCTCCCTGAAGGCTTCGTTTTGTTAGAACATTCTGCCCTCTAGTGGCAGAATGCTCTAATAGCCTTATAGCCCTTCGTAGCAGGGCTATACCGGCTTTTAAAGTCCCGCTGCTGTTGTTAAAGTCCCTCGCCTTCGGCTCGGGCCTTTAACGCTGCAGCGGGCCTTTAACAGCCGGTATAGCCCGCTACGGCGGGCTATAAGGCTATAGTAAAATAAAATCAAGGACAATAATAACCAGTCCTCCAATGAATCCACCCTTTTGAGTCTAATAAATATGGTGAAAAATCTACTATTCTTTTTGTCGCTTTATTTTTCATGCCAGATGAGAAGTTTCCGCTTAAGTGATACTGTATTTTATATCTTTTGCATACACTCCTTCCATTGGATGTATTACAATTTTTATGAGACAGAGTCATGGTTACTATAAATTGACCTATTTAGTATTGACATTTGTGGCATCTCATTTTTTTTCGTGACATGGGAACATGTGGATGTTTTGCGTATTAAGGGGCTAGATGTTGTATGCTATTTCCAACTAAAAGTCAAAATTCTTAATTCTCAATGTGACAACGATTAGGGACTATGGATAACACACAGCCAGCTAAAAGTACGTTGAATTAAGTTCAGCTGCGGAAATCATGGCCTCCACAATGAATAGCCATCAACAAGTTTTGAGGGTTCAATTTTGTCGATCCCTGAAATGTATGAACAAAAGCTGATAACGGAGTATGGTAGCTGCTGCTTTGCATGCTGGTACTATAATGTTTATGGTTTCTAAGGATGCATAGCCCTGGTATTGCAAAAAATTGAAATTTGGCCGGGTATGCTTGATTATTTTAATCAGAGATGTTACAGCCACATAGAAAATATGACAGTACATGTTTACAAGAAGCTTGGCTGAGCCTTAGCTGGATAAATATATAGTGAATTCAGATGATGCTGTGAGATCTTTAAAAGATCACGCTAAAGATCGATTAAACTTTTTAAGAGCATCTATCCATTGGAATGTTGTATTATTGGACATGTCCTCCAAGAATGTTGTGGCAGTGCATGCAACTATTAGGACAGAATGATACTTACCAGTGTTGTTGTTTAATATATACATATACCTCTGGAAGTAAAAACCAATTATTAGATTTTTATTTTTATAACACATATCCTTGGCATTTAATTACATAGTGGGAGGTTTTAGAGCATAAATAACACCTGTGAACTGGTTTTAACTTTTTCAGTGAGTTTGCTGAATTATATTGCATTGAACAAAAATGGCATATTTCTTAATTGCAGGCATTTTGTACACCCAAGTTATGCTTAGTACTTGCATATCCGAAGTGAGCATTCATAAATGACTTGCTCAGCATTCAAGAAATGTATATTTCCTGTATCTTTTTCAAGGTCCTCTCCATCATTCTCATGAGAATGCCCTGCACCAGCTGAGACTGCCACAGTCTGAGTTCTAGTTTCTGCCATGTGTATATATATTCCATTGGTGTCTATGGGTAGGAATGCAAACACGTGTTGGATTGTGGGAGGGGGTTAGCATTCCATGCTCATTGGCTCGGGGAAGTGAAGCACTGGCTTACTGAGTGCTCATTTTTTATGTTTTTGCTTTAATAAACATGTTCTCGACTCCAGGCAGAGGTGAGGACATTGCTTTTACTTCACAAAACTCAACATTACTTGAATACTGGGCCTTTTGATCAGGATGAATGTTGGGAATTAGCTAATCCACAAATATCTATTATGAGAAGTGATTAATGAGGGTAGAACATACTGAAGGGGCCGTAAAAAGTAATGTTGTGCTTTAGAATGGTCGGGTTACGGAGGATGTCCCTCCCGCTAAAACACTTTTGGGGGACTCAAGGGAATACCGTAACAATTGATTATGTGTTATTCTCATATTTAGGATTTACCTATTTACATACTGTAGTGATCTGCTTCTAATGTTGTGCATTTCCCTTGCTTTGGTTCTCTGCCTAGTAATGTGATGTCATGTAGAATGTTAGGGATGTTGGGACTTGAACGGTGGCAGTTGAAGAAGATGGGCTGAGTAGCCAGGAGGCTGCTCCTGGTGGGGCTTACATAAAGACTTACAAAGGAACCTGTATGATGTAACTGAAGAATAAACTACAACTACAAGACCCTGTCTATGAGACTTCTTTTCATTTCTACATTGGCGACGAGTTGGAGAAGAATTTATGCGTGAAAAGGAGAAGAATTTTGAAACTGCACCTAAAGGTACGAATTTTATTGAAGACATTGAATTATTTAAATGATCTGGCACCCGCCCCACCAGTGACCATAAGATCGGTCGCCCTGAAAACTAAAGGTGTCAGATTAATCTACCTTGTCAATTCCCAAGCTTGATAAGATGTAAAAAGCTGAGTGAAAAGCTAAACAATTTGTAATGGTGCAGAGAAATTATGGCGCTCTCCCTGAAACTGGCTAAGTCATGGTGCGACTTTTATACCTCGCAGATGGATGCCGCAGATGATTTTAAAGTGTAAACCCCAGTGTTTAGAGATGACTGTTGGCGCGTGCGCACTGCATCCTGAGGTGCACGTTATAATCTTAATTCAATGTGAGACCGTTTCACGAGTAATTGTACCAGTTTAAATAGAAACTTGAAGTAAGCTATGAATGATTTGCGAGGCAGCTGACAGTGAAAGAAATTGACATTGGCATAATTGGAGAGACAGCAACTTGAACAGAAGAGATGTGTAAACGGTGAACAGCGTGAAGTACTTTTCAAGCTACTCATCTCAGCTGTTGACAACGTGATCAAGATAAAAAAATATAGATTCAAACTACCACAAGTACTGAGTGCCTTTTCCTTAGCTTACTGCCACTTTTGATTGCTGCCTGCCTGCTCGATGAGGTTCCCAGTGTCTCTGTCTTGATCTGTTCTTCGCTGGAGCACCTCTCCTTCTGGAGACGTCGTGGAACCTTCGGGGGTACTGGTGGAGAGGCAGCACGTAGTGCCTCACACGCCTTCCTGTGCTTCTCTTGTTGCCTGGTTACCAGCGAGTGGCCGAAGAGGAACTTTCAGCACGTCTTCGCGCACTACGCAAAGCGGCCATATTTTGAAGTTTGAAGTTTTTCACTCATTAGCGCCGGGTAAATAAAAGGAACTGTCAACGTTGGAGAGTCTAAGAGGAAAAAAAGCCTGCCTGTGCACACATCTGCTATCTTTGTGATCTACGGCCGTCCCTGTAAGTGAAAATACGATGCATTCATGATTTTGTTGTCAAGGTATGCACAAAATGAAATTACTTCATGAGAAAATGATTACACTTGATCGTCGGAGAAGCTGAGTTTTGCGCTCTGACCTACGATATAGTTTGCAAATCGTCATTGAACTGGCATGTTGTTTATGGATGTTTCCCAGCAACCTTTTTTCTTCATCTACAACGTGAGACGTTTTGTGGCAAACAATGTTAAAACTATGACAACAGTGCCACCTGGTGGACTTTTCAAGTATTTATCTGTGGCTCATAATCTCTTTTGCAAACATGATATATGAAACTATAGCAATTAGGGTAATAGTTGAAACACAGAGAGTCTAGCGCCAGGGAAGCCTAGAATTTGAAACGTAATTGGAAAAGTAACGTAATTGGAAAAATGGTAAAAGGAGTACACATATTCAAGAAAACTTGTCAAGCGTGCTCACTAGAGCAACACTTTGTATCTTGTTTAATTTAAATGTTGTAAAATGTGTTTCGGGATCTGATGCTAACTTAACATGTCCACAGTGATTGCAATGTATGGTCATTATTTTAATATGTGATGCGTGGTAATTTAATTTACATTGTTTTTTTTTTAGGTAACTTATTTGTTAGGGAGGTGGATTTCCCATTACATAGATTTTGTAGGTAACGGTGAATTATAGGGAGGAGGATTCCCCCTGTGCAGTAGGTGTAAGTGTGTATGCAGTAGAGGGGATGTAATATTCCCTGGTCCTGTTATTTGTATAGGGAGGAGGTTTTCCCCCTTTACATAGATTTTGTAGGTAAAGGAGAAGTATAGGGAGAAGGATTTCCCCTTTACATGGATTTCGAAAGTAACTGAAAAGTATAGGGAGGAGGATTCCCCCTATATGCAGTAGAGGGGATGTAATATTCCCTGGTCCTGTTATTTGTATAGGGAGGAGGTTTTCCCCCTTTACATTGTGTTTGGAAGTGGTTGGGATGTTTAGGGAGGTGGATTTCCCTTTACATTGTGTTCGGAAGTAGTTGGATGTTTAGGGAGGTGGATTCCCCCTTTACATTGTGTTCGGAAGTGGTTGGATGTTTAGGGAGGTGGATTCCCCCTTTACATTGTGTTCGGAAGTGGTTGGGATGTTTAGGGAGGTGGATTCCCTCTTTACATTATGTTCGGAAGTGGTTGGACGTTTAGGGAGGTGGATTCCCCCTTTACATTTTGTTCGGAAGTGGTTGGGATGTTTAGGGAGGTGGATTCCCCCTTTACATTTTGTTCGGAAGTGGTTGGGATGTTTAGGGAGGTGGATTCCCCCTTTACATTAATTGGTTGTAACTGGGATGTAAGTGGTGTATTACTGTGCATGTGGTAGAAGGCATGAGATATTCCTTGTTATTTGATTATATTTATGTATTTATTTATATTTACAGTATATTTCTTGCTTTATTATGATTGTATTTACTGCATTACATTTTACAGTATTATTATTACGACAAAAGAAGAGTTTTTTCTCAATTCAGTACTGTTGTTATATGGTGTTTATTCTAAGATGTTTATCTTTTATTACTACGTTTATAGAATTGTATGCTATTTCATTTTGTTAATGTTTAAAGGGGGAAGATATGTAGTGATCTGCTTCTAATGTTGTGCATTTCCCTTGCTTTGGTTCTCTGCCTAGTAATGTGATGTCATGTAGAATGTTAGGTATGTTGGGACTTGAAGGGTGGCAATTGAAGAAGATGGGCTGAGTAGCCAGGAGGCTGCTCCTGGTGGGGCTAACATAAAGACTTACAAAGGAACCTGTATGATGTAACTGAAGAATAAACTACAACTACAAGACCCTGTCTATGAGACTTCTTTTCATTTCTACACATACCTTTTAAAGTATGAATCTCTGATAATAGCAAACCTAACACCTTGTTGTAATTTTTATGTTTGAACTGTATACCTCATTTTGCAATAATTAAGAATGATGACAAATATGCATGATTTAAGCAAATCACATGACTTTGGTATCCTTCTTGATATGTCTGAATGGCTGTTGTCAGTGTGAAATGACGTCTCTTCTGTTACTCTAGGGATTTTCCGTTGGTGCAATATCTTAAGTTCTTTGTTAATTGAGTGTATATCTACAGTGTTAGTCTTCCCTAGTAGTCCACCACCCAAGATGTACCCCACCTCCACAAATACCATACATATAGATAGGAGGTTTAATAAAGAGTAGCAAGCACATTTGATCAAGTGGATCAAGTTGTGCTCTGGTCAAAATGATCTAAAAACGGAATTACATATCATCAAAGCAGCATATGCAAATACCTGGTATAGGGACTTAATTAAACAAATTAAACAAATTCACAAATGGATGTGGTTGGCCTCCCCATGTTATTTTCCATATATGCAGCTGTTTTGCCCATCTATCTAGCTAAAGGGAGGTCTTGCCCTCGAAAATTGACAGAACATCAATATCTCTGATCATGTATGCTGATTATATGGTATCCTTGGCTTAACCCACATTGGCCTATACGGCCAAATGGAACGATCTGCCACACTAGCTGAGAGCCTGCAAATCACTTACAGTTTTTTAGAAGTAGCTTAAAACGTGGCTGTTCCCTTCTTCCCTTTAAATAGTAAGGTTTGGCTTTTAGAAGTAGCTTAAAACGTGGCTGTTCCCTTCTTCCCTTTAAATAGTAAGGACTGGCTTGCCTGGTCGGTGCTGATGAGGCTAGACCTGGGAAACCTTTCAGGTAGCCATGCGCTTTAAAAGGCAATGTAACATAAGGCAGATAACTACTCTTTCCACATATGCAATCAATAAATGGGTTTGTGATTAATCTTTATAAGACTAAACCTATTGGTTGTTTTTGGTGCACACGGAAAAGTAGTTCCATGGTCCTGGGACAACAGCAAGGTTATCTTGGAAAATGTTTTTCATTGTAAATATTTAGGGGTGTACGTTGCACTAATATGGCTTTTGGTAGTCCTATCCAATCTCAATTTGCTAGAACATTCTCCATAAGAATAGGGTATGAATCTATTTTTTCATCCTTCATTTTCATCCTTCATTTTCAAATGTGTGTCCCTTATCCCCCTGGTGGTTCATCAGTTGTTCTCTATCCTCGCTCTCACCCTGCTGACCATGAGTCTCACTGCATCTTAACACTGTAGTTTCCAGCAGGCATTCTTCTTAGAGTGCCATCACGTTATTTAATTCTAGTTGCTCTGTGTAATTATAAGCAGGGAGGCTGCAGGTGCCAAGCCTTTGCTGGGACCTTTCTAAAATGAATGGGAGCTCTCTGCGTCTGAGGTGATATCTTTTGCCTCTGGGGACAATGTAGAGCTTTTGGCTTCCACTGAGGAGGTGATTGTGACCTCTTGTTCTTTCCATCTAAATTGTAACCCTTCTGAGAATGGCCATGTGCACTTTATTTGTGTATTAGAGAGTTCTTGTGCCACTCCCCTGACATTGCTATGATGCTGTAATGTAGCTGCAGCGAGGTCCTGGATTAAGAAATTATGCTTCTCTTGAAAGAACATGTTTTACGTCTGCAAGCTCTAGCCATCATTTGAGAGCACAGTTTGCCATTTTCACCTCTACATCTCGTGGGAGATCTGTATCATTTTGATTTTTTCTCCCTGTTCTGTGGGGCTGCTCAATATTTATAGTATTACAAGTGTCTTTGTCATACGATCTCCTGGAGGAGTCCCTTGGTGCACGGGATGATATTTGATCCCATCGTATCTTCCTTTAAGCTTTAGATACGAATATTGTCTCTGCGGGATCTGTTCACCAGATTCTCACATGTAATTGTCAGCCGTTTGATTTGGCATTCCATGTGTCAGATTATGCTTGTGATTGGTGGATCTGTTTCTAAAGAGGTCTTCATTTGTGGTTCAGATGGTTCCAGGCAGTGGGCACATGACTGCATATTTGATAGGATTTCTGATATTCTTTACAAAGTCCAGTTCTCAGTTTCAGAATACTTTCAGAAAATGACTTATCCAGATATGCTTTTAATTTGGCACAGCACACTTTAGATCATCTTTTGTGAGGGTTACAGAGTCTTTGCCGCCGTACTCGTGTCAGATTCCAGGAATGCG
Source organism: Triturus cristatus (assembly GCF_964204655.1). NCBI lineage: Eukaryota > Metazoa > Chordata > Amphibia > Caudata > Salamandridae > Triturus > Triturus cristatus. The sequence goes on along the minus strand of NC_140585.1, from coordinate 747,252,228 downwards.
TGTTTTCAGGAATATTGTCGCAAATAGTCACAGATTCTCTTAAATGATGGGGGTGATGGTCCCGAGCTAGGTATTCGAGGAGGGGTCACATTCTCTCCCTTCAGACCTTCCCTCTGTCCCCACTCCACTGCCAAATAAACCAGCACAGTCCCTATATTCTGGTTCCAACGTGGAGGGCTTGGTGCATCATTATGTCCCCTGAGCTACGTAGGGTCTGTCACATTTTGTGCACTGTATGTTAGTTTCTTGTTTTGTTGGCAGCAGCAGTGCTTAATTTGTTAAAATATAAGTACCAGGGCCCTCATCAGGAGGCCACTGCAGCTTGCACAGCCCATTGCCCCTGCCAGCGATCCATGGACAGTACCATACATGCCAACATTTTAGCAGAGGAAATTGGGAGATTAAAAAACATATACCAGGGAGAATGTATTTATCCAATTGACTTTTATTGAGGCCTGAATCACGTCTATTGTCATGTATGAGACTTTCAAGTGTGCTGGTGCAGGATCAGATATCAGAAATGCAAATATATGTTTTTTCCTTACCTGTCAGAAATCCTGGAGAAAGCGCTTTGCCAGGCAGAGAGAGTGTGACAAAAATGGTATGCACTGGCCTGCAGGAGCAGGCTACTGGCAGTGAATGCTAGGAGTCTCGCTAGACCAGTCTCTGACGGCTTAAGCCCGCCGAGGGATCCGGTTTCTGCATGCAGGAATCGGGCTGCTGGACACTAGCCTTGAAATCGGTAGTCTCTCGCCTGAATTGGGAAGGTTGGCATGTATGCAATACCAACATACTACTAACCATCACCCGCCTACTAGTGTGACAATTCAGACTATTTCATGCCCCAAAAACTAAAAGAATGGCTTTGGTGGCACGTATTAGTCCTTTTTAGCATATATTAAAATAATAACCAGGTCAAAAGGGCCGGTGCTGACTATTAAGTGCCAGTGCCGAGCACCGAAAACCACCAGCTCAATTCAAGCACTGGGTAGCAGCATGCTCATGGTGCTCCATTGATGCCCCCACCAACTACTTTTATTCTTCAGGGAAAAGTCCTATTCAACAATTTGGGGGGGGGGGGGCATGGAGACCGGATCCCTCTTCTTGTTTCACCAGCCTCCCCAGGGCAGGTATCTTCCCTTATTTATCATTCTCTCCTGCACTACTCGCTTGTCAAATTAGATCACAGGGGGCCGCGTTTGTGTGGTAGTTCTCTGATTTTTGGGTCAGAGCAGGCACCTATTCCCCGAGAAGCCCATGCTGCGAAGTCCACCGAGAGAGAACCTAAGAGTCTGCTGGATTCCTGGCTTCTTACTGGGCTGGTGTCTCCACCTGCCTTTCCTTCAAGGGGCCCAGTCATCATGGTTGCCGACAGAACACAGCAGCGGGGCTCCAGCACGCCTGCTATTTGGCAACGCGCGGCACCTCACCTCTTTGAAATCTCCTGTTGCTCATCATCTGTGCTCTAAGGGTGGTCTATGGAGCTGTGAGGGCTCAGCCTGAGTCTGTCTCCATCTTAGGGCAGAGTCACACAACAAACTTGTATTATGTATTGGGAGGCATGAGATTGGTGCTTAAGTAAACATCAGTTTGAGCGTATTAAAGGTTCTTCCCGCTTGATTTCAACAGAAGCCTTTCTTTCATATTTTCAAGATACATAGGATTCCACTGGATAGCTCTGCAAAATTCTTGATATCTTGATGATAAAAAATTGCTAGTTCAAGGAAATGTTGAGTCTCTTCAACATTAGAAGGTGAATGCAAAGTAGCTGACACCTTCTTTGAATCTACGTAAACGCCAGAAACATTCCATCAGAGATACTCAACTTCTTTCTTCTCAAACTCACACTTCTTTGGTTTACCGCGCAAGTATGGTAGTTCACATGTTCTTTATGTTCCACAGGAGTTGTAGGAAATACCAGAATGTTGTCTAGGTAGACTAAAACAAACTGCTTAAATATTGACTCCATATACACTGATAAATAGCTAGATCATTTCACATCCCATATGGCATTACATGCGATTTGAAATGCCCAACTGGGCTGCTGAAATCCTTTCCTCCACTTACCACCTTTCTTTATATGCAAGAGATCATGAACATCTGTTATTAAAGTTTAGTATAGAATAATGCTCAGGGTGATTCGAATTATGCACCACGGGAGGACCAAATTATGCAGTGGAGTTGACTAAATTATGCAGCAAGAAAAAGCAATTCATGCAGCATCGTGCATTGCATTCGAATTGACACATATTGACACTGTAAGGACAAAGGTTTCACCTTATTAATATCAGTTCAGCATCTAAATGCAGCAATCAGCAACTGAAAGGTGTCCTGCCTCTATTCAGAAAAAGGCCTGCCACTGTGCGGCAAAATGTGTAGTAGCATATTTAGTAATTTTTGAACCATTTGAGTTGGATTTTTTTTTTCTTTTTACAATCTGCAAATTATGCTAACGATGATTAACTATGTGGCAAATGTAGCAAATCCATAATTATGTGGAAAACACTCCAGCCACATAATCGCATAATTCCAGTGACCCTGCTTATGCTCCATAGAATGAGTCCAGGCAGTCCTTAACAAGAGTAACCAGTACACGGTCAAAGACCTTCTTCTTTCTTTGGTACAACAAACAAAGGTGTTCAATATTGTATTGTATTATAAATGCATTTATGTCGCGCTTACTACCCCTGACTAGGCGTGAAAGCTCTTTTTCGGCGAGTAGTATGTTACTCCGGAACCCATGAAGGATTAGTGTTGAATTAGTATAGTGAAATATGAAAGTAATTTGAGTGGTGAATAGGTTAGTCAGTTATTTGGATTCAGAAGGATAGTGAAGGGCTAGAAGAGGGGAAAAGGATTGCATTTATATAGCACTTGTTACCCCTGATGGGGTGTTGAAGCGCTTTTTTGGCAAGTAGCACTCTACTCCGGACCCCATAAGGATTAGTGGTGAATTAGTGTAGTGAAATATGAAGGTAATTTGAGTGGTGGATATGTTATTCAGTTATTTGGATAGAGAAGGATAGCGGAGGGCTAGAAGAGGGAAAAAGGCATTTATAATATGGTGTAAGTAACTCATTGTCCACATTCTCTTGCAAATAAATCTTCAGTATTTCCTTCTCTATCTCAGTTGAGAAACAAATATATCCAAAAGGAGTGATAGTTCTGTTTTTTGATTGGCATAGCACAATCCTGTTTCATTTGATAGTGGACTGGATAGATTTTAGGCTTTGCAAACACTGGAGAAAAAAAGCATGGCACTGCAGTAGCACCAAAGACACATTAGCAACTATCACATTGGATATAGAATCCTTTATCTTCTCTCTAGTGATCAGTGTTAGAAGAACAAAAGATCATCAGTACCATAGAAGTAAGGGTGGGCGGAGCTGGTGTAGTGCCTCTACGGGTAGCTCCACAGAGTTTGAAAAAAACTCCGTGGAGCTCCGCATAGCTCCGCTCCTCTCTCTCCCCACCCCCCCCTCAAATGCTTTAAAAATACTAAAAAGAAGGCACTTAACTGTGTTTCTGCCACCTTCCCTGCCTGGCTGCTCTCCTTCCCGCTCCTGGCCGCCTCGCGTCCTTCTTCATTGAAATAAACACTACCTTGTACGTCTTGCGCGTGCACATGCGCATGAAATGCAGCGTAGTGTTTTTTTTAATGAAAAAGGATGTGAGAAGAGCAGGAAGGAGAGCAGCCAGGCAGGGGAGGCGGCAAAGACACAGGTAAGTGTCTTCTTTTTAGTATTTTTAAAGTATTTGGAAGGGGGGAGGGAGCAGCTAACTCCTCTCCGCCATGGATGCGGACTTTTGCCTATCTCCACGGAGTAGGCAAATCTCCCCAAACTCCGCTGGCGGAGCGGAGTTACCCACCCAGGGTTACATAGAAGATCCAATGTATGGAAGCCAATGGACTCCTGTGTTCTTCTCTTTCTCGGGAGAGGATTGGGTTTCATGCAACATTCATCTCATGCTATTTAGCACAGGCATGAATCATATGTCCAGCATCACCACAATAAAGACACAGCCTTGCCTTTCACCTGCGCTCTTTTGCATTTTCTGTTAACTCCTTGAGTGCTGATACCAAGATAGTCTTGTCCTCAGCTCTACTGGGGCTAGATGTGCTCAGGACGAGATTTAATGGACCACTGACTACCCCTACTTGCACAGGCTCGATTTGAGGTAACTGTTCACTAAATGCCCTGATCGGACAGATGAAAATGGCTGGCATTGATTCTGAAGGAATGGGTCTTCACCATGCCATGTTCCTGCTGCTTGTCTCCCACATTGCGGATATCAACAAAACAAGTGAGAGATTATCCAGGAAGTCCTCACTACCATCTTCAAGGCCTGGGTTAGCCCAACTATAGACACATTTGCAGCTCTTTTGAACACAAAGTGAATGGGGCATGTTCCTGTAGGTCATTCTCAAACATACCTTATTCTGAGAGTCATCATAAGATTAGTGAGTGGCCAGAGTGCGCTGCCATTCTAGTGACTCTGACTAGCCCTTGGAAAGTCTGGTTTTCATAGTTGTTCCATCCAGAGGAACCATATCTGCCTCCCAACGAAAGAACATATATCCTGTCTACAGTGGAGAGGAAGAGTATTGCAGCCCTGTCTACCATCACTCACGCACAGTCAGAGCATTTTGCACTTCAATGAGGTCAGTCCTTTGTGGACACCAAAACATTATACATGAGACAATAGCTGAGGTTCTGTGAACTGGGCTCTTGTGAATCAACTCGCTCACATGCTTAAAGAATGGTGACATGTTTGGGTTCTTTTCTGGTCATATGGCTGACACGGTATGAAGGTGGCTACTGCAGACTTACCTACTGGCCACTGTGGGGCACCAGACAGACCTAATGGATATCTTTCCTCTGGTCAGGGGTCACTTCCTCTGTTGATCTGAACCTGGTCTGAGCCAGACTCATGCACAAACCCCTTGACAATCAACTTCTGTTATTTTATGGAGGACTTCGTGTTTTTTTAGGGGCATCGCACGGGCTGGTTGCATAAGTGAATGGCAAGCAATCTGTGCTTCGTAACCTTTCACTGTGTGCTATAGATCGGGTGGTTCTTCAGACTTCCTTTATTCTAAAAGTGCTTGGAGATATAGAATAAAGAGATTGTTTTCTGAACATTCTTTCCATATCCAAGTGCTTGCTCAGAGGAGGGAGCAGAGCATTCTTGATGCAAAGCTTTTTGTGTGCTTCTATCAGGACGACACCAAGGACATTCGTTCGTCATATACAGGTATATAGGTATTTGCTTCTTGAAATGCAATAGATTACTGTGTTAGGGAATGAATATGGTGTTGGTTACTGCCTCTGACAAACGCTACAGGGCAGAGATGTGCACTGTAATCATTGTTGTTAGAATAACATCTTAGCCGTCTTACAGGATCTTATAATTAAAAATAATACATACATATTTATATGTTATGTTATGTTATGTTATTTATTTTTGTATAGCGCACAGATGCCGCAGCGAAGTGGCGTCCTGGCGCTGAGAAGATGATACAACATAACGGCGAGGGAATACTAGTCATAGATGAGCTGAAGGACCTAAATCGTGGCAAACAGGAAGGTTTTCAAACATTTCCTGAAAGGAAAAAGGTTAGTAATGGAACGGAGCGAAAGGGGGAGGGTGTTCCAGAGTGAGGCGGCTAGCACCGAAAAAGAGCGTCCACCCATTCTAGCTCTTTTGAAGCGGGGAACAATAGCCAGATTTGATCCCGCAGAGCGAAGCGCTCTGTTCGGGAGATAAGGGGAAATGGTCTGGGCAAGAATAGGAGGAGTGGACAGCTTTAGAATTTTAAAAGTAAGGCAAAGTGCCTTAAATTTAATCCTCTGTTCCACCGGGAGCCAGTGCAAATTTTGGATGGTTTGGCGGGCAGAACAAAAACGTGGCAGGCCAACCAGCATCCTGGCCGCCGCGTTTTGGATGCGCTGAAGGCGAAGAAGCTCCGCTTTGTTAAGTCCCAGTAGAAGCGAACTAGCATAGTCCAATCTACTTAGGACCATAGCTTGAACTATGATTTGCCTGGTGGTAGGGTCGAAAAATGTAAAGATTGGTCTGAGACACTGTAGAGTGCCAAAACAGATCCCGGCCAATCTTTTAGTGTAGGGAATGTAGGACAGCTTATTGTCGAACCACACCCCAAGATTCCTGACCTCGTCAGCAGGCACCGGAGCAGGACCAAGCTCCGGGGGCCACCACTGGTTGCCCCAGAGGTCGGTGTTTTTTCCGAAGATTAAAACCTCGGTTTTTGAGGCATTCAGCTGCAACTTGTTGTCCGACATCCATCCCATAACTCCTCGTAGAGCGACCTGAAAGGCAGCGGCGTCCATTGCGGACTCACCATTAAGTGCCACCGCCAGCTGAGTGTCATCGGCGTAGGACACCATGGTGAGACCGTATCTCTGGGCTACCTCAGCCAGAGGTTGGACGTATAGATTAAACAAGGTTGGGCTGAGAGCCGACCCCTGAGGAACACCTTGCAAAATAGAACGGGGGGCGGAGACAAAAGGCGGTGTGGACACCTGAAAGGATCGGTCTGTAAGAAAAGACCGAAACCAGTCGAGAGCGATCTGGCCGACCCCAGCTTCCAAAAGTCGCTGGAGAAGGACGGAGTGATAGACGGTATCAAAGGCAGCGCTGAGATCTAACAGGATCAGCGCTACCGTTTGATCTCTGTCAAGCAGCTTTCTGATTTGTTCCACTACCGCAAGGAGAGCGGTCTCAGTGCTGTGGTGCGCTCGAAACCCATTTTGAGAGGGGTCGAGGATGTTAGCTTCCAGCAAATGGGAAGACAGAACGCAGTTGGCATGAGATTCCGCTGGTTTGGAAATCCAGGGGAGGAGGGAGATGGGACGGTAACTCTCGGGAAGAGAGGGGTCCAGGGAGGGTTTTTTCAAGATGGGAACAACGGTTGCTTGTTTCCATTTGACTGGAACACTTCCTGTTTCAAAGGATAAATTAATAAGATCAAGGATAGCCGGGTAACAGCACTCTTCGAGCTCTTGGAATTGTGTAGGGCGCAAAGGGTCCGTAGGGGAACCTGATCTGACTTTCCTAGTTAATTTTTTAAACTCCTCTGGATTAGGACCACGAATAGAAAGAAGTTGTGGGGCGGTGTTATGCTTAATACTAGAAGGATACTGCGCCCGAGATTCTTGGGGAAAGGATCTATAGATTGCCTCTACTTTTTCTACAAAAAAGTGGCTATTTTTTCGCATTGAGTCAGTGTAGCTTTAACAGGAGTAGCAGTCTGTTTGCTGGTTAGCTCCTTACAGATTTGGAAAATAATCTTAGTCGGATTTGGGCTATTTTTAATTTCCATCACGTAATAGGTGGCTCTGGCCTTGCAGATAGCCTGATGGTAGTGCCTCGTACAAGATCTGTAAGCTTTTTTGAGCTCAACGTCATACCTTTTGCGCCAGGCACGCTCCGCTTTTTTACAGGCGGATTTAAGTATTCTGAGCGAGTCCGTATACCAAGGACTCGAGGGACTAGATCTAATTTTAGTCCACCTGGCAGGTATGAGGGAGTCAAGTGCTGACGTAAGCCACTCACAAAAGCTATCATAGCTACAAGTGATTTCTGTAGAAAGGGGAGGACGGTGTGTCAAAAGAAACTGCTGAAATTCCTCTAATTGAAGCTTCTTCCAAGAGCGTTTAAAAACGCTTAGAGAAAAGGGTTCAAACACGGGGGACGATAAAGTAATATGACCACGTACTAAGAAATGGTCAGTCCAGGCCATGGGTGTGGGAACGCTAAGTAGAACATTCGGAATGTTCGTAAGAAAGGGGTCGAGTATATGCCCTCCACTATGAGTCCCTTGGTCGACCAGCTGGACAATTTTAAGGGCCTCCAGATCGGCCAGATGGTGAGTGGTTGATCCATGTGAAGGTTGAGGTCACCGATAATTGTAAAATTGGCTGTCTTCAGAGCTAGAGACGCCACGACCTCGGGAAGACTAAGGCGGAAAATTCCATCAGGACCAGGAGGTCTGTGAATAAGTAGTCCAGACAGCGTAAAGTGAGGGGATAGGGTAATACTAAATTGCGCACTTTCACAAGCTGACACTGAACTTTTCTGCCAGACACAAGGGTAACAAGATTTTACAGCGGCTGCTATGCCACCTCCTCTAGAATTGCGGTGTAGGGTATACATGGTATAACCTGTAGGTAAAGCTAGATTAATAGACACCATCGCCTGGTCATGTAACCATGTCTCCGTAAGAAAGAAGACGTCTGGTTGTTCGTCCTCTATCAAAGTAAAGACTTCCATAAAATGACAGACGAGCGATCTGACATTCAGGTGAAATACCTTAAGAGAGGAACGACTCGCGCCATCGGTCACCACTGTTCCCGGCCTGGACGCGCAAGGATTACGCGACAGAGATTTTATAGGCTTAGGGGTGGAAAGGGCAAATGAACAGCTAGGACATTGATAGGGACCGCATAGAGGGTCCACAGCATGATGGTAATGACATATCACTCGTTGTCGTAGATGATATATGTCCGTGATGGTGGGCATCCTGAGTCGTCCAGAGTATCCTGCCCTAGCCCTGCCTTGGCGCTGACGGGCGCAGACGGGCGCAGACGGGCAGGACTCTGGCGAGACTCAGGCGCAGTGAGGGCGCTCCCGCTGCGCGTCACCGCTGCGCGACCGGCAGTGGGCTAAAATAGACTCTTCAGGGCGAGGTCTCGCGGTAATGCGCAAGAGTTCCCGAGCCCGATCCAATATGGCGCTCCGAATTACCCCAGGTGCCCGTGATCCCGGACCCGCCAAAGGCGGTGCAGATGGTCCCCAGGAGGGGTATTACAGTGCAAGAGGTAGGCCGGGGGGGGGGGCGCTTAATGTAAAAGCAGGGTCAGAATAAAAAATGAACTCAAAGAAAATACAAAACAGGATAGTTAAAATCCTATAGCAGGCAAAACAGCGCGCTGAGCGCTAATAAGGTCCGTATGGTCACCTTCTCCAGGCTGACCTACCGACTCGTGCTGCCTAAAATAGACTCTTCAGGGCGAGGTCTCGCGGTAATGCGCGAGAGTTCCCGAGCCCGATCCAATATGGCGCTCCGAATCACCCCAGGTGCCCGTGATCCCGGACCCGCCAAAGGCGGTGCAGATGGTCCCCAGGAGGGGTATTACAGTGCAAGAGGTAGGCCGGGGGGGGGGGGCGCTTAATGTAAAAGCAGGGTCAGAATAAAAAATGAACTCAAAGAAAATACAAAACAGGATAGTTAAAATCCTTTAGCAGGCAAAACAGCGCGCTGAGCGCTAATAAGGTCCGTATGGTCACCTTCTCCAGGCTAACCTACCGACTCGTGCTGCCTAAAATAGACTCTTCAGGGCGAGGTCTCGCGGTAATGCGCGAGAGTTCCCGAGCCCGATCCAATATGGCGCTCCGAATCACCCCAGGTGCCCGTGATCCCGGACCCGCCAAAGGCGGTGCAGATGGTCCCCAGGAGGGGTATTACAGTGCAAGAGGTAGGCCGGGGGGGGGGGGCGCTTAATGTAAAAGCAGGGTCAGAATAAAAAATGAACTCAAAGAAAATACAAAACAGGATAGTTAAAATCCTATAGCAGGCAAAACAGCGCGCTGAGCGCTAATAAGGTCCGTATGGTCACCTTCACCTGTAACTTCCTACTTATCGGTGACAGGAAACTTTGCACTGTATTCCCAGATTACTGATCACCCTGTAAGTAAATTACATATGTCCTTATGAATATTCAAGAATCTGAGAAAATACCCTTCCCTAATAAATTTACAAATAACAAGTCTTTAGAAAACCCCATGGATGGGTTGGGTCGTATCGTGGCCATAGGGAACGGATATCTCAAATTGCAATATCATGGGGAATTACTCAACTGGAGTTGGAAATGTGTTAAGACTTTGAGAACTCCATATTGTTTTTTTAAGGGTTAATTAGTTGTCAGTATAAAATATAGAGGACTGAATTTGGAGACAAACAATGTGCACTCGCATGGCGTCTCCTCTCTGTTTTGCAGGCTTTCAGCGCGCGCTTCATTATGGCTTTGAGTACATGTGCGCGCCCATGGCGTCTCCTTTCTGGCTCTCACGCTCCCACCGCGCGCTCACACTACAAGGCAGACACGCTCTTGCTTTTCTTTTTCCTTCTCAGGCCGGGATGAGTAGTCCTGTGTTTATAATGGGAAACCAAACAACAAGTTCCAAAATATAAAAGATAACACAATAGTAAACCAGCTACTCATGGCGGACAGGTGGCCGCGTGATATCTCATCTGTGCATCCTGGGACTCGTAGTTTTCTTCTTTACATTTTATGAAAGACCCCACCATTTAAAGCGCTCCTGTGTGAAAATCCAGCGCGGAGTGTATCCCGTTAGATACAAGAGCAAGTTACAGATATGACTCAACAAATGTGCAGCGATGTCGCTGTCCGATGAGAGTGGCAGGTCCAAAACCCTGGCTGCCAACTCCAGGTACACTCCCTGTCGGTTGCCCCCCACGACTGGAGGCGTCATCAGGGACATCTTAAGGATTTTGGGGGCCCAGGGCCAAACATATTTTGGTGGCCCCTGTTCAGAACAGCTTTGTATATATTGTCAAATTTCAGCTCTTCATTACCCGGTCACTGACTGCAAAGACACACTCGTCCAAATTCTAAATGTGTTTACATCTAATATCCAGGGATAGTGATGTGCGTTTTCAATATTGTTACACAACAGCAGCTCACTAATATCACTGCAAATAATCTCTGTGACCCCCTACCATTTCTCATGTGTGAGGTCATGTTTTGATGGATGCTGCTTTAAACATAAACACATTTTTCTGCAAAATGTCTGTAATAGACTCGAACATATCATCCTGATTAAAAATAAATTAAAGGTAAACGTATTTGAAACAATCTGAATTATCCAAGGTCCTCAAGGCAAGACTCTCTGCAAAACAGAGCGGGGTCTATCAGGGGCCCCCTAAAAGGCTGGGGCCCTGGGCCAGAGCCCAGTTTGCCCATGCCTTAAAACGCTTCTGGGCGGCATGACGATCTGATTCAACCTCTGGGGTCAGAGTGCGAAGAATAGAGAGCTGCCTCCAGCGCTGCGCCCAGCGAAAGAAATCTCTTCCAGGCGCTGGCCTGATTACCAATAGCCATCGGCGATGGTGAGTAATGGAGATGGGACTGGCCAGAGGGTTGGTGAGGAGGGGGCGGGTAATTATTACGAAAAATTTGTTTTATCACAACCTTGTACCTCGCGCTGCAGGTTTTTTCGTTGCATTCTGGTACTTGTAGTCTCGAGTATATCATTATATAGTCTGAAATACATGTCCCAGATTTCTTTTTATGAAGTGTAAAGGATGAGCAGCGTGTGCATAGAACAGGACACATTTAGACCGACTCAGAGATGGTTGGTCTAATCTTGTAAAATGAGCCATTCATAATTTACCTCTTCGTGTCCTCGATCGTTGCCGAACAAAAAATGTAAGTGGTGATGAACCTTTGTATTAAACGCGACAGAAAAAACCTTAATATATACATGGACATAACTGTTTGAGGTTTAGATGTACTGAAAATGTGCTACACAAACCGGGTCTCCTTTCAAGTAACACGTCACCAGCAGAGTAAAGACTCATGGGTTTAGGGAAGAGGTGTGGCGCAGCGGCCAGGGCGGCTGACTCGGCGGAGGTCAGCCCAGCACCATGTGACTCTGAGCAATAGCTCGCTTAATCTTCCCGATGTCCCCCAGGGCCTTGACATCCTCCGGTAATTGTTCGCGCTTAACAAATACTGCTTTCATTTGTTCATAAAGTAAAAGCAAAGGCGGAACGAAGCCTCGAAGGCTGAGATGATGCACTTTCCGCATATTTTATTGTGAATGCCGCTGCCCGCGTCCCACGCAGTGGGACATCAGCAGGGCAGCTCTCTAGTGGCCGCCCGTCGCAGCCTTCCCCCTCCCCCTTCTTCTGCCTCGCGCGCGAGGCCACGCCCAGGCAGGAGATCTCCCAATGAGTGTGTAGGTGGAGGCGGGCCGTTAGGGGGGGCGAGGCTAGCCCCCCCCTACTTAGGCGTCCCTCTCGCCCAGTTCCTCCTCTGCTTCCTGCGCGCCGCTCCTGCCCGGACACGTGTTCCCTCCCTTTCCGCTTACCCTGCGTGGCAGAGACAGCGCGTTATTGGAATGTTTTAATGTTTTTCTTTTGCGTTGCAGGCGGAGTTACAGGGCGATCTGGAGGCAGAAGGGTACATACAGTAAGGGTACCTCTGCGACAGGCGGTACAGTAAGGGTACCCCTGTCCGGCACAGTAAGGGTGCCCGAGCCAAGGTCCAGGAGCCGAAGGGGGTTCTGGGAAGACCGCGACGGCGCCCCGTTAGTCCTTCGGGCGGTTGGGGGGCCTGACCAACCGGGGGTGTGCCACAACACGCTCCGCCCCTGTCAGAAGGGGCGGGAGTAGGAGACAGATCACGTGACCCAGTGGATGATCTGAAAATAAATATGTGCCGCACTGCCGGGCATCGACCCACCGTGCGTGCTGGCTCACCAGGCGGGCGGAGCAGCGAGGGGCTGCTTGCCCTGGATCGCCCGTAAGATAACCCATTTATCGTCATACTTATGTTGTATGAAATAAACCTGCAGCAGTTCTTCACCCACAATGAAAGTGTCAGTGTAATCCTGGTGTGACGTCTGTGCATGCGTGTTGAATGAAGCGGATGACGGTGTGGTCACTATATGTTTGTAACCTGTTTTCTGTCCGAAAGTGAGCTTGTGGGGTGAGGCATGGGTATTGTGTCCAGTTCAGGGGGGGGCACATCTATAGCAAAGCACCCTGCTGGGAGGCCACATCAGGAGTAATGCACCCTGCTATGAGGCCACCGCTGGGGCACTGCTTCCTATTGTGGAGGCTACTACTGGGGCTCTGTGTTCAGTTCTGGAAGTTACATCAAGAGTACCGTGCTCAGCTTACACTCAATAGGGGAGACAAGACACGGCAAGGGTCGGGGTTCCGCCAACCCTGCCAAAGGAGAACTAGGTGCACTAATATGTAAACACGGAGTTCGTTGAGATGAACGGGGTGGACTGCTCCCGGCAGCTCCAGTGTCCACCCGTGCTACCTTCCTGAGGAGAAAGTCATTGTTCCGGTGATAAGTGCAAATGTGAGAATAAAACGCGCCATGTTACCTTACATCTAAGCCTCCTAAAGTCAAACTAACGGCAGTGCTCCCTGGGATAACATGCCTGGCATCCCAGCGGCCTCTCTGCTGAGGAAGAAACCGTGTTGTGTTTCAGAGGAGACGTGCCTAGCATCCCACGGCCTCTCTGCATACAAAGAGATCGTGTTTTGTGTCTCACAGGACACGGGCCCAGTGTGTTTTGTTTTTTGAGTGTCTGCCATATATTGCAGTATTATACTTTTACTTGTATTTTGATCGCTTTTGTAACATGCACACATGTCACTTTCTCCTTTTGTAAGGTATCGTATGCTACCTCTTGTATCTTGTTTGCTTTTGATACATGCACTATGGCGACCACTGCCTCATGTAACGTAACTTCTGTTTTAGTGTTCTGAGTGTCGGCCATTTATTGCAATTTGTTTTTTTTCTTTTTTTACTTTTTTTTACCTCTAGGTGTACTTTGTATGCTCTTGTAACCTGCACACATCACTTTTTCCGTTTGTAACGTATCGTTTGCTACCTCTTGTATTTTGTTTGCCCTTGATACTTGCACAATTGTCACTATTATCTCATGTAACGTACCGTTTGATTTTGTAACATGCTCACTTGTATTTTTGCTCCTTATGTATCATTACTGCTGCTATTGTGAAGCGCTCTGACACCTTCGGGTAAAGTCCGCGCTATATAAAAACGCATTAAATAAAAAATCCCAGCAGCCTCTCTGCACAGAAAGAGACTGTGTTGTGTGTCTCACAGGAGACGCGCCTAGGATCCCAGCTGCCTCTCTGCAAAGGAAGAGACCGTGTTGTGTGTCTCACAGGAAACATGTAAGGCTGCCCGGGGGGGGTTGCTCAGCGGCCCGCCCCTTGGAGGGCGGCCGCCTTAGTGCCACAGGAAGGCACAGGGGTGGGAGGTCGAGTCCCTGGGCTAGTCCGGGGGAGACCCCAACAGATAGCTGTTTCCGGCGAGGGCGGGGAGGAGACAGGGGTACATATACTGTCTCCGCCCCCTCCTCGTCCTCTTGTCCGCTCGTTCGCCTTGGCTAGTCGGTCGTCGCGGATCCGCGTAGTCGTGCTCCCTCCTCTTCATCTCCCGGTGAGTCCTGCCGGCTACCTTCCTCTCGCTCTGGCCCTGTCCCTGGGCAGCTCCAGGAGACGGGGCCCTGTGGTCGGTGTACCACGGGCGGGGGGTAGGGCCGTGCACGGAGGGCTGGTTGTGTTCTGCGTTATGGGGGCAGCAGGGGAACTGCGTGGTGGAGACTTGACACGGTCGCACATGGTTTGGGTGCGTTACTACGTTGTTGGTGGTTTGCCCCATCGTTCGATCAGCATCGGGCCTGTTTCGGGAGGTAGGCATGGTGACCTTTCTATCTTAGGCCTCTGGCTGGTTACTCCCTGTCCTCCTATCCCCTTTGGTTCGTCGCGGGCAACGCGCCAGGAGAGAGCATACGGTCCTGTCCGGAGCTCCTACTATCGAGGCCAGGCCTTGCTGGTGGCAGCGGGAACTAGAGATATCCGCTCCTCCCGCGGAACGGGCCGAAACTTAGCGGTAGGGTTTTAATTATTCTGCGGGTCGCGGTGCATTGGGGAGGAGGGGCCTCGGGGTGGCGTCCACATTCTGTGTTTCTTGATCAAATCACTTAATGTCCCCGTGTATGTATGTGCAATGTTATTACGGTGCTATGCAAAGTGCTACAATACCTTTGGGTATCATGTGACCCTCAGGCTGTTACCATGTGCCAACTATTGGGGCGCGCCTGACCACAGCCAACGCGCGCTGGCCTGCCTCCTCCACGGGCTGTTGTGAGGGGGAGCTTGGGACGGCGGGGAAGACATGGTTGTGCGGGCGGAATTCCGGCGTGAGCGGCGGGGGCCTCCCGTGTGATCCTTTATCTTCCTGGAGAGCGAGCAGGTTTTGTATGTGAGGTTTTGACTTCTGTGAAGTTTGTGCAGAGGGTTAATATGCCTGCTGCAAAGAACGTGTGTCAAGTAGGTTACAGAGTGCGTCTGTGGTAAATAGGTCCACATCCAGTGTTGCTGGCAATACAAGTTAATTTTCCAAGATTCTTATTAAATTATGGCCACTACTCCTCTGTCTCGCCTTGTGTGGTCATGCGTCGGCACCGTGCAGGTTGCTGGCCTGTCTCGTGGTTGATGGCCGTCCTCTTCTGTATTGCGGTAAGTCGGGCCCCTGCCTCACGCATTGGGGGGCCCATGGTCTGGCGGCGAGGACTGTCGTGCCCACGTCGGGGGCGATGGATCCCATGGGGTTCGGGCAAGGTTCTCGTCCCCCCCAGCGTTATTTGCCCGACCGTGTGATTATTAAAAAAGTGATTCTTAGTTCCGGCCCGATGCCGCAGGTTGCGCTGCCGCCTAGGGTGCAGGAATCAAGGCCTCGAGTCGCGAGGCCGCATCTTCCCCAGTGAACCTGGGCATATCACTATTCTCCGCCACCGGTGCCAGGCCGCGTCTTCACCCGGTGATCCTGGACTAATCTCTTACGTCTATCAGGAGCTTGCTCTGTCTTGTGCCTGTCGATTTCAATCTCTTCCTTCGTATGCCGGTGCAACACTGTTCCGGCTCGGAGCCCACCGGCTGCGCTTCCGCCCACGGTGCGGGCAACCAGGGTCGAGCCGCGAGGTCGCGTCTTCAGCCGGTTATCCTGGGCAACTCACTTAACCTCCGCATGCCGGTGCGACGCATTTCTGGCGCCATGTTGAGCAGAGACTGGTTAGCGCTGTTTGTTAAAATGTGGGGCTAATGACATCACGGGCGCGTGTTTGATCCCCTTATGGGTCAAAGGGTCAAAAATGTCATCTCGTTCGGGGCGAGTACGAGCAATATAATTGGGACAGTCCACCACCGTGGACTTGCTGCACTGTCCATGATGTGAGTGCATGCAGGTCGTGGTATGTCTCCTGTAGAACCTGCGCTGGTATCAGCACGAGGGGGAAACGTGTATCACCGCAGTCAGCATCGGGGCTGAGAACAATTAGATTTGCGTGCTGGGTGCCCAGGCTATTGTGCCTGCATATATGATCTGCTGGCAGGCAGGCAATTCGCTTTGCCCGTAGGTTGCATTGTTTTCATGCGCTAACGGCTATTGTGACGCCATAGATGAGCAGTTAGGGAGGCGGGTAAGTTATTTGTGCCCATATGAAGTTTTGTTGTCTCATTGGTGATATAGCCCAAGCGTGTAGAGTTTAGGAACCCAGGTTCACGAGGTGGTCCGACCCTGAGGGGCCTGGGGTGCGACGATAATTGGCATAAGTATCGCACATCTGAGCAAAGGCATAATGCGGTGTTCAGGACAGCTGGTCGCAAGGCTGTCCCGAGTACATGGCGTATTGGGTGCTTCTGTTGATGTTCACGGGAGCTATGAAGTGAGTAGCGGGTTTTCAAGGCTAAGTGCTTATTGGGATACATTGAGCGCTAGATGGGGCCACGTGTTAAAAGCTGCCGACCGCTGCTTGAATGAGTCGTAGCACGTGGTTGGAGGGACGAGTTGATCATATGTCGTCTAGCACACCGATTGTAAGTGAACGGAGGTAATTGCCTTGCCTATGTACTAGGTAGGGCAGAGCATGCGGCGCCACGTTACAAGCTATTGGCGCTGTACCATTGGCCAACTGCATATCCCGAGTGGGAGGGTTGGCAGTGCTGCTCGACAGGCACAATGAGTTCTCTAATGCCAATGTTTATTTCAACCCGCATGGTGTAGGGCATTTTGGCGGCCCCACGCAGCTTGCCTATGCAAGCACGGCACTAGGGTAGGTCACTGGGAGGTAGCGCTGCCCTGCTTGACTCTATTAAAACTGCAGGTTGTGGAGCACTAGGAACATTACTTGGGCCTCGAGTGCTCCTCTGTTTTGACTAATTTAGGCGGCCGTAATTGAGAGAGGAGGTGGTCCGTCGGCGCTGTCGCTCCTGGTGCAGGAAACCAGGGTTCGAGCCTCGAGCTCGCGTCCACATCCCGTGAGTCTGGGCAAATCACCTTTTCTCCCCGTGCATGAGTGTGTAATCTAATTATGGTTCTATGTTTAGCGCTCCAATAACTTTGGGTTGAGTTCGCGCGATATACATATGGTGTGCAGTAACGCACAGCCAGTCTGGATCATTGTGGTGTAAGGAAGGCGGTGCTTCAGGGTCGCCCAGGCATAGAAAGGTCTCTTAGCGTCAGCCGGCTAAAAGGTGGTCGGCTTCATCGCCAGCGCTAGGTGCACATCGCCAGTCCGGCTCCATTATGGCTGCTGCTTTCCAGTTCGGGCACGCGCGCTCTGACCCGGTTTGACATAGGGGCTCCATCACACTAATCATGTGCTGAAGTAGTAGCAACTCAGCACAAATGGTGACCTGCAGCTATATGCAGGGGCTTTGTAGTGGAAGGCATTCGTTTAAATAGCTCACTGTTCAGATCCCTGGGAGAACCCAACATATTTGGAGAGGGAACCTTTGTAAACACTTCCATAAAATCCTTACTACTGGGAGAGTGGAGAAAGAAGTAGGGGAGGAACTGGTTTATATGCAGCAATAGCTGCAAAGAGAGCTAACAGTTGCACTCAATGAATTACTAAACATTGCCTAGTACTGTCTCTTTTGGGCCCTTTAGTGAATCACCTGACCTCTTGGCAAGCTTGATGCACTGCTTCTTCTATTTGCAGGTGGAGGATCGCCAGATGCTCTTGGGATTTAAACGTCAACTATTATGCCCTAACCCCTTTCCATAATGAAGGAACTGATTAAGTCCACGGTTCCTCTATTCTAAAATATTGTGCTGGTGGCAAGACTATCTTATGTATTGCACACTGCATATAGCATTGATTGGAATGGTCACTCAATGAGGTGATTTATCTCATCATTAAAATACCTGAACTATGTTCATACTCTTATTCGTATCGCAGGATTCTTTGAACTGCATTTCCCTGCCTTCCTGCCTAATTTCCCCTTAATGATTGACTTTGGAATACCTCTAATATCCATGGCTTCATACCCTGTGCCATTTGAAGGCAGTGCCCCTTTTCTTTATCAGGATGTTGCATCTTAGCACAGCGACATTTGAAATGTTGGATATGTGTATGGGTATTTTGGCATCCTCTAAATGTTTGCCTCTGTGACAGAACCTGTTTCAGTCGGCCACAGGGCTCTGTACACTTCAACTCCTGCTACCATAGTATAAGGCTTGTGCTCTCCCACTTAAACCTGGTGAATTCCAAACACCTATTGCACACACTTAATTTACTATTAAGTACTGATTATATGGTGCTATTTGTACCGAGGACCTGTAAATTAATGCTACAAGTGGCCTGCAGGACTTACCGCGTCTCCCTACTTCGGAAACCTGAGCCAGTTGGGGAGCCCTGAAGACCAGTTTTTAATTCTTATCCAATATTTGTAGCTTGCGCTGTTGGTGTCTTTCCTAAAGAATTGGCTGTTTACTGGTGTGGGGGGACAGCCCAGCTGTCGTACACGCAGGCAGGCTGACATGAGGTAGAATAGCTCTTGGTGGGCCTTGCAACAAAGCTTGATGGTGAATTATTTCACTATATGCAACGAAAAGCACTGACCAGCCGATAGATGGGTTTGGGTAGGTAGTGCTCTTCGCGTTGAAAATATAGAGATGCGATGCTAGGGCGCAGTATGTCATGTAACTGGAGCTGCTCCCCACCACTATGGTCGGGAGCAGGGGGAGGTGTCACTTTGCATCCAGCACCTAGGCGAAGCAAAGAGTTACGCCTAGTGTTGAGTGAGTGTTAATGTTACCTGGTCGTTCTTGGCCTCCTGAGGGTAGGATGTCCTAGCGGCAAGGAACAGCTAGGGTGGTTTTCGTGTGCTTCAGTGACAAAAAAAAAAAAAAAAAAAATGCAACGGGGGCCCGGCTCACACGGTAGTGGGCAAAGATCACACACGCCACAGGTGCCGAGGCCTGTCCTGATGCCTGGCGTTGGGCTCCCAGGTTACTTCTGAAGGGCTAGGCCTTCAGACGCTGAAAGGATGTTCGTTGTTATTTACTCGATTGTTAAACGATTGGCTATTTTCTGGGTCATCCGCGGATGTAGAGCGTTATGCGCTTGTCTTTCCATTGGGTCGGTTTGTTGCGGGATGGTGGTTTTTGGGGCAGGTCACAGGCTGCTTCCTCTCGCTGTGTTTGTTCTTCTAAGTGTGGTCGGGTCAAGTGACGGAGGAGAGCAATCATCACGTGGTATATCTGGGCATGAAGGAACGCCAGGCAAGATTGTAGCGTAGGCAGATAGTGGTACCTATCGGGGACTGGATGTTGGTCTCAATGGCATGCCGCCATGCAAGGGGACCATGTACCTAGGTCACGTCGATCAGGCAGTGACAGGTGACTGGGACCAGGTGTACTAGAATATACAGGAGTGGTTCCCACCGCGGGCGGTCAGATGGGAAGTTGTCATCTTGATTTTCACTGGAAACCCTCACTCCATCACGCCTATTGTAAGCTGAGGATGCCTGTTGATGCTGTTAGACCTGCTATTAGTTAGTACACTCACTGTTGTGCCTTGGCCCGGTTTGTCTCGCATCAGGGCCAGTTTGGGGTTACTGGCGAGTTGTTTGCTCTGCGGCTGAAGCGGGCGCTTCTAGAACAGGGCAAGATTGATTGGCCAGGCAGCATGACAAAGGTCTTTTCGGCACTGGCAGAATGGTGCAGGCTGCGAAGTAGTGCCTTCACAGAACATGGATTTGTCAACATTCAGCTAGGAAATGATTAGCAGCAGGAAGGTATTGAACCATGGTGAGCAAGTGCTTCTGGGTTCGTGCTCAACAGGAGCAAGGGAATTGCAATCTGTTCCATCAGGGTACGGGGACCGTCTATAGCGCCAGATACTGTAAAGCTGCCATTTTCGCCCTGGGCTGGGGTGTCAATGTCATCCAACTTTGCAGCCAGACTCTGAGCAGGCAAAGAAAAGGCATACTTGCGATGGTGCAACGTGCACTCAGCAGTAGAGTTAGATGTCATCATACCCCGGTATGACGCAGTGATGAAACGTAGGTTGTGGCCACACACGACCAGGCACTCGAGGGCAGCTGGGGCGGGGGCGTGCCAGTGCCAAGAGGGTGCGGGTTGCCTGGGTAGGGCTGCTGGCTTGGAGGGAGCACTACTCTGATCGCCACAAGCGCACGTCTTGTTTCATAGAAGGCTGTATTGTTAATTTTATGGCATGGTGCCAGTTGCTTTAGTTATGCGCACGTTTCTTGGCAGTGTCAGAAACATTCAGAACGCAATGCTGGTGTTTAACCTGTTGTCATGCTGTTCAGAGGTATTTTAGCTCAGGCATGGCCAAGCATGGGTTATAGGCTGGTGGTCTGCCCTGGGATTCCTGTAACAGGCAGGGGAAGCAGCAGAACTTGGAGGGGCTTGGGTTTGACCTCTGAATACTAGGGCGGAGCCTGGTTGCCCACTTAGTAGCCCACCCTTGAGTTCGACGAAACAGGTACCTTTGATGCGAGTATCGGTACCGGGTAACTTCCCCCGCCCTCAAGCACTGGCTGGCAGCTATGCAGGTTGTGGAAGTGGCCTTCCAACGGGGGCTTATGGTCCATATGATTAAGGGAAACACCGGGGTAACACTTTTTGGGCTATAAATCAGCAGAGAACAATTGGCTTTCCCAGTATTTAAATAGAGAAGAATTTTACACGTTGTTCTCCTCTGTGGTGACTCTGTCCTGTCTCTCCCTGGTATACTAGCAGAATTTTGGGAGGGCTAGGCTTTACATTTGGTGGTGACTGATGGAATACGATGGGCGTACTCCAACGGAGTGAAAGAGGAAGTAAGGTGGGCTTGTCAACTCTTACCTCCTCCCGCATTGGCACCGCCAGGCAGGAGTGTCTTGTCAAAGGGATTGTTCTTCAGCCATGCAAAGGCAACATTGGACCAACGCCTAGTTTTAGGTTTAAGGTCATTTCAGTCAAAAATCGTCGGGAGTTTAGAAAGGATGGGGGCACCTGTCCTGATGGTGCATGCTGGCTGCCGGTCCGGTTGGGCGTAGACTTGTTTTAGCTGGACCTGGGAGAAGCCCGGTATCAGCATGCTTTAGGTAAAAAGGCCTACCTGGAGCCATGCGCAGTTGCGCAGACCAAAGAGGTCTTGGCTTCATCAGGCATGGTCTTATACACGCCGAGTCCACAGGGTGCCTGGAGGGAGATGGGGTGCACCTCTCCAGTTTAGGCATGGACCTTTTCCTACTGGACCTAGGGGAAGCTTGGGCTGCAGCAGGTTGTAAGTAAACAGGTCTACCTTGGTGGGGGGCTCTGGTAGTGACGGTGGCCACTCCCAAGGCTGTGGAGGAGTTACAGAGCGATCCAGGGTCTGCACATACCAAGGGGTACATCATGCAGCAGCACCGCGTGGTGCTAAGCCAGGATACCCAGGGATGTTTTAACGTGTCCCCTGGAAGAACGACGGCGCCCCGTTAACCGAAAGGCGGTTGTGGGTCTGAGCAACCGGGGGCTGCCATGTATGCTCCGCCCACCCATCACGGGGGGCGTGTGAAGCAAGTGGACTGGTGCTCCACGGATGGGAGGGGTGGACCCTCCCAATATTTGGTATACACCAGTTGGCGTTGCCATGGTGACTCTAGGCTTATCAGACGGGCAGGCGGCATAGGGCTGGCCTGCCCTGGGATCGCCCGTAAGATAACCCACCTTGTTTGCATATTGGTTATGCTAATAAACCTGCAGCAATATTTCGCCACTTACATTACAGTGTTGTGTGTTTTATTTATGTACTTATGTACTTATGTGCTTTGCGATAACTGTTGCCGATATTGGCACTATGTAAGGCTGCCCGGGGGGGGGTTGCACAGCAGCCCGCCCCTTGGAGGGCGGCCGCCTTAGTGCCACAGGAACGCACAGGGGTGGGAGGTCGAGTCCCTGGGCTAGTCCGGGGGAGACCCCAACAGATAGCTGTTTCCGGCGGGGAGGAGACAGGGGTACATATACTGTCTCCGCCCCCTCCTCGTCCTCTTGTCCGCTCGTTCGCCTTGCCCGCCCCTCCGCTTACCCGGCGTCCTGAGGGACAAAGGGGGGGGGCAGGTTTTTTCTAACAATTTTACTTTGTGTTGCAGGAGGAGTTACAGGGCGATCCAGGGTCTGCACATACCAAGGGGTACATCATGCAGCAGCACCGCGGGGTGCTAAGCCAGGATACCCAGGGATGTTTTAGCGCGTCCCCTGGAAGAACGACGGCGCCCCGTTAACCGAAAGGCGGTTGTGGGTCTGAGCAACCGGGGGCTGCCATGTATGCTCCGCCCACCCATCACGGGGGACGTGTGAAGCAAGTGGACTGGCTTCATTAATGATATTCAAACACACTAATAACTTTATTTATTTTTTCTTTGTCTTGGAGCACTTCATACAGTGCTCGTGATGTTCACAGGCTCCATCCTCCATTTCTCTTTAAATTCAAACACACTAATAACTTTATTTTTCCTTTGTCTTGGAGCACTTCATACAGTGCTCGTATTTTCCGTTCGGAGGCTCCATCCTTCGTCTCTCTTTTTTTTACCATTTTACCTGCTCCATTTTACCACTTACTTTACACAGGACTGTTCAGTTTGGTAGGAACAGGGAGAATAAGTGAGTTGCTAAAGATCACAGGATGGTGTGCCTACGCCAAGACTCAAACCCATTTTCCCAGCTCCTTAGTCAGCAGCTCTGGTCTAACTCCACATTATCTCCTCCTGTCCTGAACCTGCGGCTGCAAGGGCTCTTTTCAGATTTAAAAAAATGTTTGTAAACTATCACTTAGAACAAGTACCTCTCAGTACAGTGGAATAACGTGCCATCCTCCGTCTTTTTTTTTTTTATAAGCAGCTTTAAAAAGCATGAACAGTACCTGAACGTATTATTAGAGGGCTTTACATGAGCACCACTTACTTTACACAGGACTGTTCAGTTTGGTAGGAACAGGGAGAATAAGTGATTTGATCAAGATCACAGGATGGTGTGCCGACGCCAAGACTCAAACCCATTTTCCCAGATCCTTAGTCAGCAGCTCAGGTCTAACGCCACATTATCTCCTCCTGCCTGAACCTGCGACTCCAAGGGCTCTTTTCACATTTTAAAAAATATTGGTAAACTATCACTTAGAACAAGTACCTCTCAGGACAGTGGAATAACGTGCCATCCTCCGTCTTTCTTTTTTAGAAGCAGTTTTATAAAGCATGAACAGTACCTGAACGTATTATTAGAGTGCTTTACATGAGCACCACTTACTTTACACAGGACAGTTCAGTTTGGTAGGAACAGGGAGAATAAGTGAGTTGCTAAAGATCACAGGATGGTGTGCCAACGCCAAGACTCGAACCCAGTTTACCAGCTCATTAGGCAGCAGCTCTGGTCTAACGCCACATTATCTCCTCCTGTCCCGAACCTGCGACTGCAAGGGCTCTTTTCACATTTAAAAAAATGTTTGTAAACTATCACTGGGAACAAGTATCTCTCAGTACAGTGGAATAATGTGCCATATTAATATCAAATATTCTACTTTTGACAGAAAATACACTCTTCAAGTATTTTAGAACTCTAATATATTTAATGTGATGTGTGCTGCATGATTTACGGACACTTTCAGAGCTTTGCACGGTCTGCTTGATCGCCCACCTCTAACCATGGTGGCCACCGCTCCCGCGGTTTAGAGCCCCTATCTCCGCAGTAACTGGTCTTAGCCGGGCAAATACAAGGCACAGTCAGGGACATACCAGGAAATGTTTTTCCACTGGCTGTGGCACTCCAAGCGTGATACAGATCCACTGGCAACACAAGTTGCCTTTTTAATAGAACATTATCATCATATGATATTTGATAAATTCCATACACAAAATACAAACCATGGGATGATGCTTTACTACTAAAGGGATATTTTTATTCTACCTATTTATGAAACACAACAAGGGGTTGACATTATACATTTCACATTACATATTAATAATAACGATTACCTACTGGTAATCATATACAAACCACCACATGTATTAATACAATCACTATTGCAAACAATTATAAACATAACAAACTTTTACCAAAACTACAAATACATCATTATGGGGGATTTTAACGTGGATTTGAAAAATAACAATACTGCCACTAATGAACTTCTTGATTTCTTAAAAAAAATATTAGGATGCAAACAAATCATAGACAGTTACACAACGAACTACCAAACTTTATTAGACCACATATACACAAGTGATATACTGCAAAACTATGGGACATTAGAATGCTATTACAGCGATCATAAAGCTTTATGGGTATCAATTTGATATGCTACTAACTTTTCTATCATTTCAGATGCTGACTATTCAACAAATTATTAATAAGCCAGCAGAAGAAAGCCAGCAGAAGAGAGCAAACCGTATCAGAAACCAATGAGAGTCAACGTTATCAAGTGCTCTGAAAAAACATACTACAAAAATGCCAAACAAGTAAACAAAGTCCTGTTTCATTTGGCATTAGCTGATGCAACTGGACAGATCAAAGCTACATGTTATCAAGGAGAATTGCACAATCAAATTAGAGAAAACAATGGACTCCTAATACACAATTTCTTAATAAATACCAATTCTATACTCATAATCAAACCAACAAAAATAACAAAATTTAATGCAATGCCAATATCAGACTTTATAGTCAAACAAGCAGAACAAATCTTGCAACCGCCAGCACCACCAGCATCACCTATAAAGGCGGTAAAAGAAGCACGCTTAAAAAGCCTTATGACAGTTTGCGGAACTATTGCAGAAGTAAGTATCAAACGCACTTTATATTACTATGCCTCTAACTCACTATTCCTCTACTAACAATTAACCCTAAAAAAACAAGCCATACATCATCAGCATAGATATCCATTAGCCGATTCCTTCAAAAGTCATTCTATACCAGTCCCTATGTATTACTATTCTACTAACTAGATACAAATACATCTAATTCAAAGTTTCTATTTCTAATGCTCACTCTCTCCCTCTAATTCTTTACATCCTATATATCTTTCACTCAATACACAAACAATCTGTCCCTAGCAATAACTAACTCTATCACTCACTAACAAAAACTTCTCTACATCTAAGACTCTAACATTAAATCATTCACTAGGAACAACTACTAACAATAGCTTACATTGCATGAATAACTAACTATTACAGTTAATAACTCACTAACTCTCTCACTAACACTCTACATGAATAAAAAGGCAATTTTAATTATGTGTTGTTTTTTTTAAAGGCGGAACCAATTAACCCCTTCAGTGCCCATGACGAGCTGGACTCGTCATGGGCCGCGGTGGCGCTGTGCCCATGACGAGTCCAGCTCGTCATAGACCCCGCCCGCTAATGCAACGGCCGGCACTGGGCGGGGAAAGGGGCGGGCACTGAAGGGGTTAAGACAGTCTCCATCAACAGGCAAACAACTAACATTAAATCAATAACCATTAAAGACTCAACGGATTTCGTCAAGGTGATATTATGGAGAGAGGCAACAACTTTTAAACCAACATCGGAGAATACGTTCCATTAACACATGTCACTGTACATGAATTAAATGGAGAGAAAATATTAAATACGACAAAGCACAGCAAAATACAAGCGAGTAAAAACAATTCAAACTGGGAAAAGAAAGCTTCTAGGAGTGTTGCAATAAATATCACTTCTGTCGCTTGTAGCACGATTCAATTCCTCTTCTAACCTTATAAACCTCGGCATTGCTAATGCCCATCACAAAATATTCTAACCCTCTTACAACCATCTACCCTTTTAATACCCCTCTACACCTCTACTACCCCTATAGTCCTTTACCACTCTTCTAACACTAAACCCCTCTAATAACACTATACCCTACTACCCCGACAATTACACTCTTCTAAACATCTTCTACCACTATTCAGAACATATACACCTCTTCCACACATAAATTATAACGCAAAACCCATTCTACCCCTGTAATACACTGTTACTATACCTCTAAACTTCTACTGCCACCTAAACCTCTTTAACACATCTATCCCTATAACACTCTTATATCCCTCTTCTAACCTTTTAGTCCTCTACACCTCAACTAGATTCTACTATTAAAACAGTATTCAAACCCTCTACCCCTTTACTACCCCTCTAACACTATACTACCCCCCCTCAACCCCTATACTACTCCACAAACACTATAGCCACTTTTATACCCCTCTACTACCACTCAAAAACAATTCTAGCCCTCTACACTTCTTATACCACCGTCTACTCAGTTCTACACCTCTACTCCTCAGCTACCCCACTACCCCTCTACTAACAAACTTATATCCCTCTTTTACACCACTACCACTCTATTAACCCTCTAGCCCCCAAACTATCTTCTACCACTTTACCACTACACTGCCTCGCCTAAATAAATCTACCTCCATTATACCCCTCTACTACTTTCAAAATCTATGTCTCTATTTCACATATCTAACACTATTCTACCCTTTAACAGGTCTTCAACACCTCAAACACTCTTGTACACTGAACATCTTGTCTAACCCTCTAATTATATTCTTCTTCTATTATAAACATCTAACCCTTTTCAACATATCTACTACCCCTCAATTCCTCTACTACCCCTCTACCACTCACCTAATGCTATACTACCCCTCTGCTACCGCTCTACTACCCCTATAACACTCTGCTACCCCTCTACACCTCTTTTACTAACTTTCTGAGAACAAAAAATCATTAACAACAATAGTAATACTTCTTTAAATTCTATTCACAGGTAACAGAACCACCACCGGAAACCATCGACATTGAAATCCATGGCATTGATAAAATGGAAGGCACAATAAGTACTATTACTACCCAAGTAAAAAACACGGACACGTTCCAATCAATGGATAAAAGCAATACACTTCTCATCAATTGGTTTATGCTTAATGAAGATATAGAAGACTTAGTAGATGCTCTTATACACCATTTGCCACAAACATGTGAAACTATTTTTTGCAATGCTAATATTATTGAAATAATAAAAGATATTACAACAGAGGAAATGATTACAATTAACCATGCATAAATTTGCTAGGACAATAATTCATACTAATTAAAACCGCAATTTCGCAATGTAAATATATAATATATGTTAATAATTGTGAAACTTGTACAACAATAAAAGAAAATTCTGCATTGTAAAAAAAAAAGTTAGTAACATTTTCATTTGCAAAAGAACTATTTTGTTGCATGTTAGACTTAATAGCACAACATCAATAAGTATCTCATTAGCAAACAATCCTTATCAGCTTAGAACGATCACACATCCTACAGACACAACGTTCAGACACTGACTAAAGTAATCTCAAAAGGTTTTAAGTGTTCATGTTCTGGGAAGTTCCCCTCTTCTCTTCCTCACGCATGCAAGCAAAAAGCGCTGTTCAATCACTTTACAGGGTACCATAGGACCTTTATTTTGTGATTATTTTTCTTTCATTTACAAACTCTAATCGTAATTCTTTTTGAACTAATTACGCTTGCCCATGCAATGTTACACCTATTCAACCCCACTTCTACCCCTCTACCCCTCTTCTAAAACTCTACCCCTCAAACCCTCTGCTATCGTGCAAACACTCTACTACCCCTCTACTAGACCTCTACTACCCATCTTAAACATCTCTACCCCTTTTCAACCCCTCAACACCTCTTCTAAACCTTAATACCTCTTCTACCTCTCTACCCCTTTTCTACCCCTCTACCCCTTTTCTACCACCACTATACCTCTACCAACCAAATACTACCCCTCTACTATTCCTCTACTATCCATGTACTACACCTCTACTACCACTATAATACACCTCTAATAGTCCTCTACTACCCCTATACCCATCTACTACACCTCAACCCATCTTCTAACCCACTTCTACACCTCTACTACCCTTATACCCTACTATCACCCCAAACCCTCTTCTACACCTCTTCTAACCCGCTAATACACCTCTACTACCACTACAGCCCTCTACTACCCTACTACCCCTCTTCTACCCCTCTACCCCTCTTCTACCCCTCTACCCCTCTTCTACCCCTCTACCACTGTAACTAGCAAACACACTTGGTCACAGCAGCATCACTCTACACCACCACAGGATCACTCTGCGCCCCAACAGCATCACTCAGCACCACCAGAACATCACTCTGCACCACCAGAGCATCGCTCAACGCAACCACAGCATCACTGAGCGCAACCACAGCATCACTGAGCGCAAACACAACATCACTCTACGCCACCGCAGCGTGTCCACTTGTTCTTGCAAACAGTGGGAAATGCTAGAACAGCCACTCCACGAGTGTTTGTGCCTTGCATACTGCTTACACCTAACACATATCCTAGGGTTTCAAGGAGCTTTCTTCTTGAACCTTCGGTATGTCTCTCTTTCAGTGACGGTCCGTGTAGGGCATTTTACCGGGGCGGTGACGTGGCGCAGAGGAGGGGCAGGGTGGGGGGTTGCAAAATGCGGCATACGGCCGAGTTCAGGTAAGTTACGAAAAAAATGAATAAAATGAATTTCGTAGCGCGCTCTGCATCGCCAAATGCGATGCAGCGCGCGCAACGAAATTCGTTCTATTCATTTTTTTCGTAACATACCTGAAATCGGCCGTTTGACGCATTTTGCAACCCCCCACCCTGCCCCTCCTCTGCGCCACGTCACCGCCCCAGTAATACGCCCTACACGGGCTGTCACTGCTCTCTTTTAGACACAAAAGTTCTGCTTTAAGAACTTATCGTCTGCTTTGCGCCATTTAGCATTATTGTTCAGCCCACAAATGTTAACAGAGGCAATATGTATCTTTGTCATGCTAGGCATATGAATAACTTGCATCATCCAGTAGCTTCTGCAAAGCATTATTATCTATAGACCAGGTTTTCTCACCCATCGGACTATAAAGGTGAAAGTCAAGAGAGGCTTTAAAATGTTTTTGTGCCCTTGGTGTAAAACCCATCACCCACCCTAATAACACAGAAACATCTATCTGGATGAATCCACCTCTCACCCCCAAGCCTTAAGTCCACCCTCCTTTTCCTTCCAAAACACAAGACAAGCAGACCGCAACTGGTCGGAATAATGGCTACTGTGTGCCACTCTTCCCAAGGCTCTGAGCCGTCCAAACCCACACACTTGCAGTTAAACAAACACATTCCCATGAGACACAAAGAGAAGACAAGCATTGGCATAGCCAATAGGTCTCGCCTTCGGGACCTTATAAGTGTTTAGCCACGCAACAGTTGATGTTGTTGTACCAATGATATTGTGTTGCATAACTACATACTTATAAGGTCCCAAAGGCGAGACCTATTGGCTATGCCAATGCTTGTTCTTATTTTCTTTTTGTTTACAGCCACGCTTTGAATGGCTGCAGCTAGCAGCTGCCACCCTTTTTTTGCACGCAGCACACACAATTACAACACAGACCCAGATACAGCTAACATTTAAAAAGCTTCTGGCAGGCATCTGTGAAGGCCATTACCCCCCACCCCAAGGATTGTAAACATCAAGGGGTCTTAATGTCGAGCTCAAAGACCTCATAATAAATCAGGTCTTATCTCCGGGAAGCTCATTCCTTAGCTGCCCTATAGGCAGGGACAGGAAGGCAGGATTACGGTTCCAGCACGAGACAAGCATGTGCAATGCAACAGGCCTCGCATTTCCGCGAGTTTAAACTATTGGCATTGTAAATGACAATGCCTTTTATTTATCTTTTAAAAACAAAAATAAAAGGCATTGCCATTTGCTATGTTGATAGCTCAAACTCTTGTAAATGTGAGACCTATTGCATTTGTAATGCTTGTTTTGAGTTTGTGTGTGTTTTATTGTGGTGGTGTCAGAGGGTGAATGCAAGAAAGAGTCTGACTCCGTGGATGGATGTACAGGTTGCATGTGTGCAAAGTAGAGTGACAAAGTGCACGATGATATATGGTGTCTTACTGGTTGCCTGAATCCATCAGTGACACAAAACGCACTTCCATTCATAAGCCACATCTATTGGCATTGCCAGTCCTTGTTCAGAATGAGGACTTGCTAGCATACCGAAGAGATGGGCACGCCGTGCGCATGACATAGGCATTCGGAGCTGTTTTAAAGACAACGTGGCACTTTTCAGTTTGGCCTCTAGGTGGCAGTCTACGTACATGTTGATATTTGAAAAGAGCACATGGACTATTAGAAACAGTCACAGTACAGGTAGTGAAATCGAAGCCTAACCTGTCTGCGTTTCCTCAACGTTATTCAAGTATATGACCTTGTTTTCATCTTTGGAAAGGCTGTGCAAAGTCTTTTGGGCAAGTTTGTGACTTACGCTTAAAGATTAAAGACTACAATTCAGTCACATGCCACATTAAAAAACTGTACGAAAATATTAAGGTAGCAGCAGAACAAAAGTGCTGCCAGGTGGTAGACATTTTTTAGAAATAGGATTTTTAAAAGGGATATTTATAAATGCGGGAATCTGGTGTTTAACATATGTTGCCTTTTTTTGTAAGTCCTTCCTGCCTTTTTTTGTTGCAGGCCCCATTAGAAGTCATTAACAACCCAGACCTCGCCAAAAAATAATCAACAATTGTCTGGTTTTGTTCTTTTTGATTGAGAGCAGGATCTGAGATCCCACTGATAAACGGATCCTGATAAACGCGATGGGCATTAGGAATAAGCAAGTGACTTATTGCCCAAATAGCTGACCGATAGCACTAAAAAATACATTGTTCTTTCTAGAATAAATCAAGAAATCTGAGTATCCACAATGAAGTAGAAATCAAAAAGGTCATGGTGTACAGCAAAAAAGGCAGTAATTGACAGTTTCACTAACAGGCACACAAACACAAAGGATGCTGATAATTTCAAATAAATAAAGCCATGCAGAGCAATGTAGGTCTCGCCTTTGGGACTTTATAAGTGTTTAGCCATGCAGCACATTAACCTTGCCAGGGCAGAAGGCGTACACCCTAGCACTGGCTCTGCGGAGGGGCCCTGGCCGGGTGCGCAGACCCTGGTCTGGATGAAGCCCATGAGATGGGAGACAGGCCACTGGTTAGGAGACGCAGGAAGAGGAACAGAAGGATCATCGGCACACTCCAGGACCAGAAGAGCACAGTGATGCCCAACAGCAAAGTGATGCCCAGGACAGCTGCAATGCACCCTGGCTTTGGAACTGGGGACCCAGACATTGCCCGTGGGAGCCAGAGCGAGGAGGGAGCTTCAGAATGCACTGTGTACACTGTCAGGAGGAGGCACTGGCGGATAGATAGGGGTGAGAGCTGCACAGAATCGATAGACAGGAAGACCGAGAGGGATAGGTAGTTTGTGCACGAAGTGCTGAATGAACTTGAGACAGAGCAGCAGAACGAGTGCGTGAGAAAAAGAGAAAGAAGGGGAGAGCATGTGACAAACGCATAGAGAGGCAGTGCCTGTGTACGCAGAGGACACCCCAATAAGAGGAGAAGAGCATAGGATTGAAGGACGGAAACTTCAAAAGGGACAGGAAAGAAACTGTGCTTGAAGACCTGGAGTCAACCACATAAGAGAGGCATGAAGAGTGTGTGAGAGAGTGAGAGAGAGGAGTGATAGAGTACGAGAGAGAGAGGGACTACTTGCTCTTCCCAAAGAAACCTTATTAACCTTAAAGTAAGGCAGGTGTTCAGAGAGGCAATGACCACCCTCCAGCTGATGGCGGGGCACCGAGGATGTGCACCGGACCGAGAGAGGCAGGTGAGCCGACAGAGAGCAAGGAAAGAGACGGGCTGTGCACATCTTGCAGTTTCTGAGTATAAGTGAGTGCCGCACAGAGACGAGTGGGAATGGCACATATAGGGGGTGGAGGGAGAGGTGGACAAGTGCACAGCATAAGGAGGTGCAGGTAAGCAGCATGTTTGAGCAGGCAGTGCAGACAGGAGACTGCGAGCATGAGAGAGGGATTAGAAGGAGCAGTGGGAGTGCAAGATGAGAGGGTGCAGTGTGAGTGTGAGGGAGAGCCCGTCCCGTAAAATGTATTCGAACATTGGAATGTTGTGTGCTCCATTGAAAACAATGGAGTAGCTCCGGGCTTATAATGGCTGGTATAAGCCCGGAGCTCCAACAGTCCAATGTTTCTTTGTTCACAGCTGAGGGTGTGAACAAAGGCTTGAGGGAGCCTGAGGGAATTTAAACCCCCTTGCGCTCCCTGAAGCCTTTGTTTTATTTGTTAGAACATTCTGCCCTCTAGAGACAGAATGTTCTAACAGCCTTATATACCTTCGTAGCTGGGCTATACCGGCTATTAAATTCCCGCTCCTGTGTTAAAGGACGCTGGAATGGACCTTTAATAGCCGGTATAGCCCGCTACGGCAGGCTATAAGGCTATTGTAACCTACAAACAACTAAGGCCCCTTCTACCAGCACCAAAAAAAGAAGCTCTGTGCTCGAGACAAGCTGCATGATGGGCTGTGGCTGAAGAACTGGAGAACTGTAGAAGTGTAATGTGACACGGAATGGTGGGATCAAGTGGGAGGTAAAGAAGGGAGAGGGATAGAGGGGAAGTGCAGTTTGTTATGTTGGGGAAGGGAAGAGACGGTATGTTACTGAGATGACCTGGTTGCTACACCACTGGCTTTCCTCTCGCCTTCCCAAACACTAAACAAAGCCATGTGCCTCTGCCAGCAGCCTCAGCTCACACCGGCCTCATTGTCTCCTCTAATGTGTCATCAGTTTTCCGCTGCTGTGAACGCAGCTCAAGCACCGCAATAGAAAAACAAGTGGGCCCTTGCCCCCGAAGCCGCTACCAATCTTAATAAGCGAGAGTGTGAGGGGCCGCAATGGTTCATGCATTAGACGGTAACAGTATTGATATGAAAATTATAATAAAAATGGGGATGGGTTAATTCCTTGGCGACTGAAGTGTTGGAAAGCACTTACCGTTTAGGCAGAACATCCCACATGGCCGAGCGGAGAGCGATGAAGATACTGGGAGTTGGGAGTGCTGGAGGGGTTGTGGTGTGCCAGAGGCCCCATACCTGCACCATGCCTAAACAAAGCCCTGTGCCTCTGCAGGTAGCTCCAGCACACAGAAGCCCTATTGTCTCCTCTGATGTGATAGAAAAATAAAACAAGCGGGTGCATGCAGAAAATAAGAAAGGCGTGTGGCATCCTGAAGACGCTAACATTCTTAACAAGGGGGATAGGCTGCAGTGCCTCATGCGCTCGACAGGAACAGTATTGTTAAGAAAATGTTAATAAACAGAAATGGAGTGACTAAAAACACGAACGCTTGTGTTACAGCCAGAAACCAACTAAAAAAATAGTCGGCCTAAACTAACACAAATGCCCAGAAGAGAAAGAAGACATGTCAGAGGGCCAGTCGCCATGGGCGGGAACTAAAACACAAATGGTGGGACAACTGGGACGAATTCACTACCCAAAAGGACATGGATTTTAAAAGACACAAAGAAACCCTCCGCAGACCCGACCGACCTCAAAACTATAGACCCATCTCACTCCTCACCTTCGCAGCCAAAGACACTGAGAAGATCGTCAACATCCAGCTCACGAACTTCATAGAAGCTAACTCAATCCTTGACTCCTCCCAATCCGGATTGCGCAGCAACCACTGCACTGAGACCGCCCTCCTAGCCGCCACAGATGACATCCGCACTCTCCTCGAACAGGGCCACATGACAGCCCTCATCCTACTAGACCTCTCGCCAGCCTTCGACACAGTGTCCCACTGCACACTCACTGCCAGAATCCACGACGCCGGCATACAGGGAACAGCCCTAGACTGGATCTGCTCATTTCTCACTGGCCAAACCCAAAGAATCAGACTCCTGCCTTTCCTCTTTAAACCCACAGAGATCAGCTGCAGAGTACCCCAAGGATCATGGCTCAGCCCCATGCACTTCAACATCTACATGGCCCCCCTCGCCACCAGCGTCAGAAAGCATGGACTCAGCATAGTATCCTACACCGACGACACCCAACTCATTCTCTTCCTCACCAAAGAACCCAACACAACCACACTCAGCTTCCAAGAAGGAATGAAAGACGTTGCATCCTGGATGAGCAGCAGCTGCCTGAAGCTCAACTCTGAGAAGACAGAAGTCCTTGTCCTCGGATCTACCCCCTCCGCATGGGTCAACACCTGGTGGCCGACTGCCCTCAACAACCCCCCCACACACCCACGGATCACGCCCGCAACCTCGGCATCATACTCGACTCCTCCCTCACCAACAGATCAATGCCGTCTCCTCCACATGCTTCAACACCATCTGCATCCTCTACAAGAACTTCAAATGGAACCCCCCCAAATCCAGAAAGGCAGTCACCCGCACACTCATAACCAGAAGTTTGGACTACGGAAATGCCCTCTACGCCAGAATAAACAAATCCCTACCCCACAAACTCCAGACCATCCAGTACACGCTGCCAGACTCGTCCTCGGCATCCCACGACAGGACCACATCATCTAGCACCTACGTGACCTCCAATGGCTACCAGTTGAGAAGAGAGTGACCTTCAGGCTACTCACTCGCCTACAAATCCTTCCACAACACCGGACCCCAAAACCTCAACGAAAGAGTCTCCTTCTACACACCCAAGAGAAGCCTCTGCTCTGCCAACCTCGCCTTGGCCAAAACCCCTCGCATCCGCAGAGCCAGAACAGGAGGAAGAGCCTAGTCCCACATCACGGCAAAGACCTGGAACAAACTCCTGCTCAGCATCAGACGTTCACCCACTCTGCAAGCATTCAGGAAGGGCCTCAAGCCCTGGCTCTTTGGATGAGATGGAGCTGCACGATATTCTCCCCCAGCGCCTTGAGACCCTCATGGTTGAGTAGTGCGCCTCACAAATCCCTGATTGATTGCTGAATGAAAAGCGAGCTGGTGCCAAAAGCCTGTACAGTAGATACGGCATGTCTCGAAGAGACAGGGCATGCGCTGCCTAGTTGAGACCTAAAAATAAAGCAATATATAGCAATGTAAGGTGTAGAAATGGTCACTGCTGAGGATGACAAAACTAATCATACATGACTAGAAAAGTAATCCACAATTTTGGGGCACATTTTGTTTACTTTGAAGGTGATAAAAGTCTTCCAGATTTGCCACTGATGAAATCTGCAGTAACCAATAATAAAGGCATATTTTCATTGGAGGGAAGCATTTGGATATCATAAAAATATGTACCAGTCAAGGTTTTCAAAACTAAAACATCTATCCTTGATAAACCTATTTTTGAGAGACTTGAGGAATATTTTTTTTAGTTAATATGCTCTCATTGCCAATGTTTTATATTCTTGTCTAATGGTGGTAGAAAGGTATGTAATAGTTGGGAAAGACTACTTCTGTTTGTACATTTAGGATATGATTTTGATCATGTTCCTGAGCACCTTTCATGGATGACCCTCAGTGCTTAATTTGAGCAGTTGGGTGTCAGTGGGCAGGGACATCTTAAGGATTTTGGGGTCCATGGGTCAAATGTATTTTTGGGGCCCATGTTCAGAACAGCTTTGAATGTATGATCCAATTTCAGCTCTTTCTTGCCCTCTTTGGCCAGGCCATCCAAATTCTAAATGTGTTTACATCTAATATTCAGGGATAGTGCTGTGTGTTCTCAATATTGTAACACCGCACCAGCTCACTAATATTACCTCAATTAATCTGTGACACACTCCATTTCTCATATGTGAGGTCCTGTTATGATCTAAAATAAACTTTTTTGTGGATATTGCATAAAACATAAACACACTTTCTCTGCAAAATGTCTGTAATAGACTCTCACACATCACCCACATTAAAAATAAATTAAAGGAAAAAGGTATATAAAACAATCTATTTTAGAATTATTAAAGGTCATCATGTCAAGACTGACTGCAGAACAGGGCTGGCCCTATCAGGGGGGTGCTGAAAGGCTGGGACCTTGGGTCAGAGCCCACTTTGCCCATGCCTTAAAATGTCTTTGCCGGTGGGGCCCACCGACACTCATTATTAGGTACCGGCACTACTTTTTCCTAATCAGGTATTGACCGTGAGCAAAGAGGGAGTCACACACATTTTATTACGTACATTTTTCAATCTGCACTAAGAGTAGCTTAGTTATTATCATTCAAAGACTTAATTTATGGTACTATAGCTGCATAAATAAACAGCTTGTTGTGGATCATTCTTGGATATAATCAATGATATTGATTACCTAGGCTTGAGGGGTGGCTCAGATACTAAGTCATCCAAATAGCTTATTCGGAGTGAGAATCTATTGTTTGAGAACGCGGATACCATATTGTGATTTGCAGCTAAATTAGTAGGCTGTGGCTAGCCCCCAAATTCAACAAGAGGCATCATTGAAGTCTGAGATTTGGGGGTTCGACCACGTTGGCAAGCTGGGCTCATTTGCAAATCTGTTGAGGCTTCACTTGTCTATGGAACTAATTCTATGAAATATAGAATCTGTGATTCATTTGAGATTCGTTTTTTATCGTGCCCATTTATGGTCGACCAGTGAGTTGATTGCAGTCACAAATGTTCTGTTTAACATTTTGCGATTGAGACGTTCTGCCAGATGACATTGGTTTCGGCATCAGTCTCTGGAGTCATTGGGTTTAGAACATCTGTGGTCTAATTGTCTAGACTTTTGTTCCGGAACCATTTTTTTTTTACAAAATCAACATACTAGAGATGGATTGACATGAAGCATTTTTATAGCATACAATTGAATAAGCCAACTGAGAATTTGTCTGTTAAAGGTGTTCCCTTTTTTGAGCTATTTTTAGATACAGGTGAGCCTCAGATGGGCAAGTCTTTGGTATCAAATTTAAATTTTCCATGTTATCCTCAGCTTTTTTTGCTTAGTCGTGTGGGGCCCCAGATGGTCAAATCACAAATTGCTATTTGTCGTCTAGAACTGTTGAGTCTGAGGTAGAGTTCCTATGTTTTTTGTCCAAAGTATCACCAACAACATTGTAGGTGGTTGCTACCAATTGTGAGAAATATCGTTGTAAAGAACTGATGTAAGGCATTTTAAATTTGCAAAGCAGATACATAACCGCCCATGACTTTTCCAATTTGAAGGTACCTCTTCTCCCTTGTCCTTAACCACCATATGTTGACATTTAAAAGAAATCTTTTGGCATGATTAAATAACAACTATCCATAACATTTGTTTTGGCCATGAATGCATTGTATGTTGATATTTTGAAGTTACTTTTGGCATGGTTGTAAATGTGTTAATGATGATGTATGTTATTGTATTTTCCTATTAAATTGTGCTGTAGTACCACTGACAAAATCTTGAAAAGCTACTTTTTTACCTTAGTTTGGCAAAATATTTTTTAAAGCATGTTTTATCCCTATTAAGGTTTTCACGCATTTTAGATCTTTAATATTCAAGGTAAACTATTTAGACTGACTATCAAGAAAGTGGACATGCTTAGAGGAGAAATAGGTGAAGAGTCTGTTTAGGGCATACAAGATGACTGCCGATATCCAATCAAGGAACGGTGTTATGACTTCTATTGGGGCTTTAATGATGGAGATACAGCTGATTTTAGAGGATGAGTGCTTCTGATGTATAGATCAATGCCACCTCCATGCCTCTGACTGGTCTGAAATTGACTTTGGCTTGATCTGATTTGATGCTTTTCAAGGAAACCTGTAATTTCTTGTGAATCTCTAATTGGAGAAGTTTTGCAGGAATGGGTATGTTGAAGATGAGCCTGTAACTGTTTGGGTTTTCTTAGCCTCAATCTACATTTGTTTTTATGTAGAGTGCTAATATATGGCTTTTAATTCAATGGGACTGTGCTGATGCTTGTAAGCTGTTGAGGGCTATGATGTTGTGACAGTGTTGGGTTTAATGAGATGGTTGAGCACATTTAATAGGTAAGGATTCATGACAGTCCATATTGGAGTTTTTAGGTGGTTCGAGGGAAACCGGCACCCAGTGTCAACATGGTTCATGGGTGCGCCTTGGATTTTGCATGGTAACTGTATTGGCTGTTCTATTCTGTGATGCTGAGGTTTCAGTTTAGAATGTTTGTGCCTATGGATGTTGATGAAATTGGGGCAAGTTGTGAGGCGGGCTGTTAGCAATTGCTTGTGAAGAGAGTTTTGTACTGGTGCAAGTGTTTGCCAATAACATTTGACTCCTAGGCTCACCTACTAAACTTGACTATTTATTTTTGGGAAGCGGGCGATGTTGCTATTTTTATGAGTAATGGATCTTTATTTGTTTTACCTATAGTCACTAAGTAATGTCATATAGACTTGGGTGTCATGGGGACTTTCTGGTGATTTCGGTGGTGAAGTTATTAGTTTGAACGTTGAGTGCATTGGAGTTGCTTGTTTAGTAGGTGTTGTGGTGTTTGTTTTCTAAATGGGTTATTCTGACTTCAGAGCAGGCCTTGAAGTGTGAAATGTGAAAATGTGAGGGTTATTTCTCTGATGTTGTGTGATGTGATGTGCGATTTGTTGAAGGTTGTCATGGTCCATTGGTGTTCAGATATGGTGGTTTGAAAGGTGGTGTGATCACAAGGAAGTGTGTGTGAATGGCTGGATAAAGTGGGACACTGGGCTCTTATTTGAACTCTCTCAAAATGACTTCCCAGTTACATTTTCCCAAGGGCAAATTCTCTACAACATCTTTTTCTATAACCTTCAAGTGATTTTAACCTCCTCCCCCATTCTGAGTTTTTGTGGTGTCAGTGGAAAATAACGACTGTAAGGTATTTTATCACGCCAGAGATCAGACGTGTGAAGCTAATGAATATCAAATCATAATTTGCAATACTTACTGAATCGCAAGTTAGGACTTGGTCTGTACATTTGTGATAGCCGTACCTTTACCGATTTGCATTCGCTATTTATAGAACCGCAAATAACGATTTGGTAAATAAATAATCGTCTCAAATATTGAAAATCAGTTTCTGTCAGTGAATGATGGCCTTACAGCCAGAAAGTAGTGTTCCACATGACTATAAGAAAAGAGAAGAACATTCAGACTAGTGATTACCACTTCAATCCATTTTGAATCAGCAACTGGGTTTGCCATCCACCCTTGAAAGCCATCTAATTGTCACACCAGAACCCAGAGAAAGATAAGGAGCTTGGAGGGAGAAACAGAAGATTACAATTTTCTGTAAAAGAATTAGAAATTTCAGTGGAAGACTATGTAGCTCATCATGACACCTTTTTGTTAAGACATCACTCTCTCTGCCAGACTGACCCCAAAATAAAATTGGCTGAAAATGCAGGAGCGAATTAATTCTGTCAGGGTGATACAGAGATCAATAGAGAAGATCAGAAAAATATGGTCTGATCGCCGATCAAGAATCAAAGAGAAGTTGGCAACCCTCATAGATGAGGTCTGTACTACAGGAGTAGCCCCCCCCAACTCAGCCTCCACCAACCCATCTGGAGGAACTGATAGCATCTGCACTGGAGCCAGAAAGTGTGTCTGATTTCAACAACATAGACACAATTTTATTTTTACTAAAAGATATTTGTTGCAATGTGGGCGTTAACTCTGTAAAGTTGTTAGGTCTGCAAACTCCTTCCCTGGCATATAATAGTTAGAAAACACTATTAGACGGTCTATGTTTACCCGAGTGGTGCATTATGGGAGATATAGTACTCCATTTGCAAGGATCTTCTAGGCATCATTCTAGACTCCTCCCTCACCTTGACCCGCCAGATCAACGCTGTCGCCTCCACCTGCTTCAACACCCTCCGTATCCTCCGTAAGACCTTCAAGTGGATTCCCCCTGAATGCCGAAAGACCGTCACCCACGCACTAATAACCAGCAGACTGGACTACGGCAACGCTCCATACGCCGAAATCAACAAACCCTGCTACAAAAGGTCTGAACCATCCAAAACACTGTGGTCAGACTCGTCCTCGGAACCCCACGACACAAACACGACTCAGCACCTACGAGACCTCCACTGGCTCCCCATCGAAAAGAGAGTAGCCTTCAAGCTACTCACCCACGCCTACAAATCCCTCCACAACATCGGACCCAAATACCTTAACGAAAGAGTTTCCTTCCACGTACCCAAAGGGAACCTCCTCTCAGCTGACCTCGCCCTGGCAGAAACCCCACACATCCGCAGAGCCAGAACGGGTGGAAGAGCCTTCTCCTACGTCATTGCAAGGACCGGGAACGAGCTCCCAGTCAAAATCAGACGCTCCACCACTCTGCACACCTTGGGAAAAGCTTCAAGACCTGGCTTTTCAACTGATCCGGAGCTGCACCTCCCCCTCCTCAGCTCCTTGAGACCCTCA
Organism: Triturus cristatus; assembly: GCF_964204655.1. Classification (NCBI taxonomy): domain Eukaryota; kingdom Metazoa; phylum Chordata; class Amphibia; order Caudata; family Salamandridae; genus Triturus; species Triturus cristatus. Next base: position 747,211,803 of record NC_140585.1, on the reverse strand, counting down.
CGGGTGAGTAGCGCGCTTTATAAACCTTTGATTGATTGATCTTTAGCAGATCTCAATCTTCATTTACATAACTTAAAACAACATATAATAACTTCTAGCAAACCTACAATGAAATTTTAAATTACATTATTACAAAAATATCCCTACAAAAACGGATCATGATTCAGAAGGTGGCGGGCAGGAAGAATCTGAAATGTGCATTGAGGAAGGGAATGAGCCCAACTTCCCAAACACACCACCCAGAGACAGTGTTTAACTCCACAACATTGTAGTCATACACAGTCTGTTGAGGAGGCTGTTGATGCAGGGGGTCATCATGATTTTGTAGATTCTGCAGTGAGGCCCAGACAACCGCGCAGGAGAAGTGGAGTGTGACAGCGCTGTGTTGTGAGTCAACCAAATCTAAAATTTGTTTCCACATGAAACTTGGGAGGTGAAATATAGTTCGTTTGAAGGTTTAGAGTTCTCTGTTAAAGGCCCAGCACCTATAACACAAACAAATGATACTTATCGCCGCAAAAATAATGGGACTTGAACAAAGTGTCACCACTGGCTTCACACATCTATCTACAACTATATAGAAAAGTCACAAGTCTATGGGAGAAAAAGCGCACTCTATGTCAGAGGCAATGAATGATTTATGTGGCCAGTTATACCTGGAAAATGTGACACAAAGGCGTAGACAACATAATTATTTTGCACGTATTGGTGTGCATTCGCTCTATATATCACCTTATATAATCTACTTCTACACCATCATGCCGTACTGTAGGTTTGCTGGTGGGAATGGGTCGCTATAGTGGCAATGTTGCACGTGGGCTAGTGCAAGTTACTAATGCTGGTGGAAGTTTGCAAACCAGTCAGATTGCAAGTGGGGTAGAAGTTGGGCCTGTAGAAAGTGAGGTGTTACAGTCAAATTTAAATTTGGCTAACTATAACTCCTGTGCTGTGCTTGGAAAAGTTGTATGAAAATAAAGTATTGTGACATGACATTCAGGAAATTGTGAAAAAACCTTGAAGGGCTCTCTGTAAAACACCACCTGCAGCAGTAATGACACCTTGGTAACTCCCAGCGGCTAAGAGGAGGAGCGCTCATAATCCCTGAACACGGGTGGGGAGAGCCCTGCTCTTGAGAGCGTTTCTATCACGCTGAGGCTTAATTTCAGCTACTAGATCTCACATAACTGCACCGATTAGCCTGTGTTTGTCATAAATGTTTTCCTCTGTTTGTTCAAAAAGAGTAATTCTCATTCTAAAAATCCTTTCTTTTCTCCTCCTCCTTCTCTCCACACCATAGAACATGTGCATCCTCCTTGCAATCGCATACAAAGCTGCCGTTGTTGTACACTCTGATTCATTTTGGGCCAGTTTATATATTTTGCTCCTAGTTACCACCTCATTGAAGTTGGTGGTAACTGCACATGCAAAATAGCCATTCTACGACCAGTCGCAATTTGCAAATGTTTCATACATTCAATTTGTGAATCTGTAATAGAGAAACTCAAAAAGCAACTCACAAACGTGGGTCCCTAAATTACATTTCTGTAAAATATCACTTCAGAAAAATAGCTAAGCAAATGTATTTCGTACATAGAAGAAGCCCATTTTTGAAATCGGTAAATAGATTGCGACTTGTTACCAATTTGCTTTTGCTTCGTACATTTGCCCCAAGATTCCTACACATTTTCCCCATTATCAACCCATTTTCCCTTTCCAAATTGTTCCCAATTATGTTTGGAAGAATATGTGTGGGGAAAAAGTGAGGTGTAAAATTACTGCATATCATGTAACCCGGATTCAGGCACAAATACCAGTATGTATGAGAGTCTGGATTTAACTCTGAATGTGGTCCAGTGTGCACTGAGTGTGGTTCATGGTGATCCAGATTTAGGCACAAATACCTGTTTGTGCCAAAGTCCAGATTTAACTCTCCGTACTAAATGTGGTCCAGTGTGTCTTGTAGAGCACTGGGTTATGTTGGGGTGTGTGGCTAAAGATATGTGATGCAATTAATGGATGGACTTACCCTAAGATGGTATCTGTTTAGTAGTTATTAAAGCTGGTGTAGGAAATTGGTTTATGAAATGAGTGAAGTATGTACCCACCTCAAGTAACAAGCACACCCCTTGTCTCGGTGAATCATTAAAGTCACTAAATACATTTAAGCGCAACTCCCTGTTAACTATGGCACAGAGCAGACAGAATTAACTTAGAGGCAATGTGTAGAGTATTTATGTAGTATCAAAACAGTGATAAAGTCACAATGCAAAACAATAAAAATCCCAAACCAAATAAAAAAAAGGTAAAATGCACAAAAATAATAAAACTTCAGTATGGGGAAACATATATATTAATTTTACAAGTGTTAAGTAAAAGTAGCTCCAAGAAGCACAAAGTCCCAATGTTAGTCAAGGGTTGTGGTAGAGCAGGACCAAGGCACAATTTGATACTCAATGCGATAGAGCACGGATCAGATACACTTACCAAGTTTACCCTGCCCAAAGATTTTACCTTCTGACTTAATAATTTTAATTTGCCGTCCACCATTGTAGTATACTTCTGGAGCCCCAAGGACCTCTCAAGAGGCACTTATAGACTCACTGGCGGTTTAGCAGAGTCCAGTCCAGGTCCAGTTACTGCTGATCAGCTTTGCACCTTCCTGAAAGTCCTCTTATAACTTGTTGTATCACTGTACCTTGAGCATGAGGTCAACCTTATGGCCATTGGAGTCCACTTATTTGTCCCAGGTGGATGAGAGAGCAGATCAAGTCCTCCAGGGCTGTTCTTCAGATGCAGACAGCAGGTTTAGTCCTCTTCTGACCTTCCTCAGGTACAGCAGTGTTCTGAAGTGGGTGCCTGGAGATGCCACATTAAGGCATGGCTAGTGGGTGGGAATTAGCCCTGGGTACGTCCTAACTAATGGTATAAAGGAACCATGGCTAACCCTACCCAGTTTGGGCATTTTCAAGATGGCGGCAGTCTTGGGCTCTGAGGGTTGGGTTTGTGTCTGGGGTGTATACTACTCCAATCTTGGTGTCCTCCCACATCTAAAAGCAGTGTCCCTTTACCCCCAAGAAACACAGAGACAAAAGTCTGGTAAATCAAAGCCGAATTCATCAGCAATCAGAGAGTGGATATAGAAGAATTATTTTGGCATTTGGCTCTCACCCTTTGAAGTGCACTCCAAGTATGATATGTAAAACCCCAGCAGACCTGTCAAGCAGATCTTGAAACTCCAGTAGGATTGGAAACTGTGATGCCAACAAGAGGCTCATTGTGATTGGGGCTGGTCTGGCTTGGGTAGGGGACAAAGAATGGGTTCAGGCATGGGTATTAGCTACATCTGTTGTGACCATTTAGGCCTCTTTGAAGTTACTCAATTTCCTGGGATCAGCTCACAGAACATTGCATCAAGGGCACAACAACACCTCCTCACACCCAAGGCCTGTCCTGGGAGCAAGCCCTCACCTCATTCACACCTATTCAAACACTCATTACTTGCAGGCAGAAGGTGGAAAGCAAAATACAGATTAGATGCCAGTGACTTCAGTCTGGGAAAATGTAACTTTATAAAAGTACCTTTTCCTCAATAGTTATACAAAATTCCATTTTACAATTAAATTGGATTTTGAATAACTCTTAAAGAGAGTAATTGAAATGTTTTTCTAGCCGCTTCCAAGTCAAAATTAGCATTATGAGATGTACTAGTGTAAACTAGTGTTTTCTAGGGAGCAGTCAGCCTTGCTACAGTGGAAATCGTTTTGGGCCTTTTTCACTGCAAGGACATGTGGAACAGTAACCTTTTGCATGCCCTTCTTTTAAACACCATGCAACCTGCCTTATGGGTAATAATGTCTACTCAGGTGTGACTTAATATTTAGGAGGAAGGTTTTAATCTGTCAAAAAGGGTGTATTTTGACAGGTCGCATTGTCCGTTTAAAAATGCACAGCCAGTCTACAATGGTAGTTTTGGAGACAGGTTCGCTGGGTCACAGGAGTGGGTAGCCCACTAGTGACATTTGACTTATAGGCCCTGGCCACCACTCTGTACCATGTACTAGGGACGTAAAGGTATATTAAATATCTCATTTGGGTGTATTTCAATTTCAAAATGTTAAGGAGGGAGCACAAGCACTTTACTTGTGGTTAACAGTAGTAAAGTGTGCAAAGTTCTATGGGCAACAAAAAGTCCATGGTGACCCTGCCAAAGGTGCAAATTTCCCACACATGGATTGGATGATGTTTTCTGCTATTTGGGTTCAGTTGATATCTGTGAGGTGGAGTAGGCTTAGATAGCTCCTTTCATTAGGTGTTTTGGTGTTGTCAGATGTATTGGAGATTAATAGCTGCTCTGGTGTGGGGTCTAGTGTCTAAGGTGTGGATATCTGTAGTTAGGTGTGTGGTCAGCATAGGTTTGTGGTGACCTGTACACTTGGGAAGTTATGATCATTAGGGTCATACCTGGTAGGTTTCCCGGGCTGTAGCATCAGGGTGGTTTCTACATGGGATCTGAGGGGGTGTTGTGTTTATTGTTGAATGAAGGCAGTAGGTCATGCTTAGGTGTTTTCATTTGATAGACGTGAAGGATAAGATTGGTATGCGGTTGGGTATTTGAGGTGCAAGGGCTGTGCTGTCAGCAAGGTCTGTGTGGGGCGTGAAGTGGACTGGGTACATGCAGGTATTTGTGTTGAGCTGGGCTAATTGAGATGTGGTCCCAATTGAGTGCAGTAAGTGAAAGAGGTAAGAGGATGTACTGGTAAGAGTGAAGCAAGGAAGGGTGTGTTTTATTACTTTTTTGACTTTATTCTTTTATAGAGAAAATATATCATTGTATGCAGAAATGTAGCATTCGGTAATGTATATAATTGGTGTGACGGTACACTTCCAAGGGAGGAACAAAGCAATATCCCACACAATTCTCTTAATATTCCTCTACCAGAAATCATCTCCACCACCTCTTCCCCCCAAATTCAGGTTACATTAAAAGAACATGAACTTGTGACCATATGTTGATGGGTGTGTCTGCAAAATATCAATCCAATTGGTTCCTTGAAAATAGTTGTGAACAAAGTGGTGTCACCCAGCCAGTGTCTGGATTATATCTCACAGTCAGTCTAAGTCAGTCTACACAGGCCTGTCATCCAAGTCCCTAGAGATTTCAAGTTATAAGGTGGCTCATTTTCTAGCATGATGAGTTGACCCCAGAAAACTGACAATTGATTTCCGAGTAGTACAGGCCATGTGCACTCATCTTTTGGGTAGAACATCAATTTCCATGAATAGATCATGGAGCCATCCATAGTTTCCAAATCAGTTATTTCCTTTCTGATGGTCACATATCTGAGAAGCCGCACCAAAAGCCTGCCTGATGTGTCATTCTCCTGAAGTTGCCAAGCAGTGGGGTAGCAAAACCTTAGAGGTTTACAGGGGTAAGGTATTTAGAGGGTGCCCGCATGCCCTCACTCTACCACTCAGTCCCTCCCCTCATTATGTTGAGGTAACTAACCACAACTACCTACCACCTTTAATATAAACAGATGTTTCAATGATACAGTTAACGCCAGAGATCAATATGCTCTGCAGTCAGAGATAGAATGGGACATATCAATATATGTTTTCGGTGGTATTAGTGTACATAACTGTGGTTGAGGGTTGAGAAGTCATCACTAGACTTTCATCCCTGCTATCCCCACGTAAGTAACTAGGATTGGCATAATATTTTCTGACACCTTGGCATTTCATGTGTTAGGTCCAATATATTTCTCACCTATAGTCTAGCTCTTGCACTTTGAATTTTGTTTGGGCTTTGCTTAAAGCTGGAGAGATTACGTACAAATAATTTTTTAATGAGCCCCCCCCTTGCCTGCTAGTACTTACCTGTGGAGAAAGTGGTGCTTGGCACTTATGAACCAGAAAGGTTGGTTAGCTGGTGAGTTGGTAGTGAGGATTGGAGTACTCTATTTCCATCTAGCCCTTCAATCAATCAATCCATATGGGATTTTTGGGGGGGGAGCATACGAGCAGCTCTGTAGATCATTCGACGAGCCAGGTCTTGAGAACCTTTCTGAATTGGTGCAGTGTTGGGCTTCGTCTGATGTGGAGGGGGAGTTCGTTCCACGTCTTGGCCGTGATGTAGGAGAAGGATCTGCCACCCTATCCGGCCCTGTGGATGCGGGGGACCGTGGCTGGGCTAGGTCAGCAGAGCGGAGGTTTCTCTTGGGGGCGTGGAAGGAGATTCGTTCATTGAGGTATTGGGGTCCGGTGTTATGGAGGACTTTGTAGGCGTGTGTGAGCAGTTTGAAGCTTATTCTGTTTTCGAAGGGGAGCCAGTGGAGTTCGTGGAGGTGTTGGGTGATGTGGTCATGTCGTGAGATTTCAAGGATTAGTCTGGCTGTGGCGTTCTGGACTGGCTAGAGTTTGCAAAGGAGTTTTTTGTTGATTCCGGCATGGAGAGCGTTTCCGTAGTCCAGTCTGCTGGTGATGAGCGTGTGGGTGATGGTCTTCCTGGCATCAGGGGGATCCATTTGAAGTTCTTGCGAAGTATGCGGAGGGTGTTGAAGCAATTGAAGGACACAGCGTTGATCTGGCTTTTCATGGTGAGTGAAGAGTTGAGTATGATGCTGAGGTTGCGAGCGTGGTCCATAGGGGTGGGTGGGTTTCCGAGGGTGGGAGGCATGAGGTGTTGTCTCATGCGGAGGCGGTGGAGCCAAGAATGAGGACTTCTGTTTTCTCCGAGTGGAGCTTCAGGCAGCTGCTGCTCATCCAGGTTGTGATGTCTTTCATCCCTTCTTAGAAACTGCACCTGGTGCTGTTGGGTTCCTTGGTGAGGGAGAGGATGAGATGGGTGCCGTTGGCGTATGAGACTATGTTGAGTCTGTGTTTTCTGACAATGGTTACGAGTGGGGCCATGTAGATGTTGAAGAGCATGGGGCTGAGGGAGGATCCTTGGGGTACTCCGCATCTGATCTCTGTTGGTTCCGAGAGGAAGGGCGGGAGTCTTGTTCTTTGTGTTCTGAATGTGAGGAATGATCGAATCCAGTCTAAAGCTGTTCTCTGTATGCCTGCGTCATGGAGTCTGGTGGCCAGTGTGCGATGGAAGATGGTGTCAAAGGCTACTGAGAGGTCCAGGAGGACGAGGGCTGCTGTGTGGTCTTGTTCGAGGAGGGAGCTGATGTCGTCGGTGGCAGCTATAAGGGTTATCTCGGTGCTGTAGTTGCTGCAGAATCTGGATTGAGAGGTGTCAAGGATGTTGTTGGTTTCTATGAAGTGCTCTAGCATTTTGAACTTAATCTTAATTTCCATAGCATAGAGGACTTTGGCATCTTTGTGAACTGCTTCAGTGTGGTCTGACTACCATGTGTTTTCTGCTGCCAAGTGATCACTCAATTCATCACAGTTTGAATACTGGCAGCAATCCACTTATGCACCTCTCCCAGGATAGTTGAGATCTACTCCATGGGTGACTCTACTAAGGTTGGTAATTCCATATATTTTATGGTAATAAGGGTTTTCTAAATGCTTTCTTCTATTTTTGGGCATTCACAGTCTGGCCATCTACTAACTTTTCCTTATACTTTGACTAAGAAGTAAATGCACCCCCAGATGACTTCTGTCAGCACTACTTTTTCTGGCTCATTGGGAGCCTGTAGAGCTATATGTTGACTTGCGATAGGAGACACGATTCTCTTATGGATTCTCTTAAACCTCTACGTATCTCTGACTCAGTTGTGTCAATATTTGTGACTGGCTTTTTGGACAATGTCATCAAAGTCACAGATTCCTAGGGCTGTTCTCCCTCGCCATCCAGAGTGCTGACTTTGCTCTTTCATTTTTTGGGTGGAATAATCCATTGAATTATTGAGGGACCCAAGAGCTCATTGTCCATTAGGTTTTGTCTGACTCTTGGTTGGAGGCCTGATAGTGAAAACTCACTCATTTGGGCCATAAGTAAAAAGATATATATTTGGTTTTGACGGTCACATTTTAGATTACATTTTCAGTCTGGAAAATACATGATAGATCAAAAGCAGTACTAGTGCAATACATTTGCAGCTCTATAGTTTGCGACACTGTATACACTGCAAGGCAAGTGCACCATAGCGTACAGAGCCTTGCTGGTTGTTCCCTTGAACTCACAAAAAATGAGAGGGGCCCCTTTACCACCAAAGGAGTAGGTCACCATATAGACCTTAGTCAAATAGAAATCCCCTTTGGGCAAACTGGTTCATCAAAACACAAACAATTATACACATAATGATATCACCAGAACATAACACCACCACCGTCAAAGGCCAAGTGTTCCAAAATATAAGTATTTTATTAAATATTAATGGAACATAAAAAGGTTAAAAACATCGTTTAGACAATTGTTACAAACAGAATTTAAAAACCACACAAGTTAATACAATATTGGGAGAATATGCAAGAAAAATTATTTCTAGTCATCTAAACAGAAAATTACATCAGACAAAATTCATTATTATGACATTTGATGTTCGTACAATGATTTTCACAATATTAACAAATGTTGTTAACAGTCTACAGTATGCCTGTTAACAGTGAGCGTCGACGTGTTTCGGTGGGTATTGCTGCTTAAACACCACCTTCTTCAGGGCATGGAACGATATTTCCCAAAGTGCAATAAAAATCTGTTCTGATTCCAAGGTATCTGTATAGAGTAAACTGCAGATATCCTTTTGCAGTTATGTATGGAGGGGTCAATGAACCTCACTCTTGAATAGTCAACTCTATTATACTGGTAGAACTACACCAAATTTTAAATACGGGGTGAAAAGCGCCTTCGCAGATAGGAATCTTTTCTTTCGTATTTAATGTCTGAGTGTGAATAAGATTGCTAGGACGAAAGAATAATATGTGAAGGAACTAGAATACAGTTTGAAACCCCACATAAAAAGAAATACAATTGTGTCTTTGGATCCACCTGGAAGATGTGTATATATCGGCCCTATTTTGTTCTACTACTCCTTTCTACTATTTGGTGCATGAAACACAAGGTTTGGAGAATAGTTCTACCAGTATAATAGAGTTGATTTCAGCCCATCATTTACTTTCTATTAATCTTTTCTTTGTTTTGTCTCCTTTGTTATTTCTTATCTATGTCTGCATGTCCTAGTCCCTTGTGTTTAACTGTGTTACAGCCATCTCCTCATCTTGATTTTCTTTATTACTTTTTCTCCCCCTTTCTTTTGCTTTTGCTACTTTAACTGTTACTTCATTCCATCTATTGCTTTCTTTTGTTTTTTTCATTTTACGTTTCTTCCCAACCAGTGTTATGTTCTGTGATAGTTTTATTCCTTTCTCTTCTTTTTTCCTCCCCTTTTCTGTCATCCCTCAAGTTTGAATTTGTTCTTTCACTACACTTCTAATTTTCCCATGTCTCTGACTCTTCTTTTGCCTCGCTCTCCCTTCATTTGTGCTCTTGTTTTCTGTATTTCTTTGGTCCCACTAATCATTTGGGGTGGTCACAAATATTGATCTGAAGTCCCTATCCTATAAATGTGGTCTACCAAACCTTAGGTTAATGTCTTGGAATATTGCGGGTCTAAGGGATAAGAAAAACGAAGAGCCGTGGCTAGACATAATTAAATCTTGTCATATTATTACTTTACAAGAAACCTGAGACATGTCTGATTCTTTTGTTTTGGATGGTTTTATACCTTTTCATGCAGCTGCTTTACCCTTCATTGCAGGGCGTGCAAAGGGAGGCCTGCTTACTTTGACATCGCTTAAATTAGACTGCAATATGAAGAGGTTATTTTGTTCTTCTCCCCATGTGCTAGCCATAGAATTAATGTTTGCAAAGCATGCAACCCTGGTAATAATTAATTTTATAACTCCTTTTGCAGGGATAACGATAACGATCAGATCACAGCACAAGAGGGTTTGTTGGAGCAATATGGAGAGGAGAGTAGTTTCTATTTTGAGGTTACTATAATGGTAGATTTTAATATACATCTTTGTCCTTGTAATTGTGCCCAAGGGCGGAGATGTGGGGACATCTTGGCTTCTTCCAGTCATTTCGAACACTCTGCCCAAGGTTCAGGGTTAGAGAACTTACTTGCAATAAATAATCTAGCTTGTCTTGAGCATACGGAGGAGACAGACTCAGTGCCATTTTTTATTGGCAGGGGATGTGATTCGACTATAGATTTTATTATGGTATCTGCCTCTCTGTTGACCAAAGTATTATAAGTAAATCTTACATGGAGTTGTTATATTGACCACAACCTGTTAATTGTTTATGTGAGAGGGGAGTCTTCCTTCCTTTGAGGTGAAGAAAGAGTTTGGCAAACAAGGACTTTATAACAACAGACCAGGCTCGTAAAATAAGATGGGAAAAGATAATCCCAGAAGCATTTTTAGACACGTTATATAAGGAGGGGAAAGAGGATATCGAAGTGTGCCTGGATGACTTTTCAGAAGCCAGTGTGGTTTTAGAGGCCTTTGGTAACCTCACAAAGCGAATTGCACCCAATTTAACAGGGAGGCGCGGGATGAGGATTTTTAAAAAAGAAAAGTGGTTTGATACAGACTGTTCTAAAGCCCATAAGGCTCTTATGCGTGCCTAAAATTAAAACCAAAGAACTTAGATACCATCTTTAAAAAAGGTTATAGGGATGATCCCGCATGTTACCACCTGATTTCATTATTAGATGCATCCACTAAAATCATGGGGAAGGTGATTGTAGACCGACTACAAACATGGTTAGATGCCACCAATGTAATCTGCGAATTACAATATGGTTTTAGAAAAGGCATGGTAACTGTGGACCAATGCATAAATTTGCTTATACTGACCGGCAAATATACACTTGCTAAAAAGGGCCGTATGTATATGGCATTTATGGATTTAAGATATGCTTCCGACCAAGTGAATAGGTCTACATTATGGCCCATATTAATAGATTATGGAATGGATCCAGATTTGGTAGCATTTTTACACTGGTATCGTCTAAATCTGACTGCCTCTGTCAGATTTAACGAAAACGGCTCCCTTACAAGGTCCTGGCACGTGAAATGAGGGGTGAGACAGGGGTGCATTTTGGCCCATGTTTTGCTTACTCTATATATTATTTAACCTTTGGGTTGTCCTGGAAACTGCTAGCAACGACATCCCTAGGGCAGGTTTTAAATCTGTACCTGCTCTTTTATACGCGGATGATGCCGTTTTGTTAGGACAGCGATAGGTTTAAAACGGCTTGTAAATGCTTTTATTGATTTTATGACTTCACTCGACCTTTCTATAAACTTTTCCAAATCTCACATAATGTCCAAAGGTAATGCACACCGGGAAAAGTGCACACTTGTATGTAAAGACAGGGAAATGACAAATGTTGCTACATTCCCATATCTGAGGCTTTTGTTTGATGCAAAAGGGTCATGGGTGGTGCAAGAACACTTAAGAAAATACCCTGTCCAAAGCAGCTGTAGCTACTTTGGACTTTGTCAAGAGATTGGGAAGCAAATCCTTGTGCCCACTTCTGAAGGAGAAAGGTTTACCAATGGCTACATATGGCGGTGAAGTATGGGGCTACAACCCCAGTGATCTGCAAGTGGCCAAAAATAAATATCTGAGGAAACTTTTAGCAGTTTTCCCCAGTTCACCGTCTTTTATGATGCATGAAGAACGAGGGCAAGGCTACATATCTGACCAGATAGCAGTGGCCCCTCTAATTTGGTGGTTAAAAACATGGTCGAGTCCCACGCCTACCTTGAAAAAATGTGTACTAAAAGATTGCATGAGGCTGGATAGGTCTGCTGAGGTACCTTGGATAGCCTGCATTTCTAGGCAATTAGCTATATTAGGGTGTCCTGATCTTTTTACACATCCAAGAAAGATGTATCCCGGAGAGTTGAAAGCTATTAAAAATCAATTTCCAAAAAGGAGGGTGGCGGAAAAAGGGAAAATATGGAACTTTAAAAAAAACAACAATAAGACCATACATATTATTAATCTCTGGGCCTCTAGAGCAACCTTTTTAGTCCTATGTTAAAAACCCATACCATCGCCTTTTTAAATAAGATTCAGGTTCAATTGTATCCATTGGTGTCTTACGTTTCCAAAGGGTTTTTCTAAATTAGGGTCCCTAAAACCCTGTAACTGTGATGATTTTTCAGAACAAAACCTTTTACATTTTTATGTTTTTGGGTGGATTTTATAATGACCTTCGGTGTAGATATATTTTACCACTTTTTAAACACTGCCATTTTGCACAAGTAAGGCCTTTTTTGATATACCTGCAAATGCTGTCTTAACCTATGATATGTTTCTGGGTGACAAGCTTTTTAGTAGGGGTGTTACGGAGGAGGAAAAAATTTGACTATGCAATAAACATGTAGCAGAGTGACTATGGTTTTATGAAGACGTGATAAAAATTGTATAGATATTCACCTTAATAAGACTTACGAATATGTAGTTGTTTATTTTGTGTGGGTTAATCAATATTTGAGGGTTTTAAAGTCCAAATGTAAGATTAGTACATATGAGTTTTTAGATTTGTTCTGTGTGATGAACTGTATGATTTTGTTTGCCTTTTAATCATGGTTTGTGTATATTGTGCTTTTATGGTCAAAATTTGACCGAATAAAGTTTGTTTGACCTGACTTGACATGAGTCCTTTTTTCTCCGATTAATGCAAGATTCTCTTTTACAAAGAGGTACATCACAAAAAGCAACAGTGCAGGCGAACCTAACACAGAATAGGTCCAGCTGAGCAGTGCATGTTTCCTGTCTTGCAGAACAAGAAGTACACACACCGCAGTGCTCCAAACTTCCATGACCCCATGCTTCTCTCTTCACCAACAGACCCAGCACACCACAGACGGGAGCAGCACAAGCTTTCTTCACACTTAAATAATCCCAGCATGGGCAGCAGCTGTGAAAAGCTCTACAGCACCGGGAACAGCTGCGCAGGCCTCCCTTAAACACAATAGGTGAAAGAGGGGAAGTTTACCTTTCCACACAGGTAAAGCAAGGACAGGAGCTGTGCAAGTCTCCCTTACAGAGCATGTATACCATGAGCATCCAGCAGCACTGGAAACCTCCCCTGCTAAACATGTGAAACAGTGAAAACAAGAAGCAGTGCAAGCCTCGCTCCCAGAACAAGCAGAGCAGGGGCAGCGGCCGACCAAGCCTCGCTTCCAGAACAAGCAGAGCAGGGGCAGCGGCTGACAAGCTTCCCTCCCTGTACAAGCAGAGCAGGGGCAGCGGCCGACCAAGCCTCGCTCCCAGAACAAGCAGAGCAGGGGCAGCGGCCGACCAAGCCTCCCTCCCAGAACAAGCAGAGCAGGGGCAGCGGCTGACAAGCTTCCCTCCCAGAACAAGCAGAGCAGGGGAAGCGGCTGACAAGCCTCCCTCCCAGAACAAGCAGAGCAGGGGCAGCGGCCGACCAAGCCTCGCTCCCAGAACAAGCAGAGCAGGGGCAGCGGCCGACCAAGCCTCGCTCCCAGAACAAGCAGAGCAGGGGCAGCGGCCGACCAAGCCTCGCTTCCAGAACAAGCAGAGCAGGGGCAGCGGCCGACCAAGCCTCCCTCCCAGAACAAGCAGAGCAGGAGCAGCAGCTGACAAGCTTCCCTCCCAGAACAAGCAGAGCAGGGGCAGCGGCCGACCAAGCCTCGCTTCCAGAACAAGCAGAGCAGGGGCAGCGGCCGACCAAGCCTCGCTCCCAGAACAAGCAGAGCAGGGGCAGCGGCCGACCAAGCCTCCCTCCCAGAACAAGCAGAGCAGGAGCAGCAGCTGACAAGCTTCCCTCCCAGAACAAGCAGAGCAGGGGCAGCGGCTGACAAGCCTCCCTCCCAGAACAAGCAGAGCAGGGGCAGCAGCTGACCATGCCTCCCTCCCAGAACAAGCAGAGCAGGAGCAGCGGCTGACAAGCTTCCCTCCCAGAACAAGCAGAGCAGGGGAAGCGGCTGACAAGCCTCCCTCCCAGAACAAGCAGAGCAGGGGCAGCGGCCGACCAAGCCTCGCTCCCAGAACAAGCAGAGCAGGGGCAGCGGCCGACCAAGCCTCGCTCCCAGAACAAGCAGAGCAGGGGCAGCGGCCGACCAAGCCTCGCTTCCAGAACAAGCAGAGCAGGGGCAGCGGCCGACCAAGCCTCCCTCCCAGAACAAGCAGAGCAGGGGCAGCGGCCGACCAAGCCTCGCTCCCAGAACAAGCAGAGCAGGGGCAGCGGCCGACCAAGCCTCGCTTCCAGAACAAGCAGAGCAGGGGCAGCGGCTGACAAGCTTCCCTCCCTGTACAAGCAGAGCAGGGGCAGCGGCTGACAAGCCTCCCTGCAAAACAAGCAGAGCAGGGGCAGCGGCCGACCAAGCCTCCCTCCCAGAACAAGCAGAGCAGGAGCAGCAGCTGACAAGCTTCCCTCCAGAACAAGCAGAGCAGGGGCAGCGGCCGACCAAGCCTCGCTTCCAGAACAAGCAGAGCAGGGGCAGCGGCCGACCAAGCCTCGCTCCCAGAACAAGCAGAGCAGGGGCAGCGGCCGACCAAGCCTCCCTCCCAGAACAAGCAGAGCAGGAGCAGCAGCTGACAAGCTTCCCTCCCAGAACAAGCAGAGCAGGGGCAGCGGCTGACAAGCCTCCCTCCCAGAACAAGCAGAGCAGGGGCAGCAGCTGACCATGCCTCCCTCCCAGAACAAGCAGAGCAGGAGCAGCGGCTGACAAGCTTCCCTCCCAGAACAAGCAGAGCAGGGGAAGCGGCTGACAAGCCTCCCTCCCAGAACAAGCAGAGCAGGGGCAGTGGCCGACCAAGCCTCGCTCCCAGAACAAGCAGAGCAGGGGCAGCGGCCGACCAAGCCTCGCTCCCAGAACAAGCAGAGCAGGGGCAGCGGCCGACCAAGCCTCCCTCCCAGAACAAGCAGAGCAGGGGCAGCGGCTGACAAGCCTCCCTACCAGAACAAGCAGTGCAGGGGCAGCGGCTGAAAAGCCTCGCTCCCAGAACAAGCAGAGCAGGGGCAGCGGCCGACCAAGCCTCCCTCCCAGAACAAGCAGAGCAGAGGCAGCGGCCGACCAAGCCTCCCTCCTAGAATAAGCAGAGCAGGGGCAGCGGCTGACAAGCCTCCCTCCCAGAACAAGCAGTGCAGGGGCAGCGACCGACCAAGCCTCCCTCCCAGAACAAGCAGTGCAGGGGCAGCGGCTGAAAAGCCTCCCTACCAGAACAAGCAGAGCAGGGGCAGCCGCCGACCAAGCCTCCCTCCAAGAACAAGCAGAGCAGGGGCAGCGACCGACCAAGCCTCCGTCCCAGAACAAGCAGAGCAGGGGCAGTGGCCGACCAAGCCTCCCTCCCAGAACAAGCAGAGCAGGGGCAGTGGCCGACCAAGCCTCAGTCCCAGAAAAAGCAGACCAGGGGCAGCGACCGACCAAGCCTCCATCCCAGAACAAGCAGAGCAGGGGCAGCGGCTGACCAGGCCTCCCTCCCAGAACAAGCAGAGCAGGAGCAGCGGTTGACAAGCTTCCCTCTCAGAACAAGCAGAGCAGGGGCAGCGGCCGACCAAACCTCCCTCCCAGAACAAGCAGTGCAGGGGCAGCGGCTGAATAGCCTCCGTACCAGAACAAGCAGAGCAGGGGCAGCGGCCGACCAAGCCTCCCTCCCAGAACAAGCAGAGCAGGGGCAGCGGCCGACCAAGCCTCCCTCCCAGAACAAGCAGAGCAGGGGAAGCGACCGACCAAGCCTCCCTCCAAGAACAAGTAGAGCAGGGACAGCGGTGTCCAAGCTTCCCTCTCAGAACAAGCAGAGCAGGGGAAGCGACTGACCAAGTCTCCCTCGCAGAACAAGCAGAGCAGGTGCAGCGACTGACCAAGCCTCCGTCCCAGAACAAGCAGAGCAAGGGCAGTGACGGACCAAGCCTCCCTCCTAGAACAAGCAGAGCATGGGCAGCGACGGACCAAGCCTCCCTCCCAGAACAAGCAGAGCAGGGACAACGACCGACCAAGCCTCCCTCCCAGAACAAGCAGAGCGGGGGCAGCGGCCGACCACGCCTCCGTCCCAGAACAAGCAGAGCAGGGGCAGCGGCCGACAAAGCCTCCCTCCTAGAACAAGCAGAGCAGGAGCAGCAGCCGACCAAGCCTCCCTCCCAGAACAAGCAGAGTAGGGGCAGCGTCCGACCAAGCCTCCCTCCCAGAACAAGCAGAGCAGGGGCAGCGACGACCAAGCCTCCCTCCCAGAACAAGCAGAGCAGGGGCAGCGGTCGACCAAGCCTCCCTCCCAGAACAAGCAGAGCAGGGGCAGCAGCCGACCAAGCCTCCCTCCCAGAACAAGCAGAGCAGTGGAAGCGGCCGACCAAGCCTCCCTCCCAGAACAAGCAGAGCAGGGGCAGCGGCCGACCAAACCTCTGTCCCAGAACAAGCAGATCAGGGGCAGCGGCCGACCAAGCCTCCCACTCAGAACAATCAGAGCAGGGGCAGCGACCGACCAAGCCTCCCTCCAAGAACAAGTAGAGCAGGGGAAGCGTCCGACCAAGCCTCCCTCCCAGAACAAGCAGAGCAGGGGCAGCGGCCGACCAAACCTCTGTCCCAGAACAAGCAGATCAGGGGCAGCGGCCGACCAAGCCTCCCTCCCAGAACAAGCAGAGCAGGGGCAGCGACCGACCAAGCCTCCCTCCCAGAACAAGCAGAGCAGGGGCAGCGGCCTCCCAAGCCTCCCTCCCAGAACAAGCAGAGCAGGGGCAGCGGCCGACCAAACCTCTGTCCCAGAACAAGCAGAGCAGGGGCAGCGGCCGACCAAGCCTCCCTCCCAGAATAAGCAGAGCAGGGGCAGCGGCCGACCAAACCTCTGTCCCAGAACAAGCAGAGCAGGGGCAGCGGCCGACCAAGCCTTCCTCAACAAACAACCTAGTGACTGGGCAGCAGACATGTCAACCTGCCCCACAGAGCAGGACAGCACGGACAGCTGTGCAGTGATAGGTGTGCACAGCTGCCACGTGGCATTGTACCATTTCTGTCACTTTCAACCACTCGTGCCTCGATATCCAAGCTCTGATTGTTAATCCTATACTTATGAATGAAAAAAACAAAACGATGAACCCCAGAATGCACAGTGATTGTGTCAAAAAAATATAAAACTGGCTGAAAGTGTTGACTATGCCATGGGGCCCTTGGCAATGAGATGGGTTTGTGGAGTCCCTCAAACAAGACTGCTAGTCATCCTCAAATGTGATCATTAAACTGCAACGCTGAGCACAATTTTTGGTCTTAGTGGCATCAGATGGAGGTGGATTATGATTAAAGTGCATTTTTAAGACCCCGGCATTGGGGCTTTAAGAGCTCTCATTTGTAGGTTTATCTGCAACATGCAGAGCTTAATGTTTGCATTTAAAAGTTCATAATGTGATATTTTATTACTCTTTGCAATGGACATCATGAAGGATCAGGCGCTAAGCAGCAGGGACGTTGTTGTAGTGCCTCTCACGCGACTGTGACATCTCACAGAGGTAAAACAGAATGCAGAGTTTTCAGGATCCATTCGGATCTGAGGAACGAGAGCCCAGGGCAGGCTTTCGAGTTGCCCCATATAGAGGCAGTAAATCAGCACCGGATCTGCTCTGCTACAGCCCCGCCTATGGGCTGAAAGAGGGTCTGTGTCTGGCCACCTCGCCGTTCCACCTTCCTGCCAGCAGAGGGCAGACAGCAGCACAGGGGGTTATCTGTCAATGTGCAGCAGGTGCAGTGGCACTGTGTCAACTACAATTATTGCAGCCTTTAGTACTCAGCTGGTGGCAGCTGAGCCCCTGCTGTTTGTGTGCTTTAGGGCTTCTGACGCCCCTCATATGGCACTGCACTGGGACCCACGTGATCTGGTTGTTAATTAGACACAGATCACCAACGCGTCTGTTCATGACACAGGGGCAGGCCATACAGTACATCCATTTCACGCTCCGGGAGGAGAGGATTATCTGTTGGACATGAGGGTCCCAGCCACGCGGTGAAGGGGCCCCTCTGAAGAACCGGGATTTAAACCCAGCGGCGCAGGGGACACGCCCGAAGTCTTCGGGTTCACCTGTCTTAGAGTACAGAGACACGGGATTCTTCTGTTGACATCAAAGATCAATTTATTTAGCTGCAGCCAGTAACAGAGGTCCTAGAAGTACAACACGGTGTATGTTCTCAGGAGACTGCTCAACATAATAGAGCGGAGCATCGTCAAAGCGATCCCGAAGGATACCAAATCAAAGCGATCCCGAAGGATACCAAAACAAACTAAGGACTGGGAGACACTCCACTCATACTTAACTGAAATATCGATGATGTCGTCAGAAGACCCGTCTATCGTCTCGCTTTACAAGTCATCAAAGGGCTCCAAGACAGGGCGACAGTCAGGGCAGCAGTCCTTCGTAGCCATCGGAATGCGGGGAACTTCGCAGCAAAGACTTTCGGACCACAACGACATACAGGGGTCGATGAAGTGGTAGGCCTCCCTCCAGAATTTTCACACGAAGCTCCTCACGATCTTCAGGCTTGGACCTGTACCGCTGAAGTCGCCCCGAGTTGGGCGTCAACTGAAGAACCGGGATTTAAACCCAGCGGTGCAGGGGACACGCCCGAAGTCTTCGGGTTCACCTGTCTTAGAGTACAGAGACACGGGATTCTTCTGTTGACATCAAAGATCAATTTATTTAGCTGCAGCCAGTAACAGAGGTCCTAGAAGTACAACACGGTGTATGTTCTCAGGAGACTGCTCAACATAATAGAGCGGAGCATCGTCTTTTATGCCAAAAACCACGTTCCTGGCTAGCATCAATTACTCGCACATTTGACCAATCAGAGGATGATATTTACAGAGGCATCACATAACGACAAACCCACTTTCAGTTATCCAACCCATCGCCAATGACAAGGCAAAAGTCCAGCATTCTTGTTCGAACAGGCCGGACGGGCCCATCATAAAAGACCTCAACCCAAATCAATAATTAGGCCATAAGGCCATAAAAGGAAGGAGCAGAAACAGATGAAGGGAAAGATAGAGGGGTGTGTGTGTGTGCCATAGAATCAATAATGTCCTGCTCTTTGATCTCTATCTAACCAGCTGCTTAACAAGGTACTGGCTCAACAAGTTTAGCCTCGGGCAACAGGGTCAGTTGACTCAGGTCAAACTGAAGTCAACACGAACTCGAACTAAGGTGTATGCGTCCCTAGAGGTTCGCTTGGCCACAGTCATGCTGTAGTCATTAGCCTATGTGAGGGCAACCACAAAATGGCGGTTATGCACAAAATGGAACCCACGGGTGTAGACTAGATCGTCAAATATACAGTGGTTCCATCGGTGTAGCATGACGAAAATGCTTACGCACACCGCACTTGTCAGTCGCGGTTCGCTGATACCAAAATCATCACGATACGACAACCTTCATTGAATGGGCTCAGAATTCACGGAACCACACATCCCAATGTCTCCAATAGGTTTATTTGTCTTTTAATCTTTGAGCAGCTCACACAAGAGCGCTGCAGACAAGACATTAAAACGACATTGTCCAGTGATCATTCAGCAAACAAAAGCTGATGCTGAGGGCCTCCACAGGATCAGAAAACCCCCTCCCCTCGCACTTAGGGACCTGCAGGAGTGTCAATTACGCCCCTGTTGCCTAGTTATTTACGCATGGCCATCCAAAAACTGCAGCCTGTCCATATGCACTCGGTCTGCAGCCCCCTCATTTCCCCAGGTTTCGATAGGTGCCCCTAGACCACTTTAGGAGAGCCACCTACTGACTCCATGCAGTGGCGGCACCACCACCTAGAACCGGTTGCACCCACCATCCCTACCGTGTTTGCAGTAGATGGATCACATATCTTCTGGTGCTCCCCAGCAGTGTTGCATAGCGTGGCCCTTTGCATGTCTGGCTTGGGAATACAATATAGAGGATTGCTCAGCAACAAGGGATGGTGTCTAGAAAGGTTTAACCAAGATTATTCCACATCAGGTGGTGGCCAGTTCACTGTCCTTCAAGAACCTATCCAATCTGATGTGCAATCAATGCAACAGGTAGTTAAAGACACATTCTGGAACACAAGGGTGTGACCTGCCTCACATCATGTGATGCCATTGTCGGATTGAGATCACAATTTGGCCCGGGCACAAGTAAAAAAAGTGGCCCACATTCGCGGGCGTGCCCTTTCATGAAACACCATTTGGTTACTCTCTGAGGTCTGATTTGTAGAGGAATTGTAATTAAATTGAGCATTTTAAAGCTTATAGAGCCAGTAACATTGGTAAAGACTTGGGGGCATATTCACAAGGAGCTATCGCCGATGTCAACGGCACTTTATCGCAGCCAAAGTTGCGATAAATCGATTGCCCCATTCACAAACTGGTGTTAACAGCCCACAGCACCAGTTTACCCGCGATAGCAGCCGCAAAAAACATCGCCACAGAGGCCCCCCGCAACTATCGTTAATGAGATGTGGAGTGGGCGTTCCCGTGCCAAAAGCCGCAACAACATCACACCTCAACATTCACAACGACCAGACAGAACTGCGATAAAAACACAAAACAGGCGATAAGGCGCGTTAGCCCCAGGAAATCTACACCTGCTCTGACCTGGTGTAAAGTCGGACGGCAGCCTGCAAAAGGGAGCACAGCCCAGGGCCACATCGGAAGGGCAACAGATGCCATGGAGCCACCCATCATGCGGCCCGGACACCCAAGAGGGCCACAACACCCACCGACACCAACCCCAGGACCACTCCTCCCTGGCACCCCCCCTGACAAAAGACATGCCACATCAGCTACACCTAAACATGCACAAAATAATCCGCCTGACGTCGCACAATCAGAACTGGTGACATGCATGTGTCGACGCAGAAATGAGCAGCACACGTTCACTTTTGAAGCAACAAATTAAACTTTATTATAATGAACACTGAAATGAAATGAAGAAACATGGCCGCTCCCCTCGGGACAATCTGTAGGTCCCAGCATGCAAGACAAAAAACATGATGAGAAGGTGTTTCCTGCGCACATCAAAAGACAGAGAGAGTTCAAAGGGGAGAGAGAGGAAGAGAGAGAGAGAGAAGAAGAGAGGGGGAGAGAGAGAAGAGAGAGAGAGAGAGAGAGAGAGAGAGAGAGAAGAAGAGAGAGAGAGAGAAGAAGAGAGGGGGGAGAGAGAAAGAGTGCCGCCCCTGCGCACCCAGGCCACACTGCTCACCTGCTGCCACCGGTGTGTCTCCAACCACGTGCCAGTATGTATCGCAGTTCACCAGGTCACACATCTGAGTCAGAGCCGTAAGCTGAAACAGAGTCCAGATACATGACTGGCAGAGTACACACACCTGCAAAAGACAACATCACCTGCCCGCCCATGCACACCCAGGCAGAGGCACCCCAACCCCTTCCGCCGCCCTTCGGAGCATGCCCGTCCATGCACATCCAGGCCTCACTGCTCACCTTCCGCCACCGGCGCATAGACGGAAGGTCCCACCACCTGCCGCTGCAAGTCACAAGCCAGGGGCCCGCGGACATGGCACCCTCCACACCATGCAGCCATGCTCCGCAGGCCAACAGGTCTCACGTTTGGTGCTAGGTCTTGATTACTCCATGGCAGAGAACATACCAGTGCGACTGGGCATCATCACAGGCTGCACACCCGCTCAGCAGCTCAAGGTGTCACTGACTCAGTGCACCCAAAGTCACCTTCCCGTGGCGCGGTGCCTGTGCCGTCCGCAAGGCCTCGGATGCCACTAACCCAGTGCAACCCCAGTCTGCGCCAGGTGGCGGTAGGTCCGTGCCATGCACCAGGCCTTGGATGCCACCAACCCTGTGCGCAACAACTCATGGGTCCTTTATGAATGAGAAGCGTGGAGCAGCCGTCATCCAGTCACCACTGGAAGAGGGGAATGTGACGTCGTCGGCCCCTTATGTTGGCGGAGTCACATGGCCAGTGACGCCTGTGCCGGATGGGTGTGTTGTGTGTGCAAACCTGCCCTCAGGGAGTGGCTGTGACATGATGACGACTAGAACAGTGACCTGCACACCACCAGCGAGTACGCCTGCGAGGGGTAGCAATGATGGCCGCCACTCGGTGCGTCATCAGCGTGGTCTGGCCTGCCATACGCCAGACCAGCGCAGGGCTTGCCACAATGACTCGTGGGCTTGGGGCGTGGTCCAGTCCATGTCCGGACCAGGAAGTTACTGATGCGTATGTCCCTGTTGTAGTGTTCACGGGACCCGGTACACAATATGCAATGTGACAACCTCTGACTGGCATCTTACAGGATGAGCATCATTGACGCAAGGGAAATCACTGTCCCTACATTCATCCACACATTCATACATGAATGATGAAAGACATGACACAGCAGTGCATCACTGGATGTTTATTTCCACATCCAGTACAGTTATGCTGCTGGAGCGGTACAGGGCAATGCCGAGCACACTACACAATATGGGCCTGTGGAGGGCCAGTCAGAGTCCATCCGGGTATGACAAGTACTGCGGAAGAGGAAGGGTAGAGTCCGCAGTCTGGTCTCCGTGTCATAGGTCATCAAACAGGATATGGCAGTCCATGTCGCTGTCCAAGGTGAGTGCATCGGAGTGTATCTGTGGTCAACGGAAGGTCAATGAGGCCATGTGCGGCACCAAGCAGAAACATGCCAGGTGGCGGGAATGAATGCTAGTGCCTCCTGATCACTAACCCATCCACGTCCTCGTCCCCGGATGTGTGCCCTGCTCCCCCTGTGGGTTTTGCAGAACCGGCTGTGGCACTGAATGCCACTGACACATCAGGGGCCAGAGGGGGATTGTCGGCAGCACTGTGTGCCACTGACACATTTGGTGCCTGCGTGGATACGCCTGCCACACTGGGAGGCACTGACACACCAGGGGGTGGAGATGTGGATGGTGTGGGGGCTGCAGCATTCATCAGCGCCACACCTTGTGGCGACAATGCCATGATGGAGGTCTGCAGGGCATGATAGATCCCAGCTACATTTCGATGATGTGCAGCGGTGGCTTCCATTCTTTCCGCCTCCATTCACACCATGTCCTCCATGAGCCTCCTCATGTGTGCCAGCTCACGGCTGGTATCGCTGGAGCCACTCTGAGCAGACAGCTGTTCTACTCTCGGCATCATGACTCCAGCAATGTCAGTATGGGCTCATTGGAGACCATGGGGCGGACATAGACACCCAAGGATGGCGTTCAGTTTGGCAGCCATGAGTTCGAACCCCACCAGCACCTGCTCAGCCGTCTCCCTCTGGCCCTCCAGCACAAAGCGTTGGAAGGCCATTTGTTGTTCCTGGGGGACTTGGGAGGGTGCCGGGGCTGTGGGTGCCTCCTGCTGGGTGGTTTGGGTGGTGAGTGGGGTCTCCTCGATGTAGCTGGGCTGCCCTGAACCTGGAGGTGAGTCGCGGATGAGGTCAATGATGTCTAGGAGGGCTTGTGCGTCGATGCTGGTGTTGTCCTCCTCGTCATCAGTGAAGAGTGGCTGTGACTGCTCTGCAGGAGGTGTTGGCGATGCCCCTGCGATGTGAAGGGGAGATGGTGTATTACAATGTGTCCATATGTATGTAGCCGCATGGTACAGGTTGACATTCTGACAGCATGGCATTGTACATTGTGACAGTCTGTGGGTCTGTGCGAGGAGCCAGGGTCATTGTGGGTGTGTACTGTGCCCTGCTTGATTGTGCATGTGTGCCATCATGGCCATCTCCACCCGTCCCCCCAGTACCTGGTGGTCACTCACCCTGTTGAGGTTGTGTTGTGTCCTGTCGAGCAGTGTCCGGTCTTCCGACTCCGGCCACAGTATCCACACTGATGACTGTCGACACCAGCTCCACCATGTCATCCAGCACGAGCTGTGGCACTGGGCCCCCACCTCCGGTCTGCGTTGTTGCCTTCTGGTTGGCAGAGAGTTTCTCCTTGGTCTTCCGCTTGATGTCATTCCATCGCCTCTTGACCTCGTCCATTGTCCACTTGTGCTCTCCGACGGCATTCACCTTGTCGACGATGTCCCACCATATTCCATTTTTGGTGCCCAATGACACGTTGGACGTGACGAAGAGTTGTTGATGGTGTTCCATCACCTCAATGACTATGATCCTGTTCGCCTGCGGACTGAACTTCGTCTTCCTCGTCTTCTTGTCCTTGCCCTTCCCTGTCCGCGATGTCCCGGGCTGGTCGTCCGGGGTGCTTGTGGGGTTGTGCTCATCCTCTGCGCCTGCTCCGGCTGCCTCCATGGTGCTTGGGTGTAGGTCAGTTTGGGTGTGGGTGTTTTTTCTGCTTTTATGGTGATTTTTTCGGCCTGACAGGTGTGTCAGTTTCTTCAAATAAATGCCTTCAAGCCAAGCCAACACGTGTTTCGTCCATAAAGCTGTTAGCCATGGACTTCATCAGGGCAAAGCTGCAAATTCAAATTTGAAGTAGGATCAAGAGATTCCTCTATAATCCTAGACAAGGAATGCACATTCTTTCCGTCTGTAAAGTCAAGTCGAAAGTCCCAACTTCTATCCTTGAAAAATTAGATCATAGGTGATAGGCTCATATCCTTGAAGATGCATAACAGAGATCCACAATCAGGACCTCGTAGTGCGATTATCGGCGTGCCCTGGTGAAGTCCATGGCTAACAGCTTTATGGCCGAAACACGTGTTGGCTTGGCTTGAAGGCATTTATTTGAAGAAACTGTATTGGAACAAGAGACTAATAACTGAGAAGCACGAAGAAGAATAAAATACAGAACTGATACTTGGACTTTATTTGATGCTTTGACTTTTGAGCTGTTTGCTCGGTTCACCTTATTTTAATCCTACTAGGTGGGCATTGCCCATAAATTTCGACTCGAGGTGGTCGTTGTATGGTTAACCTGGAGCAGTGGCTCTAAATAGGATATTTACTTTACCACTTTCCTGCGCAGATTTTCTCTACCACTGTTCGATTTGTTGTTTATTGTCCGCGGTGTCGGCGGACTATCGCATGGTACCGCCTTGTTGTGAATTCCACGTTGACACGGGGTTATTTTCCCGCCATGGGCTGCGATATTGGAAGTTGTGTTACGCTACTCTTGTGGTAGTTATCACACTTTCTTGTGAATATACCCCGTGGAGCACTGCACTTCTGAAAACTGAAAACGTACTTGCAGTCTTAACACCCTGTACAATGTAGTTAGATACTCTTTCCCAACCAGCTATGTCCTTGACTCTGATGATCACATAAATCAGAAATCTAGTACAAAGTCAAGGGGAAAGAGTTAGACTGGAATCTCTGGGAATAGAACATGTAATAACAAAAGTAAGAGGAAGAGCGGCTCTGAACCTCTGCCTTCGAGAATAGAACCTCGAATGACAAACAGTAAACAAATACATTTTGCAAATCAGCCATGAAAACATTTTACAAAACACTCAAAATAAATTAAATCTACCTGACTCATAAATTTTGAGAGGTGAAGTAGAACTAGGAAAGAAGGAAAGATCGGGTAGCCTGAAGAAAAGGTGCATAGTTATAGAAAGAGGAAGAGGTAGGTAGATAATGAGTGTAAGAGATATAGATAATACTTTATGGTCATGGACAAACACATGCAAACCAGCAAAACGAACCTTCTTTACTTTCCCAAAGGGAATATGCATCAAATGCCACTAAGAATTCAGAAGAAGCAATAAACACCCTCTATTCTCAGAATCGTGGTTCAAGTGACCTGAAGACAACTTGTGATATTGGTTTAAATATGCCATCTGTGTAACAATCCCTCACAATTCTTCACATGCCCTCCATGTGTAAGACACATGCTGTAGCACCAAATCTGAAGCACGTTCTGTGGGCCACATTCATGATAACAAAACACAACCAACCAGAAAAAGTTGTGCATACCAATGGCCCTCCTCTTGCAGGTAGAATAGAGCCACATGTTTGGGCATAACAGGGCCCATGCCCTTAAACAGACCCAAGACAATTATCTTGCAGAAAAACTCCTATATGGATGGCAATAAGCATGAAAAATATAGAAAATCAGCAACAAGGACATATAACCTCAACATGCTAAAAAAGGCAATTCTGCTGCACATAGATAGAAGTATCAAGTTTGCAAATTTTGCTTCGGCCTCGAGCGGGGCCTAGCTTAGAATCAGGCTCAAATAGTTCTCTTTTGAGTAAGCACATTACACAATGTTTGAGACATATACTGAAATCAACACACACACATGTTGGCACATTCCAGCCTAGGACCTAAAACAGAGTCCAGTCAGAATGACCTACAGACTACAGCCAAAAACAAACCAAAAGATACTAATTAATATTCCTGGCATATGGAGAAATAAGTCCCTTGTCTACATTCTGGATGAGACCTTCAAAATAGAGCTACAAGGTTTACTGGCACACAAATGAATCAGTTAATTGTGCAAAAAAAGTTTTACAAAATCCATTAATTGTTGCTACTTGTTCCTTCTTGCTACAGAGGAAGGGATTGGCTTGCAACACACTGCATTTGTGGGTGTTGGATGTGGTAAGTCAGTAAAGCTTTGGAGCAGACCTATTGCATGGAGCCTAGTGCAGGATTTTCTGGATGTGGTGGGACCACTACTCAGCCTTCTTTCGTCAGCCCTGGTGAGAGTGGGGTGCCAAAGGGATTAGATGGCCCTCTTGAGTTGGTGCTTAGCCTTGTGGTGCATCTGGTTAGAAGACTAACTGAACAGAAAAGGCTGGGTGAACACTCTGTAGTTCTCTATGGGAGGGTCAGGGCTGTCTTCTTCTTAAAACCCGGGAGTTGGACTGGGCCACTGAAGGCCTAAATATGGATTCCTTCCTCCTGGGAAGGATAGGAAAAGGTTGTGGCCTAAAGAGGTGAAGATGTAGGCTGAAGCAGCAGCCTGTTGAAGCAGGATTTCTGGGCACCTGAGGGCTAGGCAAGTCTTCGCTTTGACCTCCTGCTGCGACTTCTGGATAAGATCCTCCTGCTGATGGGCACTGGAGAGTCCAACTTGAAGTTGTCTGATGCACGCTGCTGGCCAGCTGCTTTTATGTCCCTCACCTGGCTAACGTGGGTGTGGGAATCGGGAGGCAGGAAGGAATTCTATGAATTTTCACCCCCACTTTAATCCAGAAACTACATCCTACTGGCTGACTGAGAAAGGGGGTGTGGTCAGTGCAGTGAGACAGATACCCATAGGCCTTCTGTTTTTACACTCATGCAAGCAATAACAGAGGGATGTGGCCATATGGAGGTCAGCCAGAAAATTTGAGAGTCCCTTTCTGCTGGAGAGGGAAAGCCACAAAGACCTACAAGACCCCCCATTACAGACTTTAAAATATAAACACAAGAAATTTTATCTTAGTGCAATCTTAGACTCTCCTTGAATAACAAAAACAGCATAGAAGTAGAATGGTGCATCCAACAAGAGGAAGAGATTGGCTTGTGTAAGAGTGCTGCCTCCACAATATAGAACATTTAGACAGTGAGGCACTAAGGGGAATTAAATGGAAATCTTGCATCAGTGTTTACTGAAACAGCTAATTTGTCCATATGTGAAAAATGAGACATTAATCATCTTTTGGCCAGGGGGGCAAGGTGAAATGGCCATAACACCTGATCTGACTAGGTTTGCCATTTGGATTGTTTTTTTTTTTTTTTTAACTTTTATTTTTGAACTTTTTGTGCATACATACAGCTGCAATCGAAGGGAGCGACAATGGGTACACAATATCATCATACTTAATGCAGCAGGAGTAGGGAGAAGAAAGAACAGGACCAAGCAGACATTTTAAGTGCGGGCATCGAATACAACCAATGCAGTGCAACAAATAGTTGGTAACTTATAGAGTCAACTGAGGTCCCATCATATCCAGAAGACCCCTTCCGCCCGCCATCCACCTTCATACATCGTGTTTATCTCACACATTCGGGGGACCTCAAAGAGCAGTTGGCGCCCACCAAATATTTAAGAGACAGCAGCCACGGACCGCCCACCTCCAGAGGCCCGCGGGGGCGTCCGCAAAGGAAAACTACACGGGCGTCCCATTGTCCGCAGCAGCCCTCTCATCTGAGAGGTAGCACCGTAACGGAGCCCAGATATCCGTGGGGTGGGACGTTGTCGGCAGAAGTTCAGAATATGTACAGATCTGTTCCTGGCAATAGGCGAGGTCACGCACCCAGTCCTTGAACTTTGGGGCCCTGCCCCTGCCCCAGCGACATGCAACACGTCTCTTAGCAAGCAAAAAGGCTAGCGCGATGAATTTGCGATGTGCCGCCCGTATAGGCTCCACATACCCTAGCAGAGCAAGGAGAGGGGAGGGTTCAACCACTGTGTTGATCATTTTAGAGAGCGCTTCGCACACTTGGCACCAAAAGCGGTGAACCGCTTCACACTCCCACGCTAAATGCAGGAAATCAGCCCCAGGAGCTCGGCATCTATCGCATCGGTCGTTATCCCGAAGCTGATAACGCCACAGTCGTGCAGGGGTATAATATAATCTGTGGATAAATTTATAATGTATTATCCTAAATCTACTACTGGCGGAAATGCGCTCCGTCTGCAGCAGGCAGAATTCCCATTGCTTATCTGTTAACGGAGCTTGCAGCTCCTGTTCCCATTTTACCCGAGCAGCCAACGGCGGCGCAGACATTAATGAGTGCACCGATCTTTATATTTTAGAAACTAGCTTGGCCGGGGCTTCATCCAGGAGGATGCGTTGCAACGGTGCCATATGAGGGGGTTCTTGTGGAAAGTCGGGTGTGAGCGCCCTTATCCCTTGTCGAAGTCGGAGGTACAGAAATACGTCAAGGGGAGAAGGCTGTATGCCTTCATACAGGTGGTCCATGGACCGGAATGCGCCATTATGGTACAAATCACCCCACGTCAAAACGTTGATGGTCTGAAACAGCTTACGAAAACCCACTTCCTGCAGCAGGGGCATGCTAGGATGATAAGCCAGGGGCAAGAGAGGCGCATACAGCAGGTCCAGCCCCATCACGGCCGTCAAATGATTCCATGCGGTCACCGTGCTGATCACCGTCGAGGGCGTCCTATCTCTACCCGACACCGGGATGTACAATGCGCCCTCTATAGGGATCGGGTGCGCCAGCCAGTGTTCGGCAGCAAGTTGGGGCATGTATCTAGGCTGCCTTATCCAGAAATAGGCGTAGTGTGCCTGAGCCGCACGGTAATACAGTTCAAAGTCGGGGATGCCAAATCCGCCCTGATTGTACGGCTTAATTAGGATCTCCCATCAAAGCCGGGGCGTCTTACCTCCCCAAACAAGTCTAATGAGCTCTGTACGCAATTGCCGAAAAAAGAAGGCACCTGGGTAAAAGGGAATATTCAGGAAGAGGTAAAGCAACTGCGGCAATATCACCATTTTAATCAGTGATGATCTGCCCGCCATGGAGAGGGGCAGGGCAATCCAACGCGTAACATAGTCCGAGATGCGAGCCATCGCCGTGCCATAATTAGCCCTCATGAGCTCCTCCCTGTTTTTTTCTACGTGTATGCCCAAGTATTTAAAGTCACCCTCACACCAGGCGAGGGGGTAGTCTAGTCCGAATCGCACAGTGGAGGCCATTAGGGGGAACAAACAAGACTTGCTCCAGTTGATCTGGACCCCAGAAATCCTACCGAAACGGATAAATTCCCTAAGGATAGGATTGAGATTAACCCCGGGATCGCGTATATAGAGAGTGATATCATCCACGTACATAGATATTAAAATCTGCCTCTGAAAACATTGCAGTGCTTTTTCTCTATGATGTTGTCGCAATTTCGCAGCCAGGGGCTCCATAGCTAGAGCAAAAAGTAGCGGCGACAGAGGGCACCCCTGTCTGGTGCCCCTGGAGATGGGGAACGGAGCAGACAGCTGGCCATTCACCAATACCTTGGCTTTAGGGTCGATATATAGTAACTTGATCCATGAGATAAATATTCCTGGGAACCCCATACGCTCCAGCACTTGAAACACATAATCCCATTCCAGGGAATCAAAGGCCTTCGTGGCATCGAGGAAGACCGCGGCCATTGGCAGGTCATCATGCACTGAATTCAGGATGGAAAAGAACGTGCGCAAATTATGGGATGTCGCACGACCGGGTACAAACCCAGCCTGGTCGGGCAATATCAAGTTGGGGAATAGGAGATTAATGCGAGTAGCTATAAACTTGGCCAGGATTTTCACATCACAATTGAGCAAGGAGAGGGGCCGGTAAGAATCACAGTTAGTAGCCGCTTTTCCAGGTTTAAGGAGGGACGTGATGAGGGCCATGCGCATCGAAGGAGGCAGACGGCCCACCTCCAGGGCATCTTCATAC
Source organism: Triturus cristatus (assembly GCF_964204655.1). NCBI lineage: Eukaryota > Metazoa > Chordata > Amphibia > Caudata > Salamandridae > Triturus > Triturus cristatus. The sequence goes on along the minus strand of NC_140585.1, from coordinate 747,181,577 downwards.
ACCTCTCTCAAGACCGGCGCCATGAAGTCAATGTAGGTCTTATAAAATTCGATTGGTATCCCATCCAACCCGGCGGCCTTGCCAGACCGCATGTGCATAATGGCTTCACGCACCTCGTCCAATTCGAAAGGGGTGCTCAGAAACTCTCTCTGCGCAGCACTAAGCCAGCCAAGAGACACGTCCTCTAGGTATTCATTCAAGTGGAGATCTCCAGACCTAGCCGACGTATATAGCTTGTGATAGTGTGCTACAAACACATTAAGAATTTGCGCTGTGTCTCTGTACAGTGTACCGTCCTCCCCCACTAGCTCCACGATGGTGTTAGTAGGCCGCATCAGCCTCATCGTCGCTGCGAGGGCTTTACCCGGCCTTTCGCCCTCGCCATAGCGGCGAGCGATCCAGTGTTTGCCTCTAAATTTCGTCTCTCTAGCAGCTTCTTCAGAATACTCTGTGACTTTCTCGCGAATACGCGCTAACGTGGCATCGTCGGGCTTAACAGCCAGCGATGTCTCGAGTGCCTTCAATTCAATTTCCAGGAGACGCAGTTGCGCCAGTATACTCTTTAGCACGCCCGACCCCTTAGCAATGCACTCGCCCCGTAAGGTCACTTTAAACGCATCCCAAATAGTTGCAACATCCTTCACCGAGTCCTTGTTACGCCGAAAAAAATCTAAACACTCTTCCCGCAACTCATCCTGAAACGAAGCATCCAGCAGCATCATGGGCTGTAGACGCCAGGCCGACAGCGGAGGACCAAGGTCCGAAGCCCGCAAGGTAACCCGAACCAGCGAATGGTCCGAGAAGGTTCGTGGGAGGTGGCGGGCCCGAATGAGCGCCGCATGAAAGCGTGGGGCCAAGAAAACATAGTCAAGCCGTGCCCATGATTTCGACTGCGCCGTGACATGTGTACCTTCCCGCACAGAAGCGTGGAGGTGCCTCCACGTGTCAATCAAACTGTGCTCCTCTAGGATCTCCAGAAGCGCCCCGCGGGATCTGGTGAAGTGATGCGGAGCCGGGTGGGACCTGTCCAAATGCGGATTGAGTGTGGTATTGAAATCCCCCCCCCAATATGAGATGTTGTGGGCCTGCGCCTATTATGGCTGCCCCGAGGTCTGCGAAGAAGTGCGGGTCGTCTACGTTGGGGCCATAACAGCAAGCCAGGGTAACTGCCAAGTGCCCCAGCCTACCCCACAACAGACAGTACCTGCCCTGGGTGTCACTCCGAAAGCCAGCCATAGTGAAGGGGGTCCCCTTTCTTACCAGTATTGCAACACCTCGAGAGTATGAAGAGTATGAGGAGAAAGCAGTGTACTTAGCCCATCTACAGGCAAAGGTCTGAGTAGCCTGTGCTCTAAAGTGGGTCTCCTGTAAAAGCGCTATGTGTATTGCATGACGGTCTAAATAAGAGAGGATCTGTCTCCGTTTCCGCGGGTCCCCAAGGCCTCTAACGTTCCATGTAAGTATGTTCAGGTCAGTGTCCCCCATAGGCGGGCTGAGAAGCAGCAACAAATATGGCGCACTAACAGGGGCCCCGCAAACTCGTACCCTCGAGAAGGCACTCGTGTCAGCTGCCCCACCCCTACCAAGAAGCCAGCTCTTTGGTGTACCTCATGTCGCACGAATGGACCGCTATGCAGTCCCGGAGTATAATACCCTGTCAGCTCGGGGAATAGCAACCCCGTGACGTCAGCTGCGCACAACAACAGAACAACATTAACAAAAAATACAGTCCCCCCACCCTTCTCTGCCACCATCCCCACCATGCAACTTATACCATATGCAAGTACAATTCTAGCTGGTGATGCGAAACTACCAAGCAAATAGAATAAGGAAAAGAAGACAGCAGTACAATGAGTGAAGATGCAAGATATTAAGGCGGGACCATACCCCCCTACTCCCTCCCCATCCCACTGAAGCAACCCCAACTTGCCAGAAAGCACATCCCACCCCCCACCCAAAAATGCCACCAAACAACTCAACAGGAGCAACGTAGTCAGTTTGTCCATTGGGGTGCACCCTACGGGGGTCATCCAGAGGACACACATAGCCACCCTCTGCGCCTAGCTCCCCAGTACAATCAAGGGAACGGGGGAGGGTGGTGCCTGGAATACATTACCAACCGCCAACCAAAATCCGACAAGAGCAGTCGCGTGCAGCCTCGGTGCTAACTTTCAGATGGGCATGTGCGGAGGATCACAAGCCAATCGCCAGCCACGCCACCCCAGGAGCAGCGGCCAGCCTCGGAAGTCAATATGAAAGCAGTCACTGTTCATCCTCATGCTCAGCACCATCTTCGACTCGTTGGTCAGCCCGTGCATTCCTCAGGGTTTTCAAAAAATCGTCTACTTGTTGCGGGTTCGTAAAAAAATGTTGCTTTGCCTGATGGGTGACTCTCAACTTCGCTGGATACAGCAGCGCATAGTCAATTTGGAGGGCACGAAGTTTTTTCTTCACATCGATGAATTTACGCCTCTGTTCCTGGACGACAGGTGTAAAATCCGGATAAACGGTGAAGTTGACACCATCGTAGGAGAGTTGCTGGTTCTGGCGCGCGGCCCGCAGCGCAGTGTCCCTGTCTCTATATTTTAAAAGCCGAGCAATGATGGGCCGAGGTGAAGCCCCAGGCCTGGGCCGCGGCCCGAGCGAGCGATGCGCCCTCTCGACGATGAATTGCTTAGAGAAGGCTTCTGATCCAATGGAGGCAAGGAGTATCTTCTCCACATATTCTTCCATGCGTCCAGTGTTGGTGGACTCCGGCACACCCACCACGCGGATATTATTCCGCCGACTGCGAGACTCCAACTCCTCATTCTTAGCAGCGATAACCCTCAGGACATTATCCATTCTCGAAAGTTGCGTAGTATGTGAGGCAGTAATGTCATCATTTTCAGAGATCCGCCTTTCAGTCTCCGTGATACGTTCTTCATGGACGTCCATCTTCTGCGCAAAGGCGTCCATGCGTGAGGAGATGCGATTCACCTTGTCAACTATAGTCGCGAAGCCTTGCCTCATCTCCTGCATCAGCTGTTGCATGTCCAGCAGCGGCGAGCTCGGGCCAGCGATAGCCGCCGGGGGGTCGTTGGAGCTCCCCGCATCCTGTGCGCCTGGCAGTCCCTTCTTAGTCACCGGGGTCTCAAACGTGAGCTTCGGCTGCCTACTGTCCTGCTTCCCCATTATGGGCCTTCTGTAGCGTGGCACGGTCAATTGTGAGTGGGGGCGAGGGCTGCGGGTCTCTCAGGCCGGACCAAGCCAGCTCTCCGTCACGTCCTAGTTGCAGCCGACAGCTCTATATCGGAGGGGTCGGGTCGGAACCACCACGGCAAAGAGTGTAGGGAGTGAGTCATCCAACCCCACCGTCACGGGGAGTGACCGCCACACAGGCCCAGCAACAGCAGTTCCGCCCAAAGCGGGAGAGCAGTCATGTATGGAGAACTCCCCCGCCGCCGCTACACCACAACAGATTCAGGAAGGCACTCGGGGGGGGGGGGTGGGCGGGCGGGACGAGCAGGCGGGCAGGTGGGCTCCCCACTCGCGGTCCGCCAACAATCTGTTTCGTCGTGGGCCTCCGGATCAGTGGTTAACAGCCCTCGACATTAGCAGCAGCAACCAAGGAGCAGAGGTAGGTCGAGGGAGCCGCAGGCTCTAAGCAGTGGCCTCAAAGGGGTAACACAAGCCCAAGTACGACTCGGGGTCCCATATGCAGCCGTCGACAGGGCCCACACAGTCAAGTTGGCGCCTCTGCGCCTCAGCCACGACCTGTCGCACGCCGAATTCCACGCAGCAGCGCCGCAGCCCTCACTTCTCCTCGCCCCGCAGCAGAGGTCCCAGCGCGGCGGCCCCTTGCGCTCACCCTTCGAAAGATCCGGGGGGGGCCCGCACAGCGGTGTCCACTGGCCCCTCAGGTAAACGCCGTGATGCCGGTCTCAGCAGTGCAGGGGGGGCGTCGATCAGTCACCAATTGCACATCTCTTCTTCACAATCCGGGGAGGGGAGGGGGGGGAAGCCAGACAACGCACCTCCAGCGCGATGCAAGCGCACCCCCAGGCCACAGATGTAACGCAGCGAGGCGGGGGGGGCCTCCTCCACATCAGCAGCACTCACCGGGAGCTCAAAACCTCCATTAGACCGAGGTCGAGCACACGCAAAAGTCCTCCGTGGGGGGGGGCTCAGGTATGGGACACGTCCTCCGTCTTCGCGGCACTCACCGCTTGCCGCTTATGATCCGCCCTCAGAGGGCAGGGAGTCCCGCCACAGTGTTCCACTCACCGGGGCCCACCTGCCTCGTGGTGCGCCCCGATCTTGGTTAGATCGAAAGTCCGGCCACAAGCTCCGCTCCTCAGCAGCCCGGGGCGCGGTCCAACTCAAGCCGCCCCCAGCTCCGCATCGGCAGGTCCCACAGCACCCAAACTTGCACCGGAGCTGCAGGGGAAGGGAAGGAACATCCTCATATGGTTGCGGTCGGGGAGGCGGTCAGTACGGAAGGATAAATGCAGGATTTCTGTACCAGGCAGCGGGAGCCTCACGTGAGTGCGGCCATTCTGCTTGCGCGCCCTCTAGCGCCCCCCGCCATTTGGATTGTTTGTTAACAGCATGGCTGGTATTTTCCTTTTCTGGTGGGTCCAAAATGAACCTAATCATCCAATCCGGTAGTTTTTCAGTATATACTTTGAACAGTAAACATAAGGAAAAGCACATTAAAATATGTTCTGAAGCTGCCTAAATGATCCATGAACAGATTGTTAAACTAAAAAAAGGCAGAAAAGCTGTGTTAAAAAATCTGGATGTGTTTTTATAAAGCTTCCTCTTTAACTCTCTTGTTCCCTTTGCAGAATCATAAAGCAAGACCAATTGGTTAATAGCTCTATCCTAGGCAGCGCACATGTGCTATCTGCAAGACCCGCTGTAATCACTATACAGAGTGTAATCCCACCTGCTGGTTGCCATTGGTTCACTCCTGCATTGCTCTTTTGTGGCTCCTTAATGGTTGTTGCTCCCGATATATAATTTCCATTTTTATGCCAAGGAGCACCAACCAACTACAATTTATATACTTACACTATCCGGAGGAGGAGCGTGTTGTGAGCCAGGAGTACCCCGCCCGCTGTGTGTCAGCAGTTGGATGGATGAGCCGGGAACTACTCTGTCGTGAGCACCCCTTTTCCCGTTATCAAGTGCCTCTACCCCCCCTGCCGGTCACCCAGAGTGTGTGAGGGCATGTGTGGACTGGATGACCCTCCCTCCAGGCCTCAACACCTATATCTTTCTCAGCCACTGATTCAAGCCCAGTGGAGGGAGCCCCGTGAGGATGTTCCATGCATTACAAGGGGCCCAAGGTTAGCTACAGCATTGCTTCAACGTGTTCTTGACCCTACCCTTCTCTGAGGTTCAGCAGCTGCTTATGTAAAGTACATGGGGGTGAAGCAACAGTCAGGCGAGCCACATCAATGAAAGCAGTAAGTGTCTGTAGGCAGGCAGTGAGTACACAGCTTTTTATGATGCAGATGTGGTGTGGCTACTTTCACAGCATTGTGTCAGGTTCGGCAGCTAGGTATTGTGTTGCCTGTTTGTGGACTAGACAGGCACAGGTTTCTATCCGAGCGGGTCAGCAGTGTTACAGAAGAACTGTGTCCTGCACCACAACTGCTGCATGTACATTTGAAACACAAACTATTTAGGCAAATCACAAACTAGGCATTCATACACAAGCCATACACATATTTGTCCAGGCCTATATCTGCCCCCTGCCCTCGTTAAGACCCCGACCAGTGGTCTTTCCTAATGTCCCGTCCCTCCCCTTCTTTCCTGGAGTCTTTCTGCCCCTCATACAGACTAAGGGGCATATTTACAAGCCCCTATCACCACAGGAATGTCCCTTTTAACGACGTTCCTGTGGCAATAGGGCTTAATGCCGCATTGTAAATAAGGCACCCTTTCATGCTGCAACACCCATATATTTCGATGACGCCCGCTATTTACAAGGGTGGCGTGAATAGGAGGCAGCACCAAAATTAAGACCAGGGAAAACCATATAACACGGCCCCTCCAGTGATGCTGCGTTCCTCTCCCTGTCCAATGTCCTCTGTGGGCTGGGAAAGAAAAAAAACAGCCCACAGAGGGCACTGAGACACCGGCCCTTTGGCCGATGCCCGACTGCCCGTATTGCCAATCCGTCCCTGTTTGGCACCCAGTGTGTCAACGGGCCTCGGATTGGCAGTGGTGCAAGGGGAGATAAGGATCTGTTCAGTGAAAGTCCTACAACACATTAAAAATACCCACACGCTTAATGTCTGAACTCACAAGGATCTCAAGCGCTGTGTCTCGCATGTCTAGGCACAAGGGGATTTGCTACATTAAGGAGGTCTAAGGGGTGTTTTAAGCTCTGTTGACCTGTGCATGCATGGACATTGATGAGGTTGGCGATGCCATGTAGCATTGTGTGCTGCAGTAATGTGAGTGAGGATGTGTTGAGAGGACTCAGGTGGGGATAGGTGGATGGGGGATGTATGGGACTGTGTGTGAAGGTCGGTTTGGTTGAGTATTATTAAATGAGCTCTGTTCAGTTGAGTGAGATGTGGTCATGTGTGTGAAGTCGTTTGAGGTTGATTGGGGTGTGGTGATTGTTATAATGGTAATGTGAATGGAGCGCCCTTTGTGGTGGGGAGAAAAGAACCTGGGGGTAATGGTGGGCTTTGTGGCAAGTATCTAATCCCCTCCTTTGCTCTTGTCTGCTTTTTCTTGCTGAGATCCTTGTTGGGCAGTGAAGGTCCTGAATTTCCCCAGACTGTACCAGTTCTTTACTGCCTGTACAGGTGATTTACCACAATACAATCCATGTCCTGGTTATGACCGAAGATTCAGGTGACTATGAGCGCTACAAATAACATATTGCTCATGTTTACACTGCCAAAGGATCCCTTCTCGCAATGCACAATAAGACGGCAGGCATGGGTCTCCCACCACAGCAGCTGCCCTCCTCTCTCGCTCCCTGAGACAAGTGGAGGCAGCTGATCATGCGTGTGGCACAGTCAACGTGTTAAAGGTCATCTAACTATTGTGTCCTGTGCCTCTCCTGGACATCTTTACAAATATGTTATTATTAGATTGCATTCAAGGGAAGTGTGGCATTCCTGGAAAATGATGGGGTAGGCTAAATAGCATCACAATTTTAGCATTTCTCATAGCCCCAAATCACAACCCTAACCTTGACAGCGGATCACAAAATTTGACATTATATTTTGTATGATTTCAATGAAAATGGCAGTGTTTTTACATCTCGCCTAGGCAGTGCTTGCACTGTCTCTTCGAGTCATGCCAATCTTTTTAATTGGCTCCTATCCCTGTCCTTTGTAAATGGTGGCTTTTCATTGGTCAATAGGCTTAGTAGTTCCTCCTTAGTACCGCCTTGTCTCTTCTTGTAACCTCCCATGAGGACACCCCCTGTTACATGTGTTGTTACTCCTTAGGTTTTAATTACAGCCTCAAGGCACTATTTTTTTTAAAGGCTTCAGGCAGTACACACACTTGGTCCTAAGCTAGGCTGGCAGTGGTTACTTCACTCATTAGAACATCTCACATTTCTATCAGACCGTCTATAAATTTCCCTTCATCAGCTCCACAAGAGTACAACCTAATCCGAAATTAATGCAATAATTATTTTGTCACATTTCAAAGCTACTAATTGTATATATGGACATAGCTATTTGAATGTACTCGTAGTACTGTCTTGCATGCAATGCATTATGAGTATGGTGGATTTACCATATCACCTGCAGGGTCCAGTACCATGTGTGACCAAAAGAGGTCCCATTTAGGCCACATATGTGATTGAACCCTGCAACATGGCTTGGTAAAAAGATATTGCCATTTATAATGCCAATAACTCCAACTTTGTAGACATGCAGCGCTGGTGCCTTGCTCACTAGGGACCTCTAGGAGCAGCTTGCGGTACTGCACCTAGACATGCATTGCTGGTGCCTTGCTCACTAGGGACCTCTCTGAGCAGTTTGCGGTACTGCACCTAGACATGTAGTGCTGCTGCCTTGCTCACCAGGGACCTCTATGAGCAGCTTGCTGTTTTGCACTGAGACATGCAGTGCTGGTGCCTTGCTCACTAAAAACCTCTGGGAGCAGCTTACGGTACTGCACAGAGACATGCAGTGCTGGTTCCTTGCTGACTAGGGACCTCTAGGAGCAGCTTGCGGTACTGCACCTAGACATGCAGTGCTGGTGCCTTGCTCACTAGGGACCACTAGGACAGCATGCGGTACTGCACCTAGACATGCTTTGCTGGTGCCTTGCTCACTAGGGACCTCTAGGAGCGGCTTGCAGTACTACACCTAGACATGCAGTGCTGGTGCCTTGCTCACTAGGGACTTCTAGGACAGCATGCGGTACTGCACCTAGACATGCTTTGCTGGTGCCTTGCTCGCTAGGGACCTCTAGGAGGAGTTTGCAGTACTACACCTAGACATGCAGTGCTGATGCCTTGCTCACTAGGGACCTCTATGAGCAGTTTGCTGTACTGCACCGAGACATGCAGTACTGGTGCCTTGCTCACTAGGGACCTCTAGGAGCTGCTTGCGGTACTGCACCGAGACAGGCAGTGCTGGTGCCTTGCTCACTAGGGACCTCTAGGAACAGCTTGCGGTACTGCACCTAGACAGGCAGTGCTGGTGCCTTGCTCACTAGGGACCTCTATGAGCAGTTTGCGGTACTGCACCTAGACATGTAGTGCTGCTGCCTTGCTCACCAGGGACCTCTATGAGCAGCTTGCTGTTTTGCACTGAGACATGCAGTGCTGGTGCCTTGCTCACTAAAAACCTCTGGGAGCAGCTTACGGTACTGCACAGAGACATGCAGTGCTGGTTCCTTGCTGACTAGGGACCTCTAGGAGCAGCTTGCGGTACTGCACCTAAACATGCAGTGCTGGTGCCTTGCTCACTAGGGACCACTAGGACAGCATACGGTACTGCACCTAGACATGCTTTGCTGGTGCCTTGCTCACTAGGGACCTCTAGGAGCAGCTTGCAGTACTACACCTAGACATGCAGTGCTGGTGCCTTGCTCACTAGGGACTTCTAGGACAGCATGCGGTACTGCACCTAGACATGCTTTGCTGGTGCCTTGCTCGCTAGGGACCTCTAGGAGGAGTTTGCAGTACTACACCTAGACATGCAGTGCTGGTGCCTTGCTCACTAGGGACCTCTATGAGCAGTTTGCTGTACTGCACCGAGACATGCAGTACTGGTGCCTTGCTCACTAGGGACCTCTAGGAGCTGCTTGCGGTACTGCACCGAGACAGGCAGTGCTGGTGCCTTGCTCACTAGGGACCTCTAGGAACAGCTTGCGGTACTGCACCTAGACATGCAGTGCTGGTGCCTTGCTCACTACGGACCTCTAGGAGCAGCTTGCGGTACTGCACTGAGACATACAATGCTAGTTACTGGCTCACTACGCAAGCATTTGCAATGCACTAGGTCTTGCATTACTGAAAGTATGAGCTATTGGCGTTGCATTATTAATTGCAACGCCATTACCTCAAACTATCAGTAATGCGAGACCTATTGCATTGCAAATGCTTGTTTTACTTTTGAAGTGGATCTGATTATGGGTTTTGACGGTCTTAGAGTGGGCCGCAATGCCAGCACCCTGCTCCAAGCCCACCAAACCTGACCGCCGGTGGCCGCCAGATTACGAGTCATTTTGTGGTTTGGCAGGCGGTCCTGCAGCGGTGCAATTCAAAGGCTCAAATGTGAGCCTCTGAACTGCAGCACCGAAGGACCGTCAAAGCAAGTTCCTGCACGGCATGGACTTTGCAGTCCATGCCATGCAGGAACTGGGGTACATGCAAATAAGGCGGCACAATATGTGCCCCCATGCATGCACCCCTCTGCACAGGGGCACCAAGGGGCCCTTTTTTGGCTGCCACACTTTTCATGATGGGATCACTTCCATGAAAAGTGTGGAGCTCAGGAAAGCCATAATATGCTTGGCGGTGTTGCATCTTCACCTCCAGCATATTACTGCCCCAGACCGCTGCGCCAACGATGAGGGATTGCGGATCCCTGGCAGTTGCGGTGGTTCTGGTCCAATCACGAAGTTGTAATAGGGTGGTCGGAATGCTGGTGCAGTAGTAGCCGTCATGCCACCACAAGTTTGGCGGTCCCATGGACTGCCAAATGTATTGAGGTCCTAAGTGAATACAGCGGTTTCTCTAGAGGTGCGTGTCGGTGAATGTATTCATTAGTGTAAAGGCGATGCTAATACTGCAGTTTTGTACTTCTAAGCCTTTGTCTGTCATCTGTCCCGGTTTTTGATTTTGGGAATGTGGTGACCCTAGGTGAAGGGACCTGAGGCGATGTGACCATCGGTATTCCCCCCATCTTGCAGTAAGCAATGGTTGTTTTGGTGTCTTAGAGTTGATGACGGGGACCGACTTTGCATATAAACCTGTTTATTTTCCCGTATGGTGGCCGCGTAGCAATCTACAGCGCAGCAGATGCAGCTGCACCGGGGCCTGAGGGTCTATGGACCCCTCCGCAACCTAAATATGGCTGTATTTTACTGCCCATCTGGTACCGGGGGGAGCATTTCCTCGCTTCCGTCAGGGCCCACGGTGCACTTGTTACGCCTCTGAACCCGGTGCTATGTCGGGCAGTCCATAGCCCCTGTGCAGTCTGTGCTGTAGCCCGACTGTGTGCAATGTCGGCGAAATGTCACTTGAAAGGCGGCGATAACTCACCCGCGGCGCGAGCCCGGCAGATTTATGACAATTGTTCCCTTTATGAAAGCGAAGGTGCCCCGATGGTGGGAAAGGTCTCCGACTGCAATCCATACGTCAATTTCCAAGACACTTTCCAATTATCTGGGTCACACTTTCAATGTCAGAGTGCACTTTTCATGAGACGCCCTGATTGATTGGACACCGAACTATTTCTGTCCGTTTCTCGTTTGATTCGATTGATAGTCATTATATTTCCGTCAAACCTTCCAGTATCTGCCCGCTTCACTCACGTCTACAGCCAGGCTCCCATGGAGCAGCGAAGGGGCGAGTCATACACCCAAGGTTCCGAATCCAGTCAGTAAAATTCAGTTTTTGCTCTGTACAAATCCAATCAATGTATCCAATCAGTAAGCAGCGCTATATTGATACTATTTGATGTTTTATGTCTCAGACTTTTACTTTGAAGCTCCCCATAAAGCGCCTGTTTTCGGTACTATGGGGCAGATTTACAAGCCCCATGCGCCACTTTTGCGTCACTTTTAACTTGGGAAAAGTGACGCAAAAGTGGCGCAAGGGGCTTGTAAATCTGCCCCCATGTCCACATTTCTGTGTCCGTCTTTACTGCAGCACTGGTAGCTTTAAGGGAGACCTCGACGGGGCAGTTTTATCGCTTCTTGCTGCTTTACCCTCATGCATCGACTGCAAAAAATGTACTACCGAAGGTGGCGCAGAAACAGCATGCTATAGGAGCGCGCCCTCCAGTGGTTACTTGACGTGAAGAGGATGTACAGTGAAAGAGATGAGATGCACCGAAAAAGAAGCAATGCTCGAATGAAAAAAAGGAAAAGAAACAATGTAAAAAAAGACATTAAAAAACAAAGGGGCAGATTTACAAGCCCCTTGCGCCACTTTAGCAAAAGTGGCGCAAGGGGCTTGTAAATCTGCCCCAAAGTATTTAAAGAAAACATGACTTTATGCAGTGCTTCGGGATTCGATTTTTACCCCTTAGGATATTTTCAAGTGGGACTGGAAAACGTCTGGTTTCTAAGCGCGAGGCAGACACAGCCCAGAGGGTGGTGCACTGGTCGTAAAATCTACCCCAGCATTTAGCTTTTCAAAGGTGAGGATCATGTGTCCTTTGCACGGTGGATAGTGGCACACACAGATGGGCATCTCAGTGTGGGCACGCCAGCGCCCTGGACGGTACAGTAGGGGTGTTGGTCCTGTCTGTCTGTTGTATGTTTCAATAGTACTCTCCGGTGGGAACTGTGACAGTGCCTGGCTTGTAATATAGGGTTTCATGGTCTTCAGTTGAATTGCCCTTTATACCTTCTGAGGACAAGGGCGCTATAAGGGATGTGGAAAGAACAAAGTGGTGGATGCCTAAATATAATAAGGCCAAAACTGGTCTGTGGTTGCTGGTGTTCTCTTCTGGAGAGTACCGCGCCTGGCAATTGTGAGTACTGTTCCCCTGAGGAGTTGGATATGAACTGATTTGCATAAGGCAGGCCTCAGTCTAGAGTGGCAAGGTGTGCAAAAACTATGCGTTGGAATGCTATCCAGAGTAATTGGCAATGGGTTGCCTCCAATCAGATGGTCATGAGCTACCAGTAGCTCACAGACACCTTCAGAGAAGCCAGCAGCCTTGAGTTCATTTTTCATTAAACAGTTGCTCACTTTTTGGTTTTAAGGTTAAGGGAAGGCTGTTTTCACTTTACATTATTATCATCAGGCTGCAGATAGGGGCCTGATAATAAGCAGTGCTCAGTCAGGTTTATGGCCCAGGCTCCTGCACAGAGGCGAAGAACTGAAGCACTGGGGTATTTAACTCTTAAATATAAGTGCTCCTCAACACAATATTGGAGTGTGAGAACAAAGTGATGTTTTTGAATGCTTTTCAATAGTAGAAAATGAAAATGAGAAGTTACCTTAATGATTAAGTTAACTCTTCTTTTTATTTTCTCCCACTTCAAAGTGTTGCATGTATAAACAGCAGGCCTCGTGCTCCCAGTGGCCATAGGCACTGTGCTATAATTACAATTGAAAAATAGTAATTTTTTAATTGGGAGAAATTCAAAGGGAAGAAAAATATTTCTATGAAACATTCAGTCTTAATGTTTTTCCCCACTTTCAATTATGCCACTTATGTCTTAATGTTTAATGAAGTATGTTTCTTCACGTTAAATCCTTCCCATTTAAAGAAATGTCTGTATTTTTCTGTTATAAATATGGCACCTACAGCCTTTGGGAGTAAGATGCATGCTATTTTTAAATGTGACACTTGGAAATGGGAGAGCATTTTAATATTTTCTCCAGTTTCAAACTGTCACCTTTACATACAGCAGGCGTCTTGCTCCTGGTGGTTGGCATATGGTGCCTTATTTTTAACTGAAAAATGCAACCATGATTTTAAGTGGGAGAAATTTAAATTATGGAAAAAAAATAATTCAGATTATCGACATTTTTGCAGAACATTTTTCTGAACTTTAAATTTCTCACATTTAATAAAATGTTTGTACATTTGTATTATACAGGTAACTGTGCCACATATGGCAAAGGGTATGTCCTGTGCCGCAAGTACATTCGACACAGGCTTCCAGTCACCCATTCACACATATCCCATTCGTTGTTTTTCTTTTTGAAATGTTTCTGTATTGGCATTTTACAGATTACAAAATCTTATAGCATGTATGACAACAAATATATTAGCAGTCAATTTCACATCAAAACCAGCAATCTGAGAAGAAAGTAGGAGGCACACAATATATACTGATTCAGTGGTCACGTAGTGTTACTGACACAGAAAATGGAGTGAACAACACCTTTTCATTGAGAAGGAGTGTTGCCAAAAAGATAAGGGGGCATAATGGACTTGATAATATGCCGCAGAGAATTCTATTGGAATTCTCTGCGGCATATTATCAAGCCCATTATCGCCGCTTTAGCTGCAGTTTCCTGCCGCTAAAGCGCCGTCCTTGATAATGTGCCCCAAAGTGACGAATATAACAAAACTACAAACAACAGGCTGGGTCTTCGGAGGCTGCAACTAAAGCACAATAACATAATCTCGATACATTCAATGTACATGTATATAGTAGGATCGTTCATGTGAGGTGGTGTGGCAAGCTGAGGGAATGCAGAACAGTCAGCTTGGAGGCGCTCAGCACGGCTGAGCTCAGAGAGGTACACCAATTCCAATTGGAGGTCCAGCCAGGACTGACAGTGATTTCAGGCAATCAAGACAAACCACTTATGGGGCGGAGGGTCCACTTTGTCAGATAATTTGAGCACGTACATAACCCAGAGCGTAGCACCTCTAAACCATTGGTCATGAGGCATGGCATCGGCCTCCAACACGGCCCTTTTATGGATCACGCAGAGCCAACAACAAGTTATAGAATGAGACTGAGCGGCCTTCCAAGAAATTGCTATTAAGTGTTTAAACAAATCCATGGATAGGTCAACCAATTTCATGTAATTTTTGGTGCGTTTTGTCCGTGTAGCAATTCCTAGCAGGCAGTATAGAGGATCAGGAGACAGGTGCACATTGACTACAGCTGAGGCGTGTTCAATCACCTACACCCACACTCTTGCCAATGTGGGACACTCCCATACCACGTGTAAAAAGGTGGCGGCTAGGTTGTCCGCAATGTAGGCTATGCCCAGAAGCATCTTATGGAGCCGGTGTGGGATAAGGTAGATTTGATGTAGGTAATTAAACTGTGTAAACCTTGTACGGGTATTCCTAGAAATGCGTTTCACCTGTTCCAGTGCCACCCCCCACTGTTTGGCCATCAAAGCCACTCCCCAACATGCCTCCCACTGGGGCTTACTGTGCTATGTGAGGGCTGTATAGACAGCTTGCAGCGCCGTGTAGAGCACCGTTATCGCCCGTCTGCCCAGCCCCTGTGTGAGAATGCACTGTAACCCATGATGGAGCTGTGGTTCCTACTGTCCCGCCTTCCAGGCTCTCTGTACTGCTGCATTATAGGCCAGAAAAAGACCAGCTCCCAGGCCATAGAGGTCCTGCAGGTCATGAAAAGTACATACAGAACCCTCATCATATAAGTCACCTATTTCGGTCTCTCCGCTTCTCGCCATGGAGCCGAATCATGTGCCGTCAGCAAGACTTTCATCCAGGTGCGCGCCACAGAAGCAGTTGCGGAGCATAAGGCACGGATAAGGCTGAATGTATGTATTCCAGCAAAGCTTAACTATTCATGCAAGCCTGCCCAATCCCCTGGACCAGCTCCCAGGTGCAGCAGCCAGAGCAACACACCAAGGTCACCTAGCTACACACTAATAGCTCTACTCTGGCTCAGTATGTCTCCAGCCAGCCACTGCATGGGCCATTGTAATTGCACCACTGCATCACAAAATAAAGCTCAAGGTCAGGTGCCTCCAAACCACCCTCCAATAGCGGTCGCTGAAGTATTTGAATAAACACCCTTTTCCGAGCGCCGCCCCATATCAGATCAGAAGTCAACCCTTCAGTTCTAAAAAGAAGGCTCTAGACGGTACCGCTGGCATTTGTGCAAAAAAGTATAAGAGAGGGAAGACTATCGTCTTGGCTATAGAGGCCCGGTCCATGGGGGACAAGGGCAAACATCCAAAAACCCAAGGACAGACGCATCAGTGTCAGAGCTCTACCATGGTTACCATTCAGGAGATCCTGGTCAGCATGATAAACATTCACACCAAGGTATCAGAAAGTCTCAGAACAACAAGGCAACCATCCGGGCTCCAACCCCATTTATTCATCGTGCTCCACAGTACGTAAGAGGAAGATACAGGACTTTCCCCAATTGATTCTGAGGCCTGTATAGAGCCGAAGAGTTCTAACAAGTCATTTTAGGCTGGCAGTGTCTGCACTGGATTTCGTGTATCTACTAACATGTTGTCCACAAATTAGGAGACAGTATGTCAGTCCGTTCCCACCTGCATGTCCCAATCCGGACCTCTGGCACGTAATGAGTCGGAAAGAGGTTCCATAGCAAGCACAACAATTACGGGTGACAAGGAGCAGCCCTGATTCCCGATTGGAAAGTGGCAAAATATCTAATAATCAATATATAATAGATGGGTCTGGTGGCTTAGTGGACTAATGCGCCCATTGTAATGGCCTGTGTTCGACCTCATGGTCACAGATTCAAATGCTGGTGGGGTCCAATCAGTCATTCATCCTTCTGAGGTTCATAAAATGAGCACCATTGAGTTGGGTAACGATAAACATCTGTTATTCAGGGCCAAGATTCCCATGGGTGAGCATGTGCTTTACAAATATACGTTATGTTATATCTGGTGCCCCATCTGCACACGGGCTCACGGCTCAGTATAGTGCAGTTTGACCTACCCAAGGATCTCTAGACCCATCCCCAGGACCTCCAATACCAGCACCAAATAGGACCACCCTAGGGTGTCGAAGGCCTCCTCACAGTCTAAGGAAGCTGCTACTGGGAGGTCAGCAGTCCCCGCAAGGGCAACCATAATCTGACACAACCGAAAAGTGTTAGAGGAAGTCGCTCTTTGAGAGTTAAACCCACATTGGTCTTGGTGGCCAAGGCCCGAAGCGAAAGGAACAACCTGTGGCAAGTACCTTACTTAAAATTTTATAGTCACTGTTTAACATTGATAACGGGAGATAAGAACCCACCTCTAGGGATCTCAGACAGGTTTGGGTAATACTACTATGAGGGGCTCTCGCAGGGAATCTGGCAATATGCCCTGACGAACCGCCTCCTGGTAAACCTCAAGTAACTTTTGGACAAGGGTTGTCCTAAACATAGCATAGTATTCCACAGGACACTCGCCGGTCTCGGGAGCCTTGTTTTGGGCCATATGACGGATTGCCGCCTGTATCTCCTCTATTTGGAGAGGTTGCTCCAACTCCTGTAACTTTAAGGGGTTCAGGCGGGGGAGGACAACCTCCTGGATATACTCCCAAATGCCATCTGGGGATGGACCTGAAGGAGGGGGAGGGGGAGTACAACATCTCATAATATTGAACAAAGACCTCACTGATATCCACTTGTGAATTGACAGTCTGACCAGCAAGGTCTCGGATCACTCCTTTAAGAGTTCTAGGGACTGGCAACCTTTGTAACCATGCCAAGGTACACCCTGGCTTTTCTCAACCAGCATGTTGGTGAGCCAGGGAAGCCTTATAGGCTATATTAGTCAGTTGTTTTGACTCGTTGTGGTATTAATGACAGAGCTCCGTTGATCGCGCCAGCGCCTCAGGCACCATCCCTGCTTCTATATTAGTAATCCTCAAGCAGGGCTTCAACTCTGATACACTGCAGACTAAGGCCCAAGTACTCAGAGTTGTGCACCTAAGTCCAGAACTCCGAATTACAGAAAATGTAGTCTAGTCTGATGTGTACCTGGTGTCCTGGAGCATAATAAGAGAATTCTGTCTCTCCTGGATGACTCAACCGCCAAATATAAGGTAAATGTGCTGTCTACATCCACTGTCAAAAGTGTCTAGTCACATGAAGGCCTTGGGTCCCATGGAGGGGAGGTATAGAGTGGTCCAGGTCCATACAATGTAGACCATTAAAGTCTCCTCCCCAGATCCCTGGCGCTTGGGGATCTACAAGCATGGCAGGAGACAGATTGTGGAAGAACTCGCGCTGGAGAGTATTTGGAACATAGCGGGAAATAATCAAAAGGGGATGACCATCTAGGGTTCCATCCAGCAGCACATAATGACCATCAGGAACCACCACCACTCTACTCTGCTCAAAGAGCACCCCGGGGCAATCCAGACCAGAACCCCCCCCAGTCATAGGCAGAATACCCAGTCCCAAATATCAACCCTCTCCAGTGCCTGGAAACCTTGTCAAGCTCTACAGTGGTAAGGCGTGTCTCCTGGAGGGTTGCAGTATAAATGTACCTGTGCCTAAGGTATGCATATACTCTGTCACCTCACAGGAGTCACAATGCCTTTGATGTTCCAGGTCAGCACGTTATATGTAGTAGCCATACATACTCAACAAGACTGCAAAAACAGGGACTCATAGTGAGCCCCATTGCATCCCCCATCAGAACCCCGTCCTCCTTTCAGTACCACCCTGCCCTGTCCAAACAAAATAAAAAACTGTAACAAAACAACAACTGTCACACCCTTGGCTTGGACACTAACAGCTCAATAAGCAATTCATACATGTCTTTAGTGCTAAAGAATCCTTGCAGAAGTCTCTGGTGGGACAGTCTAAGAGTGATGTATTGGAAGAACAGACTGCAAGCATCCATCCCAGGGCTCAACATTGGATCTGGTATATCAAAGAGTCCCACGCTCAATGTCTAGAAACAGCAAGATACAACCAAATCCTACCTCATCCATCATAAGCGCTCACAGTGGAGTCCTTTTACACTCACCATCCAATCATTGTTCTGGAACTGACATCTACTTGTGAGGTGACCTTACTAGCATGATCGTGGTCTCTCTGTCAGATGTCACAGAGTTCGGGGCCCCCAACTCCAGGTCTGTGTCTGTCGGCAAGAACTGAAATCTGCTGGTGCTATGAATAGAGATCTCTGGCACCACCTGCACCTGCTCATTAGCTGTCTGTTACTCACTGGGCCGGGATTGCGGTGTGCGCAAGTGGTGGCAATGGGCAGTGTAGAGCCCCGGGGGGGGGGGGGGCGACCAGGGATTCGGAATACCCGTTCGAACTTCTGAATCGGATTTGCCAGAAACTTTATTGTCAGCCAGTCTTCTAGGAAAAACTCGACATTGGGGCCCTCTGAACCCTCAGAGAAACCAAGAAAATTGATGTTGTTGCACCTTGAGCACTCCTCAGTGTCTTCCGCCCTCACCTTGAGGTCCAGGACCTCATTTTGAAGCATTTGTTGTTGGTACCACTAAGGTGTGCAGTATAGAGGCCAGGGGAGATTCGGCTGCGTCCGTCCTCTCCATAAATTTGAGATGATCAGCCCGCAGCAAACCATTCTCTACCTTCAGTGCCATTGAATAGTTCACAAAACCTTCAGGGCTCTCTAAGATCAGGTCCCATGAGCCACTGTATCAATGCCTCTAAAAGGGGGCATCTGGGGAAACCATAAGTCCGACCCCTGGCATAAGTCCCTCCACCCGCACCACTGGGAGATGCAGAGTATGCAGGGGGCCATGAAAGAGGGAGGAACCAAGGTTCAGTGCACCTAGGCCCCGCGTCACACTTACCAGTATGCTGGCAACTGAGTAAATAGGGTCATAGTCCACAGCGTGTGTCCCTTGCATCGCGGTAGCCCTGCAGGCTGCCGCAATAAACCAAGAGACATTTTCAGCAGGGGCCACCACCATCAATCGAAGAGCCACTCTCTCCATTGTGTCCAGGCCCCAGCAGGCCATGAAAGGGGCCCGCCCCTTTTGTCCCTGGTTTGTCTTCACTTTAATGTCAGTAGCAGTGTATGCACTCTCAAACGGGAGCAGTGGCAACTGGGAGAACACTGCTCCCTTGCAGAGGTAGAAACAGGCACAAACTGATGCCGGGCACTACACCAGGGTACGAAACAAAGGTGGGCGGTGCTGCTCTCCAGATAAGCTGCTTGGGGCTGATCGTAGCCCAAGTCACCTCTCAGGCTGCATTGCTTGGAAAAGGGGCTCACCTCTCCGGCCCCTGATCGACATAAATGGAGGTCGGGCACCGTGGCAGGGTGTGTAGCAAAGGTGCCTGGTGTCACTTCTCAGATGGGTCGCTTGGTGCCGCAGCACCTCACGTCACTGCCCAGGTCTGCACTGCCTGGAAAAGGGGCCTGCCTCTTCAGCCCCCCATTGTTAGAAATAGGATTTCTGGTTGGCTAGGGCTGGCGCCAAAGCCAGGCAGAAACCACCACTCTAGTCAGGGCTGGGGAGTTACACACCAAAGATAACCCCTGCTCACCCCCTTTGTAGCTTGGCACGAGCAGTCAGGCTTATCCCGGAGGCGATGTGTAAAGCGTTTGCGCGCGCACCCAGCAACAACACCCAAATCCCAACACAAAGGAAACTCCACACAAGGTATTATATAAAAATAGCCCTTGTATTATACCAAAACACATTAGATAAAAACACACACTTTACAATGTGCCAACAGGCACGGGCAGAATTTACAAGGGATTATATGTACAGGGGACAGGGCCACATGGATCACTGTCAGGAATTAGCACTTTTAGAACTTAGCACTTAGAACATATGATATAAAATTACTGTAGCATAAAATGACACCAGCACACAACCAGTAACTACTGGTAACCGGTAAGTACCACCTACGCAACCCTAACCACCTTAGGAAAATGTCACGCAGGGAACCAGGACCTCACTAGCACCACCTGTACTAGGAGAAAAACAACCACCTAAGTATCACAATACCTGTAGGGGTCTAAGCACATTACACATGATGCATCGCAACACATTCAGAGGTGTAGGGAAGGAAAACACATGATGCATAAAATACATTCAGCGGTGTAAAACAAGGCACATGATGCATCAACACACATTCAGAGGTGCAGGAAAGGAAAACACATGATGCATAAAAACACATTCAGCGGTGTAAGAACAAGGCACATGACGCATAAAAATACATTCAGAGGTGCAGGAAAGGAACAATAACGCAAAACTCACATTAGCCACTACCTGTGGCAGTCCCTAGGCCAACTGGCCTTGTCGGGGGCTAGGACGCCCTATGTCCAAATGTTAGGGCAAGGCTGCGCAAGCCCAAAGTGTGGAGGGGCACAACCTACACGGTGCAGCTGCCCACTAAGTGCTGGGCAGCTGGGGAAATGAGCGTGGGCACCACTGTGCCTCCCAAAACAATATCCAGCCCTGGAGCCACCTAGGCTCTAAAAGAAGGATGCCCCCAAAACAGCGTGGGAGCCTCGTGGGCTCTAAAACACAATTTTTCCCAGCGTAAGGTTGGAGCCTCTCAGGGGCTCTTGCACAAATGTGGGGGTAACGTTGGAGCGGCCCGCTGCCTTCCGGGGCCGCTCTCACCAGCAAAACAAATGCCCCCTTAATTACAGTGGCCCGCTACGGCGGCGCCACTGCCAACACTGGCCCCCTCGTTGGAGTTCCGCTTCGGAGAACTCGTGAGGCTCGCCGGCTCTAAAAATGATATGCCCCTTCGTTGGAGCCTCTCGGGGCTCAAGGACAATGCCCCCTATGTTGGAGTCCCACTCGGGGGACTCGTGGCAACACCGCGGCCCGCGTTGGAGCCTCACAGGCTCAAGAAGCACTGCCCCCCCCGATGGAGCGTCAGGCGCTCTGCAACCAACACCGCTGCCCCCACTCACCGGGACTCTGGCGGCTCTTCGGACACTCCAGCGGCGGCGGGGCACTTTCCTCCGGTTGCGAGAGTGGGGTGGGCTCCAGCCTCTCTTCAGTGATGATCCGGGTCTCCCTCAGCTCACGGGAGGCCCGACTACTTCCGGGGGCGCGTCACAAGCCCCACCCACAATCAGGGGTTTTCCTGACTCCTTCCGGGTCGCCGCAGGCAGCGCGGCGGCCCAGGGTTTCTCGGCGGTGATACGGTGACAAGGAGGGGTAGGCTCCCTCGTCCTTAATCATACGAGCGGGGTGGGCACCCGCTCGAGGTCGCAATAATGCAGGGTGAGCACCCGCCAAGAGCACCGCAAAATAAGCGGGGTGGGCTCCCGCTCGATCTTGGCAAAAACGGGGGAATCCCAATGTCGGGGTTCCCCCCGTGAAGTTATCGTAGCGCTGCTGGGGCCACAAATAGAGCGCTCCTAGCGCTATAAGTAAAATAAAAGCGCTTCCAGGCGCTAGGTTCAGTCAAGGTCTTCAGGAAAAAGTCTCAGAAGCAGGGGGGCAAAGACTGGGCCCAGGGGCCAGCTCACAGGGCCCTCCAGCAGGGAGGCAGTCCCCAGTGGTGGTCTCTCCTGGCGCCCAGCAGCAGCAGGCCCCCCCTCAAGTTGGATCAGCAAGAGAACCAATTGTAAGGGGACACAGCCCCTTTTTATACAGTGAAACCCTTTGTCTCAAGGTGCAGGGAAGGGGCGAACCAGTTACAACTGGTTCCTGAGCACTTTGTTTTGCTCAGCCCCTCTCCCTATTCAGAGAACAGGCCAGGGTCATCAGTCGCACCACAAGGGGCGGAGCCAGCATTGTGTGGGGAAAACCCAGCCCTATTCAGGACCCAGGTGTACTCCTCCCACCCATCTAGCTGCTGATCTCCCCATTCACCACTGGGTGACTCATCCTGACTCTGGGGATTCCCTAGCCCGTCACATGACCTCAACCAGCCAATCGCCAGACAAGGCACACATTTCACACTGCACACAGAAGTGCCTACTTCTAGAAGTGGCACTTCCACACTAGGTACATGCACGCCGCACACATCATCGCGCAGCATTTCATCACACGAGTCTGTACATACCAAACTCGCACCTGCACTCCCCACGCATCAGGAACTACCAGGGACACATACATTCCCCCATGCATTCCTATGGGAGGGCAGGCCAACCTCACTACACGCACGGACTTTACCCTGGGACACAGTGGTAAAAGTGCGCCGAAGTCAAAAATCACTACACCAAGTCACAAGAAAACGCAAAAAGTTTAGGGGTGAACCTGCCAGAAGGGCCAAGTCCAACACAACCCCCTTCCAGCCAAAACGCAGGGCAGACCAATCACCACCGTGATGGACTTCCCTGCTTGGGGCGATAGAACACGGACGTGGGCCCGCAACTGAAGGGACACCCTCCTGTTCTACGCCACGGTGAACCCATGGGATTCCTTCTAAAACCACTGTCCGGACCAACTGGGCTACCCCACTGGTACTCCCAAGCTGTCCGCGGCGAAGACCAGGCCCTAGGCCACCCAGGTGCCACCGGTCCTTGCCTAATCACAGAGTGGGGGGTATTAACCCCTGGCACATAGTGGCCATTCTCCACTCTTCCTCTCTGCAAGACAGGACTAGACTGCCACTGGTTCTCCAGCCTAGGGTCTACACCCTCAGGCGGACCAGGAGTCTCAGGGAAGGCTCTCCTCCCCCTACCTCTTCTCCTAGGGTTCCTCCTCCTCTGGCGAGGGGTACACCTAGAACGCCATTCCAACCCAGGGTTTAACCCCTCAGGTTGCACCAGGGTCAGAGGTGGGCTCTTCCACCCTCTGCACCCCCTTCCAGAGCCCTGCTCCCTACCAACTGGGGCGGTACCTCTGGAAGAAGAACCGGTCGGGACGCTGGTTACAGACGTCCCACCCTTCATGTCAGGCTGATCCTGAACCTGGCCTCCCAACCTCCGGCCTAGAACCTTTGGTGGAATAATCGCCTGGCACTCCAGGACTTCTGGGGATTTACACTCCATCCCCCTGAGGCTAACAAACGACACATAAGTCGGGTGACTGTCTGTCTGGCGCGGATCTCCCGTCCCCTGTCCACCTGACAGTGCGCAGAGATCCCCCAGAACAGAAGTGGTGTCACCATGGTCACTACACGGGATCCTAGCCCAACTGGGTAGTCCCTGACCCACTGGCTCTTCCACTGGGGAACTCATCCCCCAATCACTCCTCACACTGGACTCCTGTACCCTCCCTACCGGAGCGGTACTGCCAGACTCTAGAACCACAGGAGCCCTGTTTACAGGGGCTCCAGGTCCTCTACTCACTAAGAGATCTTCCTCAAGTGGAGTAACAGGACAGCCTAGGTCCCCAACTTGGTGTTCCCTCATGAAACCATCCAAGTCCTGAGGCAGGGTTTCGTGCGTCTGGGGACCCTCGGTCACCCTCTCACTCCTGCTCCACTGAGCCAGGCAGTGAGCCCCTACACCCTCCTCGCTATCCTGGGACCTAGCTGGGCTACACTGAGCCTCTTCCACCACGCTGGGCTGGAAGATACCTGAACCACTACTTTTGGAGTCACTCCCTAATGACTCTAGAGAACCTCTAGCACTTTCCCAGCGCTCTGCTTCCTCTGCAAGCTCCCAAGGACAAAAAGAGTCGTACCTCAGCAGGTGTTGGCGCAACCCTGGAGAACAACTACTGAGCATCTGCTCTTTGATAATCATTTTGATCACTGCCACTCCACCAGTGCATCCTGACAGTCATCCACAAACTCCTCCCAAGACTGGTGAGACAGTTTCCTACTGCCCCTGAATTTCAACCTATACTCCTCCTCTTGGGAAACAGGTACCATACCCGGGGAACTGGGAGTGGGACTTCTCGCACGGGACTCTATATAACTGCCCCGACTGGACTCAACCCTCCCCGGGGAGCCCAGAAAATTAAAACTGCGCGCAGGGGATAGTCTACCCTCCAGAGCTACTTTGCCTCTGGTGGAGGCCCTCTCAGCCTCCTCTATCCTCTCCGGCGCCAAGACCCTCTCAGTCTCTAGCTGTTGCTTTTTGACCTCCAGATGCGCCATAGCCTGGGCATGCTCTAACCTGAGCTTTTCTAACGCCAGCTGGTGATCCCTTTCTTTCCTCCTATCTTCCCACTCCTCTGGGGACAGGGAAAGGGATGAGGCGCTGCCTCCTACGCTGGACCCAGCAAGGGACTCCCTACCTATGGGGTCCTCACTCTCTACTGGCGTCCAGGTACTGTCATCTTCTTCCTCCTCTTCTGAATCCTCAGTGCTCCCCACAGACCCACCACCCTCCAGGTGTGAGGCCCAGCCCCTTTCCGTACTGTGCTCAGGATCCCAATGACCCTTTTGCCGTAGGAACAGGTGGTCCCTAAGTTCGTACAGAGTGTCTGACTCTCTCACCCCTATACCTCTCTCTCTACAGGACCTTTCCAACTCCTGCCTACTGTGCCCAAACAGATCAAAAGCAGGCTCCATTCTGGCGGACGTTCTGGTGAAAGGATTACACAGGGAACCTAGGGGTCTGAGCATAACAGGAGCACACAATTCACAAAAAGGGTTCAGCAAGCTCTCTATCCCAGAGAACTCACACTCACTTGCCTAGTGCCACACACCATTCATCCACACACAACCCTCCCCTCGGACTGGTAAGGCAGTTTTTACCACCCCTGATTCCTCAACCTGACCACAAGTGACACAGGTACCAACTCTGGGCGCAGGGCGGGGAACAAATGTACTGGACACTATATGCTGCCACCACTGGATCCCACCCTCTGGTGAATCCAGAAAACACAATGCACTTAGGGGGACGATCTACCCTCCCGAGCTAGGGGCACCTAACTCACAGTGCACAAGAAACACATTTCCAAAGAAATGACATTTAAAAACAAACTTAGAACAATAATCCCTATACCATGTGATTATCTAAATGCAGAGTTTTGTAGTGCAGCCAGTCGCTGCTGCGGTACAGCGCAAACGCAAGTCCAAATCCCACCGCTGATCACCAATGTTAGAAATGGGATTTCTGGTTGGCTAGGGCTTGCGCCAAAGCCAGGCAGAAACCACCACTCTAGTCAGGGCTGGGGAGTTACACGCCAAAGATAACCCCTGCTCACCCCCTTGGTAGCTTGGCACGAGCAGTCAGGCTTATCCCGGAGGCGATGTGTAAAGCGTTTGCGCGCGCACCCAGCAACAACACCCAAGGCCCACCACAAAGGAAACTCCACACAAGGTATTATATAAAACTAGCCCTTGTATTATACCAAAACACATTAGATAAAAACACACACTTTACAATGTGCCAACAGGCACGGGCAGAATTTACAAGGGATTATATGTACAGGGGACAGGGCCACATGGATCACTGTCAGGAATTAGCACTTTTAGAACTTAGCACTTAGAACATATGATATAAAATTACTGTAGCATAAAATGACACCAGCACACAACCAGTAACTACTGGTAACCAGTAAGTACCACCTACGCAACCCTAACCACCTTAGGAAAATGTCACGCAGGGAACCAGGACCTCACTAGCACCACCTGTACTAGGAGAAAAACAACCACCTAAGTATCACAATACCTGTAGGGGTCTAAGCACATTACACATGATGCATCGCAACACATTCAGAGGTGTAGGGAAGGAAAACAAATGATGCATAAAATACATTCAGCGGTGTAAAACAAGGCACATGATGCATCAACACACATTCAGAGGTGCAGGAAAGGAAAACACATGATGCATAAAAACACATTCAGCGGTGTAAGAACAAGGCACATGACGCATAAAAATACATTCAGAGGTGCAGGAAAGGAACAATAGCGCAAAACTCACATTAGCCACTACCTGTGGCAGTCCCTAGGCCAACTGGCCTTGTCGGGGGCTAGGACGCCCTATGTCCAAATGTTAGGGCAAGGCTGCACAAGCTGCGCAAGCCCAAAGTGTGGAGGGGCACAACCTTCACGGTGCAGCTGCCCACTAAGTGCTGGGCAGCTGGGGAAATGAGTGTGGGCACCACTGTGCCTCCCAAAACAATATCCAGCCCTGGAGCCACCTAGGCTCTAAAAGAAGGATGCCCCCAAAACAGCGTGGGAGCCTCGTGGGCTCTAAAACACAATTTTGCCCAGCGTAAGGTTGGAGCCTCTCAGGGGCTCGAGAAATAATGCCCCCAGACGTTGGAGCCTCGGTGGGCTCTTGCACAAATGTGGGGGTAACGTTGGAGCGGCCCGCTGCCTTCCGGGGCCGCTCTCACCAGCAAAACAAATGCCCCCTTAATTACAGTGGCCCGCTACGGCGGCGCCACTGCCAACACTGGCCCCCTCGTTGGAGTTCCGCTTCGGAGAACTCGTGAGCCTCGCCGGCTCTAAAAACGATGTGCCCCTTCGTTGGAGCCTCTCGGGGCTCAAGGACAATGCCCCCTATGTTGGAGTCCCACTCGGGGGACTCGTGGCAACACCGCGGCCCGCGTTGGAGCCTCACAGGCTCAAGAAGCACTGCTCCCCCCCCGATGGAGCGTCAGGCGCTCTGCAACCAACACCGCTGCCCCCACTCACCGGGACTCTGGCGGCTCTTCGGACACTCCAGCGGCGGCGGGGCACTTTCCTCCGGTTGCGAGAGCGGGGTGGGCTCCCGCCTCTCTTCAGTGATGATCCGGGTCTCCCTCAGCTCACGGGAGGCCCGACTACTTCCGGGGGCGCGTCACAAGCCCCGTCCACAATCAGGGGTTTTCCTGACTCCTTCCGGGTCGCCGCAGGCAGCGCGGCAGCCCAGGGTTTCTCGGCGGTGATACGGTGACAAGGAGGGGTAGGCTCCCTCGTCCTTAATCATACGAGCGGGGTGGGCACCCGCTCGAGGTCGCAATAATGCGGGGTGAGCACCCGCCAAGAGCACCGCAAAATAAGCGGGGTGGGCTCCCGCTCGATCTTGGCAAAAATGGGGGAATCCCTACATCGGGGTTCCCCCCGTGAAGTTATCGTAGTGCTGCTGGGGCCACAAATAGAGCGCTCCTAGCGCTATAAGTAAAATAAAAGCGCTTCCAGGCGCTAGGTTCAGTCAAGGTCTTCAGGAAAAAGTCTCAGAAGCAGGGGGGCAAAGACTGGGCCCAGGGGCCAGCTCACAGGGCCCTCCAGCAGAGAGGCAGTCCCCAGTGGCGGTCTCTCCTGGCGCCCAGCAGCAGCAGGCCCCCCCTCAAGTTGGATCAGCAAGAGAACCAATTGTAAGGGGACACAGCCCCTTTTTATACAGTGAAACCCTTTGTCTCAAGGTGCAGGGAAGGGCGAACCAGTTACAACTGGTTCCTGAGCACTTTGTTTTGCTCAGCCCCTCTCCCTATTCAGAGAACAGGCCAGGGTCATCAGTCGCACCACAGGGGGCGGAGCCAGCATTGTGTGGGGAAAACCCAGCCCTATTCAGGACCCAGGTGTACTCCTCCCACCCATCTAGCTGCTGATCTCCCCATTCACCACTGGGTGACTCATCCTGACTCTGGGGATTCCCTAGCCCGTCACATGACCTCAACCAGCCAATCGCCAGACAAGGCACACATTTCACACTGCGCACAGAAGTGCCTACTTCTAGAAGTGGCACTTCCACACTAGGTACATGCACGCCGCACACATCATCGCGCAGCATTTCATCACACGAGTCCGTACATACCAAACTCGCACCTGCACTCCCCACGCATCAGGAAGTACCAGGGACACATACATTCCCCCATACATTCCTATGGGAGGGCAGGCCAACCTCACTACACGCACGCACTTTACCCTGGGACACAGTGATAAAAGTGCGCCGAAGTCAAAAATCACTACACCAAGTCACAAGAAAAAGCAAAATGTTTAGGGGTGAACCTGCCAGAAGGGCCAAGTCCAACACCCATCAACCTCTTTGGCAGCCAGCAGCAGGATGTTTACCCCCAGACGGGGACTGCAGCAGCCAACAACACACCACTGGTCTCCTGTGCACAAGACTGGCCCGTATGCAGGCCAGTCCTCGCTGCGGGGCCAACAGGAAAACTTTGCAGTGTTACTCGTCCCGCCCGGTGATAATATATATATCACTGCAGGATATGTACAGGGGAAGGGTCCCCCACCACATTTGGTGGACTCGATGATTCTTCAAGGTGCAGGATAACTATGGAGGCGCACAGGCAAGAACTGAGCCTTACAGAAATGCGACTACTCTCAGCTCCATATTGGCCATGCCCACCATATATCCCATTCATAAGCACACATGTTTATACTAAGGCCCAGCTAGAGCTAGCGTAGTTGCACTACGCGGAGCTCCACTGAGTTGGGCAAAAACTCCGCTCCGTGCCTCAGCCCCCCCTAATAAGTAAATATTTTAAAAACACCTCTATAGTGTTATCTCTGGGCTGCCCTCCTTCTCCTCACCCATGGTCTCTTCTGCAAACCGAAACCCGTGCACAGTCCTACCATGACGTACGTCTGATGTAGGGGTTTCTGAAGGAGAGACCACGGTGAGGAGGAGGAGGGCAGCCCAAAGACGCAGCGATAAAGGTAAGTGTTTTTTTTTTATCTTAATCTTTATTTATTTTTTTAAACATTTATTGGGGAGGGGTGGAGGCCGGGAGCTTACTGTGGGGCCCGGGGCTGAACTCCACACCGCTGCGGAGTCGGAGTTTTGCATAAACTCCGCGTTCTCAGTGGAACGCGGAGTATGCAAAAATCCGCAAGCTCTGCCAGCGGAGCGGAGTTCTCTGCCCACGCTTAGTTTACACATCCCCAAAGTCCACGCTCTTATTGACATACATTGCAGACCTGTCATAGTGCCCCTAGTCAAAGTATTAGTCAAACCTTCGTATCTGGCTCTATGGACATTAGGCTTAAAGTCAATGAAGCTGGGTGTGGGGGTGTCTGATAACAATACGCAAGTTGTTTAGCCTGCAATAGCTCACAATGGTTTTCACTAATCAGAAGTAGTTCTCACTCCAGAAGAGGTTGGAGACCCCTGGTTTAGACTATTTGCAAGCATTCATCCCATCACTTTTTTTGTGCTTGATGTGACGCCCCAAGTGGCCAAGGGTTGGCCCAGATGTGGACCCCTTGCTTGCAGTGCCACAGTATCCACGCTATAACTCACTGATGAACATAATACATTTGCAAAATTCGTTGAGGTTGCTTGTATTCTCTTCTGGAAGCTGCCTGTCAGTTCAGGATGGCTTGTTCCCATGAAGAGTAGGATAAGTACTGTTTTGCATAAGGTGGGCATGTGTCTACAGTCGTGCAAAGGGTGAAAAATGATTGGATGGAATGCTAATCAAAGCAATTGCTGGTGGGTTAGACTACTTGCAAGCAATCCTTCCATCACCTATTATGGGTTTCATCTAAAGGGATGAGCTTGTGTTGCTTAACTATGATTAGGGCTCACTGTTTTCTGTTTTTACTTATTTTTACAGATAAATACAGACAGAAACCATTTATTTTTTTGTCTGTATTTATTTTTAAATGTCGATAAAAATGGAAAATAGGTTGCTTTTTCATTAATTCTAAATACAGTCTGCCATGCCTGCCAGGACAATATCTGTATGGATTGATAGGTAAGAGGGTTAAAAATGAAAGAAATTTTAGTAATGAGGCTTTACTAGCAGGAGATATGCACAAGGTTGATACTGAAATTGACATATTTTCATATAAGTGCATCGATATATCCTCTATGGGTGTTCACAGCATTGAAACTTGGTAGGCATTCAAGCATGAGTGCATATTTATTGGTTGAATAAATGTGGAAATATACTAATTTCGTCTTCATTTTTCCTCAAACCTTATAATAAATATGGATAAATGCAGATAAAATAAGCAAAAAGGAAATATGGATAAATACAGAAGGAAATGTCAAAAAATAAATACCATAAAACCAGGAGCCCTAACAATGATTCAATGGAATGGACTCACCTCCATCTCTGGGGCACAGGGTTCTGCAAACATTTGTGTTGCTCACAAACTCTGTTAGGGAAGAGTATGACCGCCACCCAACAACTAAGAAATGTTTGCATAAGTCTAAAATATAAGTTCTATGATGAAAAGGTGGATACTACTTCA
This sequence comes from Triturus cristatus, assembly GCF_964204655.1. Lineage (NCBI taxonomy): Eukaryota > Metazoa > Chordata > Amphibia > Caudata > Salamandridae > Triturus > Triturus cristatus. The sequence goes on along the minus strand of NC_140585.1, from coordinate 747,151,493 downwards.
AATTATTTCCTCATGCAATAGCAATCTGATTACTGATCTCTCATTGATAGTGCCTTTAGTACCAAGGTCCGTACGCTTGACTCAGGTCAGTGTACCTGCCACAGCTATCTCTTATCCTTATTATATCCAGTTCCTTTTCTAATTCTATTTAGTTTTTAATACCTTGTATGAGATTAAAGTAGATCATAATGTTAAAGTCCCCTACAATCTACTCTTCTTGACTTCTCTGAAACCCAGTGACAACCCCATATGAACCCTCACAAACCTTGTAAACATGTTGACTCTTATGGTGATGTTTTAGAAGGAGTGTTGTGTCCCTACACTCAACATATGTGGCTTGACTTTGGTGTCCTGAGACATGCCATAGTGTCCTCCTTTTGGGTTTGAGCCCAAGCATATACCTTACCTCCATTTTGTGACCTATTTGTTTCTACATTTTCAAGTTCCCAGACAGGAGGTCCAAAGATCAGCCGCCAACGCAAATAACACATACTCAAGTCAGGCTGTGGAAAAAACTGAGAAAAAAGACCCATGAAAGAAATACCAGTAGTTAGTTATAGTTAGGTCCTTGTTTCTGATTGGCTGTCAGCACTTCATCCACAAAGGGTTGGCAGCCATCTTGGGACCAATATACATGATAGCACCCCATTGAAATGCATTGTAATCAATGGTAGGTTTTCAGGGTCACCAAAAGGAGAACTTATAAAGGGTGATAACAGACTTTAGTTACATTATAAATCATTTGTTGATGGTACGATACTAATTTTAGGAATTGGGGTGTGTTCTAAGGTGATTTTACCCTGTGAAAAAGCCTTCTGCTGGGATATCATGAATCATGTTTGAGAGAAAACTATTTTCTCATACTTTTCCCGTAGAGGTTTGGAAGGTGATCTAGAAGTTAAAATGAGAGCATATTTTCTGGAAATTCACATTATCTTTCTTAGTCATGTGAGAATGAAGTCTGACATTCTCAGCAAAACATGTACATCCAACAAGGGCAGAGACTGTCAGTTGATTCCTTTGTGTTGTACTGCAGCCTCCCAGAGTGTTCTAAAGAACAACTAGAGCGCTAACAGTCTTACTTATGACAAAAGTATAGCACACCTAAAGCCCTCTTGATTGGAACAAAGTGGTAACACTTAAAACATTTAATTTTAAAAGGAACAGAATCAGGGGGTTCATTTTGCCATAGAAATTATTATTAGTGCTGTAGAAAGAAAAATGAGGCACATTTTGAGTGACTTCTCAAATCTCTTCTATTCCATTAAAAGATTCTGACATGTAGACTGAAACACGCACTTCAATACCAGCAGCAGACTTCCCTGGTCAGCAGTAGCTTTACTACAGTGATCAAATGCGCAACTAGAGTGCTAACATTCTGAATTGATGGCAAATGTGTGACACATCTGAATGCCTTCTTGATGGAATCAAAGTAAAAAATGAAAGTATTTTCTACTGAGGAGACTGCAGTAAATGAGTAAATTAGGAAACTTCATAACAAATAAGTCTCCCAAGATGGCCACCAAAGACAAAAGAGCCCAAATGTAGCAAAAATATCACGCAGATGTAGCCCACGTATAGCCCAATGACAGAATGTCCCAGAGTGTTCTAAAGAACAACTTGAGCACTAACAGTCTTACTTATGACAAAAGTATGGCACACCTGAAGCCTTCTTGATTGGAATAAACTGGTATCACTTAAAACATTTAATTTAAAAAGTAACAAAATGAGGGGGTTTATTTTGCAATAGAAATTATGATTAGTGCTGAAGAAAGAAAAATTAGGGCACATTTTGAGTGAGTTCTCAAATCCTCTTCTATTTCATTAAAAAATTCTGACATGCAGACTGAAACATGCACTTTCAATACCAGCAGCAGACTTCCCTAGTGAACAGTAGTTTTACTACAGTGATCTAATGAGCAACTAGAGTGCTAACATTCAGAATTTATTGCAAATGTGTGACACATCTGAATGCCTCCTTGATGGAATCAAAGTAAAAAACTGAAAGCATTTCCTACTGAGGAGACTGTAGTAAATGAGGAAATTAGGAATCTTCTTAACAAATAAATATCCCAAGATGGCCACCAGAGACAAAAGAGCCCAAATGTAGCACAAATATCACCCAGATGTAGCCCAGGTATAGCCCAATGACAGAAGTGTGCAAAACACTTTTTATTTTTCAGTTTTTTTTGTTGCAGTTTTATATAGTGCAGACTGGTCAGGTATTGGAGTGCTTTACATGAGCATTGGTTACATCACACAAGGACAAATTCATTTTGGTTGTAGACATGGGGAGATTAAGGGGCATATTATCAAGAAAAGGCGTTAAAAATATCGCCACTTTAGCGGCAGAAAACTGCCGCTAAAGTGGCGATAATGGGCTTGAAAATATATGCCCTTGAGAATTCCAATAGAAGCCCATGTTCTGATGTCAACATGGGTTTCTATTGGAATTCTCATGAGCATATTATCAAGCCCATTATTGCCGCTTTAGCTGAAGTTTTCTGCCCCTAAAGCGGCGATAATTTTAACGCCGTGCTTGATAATATGCCCCTAAGTAAGTTGACCAGAATAACAGACTGTCCAGCTGAAGCAGAAACTCCAACCTGGTTCCCCAGTTGCAAAGTCTGCAGCTCTGGAAGTAACTCCACGGGGTATATTATCAAGAAACGGCGTTAAAATTATCGCCGCTTTAGCGGTAGAAAACTGGCGATAATGGGCTTGATAATATGCCCTTGAGAATTCCCATAGAAGCCCATGTTCTGGTGTCAACATGGGCTTCTATTGGAATTCTCTGTGGCATATTATCAAGCCCATTATCGCCGCTTTAGCTGCAGTTTTCTGCCGCTAAAGCGGCGATACTTTTAACGCCGTGCTTGATAATATGCCCCTTAATCCTCTCCCATAAGTACAACATTTAATCAAGTGGTCAACTGGATACAAATACATATAGATACAAATAATTTAAAAGTGCTTTGTCGCTATTTGAAAACTCAGAAAATTTGTCCTCATTTTAGCTTTTTAGAGCACAAACCATAATTTCGATGCAAATAAGACCCTCTCATTTCTGTAATTTCTAATGGAAATACTCTAGGTATTAAAGTTTTGATTACATCAAGATGACATCAGGCGTGCCACACTTTTGTAATAAATATAAAAGTTAGCAATCTAGTTGTTCACAAGGATACTGATGGGAGGCAGAGGCCAGGGGCACGGACTCAGAAAATTGAAGGCAGGTAGAAGGGTGCTGAGGCAACAATTTGACCACACTGGGCAGGCAGGAAGGGCAGTGGCAGCACAACAGACTATGGAGGGCAGTGGAAAGGGGGTCAGGGGCAACAAACCAACAATGCAGGACAGGCAAGAGAGGCTATGGCAATATAATAGACCATTTTGGGCAGAAGGAAGAGGCAGTGGTAGTACAACCATACATGCCAACAGACCTGATTCAGCCAGGAAACGCCCAATGTTTTTAAGCCCAAATGGGCTTTATTTTATCTCTCTCCTGTCTACAATCTCCTCTTTTTCGATGTAAGTCAATGGGGAAAATCAATACCCCGGTGTTTTTTTTCAAACTTTCCCTCTTACCAAGTTCAAAATGTTAGCAAGTATGGTACATTGGATCATGGAAGGCAGGAGGAATTGTGGTAGGGACATGGACTTGGATAACAGAGGACAGGTGGGACATGGACAGGTGCACCAAACTGACCTTACAGGGCAGGCATCAGGGTTTGCAGCAGCACAATACCCCACACAGGGCATGCGGGACGGGAGTGCAGCACAACAATCCATGTAAAGCAATAGTGAGGGGAGAGGACCATGCACATGGAAAACAGAGAACAGAGGGAAAAGAGGCAATGGCAGTTAGCTGACCATAATGGACAGAAAGGAGAGAAAGCTTCAGCCCATAAAGGGCAGGAGGGAGGGATCAGGGGCATTACAATGGAACAGACAAGCCAGGAGGGAGGGAATAGGGTCTGCACATGGAAAATAGAGGGTAGGGGGCAAGGGGGCAGGGCAGGAGCAGCAAGATAACCATGGAGGTCAGGCAGGATGGGCACTAGAAACAAGACACACCATGGAGAGCAACAATGAGACTATGATGGCATACACAAAGACCATGGAGGGAAGTCGGGAGGGGGTCAAGAGCAGCTAGCTGACCACACAGGGAAGGTGGGAGGGGCTGTGGCAGCACAGAAGACCATGCATGGCAAGTGAGAGGGTTAGTGGCAGCACAATGGCCATGATGGGCAAGAAGGAGGGGGCAGGGTCATGCACAAAAGACAATGGAGGATAGAAGGGAGGGGTTGGAGCTGGGCACAGACAAGAGAGTTCAGGGGAAGGGGCCTCACAACAGACCACACAGGGCAGGCAGGAGGAGCAGTTGCAGCACAACAAACCAGGGAGGGCAGAAGAGTGTGGCAGTAAAATGGACCATGGAGGACAAGAGGAAGGGGATAGGGGCATGGAACGTGGACAGGCAGGGTGGAGGTGGCAGGGAAAGGTTACAGTCATCTGACAATGCTAGGCAGGTGGGATGGGAGTGGCAGCTCAACAGAACACTCAGAGTAGATAGGTGGGGCAGGTCCATGGAACATGGTGAGCAAAAAGGATGGAGCAGGGGCATGCTCACAGACATCGGAGGGCAGGGGGAAGGAGAGTAGGGGCAGCAGGCTAAGCACAGAGGCTAAGCAGGAGGTCAATGATGGGGCATAGAATTGGGCAATTGAGGGCAGGAGGAGTGGACTGGGACATCATGCTAAATGGAGGGCAGTGGCAGCACATCAGACCATGCATGGCAGGAGGGAGGAGGCTAGTGCATGGGTTCAGACAACAGAGGATAGGGAGGAGGTGGATGGTGCAGCAAGCTAACTGTTCAGAGAAGACTGGAAGGCCAGTGGCAGAACAACAGCCACACAGGGCTGTAATGAGGGAGCAGGGGCATGGACTTGGACAATGGATGGCAAGGAGGGGAGGAGGCAGGAGCAGCAAGCTTGGGTGGGGGCAGCACATTGCCAGACCAGGTCCTGCTTCCACCCTTCCACCATCCATTGTGATAGATATCTTACTGAACATTGAAAAAAAACCTAGAAATTCGTTAAAAAAAGCAGAGATTACAGAGACGTTATAGTTAGACTCAGATTTCACTCGTACAAAACCAGTGAAATTCAGCAGTTATAGTTACCTGAGCCGACTATAACTTACGCTCCCGCAATGCACTGCTTATGACCTCAGACATCACATCATTCATGACATGGTCAGTGACATCACTCATGACATCTCAAATGAGCTGTGAATGAAATGGAACTATAATCGCTAGAACTTTATTTAGAGATAGTGTGTGTATATTAACACCCCTTTTTTTATTTTCTCTCTTGTAAGAACCATTATAATACACAACGTGCCCAGATCAATATGGCCGATAGACTTTCACGTTAAAGTAATGTGTAGTTCATTGTTTATTTTGATGTTTACAATCCTAAGTATGTTTATTATTAACAAGTCACGTTGACAAACATAAAGGTACGGCGGTCACGGGCCAAGATATGCGGAAATGACATTGTGTGCATATTAACACTTGTTTTTTCTATTGTATCAATTCCTGAATTTTCACCACATGATCATGCCAATATGGCCGCCAGCTTTTTCGATTTAAGTGATACATAGTCCTTTGTTAATGTTGGCAACTGGAGGCATTTGTACATTTAAATAAGGAAGCTACAATGATGTTTTGTATCGTTATCAAGGTTTGGACAAACCGAAACGTGTGGATCGCATCCTTTGCTGATTAAATACTTCCAAACTACAACTTGAGTGTTGATTCCTTCCCTGTAAGAGTGAGAGGATATTGAATACATATATATAAAATTCACTGAAAAAACAACAGGTTTCAGGGACACTATAGTTAGAAATTAACATTTAAAAAACCTTAGATATTCACTGAAAAAACCATTTGGGATGTCATCAGTGATGTCATCAGTGATGTTAATGACCATGTCATGAGTGATGTAATATGTGACGTCATCAGCAGTGCATTGCGGGGGCGCGAGTTATAGTTAGGTGAACTAACTATAACGGGGGAATTTCAATGGTTTTGTACGAGTGAAATGTCCAACTAACTATAACGCCCCTGAAACCTATGTTTTTTTCAGTGAATTTCTAAGGTTTTTTTAAATGCGAATTGCTAACTATAACGTGCCTGAAACCTTTTGTTTTTACAGTGAATATATATATATATATATATATATATATATACCAAACAAGTTGCTCCTTTCGTCTCCCCCGCCCTCGGCAGGCAGATCGTTACATGCCGGCGCAGCACGCCGGCCATTAAGATTCTGCCAAAAGTAAATAAAACTATCACTCCGAGGTATTCTTCACCACCAGTTGTTTAATTTTCAGTCGACTGAGAATTAAACAACTTAAAAATACCTCGGTGATCGTTTTATTTACTTTTGGAGGAATATATATATATTATCTACTGGCGGTCGCCAGTAGATAGTTATAGTTAGGACCGTGTTTCCATAGGAAATCTCAAAATTCTATTTTGAATAACTTTGACACTGGTAGACGAAATTTTCAAAACGAATGGGGCGCTCTGCTCAGCTCCTACCCTGAAAGTTTCGGGGGGATTCGTCAAGCGGGGGCCGAGAAAAAAGGGGAGTCCCAAAACGCGTTTTCCCCATGCATTTTCCCATAGGACCTTTAGTCGAAGGTACAGCCCGAACGGCTGAACAGAATTACTTGAAATTTGGCAGAGAGGTAGTCCTAAGGTCAGGCATGTGCCTTTTGGATATATGGTGTCAATCTGTTCAGTAGTTCCTGAGAAAATTGCAGCTAAACGCACATACATATCTATAGCCGCGCACCGTGCGCGCACCGTGCGCGCACCCTAACGTGCGCGAGCGTAATTCTGATTGGTGGTTACATGTCAGTCAACGTTCGAATCGGTCGAAATCAGGAAGTGTTGGCCGCCATTTTGTTTGTTTTCAGTGCGAGAGTGAAAAAGGAAGGTGGCGAACGTGAAAAGGGGGCAGGGTAGAGAGTTCCTGACTCCCTAGCCTTTGTCAGGGGGTCCCTGAAGGACCCCGAAGGCAGAAAAAACCATTTTTAATTTTTTTTTTTTTAATCGCGGGTGTGCGCGCACGGTGAAAAATTATAGAAAAAAAAAAACATTTAATACGTAGTTTCATGTAAAATAAATATATAAAAAAATAATAATACATACATGACTTAGCATTTAAAAAACCATACAAATTCACTGAAAAAACCATAGGTTTCCCACACGTTATAGTTATGAATTAGCATTTAAAAAACCTTGAAAATTCACTTAAAAAACCATAGGTTTCACACATGTTATAGTTAGGTGGATATTTCACTCGTAAAAAACCAATGAAATTCCCCCGTTATAGTTAGTTCAGATAACTATAATGCGCGCGACCGCCACTCTATCACAAGGATGATGTCATCAGTGATGTCATGAGTGATGCCACTGACCATGTCATGAGTGATGTAATATGTGACGTCATGAGCAGGATTGCAGGCGCGCAAGTTATAGTTATCTGAACTAACTATAATGGGGGAATTTCATTGTTTTTTTACGAGTGAAATATCCACCTAACTATAAGATGTGTGAAACCTATGGTTTTTTAAGTGAATTTGCAAGGTTTTTTAAATGCTAATTCCTAACTATAACGTGTGTGAAACCTATGTTTTTTTCAGTGAATATATATATGTGTGTGTGTGTGTGTGTATGTGTGTGCGTGTGTGTGTGTGTTTATATATGTGTATATATATGAATACATATATATACAGATATATATATATATCTGTATATATATATATATATAGAGAGAGAGAGAGAGAGAGAGAGAGAGAGAGAGAGAGCGAGAGAGAGAGAGAGAGAGAGAGAGAGAGAGAGATACATAGTGATAGAGAGGGAGATAGATATATTCCAGTAAGAGTTAAGACAAACTTACTCATAATATTCAAATCAGTGTTTTGGGACGAATGCTGTGATGCATACCTTCTGTAGGTTGGCCCCTAGAGTTCAGATACAGGAGTACTGAAGACACTGCTTATATACTCTTCAAAAAGTACTGCAACTAAATGCCCCTATAATGTTAACATTTTTAAAAATAACATTCAATTTGTAAAAAGATAAATGCTTTCATTTATCCTACTTGAAGCACAACGTGCAATATGTGAATTCCTTTGGATGTGTGAATAGAATAACCTCTAATCTGGAAGCCAGGAGTAGAATATAAGAGGGGATTGGAATGTATGAATCTAATATAAAATTCTCAATCTTGTGTACAGAAAACCAGGTATTAAGTTGGTGGTGAATAATTGGAATAAATCATTTTGATGGTTGGTACATTAAACCATATTGAAAGTGTACACCTTGGCAGTTTCCTATAATGTGTTATTGCAAATTAAACATTTTTTTGGGGGGGGGGAGTTTTATATAGCACAAACTCAACCCATATTTATCAGAGTGCTTTACATGAGCATTAGTTGCGTTACAGACGGACACAGTCATTTTGTTAGGCACCGGTAGATTAAGTCATTTCCCCAGAATCACAGGATGCTGAGAGTGTCTGCTGAGACTAACCTGGGGCCTCATTATGATGGCGGAGGGACCGCCACTGTCAGACCGTCGCGATGGGTCCCACCACCATCAGACCTTGCATTACCGCCCGCCACATTATGATGGCAGGCGAATGCTTGGCAGTCGGAGAGACCGACCACTACGGATCCGGCGAGTTTAAGGAGCCCGTTGGACCTTCAGACGGAGTATGATGCCTACAATGGTGGTGGTGCCTGCTCAGGCAGGGCTATAGGTATTACAATGTCAGTTTTCACTGGCTGTTTCATGGCGGTTTACCTCCCATGAGAAGGCAGGCAGAAAGGGACATTGGGGGCCCGTAGTGGGCCCTTCTTTCCCCTGCCCTCTGACATGGGGCCTGGGGGCACCTATGGTGCCCTCCTACATATCTCTGCACCAAGTGGCAGGCACCACATGGTGCAAACCACACTGCCACATAGTGCTGGGATATGTACAAAGTGTATCTTTTGCACTGCGGCGTGTACTGCAGCCTGCAGCACACGCCGTAATACAAAAGATACACATTGCGACCACCTTGAATGTGGTCGCATCGTGATACTGGTTGTGGGACCACCAACAACTAGTCGGGCAGTCCCGTTTCCGAAGGGTCAGGCTGTCATCCTAATCAGGCCCCTGGTTCCCCAGCTTTGAGGCCAACCGCTCCAGCCGTAAGGCCACTATGTAGGTTGGGCTCTTGATTCGGGAGATATGTATACTAGTTAAGAAAGATGGTGAGTATTGTAGTACAACTTTGTCTTGGATGAATGTAATCTTCCTGCTTGTAGTTTTGGTGGGTGACTTTCCCATTTGAAGGACCATACATCTTTGCTGGTATCTGAAAGGATTTTCCAGGGGATTCTGGAAATGCATTCTGACAAATGTTGTGGCGAGAGACAAAATAAATATATTGAAAGACAGGACGCCCTGCTTTCCAATTCCAGTTCCTGGGCAGGGCAAAACTACTGTTAGGGAAAAATACCCTGGTAACCTTGTTCATCTATTAGTAGTTCACAAATCTCTTTTTCATACCCACCAGGCGTACCTGGAGACATTACATACTTATGGATCGAGATCATAGAAGATTTGTGATCAAGTGAGAAAATCTTTTGGGAACTAAATAGATTTAGAAGGTAGCGCCCCTCTGGTCCGTTGTTTGGATGATTTTGAAAAGGAGTCCAGCCAGGACCCACTCTCTTCCTGTATTGGTTGGAGTACGTACTATTTTGGTGTTTTTATCGGGAGTCCGGAAAAGTTTCTTATGGTCTTGTGTCTGTGGCTATCCTGAAGAAGGGGAAGTTTGTGTCGCCAAATACGCACAGATGATTTGATGTAAAAAGACACACAAAAAAGAAGAAAAGGAATCCTGAGTAAATTGATGTAAAAATAATAACAATTAAAACAAATGTTAAAAAATTGAGAAATAATTGCATTTGCGATATGTGGATACATAAAAAGTAAAGGAGATAAACAGGGCACAAAAATTGATGTGATGACTTAAGACCTTGTTTGTGATTGTTCAGAGTTTTAATATATTTTATATGTTGGAAGCATGTATTTGGCTATATGAGGAGTAAATGAAGTATAAGTGAAGATGATCTGTATGAAATAATAAGGGTTCAATTTCTTGCTAAGTAAATGCATATTTTGATTAAATGAATGAATGAGAGGTTTGGATAGCGCACAGCTACTAGTAGAGTAACCCGGGGCTCAGGCGTGTGGCCAAAGAAGAGATTTACATAGTTATTCTTTGACAAGATGAGTTTTCAATTGTTTCCGGAACAGTTTTTTATCAGGAATGCATCTGATGGAGAAGACCGTTCCAATGTTTAGCCCCCAGAACAGAGTAGAGTAGGCTGAACCACCCTCTTCTTCCTTTTGATGAAGGGGATGGACAGAAGAGGGGCTGACTGTGAGTGGACAGATCTTTGTTGCCAGTACAAGGTTAGTCTTTTGTGTAGGTTTGTGGCACCGGTATTATAAAAAGCTGAGTGTGCTATGGTAAAGGCTTTAAAAAATACCCTGTTCTTCACTGGAAGCCAGTGTCACTGGCTGAGGTACTGAGTGATTGAGGCAGACTTTGGACAGTTACATAGTAGGTGGACTGCCATGTTCTGAATATTTTGCAGTCTATGAATAAGGTAGTCAGGGAGTCCAATGCATAGCAAATTGGCATAGTCCAACATCGACAGTATTAGTGCCTGTACTAACGTTTTCTGGGCTTCGATGAGCAGAAATTTGAGGAATTCCCTCAGCATCCTTAAGAACCAGCATGCAGACTTGCCCACAGCTGGGTTTGGTAGGATAGGCGTGTGTCAATAAGCACCCCTAGGTTCCTGGCCAGTTCAGTAGAGGGAGGGTGGAATGGTACAGCTGGCTGGTCAAGCCCCTGACCATCCGGAGAGAGGATCAGCACCAAATAACAGGATCTCCATTTTTTCCAGGGTTGCATTGTAGGGAGTTGGTGTTAAGCCAGCCCGTAACTGCTGTCATGCAGGCTGCAAATTTAGTCCTAGCCTCAACTTCATTGTTGTTGTTATTGGTCAGCAGTTGGGTATCGTCTGCGTAAGAGACCACCTGGATCTCAAAGAATTCGATGTGGAAAGCCAGGGGTGTCAAGTATATGTTAAAGAGTGTGAGGCTCAGGGCTGATACTATAATAGTATATTACTATTCCCAGCATGTGAGCAGCGCTGAGATTGGTCTGATTCTCAGTTCGGCACTCAGACATAGACTGGGAGCCTGTGTTGTTCTCTACCCCGCTGTACAACACAGCAGAGTGGAGATAGTCTAAGTTTGCATGACGGTTTGGCCAGCTCTCTGGGGCCAGCCAAACCATCATGCGCATTCAGCAGTGCCCACCACTCCCCCCTCCTCCCTGGTGCTGCACCACTCCCCCCTCCTCCCTGGTGCTGCAGCTGCAGTGTCACTTTGGCTGTCCCCGTCCCTCCCTCGGCTCGGCTGGCAGGCAGATGCTGGGAATACTATTCCCAGCATGTGAGCAGCGCTGAGATTGGAGAGTTGGGAGCCTGTGCAGTGTGCAGCAGTTCCCATGGGACGTGAGGATCGGGAGCAAGGGGGTGGCCGTCAGAGCAGGGTAAGTGCAATTTTCTTTATTTTTTAATGTTTTTTTTGTGTTCCCATCTCCCTGCGGAGTCTAAGGGGTCAGTAAAACTGGACATGATTTAAAAAATTTATTTTGAGTTGTTAGTTTTATCAATTGTGTTTGTGTATAAAGCGTGATGTGCTAATTTCATGTTCGTATGGCATATACTCAAGGCCGCTCTGTATCGGCTTTTGTCCCAGTCATTATATTGTTTCCTTCAAAGGTGTTCCAACTTCTTACAGCACTTTCTTTCTTCTGCCTAATTGCTTGTGAACCATTGGGCAGACTGTAAATGACTGGCTGTTCCTGTCTTGGCTACTGGGGCGGCTGTGAAGGCAACTTCGGTGAGCCAGTTGGTAACCTTGGGCTCGTCAGGTAATATATTGCCCCTAAGATTGGGTTTGGTGGTATCAAGGATATCCTTCAGTAGGGTAATATACAGATTATTCCAGGCGCGGTTTGTATGAGGGCACCCTATTCTGCCTACATTTTTAGAAGCAGACCAAGAGAATGGTAGTGGGAAGTGGTATGCTTGGTGTGGAAATTTCTAGGTTAGTATGTAGAACTGAAAATAAGAAAAAATGAACTCATGCATGTATTCTTTAAATATTGTTTGAATGAAGGAATTGAGAAAAAAATGATATTGAATTTTTGTTTTTTTTGGAGAAGTACAGACTGATTGTAGAGAAAAAAGGAAAGAAAAATAAATTCATAAATATGCTTTGGAACACATATATGTTGGTGTGTAGGAACAAGAGATTTTTGAACTATTGATGGATGAACAAGGTTGTCAGGGATTTTTGTCTAATAATAGTTGTAGCGAGGTATGCCGCCATTTTGATAAGTTCACTCTTCGACACCACTAGAGCAGGGACCATCTGGTTTATTCTGCCTTCATTTTTTCAAAACCAGGGTTCAGATTTCTGGACGCCGTATCTACGAGGTCTTGGGTTTTTACATCTATCTTTATAAATGATATTGGGCGATAGATGGCACGGTGTACGGTGTACGTGTTGTAGCTGTGGAAATGGAAGCGTGATATTTGTAATGCAGGACTTTGCAACTCCCGAATTAAGTATAAGGGGGCATATTATCAAGAAACGGTGTTAAAATGATCGCCGCTTTAGCGGCAGAAAACTGCCGCTAAAGCGTCGATAATGGGCTTGATATTATGCCGCAGAGAATTCCCATAGAAGCCCATGTTCTGGTGTCAACATGGGTTTCTATTGAAATTCTCAAGGGCATATTATCAAGCCCATTATCGCTGCTCTAGCGGCAGTTTTCTGACGCTAAAGCGGCGATAATTTTAACGCCGTGCTTGATAATATGCCCCAAGATTAGTAAGTAGAGTGCTTTGGGGGGTATCAGTTAAAGAAAGGGTAGTTGTCGAGGTTTAACCCCCCTCATATAACACTAGTAATATTATTATGTAAATATAGAAACAGTAGGCTAATGATTAAAAAGAGTAATCATTAATTCTCTAGTATTGTTATTACATTTTAATGTAACTCAAATCCAGGGATGGTATGAAAATGATGTAGGGGCACAGGGTGAGAAGTAATTTAACATTGATGGCCACTATTAATTTAAGATTAATTTATATTTTGTTTAAATAATGTAGCATTATTATTTTGTTTTAAAAGAGGTGATAAGGTATCAAGGGAAGTAATTCAATATTGATGAATAAGTATTTTAAAGGTAATACTGTGCTATGTGTTTTAGATCATTCTTGAAAGAAAATGTTAAAGAATCAGAAACAATGCATTTTTAAGAATGAGATATAAGGAGTACAGGAGCGCAAGGTGAGGAGAAATGTAATATTGAAGAATATAATTATTTTAAAGATAAATAGTTTACATTTTAATTTCAGTAACTAATAATCAGGTATACTTTTTCACAAATATCTCTGAAAAATAATTATATATAAATATATTATTTGAAGATCAGAAATTGAAGAGTATAGGGGCTCAGGGTTCGGAGAAATTTAAAATTGATGAATATTGTTAATATATGTTTAACTCATAATTATGTTTAATTAATCCCCACTTGATACTCCAAATTAAAAATAAAATACATATTACATACGTTTAAAAGATAATAATTCGACCTGCAAATTTTTTCTTATTTACATACATACATACACAATAAATGTAAATGTATTCAATGATGATGTCACCATAAAAAAATATAATTGCTTTTGAAACAAATATATTATTTTAATTAAAAATATATTTTTAATTAACGTACTTTATTATTTTTTTAAACTGTGAAAAATTGAGATTTTATAAGATATTTAACCAAAACTGTTTCACAATTTTTTAAACAATTTCAAATATTTAGTTCACAAAACAAAATCAACTTTCCCATGCTTTTCTTTTGTTTACAATGGAAGTTTTAGTCATTTTTTTATTTTTACCAGCCATTTACTTCTACATTTCTCAGTTATTTCATCTCTTTTGTTAGTTGGTGGAGCGTAGCAGACACGGTCATACAGGTGATACTGCATCATAGATGTAGAAAAGTATTTTGTATTACTTACTTTAAAAGTTTAGGCACGTTTATTGTTGGGAGAGTCTAAGGAAGGTGTTGTAGGTATAGTAGTTAAACAAAATGTTTGTTTCATTGTGCTTTTTAACTCATTTTCCCTATACAGGATCCTGAAAATATACTGTGCCAAAATGTACTAATTTTTTTATTTTTTTTAAAAAATTTTTATTGAACAATAAATCAATCACAAGCATGGGCCTACAACCACCAGGGCCGGCCGCTAGATTCAGAAAGGATCATACAGATGTTAAGGCAGTAGTCGACTCCCGGGGCCCAGCCCCGTACATGGCTCCGGATAGTCCTAGGGAAGCAGGATACATAGGTTTAACATAAATAACAAATAAAAACCAAAAGGCGAGGCATAAGGGCAAAAAATGTGGGTCAGGCTACATCCGGGGGACTCTACTTCAGACCTTCAAGTAGCTATCAAGAGGAAGGAGTACTGATAGGTCGGGGGGGGGGGTCACGGGAGAGGAACGTCTATATTCGGTTATTCCAAAAGTCGCAAGGAACCATCAAGGGTCAGGGGGACAAAGCAATATCGGTGTCCACTAGGGGGGGAATACAGATACCCCCACGATACGCGTTCCATTGCCCCCAGATTCTACCCCATGCCCCCGGTTTACCACGAGCCACATACACAGTCTTCTCCCTGAACATGCACCAGTCCATGTTCTCCTTCCATACGGACACGGTGGGAGGCCGCTGGGAACCCCAAAGCTGCGCTATATCTCTCTTGGCAATCATGTTCCCCAGGGCCGCCCACCGAGTCTGAGCCGCGTTATAATCATTGGGCTCCCACACATTCAGGACACAGCGACGCACCTCCGGCAGCAGCACAACCCCGGTGACTTGTCCCATGACCACATGAACCCGGCGCCAGTATTCCGCCACCTCGCGACACTCCCAAAGGATATGGAGAAAGGTGGCTCTGAGTCCACATCCCCGCTTACAGAGCCCGTCTTCAGAAAATCCCATCGAGACCAAACGGGGACCCGTCACATACACCCAGTGGAGAATCTTAAGTTGGACCAGGCGGAGACGGGCCGGAATGGCCACTTCCTTGGGGGACGACAGTGCGGACTGCCAGTCCTCGTCGTCCAGTTCCACCCCATCCCCCGTCCACGCCTCCCGGAGGCGCACCAAGAGGTCAGCCCGATTATTGATAAGTTTTTTATAAATTAATGAGATAGTACTGTCGGGGACATGACCATCGAGTATGCGGTCCTCGAGGGGCGAAGAAGCCGGGATCTTGGTCCCCTCCCCAAAAACAGAGAGCAGGGCATGCCGAATCTGGGCGTAGCGGAAGAACTCCCTTTCCGTAAGTTCGTATTCGCTCTGGAGCGCCGCAAATGTTTTAACCGCACCCTTAATCCATAAGTCTCCCACTCTACTAATACCAATCGTGTCCCAACGTTCAAACCCCTTCGTTGTCCAGAGGCTTCCCAGGCGGTCGGAGGCAAACAGAGGAGTAGCACATGTTAATCGCTCACTCCAGCCCAAGGCTACATTGGCCGCCTTCCAGATCCGTACCGCAATCTTAGTAGGGCCCGTAAGGGTCCGTCCAGCCGAGCTGGAGTAAAGTGCCCTGTTATAGTTTCTGCCGGGAAGCAGGAATTTATCCATCTCATACGCCGGATTCAAGCCAGGCGCATACGTGGCATGGTTAATGGCCGATAGCTGTGAGGCCCAATAAAACCTGCGAATGTCGGGAAGCGCGATGCCCCCGTCGTACCAGGGGAGAGTAAGCTTTGCCAGAGCGATACGCGCCCGTCCGTCCCACACCAGTCTCCTCTGCAGGCTCTCCACCTCCCGAAAGTAGGACACAGGAATGACATCGAAGGAGTTCTGAAGTGCATAGAGAAATCTGGGAAGGGACATCATTTTAAACAGTGCTGCCCGACCCAGCGGGGACAAGGGCAGCTTACACCACCGAGCCGTGTCCTCCCTCAAACGCCGAAGTGGAAGCAGGAGATTCTGCTCATAGCGAGCCACCGGGTCCATCGAGACGTATATTCCCAAGTATTTAAAGCCAGACAGAGATAATTGGATCGGAAGCCGAGGCGGCAAGAGAGGAGGGTCACCGGAGATAGGATAAACACAGGATTTAGACCAGTTGATCGTTAGACCCGAATTTCTCCCAAAGGAAGTCAGAACATCAAAGAGAACATTAAGCGACTGCCGCGGCGAGGTGAGATACAGGAGAATATCGTCCGCATACAACGAGACCCGATCCTCGAAGCCCGGGGCCCACCGGATCCCTCTGATCGAGGGCTCCCAGCGGAGCCAAGCAGCGAGCGGCTCCAAGGCAAGAGCAAAGAGCAGAGGGGACAACGGGCACCCCTGCCTCGTACCCCTACCGAGAGCGAAGGGCCGAGAGACCCGCCCATTAACTACCACCTGAGCCATGGGTCCCGTGTAAAGAAGCTTCACCCAGCCAAGAAATCCCTCCCCAAAGCCGAATTTGGTCAAGACAGCCCAGAGGAATGGCCACTCGATGGTGTCAAAGGCCATCGTGGCGTCTAAAGAAACCAGCACGGCTGGTTCGGAGAGGTACTCCGCCCTGGCGAGGGCGCCGTGAAGACGCCGCAAGTTAAGAGCGGTGTTACGGTGAGGGATGAAGCCGCATTGATCAGGATGAATCAAATCGCAGATGACGCTCAACAAACGATTGGCAAGAACTTTAGCCAGGATTTTAGGCTCTGCATTTAGTAGTGAAATAGGCCTGTAGGAGGCACAGCGATCTCGTGGCTTACCGTCCTTGGGGATCACGACTATCGTAGCCAGACGCTGGTCGTCAGGAAGGGAGCCTGCCTCAAGGGACTCCTGAAACATACGACGGAGGAAGGGCGCGAGTTTATCCGGGCGCAACTTATATAATTCAATAGGCAGCCCGTTGGGACCCATCGCCTTGCCCGAACGAAGGGACCGAATCGCAGTTGCAATTTCATCTACAGACAAGGGGGCGTCCAGCTGCTCACGGTCTTCGACGGACAGGCCGGGCAAAGCAATATCCCTCAGCAGAAGGCAAGAGTCTTCCTCATCCCTATCAGTCACCGGGGAGTACACGGCCCGGAGGTGGTCAGCGAAACATTCCACAATCTCACCAGGCTCAGTCACACACACTCCATCCAAGACACACAGCTCCGGGACCACACGATTCACTCTCTCCTTCTTATCCAGCCACGCAATCAACTTTCCCGCCTTGTCCCCGGCATCATACAATCAACCCTGCTGCTCCCTATACATCGTTTTGGCAGCGTCAGTGACAAGAGACCTGTATTCAAACTGTTTCAGGCTGAGGGCATGGAGCCCGTCCGGAGTGACACCCGTCTCCAAGGCCGACTCCAGCCCCGAGATGTCAGTCTCCAGCTTCACCACTGCCTCACTCTTGAGCTTCTTAGCCACCACTATCTGGGAGAGGGCGTGTCCGCGGATTACGGTTTTAAAGGCTTCCCACAGGGACATTGCGGACGACACCGACCCCTCGTTTTCAAGGAAGTATTGGTCCATAGCCTTAACCAGGCTGTCGCGAGTCGTAGGGTCTCGCAGGTACCACGGGTTAATGGGAGCAATCCGCCCTGCAGACCGCGACTCGGTGTCAAAGAGCAGCCACAGCGGGGAATGATCGGAAATACCCCGCGCCAGGTGCCTAACCTCTCGAATCCGACCAGTCTGTGCCGCGGGCATAAGGAAATAGTCTAACCTAGAAAGACTCCCATGCGCCCCAGAGTGAAAGGTGTACTGACATTGGGTCGGATGCATTAATCTCCAACTATCCACCAGGCCGAAGGTCTCCAGCAGGCCACCAAGCCATGCCTGGGCAGAGGGGAGGGCCCTGGGTGGGTGACGATCCAGGTCACCCGAAACCACCGAATTAAAGTCCCCGCCCATAAGCAAAAGACCATCCGGAAGTTCAAGCAGCATTCGACCCAAGTCCGCGAAGGTGGAGTTCTGGAGGCCCGGGGGGACGTAAACTGAGACCAGGGAAAGGGGCTGCCCCTCCCACCTCCCAGTCAGACACACATAGCGCCCTCTGTCATCCGAGACTACCCTAGTGATATCCAACGGAAGTGAGGATCGCAGGAGAATGCCCGCCCCCCTGGAACCAGTTGTGAAACCAGAATGGGCCACGAGGCGGTATCCCCCCCTGTTCATTGCATGACAAACATTGCCAACCTGATGCGTCTCCTGGATAAACACCACATCAGGAGTCAGACGACGCAAATACTGCAGTACTACACCCCGTTTGATACGATCCCCCAACCCATTGACGTTCCATGACATCAGTCTCAACCCGTCCCCCCCCATCCCCTCCAATAGATCAAAGGCCCCCCAGTCAGTAGCACAGTTCCCGAATCTGGACAAAAATCAATACCTCGCCCTGCGAACAAAAAACACACAGCAAAATAACCCCCCCCTCCCCCCAACCCCCCCCCAAATCCAACTCCCCCCACCCTGCACCCCTGCGGGCCAGAAAACCCCCCCAACTTGCAGTGTGCCTGTCGCCCTACTAACCCCATTCTACGAAAAGACCCCGGAGGAGGAAAGGGACCCGTCCCCGCCCGCCCCCCACACAGGTCCTAGTGAGACAAAATGAACAAAAGAAGTAAAACCCAGCTGAACAATACAAAATGGCAAAATCAAGGACCAAAAGTCACTCCAAAGGGGACCCGTCACCTTCAGCGCCTGCAGAGGGCCCGGGACGGTCACCTCTGTCCGGCAGCGAGTCCAGCCAGTCACTCACGGCCACAGGAGAGTCAAAAAAGGCAGTCCGATCCTCATGTTCCACTCGGAGTTTTGCGGGGTAGAGCATAGAGTACTTTAGGCCCAGTTCACGGAGACGACGCTTCACCCCCTGGAATCCCATCCGCTGTTTCTGGACAAGTTGAGTAAAGTCCGGATAAAAGTTAATGGATGAGTTCTCATGACGAACCGGGCCGTGGACCCGTGAGGCCTGCAGAATCGCATCTCGGTCTCTATAGTGGAACAGTTTGGCCACGATAGGCCTCGGGGGGGCCCCCGGCCGTGGCCGACCGCCCGGAACTCGATGGGCCCGCTCCACGGCAAAGAACTTACTTAGGCCTGCAGGGGCCAACTGTTGGAGGATGAGTTCCTCGACCAGGAGGTCAACCGGGCGGTTGTCGGAGGACTCCGGTACGCCTATGACACGGATGTTGTTGCGGCGGGCCCGTCCCTCGAAGTCCTCCAGCCGCCGGGCCATCTGATCGTTGACCGCCTTAATGTCACCAAGCGCGGCCTGCAGGTCCGACACATCCGCACCAAGGGTGGAGGTCCGCACATCGAGAGCCTGAACCCTCTCGTTAGTTTTGGAGAGATCTGCCCGAATTAAGGTGACATCGATTGCCACCGTGTCGATTTTACGGGCCAGGGCCTCGTATTGCGTGGCGATGGTTTCCCTGATGCCATCAATGGCGCCCAAGATGTCCTGCAGGGAAAGCTCCGGAGAGACGGTCGTGCCACCACCGACGGCATCCGGGGGGGGGCCGGTCGCTCCAGGGGACCCTCTGCCCTGAGTGTAGCGGTCCATGTTGTTGGCCTGGACCGGTCCCCCGCGGAGGGAGGCCTTAGTCTTACGCCCCTCGGGGCCCCCCTTGCCCCCCATGTGGTCACGGACACCGAAGGTGACCGCCGATCAAGAGTCGTAGGGGCACCGGCACCGCAGACCAGCGCCTCACCAGGGACCACAATATAGCGGTGCGGGGGGACCCAAGGTGATGGGCACACCAGTGGCAGGTGGAGACAAGGCCTCGCACAGAGGCCAGGGAAACACCCCGCCACATCAAGTGCATTCGCAGGCCAACCCCCTGAAGTCCGAAAGTGAAACCGAAAGTGGTAGAGCGGCCACTGGCACCGCACTGCCGCCGCTGTTGTTCAATTACGACACGGCTCCACGGTTCACCTTCGCCCCGGGCACCTCCGTCGGGTGGGTCCCAAAAGTTCGAACAACGACAACTCAGGATTCCCAGGTCCGATTCGAGTTCTGAAAAGAGATACGTGCTCAGCCGGTCTTCATCTGCCAGATTCCATAAACCACATCAGGATATTCTCAGGATAAATTCCGAGGAGCAGCAAGGGTCCGGGGAGCCCTGTGCTCACGCGACCATCTTGGATGCGCGCTAGGCTCCTCCTCCCAAAAATGTACTAATTTAAAGTTTTTTATTTTGTAAAAATGTTTTATATAGATTTGAGTTCTTAGTGACATTCTTACTTTCATGTTTTAGTGGGCGTTGCTTGCAGATTTTCTTTTTTAAAAACCTTTTTACTCATCATTGTTTTTAAAGACTCAATATTTTGTTTAACTTTCATGGAGTGTGTCTTGATATGATTTTTTATTCATTTTTGTTTCTTTTTATGGGTTCCATCAGGCAATACTCCTGAAAGACAGTAGATGGTTTTTAAGAAACTTCTGCCATTTTAAGAAAGAAGACTTCCGTAGGTAAGGTTTAGATTGAATTTACAAATTATGGCAATATGAATGTTTAAAAACATTTGAAAGACAGACAAGTAAGGTTTATTTGTTATTTAGGTATTGTTAGTACTGCAAAATGTATGCAATATTTTCCAAATAGTATGTAGCACTATACATCCCGATTAGTTATATCTGCATTATTTCATTTATGTAGTGTTGCATGTAGCTGTTAGTCATGATGTGTTTAGGCCAAGGACAGAGTTGTCTTTACCAATGTCCTATATTTTTATACGGTATTCAGTTTGCAAATCATGAGTGATAGATGTATTTGGAATACGTTATGGCATGCTGTTTAGTGAAGCAACAAACATTTTTGGTTCTCCAATCAACCATATATAAACAACATTTTTTTTGTATACAAATTGTTGCAAAGACATATTTTTAATGGCAGCGAGCATTTATTTTTTAGTACCTTAGTGTATTAAATAAATTTCAATCAACCACATTGGACATTGCAATTGATTATCTCAAAAGATGAATGCTAGTAAATCATAAAATTCATACACTTTCAATTCATCATGTGCTCACTGTGTCTTGTGTGTGTCACCCTTTGCCACATTTTGTGTCATGATGTCAATATAATGTAATCATGAACCAGGGCAAAAGATTTCTACTCCACAATAGCCCTCTTAAAGATTATTCTAACATTTGTTGAATATTTAAGGATCGAAAAAGCGGTGTATGTCCCACCTTCTGTGGGTCCTACTGTACATGTACTAATCAACCTCTTGGTGGAGTGAAGTCTATTTTGTCATGGTCTCGCTCAAGGCTGATACCATCCTGCTTAGCCTTTGGTTTACAAATCCAACCTATTCAGAAAAAAATAGAGCAGTCAAACAATGCTTCATCAGACCTCATTAAATGGGAACATTTCCTACTTCAATCTGCCTATTCTTCACTGCCACGCATCCTTTCATATTATCTATTTTTCAAAATATATCAATTAAAAGTTAATTGGGTAGTCAGGGTTACAGTGGCTGAAATTTAACAAAACAGCATGCTAATCTTGCTGGGGAGATTTTATTATTTCAATCACAAAGTTTGTCTGTGAATAAAGATAAAAAATAGTCAGTCAATAGTGCATGTGTCATAATTTACACATATTTTGGTGGTCACCCCGATTGTACATATATCCTTTGCTGTAAATTCAGATATGTTGGCCATATTTAATAAAGAAACAAACATTCTTGTAAGCGCAGCTGGGATCACTCAAAAATTCAAAATATTAATGTTATTTTTACCAACAATGAGGCATATAATACATCGCAGGGCATTACTGTCAACCAATCAAATTATTTTAAGTCAAATTAGTATTAAGCAACAACACCATGAAATATACCATAGATTGTATAACACAATCAACACTTTAGGAGCACTAAGTATGGTAGAAGAAGAGAAGGTTTAAAATGTCATAATTTCAGCCAGGATATTTTTCACCTCATTGCCTCAATAGACTATGCTTATTCAAAGCTTCCCTACCACCAATGTTGCCACTTCTGAGGCTGATTTCCAGTCAAACGTCTTAACAATGGGGTCCGAAGACCGCTAATCTCTCCCCCCCCACCCCCCCATTAAAAAGCATTAGATGCCATGGCATCTCTGGAGGCATGAGCACTGAACAATGAAACATCAACCCCTGTTTCCTGCATCACCTATCTAATCTGTCGACCAAGTGTAGGGGACTAGACTGCTCAAAGCCGTTTCTTGATTGAGATCAGTAACTGATTGATTCCTGTGGGTTTGAAGTCCAGCAAAATATTCTCAGACTCTTTCAGGCACTTCACTATGTTCAATTTTAGATTGATTGGAAAGGCTGGAGAGTGAACTGTCCAATTGTTGGACTTGGTAAATCTAGTGAGAGTTAACAAAACCATGCCTGGGGTAAAAATGAGTGCCCCAACAAATCAATGCCCACACAGCTAAGACCCTCTTGTAGGAAATAAGGCATAACAACATTGTCAATTTTGCAAATAGTTGTTTCTTGGAAAGATCGCGACAATCTGAGCAGATTTAAAAAAGATGCAGAACCCTTTTAATTTCTCAAGTCCTAGTGTACTTAGGTGTTGGTGGCCTAGTGTGTCTGATGCCTCTCATGAGCTTACAGACTAGAGCTGGGGTCTCCAACCTTTTCTGTAGCGAGAGCTAATGCCGATCAGTGAAAATCATTGTGAGCTACTGAAGGCTAAGCAACTTGTGCATTGTTACCAGACACCCCCACGCCCAACTTCATTGACTTTAAGCCTAATGTCCATAGAGCCAGATACTATGGTTTGAATAGAATACTTTGACTGGGGGCACTATGACAGGGCTGCCATGTGTTTCAGTGATATTGTGGTCTTTGGGGATGTATGAACATGTGTGCCTAGTAATGAGATGTATGTGTATGGGAGACTGATAGCCTGTGTTGCCTGTACTTGTGGGACAGTATATACCTTTCGCCATATGTAGCACCATTACATGTATAACGCAAACAAACAACCTTTTTTTTTAATTGGGAGAAATTTAAAGTTTAGAAAAATGGTATACAAAACTTTTCATAATGTGGACCATTTTTGTGAACACTAAAGTTTTCCCACTTAAAATAATGGCTGTATGTTTCAGTTGTAAATATGGCATGTCTGCCAGCCGATGGGAGCAAGATGCCTGCTGTGTGTAAGGGCAACACTTTGAAATTGGAGAAAATTAAACTGAAGAGTTAACTTTATGTTCATATGGATTCCATAAAACGCATCAGTTAAATTTTCTTAAATTTAGATCTGTCCCATTTACAAATAGCAGGCATCTTGCCCCCAGTGCCTCAGGAGGAAGCAACAACATATCTTGCCTCTCACTAGACTGAGGATGGCAGAGGTCCCTGCCAGGAGCTCAAAGCAGTTTGTGAGGAGCCAGCTTTGTGCCCCCTGCCCCTCAGATTCTTTCCACATTGGGCTCCAAAGCCCCAATGGCTGGCATCCGACTCAACTGCAATGTCCAGT
The DNA here is from genome assembly GCF_964204655.1 of Triturus cristatus. Taxonomy (NCBI): domain Eukaryota; kingdom Metazoa; phylum Chordata; class Amphibia; order Caudata; family Salamandridae; genus Triturus; species Triturus cristatus. Next base: position 747,127,767 of record NC_140585.1, on the reverse strand, counting down.
GCTGATTAGAATATCTCACAGTTGTTCCATGTCTTCATGTGATTTATCCACAATGCCATCTCTGTCTTGGCTTCTATTGACAGTGGGATCTCCTCTGCATAAGATAATCCCTTTTGTAGGTGTCTGTTCTTGTGTCTCTTAAGGGCCTGATAGCGTAGAGGATCTTCATAGAGTGCCTAGATAGAAAACGATAAGAGACCCACTACTCTGGCTAGAGTCTGCAGGGATATCCTTTCCATTGTAATTACTTTCTTTATTTTCTGATTTTGGTGAAGATAAGTTTCAGGGTTGCAATCCGAGGATGTACCATGAAACCAAGGAAATCTATCCTTTTCAAGGGAGTCAAATCTCACTTCTCCTGATTTATCTGGAGTCCCAAGTCTTCCAGCAGGTATATTGCATTTGAGCATGCTCCCGTACTGTATGCCTGTACTTAAACATGAAAATGAAGTATCCATGTGTAATAATAATCTTCAAACTTGTGACCGTAACCAAGTAACCACTGGTTTAAGGAACTTTGAAAAGCATCACTGGCGGAAGAAAGACCGTCCGGCAGTACCTTTAACTCCCATAATTGATGGTGCTAAAATACACAAAAAACAATGGAGGGCTAAAAAAATGGGTACCGACAGGCAGAGGCAATCATCTAATCCTCCCACCTGAGGAGATCCCTCAGAAGATGGTTGCCTTTCATCATGAAATGTGCGTAAATCTTCCAGCTATTGAACTCTCATGATTGTATGACATAATTTCGAAAGACAAAAATTCGACCTACAAAAATATCGCAACAAAAATATCGTGGTCAAGAATATCGACATCCTATCTACAACATGGTAAGTACAAAAATATCGATAATTTAATATCGATGTCAAAAATATCGTAATTCAAAAAAATCGTTTTTTTTTAGTTTAAAAATATATGTAAAATAAACCAAATAATACTTATAAATCAAAGAAACATAATTAAATATATTTTATAATATGTAAAATTTATAATAAATATATTTAATTAAATGAAACTTTAATTAAACATATATATATAATATATAATATATACACTTACTTAATAATTACTTTTAATAATAATTTCTGTAACATATAAATTATTAAATATTTATTTAAGTTACCCATACATCTATACACATAAAACAATAACATTAATAAATATTAAATAATTACATATAGCAAATAATAATCAATAATTTTAATTTGAATAATTTGTATTATTCATTATATATTACAATAGCTAAAATATTACAAAACATATTTAATATCAGACACAATAAAACTACTAGTCCAACTTCAACAAAAACAACAGTAAGGAAAATGTTGGATAGCGTAGGGGTAAAAATAACTATTCCAACTCCCGAGAGTGCAACAGTAGGGAAAGCGTTGGATAGCGTAGGGGTAAAAAATACTATTCCAACTCCAGAGAGTGCAATAGTAGGGAAAGTGTTGGATAGCGTAATGGTAAAAATTACTATTCCCACTCCAGAGAGTGCAATAGTAGGGAAAGTGTTGGATAGCGTAAGGGTAAAAATTACTATTCCCACTCCAGACAGTGCAACAGTAGAGAAAACGTTGGATAGCGTAGGGGTACAAATAACTATTCCAACTCCAAAGAGTGCAATAGTAGGGAAAACGTTGGATAGCGTAGGGGTAAAAATTACTATTCCAACTCCAGAGAGTGCAATAGTAGGGAAAGTGTTGGATAGCGTAAGGGTAAAATTTACTATTCCCACTCCAGAGAGTGCAATAGTAGGGAAAGGGTTGGATAGCGTAAGGGTAAAAATTACTATTCCCACTCCAGACAGTGCAACAGTAGAGAAAACGTTGGATAGCGTAGGGGTACAAATAACTATTCCAACTCCAAAGAGTGCAATAGTAGGGAAAACGTTGGATAGCGTAGGGGTAAAAATTACTATTCCAACTCCAGAGAGTGCAACAGTAGGGAAAGCGCTGGATAGCGTAGGGGTAAAAATTACTATTCCCACTCCAGATAGTAAAACAGTTGTGAAAGCACTAGATAGCATAGTGATTCTATGAACATTATAACCAATTCAATAATTTCTTATAAAAAATGTGCATGTTAACAATGTTTTAAAACAAAAAATATTATTAAATACCAATTATGTAAAATAAATATTTAAATAAATAAATTTAAATTACATCCCACACTATTCCCCCTTTGACACACAACACACTACACATACAAAATACACAATAGATTTATATATCAATTTCTCTCTTATTTGCAATTAATAATACATTCTTTATAATTAATATAGATATTAATTGACTAATTAATACATATTAACTACGAAATTACAAATATTCCCCTATTAATTGTTAATTAACAATACATTAATTAGCAATAACAACAAATAAAATACAATAATAAATTATTTATATTTACTATATTTAACTAACTAATAACAATTAATTAACATTAATTACAAATAAATACAATATATCATTATTTATTTTATTTTAATTACATCTCACCCTATTCCCCTATAAACCCACAACCCACTACACATAAAAATTCACATAATTAATTTAATTATGAATTAATAACTTAATAAAATTAAATCACCAATTAATTACTAATTAACAATTAATTAATTAACTATAACAATAAATAAATATTATTAATAAACTAATTATAATGTATATAATTAACCAAATAATAAAATAATTTTACAATTAATAATTAATTAACAATTAATTAATCTATTAATCACATTAATTACCAATTATTAATTAATTACCAATTAATTAATCATAAATACCAATTAAACAATACATATTAATTCATTAATTATAATTAAATTACTTCCCACCCTATTCCCCTATAAACCCACAACCCACTACACATAAAAATTCACATAATTAATGTAATTATCAATTAATCACTTAATAAAATTAAATCACCAATTAATTACTAATTAACAATTAATTAATTAACAATAGCAATAAATAAATATTAATAATAAACTAATTATAATGTATATAATTAACCAATTAATAAAATATTTTTACAATTAATAATTAATTAACAATTAATTAATCAATTAATTACCAATTATTAATTAATACCAATTAATTAATCATAAATACCAATTAAACAACACATATTAATTCATTAATTATAATTAAATTACTTCCCACCCTATTCCCCTATAAACCCACAACCCGCTCTGATACTAAAACGCTACATTAAATTTAAAATAATTATTAATCTCTAAACATTTATTTTTAAATGTATTAAAGTACATTACAATTATCTTTAACATACAAATAAAATACATATTAAATGACATTACACTAAATAAATATCGATATTATTGACATCGAAATTTTTACTTACGATATTACTTACATCGAAATTAATTACCTCGATATTATTAACTTCGATATCACTTACCTTGGGATCGATATTCTGTCCCTCGATATTCTTGACTTCGATATTCTGTACCTACGATATTAAAAACACGATATTATTGTAGGTCGAACTTTAAAACTCGATATTTTGGCTAAACACCAACTCTCATACGTTAATGTCCTATCTCACCCCTTTGTCCTTTTTTCTTACCCAAAAAAGGTTGCTTAGAAACTCTCACTGGTTTAAAAAGGATCTGTCTATCAACCTTTGGCCTACAAACTCAGTATTTCTTTAACCATCTGGTTTTCTATCTTCTTTGAGAAGGCAATGAGAGTCGGATGCATTGCCTTGAATAGGGAGCCCTATCCTGAGGACCTGCATGGTCTGAATGATCTGCACATCTGAGGAGATCTCTAGCCATTGGGTAGGTGCTCTTTAGTCCTGCCCCCTATTCTTTTTTTTTTACCAGCGAAGAACACTAAACTCTTATGTAAAGAACTGGCGTTTCCTCTATGCCTACCCTTGCTGGTATGACCCCTGTTAAACTTGTTCCTGGATGGGAAGAAGGGGGTAATTCCCCTCCGGTTCAACAAACCTGCTCTTTTTCGACCTTGATTTCCCCAGGGACTGTGGTTGAAAGCACAGCCAGATAAGTCCCCAGTAATGCATGGCCCAGCCAAAACTCTTTGGGCTAAAGACTCTTTTAAGTGCTAATTGTGCTTTTTCCAACACTGTACATGCCTGGAAAATTTTAAGAGGCCATTCCCAAAGGCCTTCCCACACAGGACCTACATTGGGAGCGGTCATCCCCCTAAACTTGGGCTCTAGCCTGAAGGGAATTGAGCATTTGTGCTCTATGGGCAGGGTACAGTTTGTGTTTCACAGCATGCATATTGCTTGCTGGCTGCAACTGGAGCGCACCTCCGGGTCCACCTCTTCTCCAAACCCCGTAGCTGCTTTGGCCATCTCCATCATTTTTGTTAGAGGACCTATCATGTCTGAGAGCTTGTCTTATTTGGGGTCCTTAATCAGTTTTTCTTAGAAGGTCACCATATTGGATTTGAGTTCTGGGATGGCTGCAATATTACACTCAGCGGAGGGTCTTGAGCATTCTGCCCTTAGCTTATTTGTGACCTCCTTATCTGTACACTGGCAAAGCCTCTCTTTGATGCAATAGGCCACTCTGGTTGTCGGTTCCAGCTCCAAGGATCGTGAGTGTCTTGTACCTTTGGGACCAAAGGGGTCCTCCTTTCCGTAGATCCTAGCATTTGGGGGTGTGCTTTGGCTTATACTTGAGCTTTTTCTTGCTCTCTCACCCCCTCCAAGGAATGCCAGTCCCTGGATCTTTTGGACTTGCTGTCCAAATCATCAGATGCCAAAGCATCTGTGTCCAAACGCACAATAGGTTATGGGAGGAATGCTTGCAAATAGTCTAACCATCGGTAATTGCAAGGGGTAACATCCTTTTTATATTTTTTTAATTTCAAAGTATTTTATTAATTTTATAGACAGGTACATTAGCGTTTCCGTAGCGAGGTACCAGCCAACCGTGGTTGGTGTTGCAGTAGTTACAGGTACTTGGTATACGTGTTTAGCTGCACCCCCTTTACATTGACTTTAAGAATAGAATGATAGAGAGAGAGAGGATAGAAAAGAAAGGGTGGAGATAGGTTACAAGAAGTGTTCTGTGGTGATGAGCCTAGTCTGGGTTTGTAGACTTGTGTGAAAGACCGACATCCCCAAGTGGCCTCACGGGGGTTCGTAGGAGTGCAGATACACGTCAAGCGACTTTCACATCCCCCTAGTAACTGGTCTCCAGGGTGAGTTTTGCAGTGCAGTGCTATCTGCGCCTCTGAGGTACGTCACCCAGTTGACCCAGCCTTTGTATGATGTTTAGCTGTATCCTTCCAGTTGGACAGGACCAGTTTCACTGCCGCGGTCAGCAGTAGGTCTAGCAGATCTCTGTCATGCTGTGAAGCAAGTCCTGTGGTCATAAATGCGGTGGTGAGGGAAGAGAATTCTGGTTTTAGTGTGCATCCCAGCGCCTTTTTTATGAAATCCTAGATTTTTCCTCAGAACGTTTTGATTTTTGGGCAGTAGAAGTGAAGATGTGCTAGATCCCCCTTTTCGTTGCCGCAATTCCAGCATAGGTTGTTTTCTCTGTGGCCTAGCGAGGCTAACCGAGCCGGGCAAGAAATCAGTACAGCCGAGATTGAAATGGCGGTCAAGTCTATGAAGGACAACAAAGCCCCAGGCCCAGACGGGTACACAGCCACTTTTTACAAGTCCTTTCTTGATCACCTGAAACCCACCATAAAAAAGGTATTCAACCACTGTGCGGAGAATGGGCTAGTATCATAATCCATGTCTGAGGCCAACATAATCGTAATCCCAAAGGAAGGCAAGGATGAACTGCTACCCAAGAACTACAGGCCCACATCCTTAATTAATGTGGACTGCAAAATAGACGCAAAAATCCTGGCTACAAGACTAAACCCTGTCTTACCCAGTCTAATAAGCAACTCACAAGTAGGCTTCCTAAAGACCCGTATGTCCAATGCCAATACCAGACTCCTATGCCACATTCTAGAACACACCGCTAAACTGACAGAGCCAGCTGTGGCGATCACCCTAGATGCCGAGAAGGCCTTTGACAGAGTTTTATGGGCCTTCCTGGAGCAATGCATGCACTCGTTCAACCTAGGGGAAGGATTCGTACGGAAGGTGATGGCACTGTACGGGGCCCCAAGAGCACGCATAGTCATTAATGGATCACTCTCTGAACCACTCACATTACAACGCGGAACTAGACAGGGCTGCCCTCTGTCCCCTTCACTCTTCTTGCTGGCCTTGGAACCCCTGATTAGGGACATCAAGGCTAACGTGGAAGTGAAGGGGATCAATATCAACGACGTGGAAATAAAACTAGCAGCCTACGCAGACGACATTCTTATTGTGTGTGACAGAGCAACCTAAGACCTCTATTGAGGCCCTGATAGAAACCATAGAGATATATTCAGGTCACTCAGGATATAAACTCAACAGGGACAAATCAGAATGCAAACCCCTCAACATACACACCACTAGGGACACCCTAGGGGGGTCGGGCCTGGCCTGGCAAACAGGATTCATCAAATATCTAGGGATCCACTTTGGTAATGACCTCAGGACCACACTAGATCAAAATGAGAAGCTATTGATAGAAAAAACAAAGAAACTCTTGGAGTCTTGGTCCCCCAAATTTATAACCTGGTGGGGCAGAATAGAAACGATCAAGATGATGATCACACCAATGATCAATTACCTGCTGAGCATGCTACCACTCCTTCTTACGGATGACTTCCACCGCAAAGTGGATAACCTGATTAGTAAATTCCTATGGCGGAGAAAAAAGGCACGTATAAGTATTAAAAAACTAAGACTAGATAATAAACTGGGAGGGCTAAACCTAGCAGACTATAGAACCTTCCAAACCGCTTTCCTAGAAAAACAAGGGGCCTGCTGGATGTCACCCCCTCAAGGGTACACGCCGGTATGGATATTAGTCGAGCGGGCCATACTAAACAACCTCAACCCACTGGTACTGCTAACAGCTAACAAACACACACACGCTTCCAGCCCAATCTTCAAAAGCTCAACAATTGCCCTACTCAAAATAGATAAGAAAATGGAGAACAGTGTAAGGAAATCGAAATGGGAGCCTCTTTGGGTCAACAGCAAAATCAAATACAAAGGGAAATGCCTGTCCCTCGACACATGGAAGGAGAAAGGGATCTCCTACCCAGCCCAACTAGAGGAGGAGGGCCACCCAATCACGTTCACAACACTTAAAGATAGACATAAGCTACCGAACATCGAGTTCTACAATTTCCTAAAAGTCAGAATAGCCCTAACAAAAGCCAAACTATCACAACACAACCCGTCAATTATGCAGTATATGGCAAAAATCAACAGAATAGGTCATCAAGTATTGCACCTCTACAAACTTCTATGCCCAAACTCCACCAAACTTAACGATAAGTCAACTGACTACTGCGTAAATCAAGGCAATATCTCACTAAATGAGCAAGAGCTGGCTTTGTTTGGACCTCCCCCTCACGTAATAAAATCTCCCCAGTGCTAGCCCAAACTAAATTTTGGCTACTCCACAAGGGGTAACATTCTCATGCATCTTTTTGTGCCCACCATGCCACCTCAAATCATCTGTGTCCATCAGGTCTTAATCAGAAATTACATCTTGTGTGGCACCCTTGCCAGCGAGATGACTGCACTGGCCCCACTTCCCCATCTCCACGATCTGCGTAACTAACGTACAATACCTTACACAACCTCCCAAAAGAATATGCCTTTTTCCTGAGTTCATAAGAGCCCTGATGCTCAATGGGGGGGACCCTCCTGCACCTCCCGGATGGATTATGGAGTTAATCTCTATGAGTCAAAAGGGTTTGAAGCCAACACTAGCTATTTTGATGCAGTCAAGTCTAGCAACATGGCAAGATCAGCATGGCAATCTGTTTCTCATGTATCTGTGGTCCTAAACAATGCTTATTAAAGATTATTGGACAGTGAGGTGGGTTCACCAAGTCCCTACCTGCCAAATGATAAGACCCATGTGTATATGTCCTAACCACTTCCCAAAGATCCCAGGGGAATTAAATAGTCCATGTTCCCCCACTGAAGTGCATGCTGAGGCGGTACTGCCTGTGGGGAGATGCGGGTGCCTGGAGTGTGTCGGGCACGCTGCGCTCACCATAAATGAATGAGCACTATAAGAGCTCAAGCCTCACCGTAAAAGTTGTCAAGTCACTCCTTAAACACCTGCTAAAACATTAAAAAACAGCAATCAGAACATGAAGTACACAAAGAATGGCACTTATCTCCCCTGCTGTGAGCTGCAACGAAAGAGGTCTACTGACTGAGAGGAATGCTTTATATATTATGACATGGGTGTCCATTGGTTGATTTGGTCATGTGTTTCGTTTTGCAGTCATACTGAAATGTTGGGTACTGTAGTTTTTATTTGACTCCTGTGAAGTTAAAACACAATCTGAGCCTCCGGTCCTGCCATAGAATTCAAGAAAATTTTAACTCACTTCAAAGGCATTCATAATATGTACCTTTTAGTTTAGAGCATCTGGATTTCCTTATTTTGTACCTTCTTATTTCAATCTGGAGTGCAACTGCTGCTCTGTGCTTCCTGCGGTATAACCAAATCATGGAGAGGGACCGCCTATCCAGTGGTGTGGATGCCATTGTGTTGCATGGTCAAGACCCCGCTGGCTCTGCTTCGCATCTTCCAGTCCACCTTGGTGGACTTTACTAATCCAACCTAGAAGGAACCTTGGCAGCAGATCACAGGCTTGTGCCATATGGGAACCCAAAGATCTCATGTCAGTAGTGTCTTGGCCAATGTTGCTGGGCTACGGTCATAAGACTGTCTTACAGCCTGTTGGATGATACCAAACTCATCTGATCCACAAACCTTAATAACGTGTTTATATTTTAAATGAACAGTGATGGGAGCTCCAGCTAAGTGAGCAACAACATTTATGAAATGCACTGATGGGGGCTTCATCTAGTGAGATCTGGATCTATTTGGTGCAGCATAGAGCATCCTTTGACAACAAAATGTTTGTTCGAAGTTCATTGTGTTGTTTTGCCATTCAGCGATTACTGGCTTTTTCACATGCTTTTTCTGGGAGTCCTGACTAAAGCGGGTTATGATGGGTATTTTCTTTATGTTGTGGTATCTGTTTCTCATTTAAGCATGCAATCATTTTTAATGAAGCTGATATGCCTGCCTGTGACCTTGTGCATCATCTTTCGCATTCACATTTGCTTCATATGCTTCCAGAAAGCTGTATCAGTGTTATTTCCACTGAATCAAAGTGAATGCCTAGCTACTTACCAGTAATCTTCATTACTCTGAGTCCAGGTCTTTCCGTCCCATTCCTTTACACATGAGCAGTTCTCCTGCTCCACAGAACCTTTTACCTAGCTGAGATCAAAAACTTCCCCGATTATGGCACCGAACTACCCAGCATGCATAAAAGGGGAAAAATATGTCATGAAGACATCCTGAGAATACCAAAGAAACCAAAAACAAAAGAAACAATCACCAAAAACAGAACACTGGAGGGAGGGAGGGCCAGGCTCAGGAATGGAACGGGATGGCTCAGAGTAATGAAGATTACCGGTAAGTAACCGGGCATTAACACCTTGTCCGTCTTCCCGTCCCATTCCTTTACACATGAGCCCATACACAAGTGCATGGTGATTGATTCCCACACAAACCAAGGATGATGCAACACACTTGAATCTTTAATTTGAAAAAAAAGCACGAATCGCAGATTATGTACAGCTGATTAAACATGACAACCAAAGTCTGATGATGCAGCCCTTCCCAACTGAAACCGGTAATAGGAGATAAACATGCTTGGAGAAGCCCGTGTTGCTGCATTACAAACATCTCAGAGAGAAGCACCATTAAACATTGCCCAGGACAAGGAAACACTCCTTGTCGATCGATCCTGGACCGAAGACAGGAGAGAATGGTGAGGAGCCTCATAGGACAGAAGAATGGCACACTTTAGCCAATGAGTCAAAGTGGACAAAAAGGGATTAAGACCCTTCCTAGAAAGACCATAGGTGACAAACAAAGAATTCACCTGCCTAAATGAACGGGTATGTTCCAGCTACATTCGAAGAGCCCTCAAAACATCAAGAGAATTACGTTTTTCCTCCTTGGGAGAAGAAGGGTTTGGATAAAAAAACGGGAGGACAATATCCTCCTGACAGTGGAAATCTGACAAGACCTTAGCTAGAAAAATTGGCTAGGATGCATGATCACATTGTTAACACAAAAATGTTTTTTTTAAAAGGAGGTGAAGCCAGCAAAGCCCTAATTTCCCCAAACCTGGGACCAGAAGAAACCACCACCAAAAACAAAACCTTCGTAGAATGAACCTTAAGGTCAACTGAAGAAATAGGTTCAAACTGAGGACCAGTCAATGCCTGAAGCACTGAGGGAAGATCCCAGAGGGAAACGGGAGAGCGAGAAACAGGTCTTTGAAGAAGAAAACTTCTCAAGAGATGAGTCACTAGAGGAGCAAGAGGAGTCCTATCTGAACCACTGAAGTCATGAATGGTGGCCCTCCTGCAAAAAGAGTAGAAACAGTCAACTCCAACATAAAACCATCCCTTAAGAAATCCAAGGATTTGACAGTAGGGATCGGGAGACATCCCCTTGTCTTTGCATCAAGAATAAAAATTCCTCCAATGATGACTGTAAGTTTTAAGGGTGGAAGGCCTACAAGAAAGCTGAATGCTCGGTGCCACTTCAAGAGAACAACACCTTGCTAACAAGGTCAACCTCTCAAATACCATAAACCAAGCCTGAGCCGTAGAAGGGAGGCTGTGATGGGAGAAGCACCCCCAATGGAGATAGATTAATGGGAAACCTCCAGTGGAGGCTCAGTGAAAATCATGAAGAAGGGGAAACCAATGTCTCCTGGACCATTCTGGGATGACTAGAAGAACCTCCTCCCAAGCCACCCAAATTTTCCTGAGAACCCTAGGAATCAAGGGAAATGGTGGGAAAGCAAACAGGAGACCCTGGGGCCACGTGATGGGGAAAGAGTATATCGCCCAGGCTGTCCTGGCAGGGGAACAGACTGCAAAAATGAGGGGGAAGGAAATTCTCCTTCGAGGCAAAAAGCTTCAGCCAGGGGATGGCAAATCTGAAGAGAATCTGCTGAAAAAGAAGAGGCGACAGACACATGGTCACAGAAAAGGAAAATACCCTGCTCAGTGAACCTGCAGGCCTACTTTTCTTTCCCAGAAGATAGTCTGCCAAGAGAGAAAGGAGATTCCTCTCTGCACACTGGAAAATCTTCCAGAAGAGAAGAAACAGAGCATGCCACATACCCCCTTGCCGGTTGATGTAGGCTCTTACGAGCTGGTTGTCTGTCTACATACAGACCGCTTGGTTTCGTAAGAGAGGAGTGAAACAAAGGAGTGCCTGCCACACTGCCTTCGACTTCCACCGGTTTGAAGACTGCCGAGCCCCGAAGCAGGACCATTTGCCCTGGGCTTTGGAGTACCCCAGAACTACCCCCAGCCCTTGGCGCTTGCATCGGTTATCACCACAGAAGGAGGAGTATTCAGATCGTAACCCCTGGAAAGATTGTGAGGTGACAACTACAACTGGAGTGACATTTTGCCCAAGCGTGTGGAGCTGCCCTATATGGAACTGATCTGTGGAGCTATTGCAATCTTGACCCACTAGACAGAGGTGAAAACTCATTCCTTAGCTTTTTGCTGAGGCTTCCTAAAGCACCCCAATACTCCTTTTAAGGTTAGCCCTCTCAAAGCCTATCTTATATTGGGTTAGGCTCTGGACAACAGAGTCACTTGCCCCATATAGAGAGTGCCTTTAGGGAAATACTTGCCCAATAATTGGCACACATGATTTCATGGGTATCCCATGTTAAAACCTGGCTGATCAGGCTAGGATTGACGAATTATTGGTTACATTCTACTACAATAGCAAGCAGCGCCCGCAAATCTGTTTAATCCTGTTACTGGAATGCTGTTTTGCGTCCGAAAATGTTGCTGTTACTTCGGGCAGTCTCACAGATCCGTATTTGCCTTTTATATGTGCCCCTCAATGCAAAGAATTTATTAATTATGGTAACGTGCCATCATGAAGGTCCCTTTTTTATCAAATTCAGGTTAGGGATACCACCAAATTGCCTCTTTCACTCCCTCAAGGAATAGCAATATTAATTCCACTAACCTTTGTCCTGTGAGCTGCCACGCTGTGTAGAACTAAGAACATCTATTGTTTTGGTGCTTATGTAAAACAGTGAGCCCACTGGATTATTCCCCTCTGTTGCCTTCTTGGGCTTGATGATAGGCATAACACTCTGAGAGTATGCAAGAAAGATATTAAGAGTTGCATTGTTTATTCGATTGCTAACTACCTAAACTCAATATGGCATTTCAGATCAAGAAATGTGGGGAGAAATTGATACTCCAAGGGTGTGTCCCTGTTGTTTCAACTATTTGTAACTTTTTTTTGCTATTTTCTTTCTTTTAATGCACTATGCACTTTAAGACTGGATAGGATATTTGGTGCCTCTGTTGTTACTTTTTATTGTTCTCTGCTATAGATCTCCTGTCCGACATAACAGACCCAGTTTTAGACCATTTTTAGGACTCCGTTTGAGGTTTTTGCCTTTTGGGAATTGTCTTAGTAAGAGGGCATTTTGTTGGGTTTTGTTGGGCTTATCCTGCTATTGGATGCAATGTGCTTGTATTCTATTTCAGCTAAATCACTCAGTATTGGATTATTTCTCAATTCACTATGCTTTTATGTATTCTGTTTGTTATAATGTGTACTTTTATGGTTTGATGAACCAAAATAAAGATGATGATGATGACTTCTGAATCTCTGAGGCAACAGGAATGAGAGAGTCGTATTCCTGTGAAGCTGGATCCCAGTGCTGGAGAAGATGATGCATGAGGGGATACAAATGGAGATAAGCCCAGGGGAGAATCTGCCACTGTAGGCCATCTCCTTCTGACTCCACAGCCAGAGATGTACAGAAACCTGAGGTATGGAGAGATCTCGAGAGGGGTGTTGGATTAGGGTCAATTGTCTCTCAGGAGAAAGGCCACCATCCCCAGATTCATTTTGAAGAGTACCCTGATGAATCTCAGAGAGTGGGAGTACTTCTTGAGGTTGATTAGAAATCCAAAATCTTCCAGAAGATGGCAGACTTGTTTCACCTTCTCCGCTGCCTTAGAAAAAGAAGAAGATACAATTAGTCAATCATCCAAGTAAGGGTAGACTTGAATTCCTCAAGAATGAAGAATACCTACCAACGAAACTTGAGGGGGTCCCCCTGCAATGTACTTAGAGGGGCCCCCACGCTCCTGACCCAGTCAGGAGCTATAAGCTGTCACCCATACACACTGCCAGAGGCCCCCCCCTGCAGTTCAGGCCCCCCGCACTGTGGGTCTCCTTAGTGTGGTGTTGGTGGCCCCTCAAGGGTGATGGACACCTACGTATGTGTCCTGGTTCGCAATCCATGGGTTCGGCCCCCACCCACACCTGTTGGGCCACCTCCTTTTGGCATGCAGGAACATGGCATTGGGGTGCGATGTGTGGGTGGGTGAAGTGTCGTGGGCCAGCTGTGCTTGCGGGTGCTTCCTGCTGTGTGGTCTGTTGCAGGCTCGGTGTTCTCCTCTGAGTAGCTTGGCTGTCCGGGTCTTGGTGGCGGGTTGCGTGGGATATCCATGTGATGTTGTAGAGCGTCGGTGTCGACGGTGTGGTGGTCCTCTCCAGCATCACTGATGTGTTGTATTCTGTGCTCTGCTGAAGGTGTTGTGTGCCCCTCTGCGATGTGAAGGGGAGGTGCGTATTGACTTTGCGTTGACATGTATGTTGGCGCATTGTGCAGGTTTGCATGCAGACTGTATGGCAATGTACATTGTGACTGTGGGGGGTGCTGGATTCTTCTGCGGGACAGTGTACATTTGGTCTACATGACCGATGTGATGTCGTAGGGGTACATTACCATTTCACAGTTTCCGGGTCGGTCAGATGCAGTGGGCATGTTTCTGTGCATGTGCGGAGCCAGTTGTGTCCTCTGTTCTGCGATGTCGGCTATGCGCGTTGTTCCTCGTTGTCGTCAATGTGAGTGGGCTGTTCGTGCTATGTGTGTGTGCTGCAGTGTGCCAAGGGGATCGGGCCCATGGACCTGGGTGATTGTAGGTGTGCAGTGTGCCACACCTGATTGTGCATGTATGCCATTGTGCCCACTCTCCCTGTCCAACCAGTCCATGTGTTAGGTCCTCTCGCGCTGTGTCCGTACTCCCTACTCCTTGCTGCGTCTCCACAGTGATGACTGTGGCCTGGGTTTCCTCCAGCTCCTCCGGTGGCGCTGGACTGTCACCTCCTGTCGCCGTTGCTGCCTTCCTGTTGGCAGCGGGTTTGTGCCTGGTTTAGGTAGTCGTGTCATGTCGGCGCCTATTGGCCTCCTGGATTGGCCTCCTCGGCACTCCGACTGCATTCCAGGTGGTCTGCTAGTGGGTCAGTTGCTGGTAGTGTTCTGTCGCCTCCGTGACGCTGGTCTTGTTTTCCTGTGGTCTGCACCCCATCTTCCTCTCCCTCTTCTCTTTGGCCTTCCGCGACCCCGTTGTTCCTTGCTGGTGGTCTGTGGGGGTTGTGGGGTTCGAGTTGGCCCCTGCGCTGTGTCAGTGTGCATCCATGTTGCTATGCACTTTGGATTGTTTTTGGTGTATTTGCACTGTGGTTTTTATAGTGCATTGTTCTACCAGACACGTGGGATTTGCATGCCTGTGGCTGGTTTTCGCTACTATTTGTACCGCGGTTGACCTCATCGCATTTTTTTTGCGTTTTCGTATCGCATTTATGCAGCATGGCATTGATTTTCACGCGGAGAGTTTGCACGTTATCTGCTGACTATCGCATGCTACCGCCTTGTTGTGAATCCCACGTTGTCACAGGGTTATTTTCCCGCGATGGGCCGCGATATTGAAAGTTGCATTATGCTTCTCTTGCGGTAGTTATCACACGTTCTTGTGAATATACCCCTATGTGTCCAAATTACTTTGCTACCACCTTGGTTAACTACTGACAGTTGCGTGTGGAAGAGTGGCAACATATGTCTGTGTGTGATTATTGCGCTAGCTAGGATGGTCTGTAGTCGCTGCTCGGTGTCCGTCTTTCATTTCACACTGAAGCAGTCCATGGCCACAGGGGAACATTTAGTAAATATGCCTAATTTTCGTTAATGAATAAAAAAAAAAATACTGGCTATATACATATCGAGAATACATAATGGAAAATACGACTTGGAATTAGAAAAAACCTGAAACTTCCTGGTGCAATATAACATTTTCTTTTATAGTTTAACGAGCTCTGAATGAAATATGCTGCTCTGCTCAGAATGGTATGTAAAAATAAATAAACTAACATACACAGGTCCAGCGTTGATGTGTGCTGCCGTGTAACGATTTACACAGCTCCGTCCCTGGACATCCTCACAAACAGACCTCCTGACGGGGGGCACCGTTGCTCTTGACAGGATTTTACGAAGCTGCGCTGCGCTTCCCGTGACCCATGTGCTGACAGAGCACGCAGGTGCTTTGTTCTGCCACATAAACTCCCTCCTTTTCAACGCTCCGAGGCTGACTGAGCGCTCGTCTGTGCAGCGCCTTCACCCAAGGCGCTTGTTCGCCGGTAAATCGCGCTCGGTTTAAACTGGCCCCTAATGACGTCTGCGGCGACTGGCGGCTCGTGGGAAACATAAAGCAGTGGGGCAGGTTAGAGCCGCTACAGTTAAAGGGCGTTCAAGCTTTGCATTCGTTGTTACTCTCTGCAGATACCCGTGCCTGCTTCAATTGATGCACAGATAGGCTGATACATGAAACCCCTAAACAAGGCACTCCTTACACTTGACACCAGTGGAACTATTAGAGTCTCTTTGGCAGCCACCCCTCAGCTAAGGTTACACAGAGTTTTTTTTATTAAGTTAATTTAGGAGACCCATGATTTTGGCACATCTTAACCAACCCACTCCAATTTTGTAAATAAAATATTTGTTCCACTCTTACATTTTTGGGTGCAAGTTGGCACTTCTTACAGGCCACAGGCCTTCTGTAGCTTCGCTATCTTTCTTTGCTTCTTCATAGGCGTGTCTCTTCTCCCGTGGCATGATCATCTGCTGCTGGAGTGGTTTTTGGATCCTGAAGTGCCTGGATGGGTCAGCTTACACCCGCAGAAGCAGGCTCTTACAAATCTTGCCTCCAGTCAAGACCCCCCCCCCCCCCCAGTTCATCTAATCTTCAAAAAGTTGCATCTTCTTGCTGAAACTTGTTAGGTGCTTGGATACAATGCCCTGGGATTTTCAGATACAGGTGGCCAAAAAATGCGTAGCCATAAAGTTGTTTGGCCATATATACAGAAATTCATTTGAGAGTGGCATTTAGTTCTCTAGTAAAGAGCAGTATTTTTAAGTCGAGATTGACAGCACAGATGTCTTAAATATCTATGGAATACAAAATACATAGAGTGGGTTTTGGCTTATTCGGATCAGCCTCTTTGAGCTATTTGCTTGAGACATTGTCAATCACATCAAAGATTAGACCACAAGAGAATTTCTCTCTCATCGTCATGGTATTGGCTGTTCGGTGCATCATTCTACTTCCGGCAGGTGGGTGGGGCTAATTTGCATCTTTAAAAAGTTCTCTCATCCATTACACTTTTTGTCACATTCGATTCTTTGGACATGGTTTAGGGTTTGGCAGATGGAGTAAAAGCAGACAGGGTGGCAAATGACTTTGCCTCCACCACCCTGCCTTTACTCTTCACGCCAATTTAGAGATGCCCGCTGGACCTGTGGACATCTTTATACATCGGCAGCAGCCGCCATCATGGCAGTTCCTGTCAATGTAGATTTGATGGATGGCTCAGTCAAACCTGATGACACTCTTTTCCTAAGTTTTTTTTAATTTTCATAAACAAACTCACAAATCGATACTTTGTTTTTTGAAATAAAAAACAAATGCCTCTCCCACTATGGGAGTTTTCTTCCGTGGCGTGAGGGTCATATACATTTTTACTGTTACTTGGGAACAGGTTGTGCTCATTTGATTAACAAAAACCATTTAGGTCGTGGGAAGGAGATGCGCATGTGTTAATATTTGGGAAGTTGACCAGGACCACCAATACCACACAATGGCCAATACCACCCCACCAACGATATTACCATCTTCACCACCACCACTAATATAGCTACCATTACCAGCAATAATTTGCTGGCAGTGTGCCACCTCTCATTTGACAACTGGGCTCCCCCACGAGTGTTAAGGCTTACAAGTCTACATGGAATGCATCTGAATTCTTGGGAGTGGTACTTCACCCGACAAACTAAAAGAAGCAGTTCAAGTACCCCAAATGTTACTTCTACTTCCTGTTGAAGATGGACAACAACCCAGAAACACATGCCCAGGAATGCAACCAGCTCAGACATTGTCAACAAGGATTACAAAAACACTCACTTGTGAATAATTGAAGAACATGAACTGCATCTACCACTATGCCTTGGGAGAATGTGGGCTGATCTGCTGGCAGGGGGCTCCCTCCCCTCTTGGCAACCAGTATCATCACTGCCAATACCACCACAACTACAGATACCTCTGCCAATACTGCCACCACAGCACTCCACCAGTTATACCAATACAGATACCACCACTAATGAGAATATAACTGTCACTGCCACACAACTGAAAAATCTATCACCAAAACCACTAGTATCACCAACAACATCACTACTAATACCACTTACACAGATCTCACAACTACTAAGAACACCAATATCAGCATCACTATCAATACCATTACCAATTACACCAATATCACTACAATCAATACCACCAGCAGCCATAATACCAACACCAATACCTATACTGCCAGTTCTACCACCACCAACACCTTTAATACCACCCATACCACTACCACAACCAACACCACAACCAAAACAAATTCCATAATTATTACTGCTATTACCAGCACTGGGCCAGGACATTTTCACACCTCGTCTAAAAAAAATTGAAACAAATGATTTTCATAACTAAATTCAGTTTCTGTCTTTGTCCACCGTTTATACTAACCAGTAAGCTCATTATCTGGCTTCAAGTGCTGGTTAATTAGCTGCTAATCCTTACTCATGTAGACATTGATGGACCTGTAATGGGCTGGCTGGTTCTCTCCATTCTCAGTGGAAGATCCTTTTTCGTAAAGAATGATTCTGCTTGGTCGTTGCATTTGTCGTATATGGATTTCTTCTAGCTTTTGCTCTATTCAAGTTTTATTTTGAGTTTCTGGGATTTGAACTAGCAGGCCCAGACATAGCCATGCATCAACATGCAGCGGTGACTCAACTTTGCCAGATGGTCTCTTCTCTGGAAGACAGGAATGATTATTTGTCAGCAAAAACTAGACAGTTACTAGGTGTACCTTCAGGATAGGGGTGCCAGATTATCTCTTCAAGCAGCTAACTTTATCCCATCCCTGATGGGAGGGGTAACTAAATGTCACTGTCTCTAGGGTGGCAAAAGTCCTCACTGACTATCCTCCGCCAATGGATATCTAATTTTTCCATAATGTTGAATTCATTTAATAAAGTGTGCCTTCTGTTTTACTGTGGCGATTGGCTGCCGTCTCGAGAAGACTATCTAATTCAGTGCTATTCTCGGTGGATCTCAGCCACTATAGGCACACTGGTCGAATCATTGTGAGCCACTCTAGACACCAACAAGACACAAGAGGCTCATAAATCAAATATGACCAGAAGTGTTTGCAGTGCAGTGACTTAAGAAGCCATGGCATAGAGTTCAGTGGCGGAGAGTGCAGACTTGCAGAGCTGAGTGTCAAGAGTGCCGTGGTGTGGAGTGCGGTTGCACAGAGTAGAATAGTGGTGCAGAATAGAGTGGTGCAGCTTAGAGTGCAGTGGTGTAGAGTTCAGTGGCAGAGAGTGCAGTATCATAGAGTAGACTGTCGTAGAGTACAGTTGAATATAGTTGAGTGGCGTAGAATACATTGACATGGAGTCCAGTGGCCTACTCTTTACAGCTAGGTATTCAGTGGTGATCCATGTTTTGCTCAATTCAATTTAAAAGCTTTTATTCGATTTGTACATACAAATCATACAAGCAGAAGATACATAGTTAAAATGTTTAAAATCACCATATGAACACTTATAAGAAAAGATGGTAAGACGTTGTGCAAAAAACTAAAGTGCAACAATTAATAAGTAATCTTGCCATTTTGAGTCAACGTACTATTATAAAATGCAAGACATTCATAAATGAACAGACAGGAGATCAGTAGGGATTACTCAATGGGCCTTTCCTGGCAGCTGTACATCAAAATTTATAAATAATCATAATATACTGTGGCCATCAACAAATAAGAATAATACCTTAATTACAAAAATTGGTATAAAACTTGAAGACGTATATATACAGACAGGAATGTAAACAGTAATAGCAGCATAATACAATACCTGGCAGCTGTATAACATAGGTACAGACAGGTAAGTATAAAAATATTATAGTACAATACTTTTCCTGACAGCTGTACACTTCAGAATAAAGGTAGCCAGAAAAAAACAGATCTCCTCGTTCTCTAATGAGGATAAAAGTATCAGTGCTGTTTCAGTAGTACGGATATTATATTTAATAAAAATTGGCTTAAGGTATTTTAACCTGAAAAAATGAAAAAATTTACAAAAAAGTAAAAAGTGGCAACTATTCTGCCGAGAAATACTGTCACACGGACAGGGTATATCTGAACTGGTTCTTGTGTTTGGAAATGCAACCAAATGGTGAACAATACCCAATCTGACACGTGTTAAAACATACTGATGAGAGGGACGGGTCACATACACAAGATAGGATTGGAACCCCGAAGTTAGATTTAAATCTTTATAAAATTTCACGGTAATAAGATTGCCAGAAATTTTATCTCGCTCTGCCTTTCGGAAGTTTAGAAACGTTGTCTTAATTTCTTTTTTTGAGATAGAAACAACCTCTTCAGGCTCACGGAACACATCAATATTAAAAAGAAGGAGATACCAACGGTGGATGTATCTCAACCACTGTATGCGTGAAGAGTGGTCCAAGCCTATACAATCAAGAATAATATCCTGAGTAAATCGAGTCTCTGGTTTAGCCCAAATAGAACGCCACAATAAAAGTGGCCGGACTGCTGCTAAGTCAGAAATAAACTCGATCCCGACTTCTTCATGGATCAGCAGAATGGAGGCAGAAGGGGGAACACATAACAACCTCCTTAAAAACGTATTTTCCTCCTTCTGCAGGGAAATACCCACACTATGGCCCCATACACCTGCCCCATACAGTGCAGAGGAGACGCAACAAACATTGTATATGTTCATCATGTCTAAAATGCTTCGTGAGCCAAGTTTAGAGGCAAAACGAAAAATACTGCAAGTAGACCGCAGCATTTTTAGTCTGATAGAATCAAATTCCGAGGTCCAAGACCCGCTATTGTTAAATGTAATTCCTAGATAACAAAAGGACTTAACAGGAGTCAACTTTTCCTTATCCAGGAAAAAGGTATGCTTTGCCTGCTTAGCTGCCCGACCGCATGACATAACATACGTCTTAGTTTTGTTCACGCGGGGCCGCCTAGCTTGAATAAACTGCATAAAATTATCGATTAGGCGCTGAAGGCCCATCTGTGTTCGGGATAAAAGAACAGCGTCGTCCGCGTAAAGTAACAGCGGAACAGGTTTACCACCAATCAGGGGGGCATCTGCTGGGATGTCAACCAAGGAACGGTCGACGTCATTAATAAAGAGGGAAAATAACAACGGGGCCAAAACGCATCCCTGGCGTATGCCCCGAGACACTTTGAAAAACGGGGTCCATTCGCCAAGGGTGCCATAGCGGACCTTACAGGAGAGTTTTTCGTAAAGTCTAGCTAAAAAATGAACTATTTCCCTCGGAGCCCCTGCATCTAGCAAAACCTCCCAAAGAATGGTGTGGTTAACCAAATCAAAAGCGCTGCTCAAATCAGCAAAACATAAAAAGAGGTTGCCATTTTTAGCCACAGTATATTTGTTAATTAAAAGGTCCAAATTTACACATTGATCCAATGTGCCCAGGCCTTTCCGAAAGCCATATTGGACTCTAGTTAAGATGTTAAAATCAGCTGCCCAATCTTCCAGCCTCCTGAGCAAAATCCTACTCATCACCTTTACAGAGGCGTCCAATAATGAAATTGGACGGTAGTTAGAGGCCTCTGATTTATCACCTTTCTTATGTAGAGGAATAATGACCGATTGACCCCAAGTAGACGGGAAATTAGTTTCTGCCGCGCAATTAAATATCCTCGCCAGGATGGGAGCCCATAAAGCTGGTTCATCTTTGTATAAATCCAGCGGGACCCCATCGGGGCCAGGGGCCTTACCTCCTTTACTTAAAGAAATTGCTTCATGGCTTTCTTCTAATGTTATTCCCAACGGGAGGGGTAGCCATGGGGTAGACTCAGGTGACAGTGACTCAAGAGATAACCCTTCTGGATTGAAAATTTTGGAAAAATGACTGACCCAATCGCTACATGCCACATAAGATGTTAATTCTGGAACATCTTCTTTATTGAGAAACGGGCTGTTAATTGTTTCCCAATACAGTTTGCAGTTTTTGGTCTCGGCTGCTTCCTTCAACTTATCCCACGCCTCAATCTGTAATACCCTTTTCCTAGTATTGATTGCTATTTTATATCTAGCCCTAAAAAATTGTATATCCGTCTTATCGCGTGGTTTGGTGCCTAAAGCATTCTTTAAATCACGGAGGGCGACTATACAGGTCTTATCGAACCACCCCTGCTTCGGACCACTATTGGATAACGGGGCCTTAGTAAAAATACCATCAATAATACTATTCATGGAGACAAAGTGAGCTAATAGGCAGCCTGAGTCACAGTCATCATCCAAACAGAAACTAATTTGGTTCTTACAACTAGTAAGAACCTCCTTCTGCTTAACCTTAGAATTTAATCCAGTCCATTTAATCCTTAGACCCTTCGGTCTAATAGGTACTAAGTCAGTTGAACATTTTCCACCTGAAACTGTCGAGGTACCATGCCCCAGAAGGGTAACACGAAGGCTGTTATGGTCACTGAGACTTTCTTCATTTACATACAGATCGGTAAAGTCTCCACTGCTAGACAACAGAATATGATCTATAAATGATCCTGCATCTCTGCCTGTAAATGTAGGGCATATTATTGCCTGGTTGTTTATGTTACAGTTTAACAGGGTCATGTCTAGTGTGACTAGCATATTGTTTAATGTGGAACCATAACTGCAATGTTGGAAGTGAGGAGAATCCTCCCTCACACCCAAACCCCCCCAATGACTACTCATTGCTGCACCAAAGCCGCAGATGTTCCCGTTAGACAAATGGCAGGGCTGCAGGTTAAAATCCCCTGCCCAGACAACCTCGGCCTTTCTTTTCGAAATACCAAGGGCTTTGGTAATTTCCCTTTCTAGAGGCGGTAGAATATCCCCTCTGGTAGCATCAAAGATATTGTTGTAGAAATTTATTACAACTAAATCAATATTCTTCCTGCACTCCACCCTTATAACTTGGCTATGGGTCCCAACTGTCGTGCTGTATTTAACCGTACAATCACACAGCTTGGTAGATAAAAGCACCAAAAGGCCACCCTTAGCCCTACCCGAGCTAGATTTGGTGGCTCTAAGACAGTGAGATGCGTACCCTTCGATGTTAATGGGGTCCAGACACCAAGTTTCCTGCAACAAAATTAGGTCCAATCCCTCCCCAAAAAAACTGGTCCAGAAGGGTGTACCTAGTTTGCTGGCAAGGCCAGCGATGTTCCAGGAAACAAGAGAGAGTCCTGCTGGTTTACCAGAATCGCCAACAACAGACGACTCTGGCTGAGTTGTTCGTAATAGAGTAGGACCATCTTCCCGAGAGATGATATCTGGGCTTAATCTGGGGGTAACAGTAACTGTACATGCATCAAGGCTATCCCTATTTTCTAAACGCGAGAGGGGTATTAGCGATGACACCATTGGGGGTTCGGGAAGTGCGGCTAAAGGTGTAACTGGAGAAGCACTCACCATATCTAAATAGGACGTAGAGATGTTTAAATCCAAAGCTTCAGTAGAGCTGAGTCAATCTACCTCGTCCAACACAGCATATCTGTTAGGATGGGCAAGTTGTGAGTACAAGGGATCTTGGGAAGGGGGCAAGTCCTGCCATGTTTGTTGCCACTGGGGTTTAACTGGTTGTAGTGGCTGAAAGGGTTGCTGCCACTGATGGGCAGGCTGAAATAGGGGTGGTGGAAAATGGGGAGGATGTTGCCATTGGGGATTAACATGGTGCAGGGGAAAAGATGGAGCATGTAATGGCTGCTGGTGAAAATTAACATAATGTGGAAAAAAAGAAGAAGGGTGTAGTGGTTGCTGCCAGGGTTTAGTAACATGTTGCAGGGGATACACAGATCCTCTATTACTTTGGAAAGTGGAACAAGGAGGGTTTGGTCTTGAAGGCATCGGTAAAAAATAAGACAAAGGGAGTGGGTTAATTTGAGTCGCAGGACCACTGTTGGGTGCATTACATATATAACTAGCTGCCCCTATATCTCTAAAATTAACTGTAATTACAACCCCTACTATTGTTTTCTTGCTTCTGCCCACCCAGTCCCCTCTACGTACAGTAAGAATTTCACCGTTCATATTGTTAGGTAGAGGTTTATGTAAGTGGAACCATTGAGCACATTTATTTCTTAGCTCAACGTGAGTTTCTTTTACTCCCTCCTTCAACGGGGAGACTGCTGTCAACACAACCACAAAAGGGGAAACCTCTGGTGGTAGATTAATTGACCTAAAACGTGCCTGCTTTGGCTTAGGACCTTCAGGTTTGTTCGTAGGAAGAGGTACTAAAGGGGTATTAGATTTCCCTACAACATCTTTTACTTGAATAGTGGTGGTATTATTACCAACAACAGAGTGTTGGTGAGTCAAAATAGAACCCACCACCTTCGGAGTGGGTATAGTTGTGGATTGAACAAAATTATTCCCTGTTTGCAACAAATGAGGTATAACTGGGTTCCCGGGGGCTACGGTTACTTGAACGTTGTTTAATACATCTTTAGGGGGCTGGATACATGATGAACATTTAGGGGCTGCTTCTGTAATCCCTTGTGGCTGATCAGGCCCTTGCCCATTCGTTTTGTGTGGCCATTTCGAATGTATTAAAGACGTAAGCCTGTCCAGTTTGGAGATTAAAGGCTTGATTTGTGCTGCTATTGTGGCTTCAAGGTCCAGTTTTAAATCTGTTACCATGTTTTGCACCCAGCAAGGAATGCCTGATGTCGTTTGTGGAGTGGGGGAAATCAGATTATGATTCCTAACTGTTACTTTTACTTTGTTTTTACTCTTAGATATAGCCTTTGGGAGATTGGTAACCCTTCCCCGAGAAACTATAGGTACAGGAGCTGTTACCACATCATTAAACCCGCTCAGACTCGGAACCGCTTTGCCAGATGACTGACAGGCCTCTAGATCTGGTGTAACCTCCAGATCAACAAAAGACGGGTCCGAGTCTGATGGGGCAACCGATAAATCAACAGTATTTGGTACAATCGGAGCATTATTAGTGGGCATGGTTAGGGGTAGGGAACAAATATTCGAAGACTGCAAAGCGGGTGATTTAGCATTAGCAAGAGAACCCAAGGATGAGCGCTTAGCATTTGCAAGATCCATGGAGACTCTTTTTTCCAGTAAAACAATGCTTTGATCAATAGTCTCATGTACACGGGAAATAAAAAGATCTATAGGTCCTGTCACCTGTGCAACCACCGTAGCTTTTTTCGCACAACTTCTGGTTCTATTGCGCATGGCCGACATCTGTAACGCAGGGTCAATAGAGAATGGTGTAATAGCTGGAGGGCGGCCGCTGATGTTGTTATACGAAAGTACAGGACACAATTCCGCCTACCTTGGACGTTTAATGATGATTAAGGGCGAAAAGGCAGGGGTTCAAGGCCAGGGCCGTCCTTGAACGGCCTTAAACGGCCCGCTCTTTGCCCCGTGCGCGTCCCGCGTGCGCGTTGCTACCACAAATTAAATAAGAAGGTCAGGTGGAGGGGCGGGAAGAGGACCAGCTGCGGCCGATCAGCGCCGCGCTGCACGCTGGTCCTCGCAGTCCCGCCTCAGCCTTGTGATGCAGTCGCTTGCTCCACGAGGTCGCGTTGGTGCTCCAATGCACTCAGGGGGGTCCAGAAACAGAAGTTTTGGCAAAACCCTTAGCCTGCGAGCGGCTCCCGCGAAGCGGGGGCCGCGAGGCGTAGGCTCAACAAGCAGGAAGGTAAGAGGGAGAACAAAGCGGCACTCCCTGCAGGTGAGCTCAGTGAGGATTCCCTGCCTACTCATTAACCGCAGGGCTGCAGGGCATGCAGGGCATACAGGGCTCAGTCCAACAACAGCAAGTGAAATCCGGTCGCTTCTGGTGAAGGGAGGCCAGGCCAGGCTAGGCACCTCACTTGCTGTCTGATCTGTTCCAGGAGTGCAGGGCTTATTTCCCTCCTTGATGTGCTCTGCGCTGCTCTCCCACACCTCTGCCCCTCAAAGGACACCAGAACACTCCCGCTGTCTCCGGGGGTTCACCTCGACACCGACATCGACACCATGGCGGCTTCACGGCCACGGTATTACGGTTGTGGTTGTGGTTGCGGTATTGCAGCGTAGCGGCTTCTCAAACGCCCTGCTACCGCTGCCTCTGCTACCGCTGCCGCTGCCGCTCTCACTGCTTCCCACTTCCCACTCTCGCTAGCGACACACAAGACCAGGCAGGTGTTTAAACCCAATCTATGGCATCAATCCTCTGATTAAAAGGCAAATATGTTTGTTTTACATGCTTTACATGCTTTTGTATTACAATCTTTGTCAGCTAAATGGAGAAGTGGAACCATGCTGACTCCAGCTCACCAACAGTCACAGTAGTCACTCCTGTTCCCGCTCCATCCGCTGCTCCATCCGCTGCTCACCGCCGAAACACATCCAGGGGTAGAGCTCCTCGTCCACCCCACCCCAGCTGCTGCAGAAATTGCTGCGGGTGCAGACCGCGTGGCTGTGAGTGGGGCTGTGAGCCGCGGTTGCAGGTTGCAGCTGCTGCGGGATACTCTGGGCAATTCCAGGCAGCGCCAAATGCTCAGCGGCCCCCCTGACTGATGGCGGCCTCGCGGAGCGCTATGTGAGCGACGTGCCTCTCCTCGCTCGAATGACTCGAATGGCGGCGGCCGAACTCGAAAAAAAGATGTTTTGCTCATTTCTTACATAGATTTAGATAACTCTATACTTTTTGTTCAGTTCAGAGGCTGTCTGCAATCCAGAAAAGAGAACTATAGTTCACGAGTTGCCAAAATCTCAAAAGCCATGATATCATCAAACTGCCTCTCTTCTTATTCCATTCCATTGACTGTACTTCGAAGCAAGTCTGTATAACTCTAAAAGCTTTAAACCTTCAAAGCCCTTCCTGTGGTCACAATATTATTTTCAAATCTGACTTGATATGCTTCTGACAATAACAAGTAAAAGTGCCAAATAACCCAAATAGCTCTGAAGAAGCCATTCACATTCCTCACTCAAGGTACCTGAAATGCAACACTCAAAGATAAATCATAGGTCCCTCACATCTTTCCTTCCCTCACATATATATATGTGTGTGTGTGTGTGTTCAACGGCAAGTTCCCACAGTTACTGCTGAATTCACAACGGGTGCAATCTGAGCGGATGTGGGATCTGCTTGTTTCACAACAACTTCAAGAAAGACACAGGTACACTCACGGCATACTTGCTGGGATGGCTTTATTTTTGCAGATGCGTTTCAGCACATTGCTTTACTCAGTGCGTTTAAAACCACAGCAGCTTACATTGCGGTAAGAGTCCATTTAAATATGTTCAGCATACTGATTGGCTGAATCCGTGGCCAATGGGAAGCCGGCAATTGCTCTGGAGTTTTCGGTGACGGATCGGCATTCCCGTTGTTACCATACCAAAATACGGGCCTCTATGCACCAGTTCCTTGTCCTGCCCCAATGTTATCTGGACGCCGAATGCCACCAGCTACGCCAGTTCTGTTGTCCTCCAATATCACCCTACATGGGTGGCCGCTTTAGAAGGTAAGTCTGTGCATAGCATATCCCTCATTTGTCGCTCTATTGTACACAGTCATTACGCCGCGGGTGTCCGTCAAATGGCTGGGCAACCCTGACTTCAATAATTCACGACCTTCAATGGTTGATGGCGTCTGGCAGCGGTGGTTCAGGCAGCTTTAAGTTACATACAATGACAAGTTCCCACAGTTACTTCCGAACTCTCAACGGGTGCAATCTGAGCGAATATGGGATCCTCTTGTTTTAAAACAACTTCAAGAAAGACACAGGTGCACTCACGCGATACTTGCTGGTATGGCTTTATTTTCACAGACACGTTTCAGCACAGTGCTTTTGTCAGTGCGTTTAAAACCATAGCAGCCTGCATGGTGGTAAGAGTTCATTTAAATATGTTCGACATACTGATTGGCTGAATCCGAGGCCAATGGGGAAGAGCGTTTTTTGTTTTGCCAATATCTTTCGTACCGCTTGACGAATCTTCACAAAAGTTTTATAACTTATACTTTAGTCAGTTCAGCTGCTGTGTTGAACGTTTTGGGGTGATGTGTCAAGCAGGGGCCGAGAAAAAGGGGGGTCCCAAAACACGTTTTCTCCATGCATTTTCCCATAGGGATTTTCTAACACAACTACTGCCCCAACAGCTGAATGGAATTACACCAAAAGTGGTAGAAAGCTAGATATTGGTCCAGAAAGCGTGCGTGTGTAATTTGGTGTAATTTTGTTTAGTAGTTTTTGAGATATTAAAGGGCAAAATAAATTGATGTATATGAACACAGATCCTTACAGTGGACTGGCTGATCCGCGTGCCAAAGAAAGATTGTATTATAGAAAGACATCATGGAGGTTCAAACAGTTCAGATTTCACGTTGCACAGTTCATCCACTGACACATTCAGTACTTTATTTGCATACTAAGTCCACTCAGGTGCAGAATACCTTCAACAATGCACTCTTGTTCTTTTTAACCTCCTCAGTTTATGTTGCACTTCTTCTGTGTCAGTTGCACCACTTGACTCTGTCTCTTCAGTGATAGTTGGTGGTATTGGATCAACTGACACACTTGTTCACAGTCTCCTTTGACCATAGTTCTGTGGCCACTCAATGGTGCGGGTGACTCTTTCAATCTTTTTTCTCTCACCTGGATCCTCTGTTCACTCTGTCTCAACTGCTTTCTCAAGTTGAGGTTTGGTCTCTTATTCTTCGTCAGAGACTTCAATGCCACTTTGTGAAATCACAGGAACTTGTGTTGGTGTAGCTGTCTGCAAACCTTCATTCCTTGCTTCTCTCTGTTGTTGTGACTCTTGTTATACTGCTCCTTGCTGTCGTTTAGCTTGCAGTGATGCAATCAACATTGCTCTTCATTCAGTCTCAAAGAATTCTCTTTCTTCATATAGATCTCTGACTCTTCGAGTGTGTGAGGCATGCACCCAGTTTGGTGCTCCAGCACACTTAACAGCAGTATTCATTATTAAAATCACCTGGAAGGGGCCTTTCCATCTCGGTTTCAGACAAGTCTTCCAAACGTACTTTTGATCACGACACAATCTTCAGGATTGAGGTTGTGGCACTGTTCTCGATGTGGATCTTCTCTGACAGGTTCAACCTGGGGAGAAACAGAACGCACCACATAAGCCAATAATTTGCAGTAATCAAATCTCATGGTATCTGTGATGCTCACAAGTGCATTTGCAGGGACAGCAGGCAATCTCATTGCATACCCCATCAAGATCTCATGAGTTGATAACCAAGCCTTTCTGCCTAGGATACTTCGGATACTCATCAACACCAGAGGTAAGGCATCAGACCACTTCAGTGATGTAGAAGCTTAAACGTTTGCAAATCATAACTTTATGGTGCCATTAACCCCTTCCATGCTCATGACGGAACGGTTCCGTCATGAGCCACGGTTGAGCTGTGCTCATGACGGAACCGTTCCGTCATGAGCCCGCCCGCGCTCGAACCCTTCAGCACCGCGGCGGAATTCGCCCAGCGCTGAAGGGGTTAAGCTGTTCAATGATACCAGAAGCTTCAAGTTGATAGCTACAGCGCAATCTCTGGTCAATTTGTGATGCTGCACAAAGCATTTTCAGGACCTCATTATTGAAATGAGTCCCTTGATCTGAATCCAGAGAAACCAGCATTTGGTACCTGGCTTTTAACTCTCTCAATAACAGTTTTGCTACAGTAAGACTGCAGTTTCTCCTTGTTGGGAAGGCTTCCACCCGTTTAGAGAGAATGCACACTCTGACCAGGACATATGTCAGCCCCTTGCAAACAGGCATCTGGATAAAGCCCATCTGCATTCTGTTGGAGGGGCCACCTGATCTCCCCATGTGACCATGTGACTCAGTGTGATAGGTGTTATTTTCCCTATGTTCATTTGTTGACATGTTACACAACGATGTCACAACCCCTCTGCAAGCATCCTGAATATGGTATTAAACCAATTTTGTCTGAACAACCTCACCATTGCATCTTTCCCTCAATGTGTGTTTTCATGGAAGTGTTATGTCATAGAAAACAGCAAACTGTTGGGCAACACTGGTCTCCCTATCACCTGACATTCAAATGTCATTTGCGTTTTTCTCACAACCTGCTCTGATCCAACCCTGCTGCTATGCTTCTGAAACATCTCCCTGTACCCTTTTGAGTTCTTCCTATGTATCAACTACTGACATCAACATTGAAAAGACAGTGTCCTATTCAGATTCACTTGTGTAAACACCAACTCCATTAAATGAGCAGGCCATTAATGCACAATATCATGCAACTTTGTCAGCATTTCTCTTTCCAACTGCAATGTAATCATTGCCATTTTGGTGAGCTGCACATTTAACTACCACAACGTCTTGGGCAACTGGAGAGCTTCCAGTGAGATCCTCACGTGTTTGTCACTTCTTATTGGCATACCAAAGGATGTCCTAAAACTCCTTTGTGACCATCACTGTCCAACATCATGGACCACGCCAAAGCCATGCTGACTATCTGTAAATATAGTCACTTTCAATTGGGCTGTTAATCTGCAAGCTCTTGCAAGAGCCATTAATTCTGCAACCTGTGCTGAGGTAATACATTGCAGCCATGATGCTTCTACAATACCATTAATGGTGCAAACAGCGTAAGCTGCTCTCAGGATACCTTCACTGTTTCTCAGACATGAGCCATCAATAAAGATAATATAATCAGACTCTTTCAGAGGTTCATCTTAAATGTCTGGCCCTGGCTTAGTGCATAAATCCATGACATCATCACAAATATTTTCATTAACAGGTAACCATGTTGAGGGGTTCAAAATCTGACACCTTTTCAAAGACACATTGTCAGAGACTAGAATCTGTTGTTCGCATTTAGTAAGCCTATTGTGGGTCATATACTGGGTTTCCATTCTAATGAGCAAAATCTCTACCGAGTGAGGGACCATAACAGTTAAAGTATTCCCATCACTATGCTCTCACTCCTTTCAATACTGACACCGACAGCTGCGACTGCTTTATGGGCAGCTGGACAGCCATGCGAATACTGGGTGAAGGATAGTCAAGAAATAAGCCACGGGTCTTTGAGCATCTCCATGCATCTGATTAAGCATTGAGATAGTGTGTCCCTCCCTCTCACTTCAAAACAATGTAAACATCTTACTGTAATCAGGCATTTCTAGTGCCGGGGCACAACAGACTCTTTCTCTCACTTCTAGGAAAGCTTTCAACCAATCTTTGTCCCATGGAAGCGGATAAGGCACATCTTTGTGTGTCAGCCTCACTAAAGGCTTAGCCGCTAGGGAAAAGTTAAGTATCCACTGACTGCAGTAGCCAACCATTCCCAAAAACATCTTGACTTTTCTCTGTGTTCAAGGCGTTTTCATTTGCAGAATCATCTGCACCCTCTCTGGTGACCCTTTTCTTGCTCCTTTCTCAATGGGCCGTCCGAAGCACAGGACTTCTTTTTGAAACTATTACGGTTTAATTGGAGACACGTAGGGGCAGATTTACAAGCCACTTGCGACACATTTAGGCCACCATTGGGTCACTTCTGTGATGCAGAGGCGTCCTAAACAATGTGCCACTTTGTGACAAATTTACAACGTGACGCATCTACGGAGATACGTCACGTTGTAAAGCCCTGCGCTACATTATACTTGTGTAAGGTATAATGTATGCAGGGTGGGAGTTCCGTCACAAGGAAGCCCCGTAAAAGTGACGCAGTGAAATCTATAAGATTTCACTGAGTCACTTTTATGACGCCGCTGCATCAAAACCTTACACCTGCTTGTAGCAGGCGTAAGGAGTGACGCAGCACAGCAAGTATAGGCCACCCCTGAGCAGTGCTGGACTTGTGTTGCGCTTGCGACACGACTCCAGCACTGCTTCACCTTTATGCCGACAGATGCGTCACTCTGTCTATCCTTGCGCCACGGTGCGCCGCATTTACAATGCGGCACATCCAAGGTGGCGCAAGGGTTTTTTTACATGTCGCATTTGAACTAGCGCATACCTGCTAATATGCAGGGATGAGCCAGTTCTTGTAAATCTGCCCCTTAGTGTCCATCCTTGGCCAGGAGAGTCAATAAAGCAATTATATCTTGTTTACAAACTTCTTGTGTCTCTGAAGCCACAAGTAGGTCATCAATGTATTGTGCACGGCAACCAATTTGTAGGGCATCTGTAATCAGTGGCGGCTCCTCTGCTAAGGCGGAGGAGTGTTGCCCCACTGCTTTTTGTAATGTAAAAAAAGGAAAAATAACATGATAATAGCTCGAGGTTATTATCATTTTAGTTTTACCCGTTGCGGTGTCTTTGTGGGGCGGGGCTGCTCTCAGGGCAGGGGGAGAGGTGTTTTTTTTTTTTTATGTTTTTACTTTTCTTAACTTTTTCTTCCACAAATCTTCACAGTATGTTACCATCCTAATTCCCACCCTCATAAAACAACTTTTCACAATACATACATCAAAAACAATGCAATACAATTTCATTTTGTAGGAACAGCAGCTATCAGATGCCATGTATTGTACACCTCCCTAAATAAAGGGATCCAAAAGAACAGTATCTAAATCCTATGCAAATAAACAAAGAACTCCTACCTGCCCCATCCCCCAGGGTCAACTAGATACACCCCTCCCATTGCCTATATAGCATGAAAATCAGTATGGAACCAGTACGATAACTCAGTTTCAACATGTGCTCCATAAGCCACCACAAGCAACATGCTCACCCTGTCGTCTTGCTCAGATTGAACCTCCTGCGTCCTGTCAGTATTCCGTGAAGGGGAGGTGTCAACCTTCTCCCGAAGCGGAGCCTCTAGAATCATTCCCTGCCATGCACTCACATCATCTTCTAATTTGTCGTCCTTTCAGACTCGCCTCATGCGAACTACCTCCGCCGTCGCTCATTCAACCAGGTCCCTGGCCCAATTCTTCAGTGTAGGTGGCTGCACCCTCATCCAATGAATCGCCACCCGCCTCTTTGCCAGCACTAAGCCTAGCTGTAAAAATCGTCTTGAAACTTTCTTGCCCTTGGGCCTTGAGATAAGTCCCAGTAGTTCCTGCCTACTTGAGCGTTGAATTGACCACCCCGTTACTTGTTTCAAATGGTCCAATACCACCTCCCAAAAGGGGTCACCATACGGCAGTCCCATACTATGTGCAGGAACCTGGTATCATCATATCCACAACTGGGGCATTTAGAGGACCTGTCAGAGTATATTTTGTGTAGTGTATATGGGCTCAGGTATGTTTGGTGTACAATATTATATTGAAGTAGTTTAAAATGCACATTAGAGCTAATTTGTTTGACCTCTGTATGCACCTTTTTCCACTCTGCCTTAGTCAGAGGCTTCTCAAGTAGTTCATCCCATTTGCTCTGTATTGGCAGCGGAGCCACTGCAAAGTCGTCCCTCAACGCCCTGTAAATATGAGTTACCAATCGGCGGCCCCCGACTATCGTGACCAGAGTCCTAAGGGTATTAGATATGGGCGGCTCTTCGGGGAATGTTGGCCACACCTTTCACGCTATCGCCGAAATCTTGGCGTACTGGAGGGATTGTCCGCGACCTAAATTAAACACTGACTCAGGCTCCTCTCTAGTGAGAAACCGTTGATTCAGGTACAAGTCTCCAATAGTATCACAGCCTCCCACCGTCCATCGAGTGGTGGACATGTGCTGGCCGACATTCCTAAATGGTGCTACCGCCCAAAGCAGGGCCTCCGGAGCATACGGGGCACGTTTCACCACGTTGCGGACCGCGTATTTCCATATAATAACCACCTGTCTAATAATGTACGGAAGGTGCACTGGGACCTTCAATCCCAACATAAGGAGTTCCGGTAGGGGGGTCTATCCATGGGTCCCCCCCACCAGTCGTTTCTCCCAATTGACGCCATCATCCAGCCAGTGTATCGCATGCTGTAACTGTGTCGCAATATAATAATGTGTGAATCTGGGGACCTCTAACCCTCCCTGTTCCCAAGTTCTCTGTAAGGTAGTGAGCTTCACTCATTTACGTTTACAGCCCCACAGCAGGTCCACCAATAATTGATCCAATTGCTTGAAGTACACCCATGGGACAATATAAAGTGAGCTTTGCAAAATATAAAGACAACGTGGAAGAATCACCATTTTTATCAATGAAATTCGCCCCATCAGTGACAATGGGAGGTCCCACCAGAACTTAATGGAATTTTAAATCCCCTCTATGCACCGCCCCACATTCAGGTTGTGGTATACGTCATGCGTATGCGCCAGTCTGACCCTGAGGTAACAGACCGAGTCAGTAACCCAACCCATTCCTACTACCTGCAGATCATCTAGACTCGCCCCTCTCAGGTTACCTATGGGGAAAAGTTTGGATTTCCCCTGGTTAAGACAGAGTCCAGAAATTACACCAAATCGGGTATGTTTCTGAAGAAGCTCCGGGACCACTACTTCAGGTTGAGTGAGGTAAACCATCGTGTCGTCTGCATACATTGACACAACATGAGTCGTATCACCCACTGGAACCTCCCAGCACTCCATTCGTCTGCGAAGGACAGCCACCAGCGGCTCCATCACTATCGCAAAAATGAAGGGCGACAGGGGACAACCCTGTTGCGTACCACGCTGGAGCACTAGTCTATTGGACACCTGATTGTGGAGTC
The DNA here is from genome assembly GCF_964204655.1 of Triturus cristatus. Taxonomy (NCBI): domain Eukaryota; kingdom Metazoa; phylum Chordata; class Amphibia; order Caudata; family Salamandridae; genus Triturus; species Triturus cristatus. Next base: position 747,093,494 of record NC_140585.1, on the reverse strand, counting down.
GAACCCTAGCGGTCGGACCAGAATAAAGCAGTCTCACCCATTTCATATAGGAGTCTCCAAGTCCCCTCCGAGCCAAAACCCATCACATATAGACCCACTCATCTGTGTCGAAGGCCTGACGGATATCTAGGAGACATAGCACCCAGGCAGAGCCCTCCAGTACCGGTGCATGCCACAAATGCGCCAGACGGTGCAAATTATGTGTTGTATTGCGGGTTGGGATGAACCCAGACTGGTCAGGGTGCACCAGCTGGGTCATATGTGGTAAGAGCCGGGCTGCCTACACTCCACTCAAAACCTTCACACCAATATTTAGGAGGGAGATAGGGCGGTAGGAGCCCGGGAAGTGAGGGTCCCTGTCTAATTTAATAATCATGGAGACCAAGGCCTCCATCAAAGTGTTGGGTAGTGTCCCTGTCTCGAAGGCCTCCGTGTATACTGCCAGAAGATAATCAACCAAGTCATTGGCAAAGGTCTTATAGAACTCGGCCAGGAGACCATCGCTCCCGGGACATTTTCCATTTTTCAACTGCTGAATCTGCAACAACAGTTCATCCAGAGTGGGGGGGCGCCCCCAAAGTCTCTGCCTCTAATTTACCCAGTGAGGGAAGCTTAATATCTGAAAAGAAGTCTTGAAATGCAAGAGGCCCAGGATGAACCTCAGGGGGGAGGAGAGGTTTTCACTCCATATGTGAGCATGAGTGCTTGGGCGGCCATCTCAGGCTGCCCAAAACACTTATGCACGAATACTGTGTTCTCCATGCAGGCTGCATTACAACCTGCTTGGAGAACATGCCCACCCCTCCAGCCCCTGGCTGAGCGCTGTGTCTCGGCACTCAGACCAATCACAATGCTTCATTGCAGTGTTGTGATTGGCTGCAGGGAGCCAAGTAGAGGACAAAGGTGAGGCGGCTGCCGGTCAGCCAGTCAGCAGGGAGGTAAGTGATTTATTTTTAACCCATCTTCCCTTCCCCCTGCCCCACTGCTGCTTCCAGGTAGCAGCCGCCACTGTCTGTAATGACTCCAGATTATTTTTCAAGATCTGGTGGAAAATGAAATGACTCTCGGTATACCCTTGTGGGACTCAGCGCCATACCAAAACTCTCTGTTGAAACACAATGGAAAATACAAACTGAATCTTCATGCAATGGCATGGAGAAAACGGCTTGACAAAGTTCCATGACTGTGAATCATTCTGCAGTGCACGGAATTTGAAAAAGTATAGTGGCTGGATTTGGTACCACGGGACAACATGGGACAACAATGCTGTTGATATTTCAGAAATCCTGCACAATCCGATATTTACCATTGGGCTTCTGCAAACCCATGATCGAAGAGCTGCATGGACTTCCAACGAGTTCTTTTAACATCCCTTTCATCAGCATATCTTCAATTACAGGAATTATTCCTGCAATCATTGCTGGGGTAAAATTGTATGGTGGTGTTCTTGGATACACCACATTTTGTTTCAGCATGAGTTGGACAGGTTCTACACCTTTAATCAGTTCAATATCTTTCCCTATGAAAACCCACATTTCCGGATCACTTGACGCTCTCTTTCACTCAAGAGGTAACTCTTCAATAGTTCTCACCAGGGAAAGCCCTACACCTGTCTCTTCTTGAACCATTTTAAACTCAACATCTTCATCATATGTTTGGAACTCTTTGCCATCTGGTGTACAGTAAATTGCACATTTTTACTTACACAACAAATGTCTTCCTAACAGACTTATGGGACTTGCATCACAAATGACGAATAAATGTTTGTCCTCAAACTACTCTATTTTTACAGGAACTTTCTTTGAAACTGGGGTTGTGAACTGTTTATTTGACACTCCTACAACTTGAATGTTCTTTCCCGAGAGGGGCAGGTCTGGAACTTCTGCTATTCTAACAGTGGATCGGGTAGCACCGGTGTCAATAAGGAATGACACTGGGTTGCCATTTACTTCTCCTTCTAAAAATGGTCCACTCTGGTCTACCTCCACGACTGCAACATGGATGCAATCTTCTTCCCCCTCAGGCACCATCAGTGGGAATTGTCCGAGCTGAAACCAACATTATCAAACATAGGAAACTGTTGAAATAAGTTTGATTTCAGTTCTGGAATGGGTTTAAATTTGCTTTGGGCAACTGATTCAAATTCAATTTAGGGTTTCCTATCCTCTGTGGGACCACTGGGCTTGTGGTACCTATTTTGCATTGGTCCTTGCATTTCTTAAACTGGCACATTTTGCATATGCAAGTGATTTCCTTCATGTATTTGTACATTTCCAATTATTCTGTCTGGATTAAGCCTACACTCCCACTTCCAATGCCTGATCTTGATACAAAGGTGACAAGGAGTCATTTTCTTCAGTGTCGCAACATCAATACCAGTATTCGGATGAACCAGAACAAATCTACCTCTACAAAATCCCATTGAATACCTTGTACTCCAGCTTGCAAACCAACACCTTCCATACCACTTTTGTTCCCTGCAAACGACTCATTCTGAAAACCTTTCAGAGCAAACTTTGTCTCGGTTAACATGAATTTCTCCTTAAGCCATCTCTGCTTCATTTGCTGTTCATCAGTACAGTATTTTGACTATCTCAGGATCTCATCCAAAGACTTTGTTTCCCAACAAATCACACTCTGTTGTATGTGCGTACTAATTTATGGTCTTAACCCAATATAAAACCGGGACACGAAGTACCCATATCACTAGGTTCCGGATACTCTCTCTCACTGTCCTATTGAAACACTTGTAATAACCACTCATGGTAATCATGCACTGACTCTTTTGGCTCTTGTGAAGTTCTTTTAATCTTAACCCAGTCAATGTCATTCGGAGGCATAATACTTTTCAGCAAACTAATCACTGCTTCATATTTTTCCATGACTGCAGGAGAAGGTGCATTAGCGTGAACATCTCTTGTTAGCTCTTCACAAGGCCGCTGTACAACAACTTTGCATTCAGCCCACAAATCATTTGGCACGGCAATCTCAAATAATGTATTTAAACCAATCCACAACACCTTTGAAATGTTAGCAAATCTGTTAACGTATGTACCACTGTATGGGCTTGTCTCTTGATTTTGGAAAACTGTTTGTAAATACTTCAAGATCACATCTGCTCCAAGGCACATGAACATATACTCCTGCTGTCTCTCTTACTGGATAAGTTGAAGCTCCCTCCTCACCCTGTGAACCTGTTGATGGATTTTTATTTTCCCCAGCTACCTCTGATTCTATCTTTTTCTTTTCATGTTTCTTTGACCATTTGCTTTCTAATTTCTCAAAGTCGCTCCATTTATAGATTCATTTTACTAACTCAGTTATTACTAATCAGATTCAGTAGCGGTCCGTGGAGAGAGTTCGGTGGGGCAGAGAGTCGGCGGGGGAGGGGCAGGGTGGGGAAATGTAAACACCGGAATATGGATGAACGGAGGTAAGTACACATTTAAATAAATAAAACGAATTCCTTTGCGCGCGCTGCATCGCAAAATGCGATGCAGCGCGCGCAACAAAATTAGTTTTATTTATTTAAATGTGAACTTACCTCCGTTCATCCATATTCCGGTGTTTACATTTCCCCACCCGGCCCCTCCCCCGCCCCGACTCTCTGCCCCACCGAACTCCCACCACGGACCGCTACTGATCAGATTCCTGAAGAATGAACTGTCTCACCAGCTTTATCCTCTAATTGAACTCTGTAACTTCTCAGGTAAGGGAAACTTTTTGAAAGATCGACATCGTATTTTCCAGCCAAATCAGTTAATTTATCATGTGTAATTGCTGCATGTTTTGTCATTTCTTTACTCTGGTAAATCAACTCTTCTCTTGATACTGGTTCAGATGCTCAGGTTCTAAACATCCGCTCATATTCTCATGGGTGCCATTTTGTTTTAACAAGTGTTGGAGCAGGTTTGAAGGACTCGAGGCATGTTGTTGGAGTTGTGTGCATTTTCCTTTCCTTTTGTTGTTTTTATTGCTTGTTTAATGTTTACTATAGAAACTGGAGCGGCCAGGCCTGCACAAGTTGGGTTGGCAGAGCGTGCTGCTCTTGGCAGAGAGGGGGCTGCTGGGTTGGATCTGGCTGCGGGAGGGGATGGTTGGTGTGGCAGGGAGACAACATGCTCTACCTGTGCGTATTGTGCCCTTGCACCAGGCAATGCCACACATTCAACACGTGTGGTGTTTTTTGTGAATCACCTTTTTAAACACGTTATTTCATTGTTGTATCTATCCATCGTTTGCACTGATTATAACTTAATCATGAAACATACGAATATCCTGATTACATCCTTTTTGTTTACCCACAAACATATTCGGCTCTCTAGCAGTGTATTTTGTCCCTGTTTATTTTGTAGAGCTTCGACTTTTACTGGTGCACAAATCGTGTTTTTTTTTAAACAGTATCCATAATGCTGAACGGTAAATAGCACTTACCCGATCTGTGTTTAGTGTTAAAATGCCTTCAAAGGTGAGCCGATGTATATTTAATAAAGTCCGATTTATTAGACTAGGAAGATGTCGCAAAACAATGATATGGGGAACACACAGAGTTTTGTGAAGCCCACCTTTGATTCAAATGCGCCTTGACGGGAAATGTCTGTTTTCAGAGCTACAGTCACATTAAACAACATGTGATTTTTCACACACGCTGTATTCGAACCCTAAGTCTGTACAGTTGTGGTGTTGCATGCTTGTTTGCAGGTCCGCAGCTGTCTCACTACGTGCTCATTGTTTTAATAATACATATAATCCTTTACACACCACCAGGGTATGTCCCCCAATGAACTGCATGAGTTTATAAACTACACACTCTGATTCAGTAACAACCAAAGTTGCACAGAGCCGACTAACTCTTAGATGCAATTAACAACAAACTGAATCATGGCGAAGTCTGACATTGTGTAGGCAACAAGCATCAACCGGTCCACCCTCAAGATGGGTCACAAATTGATATAACCCGCCCCCTCCCCGCTTTCAAAGACAGGTGTTTCTCGCACTCTCACCCGTCACATATGACACGGTAATGTCATGGAAACCGTGCATTAGTGAGAAGTGTTGAGGCACATCCGCTTCTTCTATTTTTCTGCTTCTTTACATGGGTTTCAGCAAACACGTAGCTTCAGCATTTATGACACAATGGGGCAGATTTATGAGCCCCTTGCGCCACTTTTGCGTCACTTTTCCCATGTTAAAAGTGACGCAAAAGTGGCGCACGGGGCTCATAAATCTGCCCCAATGTGTGCCCTTGCGCGAAATGTCATGCCAGACCCATTTGCAGCATGCATCTGCTTCTGTAGACAGAATTGTTCAAACAGATTTTGCTCCTGTCCCTACGTCTTATTTGTAGGCTTCGTTATAACTTTACACATTTATGTTTTAACATTGGATTGGGATATGTGAAAGTATATCATTTAGGAGTAGATTGCATAAAGATATATAAACCACGGTGATTTAATAGTATTTGCTCCTGCTATAGCAATAGTGTCTGTCAGGGGCTGACCCTCTCTTCTCCTGTGCGCAGGTACAGACCGCCAGGTGGCAGCTGGGGCCAAGGGCGTCCTCAAAAGAGAAACAAATAAGCAAGCATAGGTCGGGCACAAATACAATAAGCAAACATTGTTTATTTCTTGGTAGGGTGCATCTAGAGCCCAAGAGGAGTCAGATCGCGTGGCATGATAAAGACAGATAACTTCTACTAGTGGAGGCCATTATTTGCTCCATTTGCAAAATAACTTGCACTACTGTGTTGGTGCTCACGTGCCTCCAAGTGGACCTGAAAGAATGCTCAGTGTCAATTTCATTTTAAACAAAAGCATTATTAATAATTTATACAAATGACTGGAAGTTTCACTTGCACACTTGCAGTGAAGTACAGGCACATATATTCTGCATGCTTCAGCACTGACCTCTTTGTCTATGTACCCACCCTCCCTGTGCGCACACTGCCCTCCCGCATCATGAAGGGTGTGATGCAGCGCGCCCTGACACTATACCGTTGAGCTGTTGTTTACGGCTGGTTTGTAAGCTTCTATGCAATATGCACCACAGCCTGTGGGTGTCGCTGCTGTACAACACTGCTAAATAGAAGAACTACCAATTACCTAGGGGCATATTATCAAGACAGGCGATAACGTTATCGCCGCTTTAGCGGCAGAAAACTGCCGCTAAAACGGCGATAATGGGCTTGATAATATGCTCTATGGAATTCCAATTGAAGCTCAGGTTAGATGTCCTTCACATCTAACATGGGCTTCAATTGGAATTCCATAGCGCATATTATCAAACCCATTATCGCCGTTTTAGCGGCAGTTTTCTGCCGCTAAAGCGGCGATAATGTTATCGCCTGTCTTGATAATATGCCCCTTGGTTAGTCTTTGGTGCTACCTGTTCTAAAGCTCAGCAAGGAGTGCCTTAGGGAGGTGCCAGGGGCCGTAATGCAAGCACAACAAATGGGCCTCCATCACCGTGGCATGGAAGTGCCAGGCGGTCATAACTGGGGTGCAGTGACTCCTTCTCACTCACTGGTCCAGCTGCCGCAGCACCTGCTGGACTATTGAGAACTGCTCCCTTGTTAATGCGATGGTTCAGAAATATTTTATTGTTGTTTAAGGACAATTCCCAGTTCTCTTAAGTACCAAGGGGCATATTATCAAGCACGGCGTTACAATTATCGCCGCTTTCGCGGCAGAAAACTGCCGCTAAAGCGGCGATAATGGGCTTGATAATATGCCCTTGAGAATTCTAATAGAAGCCCATGTTGACACCAGAACCTGGGCTTCTATGGGAATTCTCAAGGGCATATTATCAAGCCCATTATCGCCGCTTTAGCTTTAGCGGCGATAATTTTAACGCCGTTTGTGAAACTGTTTTATTATTTAACAATACCAAATTGACATATTTTACTGACGTCTCTCTTTTTTTAATTTGTGGAGTTTTTTTTGGGGGGGGGGGGGGGGTAAACCAATGCACCTGTTGGTATTTCTATTTTCGTTGTTACATTTTTTTAATGTTTTGCCTTAGAACCTGCACTGTTACTATTAATTTAGCAGGGTTTGTCTTATAGTTGAGTACCCCTTCCTCCTATCAGATTTCAAAGAAACATCCCAGGTGAACTGAATTCCAGTTTTTTTTCTTGAGTACAGTAGATCACATGCGATCTGGTTACTAGTTGGGTCCCCAGAGTGGTAAACAAATGCTTTCATCTCATGGCAGCTCCCCAGCGCGCGCTTCCCTTGAGCCCACTTTGCCATGAAGAGCTTGTAATTTCCTGCTGTCTGTTTAGAGCCATGAAAAACAAGGCCCTTTTGTCTCGAGCATGTGTGAGCGTTCCATATTGCAAGACATCAGAGCTATACATTTTGTTTTAAATTAATTAGATTCTTTTCAAGAATGTGAGGCGTGTAACAAACCACTTTCATGCACAGCTAATGGGATATTTCATCACCACTTCCAGTTGTCCGTCTTGGTAAATGTTTAGGTTTGGCTGTATTTAAAGTGACATGACTGCGGGGAAATGGAGTCCCTAGAAAAGGATATCTGCGCATTGAGCAGTCATCGTACAAGAAATCATTTCTCAGCCCCAGGAGCTGCTCCTGAGTTCAGCCAGGTACATTTAGATTTAACAGCTGGAAGGAGTGTTCAAGTATGGAGCTCTAATAATAATTTAAATATTCTGATTTCACTTACTTTTAAAGAATGCCAGGTCACTTTAATTGTGAAGACAATATTTAGGGGTTAATGCAGTGCATTATTGTACACGCGCCACTACACTACCTGTACACGACGCAACAAACATATGCTGTCTCTCCATGCCCTACTCCGGCTCGAACTCCCCTTGCCAGACCGTCTGCACAGCGCCGCACGCGACTGCAGCAGGAGCCCAGTGCGCAGACTCGGTGGAGTCACCTCATGTCTGCTTTCTGCCAAACCTCCCTGAAGATTCAAATGAATTTACAGCAAAATAGTAGTAGAGGAATAGGATTTTATAGATTATTTTCCCAACTTTCAATAACACACATACTCTACCTGATACATTAAATACATTATCAGCTTGTTCTGAACCTGTTGTTTACTATGCGTGCAGGACAGTGAAGATACCTTACTGCATTAAGAGGGAATTCATATCTAAGTATTGTATAAGTGCCACCTTCTCCTAATTATGTGTGACAGGGGCTGAGGTGAAATTTACTAATGAGATGTCATCTTTTAAAGATATCCCTGGTTGTATTTATTTGATAGGACCGGTTTGGTGTATGGGAGGTGCCTGGTGAGAAAAGAGTTTCTAGGTGAGTTGTTTTCTCATCATACAAAGCAAACCACTCTGCTCCAAAGTTTTTGGGAAACAAAAGCAAATGATTGCACTTGCTGGAAACTTACCATTAGCTGATGTAGAGATGTCATTGTCAGTATAAAGTGTGTATTTTCTGTTGTGGTTCAAAGATGCAGACTTTCACAACTTGTAGTCTGCCTCCAATGGTGGCATCGGGAAAAGAGGTACGGCCGATAGCACACTCCGAAAATGACCCCTGCCCCTCCGCTCAGTGTTGGATAAATAACGCCGGTGGACGTACCGGTCACTGCTGCATTTCTCTTTTAGCATCAATCACTCAAACCTCAAAGTGCTGGCCCTTTCTTTTTTCTTTTTTTTTTACTTTTCTGATATAGAATTTTCAAAAAGTGACATTTTTAAATTGGGATTTTTTTGTGTAGCTTTTAATTATTTTGATTTTTTTTAAAGAACAATGTTTCTGTATTTCCCTTTATATAATACACCTGTTGCTTATTGCACATTCTCTACATGTTTTGATGCCCCCCCGTTTTCACTGGACTTGTGAGCACACTCTGTCTTTGGTCTTCTGTGGTGATACATTCTGCGCACACACACTCTCGCTTGAACCTCATTACGATTGGCTGAGGGAAGCACAAGTGCTCTCTAATAATGTGTCATGGAAATATGAAAGGAGCGCATATGGTCTTGGGTTTCACTCACCACCCACATTCTTATCTCGGGATCCATTTTCAGCATGGATGAGTAGTCATTCTAGGAAACAACATTCAAAGGTATGTCACTGACATACCACATATTTCCACTACACACACACCACACCACACAATTAAAACGAATTTCGTAGCACGCGCTCGCGCGCTACGAAATTCGTTTTATTTATTTAATTGTTTACTTACCTGCAATTATCCATATTCCGGTTTTTAGAACCCCCCACCCTGCCCCTCCCCCGCCCCGCCTTACCGCCCCACGGAACTCCCTCCACGGGCCGCGGCTGCTGTCACCACCCCCTCATCTTGCAATCCCACTGCCCCTCTCATCCCTCCCTCACATTCCCCATCACCTCCCTATACTGCGTGCTCACACATACTAAGCACAGTTTATTTCTTGTGCCTTTTCAAGGTTTCTGTCCCTCAAACCCACGGTCTCTTCTTCTTCCTAGGGTGTCTTCTGCGTACACAGGTCCTCCCTCTTCATGTGTCTGTGGCCTGCTCTCCGTTTCTTTCTTTCTTTCTTTCTTTCTTTCTTTCTTTCTTTCTTTCTTTCTTTCTTTCTTTCTTTCTTTCTTTCTTTCTTTCTTTCTTTCTTTCTTTCTTTCTCTCTTTCTCTCTTTCTTTCTTTCTTTCCTTCCTTCCTTCTTTCTTTCCTTCCTTCTTTCTTTCCTTCCTTCTTTCCTTCTTTCCTTCCTTCCTTCCTTCTTTCTTTCCTTCTTTCTCACTCTTTCTGCTCCTCTGTCTTCATTCACCACTTCCTGCACAAACAACCTATCCCTCTTTATCTTCCTTTCTGTCTATTCTGTGCAGCCCTCACCCCTATCCATGCCACATAATTCCACTACACAAATACACTCCACTCCACTCAATTCCACAACTAACAATTCCAATACAAACCACATAATTCCACTCCACACCACATACATCCACTACACTCCAAACTAAAACACATAGGTAAATACATTGTCATTTACAATGCCAATAGCTCTAACTCTTGCAAATGCTAGCCCTATTGCATTGCAAATGCTTGTTTTTGATGTTTGATGGATGAAGTCAACCAGATCCATCATGAACTACTGTACATTTCAGTGCGGTGATCAGATTTGCAACAAGTTGTTTTTGGTCAGAAGCTAAGGCGATGGGGCTTGTACTACCTGGTGATAAAACTAGGCAAGAGAGCTCCCTCACATTCGCTACAAAGAAAACAAGCACTGGCAGAGCAAATAGGGCCCGCCTTGATAGATTGCTGTAATGGTTAATGTTTTTTTTTTGTTATTGCAAGTATATGCTATAAAAATAAATTGAAAAAAAATACAGTCACCTAAACGTAGCCACCATATGTTTTCGAACAAATGTAAAATAAGAAATATTCACTTATGCGACCATGGTACTAGTGATGTTTTTTAAAATAAGCCATAGATTTTATATTTCTTATTTGTGAAGGAGACAAGAATATATTACAACCTAACCAAGCACTTAAATTGTGCACATCTACAATGTTACAATGTCACCTCAACATCTTTTAACAACAGCTTAAAAAGCTTAAAAAGAAGACAGGAAATAAATCACCATCTAACTGTGCATCTGAAGTGTAGGCACAAGAAATAGCTGGTATTTCACATTAATATAAATAAATAAATCACACTTTGTTAAAAATGGGATTTTTGGCCGGCTAGGGCATGTTCCAATGTTGGGCAGAAACCACTACTCTAGTCAGGATAAGGGTGTTACTCTTCTAAAATAACCCCTGCTCACCCCCTTGGTAACTTGGCACGATCAGTCAGGCTTATCTTAATGGCAGTGTGTAAAGCATTTGCACATAACCAAAAGTAATACAGTGTAAGCACTACAAAATGACATCACACAAGTTTAGAAAAATATCCAATATTTTTATATATTTAAGACAAGACCAAAAACGATAAAAATCCACAATACAGTACTTAAAAATATTCAATTATCAAAATATGCTTGAAAAATAGTCCCTTGATGTCAATAGCTCCGTCCAGGGCTATCACGGAGTCGTAAGCAAACAATTCCAAACAGTCCTGGGTTACCACGGCATCACGGGCCAGCTACAGTGTCGGGAAGACCCGCAAACAGTACCTTTTAGAAATGTCGGTGACCTCTCATTGAGATTCCGAAAGCACGGCGTCTGCAGGCGTTGGTTCCGGAGTTCGGTGCAGGAGTCGTCGGGGCCCTTGAAGTCACACGCGTTGCAGGTCGAACTCCCCTCTGTTGAAGTCAGGAGCACTGGCGTCGGCAAGCGTCAGGTGCTGCGGTGCGAAGTACAGCGGTGCGGCGTGCGGTGCCCTCAGGTTGCGGTGCGAGCAGCGGCTTGGTGGCAGCATCAGATGGCATCGTCGGTGAGACCAGGGTCACGGTGCGAGGTGAAGGTGGAGCCCGTCGCGGTGCTGGCAGGTCACGGTGCAAGCAGAGGCGTTGTCGTGGCTGAAGTGCTGTCGTCAGCTGACGAACTGGACTCGATGGTGCTGGCGTCGGTAGGCCAAGGCTGCGGTGCGGGATGAGGATGGTGCGTCGTGTAACTTTATGAGCGGTGCCCTCAAACCACAGTGCAAGCAGCGCCGTAGATGTTGCCATGCACCGGCGTCATCAGGGATACCAAGGCGTCGTTGTGAAGCGAGGTGGTGCGGAGTGCAGTGCCCACAGGTCACGGTGCGAGCAGCAGCTCGGTGGCGGCATCAGCAGGTGTCGTTGGTGGGACCAGGGCCGCGGTGCGGCGTTGCAGTGGTGCCCTCTGCGGTGCCTTCAGGACACGGAGTCGGCAGCGACAGCGGTGTCGTCGGGTTGCTTTTTCCTCTGTTGCAGCACAAAACACACAGTCCCCAGTGCTGAGGGCAGAAGAGCTTGAAGTCTTTGCTGTTCCTGAGACTTCTTGAACAGGGGGAAAGCTCTACCTCAAACCCTTGGAGAAACTCACAAAAGTAGATTGCAGAAAGTTCAGTCCAGTCCTTTTACTGCCCAAGAAAGAAGCAGCCACTGCAGGCCAACACAGCAAAGCACACAGCAAAGTGGTAGTTCCTCCTCACAGCTTCTACTTGATCCAAAAGAGTTCTAAAGTTCAGGGGTCTGGGCCCCATTATTTATATCCCCAAATCCTTTGATCTCTTAGGCAGAGAACGTCTATGCCCAGCCAGAACCAGTTCTGCCTTCTCTGGTGTGACTTCCTGGCAGGAGGTGGAGACGGCATGGTTAGAGACAGCCCGGCCCTTTGAGGTGCAAGCAAATCTCCTCCCCCTTCCCCAATTGCAGCCCAGGTCTATGCAGCCCTTTCCTGACCCACCTAGACTATCTGGAGCCACTCCTGCTCCCTAGCCTTCTGTCATCCAAAACCCAGACAGGCAATCCACATACCAGCAGAGGCACACGGGAGGACTGAGCAAGAAAATATCTACTTTCTAAAAGTGGTGTTTTCAAACACAGAATGTAAAAATCACCTTCACTAAAAGATGCATCTTTAGATTCTGAGTTCAGGCATTCTAAACTTTATTTTCTTACCTAATTCTCCGGGCCAGTTATGTTGATAAGATGTTATAAACAAACTCCCAATTCCGTCCTATGGGAAACAGGTAACCTTGCAATGGCGAAAAACGAAATTGCCCGTAATCCGCTATCAGGACATGCCACACACACCAGAGCATGTCCTACCTTTCACATACACTGCCCCCGGCCCACAGGGGTACCTTGGGCCTACCTTAGGGGTGGGTGACATGTAAGAAAAGGGAAGGTGAGGGACTGGCAAGTGTGTGCACTGGCCAAGTCGACATGGCAGTTACAAACTGCGTGCAGACTCCGCAACGCCGGGTCTGAGTTACCATTTATGGGCCATTCTTGGGGGTAGCACAATCCTGTGCTGCAGCCCACCAACGGCATTTGATTCACAGGCCCTGGCACAAGCAGTGCACTTTACTAGGGACTGACACATAAATCAAACAGGCCAATCATGGAACACCAATCCATAACACATTTAACCACAGGAGCACTTGCACTTTACCACTGATTAGCAGTGAGAAAAGTGCGCAGAAACACTAAGCCAGCACAAACAGAGTCAGAACCGGGAGGTCGGAAAGCAAAAAACTCAGGGGAAACATGCCAAAAGATGCCAAGTCTAACACATGTCCCCTCCAGCTGAAAGTGGGGAGAACTACCCACCCTCTTGGGAGTTCTCTTCACTATGGCGGAAGAACCTCGACAGACCATCTGCATTGGCGTGCTCTGTGCCAGGATGGTGTTCCACTGTAAAGTCTATTCCCTGTAGGGAGATGGACCACATCAGCAGTTTTGGATTCTCACCCCTCATTTGCATTAAACATCTGAGGGGCCTGTGGTCTGTCTGAACCCAGAAGTGACTCCCAAACAGGTAGGGCTTCAGCTTCTTCAGTGCCCAGACCACAGCGAAAGCCTCCCTTTTGATGGCACTCCACCTCTGTTCCCTGGGGAGTGGTCTCCTGCTAAGGAAGACTACAGACTGGTCTAGGCCCTCTTCGTTCAGTTGTGAGAGCACCTCTCCCACACCATGCTCTAAAGCGTCGGTCTGCACGACGAATTCCTTGGAGGAGTCGGGTGCCTTGAGCACTGGTGCCGTGCACATGGCAGCCTTCAGGGTATCAAAAGCCTTCTGGCAGGACTCAGTCCAGATCACCTTCTTGAGCTGCTTCCTGGAAGTCAGCTCTGTCAAGGGGGCAACAATGGTGCCATAGCCCTTAACAAACCTCCTGTAGTACCCGGTAAGACCTAAGAAGGCTATCACCTCTGTCTGGGTCTTGGGGGCTCCCCAGCCAGGATGGTGTCGATCTTGGGCTGTAGGGGTGCCACCTGGCCGCTTCCTACCTGGTGTCCCAAGTACACCACAGAACCCTGCCTGATCTGGCACTTTCTGGCCTTGATCGTGCGGCCTGCCCTTTGCAGAGCTCTCAACACTTCACCGAGGTGTTGCAAGTGCTCTGCCCAGTTGGAACTGAACACTGTGATGTCATCCAGGTAGGCGGCACTGAAATCCTCCAGTCCAGCCAACACCTGGTTGACCAACCTCTGAAAGGTGGCAGGGGCATTCTTCAACCCAAAGACCATCACCCAGAACTGGTAATGTCCTTCAGAGGTTGAGAATGCTGACCTCTCCTTGGCCCCCTCGGTTAGGGCAATCTGCTAGTACCCAGACATTTAATCGAATGTGCTGAGGAACTTGGCAGCTCCCAACCGATCAATGAGCTCATCAGCTCTGGGGATGGGGTGTGCGTCAGTCCTGGTGACGGCATTGAGTCCCCAGTAGTCCACACAAAACCTCAGTTCTGGAGTGGCACCAGATGCAGCGGCCTTTGGTACCAAGACCACTGGGCTGGCCCAAGGTCTTCTGGAAGGCTCGATCACCCCTAACGCCAACATCTTACAGACCTCCTCTTTGATGCTAGCCTTGACCCGGTCAGTCAACCTGTAAATCTTGTGCTTCACAGGAGGGCTGTCACCGGTGTCCACGTCATGGGTAGACCAGTGAGTAACACCTGGGGTCAATGAGAACAGTGGGTCAAACTGACCCAACACTTGGCGCCAGTCGCTCTGCTGCTCGGGGGTCAGGGTAGGGGAGAGGATCACACCTTCCACTGACCCATCGTGCTCCTTGGCAGACAGGAGGTCAGGGAGAGGGTCACTCTTCTCTTCCACCCCTTCATCTATCGCCAAGAGCATGCTCACTTCGGACCTCTCGAAGTGGGGCTTGAGGCGGTTCACATGGAGGACCCTCAAAGCGTTCCTTGGAGCCTGCAAATCCACCAGGTAGGTGACATCACTTTTGCGCTCCACCACCTCAAACGGCCCAGTCCACTTGTCCTGCATGGCATAAGGTTCCACTGGGGCCATAACCCACACTCTACACAGGTTGAAATTCATTTCTTCTTGGCCGGCTTCTAGGTTCGCCTGAGCGAGTTTCCTGAAGCGGGCAGTTTGGTTTCTGAAGGCCAGCATGTAATTAAACACATCCTGGGAAGTTTTCCTTGGAGCTGCCTCCCAGCCTTCCTTCACCAAACTCAGGGGTCCTCTCACAGGGTGACCATACAGAAGCTCAAAGGTTCTGAACCCAAGATACTTCTGAGGCACCTCCCTGTATGCAAAGAGAAGGTATGGCAAGAGGACGTCCCAATTGCGCCTCATGTTAGACCCTTAATCATGCCCTTCAAGGTCTGGTTGAATCTCTCCACCAGACCGTTACCTTGTGGGTGGTAAAGGGTGGTGAACTTGTAGGTTACACCACACTCCTTCCACAGGGATGTCATATACTTGAATATGAAATAGGTCCCTCTGTTAGAAACCACCTCTATGGGGAACCCCATGCAGGAAAATATCCTCATTAACGCCCGGCCACCACTGGTGCCATCTTTGTTCTGAGAGGGATTGCCTCCGGGTACCAGGTGGCATGGTCCAACAAGACCAGGATGTACCTGTTGCCCATGGCTGTCTAGGGCTCCAGCGGCAGCACAATGTCCATCCCTACCCTTTCAAAGGGTGTTCCAATGACTGGAAAAGGCTGGAGAGGAGCTTTGACTATCCTCCCGCTCTTACCACTTGCATGGCAAGTTTGGTAAGACCTGCAATGTCCATTTGACTGCCTTCGCATTTGGGGCCAGAAGAAGTGGTTGACAAGTCTGTCAAAGGTCTTGTCCTGCCCCAAATGTCCTGCCAAAGGCACGTCATGAGCCAGACCCAGTAGGAAGGTCCTGAAACGCTGAGGTACCACCAGCACACGGGCTGACCCAGACTCAGCGACCTTAGGCTCACTATACAGGAGATCATTCTCCCAGTAGATCCAATGTGATCCGGACTGATCACCAGCTGCCTGGTCTGCAGTCTGCCACCCCAGACCCTCCAGAGAAGGGCACTCTTTCTGCTCCTTGCAGAATTCCTCCCTGGTGGGACCCCCTTCCTGCTGCCAATGGGTCAGCTCCGAGATGTCCCCCAGTTCAGCTACCAGCTCCCATGTAGGCACCGGGGCGTCCCCCTCGATGTCCGCCTTCTCCCGGTCCGTGGAAACGTCAGGGGCCGGTTTCCCACGCCCCTTGCCCTTTGTCTTGGCCGGGACTTGGGCCACTGTTTCAGGCTCCAAGTCATCTTGATCACCCACTCTGGCCGCCATTAACCGGGTGGACATGCATGCCCACTCAGGCAACCCAAGCATCTCCAAGTGAGACTTGACCTCAACATCCCTCCATGAGGACTGCTCCAGGACGTTACTTAGCAGACAATCTACTGTTGCATTCCCCTTTAGGTGACCGTATATAGGTTTTCCTGAAACATGTCCTTATATAGGCACAATTCGCATTGCCCTTATATAGGCATAAGATCCCAGTCCTTATTTAGGCATTAGCCATACTATCCAAATACAGGCATGGTCACCTACATCCGTTCACCCCAACATCACAACAAGTTCTTAGAAACCAGACCCTTAAGCTGTTGGGAGTTCCCCTAGCACAGGATTATTGATTTCTCCAAGAATGCATTTATTATGCATGAACCACTATTCCTTAAGGGTTCATTCCTGACGTCTTCCTCTGCCCGACTTTATGTCAATGCTAACATTCCAAGGCACCTACCAGGTATAAATATACCTTGCCCTGCCCAAGCAAGAGGGAGGAGACCTCGACTTTAGAGGAGCCTGTGTCCCGGCCTGATGCACTGACAAGAGACTTTAAATCCCTGCTCGCAGAGAATCCAGCTTCCAGTGTTCTGACTCCCTTCGCTGGGTGTTAGAGTTCGAGACCCGGAAAGAGGTTCCCACCTCTCTCATTCTCAAGGTATGGAGCTGACTAGAACCTAGAGGGACTCTTGGCATAACAGACTATAGCATACCATACTATAGCCTACCATACTATAGAATACATCACCTACTTCTTACCTTGTACTACACTTAGGTTAGGTACACTGGGGTAGAACTAGTTAGAGAAGTATCTTATGAGTACTTGCATTTTTAGCTTATGTTATTATGTTGTATATGAATATATGTGTCATAACTAAAAGATAATGCTAGCGCAGTATTATTTCTTTCTACTGCTTACGCTGTACATACTATATCTCGCATACTGTCTTACGATTGTAGCAGCTCATATCTCTTACACGAGAAACAAGGCTGTTCAATAAATCCTTTTATTGAAACGCCTGTCTATTCTTTCTGTGTAACTCTGAAGAAACTAAGCATGCACGATTAGCTGAGTGAAACTGTTATCTGTTGTTTCCAGGATTCTGAGAGTATTCCGATTCTAAAGGGAAACAATGTTGTCATGTTTATGCGTTTGCCAGAAACTACTTCCTTCTTGTTTACAAGGAGTTCCTAGTGGCCTCTGAGTTAGCTGGCACAAAGTAATTAAGTTTAATATACTCGATAGGGGCATACTGACCTCAGTCCTATGCCAAATCTACAGGGTATATTATTCCAATGCACAGAACCTTTTAGGGAAATTGGAACTACACTACACTACAGGCATGGAAGGTCTCACAGCCACCCTCAAGGGACCTGAGGATGCCCCTCCACTCGGAGGGAACCTGCACCACCAGACACTGGCGCTCTGAATTGTCCACAGCAATTACTTGGTGGAATGCCCCGGGGACTACCTGCTTCTCAGAGACCAGGTGACACCGGACTGAGGTCACACTGGCTCCAGTACCTCTGAGATCCTCTACCCTTTTCCCATTAATGGTCACCCAGGTGCTGTATTTCTTTCTGTTAGGGGGCACCTGGTTTCCTGGGACCATCTCACTGTCCCCTAGTGAGACAAGGGTCATCTCTGCGGGATCCCCACCCTCCTGTGGGTACTCTTCCTCCCCAAGAGCTACACTAGCCAACACCTTGGACTGCCCACCGGTGGGTGGCTATGCCCCCTTTGGGCACTTGGGGTCCCCCTTCATGTGGCCCACCTGGTCACATGAAAAACACTTGTGGGGTCTGGTCTCAGCAGGTTTTCCTGAAGAGGCCCCTTGCTTCTTGTCTCCGGGGGGATGGGAACCTTTACTCTGGTTGTTAGTTTGGGGCCCTTTAGAAAACTCCTGTGTTTTACCCTTGTCCCCCCATTTTTCTGCTGGGGACCCTGCCCACCTTTAGCTGTGTGTCCCCCAAACGCTTTCTTGTGGACCTGGGTACTCACCCAGCGGTCCGCCTCCATAGCAAGCTTCCTTGGGTCAGTCAGCTTACAATCGACTAGGTGCTGGCACAGATCTGCAAAATATAGACTAGACAAGTGCTCCTACGCAATCAATTTGTAGAGCCCCTGAAAATCTGTCACATTACTGCCCTTCACCCAGCCATCCAGTGACCTGCAAAACATATCTACACATTCCAACCAAGTGTTGGCATCAGACTTCTTACTGGACCTGAACTGATCCCTGTATTTTTCAGGAGTGAGACCATATCTAGTGAGAAGAGCCTCCTTCATGTCAGCATAGGTGAGCTACTAAAGTATCCCTTGCTTCTTCTGGAAACAGAGGCCACAATCCTGCTCCCCAATTCTCCTCAGGGACCCCATTCATGTGTATCGCTGCCTCGTAACCCTGAAACCAACTTTGTATGTCGTCCTCCTTCTTGAATTCCTTGCCTACATTCTTAGGGATGTGCACAATTCTGTCTGCGTGTCTTGACGAGTTGCTGCCACCATCTGAGCTGGCTCTATTCCTTGGCTCCAGCTCCTTAAGACTTTTCTCATGATCTAAGATCATCTTCTTTTCCTCCATGGCTTTTCTTTTTTCTTCCCTTTCACTTTCTATGCTGAGTTTCTCCAACTCGAACTTCCTTGCTTCCCGCCTGTCCTCCAGCTCCTCTGGGGACAGGCCACCGCTGCCTGGCCTGGAGGGTTCCCCCCTCCCAAAAGCACATCTACCCTAGGAGTAGGCTCCTCGGCCACTCCACTGAGATCATCAGACTGCTCGCTGGCATGTCTGGCTGCTACCCAGGCCCTCAGCAACTTTTGTAGCTCCTCCTTCCTAGTGAGGCCTCTGACTTGGACTTTTAGGTTTTTGCAAATTGATTTCAATTCCCTAACATTGTAGGATTCCAACCTATCCTCCTCAAAGGCAATTTCCATGGATGCAACAGATGATGCTCTTGTTTCAGGCATGATGAAGTAGCAAGTTCAAACTGGCAAGATCAAAAATAGGCCAAAAAGAAAAAGAACCAGTATGTGGTACGTAATGGTCTGCGAAATGGTAGTAGTGCACACCAATCACTGTAAGTCAAGTGCAAACGCAAGTCCTATCCTCACCACTGACAACCAATGTTAGAAATTAGATTTTTGGTCATCTAGGGCATGTGCCAAAGTCGGGCAGAAACTACCACTCTAGTCAGGATAAGGTAGTTACACTCCTAAAATAACCCCTGAAAAAACCCCTTGGTAGCTAGGCACGAGCAGTCAGGCTTATCTTAAAGGCAGTGTGTAAAGCATTTGCACATTACGAACAGTAAAACAGTGTAAGCACTACAAAATGACACCACACCAGTTTAGAAAAATATCCAATATTTTTATATATTTTAGACAAGACCAAAAACGATAAAAATACACAATACAGTACTTAAAAATCTTCAATAATCAAAATATGCTTGAAAAATAGTTCCTTGATGTCGATAGCTCCGTCCGGGGATATCACAGCGACGTAAGCAAACAAATCCAAACAGTTCTGGCTGACCGCGGCGTCGTGGGCCAGCTACGGTGTCGGGAAGACCCGCAAACAGTACCTTTTAGAAATGCAGGGAGTTGGCTACCTCTCGTTGAGCTTCCGAAAGCATGGCGTCTGCAGGCCTCGGTTCTGGAGTTCGGTGCAGGAGTCGTCGAGGCCCTTGAAGTCACACCCGATGCAGGTCGAACTCCCCTCTGTTGAAGTCAGGAGCGCTGGCGTCGGCAGGCGTCTGGTGCTGCGGTGTGAAGTAAATGTAAATGTAAATGTGTATGTACTTGTATAGCGCACTGCCACCCCCAACAGGGGTATCCTGGCGCTTTTTATTCATACCGCTGTGGAACCCTTCCTGGCCTTTCCCTGTGAAATGTCCACTCCTGGGCACCCCCATGGTGAAGCCAGGCATCCCAGCGCTGCTGGGGCCGTTGTGGAGATTAAGCAAGCTATTGCCCAGAGTTGCAGCGTGGGACCCATGATTAGAATAGGCACCGAGGCGAGAATAATCAGGTCCGAGGAAATTGAATCCAAGACCCGCCGAGGCGGGGGATTGAACTCTGGTCCCGGGCCAGAACTCTGCATCAGGGTCTGCCGCTCTAACCATTGAGCCACACTTCTCCACAGCGGTGCAGCGTGGGGTGCCCTCAGGTCGCTGTGCGAGCATCGGCAGATGGCGTAGTCAGTGAGACCAGGATCGCGGTGCCAGGTGAAGGTGGTGCTCGTCGCGGTGCTGGCAGGTCACAGTGCAAGCAGTGGCGTCGTCGTGGTTGAAGCGCTGTCGTTGGCTGACAAACTGGAGTCGATGGTGCTGGCGTCAGTAGGCCAAGGCTGCGGGATGAGGGCGGTGCGTCGTATAACTTTGCAAGCAGTGCCCTCGAACCATGGTGCAAGCAGCGGTGTAGATTTTGGCATGGAGCGTTGTCGTCCGGGATACCAAGGCATCGTCATGAAGCGAGGCGGTGCGGAGTGCAGTGCCCACAGGTCGCGGTGCAAGCAGCAGTTCGGTGGCGGTATCAGCAGGCGTTGTCGGTGAGACCAGAGTCGCGGTGCGGCAGTGCCCTCTGCGGTGCCTTCAGGACACGGAGTCGGCAACGGCGTCGTAGACGGTGTCAGGTTGCTTTTTCCTCTGTTGCAGAAAAAAACACACAGTCCCCAGTGATGAGGGCAGAAGAGCTTGAAGTCTTTGCTGTTTCTGAGACTTCTTAAACAGGGGGCAAGCTCTACCTCAAGCCCTTGGAGAAACTCACAAAAGTAGATTGCAGAAAGTTCAGTCCAGTCCTTTCACTGCCCAAGACAGAGGCAGCCACTTCAGGCCAACACAGCAAAGCACACAGCAAAGTGGTAGTTCCTCCTCACAGCTACTCCAGCTCTTCTTCTTGGCAGTCTTCTTGATCCAAAAAAGTTCTAAAGTTCAGGGGTCTGGGCCCCAGTATTTAAATCCCAAAATCCTTTGATCTCTTAGGCAGAGAGCATCTGTGCCCAGCCAGAATCAGTTCTGCCTTCTCTGGTGCGACTTCCTGGCAGGAGGTGGAGACGGCATGGTCAGAGGCAGACCAGGCCCTTTGAGGTGCAAGGAAATCTCCCCCCCCTTCCCCAATTGCAGCCCAGGTCTATTCAGCCCTTTCCTGACCCACCTAGACTATCTGGAGCCACTCCAGCTCCCTAGCCGTCTGTCATCCAAAACCCAGAAAGGCAATCCACATTCCAGCAAAGGCACATGGGAGGACTGAGCAAGAAAATATCTACTTTCTAAAAGTGGTGTTTTCAAACACAGAATGTAAAAATCACCTTCACTAAAAGATGCATCTTTAGATTCTGAGTCCAGGCATACTAAACTTTATTTTCTTACCTAATTCCCCGGGCCAGTTATGTTTATAAGATGTTATAAACAAACTCCCCATTCTGTCGTATGGGGACCAGGTAACCTTGCAATGGCGAAAAACGAAATTGCCCGTAATTCGCTATCAGGACATGCCACACACACCAGGGCATGTCCCACCTTTCACATACACTGCACCCGGCCCACAGAGGTACCTTGGGCCTACCTTAGGGGTGGCTGACATGTAAGAAAAGGGAAGGTGAGGGACTGGCAAGTGTGTGCACTGGCCAAGTCGACGTTACAAACTGCACGCAGACTCTGCAATGGCGGGTCTGAGTTACCTTTTACGGGCCGTTCGTGAGGGTGGCACAATCCCGTGCTGCAGCCCACCAACGGCATTTGATTCACAGGCCCTGGTTCACGCAGTGCACTTTACCAGGGACTGACACATAAATCAAACGGGCCAATCATGGAAACACCAATCCATAACACATTTTACCACAAGAGCACTTGCACTTTACCACTGATTAGCAATGAGAAACGTGCGCAGAAACACTAAGCCAGCACAAACAGAGTCAGAACCGGGGGGTCAGAAAGCAAAAAACTCAGGGGAAACACGCCAAAAGATGCCAAGTCTAACACAATTTGAACTAGGTTTGTCACTGAAGAGAAGGGAACTGCTTTTAGGTGGATGTGAACAATGTCCACAGGCTTCGTGCAGGGCAAAAAGTGAAAGGAACCAATGGTCAAAGTGGGCGACCATTGCCACATGCTGTATGCTGTGTTGGGCAGAAGCAAGTTGTGAATGACAATTTCACTCACCAATGGATGAAACCTGCTGACCAAAAACCCCTCCATGTTTGAATTTTATGGATGAACATTTTGGAGAAACAAAAGACCAGACCTAAAATCAGCTAAACTAGAAAGACAGATCTCTTTTTCCAAGACTTTACTCAGTGGCCTTTTGTACCACCCCTAGTAAAAACATGTTGGGTTACCACAATATTATTTCGTCATTATTTTCAGGAACTACACCATGTAATTGTTTAATGGCATAGTGATCTTGAAGTGATAACTTTGTGATGTAATACTGTGTTTTAGGTAACATGAAACATGAATCCATGCAATGTTTATACTATGTATATGGGAAAAGTACAGATAATGTGCTATGTAGCGGTACATTAGCACGCCTTGCATGCTGTGTGTTTGTTTTCAGGAATATTCAGAAAAGTCTCTTTTTAAAGCTATTGATGTTATTTGAGCAGTAGTCATGTCCAGCATCTCTCACATCAAATTAGATAGAGGGAATGTACAGAGAAGAACCCTGTGATTGGGCATCTATGGCGTGTCCATAGACGACTGTATGAAATAAAATGCTGTCTCAGTCGTATCATATCTTTAGTAAATCTTTGGTAATTTTACTCACGAGGCTGGAACTTCTATGACGGTCTCCCAGATTAACTTTGTTTTCAAGAAAGTTAGCTAGTTGCACCGCGATGGCCCTTTTCATAACTTGTGCTCCAGAGGGCAATCTTGGACCATGACAATAGGTCTACAGATGACAAGGTCTTTTCCTTCTAAGAACATTTTCTTTACTAAATGTGTGACCCAGTTGTGATTGTTATTTTCTTATTCTTTTCCTTATTTTCAAACTCTTGTTCTGAAAAAATTGGATCACTATGTTCCACTTGTCTATAGACCTTTCATCATGTGATCTGTTTTATTGAGTGCTCTGGGTGTGACACAGGTATAATTAAACTTTAGGGTACTTGAGACTGATTTGATCACAAGTTTTTTATAATCTCAAAGAATAAAGGTGGAAACGTTTTTAATTATAATCTTTACTCAAATATGGGCACTTATCTAGGTTGCTAGTTTGGATTCAAGTATCGTTTTTTCCTATTTCAACTACCTTTAGTAGCCCAAGATTAAATTGGTATCTGCTACAGATCTTTATGTATGCACTCTCAGCACGCTCATAGCTATATTTGTGGTATCGATTGATTGGCTTTTACTTATTGCTTCCCTTATTTTCACAAACCGTCCATCAAGATGTTGAATTGCGGTCCAACTCTCTTTGCATTCTCTACCATTTGATACACCTTGAGCGATTCTACTTCTCTTTGAATTATAATCTTAGAGGCTCTAATTGGTTCCTGGGTTTTAGTGGGGAAGTATGCTAACATAATACACTTTCCATTTTTTATCCCTGAGACCTTTAAATCTGAGTTGATAATTAGCTATTACCTTGAGGCCATTTTCAAACTTAATCTTTCTCTAAACTACCCCAAATTTGCCGTTGTCCAATGCAAAAGTATGAAGTTCATTGGGCCATTCTAGACTCCAGCCTGGCAAATTCCTTTGGTCCTGCAGCGAGGCAGTGGCCACCAGCCTGGCACTGATTCATGTAGGAGCGACAAGACTGCAGTAATTGTGCCTCTGGAGGGTTCTTCGACTATGGGCATCTATAGGCATAGGATCATCCTATAATAGACACCTTTGTTACTCATCTGAAAACTAGATGGGTTCGGAACTGGTATCCCTATGCGAGGTCCTGATGTTGGACTGGATGTGAACTTTGCCTCCAACTTCAAATCCTCTAATCCTAATGGTTCTTCAGACGATCAGGGACAGTACTCAATGTTGCATGGTTGTGGTGGCTCCTGCCTGGCCTCTCCTAGTCTTGTTTTCATACCTTATCATTCTACTTCAAAAATGTATCACATCTGCCTCCTGCAGAGAGAAGACATCCTGGAGGGAGGAGAACTGCACCCGCACCACTCTTGAGAGCACGGTTCCTGAGACAGGGATTTGTGCACACCTTGGACACTCCTCAGAAAACGTGCAAGTCCTGGCAAACGTGCAGTAGGAGTACTGCAATGGATAGATCTTACAATTTTCTGCTACTATCCCACAAACTTCTTAATTGAATCTGTCCTTCTCCGAGTCACAAGAGAGCAGTTAGTCAATAATTATGGTGTTATAAACGATCACATTGTTTTCTAGAGCTACCCGGCAAGAACAACTCACCCTTTGATTGATGAGACAAATTTTGATTCTAAGCTAGTTGATTTTGCATCTCTTCCAAAATCCAAATCAGCAATACAAAAATTAAAACATGGGGATATGGAGACTGTGCGGATGGAAGCTACACAAGATGGCAGCTGAGTTCAAAAGATGAGGAGGAGCTGGACAGTGTTGCTGATGAGTTCCCTTGTCTCATTTGCTGACGGGGGAAAAAGGGACATTTGAAAATCTGCACGAGGTGGAGTGCCGTAAACATCAAGGTGCATCAGGAATATCCCAAAATTAGAGGGAAGAGGCATGTCTAAGGAAGGTGATGGTGCAGAAAATCACTGGGGAACTGAAAGTCCCCTGCTAGAGTTCAGTGTAGGACCAAATAGCTTGGATTCTGCCATAGAGCACTAGGAAAGAACATCAACCAGTTCACCTCCTCAGTGAACTGTGTCATGTCTTTCTTACATCACCAGACTCTAATGAGTGTGCAGACGGGCAGCTGCAAGGCATAGATTGTGGCCACTGGGGCCTACCAAAACAAGGCTGGGGAATCTTTCTTCATGACGCAAAGACATTGAACAGACTGATGCACCTGTTCCCTGTGATCCAACAGCCTATGGTCTTTTGGGAGCTTAGGCTGGCCCTGGGTGATGCATCAATCTTTTGAATTATTGGCCCAATCATACATAGAATTAATTTGATTGAATACTTCTTTCTTGGTGGCCATGACACATACCAAATTATAGTACTTAGGAAAATTTAATCAGCAATTCTATCCTGAAAGGTCCTCGTAGAACTTCTCAGGGTAGCCCTGTCTCCATCCTCCATCACTACAGTGTCTGGGTCCCCATTATTCTGCCACATGAACACAGTCAGTACACTTCCACGGGCTAGAGATGCTAGATTCACATTTCATCATGTGTCATGCTAATCCATGAACTACCTTAATGAATCCTACTGGTCCCAACAATATCCGCATTGCACATAGTCTCGCTGTCATGTATGTGCCACAAATACACAGTAAACACATACACTTGACATGCACACTAGAGGCCTATTTATCAAACAATCATGCAGAGCAGCATAGCAAGTCATCTTGCTGCACTGCATGAAAGGACAGGAATGCACTGTATTTAATCTAATACGGCACATTCCTGCCTTTCCCCAGTGCTGGTCCACAATGTGCCGCCTAGCCCCAATGCAGGCACTCTTGCACCACAACGCTTCATCTCAACAACCCAAGACATGGACAGTAGTCCCATGTCATTAAATGGACAACAGGCTTCATGCGCACCCTCAGGTCACAAAACGATTTCTGGTCCTTCGCATTACCATGGACAGCCCTAGACCTCTGTGTACATGCTAGATTGCTGTGATAACTGAACTGGTAAAACTCAGATTATCATATTCACACATGGCTGTGTCACTCAAAGTAGGGATACATGCCTGTATATCATGCAAGGGACATTCCTCTCTTAACAATAGTTAACATTCATTAATGCCTTGCAATTCCTATTCTTAGCAATAAGTTATTAGTTACTAAATACCACTTGTACCTTAACTTGTTTTTATCAGAGATATTGCAGTGCATGTAAACTTCCCATTACTTCACAAATGAAACCGAAAGCCAAAAAAATGAAATACGTTCTTATGCCTTTAACTATTAAAGCAAAATGTTGAAAAAAATGAGATCGACGTAGGTTTTGTTTCCAACACAGCTTGATTTCCACAATACTTCTTTGTATTTGAAATTCTCTTCTGAATCATAAATCCAAAAGCAAGGGTCCTAGATGCAGCAACATTGTAGAACCATTGCCTTGCAGGACACTGCAAGACAAGAGGAAAGTTATACCTGATAATCCAAGCTGGTTACCACCATCTCCAAACATGTTGAGAGTTCAGCGATTCTTGTGAAATGTAGTTTTGGTGTCAGGCATCTTCATGGAGTGCAATCTCAAGTGTGCCAAGCCTTTCGTCAGGCTGTGCTGAAGCTCTATGATTTTCACCAGCCTTTCCAACAATGAAACATACTTGTTGAGGGTAGTCACCCATCGGTTTGCCCAGTCTCCACATCTCCCTCCTGACATAGTATATATTTTTAGAACCTTTTTTGTGCGCAGACATGTACCGATCCCATCTAGAATCCTACTTCAGAATCTTCTTAGTGTTTGTAATTTTGAGGTCTTTGCTTGACGACATTACTACAAGATAGAAACAAAACTGATGAATCTAAGCAAAAACCCACCAAAACAATGCTATGAATTAGAAGATTAATTAATGTAAAGCTTGGGGAATTGAAGAGTTAACTATGTTTTTCAGATATTGTGGGTCTAGGGAAAAACATTCTTTTGTATGAGTCACAACCAAGAGAGCTTGAGATCCTCTGTGTTAGCTGATGGTCGTCCTTTCTACAAATATCTGAAATATCTGTCATCTACAGAACCCATCCTATCAGGTCCCACACCATAAGAACACAGGAATGCCAAAACAATGAACCATAATTTGAGGAGACCTGTCAATCACATATTGGAGCAGACGAAGAAAACGTAAAAGAGGTGAGTAAGCAGGAACCACACAATTATATTTAAGCAGTACTATGAGATTCCATTGAACACATTTCTTCTAGATCACTTTCATTGTGTAAAATTCATTGTATGAAATGTCATCTTAGAGTGCATTTAAGATTACCTAGTCAAATTCATACTTCCTCTTTTCATGTAATTAAGAAACATCTACATACAATACTTCATCTTACCTTTATCAATTTTAAACAAACACGTCCACTTAAATTTTATTTAAAAATGTTAGCCTTCTATTCCGTTATGATGTGCATTTACTTACTCAAATTATATTCTGATACAGTACATAAGAGTCCTTACCTGCCAGTTCTGTTTCCATACAATGACTTTAATTAATTTGTATTTTTGTGTAAGGATTTCGCTGTGAATTGGTTTTGCAAACAAGAAACTCAATTATAGAGAAAAGAACATGCAAACTACCTGTTGAATGAAAATGTGGATCCTCTTGAGAAGAGCTTGCTTGCTGTGTGTGATAGACACTTTGCCATTGGTACAGTATTGCTATAAGGTATAACCAGAGCCACTGAAATTATGCGGCAGGGGAGCACCTAATTATTAGGCAAGGTTGACTAAATAATGCAGAAAGAAAAGGGAAATTGTGCAGCATAATGAAGCACATTTTTTGATAGCAAAACTTTATTATTTTGTAATTTGTACACATTGTAATGATGACTGGGCAAATATTTCACCACATTACTACCTAAATGCTGCAGAATCGCATAATTCCAGTGGCCCTGACTTTACAGGCTACTTGGGACCAATGTGCAAATCACTTTTAACAGATGCAAGAATCATCAGACTTAATTGCTGCAGTGTGGTGGTGAATCAACAGCTACTGACTACCTGTCACTTTAGAGACGGCCACACTTGAGCCCTGTCTTTGTACTGTTGTCTGCAGAGCCCTGAGGGGTTGATCTGAACAATGTAATTTTACAGCCTGAATCCTTTCTTTAGCTTGCAATAGTCATGAAACATTGCCTCATCAAACTGCCTCACACTGCATAGAATAAGTCATAAACCCATTGTAGTTTGGCTGAGCCATCTTCTGGCTTCCGGCTCTCCACTGGTGCCATTCTTGGTGCTGTGGCGCCCACATTAGCCTGTCAATGCAGAGAAACTGCTGCTCTCGGCAGTTGTTCCACTTTAGTGCCAACTACTGCTGGGCAATGCAGTGTCTAGAGAGGATACAGAGCCTGGATAGAGAAGATGGTGGCAAGACACTACATTCTGGGACTCTGGAACATGAAAATATTGTTGCAAGTTCCTGTTTTTTATTTTGTTTTTGCTTGGCTGTTCCTCTTAAATAGTTGGGATTGGTCTGTATCTAAACCCTCTCCGGTTTGTCAGATAAAAGAGACTGAGACTAAAATATTAACCTCTAGGAGCACAAGACATTAATGAATTGGGATTTTGTGATCAGAACTTTCGTCCACAATTGAGCCACTGGAGAAGTATAATCTTGATCTCATCTGAGATCATGTAGAAGTGCATTATATTCATGCATAGTCAGCACTAGAATATATTCTGTGTAATAAACGTTACGAAAGGTAGTGCAGTATTAAATAATGACATAATTTGTGTATAGAACGTGATTAATAAGGGTTTATGTGATATTTATATATTAATGTGATCGGATAAGTTAACATAAATGTGTCTCATTGTGACGTTATTAAATTTAAATGTGTAAACTAATTATTAAACATTTATACGTGTAATGAGAATTTTTCATGCAGGTGTATTTAGTATGACATCTTCGTAACTCTTTACAATTTATAGATGTATTAAGGAGCTGCATTTATTGTGTGTGTAGAAATGTGCACATATTTTGTAACCGTGTTCAATACTAAAGTTGTCTGGAGTGGGCCTCGAGAATCAAGTTTGGTTCATGCTCATGTTTATAGTTTAACATGTAATTCGTATTTAACCTTCAATGTAGAATGTGTGTACTTGTATTTAGTTTCCACTGCAGTTATGGAGCGAGAAAGCCTCATTAGTTAGCATAGGAGTTTTTTTTTTCTTTAGATAGCAAGGTATGAGAAGACAATGTTGGCAAAGAGAAGTGGGGTAACGAGCAAGGAGGCGAGTTCTCATGCGAGAGGAGAGCAATGACCAAGGACGACCGAAGTTGCAACTTATTGATGTAGGAAAGGTGGTGAAAGTATCCAGTTGTGCTCAAGCTATGGAAATTCACTGGCAAAGATCACATGGGATTGTCTACTCTGACTGCAATTGATATTTTATGCTGAACGAAGTGAAGGACAGGAGAGTTATCTTAGGGAGCAGACCTATGCTTCTCCCTGTGTGGCTTTATGCTACTTGACCCATGGTTTGGAATGCTTTCTACTGAAGACTCAGACAGCTGACACCTTTCTGATTTCACCCTTACCGAATGTTTCTTAGCTTAGGGTTGCCCCTTTTAAGGTAGTGTATGGAGAGATAACTTGCTCATGCTTACTTTGGAGGATCCTCAGATGAAATGTAATACTCAATTCTTTTTCCTGATCGTCTGCATCGTCGTCATGGAGTTAGTTGCCTTCTTTGTATTATATAGGGTAAATCTCTTCAGGAGATTTGATCTTATCTTGGCCTTTCAGTACTTTTATATGATCATGTTGAGATTGATCTATATTGATTTGTTTCTAAATGTATAATTAATCCCTACTAAACTTAGATTAAGTTGTCGAACGGATTATTGTGTGGCCACATTGTTTGCACTGAAATGAAATGTTAACAAGTGATAGTTTTCTTCCTTAACTCTCGAGCTGTTAGAAAGGTCTTCCCTCTGGAGATAAATGTTTGACTGGGCCCAAGCTCCAACACCACTAGAGTTGGACGTACATGTTTTGCAGTACAGGAAGCATTTGAAACAGGATTTTAGCTGCTTTTGTTTACTTTACTCAGTAAATTAACTTAAACGCAAGTACAACATCTCTCATGTATGCGGTCAGTTTAATAACGACATTGCGACTTCCCCAAAACAGCAAAATAAATACTGTGGATTTGGTTTTACAAAGATTTCTGCATAACACATCTCCAACCCTCCACAACTCACGCATATTAACAAGCAAAAGGCTGCAATGGTGAGATGTCCATATTCATGGCAACTGGGCATATTCATGTGTGTTCTTTATAACACAAATGTACATAGCCTTTGCATAAACTTTTGACAGCTGTTTATTAATGGATGACAATCCGAAATCTAGGCTTTCCATCAGAAGATGAAAACTGAAGGGCAAAATTAAAACAAATAAGGGTATGCACATATAGAAGGTCCGCTAGTAGCCCCTGTGACTTCAACATCCATTGAACATAAGGAGATAAAAATATTTTATCCTGATGTTTCACAACATAAATGCCAATTCATGTAAACATCTCAGCATGCTCTTGAATGCTATTTGTACAGGGCTTGATATGCCAGCAACAAATAAAAATAAACTCAACCTAAGACACTAAAGCTACAACGTACATTTCAAAGAGAGAAACACTGGGCCCAGCTCGCTTCCAAACGTTAGCGTCCAGCACCAACAAAATGGAGGCCCAGGCTGGAGTGCCATCCAGACCAGCAGGGGGAGCCAGAGAGTAACACTGAGAGAAGCTGAGCACAGGTTTTCACCAGCTCCTTCACTAGACACACAAACATGGCGTACAGAGTGCAGAAATCATACAGCATTGTTTCTCTTAATAGTTTTTAATTTCTAGACGAATCCAACAAAGACGAGCATCAATTTTCTTTTTATTTTGGAGTGTGTTGGAGATTTCTCCTGACCGCCAACCACTCAATGGCTTGGGTACATCGTTTCACACCTTTCTCCCATCCTGAAAGTGCTAATTGCTGTTCAAAGAAACAGAGAGACCATGGCTTCAGTGGAACGGGATGCGGGACGAGGTCGGTGGCTGGGCTTTTGACAACAGTTTTATCATTTGGAAAACATCCTTGATGTGGAATACTTTTGTAGTTTGACATCGCCATTCCCAAAGACTTTTTGAAGGCCTGGTTATACCCATGACTGTCAAAAAACATGTCTGCAACGTTCACGTGCCCTATGGGTTCCAACATATAAGTCTTAGAAACAGTAGAATGTTCTTGATCCTTCTGTCGGTGCCAGGCCGAGTCTGGGAACATTATCATCCAGGGACATGCACTGTGTGCTGATTAATGGTTAAAACACATTTTGCTCTGAGTCAGATGTCATTACTTTCCTATGACTGAAGTAATAACTTCTCATAGACTGTATTTAAATAAAGATAAATAACATTAATTAGAATGTATGCTGAAAATTTAAGTCAATCAAATAATCAAATTTAAAACAGTGTAGGAATACTCTTTTTTTTCTCCAAAAACTAGGTAATAATTCAGTTACCCTGCCAAGAGAGTGGTCCTTTCTCATAGAGTGACTTAAATAATTTTGAGTGTGCTGCTCGCAGCACAGTTCACAGAAAAATATTAATTTACAAAATAACCCCTTGCTCATATTTATTATGACAAATTAAATTCTTAAATAAAAAAAGAAGGCTTGACTTTTCACTCCAGTTTCAGGTAGCTTGGCATAGAGTAGTTGAACATTAAATAATCCAGTTTATAGAGATCAAACAGTTGCGCCTGGTGTTCTGAGCTGATGTTCTGGAAGAATTCTGCTGTCATTTCATCAGTAGTTCTTGTAGACTTGGCAAAGGTGGGGAACTTCAAGAAGTTGCCTACTCCTGCCAGTTGCAAGATGTAGTTGGAGTCATCTTCCAGAGTCTCATATTTGCCTATCAGGTCATAATGGATGTGGCAAGGGTGGCATAGCGAGAACACGGTCTGCCAGTGCTCATTAAAAGGTTCTTCTCTTTGCGTATGTGGGTCGATCAGATAGGCTACAAACTCCTCAAACTTGACGTCGTCACCACTGCGCGCAGCCTCCTGGGTGGCATTCTTCCTCTGCCGCCTGATGATCTTTGTTCCGTACCGCTTGTGAAAGGAGGTGTTATACTTTTGGGTGAACTTATTTCTGTAGGCTGATACTAGTCTCTCAAAAGGCTCACGGACGAAGAGAAACTTCATATAGCTTTTTAAGCGGTGGTTGATCTCCGAAATGCTATATTGGTTGAGGGTCTTCAGGTTTCCGGCCACATGCGCCTCGTTGGCTGGTATTTCCATGGGGTCGCTGTATTTGCCCCTTCCAGTAAGCACCATCATGACCCTCTTCCAGTTTGTACAAGCCACCTTGGGCACATAGCAATAGATCATTTCATGGTCTTCATCCACCACTAAATGCTTGAGGTCGTTTGGTGTTAATACACGCCTTTTCCGGCTGGAGACACTGTTGATGCGACAGGTATCCGTAACCTGGTCCCTCCTGATCTGATGCATTACTGCAGTGCTGGAGAGCTCCAACTGTGGAGAAAACAGATAAGAAAACTCAGTACAACTGAAAAATCTCTGTAATATTCTCTTCATTTCCAACACAATATCGACATACTGCTGGAAGCAAGAGACTACATTCCTTTTATTACTTGCTGTGGCTTCAAATTAAAAAAGTGAATATTTGATACTGGTATATTGGCTCATATTTGTTGTTGTTTGTTTATGGTGTTTAAGAGGAAGTCATATATGTAAAATGTAATAAAAACCTTTCCTTGGCCTGCTCCCTTGCAAGAACTTTAGAACCTAACTGTGAAAACCAGGTGAGAGCTGCCCTCCGGCGTTGTGTCCAACCTGTTGCACGCGGGGCCTTGCTGCACAGATCATACCCCCTCCTTTCCTCTCATGAAAAAGAAAGTGAGGGGAGCACGACCACTGCCGCCATCTTATGCAGCAACCAGAAGGTAGGTATGTGGAGGCTTATGCTGGTTTATAGCAGGTGTCTGATAATATCATCATGGATTATGCATCATCCCCAAAAAATATTTAGCTTTACTTAGGTTTCCAACATAACAATTCTTCAAAAAGCAATGCAAACACAGATGCTGTGAGTAAGATACATGTGGAATTAGCAGTTGTGCTATCTTTACATACAGCACACAGAGAAATCTCACTATCCAGTGGCTACGTCAATGAACAATTACATTCCCTGCATGCATGAGAGGTAAGAAATAGCCATTCCTGTTACCCAAGGAAATGTGCATGTTAAGCCAGTATTCATTATGCCATGTGGTGGACTATGGGCCGGGGGTTCAGCCCATCTACCTTCCAGCCAGCCCCCAAGAGTGCATGTGTGGCATTGACGAGGAGGACTCCAACCAGAAGCCTTTGGGTTTACAAGAGCCTGATGTTGATATACAATACCTATTCTCCATTTCATTACAGAAGGTGATATTCACCGGGCTGCTGTTCCATATATTTGTAGGGTCTTTAAACCTAAACCAGGTCATTGCAATTTTTCTCTGAACCAGAAGCAGAATAAGATCTGCTACACCTTTTTTGTGAGCTTCAGCAATGCATGTTAAATACTAAATATTTCCAATGTTATAAGATCTCGGCCCAGAGTGTACTTGGCAAATCCTAGCAAGGTGGAAGAAATCAGCTTTACAACAAGTACAGCCAAGTAGTATTGAAGTATCCATGTAAAAGATAATAAATTCTCTATATATTTAGCAGGAAGTAATTTCATTCGACTGCACATAAACCATGGTACTCCTCAGTTGTATTCTTTCCACCAGGGTAATATGCCCGTACCACTGAGATCATCATTCAGTGGAATTGCGTACATGCAGATACTTGGTCATCTATCTATCCCTTGGCTTGAGAATATATGAAAGGGCTTAAAGGATTTGTGTTGGGATGGAGATGAACCTTAGAAGGTATTTGGAACTGAGAAACAACAATATACCCAAAAGACTATAGAGGCCAAGTATTTTGAATTTTTCAACAGTCAACCATGGGTTGTCTGGAACGATCCATTGCAAACCTTTATAACATCAATATCCTATTTGTAACATAGTTTGCAAGCCAGTTACTGTTGCAAATATTGTCCAGGCTGACCCTGCCATTAGCTGACTTTGTCTCATTGCACCAACTAAAATTGAAATCCAGAACCAATAAATTGTTCGGATGGACTTACTCTCAAAGAACACATTAGAACAGTTAACTGTATTATTTTTGATAACTGTAGTGCGGATTGCAAAACTTTTTGTTGCACCTCTAGGTTTCACCTATAGATAATAAATGGATCAATGAATCATGATTTTTGAGTGAACTTGTTTAAGCAGTGGGAGTAAAGTGGTAATATGAAACTTTGGGTGGGTGGTATTGTGCAATACTAAGGGACGTCTACAAACCAGAATTGATATGAGATTCATAAATGTTTTGCAGATATTGTATATGTATGCCAAACTTGGTATATGTGTAGGGAAATAGGTTTTGCCACAGTGAACAAGAACATTGTAATGAGCAAATAAAAATTAAAATAATACTGTGTCAATACATTGTTTTGCCTAACCCTGAAAATGTGGATAGCTATTGGTACAGGAATGAAATTCCGAAGAATGCTGCTAGAAGTCCACGTGAGCACTGGATTTCCACGACCTACGCCTGATAAAGAGTTTTGTGAGTGGCAAGAAATTAATAAATCTGAGTCAAGAGTAGACCTAATGCTATGATTCTCTTTGTGAATTGGACTCCCCTTAAACTTATTTTATGGTGTTTCTCTGTTTGACATGACTGATTGACTAAAAATGAATTAGGAGTTAAAGTGTTGGTCATTACACACGTTCAAAAAGGGTGGTGCATTACATTTATTTTGCTTTCTATACATCTTGTCCCGTTGACCGCCTGTCCCATTGACCCAGTGTCTCAGCACAATACGTGTTTCTCTGGAGTAAATACAAGTCGGAAGCTAGCTGTGGTAATTAGATCGGAGCATCACTATCCAAGGAGAGGATCATCCGAAGGTGGGAGCAGGTCAGAGAGCCTGGGGACACCGTCCAACTGTATGGTAGGAAACTGGGCATCTGTCTAGAGAGGAAGTCTCTTCCATATATGTGCCTGATTCTTAACACTTCTCAGGACGATCTTCGAAGATTCAAACCTTATAACCCGAAATTTTCAAAAATCCCAATAGACCAAGGGTGATCAGGAGAATATCCTTAGGTGCAGCATGGGAAGTCTTATTGACAGACGAATTTAAGGATAGCTCAGATAATGATTTGTGTCCCTTACACCATTGACCTAATACAAGACAGCAGCCCATTAAAGTGGGAAACAGCCATTACAACCCGGCTGTTTCCCTGCATACCATTACAATGCAAGCATTACCACGCATGCGTTGTAACAACGCGTAATCATTACTACGCATTTTTTTACAACCCATGTGCTTTTACCACGCATGCCATTACAACTAATTTTGTTGTAAAGGTATGTGTGGTAAATGCACATGCCTTGTAAAAAAATATAGGCGATCCACGTCGTTGTGAGGAAACAGAGGCTCTTCTGTTTCCTCACACTGACGTGCACCGCCCCTCAGACCCGATGTGCAGCAGGAACCAGGAGGAGAAAGAGGTAAGGGGGATTAGGCCTGGGGGGGGTTACTTTTTTAGGGTAAAAGGGGGTGTGTGTCATGCAGGGTACTGTTTTAGGGTTGGGGGTCATTCAGGATAGTGTTTTAGGGTAGGGATAGGACTGGGGGGCGGGGGTGTCGTGCAGGGCAGTGTTTTAGTGTTTAGGATAGGGTCGGGTCGTGCAGGATAGTGTTTTTAGTGTAAGGAGAGGACTGGGGTCGGGGAAGGGTCGTGCAGGTGTAGTGTTGTAGGGTTTAGGGTAGAGTTGTGCAAGGTAGTGTTTTAGTGTAAGGAAAGGACTAGGGGAGTGGGGAGTGTTGTGCAGGCTAATGTTTTAGGGTAGGGAGAGGACTGGGAGTCGGGGTCGTGTAGGGTAGTGTTTCAGGGTAGGGAGAGGACTGGGCGTTGGGGAGAGGATTGTGCAGAGGTGTTGTTATAGGAAAGGGAAAGGATTGGGGTTGGGGATCATGCAGGGATGGTGATTTAAGGTTTAGGATAGGGAAAGTATGGGGGGGAGGTGGGGTCGAGCAGGGGTACTATATTAGGGTTCAGGGTAGTGTAACTTACCTTAGATACTTTTACCAAGAGTATACCTTTACCACGCATGCCTTTCCGTTGTAATGGCATGCGGCATAATCATGGTAAAGTATGCGTTGTAATGATAGGTCCTGGTGAATGACTACGTGTAGTAATACCCGCGTTGTAATGACACGCGTGGTAGTACGTGTGGTAATGTGTCATATTCATTAAAGTAACTGCTTTTAGACGTCGGAACAACAAACAATCATGGATCTTACACAAGATTATTTTCCTTCTTGATAGGGTTTTTTGACACTTCTTTATAATTCAAATGCACAGCCCAGAATTCTAAGAAAATGATATTTTTTCTTCCCAAATGTTTTTCCAATCAACCGTACACAGGGGAGATTTTGCCGAGGCAGGCTCCAACATTGGATTACGATGTCTCTTTCCAACAGCCTTTTCATAGTG
Source organism: Triturus cristatus (assembly GCF_964204655.1). Taxonomy (NCBI): domain Eukaryota; kingdom Metazoa; phylum Chordata; class Amphibia; order Caudata; family Salamandridae; genus Triturus; species Triturus cristatus. The sequence goes on along the minus strand of NC_140585.1, from coordinate 747,056,954 downwards.
GTCCGACTGCCATGAAACGGTTGTCAGAAAGGGACTTTGGGGGCCCCAAACAGGGCCCCAGTCCCTTGTGGGCCACTGCAAAGAGGCCCTGAGGGCACATAAAATGCCCTCATACGCATCCACATGGTGCATGGCACACGGTGCATCGATTTGCACAAAATGCTCTTTTACACGGTGGCTTGCAGGGCCGGACTGGCCATAGCAGGCACCGGGCAATCCCCCAGTGGGCCGCACGGGTGGGGGTCGGTTTTGGTCCCCTAGGGGCCGTTTTTGTTACAGGGCAGTTTTTGCAGCAAAATCGGCCCTGTAACAAAATCAGCCAAAAAACGGCCCTGGCAAGGAGCTCAACGGCACCCCCAACCCCCGGGGGGGCTGGCCGAGCACTTTGCCAGGGACTGTTTTGGTTCCCAGTCCGGCCCTGGTGGCTTGTGCTGCAGCCTTTTTCTTGGGCCGTTGCACAAGCTGCCATGAAAATTAGCACTTTGCGACTGCAAGCCCGGCAGGTGCATCGTAATTGGGCAGTGGGACTGCCACCTGAGGTCTCCTGACTACTGTGAAAGCGAGCGCAGTCCGACCGCCCGCTATCATAATAAGGCCCTAAGTTTTAACATGACATTTGGTAGACATGTATACAATGTCCCGTTCATATAATATGGTTGTTAACTTCATTGTTAAGGTGACGAAATGTCGGTCTCAAGCTTTAGTACAAAATAGCCACCAAGTTGCAACTTTCCCCTCGCGATTCCAGTCAGTCCCATTGGAAGCACAGGGCTGTGAAACGTTTCTTCATCATTGGATCCTCCACTCCCCCTTACACACCCCACATCTCTACAATGACAACTTGTGCGACCCTCAAATACAATCAGACTTACCGTGTAACATAGGTAGAATTGAGAGAAACCGTGTAAAAAAATCGAAAAGAAAATTGGAAAACATGCATTACAATGAACATACAATAAGTTGCGTGCCAGTGTTTATTTGCCAAACATTGTAGAGTATAGAGAATATGCCTCCGTTTGCTCGGAACGTGTGGCTAGTTTTTACATTAATGATTGCCAGGGCCCGGATTTTATCTTTGGCGAGTGAGGGCAGGAAGAGAATAAAAGAGAAGTGAGTTGTATGGAGATGAGCCAATTTGTGAGTGAAGGCAGTGGAGGGATTTTATCCTGACACTAGGAAGCCTTCATAATAGTTTTAGTAGCTATAATTCAAGGGAATACTGCAATATCCTCTTGCTGTTGGGTATGATTGATTCAGTAGTATGTAGTAACATCACCTGGCAAGACCTATCCAAGACCACCATGTTTGGTGGGATAGTTTCTCGTGACTTTCCAGTTGTAAAGTGTAATTTTAGAGTGGATTGTTAGAGGAAGGTCATGCAATGGGTTGCAGTGCTGTGAGTTGGATGGCAGCTCGACGTACAGCTTCTCTTTCTTTTTATACCCAATTTAAAAAATGGTGGAATTCCAAAAAAAACTTCCTTGCTTAAGGGTACAGAGGTACATTATGTTTGAGGTATTAACCTATACCTATTTTGAGGTACCTGTGTGGATATTTTGTTATTGAGAGTGGATTTCCACATTATTTTCCAGTGTTGGTCTGATAATGGAGTTAAAGTAAGCAAGGGAAAGCCTGCTCTGCCTACCATGTCTGTTTGGTGTTCTGAGCCTTAATAGTCATGGGACTGTAGAATGTAGTGTCCATTATGGATGATGTACTTTATTGTTTACCTGATTGGAGAGGTTAACTAAATCTGATGTGTTGTTACTCATCTCAAGCTTAGTTAAGGCTGATTTTAGTTTGAAATAATTGTAAAATTCTGCATTCTTTAGATTCTATATGGGATGGAGTTTGGAAAATGAGAACGGGGACTTTCCGTCTGATTAATTTATTGCTGAAGTTCGACCTTATTTCTTGCTTATATTCCAATTTCATCAGGTATCACCAAGCCTAATTTTTGTTGTTCTTGTTACTTTGTTTAATACATTTCCTATTCACTTTTAAAATAATGTCTGTTGTGTAAGATAGGGATTTAGAGGAGGCATCTTTTTTTTTAAGTTTACGGTTCAACCAGTGTTGAAAGTAAGGAAGCACTGCCCAAGTCCCTACTAGGGGGCCTGCAGCACTGGTTAGCCTGGTAAACATGTCTCAAACCTGCCACTGCAGAGCCTGTGTGTGCAGTTTAAACAGCCATTTTGACCTGGCAAAATAAACCTTTTGCCAGGCCCAAACCCTCCTTTTTAATTTATATAAGTCACCCCAAGGGAAGGCCCTGGCAGCCCAGAGGGCAGAGTGAAAATTATTTTGAAAGTTGGATGTTTACTATTAGGTTTTACATGCCCTGGTAGTGAAAAACTCTTAAATTCATTTTCACTACTGTAAGGCCTATCTCACCCATAGGATAACATTGGACTTGCCGTATTACATTTTAAAAGTGTCCTTTTCAGATGGGAAGAGATGACCAGTTCATGTTTAGTGTCTTTGCAGCTGGAGTAAAAAGCTCTATTTAGTGGTGAAGTTGTGGTTTTATGACAATTTAAAAAATTCCACTTTTAGAAAGTTGCCATTTTCCAGTCCTTAGCCCTTTTGTGCCTATAGCCTGGCCTAGGTCACATGACTTGGTGTAATTGACAGTTAGACTTTATGAATTCATCCCAGACAGTCACACAATAGAGGGATACGTGTGCCTGAGTGGGCCATCTGCTGCCACGATGTGGTGTGTGGAACTGAGCACACCCCCTTACACCTGAATGGCATGCACTCCGCCTTCACACAAAGGGCCTAAAGACCCTACATTGTCACTTCAGCCAGCTGGGACCTAGGGCAGGGAGGCAGGAAATTCTGTGCACTTCAAAGCCACTGTCTATAAGCTCCTCCGACCTTCCACAACCAGATTATAAAAGAAGGACCTTAGACACCAACTCTTCAGTACACTTCTGAACCTGTGGATAGAAGGACCGCTGTGCTGCTACAAGGACTGCCATTCTGCTGGGCTGCTTCTCTAAAGGAACTACTGCCCTGCTGACCTGCTGCCTGCTGTCCTCTTGCCTGGGGAAGAAGAACTGGACTTGCAACTTCATCTTGAACCCAGAGTGACTCAAAAAGCTAGTCTCGGGCCTCCTGATCTGAGCCTCAGGGACATAAAAGGCTCCCCAACCAGCTTCTTGGCCATGCTGTAGCGATTTTCTGACCCCCCAAGTGGTGCCTCTCAAGTCCTGAACCCTTGGTGTGGCTCACGGGCTGTTGAAATCAAGCTTTTGGCCTCTCCTGACCTCAAACAGACCCGTTTGCATCAAAGCCACTCACACCAAAATTCAGCGCGAGCTGCAGCCAGCTCATTTCTTTGCACAGCAAGCATCGTTTGCCCGTGGAGGAGTGCCATCGCGACGCACCAGCCCGTCTGTCCGCGACAACTGGCCTGCTCGCGCCATGCCAACGTCCGATGTGACGCTCTCATTGCTCCCTACGACCCTCTCCAACGCAAATGGAACTCTTGGCACAAAACATGAGAAGGCAAAACTTCATCTGGACTAATCTGGGACTGTATCCGGCCTGCGCTCCATCGTGGTCAGCCTGAATATTTTACTTTGACACAGTCCAGTGTGACCAGATAGCCGCGGTTGGTGCATTATGCTTTTAGGCACTATTTTACAGTTTATCCTTTTAGAATTCATAACTACTGATTAGATCCTTGTTGTTTTGATCTTGCTTTATTTATTAAGTTCTGCTCTATTTTTCAAACTGTGAGTGGGATCTTTTTGTGTGGTGTTTTCACTGTTTTACTGTTCGAAGTGTTGCACAAATACTTTACACATTGCCTCTAGGTTAAGCCTGATTGCTCTGTGCCAAGGTACCAGGGAAATGAGCACAGATAAATGTGGTGTTTGCTTGTGCCTTTTCCTGACTAGGATTGTAGCTGCTTCTTGACCAGGGCATCCCATCAACCAGTAACCAAATTCCTAACACTAACTAACCCATTTGGACCCTTGTGCTGCCACGGAAGCAGTTGTAAAAGTCGCCTGTCCTGAGCATTTGACATGTCTTATGATAAAATGTACAGCATAAAAGCGAATCATGCATGGTTCCTATCTCCTTGGCTATAATTAAGGGCCAGACCTCTTGACGATTGGCATAGATTCACTCTAAGCCACAGAGAGAGGAAAGGCGATCACTCCCCCTTTGACCACCAAGCATTGGGGTACCTTTTGCTCCTCGACAGACTCCTGTTTGTTGCTAAGCGGTTGAGAGAGAAGCAAGTACTGAATGCTACAGAAGGAATGCAAACATAGGACTTCAGCCTTATTTCCTTCTCCAAATTGGCAACCATACTCTGAAATAAAGCTGACCAGATGGGCTGGATGCATTTTTGTTCATAACATTTGAATTAGAAACAACGTCACTGTCCAGAACGTGCATTCCCGGTTGTCATCAGATGTTATGTTGAGGAAATCTGCAGTGGTGGAGCATGTGTAAGGTCTGGGAGCAGGGTAGGCTATTTCTGGCCCTTGTTGAACTGTTGCTGAACCCATTGGGTGCATGCAGACTTTTGCTCATTTGACTAGCTATCATGATGACAAAAAAAAGCAAGAGAGAGTCTACTGGTTTTAAAGAAATTCCATTTAAAATCCTTAATATCCGGGCGTTATACATCGGAAACGATATCACTGCACAGCCCGAATCAACTGGTTATGTAAATGTGTAAATCCCCGCGCGCTCGCCTCGCGCCTGGATTCTGTTGGATGGGTTTTTAACGATAAACTGCAGTTCCCGCCCTTTCCTAGATGTTTGCAGTGATCCTGGACAGCACATTTTGTACCTCGTTATCCTCACCCGGCACCATTGGAAGCCCTTTGAAAGAGCAGGTGCGCCAATGCACAGCACTATCCGAGCCTGTAACCTGCAACCTGTATCTCATCATCACTGCTGCACGAGAACAGGCTGCAGCAGGACAGGTGACCTCACAGCTGCGACTCCATATCTCCCTTCCTCTTCATGTCTATCTCTCTCCCACCCTCACACATTCTCTCCAGGCCGTTGTTGCTGCGCCACTAATACATTCTGTGCGAGAAGCAATTATATGAATGTACCCACGCGCCTCTGTTCAGAGGGTGAAAAGGTGACTCTGCCCGGTTTACAGGATGAACAATTTGACTAATGAGTTATCTCCATGGTGGGAATTAAATCAGCAATTATAACCAAATAAGCGCAGAAAATCACAAAAGGGTTAACTAATAGGCAGTACGTGTGTCCTGATTTCCAGTGAACGTGAAGCCTGCCGCCACGGGTGCGGGTGAACGCGGCCCGCAGCGCACTCCACGGGCCGCAGGCCTAGCGAGGCGTCCTTGTCCGCTGGCGGTGGCCATCCTTTACAGCCGCCAGGGGTATGGAAATGTGCTTCTAGGAGGCAGAAATCTTTAATGAGAAGAAAGAGGCTATGGGGACACAACTGGGAGAGGTTACCGCCAGGAATGTTTGCTTCACGGGAATCGTTCTGGTTGAGAACACGTCCGTGAAGGGTGTGAGGCGACAGCGCCGGGGGCCTGCGGGGCTCTCCTCCCGCTCGCTAGCTCTAGTGCAGGCCTCTTGTAATACACCTTTGATTTCTGACGTTTCCTTGAAAGCGCGGGCGACCTGTCCAGCTAAGACGGATGTTACTTTGCTAGAGTGGGGGTCTTGTCCAGCTAAGAAGGATGTTACTTTGCTAGAGCGGGCGTCCTGTCCAGGTAAGACGGATGTTACTTTGAAAGAGCGGGCGTCCTGTCCAGGTAAGACGGATGTTACTTTGAAAGAGCGGGCGTCCTGTCCAGGTAAGACGGATGTTACTTTGAAAGAGCGGGCGTCCTGTCCAGGTAAGACGGAGGTTACTTTGCTAGAGCGGGCGTCCTGTCCAGGTAAGACGGAGGTTACTTTGCTAGAGCGGGCGTCCTGTCCAGGTAAGACGGATGTTACTTTGCTAGAGCGGGCGTCCTGTCCAGGTAAGACGGATGTTACTTTGCTAGAGCGGGCGTCCTGTCCAGGTAAGACGGATGTTACTTTGATATAGTGGGCATCTTGTCCAGGTAAAAAGGATGTCACTTTGCTAGAGCGGGCGTCCTGTCCAGCTAAGATGGAGGTTACTTTAATATAGTGGGCGTCTTGTCCAGGTAAGACGGATGTTACTTTGCTAGAGCGGGCGTCCTGTCTGTAACAGTCTAGTTGTTCTGTTAGCCGGTAACCCCGGAAGCATACATGCACCATGTATCACTCTCCGGCCAGGCCTGGCCAGAGAGAGTATAAATAAAAGGGCGGAGGTCGCTCGGGACCTTCCGGCCCACACCAGCAAACACGCCTCATGTGTGGTTTTTCCCAATTGCACTCACCACGTGTTTCCCGTAATTATAGGCCCTTAGTAGCAGCGGTGTCTCAGTGCTGGGGACACTTACACTGGCGACGAGGGTGGGCCAGAACCCTCATTCTTCAACCCCCGCAAGGCGAAGGTGCACCTCCAACGTCTACAAAGCGCGCCGAAGACTGTGGAAACCGGTGTCGACCAGACGGACCCTCTGCGGCAGCCCTATCGCGTCCCGTCGACGAGCGGCAGTTGCCCAGGCCCAGTGCTGGAAAAGACGAGCACCAGCGGAGCTGTGCGAGCGCGAGTCCGGCGCATGAACCACCTTGACGGCGAAGTGCCGGTAAGCCTGGGGGAAGACCCGTGCGCAGCAGAGCACGTAAGCTGCGTGCATCGGGGGAGGTATTCTGGCGGCCAAACAAATGCCAAGGCCCAACGAAACAAGCATTGGAAGACACAAAATTCAAACGCATTTCTTGCGTGGACCTAATATTCATACAAAGCTATAAATGAGACCCTACAAAGCATTGGCAACAGCAAAGTGAATACCTCACAGATCTCTCCAGTGCATCGTCTCAGCGAAAGGGGGGACACACACAGAGTGCTTGTCTGCAGACAGAAAAAGGGGGCATGCAACAGCCCGTCACACAAGAAAAAGGCAAGGCAAGCATTGGCTACACCAACTGTCAAATACAGTAAATGGCAAGACACACATCTGAAACAACACAGGAAGGCAAGGCATGTGCCACGTCGCGCCACCAGAGACTTGTAGAAGCACGCTGAAGTGGGCATGACGTTGGGTAAGCGATCGACATGGTAGACCAAGCGGTGGCGGGAATGAGCCGGCAACCAGTGACACCGGCACCACCAGCGGCGCCCACACACTCGCAAGTAAGCGCGCTACCCCCATTTAGTGAATTAATCGACCCCGCAACGGCGTCACCACGATGGAAGGTATGGCTGGGCCGCCTCGATAATTATTTCATAGCAACGAGGGAAACCGATGACAAGGTCAAAAGATCGCTCCTGTTGCACTTTGCGGGGGATGAAATCTATAAGTTGTTTGCACACCTGCCGAACACAGGGCCAGCAACAGACTATGACGCAGCAGTCAGAGCATTGAATGCGCATTTTGATCCTCTACTAAACCCAGATTATGAGCGGTTCAAATTGAGACAAGCACGTCAGCGAGAGGGCGAGTCTATGGACGCATTTCACGCCCGTCTTCGAGAACTAGCCAGCACATGCACGGAGGATGACCCAGTGAAGGAAGCACGTGCGCAGTTGATTCAAGGGTGCCGAAACAAAATGTTAAGGACTCTGATCCTTCGCCAACCTCGCATCTCACTGGAAGATATCTTAATCCTGGCAAGATCGCACGAGCTATCTGACGTCCGAGCGTCGGCAATGGAAGCGGCTCTTCATACTGCGACAGAACAGACGGTGACTGTTAAGACGGAGCGAGCCGATGTGCTACGCACGATGCCGCGTGGAGCCCGAGGTAGGTGGCCCACCAGAACACCACGAAGACCACAATGTGGGTACTGTGGGAAAGAGGAACACCCTCAAGACACCTGCCCGGCAAGAGGGAAAACGTGTACCAAGTGTGGCATCCCCAATCATTTCGCAAGTGTGTGCAGAGGAGGCGCAAGGCCGAGGGGATCGTCCGGAAGGAAAACACCGTACAGACAGGTAAAACAATTGTCGCTAGACAAACCAACACAAGCGAAAACACACAGCTCAGGGCCTGCGCATCGCCAATACTTAGAAGACTCGTCATCAGAGGAGGAGGAAGAGTGCCACTTCGTGTCATTTGTGAATGACCTAAAACGACAGCGTTGCCCACAGCCAACCTGTGATATCAAGAAAGCGGGAACGCCGGTCACTGCCCTGATAGACACGGGAGCATCCGTTAACGTCATGGGTTACCAACACTATCAGACGCTCACGTCCAAACCTCAGCTGACACCATCGAAGGTGAAAATCCTCACATGCGGGAGCCAGATTCCACTCCCACTGAGAGGGAAAATACTAGTGGCCGTCCAATCAGAAGATCACGAGGTCACAACGACATTCCATGTTGTAGACAAAGAAGCCGACATTCTACTTGGGAGCCACACGGCCGAAGCCCAATCTAGTCACGTTCGCCAACGCCGTGAAAACCACGCAAACGGAAGACATCCTGGAACAATTCCCACAACTGTTTCAAGGGCTAGGGAATATAAAAAGGCCCCCCATTAAGTTACACATTGACACAGCAGTAAAACCAGTAGCCCTACGGCACCGGCGGATACCTTTCCATTTGAGACCATTAGTCGAACAAGAACTACTGAAACTTGAACAGCAAGGAGTCATAGAAAAAGTATCAGGTCCGACTCCATGGGTGTCCCCGATGGTGATAGCTGAGAAACCTCGCCAACCAGGAAAGATCCGGATATGCATCGACATGAGGATGCCCAACCAAGCAATCAAAAGGGAACGGCATCTGACGGCCACCGTCGATGACATTCTAGCAGATCTGAATGGATCACAATGGTTTTCCAAATTAGACTTAAACGCAGGATACCACCAGCTGAAGCTGGACAAAGACAGTAGGTACATCACAACATTTTCGACACACCTGGGCCTGCGAAGGTATAGGCGGTTGAACTTTGGGATATCCTCAGCTGCTGAGATCTTCCAGAATGCCGTCAAAGAAGTGTTGACAGGCCTGCAAGGAGTTATAAACGTAAGTGATGATATCCTAATACACTCAGCGACGCTGAAAGAACACCACCGCAGACTCAAGGCAACTCTCCGACGACTAGCCGAACATGGAGTGACACTCCACAAGGAAAAGTGTCAGTTCTTTCAGCGCTCTATTGAGTTTTTCGGATATGTCTTTGGTCCGGATGGAGTGAAAGTAGACCCAAAGAAGTCAGAAGGGATTCAACTAGCACCTGCACCCAACACTACCCCAGAGGTCAGGAGTTTCATGGGTATGGCCACATACTGTGGGAGGTTCATCCCGAACCTAGCCACAATCGCTGAACCTTTACGCAGGCTAACAAAGAAAGAAGCTGTGTGGCAATGGACTAGAAGAGAGAAGGAGGCATTCCAAAAGGTGAAATCGGCCCTATTAGCCAGCACAACAATGGCATACTTCGACGTCAACCGACAGACGGAACTAATAGTGGATGCCAGCCCCGTTGGGTTGGGAGCTGTATTGACCCAAGAAACAGAACCGGGAACCTGGGCGCCATTGGCGTTCGCCAGCAAGGCGCTCACAGCAACTGATGCTAGGTATTCTCAAATAGAGCGAGAGGCCCTCGCCATCAAATGGGCTTGCAACCATTTCCACTTATATGTCAGTGGGCACCCGTTCCGAGTAGTGACAGACCACCAGCCACTACTTCCGTTGTTCCGAGGGTCGGCGCCACATTCCCCCACCGAGGATTGAACGATGGGCGATACAACTCCAGCACTACCAGATGGAGCTAGTTTACCGTCCCGGAGCCAAAAATCCAGCGGACTTTTTGTCGCGACACCTGGCACAACAGGAAGAAACTGACGCTAGTCAAGAACGGAAAACCGAAGAATTCATCAATATGATATCCCAATGAGCATGCCCACAGACAATCTCAAAAGAAGAAATAACGTCCCACCTGGAGTCAGACATGGTCCTCAAAAGAACAGTGGACGCGATAGCGAGAGGATCATGGGATGGATTTCTCCACAACATCCATGGGTGGAATGAAGCACAAAGAACACGACTAGGGAAAATATGGAGAGTCCGGGATGAGCTAAGCACTGCAGAGTGTGGTATCCTTCTAAGAGGGTCACGCATCGTCGTCCCTCAGAGCCTACAAGACTGAGTCACTGCCCTAGCACATGAAGGTCATCAGGGTACCGGAAGAATGAAGTCCCGACTGCGGGAAAAACTATGGTTCCCCGGACTGGAGGAAGCCGCAGAGAGAGTAGTCAAAAACTGCTGAGCATGCCAACTGACAGGGAATGCAGAGTCACCGGCCCCGGTGATGACAGAAGACCCTGCCCCAACCCCCTGGTCGTGGGGGAGCCTGGACTTCGGGAGTTTCCCTGATGGGAGGGTCACTGCAGTGTTAGTGGACAGCTACACAAAATATCCCTGTGTCGAGATCTTACCATCCACGGCGTTCAATCATCTAGCCCCGGCACTCCTGAAGATATTTGCACTCTTTGGTCTACCACACGCCATCAAGACGGACAATGGACCTCCATTCCAGGGAGGTGAATTTAAAGAGTTCATGTCCAGGTTAGGGATAAGGCACCACCGCATAACCCCACAGTGGCCGCAAGCCAATGGCGAAGTGGAACGTTTCATGCGGACCATCAACAAGATTTTGCGCATAGCAGTAGCGGAGCAAACAGATCCGGAGGTAGAACTACAAAAGTTCCTGCGTGAGTACCGCAGCACTCCACACTGCACAACTCAGAGAACCCCATGGTCGTTGATGCTAGCAGGGCCTCGGCGTGATAGTTTTCCGGTATCTGACAACTGGGAGCCGGAGCCGTACAACGCATCAACGACGCAGCGCCGAAGAGCCACGACCAATGAGAAAGCAAGCCAACGAAGGCGAGCCAGAGTCCGCACCCTTAGGCCAGGGTGTAGGGTACTAATAAGAAAGGGGAGAAGTGGAGGTAAATTCCGGACACCCTATGAGGACGGTCCATGGTCGGTGCGGAAGGTCCGAGGAACAGTAGTAACGGTGGAACGGAATGGAGAAGTGATTACCAGGAACATTTCGTGGTTTAAAGAAATTCCGGAGCCAGAGAATGAACGTCAGGTGTCTGGACAGGCACCAAGTTTAGATTTGACCCTGGGTGAATCAAGATCAGCTCACACCGATGAACCACAACAGAATATGACACCAGCACGAGAGGAAGAAGAGGCCGGCTTGCCAGGAGTGAACATCGAAGCTGGAACTGCCAGTCCCACCAGAGGGCAGAGTACTGTGCGACACAGATACAACCTGCGTCCCAACCCGCGACCAAATAGCCAATTAACCGAGTTCGCATGGTGAGCGCAAGGTGGACGGAAAAGAAAAGAACTGATTTGGAATGGGATGTAACAGTCTAGTTGTTCTGTTAGCCGGTAACCCCGGAAGCATACATGCACCATGTATCACTCTCCGGCCAGGCGTGGCCAGAGAGAGTATAAATAAAAGGGCGGAGGTCGCTCAGGACCTTCCGGCCCACACCAGCAAACACGCCTCATGTGTGGTTCTTCCCAATTGCACTCACCATGTGTTTCCCGTAATTATAGGCCCTTAGTAGCAGCGGTGTCCCAGTGCTGGGGACACTTACACTGTCCAGGTAAGACGGCTGGAATCAAAATGTTGAAGGTAGAGTGGTGCAGTGTTCTGGGGCTGCTGGAGGCTGCAGCTCCACTAGATCAGCATGTGGTTTTGCCTCGGCACAGTCACTAGCATATAAACCATTTTTCAACCCTTGGTAGCGTTGCAGTGATGACGGCATTGTGCTGGGGCAGCTTAGAGCACAGTAATACTGAAAGATCAGGAAAAAAAGGCACGTGACAGTGATTGACTTTATTCTTACATAAGGCCGACTGCTCTAGTAGGAAAGTGTGAATACAAGATTTATTAATTAAAAAACAGAAGAAATTTCTTGAGTATGATACCAGTGTGTGCTTTGGTTGCTTTTTTGTCAGGGTCTCTTTAGTCCCTTCCTAAAAACGAATAACAAACTCCTATCTTCAAGGACTCAAAGGGCATTTAAATTTAGAATTCTAGAGGCTCATACAGTTTGTATCTGGATTTACTTCAAACGAACCACACTGAGGCATTTTTACGAACAATATTTTAGGATTCCTATACTGGTATCGAGTCTGTTATTTTGACTAATTCTGCATGTTGCGATCTGGCGCTAATTGCAGCCTAGACACAGGAGTCCTCTTTCATGGGAAGCTTGTGGCTTTTCTCTCCTTGTAGTTGCAGGGGAATGAATTCTGAGCTCGGTGAAGGCCCCATTCTTGACTTCTAGGAACCTCTTTGAGGTGCAGTGGGCAGCTGACCACCCCTTTATTATGTGATGTGATATAGTGGCAACGCCCCGTCAGAGCCACAAGCTCCTTGTATACCTAGTTTGATGGTTTCCAAACATTGTGAAGTGCTGTTAATTTATGAGCATATATGAGCTGTGCAATTCATCCTGTGGCTTGTGACAACTGGAATAATTTCAGGCCAGATTTATCAACACTTAGTGCTGCTGCAAAGTCACCAAAACTAGAGCAACCCGGCACAAAGTGTTGATGTGTTGTTTACTTTCACACACAAAAACTGTATTGAAAATGTGCCTGCAAGTAACACAAAGTGGTGTCCCAATGGGGTTGCACATGGATGTTGCCACAGTACCAGGCATGTTCTTTGATGCAATGCCCGGTCTACTAAAAATGGGAGACAGGGTTTTGTGCCAAACAAATACACATCTGCGAGACAGGCGTCGAGTTGCAGAAATTTTTGTATTTTTTCCAAAATGTTAAACTTTGCATTTGTGCTGTACTGTAAAGTACACATCCTTAGTTAGTCTATGCAGACAGTTTTGTACTGAAAAGGTACCGTTACAGTACAAGACCCATGCTATACTGACGCACTGGCTTAAGCTCTAAGGTACAAAGGTATGTGCATGGTTCAAGGCAGCCTAGTTGTGCGCCGATTGTGCACCAGCACTTGGAAAAAGACCTACAGTGTCATATCTTTGTAGATATGGTGATGTCCTGCTCTCTCCCTTTCATGCAGCACACAGCAACTTTGGTTGCTGCACTGCGTAAAATAATAGTACATTTTAACCTATATGTTCAGTCACAAGGAGTCTGTGTCTTTGCAATGAGCTTTTCGATAATAGCCTTTCCTATTCAGCACACATTACTGTGACTCCAGTAGTGGCCAGGTACTGCAGAAACGGGCCTGATTTATAAAGGCCAAGCGCATGACCAAAACTGCAGAGGGGGGCACAGAACAAATCCAGATGTTTCTGAAGATCAGTGCTTTTCCAATGGAGACCAAGAAAATGTTAATATTTCCTGTAATTATCAACGATGACCCTGAGGCGAGCACGTCTCAAGGCATCAGAAACGGTTTGCATAAACAAAATCACGAAGCCGCATCGGACAAAACATCGCTCTCCACATCAATAAGTAATGAATGGACTGCTTGGATAGAGACATTTGATGATTTTATTGACGTGTTAAAAAAACCAAGTAGCAGTAAGATTATCAAATACCTTAAGACTTTAGCTGGTGAATGTGTAAAAATAATTAAGAAATTACAGTGAGTTGACGAAGTTACATACTGTCAAACCAAAGAAGCCTTGAATCTCAAGTTCATTCCAATGCTGAATGTAAAATTACGAAAGGAACATTTTCAGTCATGAACAACAGATAGATGGTGAAACCATCAACACATATGTTGGGAGAATGGATATGCACAAACAGTGTAAGTTAAATTAATTTAATGATGAGTAAGCTATACGCCTCAGAGTTATTTGTGGATGCCTGTCAGATTCACTCAAACAATGAATGCTGAGAGAATCTCTGAGTCTGAAGCGAGTTCTCATGGCTGCCAGGCCTAAAGAGTGTGCCGATCGACAAGCTACTAACATGAAGGCCGGAGGAGCCCAGAGTGTGTCAGTCATAAATGTCAAAAGTAAACCAAAGCACAAATCAGAGGGACACAGAGTGATGTCTCCACGCAAGAAGAAGTTGTGTTTCAGGTGTGGATTTTTGTTTTCACATGATGGTAAATGTCTCACCTTCAGACAGGTCTGTAAAGGCTGTGGGAAGGAGAACCTTTTAGTGATGGTTTGCAAGGGAAAGGAAAAGAATGTGCGTTACAGCACAAAGACAAACTGGATGCACAAATGCTTCAGAAGTGACGCTCAGCGCACACCCACAAGTCCAAGCGACCACACCAATTGAGACCAATCAACAACAAATGAAGATGATTATCATCTGAATCATTGTCAAAGAGATCTTCAATATTTACATCATTTGAAAGTGAAGACGATGGTTGTGCAATGTTTATCTTTACCTCAGAAAAACGCGTGCATGTTGGACTAGCCGCTTGTGATGAGAAATACAGGTCAAAGAAAAGTCGACATGAAAAAGCACCAAAGTCATTCAAACATTTTCCGAAGATTACCCTAAAGGTAAATGGGTGCTCAATACTTATTATTATCGACAGTGGTGTGTCGATAAACAAAATGACTGAGGATAAAACAGTGAACTATCTCCATTGCCCCGACTTAAGCCATCTAAAAATATAGTGTTTACATGGGCTGCATCAATGTCGTTAAAAAGTCAAGGTTCATTTAAAGCAACAATGAAACACAAGAAAACGAAAGCACAAGCACCCATTCAGGTACTTCATGGTCTGGCGTCAAGTGCCTGTTTACTCAGTTTCAGCACAGCTGCTGATATGGGACTGATATCAGTGAACTATAACATGAATGCTCATTATGAAATAGCAGTGGCGGCAGGTGATGTTTGAAAGTGGTAATGCCTAAAAGTAATCTTCAACTTTCACTGAATGAGCAAAAGGAGTGACACCAACTGACCAAAGGGAATTCCGGGTGAAGGAAATTGTCTCCATATTCATTAGGCATACAAATGTATGCAGATGACCTTTACATTATTTTAAACTACTACACAACTCTGAAGTGGTGGGAACTTACTGTTTAATTTCATTTTTACATCACTATCAGTATTATATCAGATTAATGCTTTTTGTTTGTCAGACAATCAATTACTTTTTTAACATGATGTTGGACTTCACTTGGGTACCCATATCATGGTGACTAGTGGCAGGAACTATGTAATGAAATGATTGTGTGCGCTGCCATGAAGCAATTATGTTACAAGCCTAGTGGGAGCGTTATGCTCATAGTGCAATACATCAAATGCTGTTTTAATTATCAAAATAAGCTGTGCCTTTCAAATCCTAAGCACATGAGGTAATGCCAGCAATAACCAGAAAAATATCATCATGTTTTTTTCATCTAAAATGCAGACGACCCCAGCATGAAATGTAGAAAGTCTGTCCTTACCTCTGAATTGGGATGAGTACATTATCTCAACCCTGCTATAGAGTTCTTCAATAAACATTGTGCACATTTTCTTCTGGTCATTGCTGGCACAAAATGGCTTAAGAGCCCTTTTAAGTATGTGTTCTCTTCCTCACCTTTACTCCGGTGTTGCTGCCTTGCGTGCGCTGGTAAATGAACCCCTCGACGAGACATGTTCTGTTTGGATGTGGAAAGCTGCAGGGCCTTAAGGACCCCACCTGGGATGTGCCCGTGTGTGCAGTCCGTCACACTCTGTAGGCTGCAAAAGTGATCTTCTGATTGCTATGAGCCATTGTTATACATAAAAGAAATGGTTGCACACTAACTCGCTGTAAACACGTTTGTAAACTGTGCACACTACTGGAGTAAGTGTGAGCGTGAAGAAAAAACGTCTTTATAGGTGAACATGTATATTTCAAAGGCATTCCTCAAGATGCCAGTTTCACACTTGTTTTTGCCAAGCTCGTAATTAATTGCATCCCAGGAACCCATCTCAGGTATATCTATTTTTAAAAAGAAATAATAGGGCCACAGGCGCTTTACTTGTCTGCAGTGTCGCCACCTCCCACAATACTGGAAAGGGCGAGAAATTCCGCACTACCTGCTTAGAGACTGGGCAGCCACCTCCACTGCGCCTGCAGCTACTGATCACAGCAAATGGAAGGGTAGGGTAGCTGTGTTAGTATTTCCCTTGAAGCTGAGGTGGAAGTTAACGTCACTGGGGTTTCAAAGAGAGCATTTCCATTAGAAACATCCACTATTATGCAGCTAATTTCCAAAGTATCCTGTGAACCATTTTTTGGATTAAAAAAAATTCATCACCACCCCAAAATTGAAAGATCACAATATTTCTTTAAACAAAATTGAAGCACAGAGACAGCACTCCCATATTCCATGTCGGAGATGAACGGCATGCAGCTCAGCAATTGGCACAGACTTCTTAAGTTTGTAATATGTTTGTTCTCACTACAGGAAAGAAAGGAGCCCAGCAGAGGATAATTAAAAGAACATGCCCAATCATTGTGCGCTTCAAAATAAAGCTGCTGCACCACAATTGGCCATGTGTTATGCTGTTCCTGCCCTAGTGCTATCTGACTCTAGTATGCCAGAGCCCGGAGATAACTTTTTGCCAAAGAGCCAATGCCCATGTAGCTCTTGTGATATTTATGATATTAAATATAATAGGCGCTGTGCCTGGATTGGGTGGTCAAGGCAACACAGCACCCCAGTGAAGACATAGAATGATGCATTATCTGGCCCAGCCCCCGTGCTCAAAGCAAAGTGAATTTGGGACCGAGAAGTCTGAAGTACGCATGCCAGGCTGGCCAAGTCCAGAGACATGTCAGTCTGTCTTGGGCATTTTAATTACACAGTACAGAAGCTCTCCATGGCAACCTCCATGCCCCCTCCCTCCCTGTTGGCATCATGTGACATCAATAAAAGTAAATGCGGCCAAGCAAGTCCAGGTACGGAACAAAGCCCCACCAAATACAAATTTAAACAACTAACACAAAATTAAATAAAGAGTTTAAACGGCTTTATTTTTAAAGGGGGTGGGAGCTCAAAGTAGTACCTATAGAGGAGCCGTTGCTGCAAAATAGTAAGTCATTCCCTTCCTTGTTTCCTGGGTTAAGAAAACTCAAGACTATGAAAGTACAATTAAAGATTAATGAGGACATACGTCTGATTTCCCAGAGACATAGACAAACTGCATTTCATTTACAGGAAGCTGTTGAAAAAGAACTTTAACCATTACTCAAGCATGATATCATTGAGTGTTCCACCGGTCCAATAGCGTGGGTTTCTCCCGTAGGCGTTGCAACGTACCTGCAACTCCCCTCGAGTTCCAACTGATGATATCCTTTATTTAGATCAAGGCGAGAGAAGACCTTCGCACCATTCAATTGTGTTATCATGTCAGCAATGTGCGGACCTGGATGTCAATCTCGTTCAATTGCCTTGTTCGCTTGATGCATGTCATGCAAATATGTACAGCTCCTTCACTGTCCTTTGATAGAAGATCTCTCATCCACCACTCAAGAAACAGTCATCAAAAGATTAGACAGTATCTTTGTAACATGGGTTGCTCCAGCGATCCTAAAATCTGACAACGGCCCACCTTTCAACAGTCGAGAATTCAGAGACTTTCTCGGTCATCTTAATGTGAAGCGCCAGAAGAGCATACCTCTATGGCCCAAAGCCAGTTGCCTTGTTGAAAGTTTCATGAGAACTCTCAAGAAAGCTGTTCAGTATCCTGTATTAGAACATCTCAACCTTAAAACTGTCTTAATTTCTACTCTTCTAGCTTACTGTTCGACCCCTCGCTTGACCACAGGTAAAACCTCTGCAATCTTGATGTTCTGAGAGCCATGATGACCAGGTTACCTCAGTGGACCAATAGAAGATCAAGTACTGAGGAAAAAACCCTTATAAGAGATTTAGATCGTAAATGAAAAATAATGCCTATGCAGATAAGCACTGACATTCAAAGATCGAGTGCTTGCCTGTAAGCCTAGAATGCGGAAATCTGGTGCCCCCTTCGACGCTGAACCATTTCATGTTGTGACTAGCAAAGTACACATGGTGACTGTCCAGTGTCCTGGGAACTCTATCACACAAGATTCCTGGCATTTCCAACACGTGGTTCATCGCACGTCAGGCACTTATGTCAATGTAGATACTAGGCTTGAAAGGGCACTTGGAGAACACCTGACTGCTGCTGTTCCTCCATCACCAACGCAGATCAGGGACACTTTGACTGCCTGTTCCCAGTTTCCGAACACACGGTCAGGACATATGATCATAGCGCCACAAAGGCTCATTGAGGAATGAGTTATGATTGTATATATTTGTAATAAAAAATTGACATTTTTTATTTAACAGAGGGAGAGATGTAGTTTCGTGTGAGTTAGCAATGCCAGAACCCTTTTGACTCCTGATGGAATCCATAGAACTGTGATGTAAGTGTTAGAGCTGAGTGAGGTGAATGCAGGTTTAGAATGGTGAGTTTGCAGTTACACAGAGAAGATTAAAGAAGGGTTTTACTAAGCTCTGTGTGTGCCGTAGTCATTACCAGGTACCCAGGCTGGGGAGGATACTACATGCTGTACACGCTTTTTTCTGGTCTGAGGTAGGCATCTGCTAGTTATTTTAATTTGGGCATCAGGTCTGCAGTGCTCATGAATTGGGCTAACAATTTTCAAGAATTATATTTTCTAGCAGATATTGAAGTCACTTCTACTCAGACCTTATGTCACAGTCATCAGCACAGTGGACTCTGATCTATCCAGTCTCATTCTCATATTGAGTGTAAAAGAAAAGAAGAAAAACACTGCTAGCAGTCAATCTCCACCAGAAACTCTGTACATCAATATATTGTGCATTGAGCTCATTTGCCCAGACAAATACAAGGTCTTGTTTTATGCCCCACAACTTTTTTTTGATTTCACAAATTTCTATTAATGATTTTAATACATAACAGACGGTTAGCAGATCATCATGAGCTGAGAACACTTTGTACATAATATATTAAGACAAAGATGCATAATGGAAGGTACAGTTGATCTTACATAGGTAACATAGTGCTCAGAGATAGCTCTGATGCACAATCGTAAGTAGTAAAAGTAGTAAACATAGAAAGAAAGTAGGAGAGTAGTATGAAAGAAGGCAAACAGAAACTATGCCCCACAACTTTTAAAGTTCACCTGCCGTCACTGCAACATTGGACTTAGGAATCTTCGGGAACAGGATTACAGTCACACAGGTGTTCCAGTTTCCAATAGAGATTCTCAAAAATAATTTGTAACTGGAATAGGCGGGAATGGGAGATGAGATGAATGTGTCAGATTTGCCCAGATGCACAATTTGCAGCTCCAAAGAGTCCTGTGTGATCTGGGACAGGACAAAACTGGAGGGAGCTGGTAGTACTCCTACCTACAAGCAATACTTTGAGTAAAAATGTAATTTCTCCTTTTGTGGTATTTGTTAACAGTAAGTTTATTAGACGAATTTGCCCGCCAAACATTTAAAACAAGGATAACTGCGTACAGCAATTATGGTGTTGTTAGTCTGAATTTAGAGACCTAATTATATGGGAATTGTAAATAATGAATTTTGAGGACGTACCTCATAGCGTGTTAGACCCGTCCATCATATTTTTGATCAGTAATTTAAATAAATGGGCTAGGTCTCAACGATCGAAGTCATAACCTTTATTTGTTAGATCAAATTAGCTAACATTACTTTTTAGGTTTTGCCTGCACAGCGCTTGCGTTATGTTTGAGAAATCTATTGTTTTTAATATAAACTTAAAAGGGACTTACAGCGTGCATCCTCTCTTTCCTGGCTTCTCATTGATTCCTGTGCGTGCCACTTACCTTTCCTCCATTTCTATTGGCTGTAGCATATTTTCCTGTATTTACCAATGCTTGTTCCTCGTCTGCTACTCTTATCAGTTTCCTGCTGCCGAAATACTGTTAACATCTGCTCTGGTGGAACTATATTTTCATAAAGTTTTGTCTTTTACTCTTGCAGCATATTTATATAACAATTTATCACCTGGAGAGATTAAGTGATTTGTATAGAATCACAGTTTGTTGACCAGCGCTGCAGAGACTCGAACTGGGATCTCCAGCTCTCAAGTCAGCAGCTCTGGCCGTAGTGCCACATCCTCTTATCGGCAGTGTTATCTGTCAGGGAGCTCTTTCCTTCTCCTGGAGGATGATCGATGAAAACAGCTCTTTATTTATTACATAGGTGAAACTGATGCCTTACCATTGCTTGTTGATGCTGCTTTCTCTCTACATAAATGTAAAACAACGCCCCCTTTTGCAAGCATGCCTGGACAATGATGTGCGTTTCCTTCTATTTGACAAAAAGGACAGTGTATTTGATGAATGTGCCCCTTTCCTGGCACATTTTTTTAAGTGTCCTCATAAATCACAGCTCAAATTAAAAAGCAAATGGTCTGATCAAGAAAGAATTCCTGCTAACGTGAAAAACTCTCTCCTGGCCAGTGGCCAGCCTCCACCATGTCACGTTTTCCCTCTCTTTTTGAAGGTCACCTCCTGAACGTCTGCCTATGATCACAATAAATAAACAGGCTTGCAGAGATGGCAGCACGATCTCTCTGGGTGGGAGCTTGGCTATGCATCCTTCAGTCAAGGCTTTCTGTGTCTGTTGTAAGCAGGCGATTCTCTAAGCAGCAGTGCTTAATTTGTAAAGAAACAAGTGCTAGGGTCCCAAGGGATTTTACAGGACCCAATACTGATTCCACCACTCATACCCTCAGACAGTGATGTCATATGCCAGTGTCATCGATACCTACTAACCATCACACACCAAATAAAAGTGACAATTCCGCCGATTCTATCTTACCCAATAATAATGCAAGGTCGCGGAGGCAGTCAGAATGGTCTGGACGACTAGATATTTTTCTTTTTTCTAATGTCCATTGGTTTGTTACATGCTGTTGCTGATATGCTCTGTTACAAAAATAGACAGATAGCCCCACCATGTACTGGTCTGTCAAAAGTAAGTGCCGGAAGCGGCGGTTTCTTCACTTGGGCGGGGGAGCGTCGCCACCCCACCCACTGGGAGCCTCACAGGAAAAATAAAATGGCAATGAAAAGATTTCATTGGCATTTTATTTTTGCGACAAGCGTACTCACCGCACTGCAGCAGCCTGAGCCCAGAGACATGGGTGCGTGTCCTCTGCTGCGTACTGGTAGCAGAGGACAGGAGCACTGGCTGGCTGGATGCTCCAAAGTGTGCATGCCACTTTGACTGACTTTCTTTTTCGCCAGCCAAAGTGACGTGCACATTGAAGCTCTGCACTTAGATGTCTTAGGCCACTGGGTGGAGACCAAACACAGGCCTACAGGGCCTGAAGGAGCGTCCAGCCAGCCCGCTCCATCCAATCCTGGTGCTGCTCTCACAGCATGAGAGCAGCCCCAGGATTGGTTAAGGGAGTTGGCTAGGCCCCTGCTGGAGTGGAGAAGAAGATCAGGAAGAGCGAGGACATGCAAGCTATTTTTCTCATGCCCTCTACTTCTATCACTCCCCCTCCCCACTCGGCGGATTGCCAGCCCCCCTAGCCCCCATGGCCAGCAGCCACCACTGAGTGCCAGCACTGAGCACCAGCAAACAATTGCACAAATTGAGCACTGCTCAGCATCATCCCTTAGAAGGTCTTCCCTTGATTCCCTTTTGGTGCATGCATTTTCTTCCATCAACAGTGCGCATGATTTGCTAAAGCCTGCCGTGCCCCTTACCTTCCCAGCATCCAATTACTTCTAGAGGATTAACTCCTAGATAAATAACTTCATTCGAATGCACCCTATCATGCATTCTGTCTCGTTTATTAGTACACTCATGCTAGTTGCATTCCGTTTTTATGCGTCCATAATGTCTTCATGGCATCAATTCTTTGCCCCTGGTGCTGTGCATCTGTTTATCTATCTGACTGCATAATCTCATGCCTCTTGTTTCTCATTCTTACTTATGCGCCCCTCTCTCATGCAAGTTTCTTCAATTTGTGATGCGTTCAAAATACTGTTTTTGTTCTGAATGTGATGCCGTTAATTCTTTGATTCCGTTTCTGTTAGAGATGCAGCAAACCGAGAATGCAAAGCTATCTGGGTGGAACCTCTTATTGACCTACAGCACCCAGCACTCTCATATTAATTATACATCTTATGGGTTTATTGATTCCTTGTTCCCCTGGATATCATGTACATTCAGCCCTACGTTAACATTAGCTATCCCCATATAATAGCTTCAGTTGGGACTCAATTCTACCACGGTCATTGTAGGATTGACTTTTTGTTTTCCACGCTATGTACAGTTCTCTGATACCCAGGTGGGTGGAGCCTTTCACTTTACTCTTCCCTTGTTACTATGTCCCAGGGCGCCTACGATTGATTCTCAATTTCTTGATGTAGTGTTTCATTGTTTTAAATTTGTTATGTTATTGCCATTTATAACGCGCACGGCAACTCAAGAGCGTCCCGGCGCGACAGCCAAAAGGGGCGGAGCTGAGAGCCAAGTGATGATTAAATGAAAAGAAGAGTTTTTAACCATTTCCTGAACATGTCTGGGAATGTATGGAACCAGGGTGACTTCAGTCAAGGGACACAGGCCAATGGACAAGATAGGTTGAGGGAAGGAGGGGGCGGCGTTAAGGTTAAAAATATGTATAGGGCAGATATAAGGTGGGTAGGCAGTCCAAATCACCTGTACCAGTCAGCAGGCAGAGATATGTGAGCGAGTCGCTTGGTTAGTGAGGTAGCAAAAGTGTGAGGAAAAAGTTAGTGGTTATATAGAATCGCCTGTAAATAAAGGTCATGGATAAGGGTGCGGAGGTTAGAAATGCAATCTGCAACTTGTGAGAAGCAGGCAGGGAAGACTTACTATGACGGGGCATTCCCGATCAAGCATGGGCTTAGTTAGGCGTCAGGTGGTGTGGCAGCCGTGGTTGTGGGACGTTTACCCCTTTGAGGTCATAAAAGAATTAGAAGCGCAGTAATAATTCGTGGTTCTATATAACCTCCAGTTCCAATTATGGAGGGAAAAACCATAAAATCTCAGACACCTGCTGATTCGGGCTGCGATGCGCAATTGGGAGTCTCTATAAGCTCGGAGCGAGTAATTAGCAGGAGCCGGCGCAAGCCTTCTGTGAAGAGAAGGCGGGTCATGGTCAGACTTAACACCCCCGAAGGAGGCAGAGCGGGGGCGGAGGCAGCAATGTAGGGCAAGGCCGCATGTTTGAAAGAAGTCGGACTGGAGTATGTGATGAATGAAGTAGGCCACCTGGGGGCAACAAACGATAGGTATGAAGCAGAGCAAGTGGGTGACGTACGCATGCCGCAGGGTATGATGGGAAAAGTAGTCCTGTCAGCCCTCGGTGTTTGTAGCTATCCATATCCGCAACAGTAAATGCAAAAAAAAGGGCAAAAGGGGTAAAAATGGCAGAACACAAAAAATACAGAGGCTAATAGGTCAAAGAAAAATAAAATATGAAAACAGAAAATACATTTGAAGAATTGACATGGGGTTTAATATATCCCACAAGTAAGGGAAATGAATCATGTGATAAAGGTAACAAAGAACAGAATAAGGACAGTGAGGACAAACAAAGAGCAAGAAGCTTATAACATGCAAGAGCAAAGAGCTGGAGCGGCTTATGGAGTCACTGGTACTGGTATACCTTCAGGTCAGAGCGGCCTGGGGGTTTCAAGTTGGGCAATGCTGATGGCAGGGAGTGGGGGCAGGTTGCTGACGCCAGCAGAGCAGCAAGCGGCTCTGGGGCGTTGATCTGAAGAAAAAGGAAGGTCATCAATGGATTTTCCTTTAGCGTGGGACCTTATCAAATGTATGTCTACTTTACAATGGAGAATGTCTGTTGGGGGAGTTTGGGATGACGAAAGGCCTGGAGTGAGTGAGGTGAGGTGAGGTGAAGGTATGCGAAAAAAGGAGGATGTGTTAGAATTAGATTATGAACAAGTCAGATATAACTTAGAAGAGGGTGAGCTGAGAGGTTGGGAATGTGATAGCAGTGTGCATGGAACAAGTATTGGTGAAATAAGATAACAGGAGTGATTGGGACAGAAAAGTGTTCTTGGTGTATTTCTGAAGTCTAGAGCGGACCGAGCACACACTGAAAAGGACAGAAGACAAAGAAAAAGGAACATAGTTGAGGCAGAGGAGGACCAAAGACAGATTTTCATCTTGCAAAAAGTTATGGAATCCTGGTGATTCATTTGGGAAGTACAAGATAAGACAACTACGATTACAAACTGATCAATTGGGGTGGGAGACGAAATTCTAATGAAAGATTGTGGTGTGGGGGAGCTAAAAAAAGGACGTCACCAAGGTAGAACAGCAAGAAAATAGATATGAATGTGAAAGGGAAAATATTAATGTGCAATCAATTCAGACAAAAAAGAAGGCACAGGTGAGGATAAAGACAAAGAAGAGTCACTGCACAATAAAAGGTTACCATATATGGGGATTGCCTTGCCTTTTGGATCACATTTATTGTCTAAATCAAAGAATACGATTTGGAAACATTAGTTTGTAGATGTATTCAAATTGCTCCCTGGGGATATTCAAGCAAAAGAAGGGTCCAAAGAGGAGGAATGGGAGCTGGCTAGAAGGCAGCAGGTACCTACAAACAGAAAATTGGACATCTGCCTTTTTAATTTATGCACTCATTTATTATAAAAGGCATACTGGCAGAGCCGTAGCACTTTTCAAATGTATGGATGTTATAAGGAATGCTGAAATGCATTTTGGTGGATATGCGTGGCTAAGCTATGATGAGGACTTTATTGCAACAGTAAGTTTAAACAATGACAAGCCATGGGGTGATGTGGATTCTGAGCTGTGGCTTCAGTGGATGTCATGTACACACCCTCCGGCAACGACACATACAGCTAGTGATTTGCCGGTGACTTACCGGTCCTTCCGACAGCAGCAGCATGTTGGGGTTTCAATAAGGGATGTTGCACAAGAAAATTCAGTTGTTACTAACACGAATGCTCAAAATGTGGGGGCAGACACCCTCTCACTCAGTGTTTCACAGCAGTTATATATGGGGAGTAAGGGAGACTACAAAAAGGAAGAGGACAGCAACTCCAGCTTTTGCAAAAGGGCTCATACCCCAATTAAAGATAGATGTTTTAAGAAAATGGCAGCAGTACTATCCAGACAAGGAGGTGGCAGTAAAACTGTTCTGGAGATTTAAATAATCTTTTTGATTGGAATATCAGGGACCTAGAATAATAAGATGGGCAGACAATTTGAAATCAGCAAAGGAATTATAAGATATAGTGCAAAACAAATTGAACAAAGAAATTAAAGCAGGTAGGATTGCAGGCCACTTTTTGTATTGGCCGTTAACAATTTGATAATTTTTCCTTTAGGTGTTATTACCAAAAATACAGCAGGGGAGTAGTGATAAATACATCATTTGTCATGGCCAGAAGGGCAGTCCATCAATTCTTTTATTTTCCTGACAGATTCTAATGTCACTTATGCATTTGTAGATGATTCCATTAAATTGGTTAGGACTGGAAGAGTTGAGGTAGAATTGGCAAAAAGTGACATACAATCAGCATTCAGGCTTTTACCAGTACACCTTGCTGATTTCTGCAATTTTGGGGAGCTACATATGGAGATAATGTGTTTGGCCAATGGGATGTTTTATATCCCGGGGATTATTCAAAACATTTAGCACATTTTTGCAATTGCTCTTCACACGAAAGAGTGGGCACAAATTGGTATGACATTATGTTGGTGATTTCCTCTTTGTGGGAAGAAGGAACACAGGGCAATGTTTCAAAGCTTTACAAAGTTTTCGACTTGTAGCTGGAGAAGTGGGTGTACCATTAGCCCCTGAAAAGACGGAAAGTCCTAGCACTAGGAGTACATTTTCACGCATAGAAATAGATACTATTCAGATGGTGGCAAGACTTCCTGCAGGTAAGGTACAGGAGTTAAAAACATTCTTAGAGGTGGTAATTGGAGAAAGATAACTAGAATTGAGCAAAGAACAGAGATCATTGGGCTATTTACATTTTGCATGCAGAACAGTTGGAGCAGGGAGAACATTTTGTAGAAGATTAGGTATGGCAATGTCTGGAGCATCGCTACCACATCACAGAATACGAATTTCAGCATCAGTGAGCATTTGGATAACTTTATGGGGAACTTTAATGGAATTTCTTTGTATTTTCTGGAAATAGCAGATTTATTCTGATGCTGCAGGAGCAAAGGGTTTTGGCATTATTTTCTGGTAGAGTAGTAGGTGTGCTGAGAGTTTGCCACCACAACGACCCAGTATAGCTTTTTTGAAGCACTTCCCTCTAGTTGTCGCATTGTATGTCTGGGGGGAGGAACTTAAAAATAGGAGATATGTTCATTGTTGATAACATGACAGCTGTAGAGCTTGTGAATAAACAGAAAGCTAGAGATTTGAGAGTTTTGTGACTTTTACTCTCATTTATGCTAAGGTGTTTACAGCTTAATATTATCTTTAAAGCAAGACCCGTGCCAGGAGCGAAGAATAATATAGCAGACACTTTATCTCGTTTTAAGTGGCAGACGTTTTGCAGGTTGGCCCCAGGTGCAGACAGCAACAAGACAGAACTGCCGCATCATGTTAGGGCATGGGGGAATGAGAAAAGTGGAGGTAGTAGAGAAATCTATAGCACAATCAACAAGAAGAAGTTATCAGCAAGCATGGCCAGAATGGTAAAACAGGGATCCTGAGAATCAATGACATGGTTGAAAATGAGAAAACAACTTTAAAGTTTGTGATGTTTTTAATTGAAAAAGGTTTGTCACATACCATTATAGGAGGCAAAATGGCAAGAATAGCCTTCTATGGAAAACTATGGTAGGGTTATGTCCCACAAGAAGGTTACTTAGTGAGAAACTTTTTGAAAGGTTTCAGTAGAGAGCAAAGTAGACGAACACCATTAAGGGAGCCTGTGACAATTGAATTCTTGGAAAAGTTGTTAATCCAGTTGCAATTTTTCTGTTATAACGAATTTGAAGTACTTTTTCAGGTTATGCATGTTATGGATGTTTTTCTGAGCGTCTAGGCTTGAAGGGACACAGTGGTGTAAAGAGTAGTGATATATTTTTGGAACCAAATAGATTGAGAATTTGGCTGAGAGTGTCAAAGACTGATCAAGTGCGTAGAGAAAATGGGTTTGGCTGGACAAGAGTGGTGTAGTAGATTTATGTCCAGTTGAAGAATGGGTAACTTTCCAAAATATATTTTGTCTTTTTAATAAAGAGATATTTTCTCATAGGATTGGAGTTAAAGGTACAATACCCAACATAATAGCAGTATTACAAATGTAATTGAAACAAGTGAGAAATATGGGACACACTTATTTCACATTAGGGCAGCAACTGAAGCTGCAAGATTGGGCTGGTCATGGGCAAACATTAAAAGGATTGGAAGATGGAAATAAAAAAGCTGCGAAAGATACCTGAGGAAAGGAGAATTTTATTATGTATGTGGGTATTTTTCTCCGATTTTCATTTTTTTTAAACTATAGGTTGTGTGCAAGGCCCCCATTCAGATAAGCTGATTACATAATTGTGGGACATTCATTTGTAAGATGGGCAGAGAAGTATGCAGACCAACAGATATATGGTGATCCTTTGTACTTCCTTGCAGCAAACATTAGGTGGTATGGTGGGAAAAAAGCGGGATCCGTTGGGGCAGTGTATTGCTGGTTTTAGCTGAACTTATTTTCCAGCAGAGGAAGCCCGGATATGTTGGTCATTCATTTTGGGGGAAATGATTTGGTGCAATTGTCTGGCTTAACATTGATTAAACACATGAAAGAGGACTGAAAAAGTAATTAAATCCCAATGGGTTGGTACTTGCATTGTATGGACCTAATTCATTCCTAGTAGAGGGACAAAAGACATGCAGGTATGGATAAAGCTAGAATAAAATCAAATAGGTTTATGCAGGTTTTTTGTATAACTGTTGGAATAGAAGTATTGTCTCATAAAAACATAAAGAAGAAAGAAGATTACCTTTTTCGGTCAGATGGTGTACACTTATCAAAATATGGGCAAGCTTAATTTCTGCTTGAATCGAGGGACATTTTGGAAAAATTATGGAGGACAGGCCAGTCCTATTGAAGGTATACAGAGCATCATTTATTCCGACTAAAACAGCTTCATCACTGGCCTCAGCACATCTCACAAGATCAGATGTCTCCTCTATGTGCAGGACCAAGCCCTGAAACAGTTCCCTTAAGCACCCTGCCTGATTCTGGACCTTGAAAAAGTGTTTGATACGCTTACATGGGACTACCTCTTCCAGGCGCTGTTCCACATGGGGGTGGGCAAGCGCCTTCTAGTGTACACCAAACTGCTGTACACAAAATCCACCTCACGGATCTGCCTGGGATGGCTCATCTCTGCGCCATTCTCGTTGGTCAGAGGAACAAGGCAGGGCTGCCCTCTGTCTCCTTTACTTTTCCTGATAACAATGTAACCCCTTATCATCTGCCTCTGTGCGGAGGGGAAGGATTGCTGTATTCCGCTGAACGACGGGACACACGCAGTGTCCTTGTATGCGGACGATTTACTTTTATGCCTTCGGAACACTCGCTCTGATCTCACATCCTCACACACCAGGCTAGACTCCTTCTGAAATACCGCAGGGATCCGTGTCAACTGGGCTAAATCATGTGTATACCCGCAACGCTTTGGAGTCCCCCCACCCCCACAAGAGGTGCAGCTTGGTGGTACTCCGCTCGACTGGTGGAGCGATGCGGTCCTATACCCTGGAGTACATCTTTACCACTTGGTGGTCTGTTTGAGGGCAACCTCAGAAAAGCCCTGTCATCCCTAAAAATAAGGTTCTGGAAATGTCTCGCATTGGTTGTTACAGGGAGGATAGCCTTTTCGAAAAGGGTCATCCTGCCCCAGCTCCTATACTACTTTACACATCTCCCCATTGTCCCCCCTCGTTGTTTTTTCTAAGAACTAGATTCTCCCCGCATTGCACTGAAAAGGCTGCAGTTGCCAGTTGGCAGAGGCAGCCTAGGCAACCCGTCTTTCGAGGCATACCACTTAGCAGCTCAGTTGCAGTGGGTCTCACGTTGGTGGGCATGGTGAAATTTGGGCAAGATGTGCCAGGAGACCGGCGCCCTCTCGCCGCCCATGATCAAAGGCTTTCTACTTTCATCTCCATGGTCTCTGCAGACAACGGTAGCCTAGAAGTGCATGCCCAGGGTTCATTTCTAAAAATGCCATATCCCACCATTTGCCCCAGTGCTCCCCCTGCAAGGCCTCCCATGGCTCCTGGGCACCTATTTAGCTGCATACCCAAGGTGCTGGTATGGTATGCAACATATGCCGGATCCTCTGGTCTGCACAGGAAGAGGAACCCTAAATCCATCAAATCCTGCACACTCTACTTTACATGGGAGAGCGGCACCACCTGATCACATGGATTTACAAAACGATCTGAGAACACACTGGGTTTGATGACCCTACGTGACACCTTGGAGGACGACAAGGAATGGGAGTGGACTCTGGAGTTCCCCCAATTTAAAAGACAATCAATTCTCTATCCTCCACCGGGCCTATTTAACCCTGGAACAACTCAATGGCTATTTTCCAAATGTGCACCTGCGATGCCCCTACTGCAAATCGGTCACAGCTGGTCTATAAAACATGTTCTGGTCGTGTCAGGCCCTCTCCACCTATTGGCTTTCAGTACACGGGGCCCTGGAGGAAGTCAGGGGACAAACCAACATATACTCATGGGAGGCTTGTGCCCTGGGCATATTCAAATGCAGAAGACGCCATAGGGCGATGATGTGCTTCACTGGCATGGCCCTCCTGTTGGCAAAGCAAATTCTGGCCCTACAGTGGAAGGGACCATTCTTGCCACCAAAGCCTTTGTCAGGGTTAAATGATCGTCAGCATTGGCCCTTTTTCTTATACAGAATTGTTGGGGCCTAGCCTTGCTGACTGATATAGGACCAACCCTTGCTTTGTTTGTTAAACACCGTGAGCGAGTGCACACTCGCGAGAGTACAAGGGTAATCAGGTGCTCATTAATAGTTAGAATTGTTCATAGTTGCCACAAGCCGAGGCGGGTCCTCCAGGTTAACTACCATCAGTTTTTCTCCAAACAGTGTCTGAACAATACACCTTCTCATACACGCAGGACCACATACAAAGACTAACGAGTGCACCTTCAGCGTTTACCTTGCTCTCATTCAGTTCTATAGCCAAACAACAAAATTAATCTGACAAACTGCTCCGATTCAAAAAGAAAGAAATATGCACTGATCCACATGGACATTTCCTTCTAGAACACTTGAAGGCTGGTACTGTCCAGAGGGGGCTCCAGACCAAGAACATCTCAGTCATCTTCATCGAGGACCCTGAATGCAGGAAAGGCTACAGTCACATAGGCATGAAATGCAGCAGAGATCTGCTGGGGCTCACAATTGAGAGAGCACAAAGACTCTAAAAAAAGAACACTTGATGAAATGTTGGCATTAGAGCAGGAACTCAGGAATAATCATTCGCTCTCAGAAGCCAAAACATTACTAGAAAAAACACAAAAAGAAATCGCCAAATTCAGAGATTTCACCACCAATCAAAAAAAATACGAAGTTTAAAAGAGCCTGAACAGTGGCGTCACTAGGGTTGGTGTCACCCGGTGCGGGTAACTCATGGTGTCACCCCCTCACGACTTACAGCATGGACCTCCTCCGCCCCGAGTCCGCCAGTGGACACAGTTGGCAAATAACGGGACCATACAGAATCCTTAGTAACGTTTGTAAATGTAGGTCCTATATTTACAAAATGTGCCTGTTAACAACAGTGTGATAATGATTCGTTAATCAGGTTGTACAGTGGGCTACCTGCTAGTCAACAGTTTATTGGAATTTATAATATCATAGGTATGGTACTTTTTACTGGTGTGGTGTTCCCACTATCCATCAACACGATATATCAGTGGTCGAAGTGGGGGAAAAATAGTAGGGGAACTGTGGGCGGAGAATCAAAGGGCGGGAATAACCCAAGGATTGGATCAGTGGGCAGAGCCAGAGGCGTGGCTAGAATGCGCAAACATCCCAATTTTTTGTATTTGTTTGGTTTCACTGCCCAGTTTTATCAACCAATGAATACACATGATTATTTAAGGTTATAATGAGTTATTGACAGTAAAATGTGTTCACAAAGTGGGATATGCTTCTAATCACAGAATGTCCCCAAATACGATAAAATGTGGAAGCACAAGCCATTTGTCTCCGAGCCATGGAGTTTGTCATCAGCACTTCTCCCTTTACCAAAACAGCAGTTCAAACTTGAATGGCTAAAAATCCTAGTTTGCAAATGTTTTCTAAATAATATTGGCTCTGCCATATTTGCCTCATAATGCAAGATCTGCAGCATGATCTCACCATTTAAACTAATAAATTGTTTGTTGCTCAAACTTATCAAAAGTTAATAAAAAATTAGACTTGTGTTGCTGCGGAGTAGATGACAGTTAATAGCTCACTGTTCTATGTTAGGATTTTAACTTATAAACTGCAAGTAACAAAAGGATCTCTCTGACAAAAGCAGTAGCCCACTGGCTTATTTACATTATGTGCACTTTGTGATCTGCATGGTACATGTTCTTTGCAGCAGGTACATTAACCCTCTGAGCTACCTTTCCATGAGTCAAATCTTCCATTAGACAAAATTCCGATCTCTCTCTAGGAAGAACATTAATCACCAGAGTCATCATTACATTTTTATTGTTAACGAAAATTAGTGGCGGCCAGGAAGGAGGCAGCAAGCGCTTTTAAAACCATAATATACTTGCAAAAATTATGCCTCCACCGAAAGTGAGCACCTGGTGCGGTCACACCGGTTGCACCGCCCTAGAGCTGGCCCTTCTCAAGGGTCCTGTGATCTCAGTGACAGGGTCACTGTTCTAGGGTGTACTGCTTCATAGGCCTGCCGCAAAACTGGAGGTGAACTTCAGTATGAATAGTGGTGGACAAGCCTTGAAGGTTAACCTACACTTGTCATGCTAGGGTCCACCTGCTGGTGCTACGACACCGGGGCTTCTAATGTCTTGCGAAGCCTTCTAAGGTCTAGCATGAGATAGTGCTCTCTCAGGAGAGTGGTCTGGCGGACTGGTTATTAAGGCTGAACCTGGTTCGCCAGTTCCAAATTCAGCAGCTCTGGCCATAGTGCCACATCCTCTCCCCCACTGAACACCATACTGCCCCACTGAGAAAAACTCAGACTGCCTTCAACTACAACCCAATTGTTGCCAGCTATAAACACCTGGATACGGCTCAATTTAAATTACGCACTGGGCAAGAGCAATATGTGGCCTACAAAAAAAGTGACAGCATCCTGGAAAAAGCAAACAATCATAGGGAATGCAACATTTTGCAAACCATGTGAAATGTAAGTAGGAACAACATGGTTACCTTAACGCTTTTACACTCACTGTTCAGAAATCAGTGAGTGCTTTTGCCTGAAAAGTTAAGGACATGACAACAGGGCCCTGAATGGACCAATTTCAATGGCCATTGCTTATATCCTTACAAAACGTAAGCAGTATGGTAAAAAAAAGACAACATCCCTAGATACAGAGCAGCAGTACAAATTTTGTTTTTCAATCCTCACATTGCAGTACCTCCAGGATTGGTGCACTAGCTCCAAGCCCAGGGAAAACAAAGCCAAGACAACAAAAATAGCGCTTCACTGGCAAACTCTGTAAAAGTGGCGCTAATGTGTTTGGGTGTGAATAAAAATCAATCTGGACAGTTTGCTACCACTCTGTCTTACTTTATTTAGTTATTTACTTTTCATATTTTTAAACTTTTATTCCTGATGCTGCATTTTGGAATTAAATGTCAGAAAAATACGACATTGATTTCCAGCAAAAGTGATTTTCTTTTTTGGATCCATTTCACAGGGAAGCAAATAAAAGAAAGGAGAGGAGACAGTGTGCACTGCGCACATTCACATCCTCTTCCTAAAAGGTTAGGTTGCTCTGCGCACGCTGGTGGCGCCCTGTGCGACAATGTTTGTTGGCGCCCCCCCAATGACCACCTCCACCACGGATTCTCTCACTAGCACCCTTTAACAGTGACCAAGTCACCATAACCACACTCTCTCAGATGCATTGAATTAGTTATATAGCGCCACTCATACCAGTGTAGGGTGTCCGAGCACTTTGCATCACACACACATTAGACAATCAATCATAGGTGTGTAAATCCGCGTATAGGAAATGATACATAAACCAAAGGACTGAAAGTGTAGGAGTCACATGTCATCCATACTGGTAGGCAGTATAGTTTAAGAGTGCTTGGTGTGGAGAAGCACAAACGCAGAGTCGAAAAAGAAACAGCATAGTTGGGAGTTTTCTTTAATAATAAGAATCTATTTCTAGCCAAATTAACCCTTTTTGCAACATTAATCAATGTTCTAATAATGTATATTTTGAGGTGTGTATGCAGTTCTATGATGAAAGTTAATAGCTCACTATTCTATATTAGGAGTTATAAATTGCAAGTAACAAAAGGATGTCTCTTTTGAAAGCAGTAACCTGCTGATCTGCACTCTGTAATCTACTTGGCACACGTTCTTTGCAGCAGGCATATTAACCCTCTGCACTAACTTCACCTAAGTCAAAACCTCAACTTTACAAAACACTGATCTCTCTCCAGGAAGATAATTAATCACACCAGTTATCATGACATTTATGTGAGGCCTGGTAATTGCTGGCGAAAGAAACGCTGCAGCAGGTGCTTCAAAAGCTTAATAAACTTTCAAACACGGCGCCCCCAGGAAGCCAGCACCCGGTCGCACCACCCTAAAGCCGGCCCCTGACGGGCCCTGTTGGTGTCACCCCACTTGAGGGTGTCACCCGGTGCGGTCCGCACCCCCCGCACCCCCATAGTGACGCCTCTGAGCCTGAAATTCATTTTATTTAGAAGTTGTATATCCCTACCTCAAAAGTGATTTCTACACGCGTCCTGAGTTTAGTGGACACTTACCTGAGTATCAAGCATGGTCAAGATGCCAGTTCATCTCTTTTTCAGATACATTGTCTTCCTCCACAGGTGAATCAGACGTCGGTGAAAACCCTTCCAATCAGAACCCACAAGCAAAGACTAAACAGAACTTTTTAGGAAGAGGCCGCCAAAGAGGCAGAGGGAGGAACAGATATTCCAATCAACCATGGGATGCGAAAACTTGACAACAGGACTGCAAAAATCAGTAGTACCTCCCATTTTCAATCTCTCTAAAAGACCCCTTTCCGAAGCAGAAGAAAACTTTTTGTCAAAGGGCCTTTCTTTTGTCCCTACAGAACACACCAATTTTGTGCGTCTTAAAACTGAAATGTTGGAATTCTGCAGAAAGATAAGACTCAAAGCTTTTTTCTTAGAGCGTGATTCTTCTCAGAGCCAGGAAGCCTCAGGCTTAAGAAATAAATCCACTTTTTGCCTTCCACCCAACACTGTTCCGAGAGAAGGGCTAATTTTTAATCAGACAGTTTTATCTGCCTTAAACCAGCTTGAAAACAAGAAAGAGTTTGCCAAACACAATTTCTCAAAAGGCCAGAGACCAACGCTGGTTGAACTACAAAAAGATAAGTCAATAGTGATCAAACAAGCAGACCAAGGAGCCACTATCATTACTTGGTCTGCTAAGGACTACAAAAAAGATGAGACAAGTGCGCAATCAGGAATTTTATTGTAAGATTCAGGGAGACCCAACTAAAGAACTACAAGGGAAAGTCTCCACCATGTTGAAACGGGATTTGGACAATGGCCTGATTGGACCAAAAGAATGTGAATTTTTAGGCAAAAAGAATCCCAGGGCATCTGTGCTTTATGTACTTCCCAAACTACACAAAAATCATAGACACCATATTCTCAGGCTGCGACTCGGTATAAGAGCCTGTTGTGAAATATGTAGGTGTCTTTTTAAAGCCTTTCATGCAACAAGTTCCATCATGCCTGAGAGACACCACTGGCTTCATCAATATAATTGAAGATCTGGACTTTAATCCCAGGAATCAGATACTGGGTACATTGGATGTGGTGTCGCTTTGCACCCAGACACCCCAAGAAGAAGGATTAGAAGCCATTGAGTTTTATCTGGAGAATAGACCAAGGCTCCATCAAGTTACCATGACTTCATCAATGAGTTAGTTCGGTTTGCCCTGAAAAAAAGATTTCAAATTTTGAAAGGATTTTTTTTTCCAATTGAAAGGGACTGCCATGGGTTGTCCAGTTGCTCCAGAAATGGCAGTACTTTACATGGCCCCGTATGAGGAACTAATCATCTATAAGAACAACCCTTTTATCTGATATATCTCCAAATGTTTGATATATATCGATTACATTTTTGTATTGGGACAGGTTTAGGAGACTCCTTGAACCAGTTCTTTGACTGGTTGAATCACAGGTCAAATGATATCAAAATCCGGCTCAACAATAATTGTCAAACTATAACATTTTTGGATGTTGAAGTAAGAGTGCAGAATGGCAAGCTAAAAACCACATTACACATCAAACCTACGGACTGAAACAAAGCTTTGCGCTACTTGAGCCACCATCCTCGCAGCCTCCGAGACAATCTTCCCTATGGGCAATATTTAAGAATACAACGGTATTGTTTGGAAAAGGAGAAATATATTCACCATGCTCTCAATTTACTGAGTAGACTAGAAGAAACAGGTTACACAAAGAAACTTTTGAAGAACTCCATTAAGAGTGCCTGGTGGACCTCACAAGAAGCATTGTTGACCAAACGCAAAAAAAAAGACATCAGAGAGTTTGGTGTGTGTAACAACATTCTGTACACAGACTAACAATTTTAAAAAAATAGTTTTACAGAACTGGCGCACGTTTTCTAATTTGGATGAATCCTTTGGGAGACCTTTATTTGCCCTGAAAAAAAATTGCAACATAGGAAGCCAAGTGGTACGAGCTTATACACCTCTGCCTTCATTAAAAAGCAGTTTGAGATAGTTTCAGAATCTGAATTCCATAGAAGGCCACCACAAGTGGGGTACATGCGCATGTTGCAGTCAAACCATTGAAGGCACTGACATTGCACATAAAGACATTAAATGGCAGACTGATTTGTCTAACCGCAAAACCAAAAATGTAATATATGCAATCATTTGCCCGTGCAATAATTTATACATTGGGAAGATCAATCAGAAAGTGAAAAAGAGAATCACACAACATATGTCCCCAATAAGGAGAAAAGTTACAGCAGCACCACCTGTGAATCGTTATTTGGACAACCACCACTCCGAGAATGATATGAAATGGACAGCTTTAGCAGTGGTTGCAACGGGCCCATGAGGTGGGGATCTGGAAAGATTGCTTCTGAAAAAGAAGCCCATTTCATATTACGATTATACAGTATTAGATTGACTTAACAAGTTGAATTTATGATGAATCCCTGATGACCAGGCCCAGGTTCTGTAGATTCTCCTCAGAATTATGCGAATGGTGTAGGTTCCAGGGCGGGTGTCCTCACGCCTATAGTACAAGGCTCTCATGGCTCCACCTCATGCTATATCACAATTCATTGAATCTAAAAAACCTGCAGTTTCTACAAACTGCTACATGTCTACTCATTACAGACTACATGTCCCATAATGCCTTGTAGCTTGACTTCTGGTTAGCTCGGTTAACGCAACCCACCCTCTCTTAGCGGATAGGTCGACTACTTGTATGAGGCGGAGAGTGTGAACATTCAGAAAACACACATGAGCCAGCGTTCGACGCAGCAGGATCCTCCCAAGGGAGAGCAGATTTATTGAAAGAATGCACGAAGGAAAGCACATCAACATGTGTAAGTAAAAGCAGCCTTGCTCGTCTTGCGTCATCTGCCTTGTGAGTGAAATACATATTGATTTCAATCTTATTTTAGGAGGAGTCCACACAAAGAATGTTCTCCCCTAGCCTATGCTTTGTGCAGTCTACATGAGCCCAGACGCCTAACAGACAAGAGGCTCTTGCTTTTCTCAGTTTTTGCATAGTTTCTTTTGTGCACATAAGACAGTCCTGCTATGACTTCTAATTTTCAGTTACTTTGTGACCAGTCGTAATTTTTGACAAGGTCGTGTTACATATTAGGCAATTGACACGGTGGCTGATTCATCTTAGCATCACTGATTTTAGTTTTAATTATGTAGCAAAAAACTCGCTCTCTTGCTGGCTGACTTTCCAATTGCCTTTCTTTATAAAATAAAAGACACACAGATGATCAGAATCAGAACAAATCAAACATTCACTCCCAGTCAATAGATCTGGGTTTAATCCATCTTTCTTTTGCTCACCATGCCACCCCAGTTTAGACCCAGCCATATGAAAATCAGCCGTGACCCTGTGCCTCATGGGAAAAGTCCAACCTGAACTGCCAAACCAGGTCCTCACTGGACTGGAAACAAGCATTCTGGGACAAGTTTCGGGGCATCACCCCTCATCAACCAGGCTAGCTTAAATCCAGTGGCACAGTGAGCCCGGCACCCACGTCTGGGCATACCCAGTGAACTTAGGGCGAGAAAGCAAAAGACACACAGATGATGGATGGAATGCAGAGCAAATCAAACATTCACCCCCAGTCAATAGATCTGGGTTAAATCCATCGTTCTTTTGCTCACAAACCACCCCAGTTTAAATCAAGCCATATGCAAATCAGTCTTGAACCTGTGCCTCATGGGAACAGTCCAGTCCGAACTGCCAAGCCAGGTCCTCCCTGGACCAGAAACAAGCATCCTGGGAGTGGTTTCGGGGCATCACCCATTCATCAGTCAGGCTAGCTTGTATCCAGTGGCACAGTGAGCAAGGGACCCTTTTAATTTAACAATGAACGCTCCACTGCTGAAGCAAAACACTCTACAATTAATCAAACTCAGTTCCATCTCTCAGATTTCCAGTGCTTCATTTGAGCAGCTGGTTGCCAGTGGGGGGCACTGGCACTTATTTTTGGGCACCAGCACTTGTTTCGGCATATCAGACATTTCCTGAGGGCAACAGAGGGTAAAACAAACAAATCAAAAAGACAGAGGAAAAGAAACACAGAAAATCTGTCACCAATGGAGAAAGCAGACACCCTTAAGAGTGAGATAAAGCGTCAGAGAGTGATTGGCAGTAAATTATAGAGGCCTTAGGTGGATTCAGAACTGTGCACCCTTGCTATTCGAACTCTGACATTTTATAGCACCAGTCGCGGGAGTCTGAGCAGCGCTTTGAGCACCGACACCTATTATTTTACAAATAAAGCACTGCGTTTTTCCAACAGAATCAAGAGCTTTGTTAATAAGTGAATTTGGGCTTACAGAGTTAATGATGTAAATAGTGTAAAGAAAATATCTCTGTTATGTGCCACCGTTTGAATTTGGTTCTTCTGCTTCTGGTAGGGGCCCTCTAGGCATGAGCTATGAAATGGTTGGAATTGGTTTAGCACTTTTTTGACAGATCAATTCAGAACCAGGATATAAACATCGGTATATGTTTACACACAGGTGAAATAGTATTGTATCAAGTTTTTTTGTAACATGTCATATATTATGAAATGTTTTGTGGGTTGCAAGTTCCAGAGAAAGGCTTGTTTTCCAATGTGTTTCCGTCCCCTGTGTATGATTTTGATGTACATAAGTGACCTGTTAATGTTTTCTGAATAACTTAAAAATAGTAAATGGTGGCCTCGTTAATTGACGAAATTCAAAGCCTTTGTCAGGGTTAAATGACCTTCAGCATACGCACTTTTTCTTGTACACAATCTTTGGGGCTTAGCCTTGCTGGCTGATACGGACTCAATCCCTAACCCCTGTTTTCTTTGTTAAACTGGAGGTGGCATGGCATGGGGCAATGTGTACATGTTGAAGGGGGAGGCTCTCCGTAATGAGGAGGCCGCCGTCTCCACAACCACCCACTCTCTGAGGCCTGGGACACACTCCTAGACCAGTTTCAAGAGCACATTCAGAACACTAGCTCACCCCCTTGCGGGAATGAGAACCCCAGGAAATCACGTCTGGATCTCGTCCCGGCCCACCCTGGACATGGCCATGCCCTGTCATCTCTCCCATAGTCTCCCCTGGCTGCTGCACCACCCGCTCTCCAATTCCGCGAAATCCCCCCACATATTGCTCCCGCAACCGCCCTCCTGCCACAAGTAAGGACGTAGCTGCAACTACGCTTCAGTACTCCTCTGATGCCTTCACCAGCCTTGAACCCTCTCATTCCCAAACCTGGCCAGTTTCTTCCCCTTTTCCTAGTTTAGGGGACATTGCCTCAGTTTATAGAGGAGACTGCATACGTGTAAGGTAGATTCATGTTGACACCCTCACTGACCACCTAGGAGGGACTGTCAGCTCACAGTTGCAGCAGTGCACAGCTGCCAATGTATCTAAACTGTGTTAACAAGCCTTTCTGTTACACCCACCGCCCCCCAAGGTAAATTGTAATGTCATAGCCCCAAGCTTTGAAAAGTCCAATAAAAACAGTATTTTAAATAAAAAAATATACATTGCTAAGGCAGAAAAAAATTAAGGTATACAGGACAAAATGGAGTGGTTGGTACAGGAAAATACCAGTAGTTTTGGGGTGGAGATTCTGGGGCGGGCATATCCATCCCTCAGAGGGAGGGGAAGAATCATGTTTGGGGCTTTGAACCGCACTTGCAGAGTTTGCTTGGGAGTGCTTGTTGGAATGAGATCGAGAGATATTGGGTAATGCAAGGCAAAGGCGGTGAGCGGAAGAAGAAAGAAGAGGTGGAATAGTATGTTTTTTATGTTGATGCAATGTTCATCACGTTGGGAGTTTTAGGGGCGGGGGAATGACAGAAATTGAATGCATTAGCGAGGTTGTTTTTTTTTTTTACAATGCATTATCTAATTTTTGATCAAATGATACTGCAAACCTGTCTTAATAAAGTGGCCCTTTTTGCTATCTAAAAAGATCGGTATGTTTGGTGTCATTGCAAGATGTAGGGACCCAGGGGGGGGCAAGGCGACAGCCAGTCTCCTCCTGGGTGACTTTGGGAAAGTGGCACAGGTCAATGGACAGGATTGATTGAGGGAGGGATGGGGCGGGTTAAGTTCAGAAGTTTATATAGGGCAGACATAAGCCAGGTACGCCCTCCAAGGAACCAGTACCAGTTGGGAGGCTGGGAAATGTGGGACCCAACCGCCCACACAGTAATTTAATCTATAAATGTAACATATTTTGCAGTGCACACATTTTGCCACAGTAAGGCAGGTTGTGATTTTTTATCATAGGCAATAGATTTGGGGAGAGGAGAGTCTGGTGTATCCATCCCTTGGGGGCAAGGAGAGAGCACAGGAGATGCGAAGTTCATCATTTTGGGCTTTGAACCACACTAGGTGAGTTGCCTTGGGGATCCTTGCTGAGGAGGGATTGAGAGAGATTTGGAAATGCAAGGAAAAGGCGGGGAGTGGAGGAAGAAAGGAAAGAGGTGGAAGTGTATTTTGTTTTTGTTGATGCATTGTTCATCAAGTTGGGGGTTTTAGGGGTGGAAGAATGACAGAAATGTAATGTATTAGCGAGGTTGGGGATTTTTTACAATGTATTTTGTAATTTTGGATGAAATTATGCTACAAACCTGTCTTAGTAAAGTGGCCTTTTTTTGCTCACTAAGATGATTGGTGTGTGGTGTCCTTGCACGATTCGGCCTTACTGTGATCTGGCATAATGAGGAGGTAAGTAGCAAATCACTTTGGTCAGCAGTTACACAACTCTGTTGATTAGCATGTTCTTGGAAACCTTTTGGAAATGGGAGATTTGTGTGAGGCTGGTGCTTTTTGAGCACCCGTAAATAGCGTCAGTGCCTTGCTTCGCCAGACACAGGATACAACGGTCAGAATCTGCATTTGCCTGTGTGCTGAATTGGAGGATTAATGCTGCTAGTGCAGCATCACACTCATCATTGGGGCAGATATTAGAGAGCGTCATGAACATTTTTGGGACTTCTTCGGCCCCCAGGTGAAGGTGGATTGACCTTTTTGAGTAAGGGCCTGTCTCTTTTGTGACTTTCAGATAGTTCTTGATCTCATCATTCATATTTTCCAACATGTGTCCAGTGTGAAAGGTGCAGATAGCATATCAAATGGTTGGATTGCATTTGCAATGATGTCGCGCATGGCGGGTGATTGAGAGCAGGAGTGATGGAGAGCAGCAGAGAAGTCTTTCTGGCTTCGGCACGCAGAAAGACACACTCTGTATCTCGAGTGTGATGCTCAGTGTAGTGCTTAGCTATGGGCACACGGGTGAAGTGTAGCTGGTGAGTCTATCGCCCTCGGGAAGACTTTGCATTGATGGTAGTATGGCCAGATAATGCTGGTGGGCTTGTAGGTGCAGATGGGGCTCCTCAGAAGTGCGTGCTTGCTGTCAGGTCAAGTGAGCCTGCTTCAAATGTGCTGAGCACCTAGGCAAGGTGTAATATTGGTGATCACCAATGGGGGGCAGTAGAGGCATGTGATCTGCTCTCACATTCTCAGTGTCCAGGTGATTATTAAGTTTAGACTCTGTTGGCACCACTCGGTGCCACGGGTAAAGTAGGGATTGCAGCGCAGGTCCAAAAAGCTACCATCATAGTGCTCTTTTCATGACTAATGTTCCAATGGGAGGTACATTTCTAGTCCTGTTTCTATCACTGAGTGCTGGAGCTGAGCTCCAAATTTTTTCTAATGCCACGATAAAGGGCTCCATTGACAGGCGATTCTGCCCCTTTTGATTGCGTGAATGAATGCTGCATGTAGCTTCCATTCTGTCCTCTGTCCATGACCATATGCTCAACTGAAGGTGACATTATACCCAGGTTCTCTATCAAAATGCTCCAGTGAAGTTGTAATTCTAGTCCTGTCAAGGTTAAAGGTTGCCAGCCATTTGGGGATCCTAATGGTCCAACACTATTTGATGTGCTTTCCTCGTACCGTTTCCCCTCAATGATGTGTTTCAGTACATTATCTCGCAAAAAGGGTCCACGCGAGGCACGCTGACTGTCAATAGCAGGTAATACATCTGTTTTAATGTCCATGTAGTCAAGAAAATCAATCCCACATCCAATTAAGTGTCCAATCTTCTTTAATCAAAAAGAGGTAACTAATTACAATTCCAGCCAGCCAAAACGTGCTTAGGGTAATTTTTCACTTCTTTA
Organism: Triturus cristatus; assembly: GCF_964204655.1. Lineage (NCBI taxonomy): Eukaryota > Metazoa > Chordata > Amphibia > Caudata > Salamandridae > Triturus > Triturus cristatus. The sequence goes on along the minus strand of NC_140585.1, from coordinate 747,014,812 downwards.
ATGCATATTAGCTCGCCGTGATGAAGTCATTTTAAGCATAGAAATCTAGCACAGAACATCAGAGCTGGGATCCAGATATAAAAGACATTTCCTACCCTCACATGTGTCCTATACATCTCTTACTATGTCCTGTCTCCTGGGTTAGAATGAAAATAGGAAAAAGCGCCCCAGTGCCAACCCAGGACTGGAAAAGCAAACTGAGTTGGCGCTTGTAATGCATCGCATTTTAGTACACAGTAGGACTTGTCTGCCACCCACCTAGAGTTTGATTCTACTTTTCTGACAAAGTTTTATTTACCACTGATTATTTTAGAAAAAATAAAACTGTTCATAAAGTCGGTTCTTTTCCTCTGGAACACAATGAGGGTTCCGTTATGGCCGTCAGGTGAGCTGACACAAAGTCCTGTGCCCAAATGAAACCAGACGCGATGCCCAGAACCCTGCCAGCTCTCAGATCTCTGCAGGCCTGGCATGGCTGTGGAAACTCACACCCCTGCCATTCTAGACATCGCGGAGCAGGATGTGAGGGTGTCCGGTGTTGGAATGTGACATTTAAAAGTTATCTGACCCTCAGCGGGCAGCACCTCGTTTTATTGTGCTGGTCAAGTGAAATAATAACTCATCTTTCATGAGGGGCTCAAGCTGCAGAGTGCTTTGTTCTGCAGCCTCTTTTTCTTTCAGCACTTCCCTTTTATCGTGCACCGTGGGTGTAGCTTCTTGTTAAAAAACACCATTTATCACACTTTATGTTTGGCAAACGCCAACGTCATTCTCTCCCATCAACAGGGCAACTCCTAAAAGTGGGGAATATTGTCCTGCAATCTGGGATGAAATATTCCTTTGTGAAGGGGTTAGCACTGATGGCCTACCGCCCTCTGTAATGACATAGCCAATCTGTAAACGATGGAATGGAATGGTATACAGAGGAGTTGCCAGTGTTTAAGAAGATATGGCTGAAACAATCTGTGACTCTTTGTTGTCCAGCCGTGGAAATCTAAATATGGTTTGCCAACCAAAACCGTTTGTAAACATTTGGCCAGCAGGAGTGAAGATGCGCTAAGGAAACGAAAGGGAGTGCGTGATGTAAAGTGCAAGAGGAACTAAAGTACACATGAAAGTGATGGATGGACTGCTTAAATTAATCTCAGCCACTGGGAATTACTCAGGCCACATCCCAGTCCATAATTATTTTGCACACCGTGCCACCTCCGTTCGGAGGGCAAATCCAGTACTGAGTTGCTTGTGTTCTGGTTCAGGGAGGACCCTGCCTTGGCAGTTCGGGCTTGACTGTTCCCATGAGGAGCTGGGTCAAGACTGATTTGCATATGGTTGGGTCCAAACTGAGGTGGCGTGGTGAGCAAAAGAATGATGGGGTGGGATGCGGGCCAAGCGATTGCCAGGGACTGAGAATAATTCAAGCATTCCATCAATCACCCTGTTGTTTTTTCATTTGATGCCCTAAGTGCACCAGGAATAACCAGATATGGGTCCCAGGCTCACTGTACCACTTGAACCATGCAATACCTGCCAGAGGAGCCCTGAAAAGGACAAAACTGGCCCTGGGTTGCTTGTGCTCTGGATCACAGAGGACCTGGCCTAGCAGTTTGGCCTGGACTGTTCCAATGAGGAGCAGGGTCAAGTCAACACTGATTTGCGTATGGCTGGGTCTAAACTGAGGAGGGATGGGGGACGAAAAACAATAGATTGGAATGTAGCCCAAGTGACTGCCAGTGGCTCAGCTTAATTCAAGCATTCCATCCATCACCTTGTTGTTCTTGCAGTGAACGAGGAAGGCAAAGGCCATTTAAGCAGTGGCCATGTTCTTGAACCAAAGATTGTAGAAAAGCTATGCATCTTGGGAAGGGACCTTTGATATTTGGGATTAAAATGTTTTTTACAATTTAACACTCGCCTATCTTCTTTTATTTGTGTACATTTCATGTGTTGACTGTAGAGTTTATTGTTTTGTTCAGAAGTGATGACAGATGCCACCTTCTAAATTCGATTTCCGTCGTTGTTCCAAGTTGAAGGCATTCGGGTTGCTGCCGAGCTGCCAATCTTCGATGCGTAGATGTAATCGAATGACTGTGCCAGACGTCCATTTGGCTGCATAATTTCAGAAAAACGTCGGTGAGCGGCCTTGTTACCAGCCTGCTGCTGGGATGTCAAGTGTGCCCCCCAGAGCTTCGCCGCTGCTAGCCTCCATTAAAAACCCTGCAGCCTTTTCAAACGCTCAATCCTGTGCCCTGGGAAGATTACAGAGCCCGAGGGGCACTTTATGGACGCCACAAAAGTAGGCCAAGAAATTGATTTTAAAGGTTACATTGTCTCTGCACTGCTCTTTTCGATAATTACTGTAGCGCTCAGGTTTGTGGGAGGTAACCTATGAATAAAGTGCATGTGGTTAGTTTTATAGGTAGGGGGGCCTTTTACACTTTTGCTTCTAGGCGAAAGCGGTGCCTTTCTGCTCAATAGTACACCTGCTGTGACGGAATCAGGCATCTGCTAGTGGTAGCAAGGAAGAAAGGACAATTCCAAAGTGAAAAACATCTTTAAGATGTGCTGTAGCAGGAAGGGTAGAATGGATTTTGATTTTATATTGCCTTGCCAGATGTACAAGTGTGTAACAGGGAAGACATTCTACTGATTGACAAAGCCACTAACTGTACATTGCAAGCCCCTCTTCCCTCACTCCATCCTCTTCTCGCTCTAGGTCGGTGAAATTCACAGATTTGGTTAGACTCAAACTCTCTCCTCCCGCGCCTCATTCAGAGACTCTTGTTGGTCTGAAAAAACTCTTCCTGGTTCTTAACAAAATCAAACTCCTCATCTCCCCCCATTGTGCATCACCCACACAAGTACTAATCCCACAGTATGCCTTGGAGTTAATGTGCTAATATTTAAAATCTGCTTATGTTACAACGTGTATTATTACAAGTCTAGTTTTAAATGCATAGTGCATTCAAAGGAAATGAAATCGTAGTCTACAATGTAATTTTCAATTGTCTTAATCAATCAGGGTTTGTAAAGGGCGGCTTCTTACCCGTGAGGGTCTCAAGGTGCTGCGGGGGAAGCGGGCGCAGCAGATCGGACTAAGCGTCAGTTGTGGCTCCTCCGCTAAGGGTGGAGGCGCATCGCTGCACTACTCAACCGCCGCAAAAGAAAGGAAAAAATAAAATGATAATAACTAATGTTCTAATCATTTTCCTTTGTCTTCCTGCTGCGGCAGCTTGCGTGAGGGGGCGGGCGGGGCTCTGGAGCAGGGGAGGAGTGGTACAACCCTCCTAAGTGCGCAATGACCACTTGGTCGGCCCTCTCGGGCCTGCCAAAACAATCATGCACACTTACCCTGTTCTCCATGCAGGCTGCATTACAGCCTGCATAGAGAACCTGCCCACCCTGTCACGGCGCTCAGACCAACCCCAACGCTGCATTAAAATGCTGTGATTGGTCAGGGGAGCCTGGCTGTGCTTCCTGCTCCTGGAGTGGGTCGCAGGAGAGCAGGAGCAGAGACACGGGACCCAGCGGCAAGGTATGTTTTAATTTATTATTATTCTTTTTTCATTGTGACCGTGGCACCCGCCCTACCACCAGCGAGCAGTGCTGGCTGCCACTGCTAAGAGCTGAGTTCATCCGAGGAGCCAGGTCTTGAGGTCCTTCCTGAATTGCGTCAGCGAGGGTGATTTCCTGAGGTGGATGGGCAGGGTGTTCCATGTCTTGGAGGCAAGGTAGGAGAAGGACATTCCTCCAGTTCTGGTCTTGCGGATTAATAGGATGGTACCCAGGGAAAGCTGGGCGGAGGGGAGGTGTCTGTTGGGTACATGGACTGTGAGGCGGTGATTCAGGTATGCAGGTTCGGCATTGTGAAGGGCTTTGTATGCGTGGGTGAGGAGTTTGAAGGTTATTCTTCTGGCGACTGGGAACCAGTGGAGGTCACAGAGGTGTTGAGTGATGTGGCTGCGATGGGGGATGATGAGGATTAGTCTTGCTGCGGTGTTCTGGACATTCTGGAGTCTTCAGAGGAGTTTCTGGGGGATGCCGGCGTAGAGTGCGTTGCCGTAGTCAAGTCAGCTGCTGATGAGGGCATAGGTGACCGTCTTCCTCGATTTGGTGGGGATCCATCTGAAGGTCTTTCGAAGCAGGCCGAGGGTGTTGAAGCAGGCCGAGGAGACGGTGTTTATCTGGAGGTCCATTGTGAGTGAGGAGTCCAGTTCGATGCTGAGGTTTCGTGCATGGTTTGTGCGGTTAAGGGGACTTCCTAGAAAAAAAGGACCACCAGGAGTCCTTCCAAGCAGAGGGGTAGGCGCCCAGGATGAGGACTTCTGTCCTGGCCGAGTTGAGCTTCAGGCAGCTGTCCTTCATCCAGGCGCCGACAGCTTTCATTCCTCGTGGAATTTGTTCCTGGCGACAGTGCGTTCTTTGGTGAGGGAGAGGATCAGATGGGTGTCGTCGGCATAGAAGATGATGTTGAGCCTGTGGTTTCTGATGATGGCTGCGAGGGAGGCCATTTAGACGTTGAAGAGAGTGGTGCTGAGGGTGGAGCCCTGGGATACTCCGCAGCTGATCCCTGTCGGTTTCGAGAGATACATGGGAGTCTAACCCGTTGTGTTCTGCCGGTGAGGAAGGAGCGGATCCAGTTCAGGCCCTTGTCTCGGTTACCAGCGTCATGAAGTCTTGTGGCTAGGGTGTGGTGGGAGACGGTGTCGAAGGCAAATTACATTGACGTTATAGAGTAGGCTTAACCAGGCGCATAAAGAAATAAAAAGTGCAATGTGGGGTCATGTGACTTTTTGATGACAATGTTTTTTTAAGATGCTGTGGAGGATGCAATGCTAGATGCATGCATTAAGGCGGGACCTACAAGATTGAGATTTTCAGGTGTGCTGATTAAAGCTTTGACAGCAGCCCTGGCATCAAACCGGCCTGTGGCAGAGGAGAAATCAACGTTGGCTAAAAGCTACAAATCTTTGTCATTTTGATTCAGAATTCGGAAAAGTGCTGGGAGTGTTTGTTCACCCTCAGTTTGGGCCGTGGGAGTTCTAATAGCAAATAGTAGCTGGATGCTTATGCATCTACATAGGCTTTTATGGGGCCTACACAGGAATGCCTGGGGGAGAGGAAGAGGGTTTGTGTGCCAGGACACCAAGTACAGGCCTGGCCGCAGTGTGCAAACAGGTAAAGTTCGCCATATTACAGAGAATGCACGACCCTCAGGGCAGCTGCGAACTTGAGCTGCCCTGGGGGAAGCCCAGTCAAGTGAAACACAGAGTGGTTGCTTCAAAGCCGCTCTGTGTTTCACTGGGCAGGCGGCAACACGCCTGCACTTTTAAGAGGGATCAGAGATCCTTCTGCAGGCAGGTGCAGTGAGTGACTGCACTTGCCTGAATGGAGATGTCTAGGAGGTCCAATGGGACCCCTTTCCTCCTCCAGAGAGCTGCCATCAGGGGGCGCACTGAGAATGCAGCATCGGCACAGAGGTAAAAACATTCCCTCCTTTGCACTGCCACGAGCAACTCGGGGAACGCCCTCATGAGATAGCATGTAGCACCAGCACTATCAGTATTACAGAAGGGGCTGCCCATGTGTCTGCAGCCTCTTCTGTGATACCAAAGTGCCCCAGGGGTGCACATGCCTCTTGTGGCCCCGGGCTCTTTCTGTAATACGGCCCCTGATGGTTCATCCTCAATACTGGTCATTTACTGTGCAGGCCCAACTGGTCTGTCACATCTCATCTCAGTGCCCTCACTGGCAGTAATTGGCGGAATGAGCCAAGTGTTACTTTCAGAAGGTCACAAAAGTGCCGCAGCATGAATTGTGTACTCTGCAGTCAGATTACTGTGTGAGAAATGTGCGAGGAGATACACGCTAGTAAATACATTGGAGACTTTGAACGAAGACCCCTGGTTTCTAATGCCAGCTTAACTTCTGTTCTTGACATAAAATGCGTGGCCCTGGTGAGATAATTCATGTTTTAGAACCTCAGTTTCATTACCCAGCGAAATTGAGTGTGCCTAAAAACGGATGGCCATGATTTTAAAGTGTGATATACACCATACAAGTGCATTCAAATCAGCCCGGAAGGGCTGTGTGGTGAGGCAATTTGTTGGCTTGTGCTAGACGAGCCCCGTCACTCATCTGCTCATCGCTGTCAGCTGTGAAATATTCCTTCCTGCTCTCATTCTGGCGCCAGGGTTCAACATGATGCACTGCAGAAGTCGACAATGCCATGGTAATGAAAAACACATCCTTACCGCCTTCCCATGTGACACATTTCAAATGCCCCTTTCTGCCCTCATGAACATATCCCCCAAATTATTTTTTATTTAAGGTGCTGCTATCATATTAACTTAAGAAACAGGAGGGCATTTTTCCTTATGTTTAAACTAGAACAGAAAAATCCACCGTGAAATACCATGATGACCGACCGGGAAAGCACTCAGGGGCATATTATCAAGGACGGCGTTAAAATTATCGCCTGTTTAGCGGCAGGAAACTGCCGCTAAAGCGGCGCTAATGGGCTTGATAATATGCCCTGGAGAATTCCAATAAAAGCCCATGTTCACACCAGAACCTGGGCTTCTATGGGAGGTCTTTCTGCAAATTGATTCACAGTGTTGACTCATTCTGCAGAATATTTAGATTCCATAAAAAAATAAAAACAAGCTAAACCCAGCATTTCGTCTTTCATTCAGGGCTGTTATAGAAGGCCCTCCTAGAACCCAGAACTTTACCCAGCACACCTGAGAAGCTCACCCTTATAGTTTCTTCCAATGAATCCACCCCAGTGAGTGAAAATGAGGGTTGTAAGCACAGAACGCCCCTCAGCAAAAAGTTACGCTGTGCCACATTGCACTTTAGATTGTTTCTTTATATATGTTATGTTTAATTTACAAGCCCCTTGCGCCGCCAGTACGTCCCTTTTTCCCATATTAAAGGTGAAGCACCAGCGGTGCAGGGGCTGGTATATAAGCCCCTGAGTCTTTAGCATTAATGCGCTACAAAAGGAAAGTACATTTTAGAATGCATGTTTTTAGTTTCTATACAATGTTCTTTTCAATTAAAATGTGATTAATAATGTTTGGACCTGACCCTCTTTGCAGGGTCACCCCCAGCATTTTGCCTTCTGTTGCTGAACTCGTTTTGTTGTTGGCATTAAGACTCCGTGCACTTTTTTCCCTGCTAACCACTGCGTGTGTTCTCTCCTTAAAGCAAGGTAACATTGCACTACTCCTAATTGGCACATTTCATTTACTTGTATGTCCTAGTAAATGTTACTGCCTGGTGATAGGACAATGAAATGTGGTGATCAGACCAAGAAGATCATGTATCTCCTAAAAATAAATCATAAAGGGGCATATGCATCAACATTAGCATTTACGATTCCTTATTAGCGAAAAATAAGGAATCGCTAATAAGGAATAGCAAAAGGCTATGCATGTAGGAATCGCTATTCAAATAGCGATTCCTTAACATTCCTTATTACCGAATCGGTAATACCGAATCGGTAATAAGGAATACCTACCCATTCATTCCTATGGGCTTGGAGGCCCATAGGAATGAATGTAAAGCCATTCTGTATTAGCGATTCGGTATTACCGAATCGCTAATAGCTGGAGCACTTTCAAGGGTGCCAGGGTGTCAAAAGGACACCCTGTTGCACCGCTGAAAATGATATGTGCACATATGTTGCACACACACATGCTCTAAGGGCATGTGTGTGCGCAACATGACACTTTGAAAAATGCACAAAAGTGCATTTTTCAAAGTTTTTGCAAATTACCATGCAGTTCATCTTCATGGTAATTTGCTCCCCTTATTAGCGAAATCGCTAATTAACATTGATGCATTGCATTTAAGGAATCTCACTTTGGGATTCCTTAAATGCAATCACTATTTAAGGAATCGGTATTTAAGGAATCCCTATTTAAAGAATCGCTATTTAAGGATTCCTTAAATACCGATTTCTGCTTTTGGGTTGATGCATTGGGATTGGGTATTTTTTACTTAATACCGGGAGCTAATAAGGAATCGGTATTTTACCGACTGGATTTTGGCTTGATGCATAAGGGTGAAAGTAAATAGTTGTAAAATGCTCCTTCATCACCTTGGGGCTGGGACACATATTCATGTGTTGGAGTTAATATGCAGCTACTGGGGTGATAGCAGTGACAAGCTCGCCTGCATCTGAGAAAGAGAAGCAGGAGAGAGCTGGCTGAATCCGGTCTGTGTTCAAAATCAATACTACAGGCAATTTACTTCTGAAAACTGAAATGAACAATCCAGGAAGTGGTCGAAGAGGGAAACTTAGAAATACCAAGACCTTTGTCTCCATTCTGATTGAAGGAAGCGCCAAGTAGGGGTCCTAACAGAGAAGGCGGATCGAAGCTCCATGGAGGTGGACTGCCCTGAATTTGCTCAGTAGAAAGAATACACTTCCTGTCCAGCAGTGCCCTACAAAGACGACGCAGACTAGAGGGGGGGAATTATTGAGCTATATTCACTGTTTGCTGCAAACATCTACCATTTCCTTAGAAGAGTTCAAATGGTGACTTAAGATACGGAGGAGGCCGGCTGGAAGAAGAGCGGTTCTTTCCAATGGACTATATGCAATGCATTATCACGATGGATGGCAATAGTGGCCACCATTCAAGACGTATATATAAAACTTGTTCGTACTGAGTCGTGGATGGACGACATAGCAGTGAGAGCCAGACTTCTGAAGTTCCATAGATTGGCACTTCGGGAATGGTCGAGTCAGAGGTTTGGTTGTCCTATGGGTGCCAAGAAAGGAACACCCAATATGGAAAATAACTCGATGCCTTCCCAAAGTGTATACCTGGCTCGCCCTAAGGCCTTTTCGATAGGTTTCTGGGGTAGTTGGAAGGAGAGTACATTAAAGGTTGGGGAAGGACAGATGTTGAAGTGATTGAAAACCTTGTAGTGGAACTGGAACCAGACCTGGGGTTTATTGAGAGCAACTTATCATGAAGCCTAGAGAAATAATTAATTTCAAACAGTATCGTGCCAATTACAACTGTGAACTAAATATAAAGAGGTATGCTTCAACTGCAGAAAGAAAAGCAGCAAATTGTAATAAAGAAGTAGTAGAAAAGTAAAAAGGAAAGCAGTGTAACTCATTCACTTTGACCTCTAATGGGGGCATGAAATGGAATCTAATCTGTGTCCCAATATAGGTGGAGCTATATATATATATATATATATATATATATATATATATATATATATATATATCTCAAGAAACTCCGCTACTGTCTCTTCTTGACAACGGATACGGACCACAGTTTGGTGCAGCAAATATATTTATTTCAAAATCACCTTGCCGCCATGACGCGTTTCAGCCCGACCATGGGCCTTGATCACATATATATATATATATATATTTGTTTTTCTCAACAATGTGCCCAAAGCAACGAGAGGGCACTCGACCGTGCTCAGCTACCCGGCAGTATGATGCACCTGCCTCTTTGCTCCAACTTGTTTACTCGTGCCGACGCGTTTCAAGGCCGCAAGCCTCTTCTTCTTGGACTGCTATGGAAATCACACTTAAGCTTTGCATTTTAGCCATTTCCGGCATTTTTATTTACATGATCGCCCCCAGTGGACGTCTGCATATGAGCAGTCTTTATTGATGCATGATGGACATTGAAGTTCCAAATGCGAGCATTCTTATTTACTTTCGGTGAGTTCAGTTTGTAATTTCTTTTTAAAAGCAATATTTAATCCTTTAGTAGGTGTCGGAACATTGCTGCATCGAAACGCGTCTGTCTGTGCGGCGGGTCCGCACATTAAAGTATTACTGAAAACATCAACCTGAGAGTGCGTCCATTCTTGGCCTGAATCTTGCCAGAGTGGAAGAATATATATATATATATATAAAAAAGTACGCTATCTCAGCACTTCCTTTCGGCGAACCAAGGACAACACGAATCCCAAATTCAGGCACGAATATTTTTATTTTCAGAGCTGCAAAATCTTATAATATATATATATCAAGTCAACCAAGGTGTCTGCTGAGGAAGAGACCGGTCTTTGACTTTCAAAATTGTGCGATTTCAGACTCCATGTGGAGTGCGGTGCAATGTCTTGCTGTCGTGAACCAGCTGATTTTCCTCCATAAACGGCACCCGCTCCCTACGCGGTGCCGCCAGTTGACGACACAGCAGGACTGCTAGAAACAGCACAGGGCTCTCTTCCGCGGCTCAGGCAAAGCCGCTTCACATCAAGTCAACAAAGATGCCTGCTGAGGAAGAGGCCCGCAACAGGTGAGTGATGTCCAACATTCTTTATTGGAGGCAGCGATGCAAACAACAGCAGACAGGCCCACAAAGTACAACAGTCCAACCCAACGCGTTTCGTGGTAAACACTTCATCAACGGTACTGAGCGTGAATGTCAAAGACATGGGGATTTTGGAGGCAACTTAAGTAACAAACTCCCCGCCTCAGTGGGCGTGGCCACAACCGCGGCCTTCTGGTAGTTGTAGTGCCGCCGTATTGCTGCAGTGAGCTACCGGTCCTTGACTTTAAAAATTGTGCGATTTCAGACTCCATATGGAGTGCGGTGCAATGTCTTGCTATCGTGCACCAGCTGATTTTCCTCCATAAACGGCACCCGCTCCCTACGCGGTGCCGCCAGTTGACGACACAGCAGGGCTGCTAGAAACAGCACAGGGCTCTCTTCCGTGGCTCAGGCAAAGCCGCTTCACATCAAGTCAACAAAGGTGCCTGCTGAGGAAGAGGCCCGCAACAGGTGAGTGATGTCCAACATCCTTTATTGGAGGCAGCGATGCAAACAACATCCTTCCCAGGTTTAAAAGGATACATGGGTCGCACTCCCGTAGAGTTTTGCAATTGTTGGTTTATTTTCTCCCTTACATTAGTGGGAACACATGCACAAAGACCAACGCGTTTTGGTATTCTCCAATACTTTGTTCACAATCTAACACAGGCACATGCGTGTATATATATATATATATTGCATATAGCTAAATCAAATTGCCAAAATCTATTTGCGCATTGGCACATGCCATGCCAGTGGAAATAAATGTTGCCTAGAAACATGTTACTTGGAGCAGGGGTATTAATAAACCTACGTAACATGTGTATCGCTATAAGTAGAAAGTTCACCTTTTATGTTATTACAATAGTACAGTCTAGCCTTCCAGTCCATCTAGGCACTTGTCACTTCTTCACACTCATAAGGACTACGACTGTAATAATAGGCAGGCAATAACCATATATACAGATCCACAAAGCATAGGGTGCTACTTATTACATTGTGGAGTGTAGGGAGGGCATCATAACCCAAATGAGGTTAAAACAGGAAACACCCCTTTCAGGGAACACTGCATAGTGTGTGCTTAATCAATTTATAACATATTAGTAATATATCTTACCACATAATTTATACTCCTACTTATTTGTACATTATTTCAATTTCTCAAAACAAAATATTCCTCTATTTTCAACTCATAAATGCATTCAGGGAGAAAATCGGCTCGTCCAGGGGACTTATTTACATCACCTTGTATATATCTCTATGCAAAGCCAACACAAAGTCATTTCCACATCTCTATTCACCCCAGTAATTGTTTAGAATGGTCATTACCCATTGTGACGGTCTCTCAAACCTAGAAGGATCATAGTTCTTTTGCATCAGCTAAACGTTCTCACATCACTTAAACACTGCTGTTCTGGCATCTCTGTGTGATGGCAGACTTAGTATTTCAGCGTATTTATTATCATTATTATTATGTCATTTCCTCTCAAACACAATAATTTGTTTTTACGTGTTGATACATTCTTAAGCTGATAATCCTCTTATTATAATTCATCCAAACCATGTCAAGACTAATGACTGAATAAGTCATCCATCTGATAGAGCGCTCCACGCGCTTAATTTTGTAAGGGTGGAAATTTGTGTTATTAGAATGAAGTTTATTTCTTGATAATAAAACCAGTAGAAAGAAATTGTAATGTTATTTATAAGAATTATTAGGATTTTGGATGTGTTTAGAGAAATCATGTAATCATGCATGTGCATTATGAATATTAGGCAAAATAAATGTATTCACTGTCTATAGATGATTCGTATAGAGGCTTGTGTAATAGGTGCACATTAGAGAATATTCTTAGGTTAGCCTTTTGTAGGCCTAACTTTAGTTTTTCTTAAATATCTTCATTTCTCCTTGTTTTTCCAGCACACATAGAACAAGCATTGGCATAGCCAATAGGTCTCGCCTTTGGGACCTTATAAGTGTTTAGCCATGCAACAGTTGCGTAACTAAATACTTATAAGGTCCCAAGAGCGAGACCTATTGGCTATGCCAAGCGGCCCTGCGGCCGTGAAAGTGATCGCGATCAAACATCAAAGCGGCCGTTCGGCCGAAAGTGAAAGTAATTGCGGTAAAACGTGGCGCGCGTGCCCGTGCACATGCACTGTAGCTCTAGGCTAGCCTGGTAGCACTTTTTGGAGCCCTCTCAATAAGTCTCGCCAGACCAGCGCATGCGCTGGGTCAGGCGAGACCTAAAAAGGAAAAAGCCTCTTGTGATTGTTTTTGTGCAGTAAGGATTCCCTTCCTGCACAAAGACAATCATACCCTTAATGCAGGCACCCTTGCACCATGGTGCAAAGGTGCCTGAGTTGTCTCCCAGCAGCGCATTGTGCGCCGGCACAGGCGAAAAGGACAGCAATGCGCCGTATCTCATAAATGCAGCACATTCCTGCCCTTTTCTTTTACCATAGGGCAGCATGGCAGGGAGGCCTGCGGTGCTGTCCTACAGTAAAACCTCATAAATCTCTCTCTAGAAGTGCCATGAAGGGCCTTCTCAACAGATCTCTAAAAAAATACTTGTGTCAAAACCATATCACATAAGACACTTAGATATGAGAGGCAGAAAAACGCCCATCCAAGCAACGTTTTTTAGGAATATCAATCAGATTTTGTGTTTCCAGCATGCACTGAAGTGCACAATGTGCTCCCATGCAACAAGGGAATTTGCTTCCTCACATGGTACGACGCAAGATAAATGTGGGATTTTATTAGAAATGTGGAGCTCGGGGACGGGTATTAAGAGCACACATGCAATCACTAAGGGTGAGTTTTGTCAGAACTAACCTGGCTGGGTAATATCGGGTCAGTTCCTCAAGGCAGAATAAGTAAACTAGCAAATACCACCAAGAACACAATGATGCATTTTTAATGTACCCAAAATCCATACCCACCACATATATTTATTTTACTTATTTAACATAATTTAGCAGCAGAATCCAGAAGATAGACACTTTAAGACAGATCTTTATCGTCCCGCTGCTCGATACAGAAAACACAGGTCTGTGTCCTGTCGTCTCCAGTTCTGCATAATGGAATTCAAGCAGCTGCTGAATATGCATAGGTGAAGCCAGTGCTTAATTTGAGCCGGTGCACCGGCACTTAATCATCAACACCGCGCTTTTCATGAGCACCAGTTAAGATCACATTAATTTATAGTAGGCACCAGGGCCGGACTGGCCGGAGCGGGCACCGGGCAATCCCCCGGTGCGCCGCACGGGTGGGGGCCGGTTTTGGGCCCCTGGGGGCCGTTTTTGTTACAGGGCCGTTTTTGCAGCATAGCTGCAAAATCATTCCTGTAACAAAATCGGCCTTAAACCAGCCCTGGCAAAGAGCTCGGCGGCACCCCCAAGCCCGGTGGGGGGCCGGCCGAGCACTTTGCCAGGGCCGGTTTTGGTTCCCAGTCCAGCGGAGATTAAGTGATTTGCTCAGAATCACAGGATGTTGAATGGAAACCGAGACTAGAACCTAGTTCCCCAACTCCGAAGTCGGCAACTCTTTCCATTACGCAACATCCGCCCCCCCACTTTCATGGTCAGTAGTTGGTTCTATTTTAGGCGGCACTAACAGGAGAAAAGGGCTGGTGCAAGGTGCCTCCTGGCCAGAGCCCCAGCACTTATTTACAAATTAACCACTGGGTGCAGCAAACCCCTCTTCCTAAGTGCTGTGCTTTTTCTCAGCACCACTGGTCTTTCCCTCCCCTAATGTATATCTTTTTTAGTTAGTTTAGCACTTTACTGTAAAACTCTAAATGTGGCACTATGCTTTTGCCAATTGTCCCATTAGAGCCAATCAGATTACACCTCAGATTGCAGAAGCATCATCTTGAAAACCTCGCGATTAGTGCACCTCACACATTCAAGGTGGTGTATCCAACACTGGAGGTGTTGTAAATGTTTGCTCGCAGGGTTTTAAATTCATTGCCGCCTGAAGTCAATTAAAGTCCAAGGACCTTGGTTCAGTCATAAATGTCATTCATTTGGTATCTACATTCTTTCTTTCATCTATTCTTTTCTACATGTACATCCACTTTCAAGGTGGTAAATCAGAATAAAAAACGGTATGGTCATTTTTCCTACTACATTTATAGACACTATAAACAAAGTTAGGAAGGAGGGGCTTCGAACGGACAGTTTGCAAACAGTATGACATGCAATAAATAGTTGGCGAATCACTTTATTGTCTTTTCTTACTGTACAAATTAATGCTAGTTATCAAACTACAGAGGTCATAGGATGGAGCTCTGTAATGCAATCACAGTTGAATATGCAGAGGCAAAAAGTACAGCATGGCTGGAAGGGAAGGGCAGTCTGAATAGCCCAGAAGCACTTTACCTTTAGGCAGTGCTTAATTTGTAAAATATTAAGTGCCGGGGCTAAAAAAAAAACTCAAATCTCGTTACCAGCGCTGCCGGACGTGGGGTTGACATTTATGTCAGCTTCCAGCAAAAGCTCCCTGTCCCTTAATTTTACTTTTGCAGGTTCTGTTTCATACCTGCATTCTTCACTCGTCCCTGATTTCCAGTCTTTCTTTTCTCCTCCTTCTTTACACCTATTTTGCCTTTCTCTGTCATTCTGTTCCAGTCCCCAAAAATGAGTGCTGGTGGCCACCACCTGCAACCACCAGCTCAAATTAAGCACTGGAATTGGGAGTCCTGGTGACAGTGTGGGCCTTTACTTGGGCTCTTCCTGCCTTGCTGCTTTGTCAAAAGCAAACAGCCCTTGGTATAACTACAAGCAGCAATTATGCACTGAAAGCACCCACATATTGTTAATTTGGTGCTAGAGGAAAGCTGGGGATTACTTAGAGAAAGACAGTGCAGTTTAAATCATGACTAGGTGATGTTTTTGGCTATAGCTGTTAGTGCCACTATTATGAAATCAGTGCATTTTTTCCATATTGACCACATCACTTAAAGAATGTCAGTGGCAAAAATAAGCCACCGCTTCTAGCAGCAATGAACTGAATTAAACTTTATTGTGGTACCTCCAGGTGAAAAGAGCATAAAATCAGGCAATATGTTAATAGGGCAGATAGAGTGTAGCATTCTTGTTTTTTGTCATGATCAGGTGCGTCAGTGAAGTAGAACTTTATCTATCTGTTCCACTTTGTTAACTGAAGTCCCCTGAAGTTACACGTGTAGACCACCTCAGACTCTGTTATGGTTGCTGTTGCAGTCCAGACGGTTACTTAGCTGTAGTCTACCATGTCCTGTCGGAAGGAGGTGCAGATCTCCAGTAACTGGTAAGGAGAAAGAATGGAGGACAGGACACAAGGAAAGCTATGTAGTATCTGTAAACTGTTAGGGTAACTAAGCGTGTCTCATTTTATCCGACAGGACAAAGCATCATGGGGATTGTAGTTTCACTTTTGCCATTTTACTTATGCATCTACAAGATACAGTATAATTAGGGATCAGTGATAAACTATCACTGGCTGAAATCCACCTTCATAACATCATGCTAGTAATGCGACTCTTACATTGAACTGAGGTATGGAATGTATCAAAAGTCAGAAGGAAGTGTATTTTCCAGGAACGTGCATGGCTCAACAGCATCATAGATGGCGTGGAGACCTGCAAAAGCCTGTAAGAAGGGAGAGCCACAGGATTCTAAGGAAATGGGCAAAGCATTTCAAGGACCTAAAACGAGGGGGAAAGTGTTACAAGAGACAGAAATCATGGAGAAATTACAGGAGGAGCATGGTAGAATGCTGGTGCATGTGCCCAGACAGAGGGATCTGAAAGGAGAAAGTGCTGCAAGTGCGCAAAAGATTGGTGCAGGAATTCGAAGAGAGAGACATTTCTGAAGATCCCTTTATTTAAGTAAATAACAATGAGAGATTTGAATGTGCTTGCATCAGGAGAGTTGAAGGAGTGATCTCTCTATTTCTAAGGAGGGATGGAAGTGATGTTACTAAATAAAAAACATAGTGCTTTAGGTGCCTGTAGACAAGGATAGTAATAGATTTAGAGTGACCTGATGGCATGTTGTCACAGCGGTGCTACTTTTCCATTCATGGGTTTTGCTTTGACATATCAGTGCATTCTGAGAGTTGTAGTCTTTGTTGATTTTAACTGAGCCAATTGGACAAATACACATAAAAAGCAAAGTGTATGAATGGGAAAGTGCTGTCCTGGTAGCATGGAACCTGGTCATCTTACACAGGATCTTAAAGATAGGGGGGAGCTCAACTAGTATGTTTTAGAAGTTTGTATAGCTGCACGAGCCTTTATGAACTTTAAGTCCTTTAGCTGAGCTTGGAAATAGGAAGCCTGCAGGTAAGAAACAGAGTAAGAGAAGCAAGAATTTGGAGACAGTGAATTAGGATACAGAACTTGTACAACAAAGCTGCATTTTTGTGTTTTTACACAATGGTTAGCTAAGGTGTAGGCCGCAGCCTTGCAGAGGTCAGATTAACAACCCCAATGCATATGCTTCTGATTGAGCATCTCTAATCCTTGGACGTCAATTCCCCAAAATGTAAGGGGTTGTGGAAGTGATGTCACATGGCCTATGACCCACCCACAATGATATCACAAGAAATTACATCACAGAACATCAGGCCTGGTGCACTACAGGAATTGATGTCATACATCCTTTTACTCTGATGGCATCCAGAAAGCAACACCACTGAAGAAAATAAAAAGCTACAAAAAGTGCAAACTTAAATGTGATAAGCATAATAAAAAAATTGCTAAACTAAACATGCCTATTTCAATCACCAAGCATGTACTAATTAGGTTGCTGCCATTGTATGTCAGAGATGCATCAGTCACAGATCCAAGGGGGGAAATCAACCATGTGGCAGTCATGCTAAGCCCAATAACAGCTTTAAATGCCAGCTGCATGCCCAAGCCCAAGTACAATTGGAAGAGTCCTCAGGCACAAATTAGTAACAATATAGGCAGCATCATTGTGCACCTTTCAGAGTGCCAAATAGAGCACAGTAATAGCAGCAGCAATGAAAGCTTCCCTCAGCACAAAAAACACCGAGGCCTTTGAACAGGACTGTCGTGCTGTACACCTGCAGTATAAAATACTTCATCCCGCAAGTTCCTGCCATCAATCTATAGGTCTGGAAATAAAAGCAGTAACGTGCTTCAAACGTATACTTTCAGTAATTCTCGGATTACAAAAAGTGTGTAAGCTTTTTGTCCATGTTGCCGTTGTGAATCTGTGTAGCTGGAAGATGAAAGCTCACACAGTTGCATAATAAGCAAATATAAGGAATGAGTCTGCTTGCAGGGTCTTTTGAAATGTGCTTGGGTATGACTGAAAATTAAACGTATCAGTCCACCAGCATAAGCAATGTTGTTCCATAGACACTGTGAAGACAGACGCTCTGCCTGTGGAATATTCAGTCGTGGTGCACGTGCAATAAAGAAAACCCCGTCAGGATGCCCTTCCCGTGCAGAGAAAAGAGTTGTAGGGAGCCTTTTCAAGCAGAACTCACAGCACCCGTGTGTTTAATCTGCCTACACATATGACCCATGGCTTGCCATTCAGACAATCTTGTGGTGTGCTTTTCGTTAGCAAAATATCCAGCTCTTGCATCCTTTGGTGTGCAGAAAATCTGGAGAATGCTGAAATAATTCTGCCTTCCCTCGCTTATACAGGTTCCAGCACACTCTACCGCAAAAGTCATATTATTTAGAGCCCGCAGAAGGCTCCCTTTTTTTTTATAATGAAACGTTTTTCATTTTAATCATGCACTTTGTCTACTGCACAGCCCAGGGCATTTAACTCCAGCTGCCCAGCCTTACTGATGACTCTTGAGTAATAAAGGTACATCTCCTACAGCAGCCCTAAAAGTACTTACAGATAGGTGTAGGGTTTCAATGCTGACTCGATGAAAATCTGGTTTCCACTTAAAATCGACACTCGGGGCTTTAGATGTGAAGCACGTTTCATTTGTAGATTTTGCCTCTGTCTGCATCCGGAGACGTACAAAAAGAGCAAATACAAACATCCTCCCCATCATTCCCCTGGGCCTTTAGTAACCAATGGTGAGCTGCTGAAGGCCTACGTGATACGTAACGGACATGAGGTTTGCCATTGCCAGCCTTGTTTCTATTTCTTATTCCCTTAAAGGCCCGAGGGAGGTGGAAGGCGCGTTAAGTGTAGAAATAAAGGTAGCTCTTGACGAGCCTGTTTGCATTTTTATTTTTTGTGAAAGTTTGAAATCCAGTCACTGGTGTGCCATCTAGGGAGCCTGCATTGATGAATGGGTAAGCGTGAGAGCAGCACAGATGACGTGGGGAAAGAACAGCTGAGCTGCCTTGGCTTGTGCATGCATTTTTAAAAAATGTAGTTCACCACCGCTGCTGCATGAAACAAAATGTATAGCACCAGCCCTGTCAAAAAAGTGTCGGTGCTAAGCACCGGCACAAATTAAGTACTGCCTTTAGGCACCTAAACCCCAAAATCTTCTCACTATCACGCCTTGCACAGTCCCTGTTCTGGGCCAGTTTAGTGGAACTTTGATAATATTTACATTATTATAAATCTTATTTGAAGTGATTTTATTGTAATCTGGCCATGTTTACAACAGCTTTTATCTGGCTGATGTCAAACACTACTGAGTACAATAGCAGCCCTTACAGCGGCTTTGGCTCAGCCCTCTGTTTACCCCTGCTCAGCTTTCTGGTCAATGTAGTTTGTATGCTTCTTATTCCATGGCTTTCCTTCCTCTTCTTCTGTTTTTCTGTTTATCTCTCCACTGGAGGATAGCAACTTTACTATCCTTTTGATTATCTTTCCATGACTGCACACCAAGGAATTACTTTTTTTCTTGTATCACGCCATGGGAGTGACGTGTTTTCTTGCTCTTCCCCGGTGTGCTGCAGCCCCTTCGCATCCTGCCCCCATTCTCTCCGTATTTCTGCTCCCAAAGCACGTCCTTTGCTTCCCTCGCCCTTGCATATTCTGTTGGATTTGCCAATGCTTGTTCTATGCGGTTTCCGAATTTGTCAGAAAGGGGTAGTCCTATCCTTCAGGGACGGTAGACACATTTTGATGTATATTCTCTCTGCCGCTGATCTGAAGCCAGTAACACACAATCCTTGCTTGGTCGCCACAGTCTTATCTGAACAGCAGCTCTCCCTGAGCCGAGCACGAGACAAAACCGCAGCCTTAACGACTCTTTATTGCAGGAGCGCGAGTCGCTATAATTACATCGACTGAATCTCGGCTGCAGCAATCCCCGGTGTTCACAAAATGAAAACAAAACAGCCTCCAAGCCTCTCGCTTCCAATCCTAAATGAAACATCTGCTTTTGTTTAGCGTTTAATCAGACGCCCCCTCCCGCCTTTGTACCAATAGACAAGTGGTTTTACAGAGATAAACAGCAGACGTCCGCGTTCGGTACCAGGAGGGATCGAGGCGCTGGTGACGCACACGACTATCTCAGGGTGCCACGTGCTCATTCAAATGGCAGCCATTGGACACGAGAGGAGCAGAGCAGTAGGATAGACAGTGTGTCACCCCTGCAGGAACAGCATGTACTAGCCTCCAGTAGAGATAAGGGTCTGTTCCAGGGCGCCCTACTACTCCAGCAGCTGGTGAATGATGTCACACGTAGACATCATCATACAGAACATTCTAGAATGCCTACTTCTGGTGATTGTTATGGAAGCCAGGACTGGATAAACAGGACTGGTTTTGTTCTCTAGATTTCCCCTGTAAATGTTATGCAACTCCATTGGCTCCCCGTGCTAGGCTCTGCCACCTACAAAAACCAGCTGCATTATGTACAAAGCTATCACAACCAGCACCCGCTTATCTTGCAGGCAAGCTCACCATCTCTGGTGGGTCGCAGCACACCTGCAGCCAGGACAATATCTGACTGCTGACTAAGAAGTGTTAAAAAGAAAAAAACAGCAGGTCTTTTGCATCTGTGCACCCAGGATATGGAACCCTCGCATTCATCAGGACCACCCCAATGCTGCGCCAATTTGGGAAAGAGTTGAAAACTCACCGCTTTAAAGAACTCTACATCACAATGCATTAACCATCCACAACTTCACTCTTACTCATTGACTTTATGCTTGTCTTAGCCACGTACATGCTTGGTTCTATCATGGCGAAACTGTGAGCATGGAGCTTTATGGTAATCAAAACTGGCCTTTGCACCCATGTGCAAGAACATTTCCGTCTCCTCAATGACCATATACAGCTCAGGACTTCTGTAAAAGCAAGCTTTTCCCTGCGGTAGATTTGTAGCGCACAAAATAATCCAATTTCAATACCCTTGGGTCACCTGGGTGGCATGACGTGCTTAGCAAGCACATTTCATCTTCAGCACAAACAAATGATCACTTGAGAAAGTGTTCTGATCGAACTAGTTTCGAGTGTGGTAGATAGTGCACCCCCTGAACTTTGTTTTCATTAGTCACCGTGTCCTTGTGGAAGAGCCCGACCACACAGCACACATGCATCTTTGCATGTAACAGATGACCACAACACTCATCCTACACGTGCCGCATGTCATGGCAAACTAGGTCTATGTATATGAAAGGGAAGAAGCCATTTTATAGCAGATTTCTGTGACAGGGTCAACATCTCTACAGGTAATAACTATGAAATCAGATACCACCTACCTTGTGCTCTGCTGGTAAAGCAACAAAAAAGGATGCACCCAATGTGAACTCTGAAAAAAATCAATAGAAAAACGAGGCCAGGAGAAGGGAACCAGTCATTGGCAATGCCAATAGGTCTAGGTCGGGCTTTGATGGGCAGAGTCCTGAACGGTCACAGGCACACTGCTAACACTGGATTCATATGGGCAGTCTTTTACCTCTCGTATACTGGAAATACGAGTGAGAAAGAATGTCTGTCTTCTCTGGTCCAAAGATCCACACAACCAAGAGTGCATAAGATGTTCATAAGAAGACTAATGAAGCAAGTAGGGTTGAAGCCGAGAGCTGAGATACCAGCAAGTGCCTTGTGCACCATGTAAAGTGTATTAAGGATCAGTGTATTCACTGGTAACCGGCAGAGGAAGTCCAACTGGGGTTTGTCAAAACCACAGTGACCTAAATTATGTAGCAGATGTGGCAGCTGCGTTTTGTACAATCTGAAGCACAGATAAGATGTTTATGTTAGCGAAGCAATGCATTCCTATAATCCAAACAGGATGCGAGAGCTGCCTGGATCACCATCCTTCTCCATTCTTCCTTCAACTCTGAGGCAAGGAAGAGTTTTCCTTAAACTTTTCAAACGAGAGTAACGTGTTCTTGTTGACATGCTGGAATAATATAAAATCCGTGTTAATTGTAAAACCAACATTTTTGCCCATAGTTGCAGGGGCTGTAGGTGGCCCAAAACCAGTGGCTTCCAAATGGATGCAAATCATGAATCCCAAACAAATAAAACTGGGGGCAAATGTTTCTGTTACCTGTGCAGTACCAGATGACAATTTGTGCACCAACAGACACTAATCCTAAAACCAAAAAAGGCCCTGCAATGCCTTATTGCAAGTCATAAAAACTATCACTATCCTCAAGGTTGACCCTAAAGGCTTTGAGAAGACATTCATAACTTAAAAGGAGAGGCCTACTGCCCTTGTCACCACACTTATAAAATCAATACAGTAGGCCTATTTGGCTTTAACATGAACATAAACATGACCATGTTGTCTTTGCCTAGAGTGACCCATCAAACATTTTAGGTATACCAAAAGTGTACACTGAAATGAACATTACGTCTTTCACGAATGACAACAAGCATTTACTTTGGCCAGACTTAAAAAGTACCTTTGCACTAAACTGTTTACTTTTGCACTTACCAGAGTTCACAATATAAAACCTATCTATCCCTTTGTATTTGTCAAATTAAGAAAGTAAAGCCCCTTCCTATAGAGTTTGCCCTGGCATTCACAATGTAAATCCCTTTCATATTGGAAGACGTCTATCATGACAGGTCTGATGCAAGGAGGCCCAACTTCCGTTTACACACCACAGTTTGCTAGCAAGCAAGATAGGCACAGATGAACTACTGAACAAATCTGAATAGTTGACACTTGCCTATTAATCCGCTGAGCTGGCACCATATGTGAGAGCTTACACTAGGTGACTAGAAAGACGTCAAAGAAGTCTGTCCCATTTGAATCCATCGTAAGAGCAATACAGGTCTTCTTGAGGCCACTATTGGCCCACTAGGACTCTGGTCACACATTTCCTATGGGGAAATGGTGCTGGCAATCCTGACATGGACATGGCCCAAGCACAGGAACCATGACAAATGTCCCTAGGGGTGTGTGGCTCCCTCAGAAGCATAAACTGCAGCTTCTAGTCCATCTCTGTTCCTGATAGATGAGGTCCATTAAAAAAGAATTAATGCACTCTCGACTAGAGGTGGGTGGGCCTAGCTCAGTTCAAGGTCGTGTTGCTACCACAAGCCCAAAAACGAGCCAAGCCTTATTTTATTTTTAATTTTTTTATTTTTTATTTTATTTAATGCGATTTTATATAGCGCAAACATTACCCGAAGGTGTCAGAGTGCTTTACAAAAGAACCAGTTGCGTTACATAAGGACATGAGTTACATAAGAGATACAAACAGAGAAAATTGCAAATGTACAAGTTGTAAAGTCACTCAAGGAAGAGATACAAACAGAAAAAATTGCAAATGTACAAGTTGTAAAGTCACTCAAGGAAGAGATACAAACGGATAAACTCTAAAATCACATAGGAATGGTAGTGAGTACAAAAGTCAACTACATATACTAGTGGTTAGAGTTATATATATACAAATAGTAAATGCACTCAGGATTACATTTTAACAGCGATTAGACTTGGACAATTAAATATTACATATTTACAGAGCAGAAAATTCTTGCTATCGTTCAGCCAGGTGTTCAGGTGGTGTTGCACTCAAGGGTGGTGGTCTTGGATCTGGAGGCATCCCCGAGTTGGAGATGTCCATAGGGGTAGAAGGCCGGATGGTGGTGGGGGAAGCAGCATGCTAGATCCCCGGGCTGATCTTGCGGTCATGCTGGGCTCCATCTTGTGGAAAGAGGAGGGCGCTCAAGGGCAGGCACAACTGTGCCCCGGCAGGCCCAGCGCGCCAAAACCGTGTATAGGCATTGTAAGCGGCAGGTGCCATGTTTAAGTCAGACAGATCGTGTCTTGGCGCCTCCGCTGCACTTCTCAGCCCACCTGGCTCCTAAACCTCAATTATGGGCGTTTTGCCTCCAGGCTGTCCTCTTCATTAAAAGGGGGGTCGCTCGCATTTTTTTAGGTGGCTTAGATGTGGTCCCTGTCCATTTCCAGGGACTCCTAGTTCCCTCAGATCACTAGGGTGTCCCTCTTCGTGTTGGTGGGGGATGACGTGCTCGTAGGGAGAAGGCCCTGGTGCGCTCCTCGGACCTTCTTAGTGCCTCAAGCGGAGGGACTCTCCGAGGTGAAAGCAGCTTATGGCGGCCATCTTAGTGTCAGGCACAGGCGGTATGCTCCGGTGACTCTTCGAGCCTTGGGTGTCATCAAGACCTCTCCGGATCTCACAGTGTGCCTCAACAGTCTTTCATGTGGCTTTTGCCTGCCTGCCTGCCTCCCTCCCTCTTTCGAGGATGTGGGTTTGCTGCCAGAGTTGCTGACTGTGGAAGTGGGAAACCAGGTTTGAGTCGGCTCAAATTCCTGTGATTCTGGGCACATCACTTAAATTTTCATGCCTGAAAACAATGCATGTGACCTTGATAACTAGCTCTCACGTAAAGCTCTCAGCCTTAGGGTCGAGGATGTGCTATATTATTTAACTGCTGAAAAGGGACTAAGGACCATATGTACAACACATTTTTGTCTGACCGCAAAAGTGCATTTTTTATGTGTGCAAAGCACAAATTGCGATTCGGTAACATGTTAGCGAATCGCAATTTGTGTTTAGTCGTTTGGTATTTGGAAGTGACGTGTTTAGGGCATCCCTTAACATACGGAAATACAGTGGTATGTATGAATGTTTTGTGACCGAATTATGGTTGCAAAACATTCATTTTTTACTGACACCTCAAGGGAGGTGGTAACCCTTTGCAAATGGTAAGGGGTCCCAGAGGGACCTCTTCCCCTTTGCGAATGTTGAAACAAATATTTTTTCAGAGGAGGCAGTGGTCCACTGGCTCCACTTAAAAAATTAAACGTAAACATTTTATCTTATTTTTTTAAAACACATCCCATTTTCCTCAAAGGTAAACGGGATGTGGTTTCAAAAAATAAAATGCATTAAATAAAAAATACAATTTTTATTCTGCATTAAAAAATTGCTTCATTAAAAAGCAATCACAGAGATGGTGGCCTGCTGACCCCAGCAGGCCACCATCCCTGTGACAGCTTCAATTATTATTGGGTTGCACACTTTGACCTACCTCATTAATATTCATGAGGTAGGTCGATTTGCAACCTTCTAGGTATGGCTACATGAGTGGTGTATGTTTTTGAACATTAGGAATTGCGATTTGTTAATTGTGAGTCAGAAAGAATTGCAATTAAGAAATCACAATTCCTAATTTTTGATCATATGGCCCCAAGAGGTCAAAACAAAGCCTTAATATAAGGAAAGACAAATCGAGTTCAGTTCCTGGCGGATTTTTACAAAGTGAAACCAGAAAACCTGGATAAAACTTGACTCACCCACTCAAATTCCGTGATTTTAAGCAAATACTTTATTTTGCCAAAACTCTGTTTACTCCATTATCGTGTATGAAAGCAGTGTGTTCAAACTACCAATTGTACAAAATTATCACTTTTAATAAGTACTTTTCAGTGCAGTGCTATAATGCGCCTTATTAATGATAAAGCTTCCATATGTTAAAGAAAGCCACTTTTTGAATTTTGATGAGACTTGACCAAATTTCACAGGATTTTTGTTGAATGATTTGCAAAGCAAACATTTTCAGGGGTCGGCTCATGCATGAGCTCTAAGATCTGAGCCAGACCTTTGGTTCGGCCCTGGCTCGACTCTCCCGGCTAGTTTGTTGGCTCGCCCTCCTCTACTCTCGATGGCTCTTTCTATAAGCTGAGTCACTCCCTTGGATTCGTTCTCTCCTGGCTAATAATTTGATAAACGCCAAAATATATGAAACTGCTGCTGCTTCCTATCTCCCTAGGGGGCTACTTAAAAAAAATACAAAAGGGGCCTGCGCACTCTGATTGTGTGACATTAGTTTACCTCGCTCACGGTGGAATACTACAATCTTTAATTTCATTCTGGTATTAAAATGCAATCTTACTTTTAGAAGTGTGTGCCTCACAGTTTGCACCTAAACAAGCAGTATGGACACCTTTGTTTACAAAGATCTTCACTTGGGTTTAGGATGAATACATCTATTTATTGTCCACTATTTGTTAAGAAAGCCTT
This sequence comes from Triturus cristatus, assembly GCF_964204655.1. Lineage (NCBI taxonomy): Eukaryota > Metazoa > Chordata > Amphibia > Caudata > Salamandridae > Triturus > Triturus cristatus. The sequence goes on along the minus strand of NC_140585.1, from coordinate 746,989,113 downwards.
AAACATCTCCTGGACCCATAAAACAGCTGACATCTCAGCGCTATTGTTCCAGGATTCAAAACATTGACAATAAGGGTTGCACCTACCTCATTCAGAGGTTATGATTTTGTTCATCATGGATGGAGGCGGGCCGACCTGCTCTTGTCTGTTTCCAGCGTGCAGCCAACAGGATCTCTGTGGCCTGAACTAACTTCACTTGCTATATCAGTGCTTAATTTGAGCCTGTGCTTTCCGGTACTCAGCACTGCACTTAATTGGTTTCGGTGCTTAGCACCGGCACCTAATTATCAACACCATAATCAGAACAGTCCACCACATGGAGGCACTGCTCATCTAGTTTTGAGAGAAGCAGAACAGCTGTATATTTAGGCATACAATATACATTAATATTTCTAATACCTGCCTCCCCAGCCATTCCTTTAGCTTTGGAGACCTGGAATAATCTGAACTGTCGCATTTACATGCGAGAGAGATGGTTAGTAGTTGTTTTGCAGCGATGACCAGATCGATGGGTGGTGCAAGCTGCAGTGGCCTCCTGGTCAGAGCCCTGGCACTTAATATTTTACAAATTAAGCACTGGTGAAATGTAACTAAAAAACACCCCAAATTAGCACACAGCGATCAGATGAATTATGATTATAGCTAAATCAGAAGGCATTTCATACAATTGACAGGTCCTGTAACTTCATGGCGGTCCAGGAGTCAACGCATGTGGGCCTCTGTCTGAACTCCATGCCAATTTAAGGTCCCCGAAAGTTAACCCTTTCACCATTGAGCGCTGATAATAATGTAAACATTATAAACGATTCATACCTGGAAGCCTTTTCAGGCAGTCTGGCTAATCAGAATCTTAGAAAACACATCTTATATTTTAATGGACCATTCGGTGGGCCTGATCTGACGGAAGTTAATTTAGCTGTGAAAATACCAAGAGTCAGAGGCCAATTTCTATGGCAGGCACTGTGTCAGAAGCCCATCCTACAGCTGTTACCCAGTCAAAGGCTCCATCCGCCGCTTATTACTGGGCCAGAGGGCTCCTGCACACCGCAGGATGATGGACACGTTTTATTTGCCAACCATCTGATGCTCCGTCTAATCTCTGTCTTTGCCCTGTTAGTAACATTATGGATCCTAAAGAGACCTTTGGTAAATTAATCAAAACAACAGCCTCAATTTTCAAGATGGCGGCGCAATCACAAGTGAATCTTCCAGCATAATATGAGCGTTCGTGGCTCAGCGCGTCTACTAATGATGAAGGCTGCAGACGATGCATTGCGGATGCATCTAGTATTTATTGACACCGCATCTTTTCTGCGCATGCCTCGTTTTCACTTAGCACACAGGAGAATTGAGTGCAATGTTCATGAGGGTCTTGTTCGGCGGGAGAGGCTAGAGCACAAGGCACAACCAGCCTGACACCGGCTTCAATAATGTCGAACTGAATCTTAGTAAATTATAAGACAAACGGGGCAACAGCAGCTTAGCCAACCCAAGCCTGACCTTTGATTTGCTGCAGTGCGTCACTTTTCATCAATGAAAACTCGGTAAAGTATTGCATTGCTAACGAGGGTGATGGAATGCTGGTGTCCGTCATCTCATCTGTATGCCGCTGACAGGAACTTGCAGCAAGACAATATATCGCAGTTCCCTGTAAAGAGTAACCAAAGCTCAAAGGTCATTAGTTTTATTCTGTCTCTCTGGAGCAACCTTCAAGAGTATTTTTTGTGCATTTCCAGGAAGATAATTTTATGGAAGAAGAACCACCTTGAAATGTAAGCGCACCAGTCATTCAGTCATGCCTGCTGGGTGGAGATGTTCAGTCTGGCACTCCTTTTTGGCACTAGCTGCAAGAAGTGCTCTGGCCAGAAAGGAGGATATGTCTTTGGTATCTAGGCTGTGTAGGTAACGGCGGAGGGGCAGTGGAGCCAGGAGCAGGGGGGCAGTGGAGCCAGGTGCGGGGGGATTTTGACGGACGATGACGAGGGAAAATAAATTATTTATTTAATGTTCCCTGGTCATCATGCTTCGAAATCCCTCCCAACCCCCCCCCCCACCTGGACCCACCGCTCCTACCTGCATGGGCCGCGGCTGTATCCGGATCTGTAATAACTGAAGAGCGGGTACTGCTGTGTACAGAGAGGGGAAGCACCTATTGGTCCGACCATAACAGTCATGCGCACTTTGCATGTTCTGCACCCAGTCTGCATAACAGCCTGGGTGCACAACATGCCCAGGCCCCCATTCTCTGTCTGAGCACTGATCCACGGAGCTCAGACCAATCACAACGCTGCATTGCAGCGTTGTGATTGCCTAGGGGAGTCAGGAGCCTGGGTGCTTCCTGCTTCAGAGGAGGGAGAGGCAGCGGGAGTGGACAGAGAGGTGGCGGCCGGCCGGGTGGCCGTCCTGAAGGGAATTGTTTTTTTTTTTATTTACACCCTCCTACCCCACCACCTCCAGTAAAAAGCAGCCGCCACTGCTATGTTTAGGTGAATGGCCATGTATTAGGTTTGTGTAAGGTGCCAATTCCCACAAGTGCTCTTTACAGTAGGAAGATCATGTGCTGGGTGCCAGCTGCACATACCACAGGCAGCAGCTCTGAAGTTCCTGCGGAAGTCAACATCTTTCATCTCACACAGCAACGGCCTAGTTTTCTATCAGCGTGCAGAGTGCTTGATGCTTGGATGAAGTTGAATGCACAGCAGACATAAATTAAATGAATTATGTGGTAAAAATATGAATGTCTGCTGATGAAAGCCTTCTCTGTTAACTTCCTGAGCCCCAGGAGAACTGTGGGTGTGTTGGTTCCTACAGTTCTGCAAAAACACACACACAAGCGACATTCAGAGATAATGAGTGCTGCCAGCACACCACACACTGTAACAATGCTTCTCTATTTCTCACACGTGTCCATCACACAGTCAACCGCTGCATCCTATAAGAGGATAACTGCACCTCTGTGGGCATCACGCACAACACGGAAACACATGCTCAAAGCAAAGACAACACACTTCTAACCACACACTCACATGAGATGCTCTCAGTGAGGATAAGCACTTCCACACCACGCATAAGGAGAGTAAGCGCTCTACAAATGCTACAACACAATACACCATCTCACATGCAAATGACATTGTTTCTTTCTACAGTTTTACGTTTTCTGATTACAAAGTGTCTCAAAAAGTCTCCTTGCATCATATTCCTAAACTCCTGCCTGAAAAAAGGTCCTGGACTTAAATCTTACATTTGTTTCTCTCTCCTTTCCTTCTATTGGGTGACCCTCTCCTTACCTTTCATACTCTGCATGCCTGCTCTGTATGTTTATAGGGGAAGCAGCCATTACTACGCGGCCATTGCCATGCATTACCATTTCAACGTGGCAGTTACAATGCAGGTACCGTTACCATGCGTAAACATCACCACGCAGGATTTTACACCGCATTCGCCTTTACCACGCATGCCTTTACAACTAATTTTGTTGTAAAGGCATATGCATTTTTAATGTAAGTATTAAGCCACATATATATATGTGTGTGTGTGTGTGCGTGTGTGTGTATGTGTAAATATATATATATGTGGGGAATGTTTTTAAAGGGTTTGGGGTGGGAATTTTTAAGGTGAGTATGGGCTGTGTTTTAAATGTAAGTATTGTGTGTGTGTGTGTGTATATATATATATATATATGGGAAAGTTTATTTTAAGGGTTTATGGTGGGTATTTTTAGGGTTTAGGGTAGGTATGGGTTTTTGGGTGGCAAGGGTAACTTTTGGGTTTGGGGTGGGTATGGGTTTTTTGGTGGTAAGGGTAATTTTAGGCTTTAGGGCGGGAATGGGTTTTGGGGTGGCAAGGGAATTTTTAGGCTGGGTATAGGTTTTTGGGTGGCAACGGTAATTTTTACAGTGGGTATGAGTTTTTAGGTGGCAGTGGTGATTTTAGGGTTTAGGGTGGATATAGGTTGATGAGTAGCGGGGTTTTAAGGATATATATATATATATATATATATATATATATATATATATATATATATATATATATATATATTATCTACTGGCGGTCGCCAGTAGATAGTTATAGTTAGGATGTATTTTCCATAGGAAATCCGCAACATTCTATTTGGAATAACGTTGGCGCCAGTTGACGAATCCTCGCGAAATATATATATATTTGTATTTACTATATATATATACTCATGCACATTCATTTGTATGTATGACTGTGTAAATATACAAAAATATAAATATTTATATAAGTATATAAACATATATATTTTGTTTTTTAAATATATGTATACAGAAAAAGTATTTGTATCTACCTGTACATTTTTTTGCATGCAGATCCCTTTACCATGCATACCTTTACCACGAAAATGTAAGTATTTTACAGGAAGATATAAACCCTTTTTGTATATATAGAAAGGGTTTATACTTATCTCTAAAGTACTTGTATTTACTTGTAAATCCTTTACCACACATATGCCTTTACCCTCAATGCTTTTACACTGAAATTGGTTGTAACAGTATGCGCTTTAAAGGCACACTTGTTGTAACAGCATGCGTGGTAATGGTAACGTGCGGTAATGGCATTCGCGTTGTAACGGCATGCGTTACCCTGAATGCGTGATTCCGTCATACATCCGTGTATAGCCTACTCTAAGATGCATGACTGATTGCTTTATTCTCCAGTAATGTATTTTTGCAAATTGCCTACATCTCATTTCATGGATTACAACGCTTCCTTCTTTGAAACCATATCCCTGACCTAACAATGCATAATTGTGCTTTCCCCGTGAGAGAAAGGATCAGCGACTTGTAACATCTTTAGAGAATCATTTTTTGAATACGTTTTGCAAAAGCAAGTGTGTAAAGTTCACATTTGCATTTTTCAGAGACTGTCTCTAATGTCAATACCATTTTGCTTACAATTTCAAACCCCGCCTCCCCCATTATAATCGGTCGCATCGCGATGCCGACGGACCCTCAGTGGGAGTAATTGATGGAGTAGGTGACATGTGGTAATGACCTGGAGACGCGCAAATGTGCGGGGCTTTGTGATTATGAGAAGAAAAAAAACATCTGCTGTGGTTCAGACAAGACAGACCTCTGAAAATGCGAACAATTAGCCCGTGTTTGTTTTACGTTTTAATTTTACATGAAAAGCATTTAATTTTCCTGCGAGCGGGCCGGCCCCGACGCTCGGCATGTGATTACCGCATAACCTGGGCCACCGTACATCTGGCGGTGTATTATCATCCAGTCACCAATCCGTCACTCTGACACAAATTACACCCTCTGCTATCCGTCCCCTCCAGCGCCATTTAAAAATATCTCCCTTTTCAGACGAGCAGCTCGGCGTCTCTCATTTAAACCTTTCAGTTCTGAGGAGATCGTCGTTTGGGAACAAACTTTCTTCTGAGGAGGAGGACAGCTATCTTTATTTCAAGGGAACTCACAGCCAGTCTCGTGGTAACAGAACAGCGAGCTGGAGACCAAACGATCTGTTTTTATGTGGCACGCACACCCTAGAAGGTAGCAGGTTTTATAGACAAGACCCAGAGACAGTCTGGCTGTCTACCACTCTCATGTAGGATAAACAAGCATTTTTAATGCAATAGGTCTCGCATTTGCGAGAGTTTAAGCTATTGCCATTTTAAACGGCAATGGGTCAGATGTACGACCCTAAATTGCGGTCTCAAATGGGCAATTGGCCCGTTTGCGACCGCAATTTAGGGCATGGCGTACCAACCTCATTTTGAGAACCGGTAAATTTTACCGATTCGCAAAATGAGGTTTGCGACTTGCAATTAGGAACGGGCGTGCCAAGGACGTCCCTTCCCAATAGCGACTCGCATTTGTATGTATGAATGTTTTGCAATCGCAAAACACTTGCATTTTACCACCTACTTCAAGTAGGTGGTAAACCATTTGGAAACGGGAAGGGGTCCACAGGGGATCCCTTCCCCTTTGTGAATGGGTCAAAAAAAAAATGTTTTAAAGGTCAGGCAGTGGTTCCAGGGACTACTGCCTGCCCACACATAAATAAAAGGCATCGGGCCAGATGTACGACCGACCAATTTGCGACTCGCAAATTGCGTTGCATTTGCGACTCACAATTGGCGACTCGCAAACTGGGATGCTGTGTTTTTAAAACCAACACACAAATAAAAGGCATTGTTATTTATAATGCCAAAAGCTCAAACTCCCGCAAATGTGAGACCACTTTAATGGTGGCCGCACCCTCTTTTTTTAGACGCTGCTTGGTATACTCAGGTTACAGTGAGCAGCGTTCAAAGAAAGGGGCACGGCCAACAGGCTGCTCAGACCAATCACGACACTGCTCATGCAGCACCATGATTGGCTGGGAGAGTCCAGGAGCCTGGGTGCTTCGGGTGCAGCAGAGAAGAAGACGGAAGAGAGATGTGTAGCGGCGGCGGCAAAGAAGAAGGTACGTTGATTTTTATTTTTTTTCATACCACCCCTCCCCGCCCACCAACCCCGTTCTGAGGCCCCCGCCACTGGTAAGAAGACATAGCCTGACACTTGACCTCTGTCTTTGAAGCGCTGCAAATGTGAGGCGATAAATGCTGAATTTAAAGGCATCTATTTATTGCTTGGACTTATGTTACCCAGCAGTAAATCGGCTGGTGACCCACAGTTTGGGAAATGCTGCCATAATCTTTATACATCTACACCACAGCCTTAAATTGCAAATACTCCTGTGAAGTGCATGACCCCTACTACACTGCACAAATAAATGTATATTTTCCATATGCTGATTATTCACACCCACTACTACTCCAGCGCTCCTAAGAGTAGTAAGGACACTGCAAAGCATTGTTGTTTTAATTCATGCGAAGATGTGAGGATTTTGTCAGTAGAATTATTTCAAAGTTTATATCATATTATGCTAAATCAGATATCCAGATATCATTTACTATATTGTGATATAAAAAGTTTGTTCTGCATATGTGTGTTGGGGCTAACAACTGAATGAATGAATTACATATTTGTATAGCACCACAGTTACCCAACAAGCGTGTCACGACGTTGAAAAGAGAGGCGCGAAGCCTGAGAAATACATGTCAATGTAACCAAGTCTTGGTTTGTTTCGAAAAAGCATTTAACTGATTTGACTTCAATCTAGTGCCGAGAGGTAGACGGTTCCAGGCTCTGCAGCAAGAGGAGAAGGAGCCCCTTTCAAGAAAGTTTTACTCAGAAATAACAACCAGTCTTCTCGATGTTGAAAGTAAAATTCGACTAGGGCAATAGTAGATGAAGGATCAGCGGATGTGAGGATTTTGTCAGTAGAGTTGTCTCAAATTTCACATCACATTATGCTAAATCAGATATTCAGATATAATTTACTCTATTGTAATATAAAAAGTGTGTTCTGTATATGTGTATTGAGGGTAACATCTGAATGAATGAATGAATGAATTACATATTTGTAAAGCACGACAGTTACCCAACTAGGATGTCACAATGTTAAAAACCAGCCACTAGCCTGAGAAATATATCAAAGTAATCAAGTCTTGATTTGCTTTCGAAAAAGCATTTGATTTGACTTAATATAGTGCCAAAAGGTAGAAGGTTCAAAGCCCTGCGGCAATAGGAGAAGGAGCTATTTGCAAGAAACTTTTACTCAAATAACAACCACTCTTTTCGAGGTTGAAAGTAAAATTCGACTAGGGCAACAAGGCAGAATATGAGAATTGATGATGGCAGGTCCCACGTCAGATAAAACTCTGTGAACAATACAGACTGTCTTAAAGAACATTTTCTGAATTGGGAGCCAGTGTAAAGAGCAAAGATGATGAAAGAGAGGTTGATATGGCGGGTTCGCTAACAAAAGGCAAGCAACCCTATTGTGTGAAAGGTGTAGTCTATTTCAGAGCCTGACAAAGACCAAGGAACAGGAAATTGCAGTAATCTAGGTGAGACGAAATCTCCACCTGCAGAACTGATTTCTGATGCTCCATAGGGACCATTAGCAAGATTTTGCGAGCCACACAGACAGAAACAAGCATTGGCAAAGCAAATAGGACTCGCCTATATGATCTATTGACTATGTCAATGGTTTCAGCCATGTTACACAGTAGTGTGGCTGCTGTGCACCATGGTTGAAAGTTAAAGAAAAAAGAAGTAGGACAATGCCCACGCTGGCAGCATAGTAGCACTTTTTTTCTAAATTTTCAGCCATGCTGTAAAGGGGGCACAGGTCAAGCAAAAACTTTCATGCAACAACCTGGGAGGGAGAATCATCAGAGACGAGCAAGCACCGATGCAGGTGGAGGCCTGAGGGTGGCAAGCATTGATGTTGGAGTGGTGATGAAGGAAGAAGAAAATAAGTACCTCAGTCCTAGTGTGAGCAGCAGTGAAATGACATTAATTAAAGATAACAAGCAATCAGTACCTGGTCCATGCTCCACAGTAGGGAGAACCAAATAAAGAGAAAGTGAAACTGCCACTCGCTGACCAATCAGGAGCTAGCAAATAAGAATTACAAAGAAGCCAACCAAGGGATAGGGTTTAAGCTTTTTTTTTTTAAAACAAAAGCTCTCGCAAGTGACAGCACATGTGCTGTCTCAGGCGAGACCTAAAAAGAAAGAAGTTAATCTGTTAATCTGTGGATCAAAGCAAAGATCTGAATCAAAAATAACATCTACATTTTTTGCTGACAGTGCTAGTGTGGGAAGCTGACCCAGTTTGTGCTCCCACCAAATAGTAGACCAGATGGAAAGAAATCCACTAGAGATTAGAATCTCTGTTTTGTCGCAATTCAGTTTGAAAGAATTGTTGCCCATCCATATGGTCACCTCTGACATACAGGATCTAAAATTAGCAACTGTTGTCTGAAACACCCCTCAAAATAAAATAACCCGTGTGTCATCTACAGAAGAGACTAGATGGAAGCTATGGCAATAAATGAGGAGACACACATCACAAATGGCTGGAAATTGACCTACAATCTCCACAATAGGGTTGTAAAATGTATTAATCATTTAGCTCCATTTTTTAATATACCTGTGTAAAAAAAACAATGAATTAAGTAAATCCCTGAACACATATTCTCAAACAGTTTGCTGCATGCGCCTGCACAAATTCTCAAATGAGAGTAAATCAAACTATTTATATCCCTGTTTGAGGCAGGCAAACATCTTGGCATATGGCCAGGAGCCAGTCGAGATTACCCCATGCTCACATATTTCATATGTTATCTGCTGCTGTCATAGCGGTGCGCATGCGTCAACTGCACTTCTTCTGGAACGGCTCTGCAGCTTCATGAACGCACAAGCTCCACAGGCGGCTATTGACGGACACTAGAACGCAGTCATATGCGTAACTGCAGTCGTTGAATTGTGCTTGGGTTCTTGAATGATTAGCTACATTCTCCTTTTCAGTTCAGTTCACTGCAACCGACGTGTTGTGCATATTTTAGCATATTATTGAGTTATGGCGTGCACTTAGATATGTTGCAATGTGCACATTGTGCACTGAGTCTAATTTAAGATTGGTTTCTGGGTGGATAATTTCCTCATTTGTTACATATACGTTTTTCTTTCGCCTGGTGTGTGTGTGTGTGTGTGTGTCTCTCCCTCTCCCTCTCCATGCTCTCTCAGATCTCAGTGGCTGCATATTCCAGCCTCTTCTTGTCTCTCCCAATCACACTGACTGCACAGCCTTGCCTCTCTCTCTACACATATCCTTAGCACATTGACTGCAAAGCCTGGCCTCTCTGGCCTCTCCATGGTCACCTTATATTGTACTGCATTGTATTCACATTTATATAGTGCTTACAACCCCTGGTGAAGCGCTGAAGTGCCTGGTGGGTGCAGAGCATGGCCTCTCTGGCCCATGCTACTCTGCATTAGCTGCTCGGCCTGTGCACCTCTTACTTCGTGTGGTGTGAGTAAATTATGTACGTACAAACTGAAAGTAGGCTGTAAAGGCAGGCTAAGAAAGGTCTAAAACGGCACAATCCCTTAAATTGCATAGGTTTAAAAAGTGCGTTCAATCAATGGCAGCCAATACAATTAACTACACAAGGGTACTAACTCGCAAAAATGAAAACTGTGTCTGGTCGTCAGTTCGGACCTGGCGTAAATCAGGATAGGAAGTAGGGCAAATTGTAAAAACATGACTTTTAAAAATATTTTCTAATAAAGGGACACTTCCTCCATTGCCCCTTTGTAAGTTCATGGTTAAATCGGACTTTAGTTCTCGTGGCACTTGGTTATCAACAAGTTTTTGTCCACGATGTGCCACCGTTCCTCGGGGCAAAATGCTGTTTGTTGCGTGACCCGCAAACATTTCATGCACTGAGCCATTAACCCATGGTGCAAGTGTAAAATCGTTGTGAATCACTAACAGCACCACAGTCAGAAGACAGTAGGTAACAGAACACATCACACAAATTAGTGAAAAACTTAAAAAAAATTAATAAACACATTCATAGATTCAGCCCGTCAAAATTCATGATTTGTTTTGTGAATTGGGTCATTTGTAGGGGGGTTTACAAAATGTGCCTAATTTGCTTTTGCATTAAAAATGATGAGAAATTACGCGAAAAGGAAATTCCGGCATTTAGCGGTACATGTTAGCATTTCAGATGCAAAGACGTATAGCACTCTATAAATAGGGCACAAAACAGCGGCAAAAGCAACGTCTGCTTGTGTTTTGAGTGTTCACGTTATTCTAGAGTGTTATGCTAAAATTTTGACACAAACGACGCGTAATTACATGACAAGGCACATCAGCGTAATGTATATAACTTCGCCTACCGTGAGTGCGGCGAAATTATGCTAATACATAGGCATAGAGTCAATTTCACCTGCGCCTTTTTATGTGTGTCTTGTAGTTTATCACGGTGACCAAAATATTTAATTGACAATTTTAGATGAATTGGGCGGGTCTGTGCTGAGGTCACAGAATGTGTTTACATCACAGAATAGATTTCACACAAAACTCCACAGATTTTTGTGTAAAACTGTAAATTATATCTAAAATGCGAAGTGGGTCGCACACCGCTCGTCATACTAGCAAATAGCCCCATAGGATTCTGGAGAATGTAGTGACAGCGGCGGGTACACCTATGCCACGAGTAAAAAGTTTAAAATGCCATCCCTGGACACGTGTTTCGAGGTAATTGCCTCTCGTCAGCAGGGAGCAGGTACGTATGCGGGGTGCTGTAGACTGCCAAAAATTATCAGGTATAGTACCTCTCACGGCGCGGGGGTGCGGGATCCGGGCTCGTCAACCCATAGCTCAGGGAGCTTTAAATACAAAATGCGAAGTGGGTCGCACACCGCTCGTCATACTAGAAAATAGCCCCATAGGATTCTGGAGAAAGTAGTGACAGCGGCGGGTACACCTATGCCACGAGTAAAAAGTTTAAAATGCCATCCCTGGACACGTGTCCAGGGATGGCTAACGCGACACTCATTTTCATTTTAAACTTTTGGCATAGGCGTACCCGCCGACGCTACTTCATGGACCACAATTCTTTGGGGTAACACGCTGGTAGGACTAGCAGAGTGCGGCCAATCGGATTTTTGTTTATATTCAGGCTCCCTTGAGCCGGTGGGGCTGACGAGCCCATGGCTACGCACCTGCGCGCCTTGAGTGGTACTTTACCTGAGAATATTTTTTGGCAGCCTACGCAGCAACCCTACACACATACCTACTCCCTGCTGACGAGAGGCAACTACCTCGAAACACGTGTCCAGGGATGGCTAACGCGACACTCATTTTCATTTTAAACTTTTGGCATAGGCGTACCCGCCGACGCTACTTCATGGACCACAATTCTTTGGGGTAACACGCTGGTAGGACTAGCAGAGTGCGGCCAATCGGATTTTTGTTTATATTCAGGCTCCCTTGAGCCGGTGGGGCTGACGAGCCCATGGCTACGCACCTGCGCGCCTTGAGTGGTACTTTACCTGAGAATATTTTTTGGCAGCCTACGCAGCAACCCTACACACATACCTACTCCCTGCTGACGAGAGGCAACTACCTCGAAACACGTGTCCAGGGATGGCTAACGCGACACTCATTTTCATTTTAAACTTTTGGCATAGGCGTACCCGCCGACGCTACTTCATGGACCACAATTCTTTGGGGTAACACGCTGGTAGGACTAGCAGAGTGCGGCCAATCGGATTTTTGTTTATATTCAGGCTCCCTTGAGCCGGTGGGGCTGACGAGCCCATGGCTACGCACCTGCGCGCCTTGAGTGGTACTTTACCTGAGAATATTTTTTGGCAGCCTACGCAGCAACCCTACACACATACCTACTCCCTGCTGACGAGAGGCAACTACCTCGAAACACGTGTCCAGGGATGGCTAACGCGACACTCATTTTCATTTTAAACTTTTGGCATAGGCGTACCCGCCGACGCTACTTCATGGACCACAATTCTTTGGGGTAACACGCTGGTAGGACTAGCAGAGTGCGGCCAATCGGATTTTTGTTTATATTCAGGCTCCCTTGAGCCGGTGGGGCTGACGAGCCCATGGCTACGCACCTGCGCGCCTTGAGTGGTACTTTACCTGAGAATATTTTTTGGCAGCCTACGCAGCAACCCTACACACATACCTACTCCCTGCTGACGAGAGGCAACTACCTCGAAACACGTGTCATGGGATGGCTAACGCGACACTCATTTTCATTTTAAACTTTTGGCATAGGCGTACCCGCCGACGCTACTTCATGGACCACAATTCTTTGGGGTAACACGCTGGTAGGACTAGCAGAGTGCGGCCAATCGGATTTTTGTTTATATTCAGGCTCCCTTGAGCCGGTGGGGCTGACGAGCCCATGGCTACGCACCTGCGCGCCTTGAGTGGTACTTTACCTGAGAATATTTTTTGGCAGCCTACGCAGCAACCCTACACACATACCTACTCCCTGCTGACGAGAGGCAACTACCTCGAAACACGTGTCCAGGGATGGCTAACGCGACACTCATTTTCATTTTAAACTTTTGGCATAGGCGTACCCGCCGACGCTACTTCATGGACCACAATTCTTTGGGGTAACACGCTGGTAGGACTAGCAGAGTGCGGCCAATCGGATTTTTGTTTATATTCAGGCTCCCTTGAGCCGGTGGGGCTGACGAGCCCATGGCTACGCACCTGCGCGCCTTGAGTGGTACTTTACCTGAGAATATTTTTTGGCAGCCTACGCAGCAACCCTACACACATACCTACTCCCTGCTGACGAGAGGCAACTACCTCGAAACACGTGTCCAGGGATGGCTAACGCGACACTCATTTTCATTTTAAACTTTTGGCATAGGCGTACCCGCCGACGCTACTTCATGGACCACAATTCTTTGGGGTAACACGCTGGTAGGACTAGCAGAGTGCGGCCAATCGGATTTTTGTTTATATTCAGGCTCCCTTGAGCCGGTGGGGCTGACGAGCCCATGGCTACGCACCTGCGCGCCTTGAGTGGTACTTTACCTGAGAATATTTTTTGGCAGCCTACGCAGCAACCCTACACACATACCTACTCCCTGCTGACGAGAGGCAACTACCTCGAAACACGTGTCCAGGGATGGCTAACGCGACACTCATTTTCATTTTAAACTTTTGGCATAGGCGTACCCGCCGACGCTACTTCATGGACCACAATTCTTTGGGGTAACACGCTGGTAGGACTAGCAGAGTGCGGCCAATCGGATTTTTGTTTATATTCAGGCTCCCTTGAGCCGGTGGGGCTGACGAGCCCATGGCTACGCACCTGCGCGCCTTGAGTGGTACTTTACCTGAGAATATTTTTTGGCAGCCTACGCAGCAACCCTACACACATACCTACTCCCTGCTGACGAGAGGCAACTACCTCGAAACACGTGTCCAGGGATGGCTAACGCGACACTCATTTTCATTTTAAACTTTTGGCATAGGCGTACCCGCCGACGCTACTTCATGGACCACAATTCTTTGGGGTAACACGCTGGTAGGACTAGCAGAGTGCGGCCAAACGGATTTTTGTTTATATTCAGGCTCCCTTGAGCCGGTGGGGCTGACGAGCCCATGGCTACGCACCTGCGCGCCTTGAGTGGTACTTTACCTGAGAATATTTTTTGGCAGCCTACGCAGCAACCCTACACACATACCTACTCCCTGCTGACGAGAGGCAACTACCTCGAAACACGTGTCCAGGGATGGCTAACGCGACACTCATTTTCATTTTAAACTTTTGGCATAGGCGTACCCGCCGACGCTACTTCATGGACCACAATTCTTTGGGGTAACACGCTGGTAGGACTAGCAGAGTGCGGCCAATCGGATTTTTGTTTATATTCAGGCTCCCTTGAGCCGGTGGGGCTGACGAGCCCATGGCTACGCACCTGCGCGCCTTGAGTGGTACTTTACCTGAGAATATTTTTTGGCAGCCTACGCAGCAACCCTACACACATACCTACTCCCTGCTGACGAGAGGCAACTACCTCGAAACACGTGTCCAGGGATGGCTGACGCGACACTCATTTTCATTTTAAACTTTTGGCATAGGCGTACCCGCCGACGCTACTTCATGGACCACAATTCTTTGGGGTAACACGCTGGTAGGACTAGCAGAGTGCGGCCAATCGGATTTTTGTTTATATTCAGGCTCCCTTGAGCCGGTGGGGCTGACGAGCCCATGGCTACGCACCTGCGCGCCTTGAGTGGTACTTTACCTGAGAATATTTTTTGGCAGCCTACGCAGCAACCCTACACACATACCTACTCCCTGCTGACGAGAGGCAACTACCTCGAAACACGTGTCCAGGGATGGCTAACGCGACACTCATTTTCATTTTAAACTTTTGGCATAGGCGTACCCGCCGACGCTACTTCATGGACCACAATTCTTTGGGGTAACACGCTGGTAGGACTAGCAGAGTGCGGCCAATCGGATTTTTGTTTATATTCAGGCTCCCTTGAGCCGGTGGGGCTGACGAGCCCATGGCTACGCACCTGCGCGCCTTGAGTGGTACTTTACCTGAGAATATTTTTTGGCAGCCTGCGCAGCAACCCTACACACATACCTACTCCCTGCTGACGAGAGGCAACTACCTCGAAACACGTGTCCAGGGATGGCTAACGCGACACTCATTTTCATTTTAAACTTTTGGCATAGGCGTACCCGCCGACGCTACTTCATGGACCACAATTCTTTGGGGTAACACGCTGGTAGGACTAGCAGAGTGCGGCCAATCGGATTTTTGTAAATTATATCTATGTCGACGGGATATTTCCAAACAATCCTATGATTTCAGATATACTGAACTGTCCACTGTTTGCAGGAGCCGCAGTGCATACTCTATGATTTCGGGTATGCGGGACTGTCCGCTGTTTGCAGGAGCCGCAGTGTATACTCTATGATTTCGGGTATGCGGGACTGTCCGCTGTTTGCAGGAGCCGCAGTGTATACTCTATGATTTCGGGTATGCGGGACTGACCGCTGTTTGCAGGAGCCGCAGTGCATACTCTATGATTTCGGGTATGCTGGACTGCCCGCTGTTTGCAGGAGCCGCAGTGCATATTCTATCTATGATTTCGGGTATGCGGGACTGTCCGCTGTTTGCAGGAGCCGCAGTGTATACTCTATGCTTTCGGGTGTGCTGGACTGTCCGCTGTTTGCGAGGAGCCGCCCGCAGTGTGCATACTCTATGATTTCGGGTGTGCTGGACGCATTCACTGAGAACATCCACCCTGCTCCCACGAGGCCGAGCACGGTGCGAAGCGTAGTTTAAATTATTTACGCGATCGCTGGCCTGGGAGCTATAAGGAAACACTGGAAGCTGCATTTCCAGAATGACAAATCACTCCAATTCCGCGGAAGACAGGTCAACGATAAAACCAGTTATTGTAATATTTAAAAAAACGTTTTGTCGCTGGTGCTCGCTGCACCTTCTGTATCTCACTTGGGACGGTGTACGCAAGTGCTTCATTTGTAGCTAAAAACGGAAGAGTGAGGGCGCGAACCTGCCGCTTGTGCTGTGCTTGGATTACGGAATACCAGGGCTACTTCCTCGTCTTTATTCCACCTCATGTTTCTTTCTTCCACCAAACTATCTTTTTCTCACTCTTGCAGTTTACTTTTTGTTTTCTTTTTTGCTCGCGTAGTACCTTTCCAAAGATTTCAGTGAGTGAGTGAGCAAAGCGATTGAGGGAGACTGGCTCAGTTAGATCCCCATAAGGACATTTTGTAAAAATGTGGTGAAATATAGTGCGTTTTACAACACTTTGTTTTCACACAAATTTTCTAAACAACACTGGCCCTCCCTAGTTTATCAACTGTGGTCTTTGAGCACCTAAGACTCTTTCCTCATTGGTCCAGTATTGCTGAACCCTCTCCCTCTCCTCAGGCTCCTCCATGTGTCCTTCATGGCGGCTATGCCTCCGGAGCACAACCGCCCCTGCATGCTCTTCTATTCTCCATTACCTCGTGAGATGTACTTGTAAGTTCCTTTTGCGCCTCACATCCTCCGTGCTTATCAGCCCCATCTCAGCCCTAGCTATAATGCCTCTTATCCCGTAACCTACGCCCATCGGCTCTTTGCATTTCTGAGTTACTACGTGCTCTGTATGTATCCCTTCAGCAACTTCACCAACTTCATCAGCCTCCTAGTACCTCTACTCTCAGTCCCCTCAACCCCCGAGTTCCTCTAGCGTTCAGCCCTCTTCGCCTGCCAGTACACCCTAGAGCACCTTATGGTCCCCAATTTTTTTTCCTCTTCATGGGTGCCTTGACTTGGAGACAGCCACGTGGGCACACTGACTTTTCAATCACCAGCTGCAAAGCATTGGTTTATTCCACATTGGACATTGAGCAGGAAATCAAATAGAGCCATGGACCAACTACAATGTGCAGCAGAAGACACAGTGCCCATCATGACCTACACAAAGCATGGGGCCTGGTCGGTGTTTACTAAGGGATGTCACCTCAGAATTACAGCACTTGCAAAAGCTCTGAGGGTACAAATTGTTATTAGAAAAGGAATCCATTTTGAATCAGAAACATCTGTGATCATGACCTCTTGTTATAGCCTGCCATTCGCTGTCCCACGTCTAGCGTGCACGTGCTGTGGAATGTTAGATGTGAGCGCACGTGTTGGTGAGTGAGCCTATGGAAGAATGCTTGCATCTCTTATCTTACTTGATAAACATAATAAGCATGGTAGGATAATATCGTGGCCTGAATGTCGCCTGACAGAAAGACTCTGTCCTAAAAATTGTTTACAGACATATTGTCCCATTAGAGTTACTAACAGAAGATCTACAGGCAACGGAGCCATATTTTTTAAAACAACATTTAAACCACGAAAATGGTCTCGGACTATATTTTTGATATTCTGTCCTACAACCAAAATATTATGAAAATAAGGATTGTAAACATTTACTGTGGGTAGAATTTTATCTTGTGGCAACCACGTAGCATTGCTGGTAAATCTACGGTACATGGCGATGATAAACAACAGGGGACTGCCCCCTGTCACTATGTGTTTCTGACAGGTAGGTATGGATATAGTCTGAAGGACTGGTTCTATTACTATAAAAGTTCATTATCTGCTCCTCTCAATGTGAGGTGAATAAAAGGAACAGACAATCCTTTCCATCCCATGCCATTAGGTCCACAGTCCATTTTGCCCTGGCTTGGGCAGAAGTGATCTGGTTGCTAAATTAGTTTCACTCTCCTTGAAAGTGCACCTTCGAGGACATTGACTGAAATTGAAAAGCCTTCAGCGTTGCATGAGACAGGAAGAGGAATCATTTCCCATCATGCCTAGTTCCTGGTCACTCCATCTCCTCTTCTGTGAGGTCTTGTCCTTCAGCTCAAATGCACTTAGCAATTATGAAGAAGAGAGGGTTGCCGACATGGTGAGCTCATTCCAGCGGCTTTCAGTACGGCTTTGTCCTTCGTGAAGGAGCCGTAAATGGAAATGTGCTGTATAATATGATTTTGGAGTTCTGCAGAACCTTCCAAGGAGAAGAAGTCTGGATAGATTGTTATTTCACTGATCTCAGCATTATGTAAAAGACGAACTTATGCTTTGCCTACTAAAGTCCAATCTTGGGTAGCATGTCCATGGAGGCCAAAATTACTAGGAATGGAATCCGCGATTTCAGCCATATATTGCTCACCTGCACTGTGCTATTCCAAGCTTTACCAGTCAGATGGGGAATAACAAATATTTATCGACGAAAAAAGTAAGAGACGCTTGGAGTGTATTTGCACCTAGTGCAAATCGTAATAAAGCGTAATCGGCTCCTACAACAGGTATGTTGTATACTACGTAGGATATAGATTGTTCCGCGTCTGATTCAGAAGGGTGAGGTGTCATGCAAGAGTGATGGGAGCGGGGCATGATCAGGTAGGAATGGTTTGTGAACACTGAGAGCAACCCAGGTCAGAGTGACAGAGGAAGAAGGGCGAGAGAGTCAGGGATATTTTGGTAATGGACATCAACACATATTATTTAGAAAGTAACCTGTGCTTCTTATCACCACCTTCTAAACTGTACTGCTTATCGCCACCTCCTGGCCTTTGCAGCTTAGCGCCACCTTCTGGCCTTTGCTGTTTATCGCCACTTTCTGGCCTTTGCAGTTTATCGTCACCTTCTGGCCTTTTCAGTTTATCGCACCTTCTGGCCTTTCCAGTTTATTGCACGTTCTGGCCTTTGCAGTTTATCGCCACCTTCTGGCCTTTGCAGTTTATCGCCACCTTCTGACCTTTGCAGATTATCACCACCATCTGACCTTTGCAGATTATCACCACCATCTGACCTTTGCAGTTTATCACCACCATCTGACCTTTGCAGCTTATCGCCACCTTCTGGCCTTTGCAGCTTATCGCCACCTTCTGGCCTTTGCACCTTATCGCCACCTTCTGGCCTTTGCAGCTTATTGTCACCTTCTGGCCTTTGCAGCTTATGGCCACCTTCTGGCCTTTGCAGCTTCTGGCCACCTTCTAGCCTTTGCAGCTTATTGCCACCTTCTGGCCTTTGCAGCTTATTGCCACCTTCTGGCCTTTGCAGCTTATTGCCACCTTCTAGCCTTTGCAGCTTATTGCCACCTTCTGGCCTTTGCAGCTTATCGCCACCTTCTGGCCTTTGCAGCTTATCGTCACCTTCTGCACTTTGCAGCTTATTGCCACCTTTTGACCTTTGCAGCTTATTGCCACCTTCTACCTTTGCAGTTTATCTCCACCTTCTGGCCTTTGCACTTTATCGCCACCTCATGGCCTTTGCAGTTTATCGCCACCTTCTGGCTTTTGCAGTTTATCGCCACCTTCTCACCTTTGCAGTTTATCGCCACCATATGACCTTTGCAGTTTATCGCCACCATCTGACCTTTGCAGTTTATCGCCACCTTCTGACCTTAGCAGCTTATCGCCATCTTCTGACCTTTACAGCTTATTGCCACCTTCTACCTTTGCAGTTTATCACCACCTTCTGGCCTTTGCAGGTTATCGCCACCATCTGACCGTTGCAGTTTCTCACCACCATCTGACCTTTACAGCTTATCGCCACCTTCTGGCCTGTATCTTATCGCCACCTTCTGGCCTTTGCACCTTATTGCCACCTTCTGACCTTTGCAGTTTATCGCCACATTCTGGCCTTTGCAGTTTATCACTACATTCTGACCTTTGCAGTTTATTGCCACCTTCTGACCTTTGCAGTTTATCGCCACCTTCTGACCTTTGCAGCTTTTCGCCACCTTCTGACCTTTGCAGCTTATCGCCACCTTTTGAACTTTGCAGGTTATCGCCACCCTCTGACCTTTGCAGCTTATTGCTACCTTCTTGCCTTTGCAGCTTATGGCCACCTTCTTGCCTTTGCAGCTTATGGCCACCTTCTGGCCTTTACAGCTTATTGCCACCTTCTGGCCTTTGCGGTTTAGCGCCATCTTCTGGCAACCAGTCACCACCTCTTGTATGGTTAATCATTGCATTCAAGTCCCCAAAAAATGCAGCCAAGAATGGACTCATAACATCAACTATTCACACATATCAAAGGTGAGTCGTCTAGAATAGAGGAAGTGAAAATTTAGTAGCCAGAAGATCAGAAAGTATATGAGGACTGTGATCAAAAGTGAGCTGTGGAAGTGATACCCCCCTGATGCCATAGATCGTTTATACTAAGTCTTTAATTAAATTTACAATAATGCAGCCCCATCCACGTCAGTAGCTGGGAACAGGACTCCTTCGTACGATCGCCTGCACTTGAATCACAATAATCCAGGGATGATGCAGTGGTCACAGAATACTGCATCATCACCTTGTTACAGAACACCACACGTGCACAGCCACTCTAAAAACATTCACTTTTTTATATGAAAAGTATGCGAGTTGCTAGATTCAGGTCCAAGTTGGATAAAGCTTTATCTGGATTAGCGAAACCTTAATTGTGTGTGTGGTGTGTACTGTGAAAGCGAAGTGAGAAATTGTGATTGTATTAGGGGACATTTATAAGTATGAAAGGGTGGAAGGTCGCGGTGCAACAGACCTAGGATTCACCTCAATCAAAGAAGAAGAAACAGTTTTAGGGGTAGAGTCGAAAATAAGGGTTGAAAATAAGAGCGGATTTGAGGATGAGGTGTTCGAGAACTATGGGAATTGATCAATTAACAAGCCAGGATAGACGTCAGGATCACCAATGTCATTTTATATTTTTGGATTTTGACCACCTATGCTGGCTCCTTTTCCTTGGTCAGAGGTACATGCTCATCCTTTCTGGGCTGTATGGAGCCACTTCTCTCTTGACTGAGCGGTTGCTTCTCTTCCCTCTTCTTTGGCCGTGCTAGGATAATCACTCTCCTCCTTTGGCTGTGCTGGACGCTTCTCTTTCAGCTAAAATTCACGGTAACGGTGTCCCCTCTTCTTTATTGTCTGTTATCTTTAGGTATCCTACGTTTTTTTTGTTTCCCTGGACTCTTTTCCCTCTTCTTCACAATCCCTGGCAGTGCTAACGTTCTCTTCTTTTTTGACTGTGCTGGGCTCTCTGCTCAACAGGCTGGCTTGGTTGTAACACCTCAGTGTGCTGCCTGCTCCTTCTCTTGGCTGTGGTCTCTCTCTTTGCAGGGTCGTCCCTCCTCTTGGCAGTAAGGAGGGATGTGCCGGCGCTCTCATTTTGTATTGACCTTTGCTGTGCTCTTGTCACCGCCGGTGGGCCGCTTTGATGGATTCTTAGGTTTTATGTCTCCAGGTACCCTGTTCTCTGATTGCGAGTGGCCCACCCTTCTCTTGAAATAAATACATGCATACATGGACGCCCCGAGAAGAGAGCAATAACATCACATTTCCCCCCGCCTTCCGTATTTGTCCTTGCCGGCCCTTCAATCAGATGAGTGCTAAGAATTAGCCTTATTGACTCACTCATCAGTCAATCACGACACAGTGTTAATGAACACATTGAATAACTTGTTTGATTGGCCCCGGTTGAACCCCTGTCAGTATCTTTCATCGCATCAGAGATGTCTTTCCCTCACACCGTGCACTTCTCCAGGGCACAGAGTAACCAGGTGAAATGAAATATGATGCTAACGTTAGCACATTGGCCAATTTTTGTGCAAATAAACCATTTTTAGGTTCATCATTTTCTTTTCTGTGCTTTGCATTTTTTCTCAACCACGGAAAATTGCATTTGGATATCTTTAGCAATTACCGAGGGTGGTCATTTTTGCCTTAAGTGCATCATAATATGTGTTTTCACTTGAATTCTGATCAGGGGTGTGTTTTTTTTATTTGCTCACATCATAGCCTTCCTGTGGAGAGTGAACCATTGCATTACCTGCCCGTGTTCTGCTCATTCAGATCCATTTCTGTAAGCAACCGTTCCCACAAAACATTTGATTAGGGCATTGGAGTAATGTTATTTATGATAACGCGGTTGAAACTTTGCCAAGACTTTGAATGATGCTTGAGATGCAGCTGGCGCATAAACAGCCTGGCGCGCGCTGATGGCTGCCTGCCCCACATACGTCACTGGGGAGGCGGGTGATTGGCGGTCCCCCGGGCCTTGCCTTTATTGAATGCTAAGTGTTCGGAGGCGCCTGTCTCATAGTGAACCCTCTCGATGGCGCAGCGGCAACGAAAACAGGATCTGTCGACACCATTTCGCCTCCAGCACCCCTCCTTTCGCCTCTGAATAATATAGACTTCCAGCTAGCAGCCCCTCATGAAGGCAGACACATATTTATTTTATTAATTTAATATTTTATGAATCTCTGTGCTTTGGCTTTCAGTTACTTCAGAGTTCTAGGAAATAAGACGGAGCGCAAATGAAGACGGAATGGGGAGGAAAGACTGAGTGGGCTCAGCCCTGTGACTGACATCGGGCAATAAGCACGTCCTCAGGCCAAAGTGGGGTAAAAGGCCGCTTTATTGGACAGGTAGGCAAATCAATACATAATCATATACAATTCAGGCCTCACTAATACATATTCCAAACTATCACCCCCCGCCCCTAAGAATTTTCCCCAACAACAAACTTCCCCAACATTGTTCGGCCTAATCCTCCTCCCCAAACCCCTATCTACATCTCCTGCCTACCTCTTGCCTCCAACCTCGCTCCCTTGCTTCCCTCTGTCCGAAGCTATTCCTAATGCCCCCAACCCTTCCTGCCTGTCTTGATCTCCTCCAACTCTGCCACCTGTCCAAGCGACAACCACCAAATTTCAAGAAACATTTTATGTATAATCCAGCGGAATTGAATATAACTTATTTGAAGAAACAGAAAAAAGGTGGTGGGCGGGCGGGCCAAAATTTTCGAACCCTACCTCACCGCCGACAAAGTAAGTGCGCAATGGGGGTTTCGCACTCTTGGTGCTCGCGCTACTAGCGCCAGCCAATCACAAATTGCCTCCTGTCCTAGGGCAGTACTAAATGCCCGAAGCTGCCCGGGGGTGGACAATCTACGAATGCCACCCCCAGGAGCCCTCATCGGGCAATAAGCACGTCCTCAGGCCAAAGTGGGGTAAAAGGCCGCTTTATTGGACAGGTAGGCAAATCAATACATAATCATATACAATTCAGGCCTCACTAATACATATTCCAAACTATCACCCCCCGCCCCTAAGAATTTTCCCCAACAACAAACTTCCCCAACATTGTTCGGCCTAATCCTCCTCCCCAAACCCCTATCTACATCTCCTGCCTACCTCTTGCCTCCAACCTCGCTCCCTTGCTTCCCTCTGTCCAAAGCTATTCCTAATGCCCCCAACCCTTCCTGCCTGTCTTGATCTCCTCCAACTCTGCCACCAGGAAAAACCCTAAGCCAGGTGTTTTTCCTGTCCCCCCCCCCCCCCCCTCCCTTGGGAAGAAATTCCATTGTTATCTGGACACTTGTCATCAAATGAAGCAGTGTTATATCCATATGCACACAAAAAACACCACACTGTCGCCAAACAGGTGAAACATGTTATTATTTCATGAAGCAGTGCTATATCTATATGCACACAAAAAACACACAGTCGCCAAACAGGTGATAACGTATTTACCATATATACGAAAAACCCTACCACAGCCCTCTAAGGATTTTTTTTTTTTTTTTTTTAATTATTATGGGGGGAGGAGGGAGGGGAGAATGTAAAAGGAAGGGGGGGGGGGTGAGTGTAATCAATAAAAACCATGAAACAACCTGTGTATCTATTGAGTCTAACAATGATGCTGTCTCTCCAACAGCGAATTATCGACACCATGTTTGTAATTGCAGCATTTTAGAGATCATCTCTTTTAGTTTTAATATATATAATTTCATTACCAATAAAAAATAAATGGACGCCATCATGTCTAAAGAAATGGTAGTCCTCTTTTGCGATTTTTGTCATGAATGAACCAATGTATTCCATTACCAGAACGAAAATTGATGTAGATCTGTTCACTTTCTCTCTTGCTCTTTCCACTGCCGTAAATCTCCGTGCCCCTCTCCAAAATATGCGTGGCATTAATGCTGTTGACACGATCTGTACTTTGAACCAGGTCTTTGCTGTCCCTCCCCCCCCACTAAAACCCAAATTCTTCCCTAAATGCCTTTTCTGACTGTTTTGTTGCCCATTTAGTGAACGAATGTCCAATTATCCAAACTTGTCGTTGTGACAGTAATAAACTTTCCACCCAACCTGAAAAGAAAAAACAATTAATATCCTTGCTTATGAACTGCAGAATCTAATTCTCTAATATAACGACGGCAACAATCTGAGGACCAGTGCCCTAGTTATGTAACATCACTGAGATAAAACCCCACCTGACGACTTCTGAAGTCGCACCACTGCCGAACAAGTGTGTACCATTTTTTTTTTTTTATTATTATTTATTTATTTATTTATTTATTTATTTATTTATTTATTATTATTAGTTTCTTAAATTTTATTTTTTACGACTTCTTTGAGATTGACAGCGATTGGGAACCTTTTTGCCGAGATCCAACTAGATGCCTAAAAACTAAATTTTAAATTGCACCTCCTATTACTAGAGAATCTAAACCGAGCTTGCTTGTGGCACAGTGGCCCATCTATGTTTTGTAATAATACTCTTGCACCTTTAACCGCTTGATCTATTTTAGAACGTTCAAGAAAAATACATAGCGATGAACGGACCATATAAACATTCTGTACTTTGAGCTCTCATTTCATATTGTTTTTTGTCTTTGCCCAACCCTGCAGGATTGGCGCACCCATCTGCCCCGCTGATGGCTCGTATCTCCAACAATTTTGTACTTTTTGCTGATGAGCTTTCGATGAGCTGATGAACAGTCAGTTCAACCAAATCCCATATCTCGCTGTGTTCCTGAGTCTACCGTAAATCAGATCTGTGCGCCAAACCACGGAATCTCTCCCACCGAAATTAAGCTAGGGCATCTGTGATGTTAGTTGCCAGTCTCGCATTATATTTAAACTTGAAAATTTTGTTCACTTTAAACATCCTAGCATAAATGTTGTAACAATTTTAACAACTGCCTATCCTTGGATTTCTACCCTTTTACTAAAACCACTACAGTTTTATTATGAACATTAAACATCGACACTGTACCATCTGTTCTGCCGTTCTATTTTCCAACTTCAATCCCCAGACAGCCAAAACAACTATCAATCAGGAAACAACTCCAAGAATGCTATGTTTTTCTTTGCTGCTACCCATCTGGCTGGCCAATGCTCTGGGCATCACCTTCCTTCCCAAAAGAGGCCGAAACCATTAGCACCAGAAGCATCGGAGAATAACTACAACTGCCAAACAAAACCCTCATTCAACTACCAGATTGTGACACTCTTAAAATCTTTCAAAACCATAACCGTACCTGAAAATCGGCCCGCATGCTGGCAGTTATCCTGATTCTATTATATGGTAATTCAGTACCTGACATGGAAAAAACCCCAAACGCCTACTAAAAATTCTGACTGCCCGTATGATTTTGCAGGCAAAGTTCGAATGGCCTAGTAAAACATTGAACTTCAGACCAAGTCAATTTGTTCGCTTGTCTTGCATATTCAAGAAAACTGGTCAGTTCAATTATTTTATTCTCAGGGAGCCTGGCTTCCGTTCCAGATGTATCTATTTTACTGCCGAGATGTTACACAGCAACTAGGGCCTTCCATTGTGTCTTCCGCTAGAGAAAACCCCCATGTCTCGCGCAAACACCTTAAAAAATAAATAAATAAATAAATAAAAATCTCTCAATGCCTTTCCCACTGCTGGGAACCCGCACCTACCATGAATAACATTTTTTAAAATACCGCATCGTAACACTGTGTCCTGTTCGAAAAGATAACTGCACTGGTAATAATCTGAACGCTGATTTAATGCCACATCTCGCTAATTCAGAATCCTCCCCTCTGATTCTTATCGTTTTTTATGCCGTATCTACCTGAGCGAATTTGACCATGGAGTCTTCCCGTGCTATAAAGTCGTTCATAGAGGAACCATGAGGCCATGACAAATGTTGGATCTTCCTGACTTCCCCTTTTGTTTTCCTGGGTACCCACCTAATAGAGAAACTATGATTGTCCAACGGCCATGAAGCGAAAAGGACCTGCCCTCCTCCCTCCTTTTCCTCTGTCAACAACTTCTTTCTTCCGATATGTGGAAAGTCCTCAACGGACTCTAAATTTCTTGCAAATCTGCGACATCTAGACCACTGATATCCCAGTTTAAAATCTTCCTTGAAACCCCATTCCAGTAATGTTGCTTCATGTGTGTCAGGATAAACCTTTAACCATCTTAACAAATTGTCAGACTTAATTGGAGTATAAACCCTTGTTTCAAGATTGAAAGGCCAAAAACCCCTTTCTTTGTCTGAGACCCCTCCTCCCTCATTGGGTTGCTCTCCGAGACCTTGCATAATGTCGTGCTTCCCACCACACCTTGAGCACTCGTGCTTGTATTTACAAAGGTTCCCACCCCCCCATCCCTTATTGAAAAGTCCAGCAGGTGCCAGATACTAAAGGTTTGTGGTCTATTCCGACTACCGCCACCCCCCCCCCCCCCAGGGTGGGTCTGCTCTGAAAAGGCCGATTAGGAAAACCTTTAAACCACTTGCCGTATGCATGGATGGAGGAGGCAGTTAAGGGTACGTCCATTGAAACCAGAATTCCTTATCTACTTCCCCCCATGGCTTATCTGGAATTAAAAATATATATAGTCTGGCGCGGAACTCCTCGTCGTGGTGCAACCTGGCAACCCCCCAAAATTCTGTGGAAGCTTTCTTTATTGTGTCTGAGTATGTAAAATTGGCAAATGATCTATTGGTACATTTTCGACAGTATATGCTAGCGAAAATAAGGATAGCTGATGTCCTTGTAACAATATTGGTTGGCCTCTTTTGTCTTTTCGCCAAATCCCACGCTTCCTCCCTTGAACTTCTATTGCTTGTATCTCCCTAAGCAGAAGCTTAAAAACACATCAATAAAATCCCCCTTCCGGATCTTTTCTTTTGTAGTCTTAGTTAAATGAGCACCCAATGGCCTTGACAAACCAATATAAAGTAAGGACCTCAAATTCGCTGTGTTTAATACCTCACCTTCAGCTTTGTTACTCGTATCCGAGCTCACCGTAACTTACACCTTGTCATCTGACATCTCACCATCTATTACAACTGGTCTAAATGTATTTTGTAATGTTACTTTATTATGTTCCCTGTCCGTACCTAAACTCTTATCTGCACATCAAAATTTTGTGAGAACACTGTGTGTGCGCCTCACCTGGGTTTGTAGATGTATGTGCGTCCATCAAAGGTTTTTCCCTCGTCCCTTTAATCGATGTCCTGTACTGATTCTGCTCTGAGCACCTTCGCTTTCTTTGTCCTGTGAAAATTAAGATCTAGAGACATGTTTAGCAAAAAACCCCCCCTCTTCTGTAAAGATTCCTGAAAGGCTTGTACTAGCACATCTTCTTCAATAATTTCTTCCTCTTCCAATATTCATTATCGTCGTCCACTATAAAAACTACCTACCACCCCAATACTCCCTACTCTACTCTACTCTAAAAACTACCACCCCTCCTACTGTATGCTCCCCGTCTCCTATACCCCCATCATACACTTTCCAAATAATAGCCTGTGCGCACTGCGCCCCTTTCCGTGCATCCAACGACGTGGGAAATTTCGCTCGAAAAATTCCCTTCATCTCAGCTTCTGACGTTGCAGGACGCTAGACGCCTGACCGTGCTATCCCTACTGCCCCTTCTTGCGCTTGGCAGTATCTCGCCCTCGTGGGCTGCAAAAAACGCTTGAGTTTGCAGCAGCCGGATGTCTGTTTTCCTTTAATTTAATAATCTAGCTACATATGAATCTCTTTCGGTATCCCCACGCCTTGTCCACCATGTGCTGATTTTATTGTGGGATTCTCCTGACTGACCTCTGCACTGCTTTGTATATCAAGGGCAAGATCTTATCGCTATCTGCAACTGCATGCTTGAATAAGTATCTGCGTCATTCATAAACTGTTAAAAACGGTGTGCTTTTGTATCTAAAACCATTGGTTTAATTTCTGACGTTACAATAAAAAAAACACACCCCTCATTAGATACTATGAGGGACAAACATCTCAAAGTGGACAGCCCGAAATATCCACTACTTATTTTAAATTGTTTTTTGCCAACTATAAATATATCCTGTTTACTCTCCACAACCTTTGCTGTTTTTGAAAGGTAGGGCTATGCAGTTGCTCTGAATATCCACTAGATGGAGTATTCGACATTTATTTATTTTTTGTTTGCATGTTTATATAGCGTGAACTTGACCTGAAGGTATTGGAGCGCTTTACATAGTACCGTATGTACATTACACATTTTAGAGCATGGAAATTAAATAATTTGCCCCAAATGTGGACACTACCTCAAGGCTCGAACCTTGGTTTCCCGCCCAGAGGCGATAGTGTAGCTGATGGACCACATCCTAAATAACGAAAATTCAAGAGTGAGTATGTCTTCACCGACATGACTCCTTTTGGTTACGCTTAAGACGGGGACTGAAACAGGCACCGCGCAAGTGCGCAGCCTGCCCCATCTTTATTCAATGCCGGTGACCATCCGGGCCTACTGGCAAACGCGGGAGCCGCCGGCCACAACAGGTGAGGAGCCCGACAAACCTCCTGCACCCAGCGCTGACACCCGCGATCCCACACTCGAACCACAAACGGTCAGGGCCGCTGCAAAGCCGCCCACCGCCCACCGCCCGCCGTGCTTACCGCTCCACACAAACCAAACGACGCCAGGCGCAACAAGGTTCTCCCTCCCATCTGCAACAACGCACGCAGCGCCTCCCAAACTAAAAACGGCGCCTCCGTAATACAAAATTTTCGAACCCTACCTCACCGCCGACAAAGTAAGTGCGCAATGGGGGTTTCGCACTCTTGGTGCTCGCGCTACTAGCGCCAGCCAATCACAAATTGCCTCCTGTCCTAGGGCAGTACTAAATACCCGAAGCTGCCCGGGGGTGGACAATCTACGAATGCCACCCCCAGGAGCCCTCATTCTTCCAGCAGTATCCTACTCTGCAAAAACATCAGTCGAAGATCATTTTAAATAGTTCGATTTTCAGGCATTTCCTTTGCAATGTGCAGTCTACCTACATGTTTACTTCAAAATTGTGCCTCGGAAACAGTGTCACACACAAGTAACTCATTTCAAAAATTGCCACTGAAGGAAAAAAGAAACCAAAAACAATGGGGGAAAAGGACAAAATACAGCCCTGTCTGTCAGAAAATGGTTTGCGATGAGAAGTAAGCGTCTCTAGAGCTAATATGACACAGCACATGTATTGATAAACCAAGAGTGGAAATAGTAATAGAATTGTGACCCCATATCCTAACTTACTTAGGCATACCCGTGCATACAATGGCATCAGTAAAACTCAATACACTGTCTCGCAAGCGAAGCACATCTTCCTGAACAAGGATACTGCCCAAGTCATCACTACCACGAAGGTGCTGACCAGGCCAACCACACCAGAAGACTTACAAGCAAGGAAAGAAGAGGTTTACCAGATGGAAGCAATAAGAGGTCTATGGTGACGGATACACAGATTCTTTATTTATTGTCAAAAGATGAATGTATTGCCTGCAGGCAAGACAAGATCAGTTTTAAGCTCTTAATACGATTTCAAATTTACTGAATAGTTTAAACTTTTATGTCCTTTGAAATTTACAATATCTTACTTTTATCTTTCAATTTATGGTGGTCATAATTACATCATCTCCTTTTTCCTCCCCTAGAAATCCCTTACTCCTAAAAGATATCTCCTTTTTAGGTCTCGCCTGACCCAGCGCATGCGCTGGTCTGGCAAGACTTTTTGTGAGGGCTCAAAAAAGTGCTACCACTGTAGCCTAGAGCTACAGTGCATGTGCGCGGGCGCGCGCGCCTCACTTACGTGGGCGCGCACGCTTCACTTTCACGGCAGCACTGCCGCTTTGATGTTTGATCACGATCACTTTCACTTTCATGTTCTCAGTGAGCCAGTTTTTTTTTCCTGTTTATTACTTCTATGTAGTAATGGTGGCACCCGTGCGCCGCCATTACTACAGAACAGTAATAAACAGAAACAAGCATTGGCATAGCCAATAGGTCTCGCTTTTGGGACCTTATAAGTATTTAGTTATGCAACTGTTGCATGGCTAAACACTTATAGGGTCCCAAAAGCGAGACCTATTGACTATGCCAATGCTTGTTATCTTTAAGTGGAGGTCAAATTACTTGATAACCACCCTGTCTGCATGCAAATCTCTAAGGGTGTATTTTTTGGCAGCGTGGTCTATCTAACCTGCCATCCCCGTGGCCAACTGCTGTCTGTTCTGCTCATCTTGAATCTTGCTCATCATGTTGCAATTCCCTGCCATAATATCATCATATTATAATTTTTTTTGCTAAACTATTCCACATTTTTTGGCCTTCCTCACATCTATGAAGAGCAAAATTATTATACCTTATCGACAATGCTCATACAGTAATCTCGCCTGCCTTACAGCTCCATCTCACAACAAATCAAAATTGTGCAACTAATTAACCTGCTACTCCCCCACATTCCCAAAAACCACCAAACCATGGGTAGTGAGAGTATAATTCATTAACTTTCACTTAAGCTCTATTTAACAGATAACCAGCTTATGAGGCAGCGCCCACCTAAAACACTGACAGGCACCTAGCAAGTGCAGCCCCTTGAATTAGGTGTACACACTCCAGTATGGCTTCAGATGAGGGTGAGACCACAAAACCCTTATTATCTTTAAACGGAGGTCGACGTGTTTGATCTGAGGTCTCCAACTCTGTATTTTCTATTTGTGGTGTTTCACAATTCTGTGCTCCATTGTGTATGTTTTCTATATGTTCAAATTGGCCTAGTCGTCTCTTAACCCAGTGCTGTCTTTACCGCTCACTTTGTGTTTTGCAATAACATATTGGTGCTCCACAACATAAAATCGTCGTCTTATCTTTTTCCAGCTTGCCTACTCTTCCTCCGAGAATACTTTCTTGAGACAGACGATCGTGCGGAGACGGGTGCATTTATTCACTGACACACGTTTATCATTGAAATCTCTGAAGTGACACAATATCACTGTCTGGATTTAATTATCTCAAAACAACTGGTCCAATGTACTGGCAATGGTCATGTGAAAACGCTAAAAACATATATTGCGAGCCCTGAAGAAGTCCGATTGTGGACGAAACGCGTTGGCGGTTGCAAAAAAACGCTTTTAAAAGGAAAATGAATAAAGGATGAAGTACAACATTATATCGACTCTTATTTGGGAAAACAGTTGTGTCTCGAATCTATTTTATTGTGTATTTTACACATTTGATACTTATAAGTGTGCTGGGCTGTTTTTCTGCTATTGGGCCTCAGTTCGTACCTGTGGTTCTGTCCCCTCGACGGACTGTGGAACTCTTCACCTCCTCCTCCTGCCGTGCTCTTAGAGTGGTGGTTTGTCCATCGCTGGTGGTCCTAAGCTGTGGTGTGACAGAACCTCCTACTGGGGTAGCACTCTACTCATCTTGCATCGCTGACTTCTAATTCGTCATCCTGATTTCTCTCCACTTGGTCTGAGGATGCTGTTAGTTGGAACCAGGAGACGATCCTTGTGGTTACTTCTTGGCCTGTCCGGGCCGTGATCATGGTACCATTCACCCTGATTACTGTCCCAGGTCCACTCTCAAATGGGGTACGAAACTTCCACCTTGGGTGGCGGTCTCTGACTAGTACCCGGTCTCCTACTTTGATGTTTCTCTCTGCTGCATGGCGAGTTCAGCCAACGGGTTCGACCATCTCTCTTGTTCATCTTCCTCTGTCTCTCGTGCGCTTCTCTCTCATCAAATATGTCTGGTCTTCAGCCGCAACCAGTTGGAATGCTGTCCTTGACCTGTCGTTGAACCATCAAATGCATAGGGGTGCATTGTGTTATGCAGTGAGGGTTGTTTCGATACAGAGGAAACAATGTAATTCCCACTCACAGTCGGTATTCTGATCCACTGCCACACGGAGAGCCTTATTTAGTGTCTGCATGAACCTTTCCACGGGGTCGTTTGCCTGCGGCCACCACAGCGTTCTCCTCTGATGCTGAATTCCCAGGGCCTACAGATAGTCCTTGAACTCGGCTCCCTGGAACTGGAGCCGATGTCGGTGTGTATTTCGTCCAGTATGCAATAGGCCCCAAATGTTTTTTCCAGGAGAGGTTTGACAAGTGTTAGTGCTGTGGTGGGCACCAACTCCACCACTGGGCATTAGGATCGTTCATCAACCATGACCATGGTCATCCTCCCGTTTGTGAATCTGCCACAATCTAGGCTCACATTTTCCCATGTGGCTGTTGTCGGTTCATCTGTGGCCACAGGGGCTGGCGTTACTGGGCTCCCCATAATTTGGCATGTTTGGCATAGCCGTACCGCTTCCTCCACCCTTGCATCAAGGCCTGGGAACCACACATTTTCCTCTCATCCTCACCTTGGTCTTCTCCACTCCTTGATGACCTTCATGTGCCAGTTCAATTACTTGCCTCTCTAGCACTCTCATTACAATACCCTTCACCATGGAGCTAAACTCATTGCACACCCTCCGTAGTTGAGAACGCCTGGATTTCTCTTCAGGGTGCCACTGGTTGGCATCTTGGAGGAATAGTTTCCATGCATTGTTGCAGATGGGTTCTATGACTTTTTGGAGGCCGTCGCCTTCTTCTTGGGTGGCTTGTTGAATGTCTTCCAGGGTCATGGCCTTGGGGCAGGTGCCATGCACGCGAACCCCTCTTCTCCTTCCATGACATTGTCTTGTCCTTCCACCTGCTCAAGAGGGTGCAGAGAAAAGAAATCTACCAGTTTACCAGCTTCTGGCCGATATGCTACCTGTAAGCGATATGGCAGCAGCAGCACAGCTCACCGTTCAATCCTGGGGGATGCGTGCGGGGTCGTGCATGCAAACAGGCTCATCAGTGAGTTGTGGTCCATGACCATCTAAAATTCTCTGCCGTAGATGTATAGGTGGAAGTGGTGACAGGCCCATTTGATGGCCAAAGACTCCTGTTCAATTTGCGCATATCACGCTTCTGTAGTCATCAGTACCCAGATGGTAACGCCAAAAGTGTCCTCCAGACGTGCGAACGACGCCAACCACTGGTTCAACGAGGAACTCAAGGCACTAAAACTCACAGTCCGCCATGCCGAGCGGGCCTGGCGACGTGACTACTGCCCTAACCTTAAAATCCAGTATACCATCCTCCTGTCTCAATATAAAAAAACTATTTTGGCTACGAAGACGGCCTACTTCTCTTCCAAAATCATAGCTGCTGAAAACCAGCCCAGAGAAATTTTTTCTATTGTCCATGACCTTGCTTATTCCGATAGAGCCACTCTCAAACCCACCCCCTCCCAGGATCTATGTGACTCTCTAAACTCTTACTTTTTGGACAAAATCTCTAATATTAAAGCCAATATCCCTTTGCCCCCCCCTTCTTTCGTCAACCCTCAGTGTCCATCAGTCGCGGCACGCCTCGATTCTTTCCCTCCCTTGACTGAGGAAGCCTTTCTCTCCCTCCTTCCCCTGATTAAATCAGGCTCTCCTCTTGACCCCTGTCCGGCCCATATCTTGAGGCACATTTACTCGATCTGTGCGGACCCTCCTCTCGAATTTCTCAATAGCTCATTGTCCCAGGGCATTGTCATTCAACCCCTTAAATCGCCCATCATCGTCCCTATCCTCAAAAAACCGGGCGCCGACCCCTCCACTCTCGCTAATTACCACCCCATCTCATTGCTGCCCTTCCTTGGGAAGGTGCTGGAGCGCCATGTCACCAGAACTCTCAGTACCTTTGTGGAGGAAAATGGAGTTCTAGCCCCCCGTCAGGCCGGATTTCGCCCCGCTCACTCCACGGAGTGCTATCGGTCCTTGACAACCTCAGAGAAGGTATGGACACTAACCATCCCCAGGCCCTGGTACTCCTCGACCTTTCCGCCGCCTTTGACACGGTTGATCATTCCATCTTACTTTCCCGTGTCGGAGCGGCGGGGGTCGGTGGCTCAGCTTTGGTCTGGCTGTCCTCCTTCCTGACGGACCGCACCCAGGCTGTTCGCTTAGGCGACTACTCGGCGGACCTCCGGAAGGTGCAATGCGGGGTCCCCCAGGGTTCTTCCCTCTCTCCTCTTTTATTTAATTTGTACATTGCCCCTCTCATCTTTGCTCTTTAGGAAATGGAGGTCTCCGTCTACAATTACGCAGATGACCTCCAGCTTATTTTTACTTTGTCCCCCTCTCCTGAGTCTATGGCGAATTTCCAGTCGATTATGATCTTTATCCAGGACTGGATGAACTACAACCACCTGAAGTTAAACCCAGACAAAACTGAGCTGGTTCTGACAGGTGGTTGCACCAGTCCCTGGACCTCGTCTTTTTGGCCCCCTTCCCTAGGTCCCTCCCCTCTTCCCTCTTCCTCCGTGAAGACTTTAGGGATCAAACTGAACGACCAACTCACTCTGCACTCCCAGGTCAACTCCGTTGTCTCTTCCTCCTTTCTCTCACTCCGCACCATCCGCAAAGTCTCTTGTTTCTTTTCTGCCCTAAAACTCATTGTCCTGGCAATGGTAATTTCCCGCCTAGACTATGGCAACGCTCTATACTACGGCATGCCTGCCTACAGCATGCGCCGACTACAACTCATCCAAAACCAGACTGCCCGCCTGGTCCACAATCTGGCCAAACTCCACCATGCCACTCCGCTCTTGAGGTCCCTGCATTGGCTCCCTATACGAGAACGAGTTCAGTTCAAGATAGGATGCATCACCTTTTTAGCACGGGCCGGCGCAGCCCCTGCATTCGTCTCCTCGAAAATCAAAACCTACGTCCCCGTCAGGGAATTACGCTCATCCTCTCTACAACTGCTGATAGTTTCCCGCTTCAGGTGTAAAAAGTGGGGGGGCACGAAATTTTCCACACTTGCCCCCGTCTTCTGGAACTCTCTCCCCACCCATCTCAGATCTTCCACTCAATACCCACATTTTCGCAAGGCGCTCAAAACCTTGCTTTTCTCACAGGCTTTCCCACTATAATTGCTCTATTTTTCCCCTCCTCCTGACCCTCTTGTCCTCTTGGGCTCAGTACTTCATAGCTCCATGAAACCGTTAGGTGTCCGTGCGCTTTACAAATATTTTAAACTCAAACTCAAACTCAACTCCTGGTTCAAGACTGATCCTAGCCTACCGGGCTTGCATCCACTGAGCTGGTGGCCTTGTCAGGATCAAAGAATGTCATTGTGGCATCTGCCAGGAGAGTGCCCTTGATTTTGTCCAGGACTTCTTGTTCCTGAGGCCCCAATGGCCACTTTGTTCCGGCCTTTGTGGGCATTGTGAGCGACTCCGATTAAGTGGCCAGGATATGTAGAAATAGGCCACATTATGTTGCCATGCCTCAGAAACTGCAAACCTTCATGGCGTTCCTAGGAGCTGGGCCTCTTTGATTGCTGCCAACGTTCGGGGATCAACCTGTAGTCCATCCCCGAGAAGACACATCCAAAGAACTTGATCTTTGATCAAAGAAAGAATATTTTTCCTTGTGCAGGATCAACCCACTATCTTTCAGTGTTTGTAGAGTGGCTTTGAGGTGCTTGTGATGATCAGCTAGTGGGGTTGAATAGATCAGAATGGCATCACTAATGTTTAGGACCCCTTCCAGCCTGGTCAGTTTCTCCCTGATGGCATTATGAAGCAGCTGAGGAGATTCTGATGTTCAGTCTTTTGTGCCTCCTGAGCCCCAAGTGTGTTGAAAATGTCGTGATGTAATGACTGTCAGCATGGAGCACCATCTGGTGGCACCCCGCATTCATGTCCAGTTTAGAGAACCACTGAGCATCGTTTAAATCAGAGATAAAGTCATCCATTGTGGTGGTGTTGTGGCACTCTCTTTTGATTGCTCGATTTTGTCCGTACACAAGCGAATTACCCCAGGTTGTTTTGGCTTTTTCTTTATTACGAATGGAGACACCCATGGCGTCGGTCCCGAAACATTTACAATGACATCCATGCAATTGAGTTTGTTTATTCCCACCTCCACCTGATTGCGCAAGTGGAATGGCACTTGGCAGTGTTGAAGGGCTGTGGGTTGTATTGTTTTATCTATGTATAACTTGACGTCAGTCCCTTTCCTGCAGCCTAGCCCCTGGAATAGCACCAAGAATTGCGCAAGTATCTGGTCTACCTGTAGGTCGTGGACTTCCCTGGTGAAAAAACACTAGGCCTAGGTCTTCGGCCGTGTGGCATCCAATCAGTGTCCCCTCTCCATCAGTTGTCGCATGAAAAACCAAGCAGATTTCTCTGTCTCCATGTTGTTCAGTCACATCCATGGCCCCCACTAGGGGTAGCATTTTCCTACCCCCATATGGATAGATTGTGGTCCCCAATGGTATGATGGGTGGTCTGGGGTTCAGTAGCAGGTATTGCAGGTGAGTCATTAAGTTGCCTGATTCCCCTGTATCTATGAGGGCCGGCATGACTGTGCCCATGATCATAACTCTGCAGAGCGGATGAGGGCGGCAGACTTTGGTCCCTAATGCTGTGCTTCACTAGCTACCTTGTTACCCCCAGGGAGTGTTTGTTCCGCCAGTGTTAGATTACGTATTGCTCTCGTCGGCGCTCTTCTACCTTGGACTCAGCATCCTTGATTACTGCTCCTGCAAACCCTTGAGAAGTGGTTAGGTCTGTTGCATGCAGAGCATGTGCACCCAGCCGCTACTCATCTCTCAATTTGGTGGTATTCCAGGCCTCAGTTCCTGCAGGATGCCTGGGACTCCTGCCTCGTCTTTGGCAGTGTTGGCGGCCGGCTATGTATGGCGTCTACCGCCTCCGTCTTCATCATTGGCGTTCTCAGGCTTGTGCCCTGCCCTTCTCCTCTGTTCAGCGCCAGCTCCATCATGTCTGCCCTCGCACTGGATAGGTCCTACATGCATGCTAGAATGAGCATGTCCTCAAGTTTGATCCTGGGTTGCCGGAGGATGATTCTCCTGAGGTTGGCCGACCTGCACAGTTGTAGGAGTTGCATCCTGACCTCTTTTTGCTGGCCGTCGTCCGTGCAGGTGTTGACTAGGGCTCTCAGGTGAGCATAGAAATTGTCCATGGAGTCCCACCCTCACTAACGGGATTGGCGTAACTTGATCCTTTTAAAACCTGGGTTCAGTTGTGGGTCGAAGTGTGACTTCAGTGAGCATCATAGTTGTTAATCTCCCAGTGTTCGGGAGGTGTTGAAACAGCTTGTACAGTTTGTTTGCCCTGAAGTGGAACAGTAGGGATCTCTTGACCTCAACCTCCTTTTCTCTTGTGGCTTTAACGTAGTTCTCCAGTCTCTCCACCCATGTTTTCCATCTGGGGGCCTGCTGTCACCTGGTCTGACAGCTCACTGAAAGATGTCAGGGCCCCTATCGCTGAGTGGGTTTTGACAGTCGTTCTGATAGCTACCCAAGGAGTGCCTTGATCTGCTCCTCTAGCCTGTGCATCATCTGCCATTTTTGCTCCCTGCAGTCAGCCTCCGCCAAGGCTGGGTCACCGTTTCACTGTTTGGTGTGTAGCTCTGTACCAAGTAGTCATGGCACGGTCCCTGACGTGACCTGGTCACGATGGCGGACACCCAGTAAAGGGCAGTCTCACCTCTATGTGCTGTGCCTTGTGACTGTGATGAGGCCTACCAGGCCAATCCAGCCCCCTCTAGCCGCGCAGTCTAGAACCGACGTGGAGCTATGCCACTCCGCCCCTTTCATGCACTGATATTGCCTTTGCACACAGTCACCTTGGCAGGTACAGGTGCTTATGTCCTTTTCCTTTCTTTCATTTTCCACTGTGAAGTATTTGGCACAATTTATTTTTCATATTCTGTTTTTTTCTTTCTATGCATGCCTGCGTGGTGATTGTATGTCGGAATTATGCGTGTGTTTAGAACACATGCCATTTTAACGCCGTCATTAGTACGAACGCGTCGTAACAATGTGTTTCTTTTGCATGCAAGTCGTTACAGCTTGCCCTAGGGGGGTGCTGGATTTTGGATTAGTATAATTTCCTAATCCAACTCCAGTCTCCGCATCAGTAGGGAAGGAGTTGGATTTCAAATCCAACACCTCTGCACCAATGCGCCCCCTCTAAAGCAAGTCGTTGTAATGACTTGCGTGTTAACCCCTTGAATGAGCGTGGAATTCTACCCTTTGTGTGGGAAAATGCCACACGTGCGCGATTGGGATGGCCCCCGGCCATCCTCTGCACATGCCCACCGTGACGTTGGACGGCGGGTGGGGCTGCATGTGCCAGACAGCGTCTCACGGGCAGGGAGGGGCTCCACAAGCTGCCGTTAATTTACACCCTCGTCACCTGTGAGCTGTTTAGAGGAGGACAGTGTTTGCAGCTGAAACAGGACCAGGCAGGGCAGGGACATGCACTGGTAATGCGGCTGCCCGCGGCCCCCGCAGGAGGCCACCCTAAACAGGCGGCCCGTTAGTGCCATTTGGGCATTTCCCCACCCCCACTACTAATGTGGGACTCTAGGAGGAGTCCCCTTACCAGACGCGACAGGCGCGTCACTTCCGGCGCTCCGAGGAGGTGGGGAGGTATTTATGCCTCCCCCGGCCATCTTGGCATCCTCTTTGCGCCGGATATGCCGTCTCCCACCCTACCGCTTACCCGGCGTGGGGTTGGCAGGCGAAGTACATAGAACGTTGTAATGTTTTCTTTTGTCGTTGCAGGCGGAGTCACAGGGCGATCTGGAAGCATATGGGTACAGAAGGGTACCTCTGCAAGAGCACAATTGGGGTGCCAGAGCCAAATCCCAGGAGCCTCAGGGGAGAGGCCTGGAATAATTACGTCGGCGCCCCGTTAGTCCTTTGGGCGGTTGTGGGCCTGAACAACCGGGGGCTTGCCTTGCTACGCTCCACCCTGAAAGGGGCGTGAGTAATAAGGGACCAATGTGTCACGTGATCCAGTAGGGGGATCACCCCCATAAGGGTAGCGTTGATTGGATTCTCCACAGTGCTCGGCTCATCAGGCGGGCAGGGCAGCATAGGTTGGTACACCTGCCTGCCCTTGGATCGCCCGTAAGATAACCCACCATATTGCATACTTTTGTATGGAATAAACTTGAGCAATATTTTTCCCAAACAAAAATTGTATTGTGTATTTATTTATGCATGCATACTCTGTTGTGGTGTGGGTGGGGTGTGTCGCCAATAATGGGACTAATAAAACACTTGTACACTCTGGTTACTGCGCCGGAACTGAACTACGAGCAGTTCCTCCCAATTTATTTATTATATCATAATCAACCACGCCCGTCAGAAGCATAACGTGCATGCTGTGTGCGTGGGGGCAGAGCCCATGTGGCTCAGTACAGTACTCTGCAGTACTTCGAAACAGTTTCAACACCATTAAGCCACTGTATAAAATACCACATAAATAAATAAATATATATATATTGGACAGCGTTGCAGATATCCTTGAAATTGCTTCCATATTAAAACAACTAAAATATACTTATTTAACATTCGTCTCAGTTTGCCGAATCAGCTCAGCTTCAGACAGTGAAGCATGACGCTGTTTACCCATCGCTCCGTTTATCCGTCATTACGTCTTTGAACGCGCTCACACGGTTCCGTTCTGCCCCTTTTGATCTGGAATCCTTGACTGCATATGAAGGCAAGCATCCCCAGTAGAATCCTAGCCGGCGTGCGCTACTTCTAGGAAAACAAGTTGCTGGGCTTTTCTCGCTACTGCACAGAATAATTACTGCACCTCTTTTTTTTATCCAGTATCTTTGAAGTTCTTACTAAAGTGTTAAAAAAGTGTCTCTAATGGCTCTGTTTTAAATCCCCGTAGCACGCTGCAATTTCACGTACCATTCTTAAATACATACATGATATGCTGTAAGAGGTTCATAGTGGTTCTCTGGGTGTAAAAGATACACAAATATGCCTACGCTTGGCGCTTATTCAAAGAGACGTTTTTTGTTAATTAAAAAAAAAGGAATGTTAGAAGGGAAGACAGTATTGGAAGAGATGCAGTTTTCCTGGTAACTTAGAAACATGCGTCACTTTCATAGGCCCTGTCCTTAGCGAGTCAACAAATTAACAGGAAGAGCCAAGCCAAGGGTGGGCTCTGGCTCTAAGAGCCCGTGCACGAGCCGATCCCTGGGAATATTTGGCATGTATATCATGCAACAAACATCCTGTTACAGTATGGTAAGGTGCTATCACAAATTTAATAAGTGTATTTTCTTAACAGGTGGAAGTGTATCATTTAATACATTAGATTGTATCTCTGTATCAAGAAGTATTTATTAAAATTGATAGTTTTTAAGGACTGATCCCAGAGTTTCCAGTTTCATGCTGTGCAATTCAGCCACTAGATGGATATCTCCTTGTGACATCAAAGTTAATGATTTGTCTTTAATTCTTGGAAGAGGAGATTAGCACATCGGTAACAGACAGAATCCACATTTTATTTTTGCCAGTTTCACATAGCGCTAACCTTGCCCATGGAAATACCAGCGCTTCACAACAGACACAGATTACTCTATGCTCTCTTTTTTAATGACATTGGGGTTTTCCAGTATGCATAGCAAAGGCCAGGATTCAACTGGGTACCCCATGGTACAGTGTCTACATTTGTAGTCAATAAGCCACATGGCCTCCTATGAAAACGTAGCTTGTTTTGGGCTCGAAGTTCCAAGAATCAAGCCTGAATCAACATCTAGTTCAAGCCGGGCTCGAGCTTTCAGTGGCTTGCCCACCTCTACACAAATGTTAATACCTATAATCCATTGCACAAGTACAAATATTACAAGTTAAGTTAAAGTCATGATGTTTCAATCAGTAATTCCAAGGAAAGGTTCTACAATGTATCATGGCGTTCTTGTGGTATTCCTGCCTGCTACGCTAAAAAAATCCAAAAAGCTATTTTCACTGTAACAAGGCCATACGGAAACACTGAGCTACGTTGTTACAGCTAATAAACGCCAAATTCAGTTTGGTAGTAATTAGATCAATAGTTCAAGGAATCTTTTTAATAGTTATTCAAAATCCACTTTTATGGTAAAATCGAATTTTGTATAACTGTTATACAAAAGGCACTTTCTAAAAATTACAATTTTACTGCCTAAAGTTTCTGGAGGACTTTTTGTATGTATCAACTGTCACCTGGCAGGGACAAAGGGCCGTGGGAGTGGGGAAGTGTTGTCCTTCTCTTGACAGGATGGCCTGGGGGACTTGTTGCACTTCACAGGGGCCTCTCCTGTCACAGGCAGGTGTAGCTCACACTTGTGCCTGTTCTTCATTTTTTATGTCTCGCCTGCGTGGGCTGCGCACATGCACAGTCTCGCTGGCGAGATTCTATGATTTAGAGGGAATTTTGTAAAGGGCTTCAAGCCCCGCCCCTCTTTCCCATTGGCCGGCGTCACCGTTTATGCTAAATGGTGGCCAGCCATTGGGAAAGAGCACTTTGTGACGTAGACTTTTCCATTTTTCGCCCGGCCCACTTGGACGGGCTCGCCTGCTCTCCTTCCGAAGTAAAAGGTTTCTTCTCTTTATGGGGCCAAACATATGGCCCCATAAAGATAAGAAACCTTTTACTTCAGAAGGAAAGCAGGCGAGGCCGTCCAAGTGAGACGGCAGAAAAAGAGAAAAGTCTACGTCATGGCGAGAGCTTGTTACAATTATTATCAGCCCGGGTGTTTCATTCCATTATTGGAAATCAACACCATTTATCATACTTGCGGCGATTAGCCAGTGACAGCCCCTGCCCTGCATAAATGCGTATTAATGCTGTCTCCATTTGAAGTGTTAATTGTGCTTATTTTTTCATTGCACTGACAGCTTGTAATCCCTCCCCCTCCCCGCTGAGGTTTCAGGAACAAACCCAAGACGCTCACACACAAGATACAGCCCCTCAGATAACGCAGCCTTGAGACTGAAAGAGTTGATTTTGAACCGAGTCCAGTCGAGGGGAGACCTTGAGGCAGGGGCTGGGGTGATGCGGGAAGGGGGTGCAGTGTCATCTGCTCTCTTTGGAGCTGTGGAGCCAGACTCGAGTCCCGGCGGAGGCTGAGTATCCTGTGATTCTGGGCAAATTGCGTAATCTCCCTGTGAATATAAACAATGCCTGTGACTTTGTGTGAAGAAATCCGTCATGCAAAGCACCCCAATACTGCTATATGAAAAAGTGCAAGAAAGATTAGTCCAACCTTTGCACTGGAGAGCTTTCGAAACGTGCAGTACCTTTGGGACGTGGCAGTGACCCTGCGCACTTCAAAGACTCCATCTTCGACCCAGAAGAAGGGCTCAGGGGCAAGCTGCGATGCGCACATTTAATTCAAGAAACATTCACTCCTTGGCCTCAACCACCCACACTAAACCTGTGGATTACCACCTCCTCTAGCACCAGTGACACTTTAAACTTGGCTTTCTCTGTCAAGGTTTGCTCCCTCACTACCTTGTATTGTACA
The DNA here is from genome assembly GCF_964204655.1 of Triturus cristatus. Classification (NCBI taxonomy): domain Eukaryota; kingdom Metazoa; phylum Chordata; class Amphibia; order Caudata; family Salamandridae; genus Triturus; species Triturus cristatus. The sequence goes on along the minus strand of NC_140585.1, from coordinate 746,946,695 downwards.
ATGTATAGCTTTTCATCTCTCACGGCAGGGCGCCAAAGCGCGTTATTCACTTTCTCATTCATCCTGTCGCTCCCACTCCCTGTGTGGGCTCCTTGGGCTCGGCTCGTGCTCTGTAAATGTGAGAAACAAGCCCATGGTTGTGAGTTACAAAGTGATGACATGTCAGTCTCTTATGTGCGAGCCGAGATTAACATATTTGGTGAAAGGAAGAAATAAATGGGTTGGGGGAGGGAGATTAAGCAATTCAATTTGACAACTATTTTCAGACAGTTTCAGAAAATGTATGACAATGAACTTCCTTCTCAGAACCACCCCCTCCTTCACTTCACCCCCTGCCCCCACAACCATCAACAGCTGACATAATATCGGGTAAATAAATGGCTGGGCAAATGAAACGGAAAGATAGAAACGGATGTAAGGACTGCCCGACAAAGGATTTAGGTGTGCAATTCAATATTCAAGGACCACATTCGACAGTAACAAGCATTTGCAATGCAATAGGTCTCGCAGTTGTGAGAGTTTGAGCTATTGGCATTGTAAATGGCAATGCCTTTTATTTACGTGTTGGTTTTTAAAACATAAATAAAAGGCATTGTGATTAACAATGCCAATAGCTTAAACTCTCGCAAATGTGAGATCTATTGCATTGCAAATGCTTGTTTCTTCTAGTCGGGCCAGCTCCAATCTCAGTGGGAGGGAGAGCTGCACCAGAACTGGTTTAGAGTGACCACAGAGGAGGGGCTGCTCCTTTCTATGGCCACATCTCTGGGTGCACACAGGAGCTCTACACAGGGAATGAATGGTTCTGACATACTGGATTGTCCTAGAATGCTATGCAGGCTGGTTGGGAAAGAGGTGGAGGGATGATGTGGCATCATAGAATTGGCCTGGGTGACTGGCATCTAAACTTTACACCCACACTTATAAGGCCCTTGAAGAAGAAGATCTGAACTTGATGCCACCATAAGTGCTTTGCAAGGCAGCCAGGAGGCTTTGGTGCCTGGGAGCATGGGCAGGAGGGAGCTCTGCTGGCTGATAGTGGAGGGGCTGAACAAGACACCCCCACCAGCAGGAGTGGAGCACCAGGAGCGGAGAATACTGGCACAGAGAGGCAATAAAACCAGCTATCAGTAAGTGCTTGCTTTAGAGGCCAGGGTGCCTATCGAAAGTGCTCCTGATGGCTATAGCTCGCCACAAGGAGTAAAATAAGCCAAAGATCTTCAAAATCGGCCATGAGTTATCCTCCTTGAAAGATCTGACCTTTGACCCCCACCCTCAAGGATAAAAAAGCATGTGGGACTCTGCTGCTCCTTCACTTTGAATCTCCAAGGTAAGGAGGTGAGTAAGGGCTTTGGGGTTGGCGCAATATGCATTTTTCATTATCTCTTTGGGAGGGGGTAAATTTTCTGGCCCTGGATGCATTCATCTCCCGGGGGCCAAAGGGATAGAAGTGGACAGTGCTACCCATCCTCCAGCCATGAAGAAAATCTAGTAGGGCACGCTGTCCATCCCTGTGTCTTGGTGGGTGGGAGGCATGGGTCAAGCTGACCTCACTTCTCCCTGCCTGCTCCCGCCGTGGGTAGGAACATTTTCAAGGTTCCTGTGTGGGTGGGAACAAAAGGAGAAGCTTGCTCCCACCACGCAGGAGCACACAAAGAGCTGCTCGCTCCCATGCATGCACAGGAGGTGTACGTGGACACATGGACACAGAGAGCCAACCGGGGTCTTGAGCCTCCCCCGTGGGACCCCCAAAGTTACTGGAGACCATTGGTACCTCAGGTGGGACCAGCAAATCAAGATAACTAGCCTACATCAGCTTCCCTGAGTAGTCCTTGGACTGCTCTGCTTCGCTATCCTGAGAGAGGCAAGTGCTACAATGGGGTACTTGGTTTCCAGTAAGGAGACAATTGTGGACCTTTCACTTGTGAAGACTCACGGTCATCACAGCCAATAATCAAACTTCTTACAGTTATCCACACTTGTTTACGTAGTGGTTAAGAGGGATAGCCTTTCCTTCGTTTGTGCCTTTGTTGTGGGTCTTCCCTGACAGGAGACTGCCTACTACAGTGCAACTTCCTGCTGACACAAGACTAAGACCATGGCTGGGCATATCTGGTAGGTGCACCAAAAAAAAGAGGAACTACTTGAAACTAGGCCTGGGCAAAACTTTAAATAATCTATCATCAATTGTGTAATGTCTTCAATTTGGTTTTACGCTTGTTATGCAAAATTCCTTTAATTAGAAAGTACTGAAACAACAGAGTGTCAGTGGCTTTGGCCTGCATCCTCTTGTTTAAATGCATCCTTGCTCCAAAAATTGATGCGAGGATGCATTTCACACTAAAATACAGTGCAAAATGATGAAGCTGCATTTTGCATAGTTACAGATAGTTTTGCATAACTTTGCCGTAATTATTTGAAAGCAAATTACAGGAATTTCGCACTCCCCTACTTGAAATCAGTTCTGTTGCCGGTCTAGGGGAATACAGAAAATCCATCTGCAAACTTAGATTCAGCATGGGGCAGAAACTACCAGCCAGTGTACCAAGATTTCTCTTCCACACTCCAAGGTCCCAAAACAGTGGAGACTGGGAAATTCTTATGTGCTCCGGCGCTATAATTTTGACTGCTAACCCCCCTTTTCCAGGTTCTGGACCATACACCTGGGGAGATCTACAGCATTCCAGGAGGAGCTGCTTTGGGCTTGCATTGAAAAAGGGACATGGCTGCCTGCTTATAATGAACGTTGAAGGTGCCCTTGTATGAAGAAGTAGCTGCCTAGAAGAAGGGGAAGTGCCAGGAGCTGGAGCAGGAAAACTGAGGAAGCCTGCTGTGACTCAAGAGAAAGACTGGCATCACTAAGCCACACAGTGAGGCCCTGAGTATCCCTCTAGCATGTTCAGAAATGTAAACGCCATAGACTGCAGGGTGCCCGGCGAACAGCAAGTGTACTTTATGGGATTCCCGACAAAGAAGACATTGCACCTATGACTGCTTGGTGCAGAGACGCCGTGATCAACTTCAGTGGTCTCAGCTGAAGAACTGAAGCACTGGAGGAGGTGTTCCACCAAACCGAGAATCACTCCCTATGGTTGGCGGGCTGTCCGCATACACCTCTCCATTACTGCTCCAAATATGACGGGCACTTTGAAGGCTAGGTTGTCTCTTGATCCACAGTAATTGTTACCTTATACCTATGTACCGTAAGAGGTGCTGCCCTCCCCCACCAGCACTTGCAGGCCTGGCCTACTAACAGAGGTAGCCTAGGACAGAGAGGAACTTTGCATGGGTGACACTTCTGGCTGGCATGAAATCCTTGCATTGGTACTGATTTAATCACAACTCTGGAGAGGGGTCAGCAGGACCAGGAGGAACAACATGCAAACATTAGCCACTAAATCACAGAGGAGGTCGAGCACTGACTTGCATTGTCTACTACTATGTAACTGCCCTCTCCACTATCAGCCAGCAGAGCTCCCTCCTGCCCATGCTCCCAGGCACCAAAGCCTCCTGGCTGCCTTGCAGAGCACTTATGGTGGCATAAAGTTCAGATCTTCTTCTTCAAGGGCCTTATAAGTGTGGGTGTAAAGTTTAGATGCCAGTCACCCAGGCCAATTCTATGATGCCACATCATCCCTCCACCTCTTTCCCAACCAGCCTGCATAGCATTCTAGGACAATCCAGTATGTCAGAACCATTCTTTCCCTGTGCAGAGCTCCTGTGTGCACCCAGAGATGTGGCCATAGAAATGAGCAGCCCCTCCTCTGTGGTCACTGTAAACCAGTTCTGGTGCAGCATTGAAGGCTAAGCTGTGTCTTAATTCACAGTAATTGTTACGTGAAACTATGTACCGATTGAAATGCCCTCTGAGGATTACGCATAGTATTGTGTAATGTGTCAGAGGTAATGTATGTTTACTTTTCCAAGCAAAAGCACTGTCTCAACCCGGTTTTAGTAAGTGTTATTGCATTCTGAGATTGTATCCCACTCACTATCTGCCCTGGGACTCCCAGAAAGCTGCTCCAGAATGTTGGTGCATAACCTCAGGACAAAGTATTCTATTTATCTCACATTTTATATGTATATTGTAACTTTTCAAGTTTCAAGATGTCTTGCTGCTGGCATGTTTTTTTTTGTTATTGGATGGCAAGTTTGCTGTCCGGTGGTATAACATGCTTTATAAGATAAACTAAGTGATATTAAAAGCATTGGCAAAGCCAATAGGTCTTGTCTTTTTAATGTCAGTGCCAAGCTAATGGCTTTTTCAATGTTTGTTTGTAAAGCATTGCTAAAAAAGTCGATATTTCAAAAAGCATGTGGATAGAAAGCATGTATGTTAAGGTATTAAGAAACTGAACATTGAATTCAATATTTTGAACTGCATATTTATTGTTCAAATATTTTTACTCAGGAAAACCTGAACAGAATTTAAAAAGTCTGTTGCTGTAATCCACCTCAAAAGTCAAACTGTCTCGGGCTGTGGATAGGGAAGGGTCAGAATTTAAAGGAAAATGCTTGTCCATGCTGACTTGGAATTAATTGTAAGAACTGCTCTGGCCATTTGGTGCTCTGCATAAGCCCAGGGCCTACAGACATCTACCTCAAACATTGGCTATGTGAGTATGCAGCCTCCTCCTCCCCTAGTGCCATAAATGCTGCCTTTTTGCCACATCCTGGTTTTCATACAAAATGTGGAACAAAGAAGTCAAAACAAAACCTACCTGACAAAGTCTACTTTTCTGTCAAGCTTTGGCTAAAATATGCCTGTTGCTGCAATTTAAAGATAACCTGAAAGGGTTGGGGAACAACACAGTGAGCAGGGATGGGGATCTGAGGGCAAAGTAGCACTGGGGGACAGAGAACAAGAAAACACATACACTCCCATGAAGTGCTCAAAGAAAAGGAAAACAGTAGCTCCTTAATGTGAGCTGTTGAAGGGTACAAGTCATCCAATCAGAAGGGTGGTAAAGAAGCTATGCTTTAGGGGAGGGACAGATATAAGTGAAGCAAGCAAATGAGATTGAGTGGAAAGCCAACAAGTGATAAGCAATGGGCAGAACCAAAGTCCTCGCTAGGTTTTGGTAATGCACATAACAGGTTTTCTACAACAGCCAGCTAAAATGTGTCTGTAGCTGAGACCTAATGAGTACATGCTAAAACTGGATACCCAGAGAGCACGATCTGGTAGTGACTCTAGTCCACGGCATGTAAGGCCTTTGCAAGGACTGAAATGATTCTACAGATTGAAGGCACCTGGATAGTAACAGTACAATTTTAATCTCCATTTTATCTCAGCAATTCTGCAATTGAATGCTACTTTAAGTCAATGAGAAATATTTGCCCTCAAACTTGCATGACTTCAATGTGTGTCCTGTTGAAAGGTTAATATTGGTTCCAGTTACACTTGGCCTCCTGCCTTTTTCCTGGACCATTATTTCATATTTCCGTTATTGTGGTTAGCTATTTGGACGCCATCTTTATGGATTACAGTCCCGTTATATTTATCTCCACCCTTCCCTGGTTTATCTTCCCAAGTTTTACCCAGTTCTCTGGTTAGTGTTCCCCTCTAATTCCAGGCTGTCCCTCGGGTTTCAGTCTTCATTACCATGTGTAATACCCCTGTACAATGCCCACTTCCCCGTTCCATTCTAACCATGCCGCGGGCTTTGCCTGCCTCACCCTTTGTGCATTTGATGGGTACAGATCAGGGCACTGCGCATCTCTTTTGTTGCACCCAGGAACTGCGCCTATAAAGTGGCACATGTGGCATTGGGCCCTACTCTTCCTGGCACTTAGTCATTCGCAAAGCGCAGTAGAAGGCGGCTCCCAGCTCTGTCTATCGGGGCATCAGCCTGTTGTGAAAAACAGACCAGCTTATGTAGAACATCTGGAGATCTTCTGACAAGTCAGTAGGGCTGGGGCCGAGTGAGTCATGTGTCATACTCTGAGTGTAGCCCAAGTCCTACCAGCCCTTCCGATGCACCGGCCTGACGGAACTTCCCAATTATCCCCAGGCCAGCCCCATCTGCCTGAGGCTGAGCTTCCTCTTAATTAAACAACAAATAAACATCGATATACACATCTCCATTCAATTGCTAGCAGCCATTCGCTCTAATTACTTTTTCCACCTGCCACATCAGACAACAACACAGCATCACAGGCAGTAATACTGATAACGTGGTACATGCATTGATTAATCTATAGCATTGATTGTAGGAGCATGTATACAACTTGTGTAAATGCACCCCTCAGTAAGCCATTGGTTGATGTCAACAGGACCTTTTATGCAAACAGATCTGTGCCTTAGGCGCTGGAAGTCAGGGTGCAGGGGGTGCTGCAGCACCCCTAAAATAATGATGCTGGAGCTTGGAAGGTGAAAGAGCATTAAAGAAGACTATACATTTTGTTTTTATCTTGTCACATTTATTGTGGTCAAAGAGAGGTCAGCAAATTGCTACTTATTCTTTTATTGTGGAAACTGGTGTTTACTTTTCTTTGTCTGACTGTAAAGTGTGAGGATTTTGTAAAGTTACCTATGTGACAATCTTGCTGGTGTAAAAGAAAAGGCTTTAGTTGCTGTTTACTTCTAAAACACAACTGTTATATACCTACAAATGAGCGACACATACATATCAAAGTAAACAGGACAGCACAAATTAAGGGCTTTTTTCTAATTTGAAGTGTGAAGGAAACAAAGATTTTATTAGGATCAAACCAAACCAAGATGCTTTACTTGGTGGTTCGCAAAGGACAAACTATCTGGTAATTCCCAGTTTACACACATTATTCTTTATGCGCTACATAGTCTTAGTAGTAAGAATGATGTCTGTACAAATGTAGCAGTCATTTCAATGGAACATGTGCTGCCTGTAAATGACAAGGCCCCACCCCACCATGCTTCAGTAATATATTTGTGGCAGTGTGCTCCTAAATGCAATTCTAGCTACACACCACACCCTCACCACTCTCCTGCTGATGGGTGCGGCTCATTTGTGACACTTGTTCTTTGTCTGATGCTTGGATTTTTCAGAATCCATATGGGTTCAGGGATGTAATCTTGATGGCAGCACCCTCTGTCTGGAAATTGTTGCAGCACCACTGAACTGCGCATTAAAAACAATTTGAGAACAAAGAGGTGGAAGCAGCGACCTCTGCCGAGGAGGTTCTCTAACCATAGAGATCCATAAGAGTATGAGATTTGTACATGTTTGGGATATAACAGCATTATTCAATGACAGCAATGAAGGGTACATTTCTCAGGGCCATAAAAGAAGAACACCAGCTAGGATTTTTACGAAGTAGCATTTTCACTCATTGCTTGGTGTATTCGGCGTCTGTTGGGTGGTCTAGTGGTGTCAATACTGCTGTGCAGGTTATTGGAGGGAGCAGAGACGCTAGGTTGGGTGCAGTAAACCTTCAGTCATGATAGGGATGAAGTTTGAGTGGTTCAATTCACCAGAACTCGGGCAAGTGATGATGGGACTAGCTATTGCCTTTAATAAGGTAGTGTGGTCTGAGTTGACAGGCATGGGTCTACGAGTAGTTGTGTAATTCAAGAAAATTCGAGCAGCAGAGTTTACATTTTTAGAGAATGCTGTTTGTAACTATCCATTTCCGGAAGTGGCTGGAATGTGTGTTGTATGGTATTGTATTAAAATTGCATTTATATAGCGCTTACTACCCCTGACGAGGCGTCAAAGCGCATTTTCGGCAAGTAGCACGTGACAGTTCCTCGATGATTTCTATGCTGTTCAGTTAGAAGTGACGTAGAGTTTATGTTGACTATCTGGATTGCTTAGCAAAAAACGGTTGGAGGAGGGTCCAAGGGAAAGTTTAGAGACCAGCAAGGATTCAGTCCCTAAACCTCCGGTTACAGCTTATGTACCGCCAGGGGTACTGACGGACAGAGCGGTGCTCCCCTCCCCTGAGCTGTCTCCAGGTTGAGGTGAGGCATCTTATCCGTACACCACGGGTACGACCAGTAGATCTTAACTGAAAATAGCAGGATTACTGGTTTTGTATTTTTGTATTTCATCATTTTCTCATCACTATTCACTATTTTCGCAGTAGCATTCTCATAGGTCCAGACGAAAGCCTTGACACCTTCCGGGTCTCCCTGGCTGAAATATGTAGACCACTTTTCGTCCGACACATGCAGTTTTAACATGTGCACTGTTTTTAATCCTGGCAATGGCAACGAGCTAATAAAGGCAACTTCTTCGCTCCCGCTAGCTAGTATTAACATTACAACCCACACAGTTTGTTATTTTTTGTTGCAGTGCGCCCTCACCTGAACCCGTTCTAGTTTTTCTCATCTGCTGGATTTAGTATATCCCTAATAGAGTAGTAATAAAACATCCCTGAGCTCCTTCCTTACAGAGAGGGAGTAGCACTGCTTGGTGGGACTAGGCATTCCCGCCAAGAGGAGAATCCCAGATGATGAAGCATGCCACCTTCGGTGGGTGAGAGATTTCGTCCTGAAAGGGATTCCCCCACAGGTCTTTTGTGTTAACCTTTAGTGCCTCTGTCTGTTTGTTTTGGTACCACAGACCCAAGGATTTCTCTGTTGTTCTTTGACTATCTGGATTGCCCAGAACACGTGTAAACAATACAAGGACTACCATATCTGCCGATGAGAAACAGGGTAAACATACAATAGTATGACAATTGTCTCATCTGACTCATTTGTAAATCCCCCCATATCCTTTTGGGGTGTATGAATTTATTTAAATCATTCATTACATACTGAATACTGTCAAATAGTGAGTAAAGCACACTTTTCCCCTTTTGTTTGCACAAAGTTAAAAAAATGTGTACAAAGTAATAATAAGGCAGATGACGCAGTGCTCAAGCAATGAACATATAAACTAAAACATACAACAAAACAGTCTACAAAGCCAAAGGTTGATAAATGATTTACAACACTTGTAGATCGAGATGGTATCCGTTTGTAGACAATATCTCTCAGCAAATTCGAAAGAGCTAAACAAGCGTAGACATTTTGACCCTTGCCAACTTATCAAGTCCCATCAGGACCTTTGTCAACCGGCTAATGTACCACATTCTTGTCAGCAAATCGGCACTCAAAATTAGTCGCCCCCCTGGATGTCTTCACATAAACACATCACATAAACTAAGTCCCAAACCTGCCACCTTGACGGCTGATAAGAATGAAGATATGAATAAATAAAAACCACAGTCCAAATTTCTTGAAGGCGGCAGCGTAGTGAGGACACATGGAGGGGATTCTGACGAGACCCTCGAACGTAGTGTAGTGTAGTGTTGCGGACCGTGAGAGGTTTGGGACTTAGTGTTTATTTGATGACATCCAGGTGGCAACTATTATTAAGGAGTATTTTTAACTATTGTAAAAAGCACACTTGTTGGTGTAACTTGTAAAAGTGAATCAACATGTTGGGCGTTCACTAATCATTTGATAGAAAAAATACGATAAACTACTTAGACAAAAATGAAATACTTAACAACCTGGGTTGGTAGTAAACATTCCAGCATCAGCTTGTTTTTTTTCTCACATATAACCTAGTCCATGACCTTCAAATACAACCAATGGCAATATGTGCCTTTTGTCTTTGACACGTTTCTGCACTCTTTTACATTATTAACATCACTAGATCTTGGGCTTCATCTAAGGCATTGATCCAACTCTATTCAATTTCATTATTGGCTGACAGCAATGTCAGTAAAGGTCAGAGACTGCCAGGGTGGCCACGAAGAGCCAAAGTGTGGATATCAGTGCAAGACAGAGAGTGCCTCTTGACCCCATTTTACAGTAGTCTGTGATTGCATTATTTTGAATGTTCTTGACGTGCTGGACTAGTAGCGTCCTGTGAATAATTGTAGAAAGTAGTGGTAAAGTTTCGACCTGCTCTTAATTTTTCATGCAGAAAAACTCAGATTCCACTTAGTTTAGGGCTGCCTTGTTTTCCTATTTGAACTCCACTCCTGTGATATGTAGGGCACGTGCTTGACCGTGGTTCTCGGGGCAAGTTGAATTTTTTGTCGGGAGATATTTACATAAGGTCAGGATTTTGGCAGTCTATATTTTGTTGTCTACTTTTTTGCAGTTTATGGTTTTACATGCCTCTGGATTGGTGACCATAAAATACCACTGTTTGAAACACAACTTTAATAAGGATGACGAAAAAAAGGATCATTAAAAAGTATTTTTAGACTTAGCGGCATGCGTGCCCTCCCCTAACAACACCAGCCCTCTACACTTATGAAAGGAGGGTCTGTGCTTTACAGGGTGTTTGGTGCAGTTCATATTACGATGAAAACCCCAAGGCAGGCCAAGAATAGATGCGCGGAGCCCATTGCTAGCGACATGCGCACGTCTCAGAGTAAGAACCTTCCTTCGCTCATAGTCTCAAAACTCTTAGGCTGTAACACTAGGATGTGAAAAGTGTGTGTTAATGACTAAGGTGGCCGCACTTTGTTTTTGTTTGAAAATAGGAAGCCAGGGATTTGCAAAATCCAGGCGAAGAAATGTCGTTATTAGTACAACATCATGGGTGAGTAGGTAAATTCATCCAAGATGTTGAAAACGTCACGCAACGCATTGGAGGAGGAGGAGGAAATGTGCTACTGGAAGTAGTCGGTTTGAGATGTTCTGATTTCCTATGCGTATTTTTTTCTTCTAGGTGTTATGGCTATTGCCTCGCTGTGGTGGGGCATTGTTTACCCTCACTCTACATTTGATATCATTCTGTAAAAATCTCTCTTTATTGATGAGTGGGGACGCTAAAACCATTTAGAAATAATAGAAGAATACAAAGAGGCCTCACCTTCCTTTGAGATTGCATGCTCTTTGAAAGAGTGGAAGGCTTGTACTATTGTGCTTGCATGGCACTTGAAGAGATGCTCGTTCTTTTTATCCTTCGCTATGTACCTTTTATTTTTAAACTAATTCGAAATAATGAGGTCATTTTGAATATGTTATAATTGTAGGAAACTTAAGAATATGACTGCTGAGGTACTATGGTGTGTTCTGGTGTGCAATAATACAGAAAGATCAAGGGGGCAAAAAAGACAGGTGGTCACTTTGTCCAAGCCATATTCCAGCATGCTGAGTCCTCTTCTTTACAGGTCTCCTGACTTATCGTGTCTTCCGTCTGAAATGGCGGCAGTCGCGGAGGTCATGTAGGAGCCACAAAAGAGGTCTGGTACTGAAGTGTTGGCTTTCAGCTCTCACCCTGGGTCAATAGCCTATTTGACCAACTAAGAGGGGCACACAGTCAGGCATTTGCCGCCCTTAAGATTCGGACATGGGCGCTTCAGTTTTAAGCCCTGAAGTGCCTCTGGCAGAATGCACATCAGTGGCGCTCGTCACAGAGTTGGGTGGGGTCAGCAACACTCACTGATCGCTTCCCACTCTGTGATGAGTACGGTCGCCTCCTCATTGGCTGATCCAAGGTTAGCCAGTAAGAGGAGGTGGCAGTCTTAATCCTCCAGGAACCTCGAAAGCTTCCCTCCTACCAGATGAGATCACATCTATGGCCCAGTGAGTTTTTCTTCTTTAAAAAAAAAAAAAAAATGTTTTGTGTGTGTATGTATAGATGGATGTCTATTAGTGCGTGCATGCGTGCTGGGAAAGTGTGTGTGCATGTGCTTGTTAATGGTGTGTGTATGTGCGCATGCTTGTGAATGTATGGGTGTGAGTGATTGTGCATTTAGATGAGTGAGTGTATGTATGTGTTCGTGTGTGGCCGGGCTCCCCCCCCAAATGCTCAAATTACAGACCACCATCGCACTCAGTTCGATGGGAGTCCCTTCACTGCCCATGAGTTACCGTGCCTGGGCTAGCGCATACCCTCATAGTAAAGAAGCATCTTCCACATGCCAGGCTTGACCAACGTGATGCTCTACCTACGCCTAGAGCATTCTAGTCATGTGGACAATCTGTTATGGACTGCCTCATTAACGCCCGAGTGGTACACTAACAATGGTTCCCAAATGCTGTAGAAGTACTTGAGCTCATATGATGAGGTAGGGCTGAGGCTGGAGGCTGCAGTATAAAGTGGTATATTTTATGGTTTCTGCCCAACATTAGAAGCGGCATCAGTACTTCTTCTATACAAAGGAGAAGGAGCGTATAGATAGAGAATGGCTACTGTTTAGACACTGCTGATGATGTATTTTACACACTGGGAGCTTTCAGGAGATAATTTACTACTAAATACAGCCTTTAATCTAAACATAAAGTCAACAATGTATACAGAGGTAAGAGGGCATTTCACCCTGCTCTCTGTACTATTTTGTGAATGGCTCATCAGCCCTTCCCTAGTCCACCCCCAAGCCGACAGATTCACCTCATTCACCCACTATAGATTCCAGGCATATTGCAGGAAGCACTTTCTCAGCATGACAAGAACAAATGTTCAGTCTAGTAAATGGGCTTCCATACCTCTGGGAACCGTTCGATAAGCAATCACATGCTGCCCGGCCGCGACGCCATGCGGGGATAGAAAGATGCATGGAGTGAATTTGTTGCTCTGAATTTTTTCCGCTTATGACTGAAACCACTGCACTTTCTGCGTTGTCCATGGACAATGCACAGCTAGCGCTGGTTAACGAAAAGGAAAGCAAGGTAGAACTACCTCGTCATTTTCAATATCATCCATCAACCTTTCGTGTAGCATTGAGAAGAATAAAAAATTAGGATATGCCAGAAGGCCCCAAAAAGATGAGAAATTAAGCTAATGGTGAGCCATCAAAAGAAGTCAGTCTAGACTAGCAGAAACAGACTCAAGTGAACATCTCTCACATTTAGGGCGCTGATCTCAAAGCCTTTAATTTATTATGGTGTCATGGAATGCAGAAAAATACATATGCCATCTAGATACACAGGTACCATTATTATGTAGAGCTCTCACTAACAATGCCCTTTTGACCACTAAACCTGTGATTAAGAATTCTACCAATATTGGCAATAGTCACAGGCCTGTAAGCAGTTCTTTTGAAGAAGCCAGGCATCTGGCATTTAAAGTTTTTACTAAAACCAAAACCTGATTTATCACCCGTCGGGTCACAATACTGAATTCAGACTCAGTATCTCCAACTTTGTCCTGTCCATCACACTTAAAGCGCTTGGAGTTATTACACATTGGAAATTTAACATTTGGCTTGACTCTCCGGTTAATGGTGTTACCAAAATCCTCCTTGATTCCTGCCCTTCTCAAGCACTTACACAAGTCATGTTTCCTACTCGTACGATAGGGCATATTCTCAATCTTGTCTTTTCCCCCCTGATCATAGTTATACTTGTAGGCAAGAATTAATACCTTAGTGTGTCCATTTTAGTATTATCTTTAATTTACACCATCCTAATAGAGGAATAACTGACTGTGTACAAACAACATCAGGCCTGAAGAAGGATCTAAAAAAAAATTATAACAATATTCCTAAATGCATAGCGGAAAACTCCCTTGTGCTCTCCCACATGAGGTAGAATGCAGTGATAAAATTGTTCACTGTTGGAACACTACAGCCACAATGCACTTGCTTCCCCCAAGACTGTTTTCTGCACATCGCAGCAGACACTCGCTCAGACAATCTTACGACATTTAAAAGAGCTGCTAAAGCATTGGACAGACCACGAATGCTTACTGATCACATAAAACCACAAAAACTAAATCAAAACTGCACAGACCACCAACTTTTCTCCTCGGATCTCATTGCTCTCCAGTGTGATGCGTAAAGCTTGCAACAACTTGAGTGAATTTACTCTCCCACTATGCAGTACCATTAGCACCACTCCTTTACGTGGATTTATCAATCTCAAGCTCCCTATTTCCACACAAAAATACTACTAATTTCCAACTCTTTTGATCCTCCTGAAGTAGCAGTATCAGGCCTTGATACTCCTGACACAAGTACTATCATGGAAACTTTGGAAGGTGAGTCGCCTTAATTAACGGAGTTCACCCTTTTAACTATAGAACAAACGAAGCAACTAGCCTCGTCTCTTAAATCTGGCTCCCCACTTGATCCCTGCCCTGCAAGACTTTTTCATCTAGCAGGAGACCTATTTATGACTAAACTCTGTGAGTTGATCAAATCCTCCCTCAACAGTGAGTAACTACTGTCCAAAGTCTCTACTACCTATGTAACACAGATAGCTAAGTAAGAAGTGAACAGGCAACTTTACAATTTTTCAAAGAGAACTCTGTTCTAGATATGGCTCAAGCTGGCTTATGGCCTCTGCATGGCACAGAAGTAGCTTTAGGTACCACATTAAACAAACTGCGTATGACATTAGACCAGGGTGGATGAGCTGTCCTGTTTCTAATGGACCTCTCTGCAGCCTTCAACACCTTGTCTCACACTGTTCTGTTAACCAGATTATGAGGCTGGTGTCGCAGGAATGGCTTTCAGCTAGTCATTTTCTTTTCTCAAAGTCAGGTCACAAACAGTTCATCAATCTACCTCCAGAACTGCATAGTGCTTCATGTGCTGTGCCAAGCAACAGATGACACACAGTTGATTGTTTGACTTGACAGAAACTAAGACAATTTAAGGCTTGTCTTTCTCATCTTGCACAGTGGGTGATGACAAGGTGCCTAAAGCATAACTCTGATAAAACCAGGAATGTGAGTTGAGGTGAGGCAAGCTCTCCGTGGTCTTGGTTCTAGTGCCCCACTGGTATGCTTCGTATACATCCTAGGGTTTGTGTTTGATCAAAATCTCCCAATGGAACCTCATTGCTAGGGTAACAGTAAACTAGTTTTACCATATTAAAGTACTAAAAAGACACTACCCTTTATTCCATCCAACTTTCATTTTCCTGCCATTCCACCTGTTGTCAGCTCTCAAATCAATGACGTCAATGGACTTTATCTGGCCCTTCCCAAATACCAACTTCACCGTCTGCAGCTTCTATAGAATGATGCACCCTTAAACTTCCATGCAGTGCCCACATATCCCATCTTCTCATGGGACTGCATTGGCTGCCCACCAACAAACAGATTCTGTTCAAATCTCTGACGCTCTATCAAAAAACACTCAATGTTCTTGTCCTACTTTACAGCTAAACACTGGATCAGTCTGGAACAGTCTTCCATTGAGATACATCCATGATCATAAACTTTTGAGAAGAAAGTCTCAAAACTTGGCTTGTCAGAATTTAGCCTATTCTAATTTATGTCAGTACCTGCTTAGTCTTGAGGTTATTCAAAGGGTCCAGCGCCAGGCAGGGCCGGACTGGCCGTAGTGGGCATTGGGTGTTTCCTCGGGAGGCTGGAAGGGTGGCCGTTTTTGTCACTGGGGGCCTCTTTTGCATCGGTGCTGCTGTTTCGACCACCAGTAACAGAAGCAGCAGGGGGGCTGATCTGTCAACATTGCCAGGGCTGCTTTGGGTTCCCCTCGGCCCTGGCGCCAGGCCCCCTGATATTTGCGTAGTTATAAAACCATAAAATAAATAAATTAGTATGTGAGAGGGTGATGTTCAAGGAAGTGATGAACAGACCTAGAGGTCTAAAAATTATCTAAACACTACAGGGTTATACAACAGTGTTAACATCCCACTGGTATAATGCAGGCATACACAGCGTTGAAAGGTTTCCCAGTTTCATTAACCACAAGTGAATCAATTGAAACACAAATTGGTGCTCTCTCGTCCATCGAAAACCCTTAGCATTTAAAAAGCACATTGCAGATTTGCAGGAAAGACTATAATACACCGGTAATGTTTCAATGTCTCAGTTGATGGGCGCTTCTTTCTTATAACAGATAACTGCATTACTTTAATGATATGGTTATGGATTCGTCGGCTGATTTAGCATCCGTGAAAGTAAGGATTTGTCAATGGGGTTTGTTCAACCTAAGCCAGCCATTGTCACAAAGTCTGCAAATCGCTGACTTAATAGGGCAAAAGAAATTAATTTTAGTAGATATTTTGACAAAAGATGCATCCAGACCTGAGACTTATCAAGGCATAGAATTTGCAGGACGGCCTTAGATTTATTAGAAAAAGTTCGGTTTACACAGACATGCCGAGCAGACATCTTGACCAATGCTGGTGGTGGCAAGTGGTGGGCACCAACTGTCTTTTGTGGGCACCAGAGCTAATTTTTCATCATCAGATTTTGACCCAGAGTAGAAGAGAGAAAGGTAGAAAAGGAGAAAGAAGGCGGGAAAGAAAGGTAGGAAGTACTGACTAAGGAAGACAAGCATTTGCAATGCAATAGGTCTCGCATTTTTGAAGCTTTGACCTATTGGTATTGTAAGTGACCATGCCTTTTATTATAGCAGGTTTTTAAACCTATAAATAAAAGGCAATTTCATTTATAATGCCAATAGCTGAAAATCTCGCAATTGCGAGATCTATTGCATTGCAAATGCTTGTTACAACAGACATTGATATTGCCCTTTTAGATGAGTGTCTAGAGAGGATTCCCCACAGATCACAGACGGAGGGCTCTTACTCTCCCCATTCTGACTACCATCCTGTTCTCAATATGAAATAAAACACATGACCTTTTGCTATCGCATGCCAACTCAGTGCTTGGTTCGTCATCACCACCTGGCCAGGTATATGATGCAGGAAAGGGCCTGTGAAAGCTTGCTGGTACCTGAAGGGCACAGATACAGGGCATAAACGCATGCATAATGAACACTTAAGCATTAGGCTATATAGTTTCCTGTAACCTCACTACCAATGTCGCAGACAAAGGGCCACACAAAGCTGCTCCGAAACTACACGTGCAACTCGTGTCCGCAGAGCGGCCCCGGAAACATATGACACGCGCTGTACACAAATTCCCAACGAGGATCCAGAGACCCCATCATACAGCAGGAGCCTCACCCTATCCAATGGGAATGCACTGTGCGAGTTCGTATAGTGGCATTTGGACCTCCTACGGTCTAAACATCACATGAACAGTATTTGAAGTTTTTACCAACAATTATGCCATTTCCAGTTAAAAGACACGGTCTGAAGTCAAAATACAACATAGTGCTCTTTGAATAAAGCCTACAACAAGCGGAGAGCCTTTTACAAAAAGTTGGAAACAAACACGAACCCTGAAAGTAAAAAAATAAAATAATTTTCTTAAAAAGGTGTGCCACGGAAAGGACAAGTTGGATAAACCGGCCAGCGTTGTGTCATCTTCAAGAAAGAAGCCTTCATCCAGGGAGGAAGGGGAATTGGACAGAACAATTTATTTGACAAAACCAGAGTGTGTGGATGAAGAGATACACGAAGGAATGGAGCATGACTGTCATGTCACAGTCAGTGAGACAAGCAATGCATCACTTAAAGTACAGGCCTTATACACAATGAATGCTTCGGTTCGAGTCTCGGCAGTGACGTTCAACACCATGTGATTCTGCGCAAACCACTTAACCTACCCGTACCTAACAAAATTAATATATCCGTCTGTAACGCAACAGGTGCTCATTGCAAAGCGAGCTGATACCTTCAGGTCGAGTTCACGCTAAATAAAGCTGCCAACAAAAAAAAATTAGATCTCTACAAGTACATCGTTTAATTGCTCACGTCTTGTGATTCAGTTAAGTTAATGTTGCGCAAACAGGTCTGGAGACTTCAGCAGCTATTGCAACAATTGAATCTTTGTAACTTCTGTGAGAAGCAGAATTGTTTTTACTTGGCAGTGCTTCGATTACTAAACTGTGGGTGTTAGAAATACACCAGGCCATTTGCTGGACAGCCAGGAGTATGGAGGAGCCAGGAGCATGGAGGAGCCAGGAGTATGGAGGAGCCAGGAGTATGGAGGAGTCAGGAGTATGGAGGAGCCAGGAGTATGACAGCGAGGGAAGGCAACAAGTTAAAAAACCCAAAAAACATAATGAAAAGCAGCGGGTGGGACAGACAAATTTAAACGAACTGCACCCGGGCAAATGATAAACTGACGGGCGGAAGGTGAAAGCATCATGAGCATTATTACATGCACTCACCCAATGTGGAGAAACCGGCAACACATCAGTGCCGGTGGCAGGCTGTTGTTGCTGCCTGGAGGGTGCAGCCGCCTAATGGAGAAGGAGGAAGACCCCTGACTGAAGCAGCCGGTGTCTGCAATGAAGAGCGGGCGGTGATGTGGTGGACCCTTCCCTGGCGAGAGAGCTTCAGACTGCGGCAGAGGAGCGGCAGTGAGACAGCCATAGGTCTGCCTCCGACAAGCGAGCACATGCACCATTACTGCCGCTCCAAAATAGTTAGAGAGGACAGCGGCGCCATCAAAACAAACTGCGACGGGCGGAAGGCAAACACTGCACTCGTGCAAATGAGAACAAACTGCGACGGGCAAAGGCAGTAATGTCAATTAAAAAAAGTCAAATGAAAAGAAGCGGGACGGGCAAATTCAACATTTCTGGGCGGAAGGCATCAATGTAAAAAAAAACATTCAAATTAAAAGAATGCAAGACGGCCAAATGCTATGTTTCAATTACGTGCACTCGTGCAAATGAGAACAAACTGCGACGGGCAAAGGCAGAAATGTCAATAAAAAAAAGTCAAATGAAAAGAAGCGGGACGGGCAAATTCAACATTTCTGGGCGGAAGGCATCAATGTAAAGGCAAAGGCAGAAATGTCAATAAAAAAAAGTCAGATGAAAAGAAGCGGGACGGGCAAATTCAACATTTCTGGGCGGAAGGCATCAATGTAAAAAAAAACATTCAAATTAAAAGAATGCAAGACGGCCAAATGCTATGTTTCAATTACGGCGAGACGCGGCGGAGCGTGGCGCGCGCGCCCTTGGCGGGGGCGCGCATTCCAGGCGGGGGAGTGGACCCTTTGAAGTATGATACCGAGGGCGCCAGTGGGCTGAAGCGCTTCCCCAAACGGATTGCATGGCGGCACGATGCACGTGATTGTGCGCGTGCTCGCCATGCAATCCACTTTTGGGAGCACTTTTGAAATGCCTCTTTACTATAGTCTCGCATAGCGATTGCGTAAACCCAATAGCTAGGCGAGACCTAAAAAAGGGTTAAAAGGAAACTGAAAGAATGATATATAGACAGCAAGTGTAGAGGGTGGAAGAAAGAGTCTTTGAATTCAACAACCTTGGCATTCATCAGCACCAGCAGCCCGTGCTTTCATTTATTTATTTATACAAATTAGCACTGATCTCGGCTGGACAGTACTATAGTCCTCTGTTGCGAATCTTCTAGGCCAGGAAACTAGTTGATCCTGGCGCTCACTCGAATGGCCTCTATTGCACAGACCCAAGTCCCTAGAATAGCCCTGACTCACATCCACAGTCTGCTGTGTTTAAAGCCGCCAGCTCAAATGAGAGCTCTGTTTCTCAGTCTCTCATGAAGCATACTGCAGCGTCGCTCACCGGGCGGTGATTGGCAGGAGCGCTCTGCTACCAAAGCTGTTACTTCTCAAATGTGCCAGACTTAAGGAGCTGAAAGAAAAGTCGACGTCTTCCATTTGTGAATAGAGTCTTCTAACCCATACATAGAAATATGTTTTATGTTCTAGTTTCTTTTGCAAATTTTGTGGGACTCCGATGCTCCTCTAGCTCACGCGGCAGCCAAGGTCTAAGGCGTCTGGGCCGTACAGAGCCACGGACAGCAACACAACCTCCCATCTAGGACCACCGCCATCTACCTCAGAATGAAGCAAAAGAATGAGGCTAAAGAACTCTATTCCAGACAATATCCTGTTGAATCGTTTGGTGGCCTGGGGTTCGGCTGCAGACATCTCTGCTGGGGTGATTCGCACGCGTAAGACATTACAATAACATAACATTGAATAAAGATGTGGAGGAGACCTTTAATCCTTCCAAGATCTGAAATAATTAACAGACAGCTGTGTAAAAATGATAGCTATGATTTAAGTGGCAGTGATAATCCATATTGTGTTGTTCTCCATACAAATATCCAATGTAGCTTCTCCATTCAAATTCATATATGTATGTATGTGGTAATCATATAGCATGGAACTAGATGAAAGGCAGCAGAGTGCTGAACAGGGTGGAAAGCAGAGTGCTGTACAGGGTGGAAGGCAGAGTGCTGTACAGGGTCGAAGGCAGAGTGCTGTACAGGGTCGAAGGCAGAGTGCTGTACAGGGTCGAAGGCAGAGTGCTGTACAGGATCGAAGGCAGAGTGCTGTACAGGATCGAAGGCAGAGTGCTGTACAGGGTCGAAGGCAGAGTGCTGTACAGGGTCGAAGGCAGAGTGCTGTACAGGGTGGAAGGCAGAGTGCTGTACAGGGTCGAAGGCAGAGTGCTGTACAGGCTCGAAGGCAGAGTGCTGTACAGGATCGAAGGCAGAGTGCTGTATAGTGTAGAAGGGATACAATCAGTGAGTTTATCCACACAGCGGGTGTTTGGTTCGGTGATTACACAAAATATCAAGTCCAAGTTATCGTGTGGACACAATATTGGGTTGAGAGTATAGAGGACAAGAATATCGTGAAGGTAGGTTTCTATGGGAAAGCAAAGTTTTCCTATACTTAACTCCACATATATGTCCCTTGACCATGTATATATCTTCAAGGTACGTGGATGTGGAGTTAAGTATAGTAAATCTATCTACACTCACTTCTAAATATTTTGACCCTCAATATTTTTGACACAATAATCTGTCTGCATGATATTTTGTCCTCCATATTCTGTCAGTGATCCTTTTCGTTCTGAAGGAGGGAGAGGCCTGGTAGTGTACAGTGATGTAGTGTTTAGAAAGGTGTGTCTTCAGCTCTTTCCTAAACTAGAGTTCGGTTACAGAGGTTTTAACCCAGATCTTGTATGCATAGAGGGAGAAGACCTCTTGTGTAGTTTTTTATTTAGTTAATTAATTAACATAAATGGTTGGTGGTTAAGACAAAAGTGTGAGCACAACCCTTGCTCACTTTCCATGTGGTAACACTGTTGAAGTTTAGAAAGCCTAAAAATAAATCTATTAATTTCAGTGGTATTACATCTGGGACCAGGAAAGGTGCGCAGACTTCAAGCACTTAAGGCAATAGAGGATTTTACTTACCCGACCACTTGACATGCATTGTAATTGGCCCTTTTTTCCCCCTTTTCAATAATTTGGCATCACCAGCTCTTGGAAAAGCCAGTCCTGTCTGAGGCCCCCCAAACGCTCCGTACAAAAACATCTGACTGATGGTCGTAAAATCACACAAGACTAGGAGTAAATTGCATATTAATAAGTGATATACGCCCAGGAGGTGAGAGAAGGGAGTGAGTGTACGAGCCAGTTTGGAGAGTGGAATAGGGTTAGGTGTTAGGCTGTTCAAAGGAGGTAACATAAGATGTCCAAGCTGCCATGAATGGTGGGAGAGAAATAGTCAACAAGGCGCTAGTCAATTGAAAGAGCATAGAGGGGTGAAGTACTGAAATCTGGAAGATCCTCCATGTAGTTTAGGAGTAGCCAGAAGGGGAAGACTGCTGGATTGTAAGTTGCGTGAGGTGGTGTATTCGATGATTGTTTGTGAGAGATACACAGGGGCTGTGCCAACCATAGTTTTGAATGGAAGTATCAGAAGTTGGTTTTGGACACAGTGCTTCCTGGACAGCCAGGTGGCTTGGCCTTGGAAAGTGGGGAGGTCAAATAGAGCTCTGGTTTAAAGGTGAATCACCTGGCCTAGAGGGGCGAGTCGGTATTCCAATAGACCGCTTCAGTGGAATTTGCGGTGGCTGATTCTACTTGTGATGTGACTCTTGTGCATACACTGGCATGAGTGCAGTGAAGGAGAAGGTGTGTTTTACAAATGTTCAGGACTTGATACCTGATGGCAGCTGCAGCTATAAGTGGCTGCTGTTCGATGCTGGGATTAAAGAGCATGCGGAGGTGTCTAGCGATAGGGAATGAGCATAGGGTCTGCGTGGGAGCTTCAGAGTGCTGCCAAGTAGAGTGTGGCACAATCATGATGGAAAATAATCTTTGTTTTAGCTGAATTAAGCATGAACGCCATCCCACGTCAGGTTTCTGGCAAGCAATTCAAGACACAAGATAAAAATTAGTGGAGAGAGGGGGAATGGACAAAAGAAGTCGAGTGTCTTCTGCATATGTGGGATAAGAAAATCAAAATAGAAAAATGATCCACATTTATTTTTCGTTGTCTTCATTGGTTTCTTTACATAGCAGAGACAACAGTCATTGCTCTGCCCGTTATGGCCAATAGGGTCTACCCGGGGCCTCCATTGCAATCTCTTCCAGAGTTTGAGCTTCTACATGGCCAGTGATTCTCGTTCGAGGTTACAGCAGTGTTTCCCCATGCCCTACGGGTGTGTGCGGCTGCTCTTGCAGGAGCTCCTGTCGCTTCTCCAGCAGGTCCAAGATCTTTGCTGGGAAGCCCCGCGCCGTACTAATGAGCCACAGAGCTTCATCACTAAAGATCTAGTGTTGCTTTCATAGTATGGTCTGTTAGTCATGCTCCTCTCTCGCGAACCGTGTGCAGGAGATCACATAGTAATAGCCACATGGTCTAAAATTAGAATCCGTCAACATCCTGGGGAACTTGGAGAGATCCCTTGATGTGGCGGTGAGCTGGAGACGCAGATGAGCTGGCTCCGGTCTAATGCAGAGCAAGAAAACCACGAGAGAGGTGAGGACAGAGCAAAGGAGACAGGTCCTCAGACTGTGTTTATATTTCCTCTCGGTTAATCACTTAGAAACCTTCCCCAATAGAAATACTCTCTCAACCCCCCTCAACCCTTTGTCAATTTTTTTTTACCCAAGATGAAGGCAGGAGATGGGCAAACCAAAATGTTCCTTGATGCATGCCAGAACATCTTCTATAATAAGAGAAGATACTTTTGGATACTCGAGTTAAAGAATATTCATGTATTGCTGTAGATAACTTAACAGAAACAGAGGGCCAAAAACCGAGTTCAGCATCTGAATCCTCGTTGCCGCAGAGTTGGTACTACGCAACGCATATCCCCCAGGGTCAAAGAAAGGAAGGGAAATAACATATCTGTCACGCACCAGAAACAAACTTCCAGTGGTAATAAGTTTATCTTCCAAGCTAACTGTTTTCCCATTATTGCCTGGCTCTGCACATTATCCTCATACTCTGTGTAATAACCCCTGTTCTGCTATTTGAGAGAGGATGGCTGCACAAGTCTCCAGTTTCAATCAGGGGCCTGCTGAGCCTACCCACCAGCTCCCTGCAAGGTAATTTTAAAACCAATCACCGAGTTCAGCAAACTGTGGGATTTCCACACACCATGTCCTGTTCCTACCACTCCCCGCTTCCCAGAGAGGTTAAAGCCAAGGACCGCCTACCGGGCCCTTGTTCAACATGCACTTGATAAAGTCAGCCTCAGGCCTCTTCCCACATTACCTGGGACCAGGAAATGCTTTGCTTCTGAAAATCAAATAACTGTAAAAAATCTAATGGTTTTGAAAAGAAAACAGAGGAAAAACAAACCAACGAAGCACACATCTGTAAACGACACTAGGATAGCGAAGATTAGTCCGTTAATATTAGGCTTTGCAGATCACTGCAGGCTTTTCTTTCCTACAGGAGCCCAGGATCCTCTTTGTCCATGGACTGCATCCTATTAAAACAAGCATTGAAAATGCAACAAGTCTGCATCCTATTAATAAAAAAGGGAGGTGAGTCGGTGGAATGGGATCCACCGCTCCCGCTCACCTGACCCGCCCACGAATTATTGGTGCCTTATGAATCGATTTCGGGGGCTGCACCCTCGGCCGGTCTGGTTTCTCAGAGACACTTTGAGGAGGGTATTGAGGGTGAAAGAGGTACAGTGCTAAGGGAGGAGAGGAAGTGGATATCTTTTCACAAGGTGGACATTTCCTGCTCAAACTCTACCACTTCACCTGCTTCCTGATCACACATGTTCCCTGGGATGTGTTTTCGCGTTTTGAGTTACTGTCGGAGAGCAGAGTCGGAGTTTGCAGCGAGCGTTGTAAAGGCATGCATGGTGTAGGCATATGAGTTGTAATAAAGTGCATGGTAAAGGCATGCGTGGTAAAGACACGTGTTGTAAAGACCGCGCTGTTAAGGCATGTGTGGTAGGGGCATGCGTGGTTCTGACATACAACCGCTGTAAGTGCCTGGTCACAATTAATTTTGACAATGTTAATGTTTTAAGTAGTTAACCACAACATTATTGTTTATAGCACAAGAAGCAATATTTATATATCAGATCTGCCTCTTCCTGCTGCATTTATAAAAAGTTATTGTGAAATCGCAAAATGGATTAATCTCATTTCTGGTGGTCCAACCCTTACTGGGAGCACCTACACACTGGCTACATTGTGTTTATTTATTTTATGCTATTTCAGATCGCTGCATTTCCTTTGAACAGGTCTGAGGGTTCTTTGTAAGGGAAGTAGAAGTTAATAATTGTTTACAATGTTTGTTGTCTTGCTTGTAACTGCTGCTCAGCGGCAGTAGACAGATCAGGATAGTGCGTCAAGCTTACCAGCAGAGGTATGCGGCAGCAGGCGGATATACGCAACCGAGAAGAAATAATTAAAAACAGGGAACAAGTTAATTAAAACTGACACTTAAAAACTGCTGCACTACTCACCTATTGGGAGGCAAGTACAGTTTCCATACCCACCGTCTACTCTGTTCACGTACCATGCCCCTGTTTGACTCGGTGTTCGGAATATCCACCAATGGTGGCTGCGTCTTTTCAAGATTGAGTGAAAGGCACTGGAACAACCTACCAGTGAACCTGAGAACCCAACCTCCAAGATTTTCTGTTTTTTAATCAATCTCAAGTTGGGTGCTTGCTTATGAAGATCCTAATCTTTTTTCTACACATCCAATTTGGTCTGCAGTCCTGTTTCCTTCTAGTGTGAATTCACCTCTCCAGAGTTTAGAAGCCATTATGATCTCAGTGCTTGAAACAATTGCGACCCTAAGCTAACACGACTGCATGTTTTGTACATTGCATGAGACCATACTCACAGATTCACTCAATGAGTCACCCACTCATTCACATCAGCTCTGCTGAGTTCCTTCTGCGATGCTTCCATGCCCCTTGCCATCTCCCCCCTACACTTTACTACACACCCCTGGTTGCACAACCACATTCAAATACTTGTGCCTCAAAGTTTTCTCGAAATAATTGACTTATGAATAGAAAATGTACAGTTGTAGAATCTTACGTGGAAGCTAGTTGCATATGGTTGAAGGGCCTGGGTTGTAACAGGCCCAATCGTAACAAGTGTTTTGTGACAACTGGCAAACATTCCGATTGGGTTTCATTGGGAGACATCCTATCCCCAACAAGAGAGTGGGAGCCGATCACAGCACTGTGACGAGCCGTCAGGAAGAGAGAGTGAAACTTAGAACAGACATTAATTTGGAAAGCATGACATTTTTTCTGGTTTGAAGTAGTAGTAGACTAACCTGCCTCTTCACCTTCTGACTACCGCCGCGCGGGAGCTCATACTATCCACCGTGTAAGTGTCCCCAGCACCAGTCATATTTTCTTTAATCACTCGCTGTAGTTACCACGAAATAACCAATAATAAACAGAAGAATTAAAAAACAATTAAAAACACCTGACTTTGATGAACTAGGTATCAGCTACCATTCAAGAGTTTGTATTGTGACATGAAGTAATAAAGACGAGAACAACGACATTGTTGACAAGGGCTGTGCAACCCTCCACTTGAAAGCTAGAAATAGCAGAATGCCAGAAAATGGCAGAAGACCCCACATTTCAGAATTGTTTGGAAAATAAAACGTATTCCTATTATTGTCAGTAATACCGAAGCCAGGCTTAATTTCTAAGGTACAAAAATGTGAGGAGTGGGGTGCCTGAATTAATATGAGAAACTGGTAACTACTCCAGGATGAAATGCAGTCAATCATTCTTTTGGCCTCATTCATTTCAGGCTGGAACCAGTCGTATCTCAATCAGTCTTTATCCTTCTCCAAATAAAACAATCCACCTCGAACTGCCAGGCCAAGCTCCCTCTGAACAGGAACACCTGCAAGCCATGTTCCTTTTGTAGCACAGGTCTCACTTAGTGAGGGGTTGACCTTTGTGTACTACCGCATGACTTTCCTAGCTCCAAGAGTTTCAACACAATGCCTTACTGTCATTTAAATCATATATGCAATTAGCAAAAGGCAGGCACCAAGACATTAAAGTTCCAAGTTCACCACTAAAGGCAAGCTTGCCGTCTGGAGAGGAACTGTATGTGTATCTGATTCTCTATTCCTCACTTGTTTTATTGCAACCACAGTCACGAATGGTGCTCGGTCTGCGATAGAAACCTCTGGAGAGTCATAGCCCCAACTAGTATAAGGTGCTGCATTGCTGTACTAAAGGAAGATTGTGTACTATAGAATAAAAATGTATTTATTTATTTAATGAGTTTTATATAGCGCTGGCTAGACCCGTAGGTATCAGAGCGCTTTACATAAGGTTCAACAATGTTACAACAATGATAATACTTACACGTTACATACACATTAAAGAGCGAGAAGGGGAGACAAATAAAGGGGAGAGGGGGAGTGAGAAGGGAGAGGAAGAGGGGGTAGACGGTATGAGAGACAAAGGGAAAGTCTGCCCAATGATCGACTGGGTAGGTGGCGGCCGAGGAGGGAATCACCAGCCAGTCTCCCCTCTAGCTCTCAAGGTAGCTCCATCGGGCATCGGTCAGATAGCTAGGTCTCAACAGACGAGGGATAAAATCACAGAAGAATGTCCAGATGTGAAACAGGATGGGAACTCACAATAACAGCAGTTTCTGAAAGGACACATAAACATACAAATTTGCACCAAATACCTGATATTAACAGAATCTGAATACGTAAAGGGATGAGTGCTCCCTGGTCTCCTTCCCGCCTCTGCATCCTAGGACCAGAGTCCGGCATTTCTAGACCTGTGGCTCTCTCTTCAGGCTTGAGTGCCAGTCCGTTCCCACGATCCGTCTGTGATCATATCTACCATCTGGTCCTATAGGAGAGATGTCACTCTGAGTCAGCTCCAGCCTGCTGCTGGCCAGCGGTCCTGAGTTCTGGTGCTTTGCTCAAAAAGAGAGCAAATTAGATAAGAACGTCTTTGAGTTTACAATCCACGCGGCTGTGATAGGGTGTAATGGATGTGGGGCTTGGAAACCCGTTGGAAAGGAAGCCATGCCCCAGAATATGTGGAAATGAGACCTTTCTCAGGTAGTAATTCCAACATAAGTTGTTCTCTCTATAATTCTTCTTATTGTTGTTGTCGTTGTTTGATATCGCACAAATCTAGTCCTTAAAAGCAGCAGAGCAGAACGTTTGGATCATGCTGTACTAAGAACCGCAAGTGAGTTGTGTAGCATCCAGTTGGAAGACCAGATGGAACAGTATGCCACCCGAAAGCACCACTGGGATAGAGGACAGCAAGCAGTACAGTGTTTCTATGATGTGCATATTCACACTTTAATGTAGAGAAAGATAAAGTGATTTGCTAAGAGCCACACTTTTTTGTTTGATCAAGTGTCTAAGTCACGATTAAAGCTCAGATATCCTGGTTCTAAGATCAGTAACTCAGCCACTAGGCCCCATCTCCTGTGCATGAACTACATTATTAGTCTGGTTTAGACTTGCGTGGTGGAAATTTCTAGGATATTTGGAGGAAGTACTATATCAGGGGTGTTCAAATCTTGGAAGGTCCAGATTCAAGCCAGATTTTCGGTATTTTCCAGCAGATTTAATTATATATGGTGAATTTAAATGGAGCCTACTTGTTGGAAACGCCCACTCCCACTCCGCAGGGTGGTGGTGGACTCCCCGAACACACTGTGGTAGCTTGGCTCGAGTGGTCAGGAAACAGGCGCAGTGCTAAGCATACAATATACCCATACAATAACCATGCGTGCATCCGTTCCAAAAACGACTCTACACCGTAAAAATTATGAAAATATTCTTCTTTATCTTTTTCTCTTAGTTGCTGATTGGGAAAATAAATAAGTCAATCACAATATATACATTCTTAAATAGAGCAGGTCAAATAAATATTTGCTGTTTGATGAAATAAATAGGGGTGATCATAAATAACAGGGCATAAATACAAGTGCAATATATACAGACAATTAAATACTTTGAGGCAATAAATACTGTACCAATAAATATTGTACACCATCCAGTCCTGTGGACCTATAAATATAGTGCAGCAATAAATAGATAAAAATTCAATAAATACAGTATCCCCAATAAATAATTACAAGTATACAGCACCCCTCATATAATCAGATGACACTTCACTTCTTAAGGGCTGATTTGGCCCAGGCACAGCTTGTAGGGTTGTGGAAGGCTTGAGGGGGGAGGCTACTCCCTGGCTGGGACAAGGCTGAGGCCTAAACTGAGGTAGATCAAAGGGGGGAAATACCAATGCCCTGGCTTTCCTTCTCCACACAACCTCTCTAGGTTAGTCCCAGTTCACCCCAGGCACAGTCAGATGGGTTTCAGCACCTCCCTAGCCCCTTAGAGCAGTCTCTCAGGTCTCCACAGGGCCTTAGGCGCCCTCTACTCCACTTACTGCCCTTTTTCTGATGTTCCGACGCCGCTGGAGTCGTGTCGACGCCGTGAGGCGGTTCCGGTTCGGTCTCGGCGGCCTCGGCACAATGTCAGTTCTTTGACGACGCCGGCAGGCGGTTCCGGTCCGATGTCGGTGGCCTCGGTTCGATCTCGACCTCCGATTCGACGGCGTCAGGCAGTCTCTTCACGATGTCGACTTCGGGCGGCTCCGGTCCGATGGCGCTCTCGGCTCCGATGACGTCGGCCGGCCTGGCCTCGATGTCGACTTCCGGCGACTCCGGGGTGCGATCCTCACCCCCGACCTCCGGTGCTCCTCCTCACAGGTTCCGGGCGACTCCGGAGTGCGATCCTCACTCCCGACCTCCGGTGCTCCTCTACCTCGGTCTCCGACGACTCCGGAGGGCGGACTTCACTCCTCCGATGACGCCGCTCGCTCGACCTCGGTTCACTTCCTCCTCGACCTCTGGTATTCCTCTCGATCCCCGTCGGCGCCCTCTCACGACCTCAGGCGGCTCCGGGTACGACGTCTGCTACTTCAGTCAGCGCCGCTTCTCCACCTCGGGCTCCAGGTCTTAGGCTACTCGACGCCGGACTCCAG
The DNA here is from genome assembly GCF_964204655.1 of Triturus cristatus. NCBI lineage: Eukaryota > Metazoa > Chordata > Amphibia > Caudata > Salamandridae > Triturus > Triturus cristatus. The sequence goes on along the minus strand of NC_140585.1, from coordinate 746,917,649 downwards.
GGAAACCAGTTTCCAGGTCAGGATCTTGCTGCTTTCTTGGTTCTAAGGCCTGTTCCTGCTGTCCAGGTCCTTAGGATGGTTTTCTTCTGTCTTCTTCCCACACAGGGCTATAGGCTGGGATCCATCAGTAGGGACAAGTATCAAGGGTGGGTTTATGGACCCCACTCCAGGCACAAGTTTCCACCCCTGCTGCTTCACTCCTTCCTCCTTCACTGTTGTGCTCCTCTCTCTTCACCAGTCAGGTGCCAACTGCCAGCTCCAACTGCCAACTGCCTCTCTTATCCTCCCAACATTCTAAACGGTCTCCAACTGTCACAGAGTTCTGGAATCTCCTGGAATGTTCTGGAAGGTGCTGGTAGGTTCCAGTGGATGCTGGTGATGTCACAGGTGGCCACCATTTTGTGCTTCAGGCCCTCAGACAGAAGTTTCAGGGGTAGCTAAAATGGCTCCCTGAATCTGTAGCAACACGAAAAAGTCTGGTGGTTCCCAAAAAGGAAAAATTCAAACAGGGTTTGAGGCAAAAGTGGGACAAAATAAATAATGATGAAGAGGGACCACCCAAAGGGCTGACAGGTCTAACACGCGTCCCCCCTAGCTGAAAGTGGGGAGAGCTACCCAACCCCTTGGGAGTTCTCATCACTAAGGCGGAAATACCTTGAGAGACCGTCTGCATTGGCGTGGTCCACTCCAGGCCGATGTTCCACCTGAAAGTCCATCCCCTGTAGGGAAATAGACCACCTCAACAACTTGGGATTCTCCCCCTTCATTTGCATCAGCCAACGAAGGGGTCGGTGGTCGGTCTGAACTAGGAAGTGCGAGCCAAACAGGTATGGCCGCAACTTCTTCAGAGCCCATACCACTGCAAAGGCTTCACGCTCTATTGCACTCCACTTCTGTTCCCTGGGAAGTAGTCTCCTTGATAGGAAGACCACGGGTTGATCCAGACCCTCTTCGTTGAGTTGCGATAACACTGCCCCAATGCCATGTTCTGATGCATCTGTCTGGACAATGAACTTCTTGGAAAAGTCTGGGGCCCTTAAGACCGGGGCCTCGCACATGGCTTTCTTCAATTTCTCAAAGGCTTGCTGACAAGCCTCCGTCCAGACTACCCGTCGAGGTTGTTTCTTGGACGTGAGCTCCGTGAGAGGGGCTACGATGGTACCGTACCCCTTCACGAAGCGGCGATAGTATCCCGTGAGGCCCAAAAATGCTCGGACCTCAGTCTGTGTCTTGGGGGGTTCCCAGGCCATGATGGCCTCGATCTTCGCCTGGAGGGGTTGCACCGCTCCCCTACCCACCAAGTGTCCAAGGTACACTACCGACCCCTGCCCGATCTGGCACTTGCTGGCCTTGATCGTCAATCCAGCTTGTCTCAGGGCCTGGAGAACAGCTTGCAGGTGACGCAAGTGATCCTCCCAGCTGTTACTGAAGACGGCTATGTCATCCAGATAAGCAGCAGAGAAACTCTCCATTCCGGTGAGGATCTGGTTTACCAGGCGCTGAAACGTGGCAGGTGCGTTCTTGAGCCCAAAGGGCATCACACAGAACTGGTAGTGGCCATTGGGCGTGGAGAAGGCTGACCTTTCCCTTGCTCCATCAGTCAAAGAGATCTGCCAGTACCCCGAAGTAAGGTCAAAGGTACTTAGATATTGGGCAGCTCCCAGCCGGTCAATCAATTCATCCGCCCTAGGGATCGGATGAGCATCAGTTTTTGTCACTGAATTCAGTCCCCGGTAGTCCACACAGAACCTCAGTTCTGGTTGGGCACCCGGTGGTGCAGCTTTTGGTACTAACACCACCGGACTGGACCAGGGGCTGCTAGAAGGTTCAATCACTCCTAGCTCCAGCATCTTAGTGACCTCACTATGAATGCTGGCCTTCACCTTGTCTGACATCCGGTAGATCTTGGACTTCACAGGTGGGCTGTCTCCTGTGTCCACGTCATGGACGCACAGGTGAGTCCTACCCGGGACAAGGGAGAACAACGAAGAGTACTGCCCCAGGGCCTGGCGACAGTCCTCCTGCTGTTCAGGAGTTAGAGATGGGGAGAGAATCACTCCCTCCACCGACCCATCCTTTTCTTGAGACGCAAACAGATCAGGGAGAGGCTCGCTTTCCACGTCCTCTCCTCCGTCAGTCACCATCATCAAGATGACTTCGGGCCTCTCGTGGTGGGGTTTGAGGCGGTTGGCATGCAGCACCCGCAGGGGCTGACGAGGGGTCTTCAGGTCCACCAGGTAGGTAGCCTTACCCTTCTTCTCCAACACCTCAAAGGGTCCTGACCAGCGATCCTGGAGGGCACTAAGCTCTCCTGGTTCGATCACCCACACCTTCTGGCCAGGCTCCAACTCCACCGGGTGAGCATTGTGGTCATACCACGCCTTCATCACTGCTTGGCTGGCTTCCAAGTTGTCAGAAGCTTGCTTCCACAACTTAGCCATTTGGCTCCGGAAGGCCAGCATGTAGCTCACCACATCCTGGGGAAGCTTTCTGGGAGTTCTTTCCCAGCCGTCTCTCACCAGGTTAAGAGGTCCACGTACAGGGTGCCCATACAGAAGCTCGAAGGGGCTGAAGCCCACTCCCTTCTGTGGCACTTCCCTGTATGAAAAAAGTAAACAGGGTAGGAGGACGTCCCATTTCCTCCGCAGGCTTTCAGGCAGACTTCTGATCATGCCTTTCAAGGTTTTATTAAACCTCTCCACCAGACCATTGGTCTGGGGGTGGTAAGGAGTCGTGAACCGGTAGGTCACTCCACACTCCTTCCACATTGCCCGCATATATGCTGACATGAAGTTGGTCCCCCTGTCGGACACAACTTCCTTGGGAAAACCCACTCGGGTAAAGATTCCCATCAGGGCCCTAGCCACAACAGGTGCTGTTATGGTCCTCAGAGGTATTGCCTCTGGGTACCGTGTGGCATGATCCACCAGAACCAGGATAAACCTGTGTCCAGCTGTAGTCGGTGGATCTAATGGACCCACAATGTCGATGCCCACCCTTTCAAAGGGGGTGCTAACGACAGGAAGTGGTTCCAGGGGAGCTTTCAGCTTCACCCCTGTTTTCCCACTGGCTTGACAAGACACACATGTCCGGCAGTAGGTATCGGACGACACTTTCATCTGAGGCCAATAAAAGTGTGGGACAAGACGGGCGAAGGTCTTGTCTTGCCCCAGGTGTCCTGCCAATGGTATCTCGTGAGCCAACTCTAAAAGGAAGGCTCGATAACGTTGAGGAACTACCAAGGCTCGTGACGATCCATGTAGGGGTGCCTTGGGTTCACTGTAGAGGAGGCCATCCTCCCAGTAAACACTGTAGTTCCCTTCAACGTTCCCTGCTGCCTGGGCTTCGGCCTGTCGCCTCAGCCCCTCAAGGGTAGGGCACTCCCTCTGGCCCTGGCAGAATTCCTCCCTGGACGGGCCTCCCTCCACGTGCCACTCGGCCGGGATGGGTAGGTCCTCCAGGTTGGTAACGTCCCCCTCCGCAGACTCCTGGTCCACCACCTCCGGTGGCCTATCCGTCCTACGGGGTGGAGACGCCGAGGCAGGCTCCTCCTGTCCTCGGTTCTTCCCTTGACTGGCAGCTGGCTGGGCCTTTGTTCCAGGCTCCAGCCGGAATGAACTCCCTCTTCGGGTAGTCTCGGACCTTGTGCTAACACAGGCCCAGTCAGGTGTACCCAGCATCTCGGTGTGAGTCCGGTATTCCACCTCCTTCCAAGCGTTGTGCTCCATGTCATTGCCCAGCAGACAATCGACTGGCACGGCAGGGCTTACGGCAACTCGAAGTGAACCTGCAACCCCCCCCCATTCAAAGGGAACCTCGGCCACGGGATAGTGACCTGTTCTGCCGTCAGCCATCGCGGCTGGGTGGAGTACATCGGGAATTACCTGCTCTGGAGACACCAGCTGGCTACGCACCATAGTCATACTGGCTCCTGTGTCTCTCAGAGCCTCCCCTCTTTGGCCGTTGATGGTGATCCACTGCCCATACTTTGCGGTATTTGCGGGCACCTGGATCTTAGGAACCATCTCCCGTTCTCCCAGGGACACTAAAGTGACACCCGCCCACTCCCTTCCCTTAGTTAAGGGCATCTCCTCCCCGAGCACTACACTAGCTACTCCGGGGGGCTTTCCTCCAGTGGGAGGGGGTGATCGTTTCTGACACTTCGGATCTCCTTTATAGTGTCCAACGCCACCGCACTCGTAGCAATGGACAACCCTTGGCTGCTGACTCTGGCCAGGATTAGGGTTTCTGGGTGGGTTAGCCTTAGAGGTGAATCCTGTTCCCTTCCCTTGGAAGTTATTTTGGGGGCCTTTGGAGAACTCCTTTTTCTTTTCCCCTCCCTCTTTCTTCTGGGGGGCGCCCTGTCCGGCCTTTTGAGTATCCCCTCCAGTCCCCCTTGTGGACACCCGGGTACTAGCCCAAATGTCCGCCTCCTCAGCAAGCTTCCGGGGACTGGTCAGCTTGCTATCCACCAGGTGTTGCCGCAGTTCAGGGAAACATTTCTCGAGTAGGTGTTCCTTCAGTACTAGGTCAAACAGCTCCTCGTAGTTCCTTACTTCACTGCCCTGAATCCAACCTTCCAGTGCCTTCTTTGCATAGTCCAGGAAGTCCACCCAATTCTGTGTGCCCAGCTTGTGACTACCCCTGAACTTCTGTCTGTACTTTTCAGGTGTTAGTCCAAACTTTCTGATGAGCGCCAGTTTCATGGTGGGGTAGTGGGTCTGCTCATCCTCTTCGAGGGCCAATAAAGCATCCCTACCAGCTGGAGGCATGTACCTATACAATCCTCCTCCCCAATACTTCACTGGAACCCCATGGGCCCTCAACGAGACCTCATAGGCTGCTAGCCACTTGGCGATGTCATCACCCACCCCATAGCTAGCTACTATGTCCTTTGGCAGGTAAGGTTTGGGTTCCCTGGTGGACTCTTGGATTTGGCTGCCACCATTAGGAACAGTTGGTGCCCCAATTCTTAGGATCTGAAGCTCTATCTCTTTCAGTCTTATCTCATGAGCCATCCTCTCTTTCTCCGTCTCATGAGCCAACCTCTGTTCCTTCTTCTCCTTCTCCAGCTTTGCTAAATCCCATGTGAGCTGTCTTTTCTCTCTCCGATCTGCTAACTCCACGCTGGATAAGCCCCCGCTAGAGACAGTGCTGCCCTTCCTAGAAAGTGTCCTGGGCCCTGCTGACAGGTTCCCCACCTCAGGTTGGTACATCTCAGCCCCCTCGGGGTCAGGCTCTCCATCCCTGTCTTCCTCCTCAGCCTTGCTTTCTCGGCGTGCCTCCCCCCAAGCCCTTAAGCTGGTTTGGAGTGCACCCTTCTTTGCTCCTGGGGGACAGTACACCCCCTCCCGCTGGCAAAACTCCCTGAGTTGGGCCACAGTGTACGTTTCTAGATTCTCTAGTACAAACTCCATCTTGCCCACTCAGGTTAGAGGACAGGTTTTGTGCAGTAGCAATGTAGGGGGGTACCTTTAGTAATACCTCCTCCCACCACCAGAGTAAATTTGGAAAAAACAAAAACCCACAATTAGGAAGGCCGCTCTTGAGAAAACTCCCGGTGTAGGCCTATGGACTACCCACAGTTATTGTTGAGTATATGTAGGCACAGCTCTATCCCACCACTGAGCACCAATTTATGTTGGAAACGCCCACTCCCACTCCGCAGGGTGGTGGTGGACTCCCCGAACACACTGTGGTAGCTTGGCTCGAGTGGTCAGGAAACAGGCGCAGTGCTAAGCATACAATATACCCATACAATAACCATGCGTGCATCCGTTCCAAAAACGACTCTACACCGTAAAAATTATGAAAATATTCTTCTTTATCTTTTTCTCTTAGTTGCTGATTGGGAAAATAAATAAGTCAATCACAATATATACATTCTTAAATAGAGCAGGTCAAATAAATATTTGCTGTTTGATGAAATAAATAGGGGTGATCATAAATAACAGGGCATAAATACAAGTGCAATATATACAGACAATTAAATACTTTGAGGCAATAAATACTGTACCAATAAATATTGTACACCATCCAGTCCTGTGGACCTATAAATATAGTGCAGCAATAAATAGATAAAAATTCAATAAATACAGTATCCCCAATAAATAATTACAAGTATACAGCACCCCTCATATAATCAGATGACACTTCACTTCTTAAGGGCTGATTTGGCCCAGGCACAGCTTGTAGGGTTGTGGAAGGCTTGAGGGGGGAGGCTACTCCCTGGCTGGGACAAGGCTGAGGCCTAAACTGAGGTAGATCAAAGGGGGGAAATACCAATGCCCTGGCTTTCCTTCTCCACACAACCTCTCTAGGTTAGTCCCAGTTCACCCCAGGCACAGTCAGATGGGTTTCAGCACCTCCCTAGCCCCTTAGAGCAGTCTCTCAGGTCTCCACAGGGCCTTAGGCGCCCTCTACTCCACTTACTGCCCTTTTTCTGATGTTCCGACGCCGCTGGAGTCGTGTCGACGCCGTGAGGCGGTTCCGGTTCGGTCTCGGCGGCCTCGGCACAATGTCAGTTCTTTGACGACGCCGGCAGGCGGTTCCGGTCCGATGTCGGTGGCCTCGGTTCGATCTCGACCTCCGATTCGACGGCGTCAGGCAGTCTCTTCACGATGTCGACTTCGGGCGGCTCCGGTCCGATGGCGCTCTCGGCTCCGATGACGTCGGCCGGCCTGGCCTCGATGTCGACTTCCGGCGACTCCGGGGTGCGATCCTCACCCCCGACCTCCGGTGCTCCTCCTCACAGGTTCCGGGCGACTCCGGAGTGCGATCCTCACTCCCGACCTCCGGTGCTCCTCTACCTCGGTCTCCGACGACTCCGGAGGGCGGACTTCACTCCTCCGATGACGCCGCTCGCTCGACCTCGGTTCACTTCCTCCTCGACCTCTGGTATTCCTCTCGACCCCCGTCGGCGCCCTCTCACGACCTCAGGCGGCTCCGGGTACGACGTCTGCTACTTCAGTCAGCGCCGCTTCTCCACCTCGGGCTCCAGGTCTTAGGCTACTCGACGCCGGACTCCAGGGAAACCAGTTTCCAGGTCAGGATCTTGCTGCTTTCTTGGTTCTAAGGCCTGTTCCTGCTGTCCAGGTCCTTAGGATGGTTTTCTTCTGTCTTCTTCCCACACAGGGCTATAGGCTGGGATCCATCAGTAGGGACAAGTATCAAGGGTGGGTTTATGGACCCCACTCCAGGCACAAGTTTCCACCCCTGCTGCTTCACTCCTTCCTCCTTCACTGTTGTGCTCCTCTCTCTTCACCAGTCAGGTGCCAACTGCCAGCTCCAACTGCCAACTGCCTCTCTTATCCTCCCAACATTCTAAACGGTCTCCAACTGTCACAGAGTTCTGGAATCTCCTGGAATGTTCTGGAAGGTGCTGGTAGGTTCCAGTGGATGCTGGTGATGTCACAGGTGGCCACCATTTTGTGCTTCAGGCCCTCAGACAGAAGTTTCAGGGGTAGCTAAAATGGCTCCCTGAATCTGTAGCAACACGAAAAAGTCTGGTGGTTCCCAAAAAGGAAAAATTCAAACAGGGTTTGAGGCAAAAGTGGGACAAAATAAATAATGATGAAGAGGGACCACCCAAAGGGCTGACAGGTCTAACACTACTTATATAGTCTTTGGTTATTTTGAAAATCTGACATTGATCTGCCTTTCTTGGACCTACGTTGGACACACTTGTGGTGAATCGTATGTGTAATTCACTACTAAACAGGAGTAATTTCCACTGGTGAATTCTCCTCTGGTTTTAGCGTTTCCTCCTGATGTCAGAGTAATCTCCATTACCTTGAGTCTGCACAGTTCTCAATTGAAGAATTCTGGTGCCACGTTTGACTAGCACACATAGGGCGACAAATACCCCTAGTTGCATACATGAATCCCTGCTTCACAGGCCTGCGGGTCACACATAGACCTGCATTAGCACCATTTGAAGGCAGTACGGCTCAACCAGAAAGCTGGTTTTTATTTTGCTCATCTTGGCTAACATCTAGATTTGGCATCTTGGGCTTCCTTGTATATTATCAGGAGATGCCTGGCTCCTATCTGAACATTTGTTTATGTCCTTGGTAGTGTCAAAGGATCTTCACCTCACACGCGTTGTGCCGGGACCCCAGTTAGTCTTCTATTTTGCTCCCTTCTGCGTTCTCTTCTTGCGCTGATCACCTTGAGCGAGTGCGGCGTGCTCTAGCCTTCCTGGACACACCCCCGAACAGTATGGAGGACCACAAAAGTGGTGCTGCTGCTGCACGTCCTTCTGAGAGCAGCAAACTCCAGGCAGGACACTGGTTGGTATTTTGCATTTCAGGGCTATCATCTCGGTTTGGTTCCTGGTGCCTATCTGAACATTGGCTCCTGCATAGTTTGTTCTTTATCTTTACATGTTTATTTACTCAAGCCTATTTTAACTTTGTTTTATTTCCCTGGTAGTGTCTGAGGAAAGGGAGCTTGGCCTAACACGCAGAATATGCTGGATCCAGTTACCCTCCTATTTTGCCCCCTCTGTCTCTCCCTTCATGCGCTGGCCCCACCACAGGAAGGACAGAGGACTACAAAAGTGGGCATATTCAGCAGGCTCTCCAGCAGCAAACCTGGGGTACACCAAAAGTAAGCCCGCCTGAACTGGTCTGTGCCCGGACTATGACCATTGCCAGCCCTCCTGGCTGTAGGATTCCAGACACTGTGGCGTACACCCATCAGCAGCTTCTGGCCTTCTGTTCATCCAGTAGGGGTCTTCCACTGGATAACCTTTTTTAAATCTCGAGCCAAAACTTTGCTTGAAAATTCGATATTAAAAGGTCTTGATAAAATAGCTCCTCAACAGAAGAAACAAGCATTGAAAATGCAACAGGTCTCACCTCTCATTAAGTTAAAGCCATTTGCTTTGCTACACAATACCGTTAGCAAAGCAAATGGCTTTAACTTAATCAAAGGCGAGACCTATTGCATTTTCAATGCTTGTTTCCCTTAGCTCTGAATTAGTTGTTTCAGTTGGTGCACTTTTAGAGGGGGATATATCCTGCAGTCGATGTTTCAGAGCAGCGGCTCTCCTACTGTGCGATCAAACGCTCTGGAAACACAATCCTGTTCTCCCTACAGGGTCAGGTGCAACTCAGAGGTTATGCAATAGTAAAGGTGTTGTACAGGTTACCAGAGGAGAAAGTCATGCTGACTCGGTGACTGTTGAGTCCCAGCTCACACTTCTTTGTTCCTAGAGGTCGTCTGTGTTTCTTTCTTTCTTTTTTCATTGTCCGACCACGCGCTTCTTTCCTTTCCCTCCTCCTTTGTTGCCTGTGTGTGAACCCACTTTCCTTTTTTCCTTGTTCCCTTCTCCCTCTTAAGTTGCACTTGCCTTGTCCTCCTAACTTCTTTCCTCTATCCACTTCCCCAATTCTTTCCTCCTCACTCCCCCCATCTTTTATCTAACTTGATATCTACAGATCATCCGATTTCCCTTTCCTCCTCTCCCTTCACACCCTCGCCTCCTTTCTCTCCCACCCTCGTCTGCTTCCTCCTTCTTCAGTCCTCCCTGTTACCGATGACTCTCGTCCTTATCTTTTCTCTGTCTCCTCCCAACAACCTTGTTCACATTCTTGTAAGTATACGCTGGTAAATCATTCTTTATACATCTCCTTTGCCCATCTCTTCTGCTCTCATCGTTTTCTCAATCCCTCTCCGCCATTCTCTATCAATATATTTGATTTAATGTTGCTCTTTCTTCCTCTGCACCCTCCCTACTATTACCCTCCAAAATCCCACTTCTTCTCCCCTTTTTCGAGCTTTACTCGCTTTATCTCCTTATTCTCCCACCATCTCATTCACTCTACCTCATTCTAGCTCCTCTTTTGTCTCTGCTGTGCTCACTACCTCCCTTTCTCTTCCTCCTCTGATCCCCTCTTCCTACCCGTCTCTCCCTACGCCTTTTCTTCTCCCTTCTATTGCTGTCTTTTTCATTGTAGTCTTTCTCCTCCTCCTCCTCTCTACTCGCAAAATAACCGCAAATAACCACACGAGATACTGTTCTTGAGTTTGGAAGGGGAACGCATGGGGCCATGCAGGGTCCAAAAACAACGAGAGGGCTCTAAGAGGGCACACAGGGCGGCAGTCCTCCTCTTATGCCATATTTCTGTAGTGCAGTGGGGCATCGCTGCCAGTTTAGCACAGAAAGCCCAACCCCTGGCGACATCCTCTGTATCAAAAGGCCACAGTCTTTTCCTCCAGACTGATCTAGGTCACTTGTGTAAGGTCTTATCTATGATATCATGGTCAGATTAAAGATCAGGCCATGTAATCTTCCTGTGATGTCACACACATTGTCATGTTTTAATACCAGCATTCTATTGGCTTTAGAATGTTGGTGATGATGAGCAGGGCTTTAAGTGGGATGAATAAACGTGGGTGTTTCTAAAAGGGACGTGAAAAACCTGTTAAAGGGGTGTGACCAACACAATTAGGGGCGTGGCTTAAATCGTGGGACCCAGCATTTTGTGCTTAAGGAAATCATGAGTTCTCACTCAGCAAAGGATAATAAAATAGCAACAAAAAAACTTCCCTGAACGTAGGAACTGACTTGTGTTACTTCTCTATGTTACTGTCTTTCAGTACTCTCTAGTCCCTTCACTGTTACTCTTCCTATGTTTCTTTTAGCCCGTCTCGTTGTTATTTGCTTCCCTATTGCTATCTGGTGGGCTCTGTCCTCGGCCCGTCTCCTTCAGTCTCTCCCGTTCTATTGGTGATATTACTGTTTTTGCTACTTCCCTGCTATCTCTGCGTGTACTCCTATCTCCCTTACTCTGTCTCACTTTCTTGTACCCTCTCACACCACCCCATCTGCCTCTCCATGGGGGGCTCACCTTCCCCGTGTTCTCTTTCCCCTATCTAAAGACAACATTCGCCCAGCCCCTCTCATGCCTTTGTAGGTGGCTGCCCAATTTTTGTTTCTCCATCACGATCCTCTCCTTTCATCCTGAGTGACGTAGAGAGGTCTGTGTTTCCTACTTTCATCGTTCATTCGTCTTTCTTAATTTATTTAAGGACCAGAGCAGACAATGTCCCTGAAAGGCCCGAAAGGCCGCTACAGAGTTTATTACACTGAAGGGCTAGTAGGACTGAAGCAAAGAAACTCACATGTAAGGCCCGTCTTGCCAAAAAGACCAATATGGACGGGAGCTCAGACTTCATTACAGTTCCATCTTTGAGCTCTCTACATTAGTAAGAAGTGAGCATGCGAACATCTCCTGTTTACAACCATGTGGACATGCTCACTCCAACGCTACCGTTTGTAGAAAAACCGGACCGGCTGTGCCAAGGCTTGAAAACAGAGCCAGATAGGGACCCAGCAGACCCGGCACACTTCAAGTCCTGAGTATGAGTACGTCCCTGCTCTGTTCCCTCCTGCTCCCCTTAATTGCTCTTTTTGTCTCGTCTCTCTATCCCATTGTACTTTGCACCCTCCCTTCTCTTCATAGGTCTGGGGGGAGGTTGGGAAGCTCTCCTCTCTCCTCCCTTGACTTCCTCCCCCGCCGCAATAATAATAGACATTTTTGGGGGAAACGGCTCACACCACAGGATCAGACACAGGACAGGCCTTCTGCCTTCCATTTCACAACCGACTGATACGCTCATTATATGCACCTAGATGCGGCGAAAGTGTGCCTCTGGTGAGGTAAGAGACAGGGTGAGAAGGGATAGCGGTGCTTGTGCTCAATGCAGCAATAGAAGGGGGTGGACAGAATCTGTAGCGAATGTGGGGCAAGCTGGGGAGGAGACAGAAATAAATGCCTGGTCGGAATAAAAGTACAAGGTGAGAAGAATTCAGACAGAGTGCCTGTGGAGAATGCAGTGAGAGAGTGAAGACATAGAGAGACTGTGCTGAACCGAGGAACAGTGAGGAAAAGAGATATATTAGTCGTCAGTGGAGGTACAGGGTGGGAAGGTGAGAGGCGAAGTGCTAGTGGCGGAAGAAGTGGGCAGGCAGAGTTGCGGTGAGTAGATGGGCAGGGAGGAAAGGACTGAAACCGTAAACGAGCGTGAAAGGATCAGGGTGAGAGACTAAATGCCTGTCTAAGAAGCAGAAGAGAGATAAAGCAGCCAGTTACATTTAATGCCTTTGATCGTCCCCACAGCCCCCCCCAACCCACCAAAACATTAGCCGAAGCTGAATGTAGATGTTCCTCTACCTGTCTCTGCTGCAAGGTCGGGTCTGCACAAAGAACCGATAGAACAAGGGATTCTGTTAAATAGTACCTTCCCTCTTCTCCCTTACGCGTCACAGCCCATCCTATAACAAGCCTCGATCTCTTGTCTTTATGGGGCCACGTGTTTCAAATTAAAAACACATGGCCCCATAAAGATAAGAAAGTGCTTTGCGACAGATGCAAAGCAGGCCACCGAGTCCGGCTCGGAGGCGAAAGGGCGTCTACAGAAAACCCTCATCTCCAATGGCAGGCCACCGTTTAGCATGAACGGTGACGCCAGCCAATGGAAATGAGGGGCGGGGCTTAAAGCCCTCTTCTGAAAGTCCTTGTTAACAATAAATCTCGCGAGGCGAGCAGCGCATGCGCTGCCACGCCATGCAAGACCTAAAAAGGACCATAGCGGCGCTCCTGCATCATGGTTTACTCAAGGACCGTGCAGTCAAAAACATCATTGCCACCAATTAGGATAGGAAGATTAATACTAGAGGATACATAGAAAACGATCCATCCTTCAGCCACCAAAACTTATCATGAACTGAATACCTAGTGAAACATATATTATGGCACTAAGATTGAATCAGCTAAGAGATCTGCCGAATAAATCTTTTCTATCATTAAATCCATGACAAATCCATTGGCCAGACACTGTGAGGCTCTATGTGATAGATTAGCCTATTTTTTCAGGATAAAATCCTTCTCATTCATTCTACTTTTGAGCCTCAACTCATGCTTGAGGACTTCTCCCCATTTTGTTGTGGAACCAGTGCCACTTTCGGAGTGGACTGAAGTCCCCCCACCCCCCCATTACCATTCGGTGTATGATAGCCCTTATTCCCCCCCAATTCTCAGGATGGGCAAAGATTCCCTCGGACCCCTTTTCTGTTAAATACTTAATAACTATTGATAAGGCTTCTATTCCTGCTTTTCTGGAAAGATCCCAAGTTATGCTGCTTTTAAAAAGAGAAACAAAGCTGGTCCATCAATTTTGGCAAATTATTATCCCAGCTGCCAATTATTTGGAAACCCATAACATTCTGGATACTTCCCAATTTGGTTTCCTTCTTTTACACAGCACCAAAACCATTGTGCTCACTGTATCTGAACATTTGTAATCCATTCTGGACAATGGCGGAACAGCATCCCTTGTCCTTTGGGTGGAATTCAAAACCATATCACATAACACACTGCTGCAGAAATATTTGTGAGGGAGGAACAGCAATTTTATGATTAAAACAAACTCTATCCAATTGAGTTACTTATTCTTGGCACTCCACCTTTTTTGCCCTTCCGCAACCCCAGACCAGCACGGGATATTACAGGGATCATCACTGAGCCCTATGTTCTTTAACATATAAATGATCCCTTTGGCTTCCCTTATCAGAATCTTTGGCCTTGAAATATTATCATGTACAGACGATACCCAACTAATTGTGACTCTTGCAGATGATCGTGGTACGAGGCTAGAAAAGTTTAAACAGTGCCTCACGGCAGTATCGACCTGGATGAAAAAACTGTTGTCAGAAGCTGAATTCAGATAGAACAAACCTTCTCATTCTAGGCAAAAAAGGGGGCAGCAATTGACCCACGGTTGTCGGCTTCTGGAAGTGGGTGCCCATCCTACCCCATCTCCGGTGATTAAAAATCTTGGAGTCAATTTTGACACAAATCTCTCTTTAAGACAGCAAATAACATCTGTCTCTACATGTTGTTTGGATTGATCAAACCCCTAAGGAAAATCATTGAGTATTTACCTAACCCAGCAACAAAATTGTTTAGCCATGCTCTTAGTACATCTAGATTAAATTGGCAAGTGGAGGCCCATCTCTGCTTTTGCACCTCTTGGACGAACATCTCAAAGTCATCACTGAAAGGTTAGCTTAGTAGTAGCAGGGATCCATGCAGAGATTTCAAGAGAGAGGTCAACCTCAGTAGTTTTTTGATAAGGAAGATTGCAAAGAGCAATTTTCACAAGAATGATTCTTGAAGGACACAGACGAATGCACAGCCATTGATCACATGTGAATTGCATGAGATAGCTTTCACTTATCCTGGGGGCATGATCCTTTTAATGCATGTTTATGCTGTTCTTGTGCAAAAATGATCTCTGACAGTGGAAGAAATAATGAAAAACAGGAAGTTAAACGTAGGGAAACACGCGGTTGGGCGGGGGGAGGTGGCAGTAAGGTGGGTATAGGGAAAGCGAAGCTTAATGGCACAATGTGAAACCAGAAAATCTGGGATTCATCCCGGCTTCCCCACTTTATCAAATTGTGTGATCCTAGGCAATTGTTTTATTTCACTGTCCCTCCTACTTCTTCATGATCACAAATAAGAGGACCTAAAAATAAATAACTTAAGGATTTGCACTGTACAAAACCTTCTCCTGTGTTTGATTTAATAAACTATAATGTAGTCCATTTATAATAGGAACCCAGGTCACCAAAATGGCGCACATATCAACTGATTTGCCTCTTTAGTTCACCATTGGCATTATTGTCAGGGTGGAGGGAAGAATTAATGTCTATACATTCATGTTTAAAAACTATCACTTTTAAAATATTACTGCTCAATGCACTTATATAATCTGATAAACTAAGGTGAAAAGGTTCTGCCGGTTAATTAAATATACTTTTTATTTTTGAGGAGACTATCACATTTTTATTCTTCCAGCAAGATATCTTTAAAAATGAAGATGTTATTAAAGTTGAGCAGTGCCGTACTCCCTAGTTACATCCTTTCTTTAACACGAATTAACATTTAAATAAATGTCTGCCTATTTATTTAGCATATTTTTATTCTTAGTGCCGGGACTGGTAAACAGCAGCCCAGAGCTGCTGTTGACCAGCGGGCCGCATGTGAAGGTCAGAAGAGATGCATGCGGCCCCCGGGCCGTACTTTGAGTGTCCGTGCTCCAAACACTCCCCTGCATGCGGTCTTCGGGCTTGTTCATTATGCTGTACTACTATGCTATGTTTTTGAGGCCTTGAATTAAAATACGCGCAACAATGAAGTTGAACTTTGAATGCACGCCAGAGGTCTAGCAGTGCTCCCCGGCAGCCAGTCCATGGAGAACGCATGCCTACATCCAATCAGCGCAACTGGCGCAACCTGGTCAACGAGGTGATAAACCCTTTACTTTAAACGAAAAATGATTCGATAAGCTGGTAAAGTTTATTTTAAAAATTCTTTTCACACCCTTCAATTGGTTGTACCTTCACCTTCCAGTTACCTTTGCTAAGTATTCTCTCACCCACTCCCCTGCTACTGGCAGCCCCCACTTCTACCCTCTCTGTATTACCTCGTTGACCCCTCACCGCTCTGTTTACCCCCCGCTCCTTGTGGAACCTTAGAACAGCCCCAAAGAGAGCTCTTCCAACTTTTCAGTCCTACTTCCCACCACTGCCTGCTAAAAAACTTGAAATGAAGGGTTGTCTTGAAACATGATTTGTCTGCCAGGATTTTAAAAAATCCTTTCTTGAAAGGGGAACTGCGTGAACAAACAGTCCCCTCGAGCTTGCTCGTCCTTTAGATGTACCTCTTGATGTTGTCTACTAATGTTCCTTCCCTCCCATGTCTACTGCTGTGGTCCTCTCAAAGGACATCAGCCTGGCTACGGCCACAGTGGTATTTACTGGAGGACAGTCTTTCCTGCGGACAGAGGGACTCACTGGCATCTTCTTATCTTTTTAGTGGGACAATCGAAGAACGATAAATTGTGACGGGCGGCCAAGGAGATTGTTTCCTAAATTATTTATCGGACTTGTTCTTCAGACGTTATGCAAGAGAATGCTGCATAGGTGTAAACATGCATCGAATCATTCTAAGAGTGGTTTCTTTTCTATCCTGGGATCCAGAATTGGATTTCAGCTGCTATCCCGCTGCACTATCTGCCTACAACAAGATCACTTTTGTGCATCTCTCCTTCCTCACCCCCTCTACAACTTTGCATGCAGTAGCAGCCACAGGACAGGGATTATTACTGGTGACTGTGCAATGTGTACATATTAGACGGAGGGAGACCCCTTGTTGAGACCAAGGGAATAGGGTACTCTTAGCAAGTTTGGACAGACAATCCCTTGGACACCAGTATATATGATACCACCTAGCCCACTACTAGTTTGGGATACAACTATTACCACCCACACTATTATCATTAACAGCTCATTCAAAAAATAAAGTCATTAACTAACTCATTCAATTAGAGAAATTACAAAACATGTTTTATTCAGTCATTAATATCACAATAAAAATCATTCTGGTTAAAAATTGCTAAAATCTCACAAACATGTATCACACAATTCATATAGACAATTCATAAAATGATCACAATTTTATACAGGACGTAAATCACAATACAAAGCAACATAAACACAAGAGAAAAATTAGTTTCTAGACAAAACACTCTGTCTTTGGATATAACATATCATATGGGAAAATTAATTAAAAACCCGGCCTGGTTGCACTCCTCATTTTGCAAATACAGGATCGGATTAACCCTAGGATTATGTAAATCAATATGCGTCAACGCGTTTCGATGGTTTAACTTGTTATTCCATCTTTGTCATGACCGTAGATTAATTTTTCTCTATTATTGTCCTTTGTTTTTGAGAGGGGAGTCTTCAGCTATCATATTGTCTGATACATTGGTTCTTCCAAATATATTTCTTCTTTTTGCCCACAGTTTGTCACTTACTTCGTAGGTATTATCTGTGTGGATCCCACACAGGCTCGTTAGCTCGATTGTTAGATTCGATACTTTAAACTCAGCCCGTCCACAGAGCTACCATTAGTTAGCACCTTGCTTCCGCGTTTATTGTATGCGGGGTGCTCACAAACCAACCGGACTTCTCTTTCTTTAAAGGGTCGGGGGGATTCCAAATACTCCACCTCCTCTCTCTGGTTTGTGCTGATAAGATGCAGCGGTACGCCTGAAACTCGTCTTCCTCGTTGTTTTTCGTTCAACCTGCAATGTGCACTGCCTCTTGCTATCTCAAGTCTGTATTCTCCTCCAGTTCTTGACTCTGGCTAGTGTGTCCGCACTGAGCTCTTGGTGACAGCCCACTCTTCAGGCTTCCACTCATCTTCTCTCAAATTCTCTGTATCCTACTCTTCATCTCATAAGAGGATCTCTGGCTCCCTTAAAAAAGGTGTTTACAGGGCGATTTCTCCATGTAAAGGTCTATGCAGACAATGGTCATGTATTGGTAGACACCTTAATAAATTACTATAGTAATCAGAATTAAAAGCACTGTTTAGAAGATGATTCGGTATGTGCTCCTCACTTCTTGTGGGACTGGTAAAAGAGATCAGATAACTCAAACAAATTTAAACTGAGATACAATAATATATTGCACGCATGACTAACCTATCAGTCAAAGTCTCATGTCAGGGGTCCCCCCCAGCCTCCCTCCTTATGCAATGGTTGCTCTCCTTTTTTTCGGGGGGGAGGTGTAATATAGGTGGAACTCGACCCGAAGGTATCAGAGTGTTTTACATGAGCACCAGTTGCATTGCAGACGGAGACATTCATTTTGTTAGGCCCAGGGAGATTAAGTGATTTGGCCAGAATCCCAGGATGTTGAGCCTCCCTGATGACACTTGAACCTGGTTCCCCAGCTTCCAGGTGGACCGCTCTAGCAATATGCCAGAATTTTGCCACTGATGTCAGTCATATAGCATAGGTGACCTTTATGTAAAACAAAAGCCCTTTAGTATGTCCGGGACAACATTCTATTCCGCTTGCAATGGTTGTCCTACTATATGCCAGGAAGGTAAGGTACCTTCAATGTATCAGTGCCAGCAGTTTGCCATGGGTGCTACCAATACCTAAAATAGGCTCCAATGTGTCAGTGTCACCTTCTTTCCACAGGTGCTCCATATGCCAGGAACTACCTCTAGTACACAAGTGTCAGTATTTTGCCACTGGTGCCCATTATGCCAAGCATTACCTTTAGGATTCCCTCTAGTATTTAAGGGGCATATGTATCAACATCACAATTTGCGATTCTCAAATAGCGATTTTTAAAGAATCGCTATTTGAGAATTGCAAAACGGGATGTATTTAAAAAATTGCAAACTTTTTGCGATTTCTTAAAATTCCTTAATTGCAAATAGCAAATTGCGAAATCGCAATTAAGGAATACCTGCCCATTCATTTCTATGGGCCAGGAGACCCATAGGAATGAATGGGAAGTAATTCTCAAATAGCGAATCGCAATTTGCTAATCGCAATTTGAGAATAATTTCAAAGGTGCAAGGGTGTCATGATGACACCCTGATGCACCCCTGAAATGAGCATGTGTGTGCATATGGCGCACATACATGCCCTAAGGGCATTTATGAGCGCCACGTGGCACTTTGTAAAATTCAAATAAGTGCATTTTGAAAGGAAATCGCAAATTACCACCAACTGGAAGTTAGTGGTAATTTGCGATTTCTTAAGGATAATTCGCACAACTTGGGTGCTTTTTACATATCATTTAAGAAATCGCAATTTGCGATTTCTTAAATGCTTACGCAAAATTAAGAAATCGCTAAATTAGCAATTCCTTAATTTTGCGATGGGATTTGGCTCATACATCCCGATTACCGATTTTTTAACCGCAAACGCCGTTATTTTGCGAATCGCAGCGTTTGCGATTAAAAAATCGTTTGATACATATGCCCCATGGTGCCAAGTTTTATTACTAGTATGCTAGTGTTTTGTCAAATGTGCTGTTTGTCTGCAATTTACCCCCTGAATGTCCATGCCAGAATTTTACCACTGGTGTGTCTTTAAGCTAAGAATTACCTTCAGTATTCCAGGGACAACGGCAGTCTTGCAAGCACAACACCACATCCTCAATTATTCATGCTTAAGTACATTCGTTTACTAACATTCATTCTCACTCACTCATCTTGTTTAATTTGTTTATTGAGTTTTTCATTTATGAGTAATCATACCAGTGCTTTTACATCCATTTACAGTGTATATGCATTTTCTATCCTCTTGCAGGGGTGTTACACATCCCCTGAGCAATAATGTTTGCATCACATACATCTCACTCACACTCGCTCATGCTTGCTTACATTCACTCACTTACTCCTACCAACTCTTCTCTCACTCATTCTCATTCATTCACTCTCATTTAGTTGCAATCACTTGCTCTCACCTACACTTGCTTGCACCCACTCTTACTGTCACTCACTGACACACTTGGTATCTCTCCTTTATTCACACTCACATACTCTCAATCACACTTGTACTCACACTTTCAGGCTCACTCAATCTCACTTAAGGTTACTCTTACTCATTCTCATTCCCATGTATTCTCATTCTCTAAGACTCACTCATTCTCATTGTTACACTCAGTACCATTCACTCGCACTCATTTTTACTCACACTCACTCACACTTCACACTCATTCTTTTACTCAGTCTTACGCATTCTCACTCATTAATCCTCACTCCCCATCAATCATTTGCACTTCCTCTTCCTCTCTCACTCATTCATTCTCACTTGCACTTACTATTACACTCATACTCATTCTCACACACTCTGACTTACTAAAACTCACTCGCTCCATGTCACTAACTCTCTCATATTCACTCACATAACCATGCTCACAAATAGATAAATACTATCCTTTCACTGACACACAATCTTATCACCAAACACACAGAGAACATTTTAAAGCATTTTTTCTGCTTTTACATGTAGGCTTTCGTGCACCTGCGCCAGCCATCAGACAGACGTCATTGCCTCAGGCTGCTGCTCAACCCAAAGGTAGGCTTTATTTTTTTTTTAAATAGACCAACAATGAATAATAGGGTTTCGTTCACTGTTGGGATGATAAAACCAGGTTAAAAAATGAAGAGCGTGGAGCCTTGAAGACCCTGGAGAACCGCTGCCATTGCCTCCACCTATCATAGAACTACATTCACTTAAAGACCCATCCTTATTCCGAGTTTATAGCCGTCCACAGTGTACCCTTCAGTCCATGTGAAATTGACACTCTTTTCTAACTCCCCTTTCCAACACCCCATTTTCTCTATGTGGTGGTATCAGTTTCCAATGGATCTTTCCATTTCTGTCTCATGGCTCTTCATCTGGTAAAATCATTTACTTCAAGTATATTTATTTTACCAAGACCAGTTATTCTCCCGTTAAATTATTGTTAATTAATTCACCGCTCACTTGTGTTCACTCCTCCAAAGCTATCATGTCTTGCCAGCCATCCCTTCGGAGGAGCCTTCGTTTTGGCTAGACTCCTTTTGGGTGTTCTTCCGTATCCTGATGCTTACAACTGGATCCAAATAACCACTCTTAAGAGCATCTGGAAAACCGACCCACAATCCATCTCACTATTTTCTATCTGTTTCCCCGCATGCAAACTGTAAACGTACCTAACTTAATTACCGTTTCATCGTCTGCGCCTTTTCATGAAAATGACCAGTGTGAGTACGCAAGCACACCTTCCACCAGTCCTCTGTTTCCATGCGGTTGTTTGCCATTTCCCAGAGGCTTTTGACATGATGACAAGGGAATCATCGGGGTTAAAACAAGGCCTTGACGTTGCTTCCTGATCAGCACTGATAAGAAATCCTAATCAGATGGCACAAGTTATTCAAGTGGCTGTACGAGTCTCCGTGAATAGCGGTCAGAGAGGTCTCTGACAGTAGCGGCCGGCAACATTAAAATATGGTGAGGCGCGATGACCCAAAAAAATCACCATATATATTGCACGGAGCCACGTCCAGTGTCTCTCTCCTCGGCGGTGACTCCAGCAGGCAGCAGGAAAGGGAAGGACTTCCTCCCTTGTGCAACGTGACTCTGCAGCCCCAGGATTGGTTAAAGTAGGCTAACCCAGTGCTCATTTTGCGGCTGTGGGCCTGTGGCTTAAATGTCTTGGCTGTTTCTCAGCCCTGTGATAGAGCAGGTTAAAGTGCGCATGTCAGATTGGCTGGCTGTAGGCAGTCAGACAGTCTGACATGCGCACTGGCAGGGGCTGCAGTAATATTACAATTGCACGAATCAGCACCGCCCCCTGCCCTCCCGCTTTAAAAGCGCGAGCCTGCGGCAAAAATAAAATTTGATTTATTATCATTTTATTAATGTATGTGCCTGCTGCGCTAGCAGCAGGCGTTACAACGCTCCTCCCCATAACAGAGGAGCCACCACGGTCTATGATCGCTTGTTCATTGGCGAGAAGGAGCCTCTCTCTCCGGACCACAGCAAGTCTTCCAGTCTTCAGCCAGAGACGGCTTTTCGGAGATTTCAGCTGGCAGTACCGGTAGACTTTCATGCTCCAGGCAGGCGCGTGGATGCGCCCTCTTTAATCTTAAATTATGACGGCAGCCAGTCTTTATGTTTAGGTTTGTCTTGTTATTGTTATTGTTAAGTGTACTTGTAAAGCGCAACATTCATCCTACCTGTGATGCAACAGGTGAGGCATACCCTGAGGGACTGTTCCTGATTCATTGACTTGTACCTCAGTATCGCTTGCGTTGTTTAATGGACAGAAACATTTGAAGTGCAGGGACAAGGGGTGTTGCATTTGGACTTTGGCGTAAAGGGAATGCTATCTCCATTAATGAAGTACTGACCAATAAACCTCATCTTGTGTTTTGTTTGGCAACAGAGAACATTCTGGAAATACAAGCCAAAAACCGGCAGCCACCTGTTTTGGGATACTCCACAAGATTCGGAAGATATTAACTCTCCTCCCTAAACAGACCCGGAGAACCGTGGTGCAGGTCTTGGTAGTGTCCTGGTTGGTCTATGGCAACTCCCTCTATCTGGGTTCCCCCATATATGTAGTGAATAGACTACAGGTGGTTCAAAATGATTCAGCCAGGATACTCGGTGGCATTCCCAGACAAGATTCAGCGGCAGCTTCACTGGAAATACTGCACTGGCTGCCGATCAAAGCCAGGATCAAATTTAAATCTTTATGTATAGCCCACAGAGCCATGAACAGCAGGAGTCCTGCCCTACTGAGAACTCTTATCACTTCCTATGTTCCTGGCAGGTCTCTGAGAGCTTCCTCAGATCTACTCATGAAGACGCCAAGAATAAAGAGATCTAGATGTAAGACCATTTTCACACTTGGTTCCCAGTCTGTGGAACTCCTTACCCAAAGAAATGGGCCTGTTAAGAGATTAATTTTTAGGAAAAGATTAAAAACATTGCTCTTCCCCTGATAACTCCCCTTTTCTCTTACAGTACCTTCTCCTCAGCGCTGGGAAGCCTTTGGGCAGCCATGCGCTTTATAAATCCATAAACATTCTGGGAGTGGTATATAATTGCTGTAACTGCATAATCCAGGTGAACTGAATATTGGGGATTTCTATGGGGTTTTAAGGAAATGGAAAGGATAGGTACATATACTCTTCACTAATTGAGTTTTCAAATTTTTTTATTTTCAGAACTCCCTCCCAAAGGCTCCTTTTGCCATTACCCTACCCCTCACCTGGCCATTCCAACACCATATATCCTCCAGAACACCTTCGCGGGATTGTTCTTGCCTGGTGGTGGGCTCTTTTGAGCATCGTAACACTCCTGAGAATATAGCGGCTTGACGCCAGCACTTTAGTGCACCATTCTACCTTCCAGGAAGATGGTTTATTGTAATGAAGTCTGGAATTGGTTGATTACGCTGTTTCACTTTCTAAGATCACAGTGGTACAAATCTATGACTCTGTCTTCCTGTTGTCTGCCCGTTTGTCCCCCACACTGTTACTGTATAAACCACTCAGTACATTGTCATCGTTGTTGTGTTCCGACAAATACAGTTATGAGAACTTTTCTAAATTTCTGCATGTTTGTTTTATTTCTATTAGGAGTACATTCCACGCTTTGTTGGCCTCCCTTGATAGTCAGCTTTTGGGCCAGTAAGGTCCACTGAGCCAGGCAAGCATATCTTCCAGGTCGGAGCAGAACCTATAATTCAACCAGAAAGTTTCTATGCTGCCATCTGAAGAGCTCCTTTAACTACAACGGATTCTCATCACACTCACTCTGGTATACTTTGTCCCTTACGACGGTAACATGATTGCCCAGGAATCAATTAATTAATTTTTCATGGACACAGTGGCCACGGGTTGTCATGTCACAAATACTCCTACGAGAAGGAGATTTCGTCTATTAATAGAAGTATATTTTTTTCCTACGTGGCGCCTACCTACGTGGCGCCTAATCTCCCATTTGGAAATGTGTTCAAATCAGTAGGCTGTAAATGTTTTCAGTTCTATTAAAAAAAAGCAAAAATAACCATGTAATTTATGTTTACTTTCGACCTACTGTTCGGATGGTACAAGACTAAAATGTGACAAAAATGAACTGCACTGATAGAGGAACAAGTGTGCATGGAGACCTGAGCAGCCCAGTGCGAATCCAGGGCTCGTCTCGAGGTACTACTGGAGAGGAGGTGGAACGTCTCTTTCTTTCAGAAGAACAAGTATTTGCCTGGGTACAGGTTTAGCTACGGCTTTTCTTTCCCTCATGATTTTCCATTGTCACACTTGCACACACCTTACCTTCTTTCATGGAACTCCACGTCTCTGCCCTGTCACTTCCCCTTCGATTCACACCCTACACTCTTTAAAAATCTTGAACTCATACCACCCAGCTTCAGTTTCCAGGCCAGGCCCCGAAGTACACGCCCATCGTCTTCCCACACTTATTCCATCTCCAGCTGGTCATTCCAACTGCTTCAAAGTCCATGATCTATGGGGCCGCACTGAATCCGTGACCCACAAATCTAGGTCTTCATGCTGGACTTGCATACCCTTGACTTACATATTGCAACATTCTATCACGACATATCACAACACACGCAAGATGAGAGCATAATGTGACGTAACACAGCAGAACACAAACATACGCAGCACACTGCAACAGAACGATGCAACAACACACAACACACACCAAATCCTAACAGAACAATATAATGCATGAATGTGCGTCTCATTTCACTTCTTGATAAATTACCATATAAGTCAATATGATCAATATTGCATAAAAGCACACAGGTGGGTACATCACCACCCTGATATACCAGAGAGACACATTCCCCTGCAAAATCAGGATTTAACCTAAATTGTAGGCATATAACATCAAAGTACATAATGACCAGAAAAATAAAAAATGTGTGAAGCTATTTATAGCAAGATGGTAACATGAAAACATGATTGCCACACCAGACTGAGAGTGGGTTAGTTATCATCGGAACCGGCAGGCCGTTTGATCAGACGTTCATTAAATCCTGCAAAACTGCGTCTACGGTACGTTATAAATTGTTCCCCACTTTTATCATAGACTCCTTTACAAGTATATTGCTAGCACCATTTTATACTTATTATCCCCTTCCTATTTCGAAATGTGATAGCACTGAGAAATTCCATTTCTGGGACCTGGAAATTACCCTGAAAGGCTTTAGAACAAATGGAAGCGGATGTGATTAGAAGCAAACTCGTTTACTGATATTACCAGTGTCCTTTTTTTTCTTCTGGGAACACTATAACCTGTGATTACTTTTGTGAACATATATAGGAAGCGCGTGCGAGGAAAGAGAAGAGGACTGTGGCCCGCCATTTTCTGCACAAAGGCGGCCTTTTCAGACTGTGGTACTTACCCCCGCGTCTTTTGTCCTTTGCTCACTGGCGCCAACAAATCACTCTCTTATCACATCTTATTAGATCCTAAGATGATCATTAGAAGCTGTAAAAATGTAATAAAGCAGCTGTGCCAGGCTCCTCCAATCACACAGGCAGTTGGCATCAGACAAACATCACCATTTTGTTCCTTCCATACCTTGTGTGGCGCACACTGTGCTGGTGATTATATTACCCAGCCTGCCTTCGGGTAGGCATTAGAATCAATTGATTCTGAGCAATTTGCGAGCACACGGGTGGTGGGTACAAGACCTTTAGCCGAGATTTTCATCTCGTAAGGCCGGATATTGAAAATCGAGCTAGTCAACAAGGACTGATACTTGCTTTTATGTTGGAGGTCTGTTAGTAGTCGATCCATTATTTTGATAAAAAATGTCCACAAATAGGTATGATTAAATAAATGAATCACCCATCCATAAATATAAGGATCATATCTAAACATTTGATAATGCACTCATGACGATAAACTCCAGACCAAGGTGATGTTATGCTGGGTCATACCAGAATCCATCACTGGGGCCTGCCCTTCCTTCCTGTCTTGTGCGAAATATAGTACCACCGCGACCTGTAACTCCAAACAATAGATAAGGACCCATAATGGTAATGGTTCCATAAATATGTCTATATATATAAGAGTTTTTAGAGCTATTCCAGGAACATTCTATACTGGTGTAGCAGCAGGTTTGTGTACCCATGGATGTGTGATGTCTCACTATGTTGCTAGTGTGCTTTGCATTGGGACATTTGAGTACAATGGAGCCCAGTTTGCATGTGTTCTCTCTTTTCATCCAGGCAGAGCCCAGCTTGAGGAGCAGCTCCCGGGCCATTAGCGCTAGGGATGCCATGTAATGGTTTTCAAGACCATCTAAAAGCACGAAGCGGTCCAATCATTAAGAAGTTGTATCTTTTCTTACCATTGTACTATTGCACCCTACAAATTGTATTTACTCATCTGGAAAGAATGAAAGGCTGGCTCGTCCATGCCGGATCCGAACTTGTGCCTTGCCGGTGCCACATACTTCCATTTAGCAGGTGGCCAAACCATTCTACTGTGGAAGATACCAAATAATAACCAGTAGCGTGCTGCGGTCAAGTTAGTTAATACCTTTGATTTTCCTTTACTATCTTTCTCAGTTCTTCAAGCTAGGGCCAGGTGGATGAAAAGGAATGTATTAGTTTTATCATATTTTTCTAAATGGTATAACTGCGCTTGGCCGCAGCGACAGAACTCTAGTAGAACGTAGGTCAGGATGAATGGAAAAGCCCAAACACAAAATGTTTTGGCTTATGCACCTAGGATCAGAAACAACATGCCCTTCTGTTCTTCGCCGCCAATTTTATAATAAATGACTTTGAGTACTGGGTCTTGAAAAAACGTGCCCCACTGTACACTTGCGCACTGAAATTCAAATTGTAGGCACGCGGAACCAACATATGTGAGGAAACGGAGCCAGATCTGTAGCAACACTGATTATCGAAGAAATAAAAATGGAATTTACCACTGAGAATAAGTGAATACCGTGATAGCAGAGAGTACTCTTTTATGTTCCTCGCCATTGCTTATTACCTTGTAAATCACGCTTGCGTTGCTTTCCGGCAATTCACAACATAGTCAACGCGCTATCATATGAGCCTTAGGTAAGGAGCCTCCAGGCACCCCGCCCCTCCCCTCCCACCAAAGAGCGGACCCCTCCAATCCCTTTGTCTTCCCAAACTCAAATCGTTCTTTATCCACACAAATAACTCCCTGCGCAGCACTCTGCTGCTCCTTATCTAGTTTTGTTCAATATGAATTCCATTGCATACAGACAACATAAATGCATACCCGTGTATGACCCGCGTGATAGCCAGAGGTCCCAAGCGGCAGACTGCGAGAGGGCATCATTGCTGGATGCATCTTCACTTGGGGCTTCCACGTGGGGGTCACTATAGGCTGTGATTGATTGTATCCCTGCAAGGCATGAGGATGGCTCCTGATGCAGAATCGGCCGCCGCTTACCGTATATATCCCACCCACTGGGAAAGTTCTACAAGGAAAAACCAGTCACAGGAAACAGCCAACTCCATAGAGGAATGATCTTGTCTATATGAAAATGATAAACCGTACAGGGAACAATGTGGGCATTGCAGACTTTTAGGCAAGTTGATAGTCCTCTTTGAAAATGTCAGCTCTTTATTAAACAAGCATTGGCAAAGCCAATAGGTCAAGCTTTCATGTGCTAATTAATGCATGGGATGATGCTGTCCTATCAGTTAATCCAAGATAAAGCATATTCACACAGCTGGAGGTGGCGTTGTCCTCAAGAATGTGGGAGGAAATTCAAAATAAACTAGTATATGCAGCGTGAGGTGATTTAAGGCCTTCCTCAAAATATATAAATGATCTAATTCCAGAGTATGACATAGAGCAATGTAGATCTGCTCCTTGAGAATGGGATGAGAGGGGAGAGTCAACTCTGGCTCACATCCAAAATAAGCGCCTTCTATAGCAAGATTACACAGCAAAATGATACAGTCAGCATGCAGTAAGCAGTATGATACATAGACTCAACAAATCACAATACAAAATAAAATGCAGCAATAACCAATACCATGACCTAAATTAAAACAATTAGTCCTCTTTGCCCTACTGGCATTGGATGTGACAGTACGCATGTTGTTACTCATAAAACAATGACAGTTTTATGAAATGAATGGCCCCACCGAGCTCCAAGCAGGAGGAGCCTTGAACAGTGACATTGGAGAAGAAAAGCTTTCTCACTAGTTTACCAAGAACGACATGTTCTTGATAGAAGGTATCCATCATGACAGGGCATTTTACATGTAATATCGTTTCTGTGCGCATGTTACTGTGTGTAGAGAGAGAAGAAGTGAAAACACAGTCACTTTTGAATTTCAAAATGAACTTAGGGCCTAGTTTAGCCAACATAAAGTTCTGTGGACTGCAGCAAATTAATTTCGAATGCAAATCGTTCATGATACTAGTCAAATATTATTTGGTAATTAGAAATATCTTTCTTTAATGCATACTGCACTTGTGCATGCCTGCGTTTCCATGCACTGCCCATTAATGCCAGACCAAATTGCGTTGCAGATATGTGTTTTATTTTAAGAAGCTGGACTTTACACTCTTACGTGTGCGGTTGTAAAAATATGTGCACGTGTGTGTGTGTGACTTGCACACAATTCCTGATTAAAATATTAAAAAGTCTACTGCAGGAAAGACAAAACACAAAAGAATTGCTTTCTTCATGCAATGCAAGTATGAGATAAAGAATCTGATATGTGATAACTGTGTGTACGTTTGAGATGTAAAATAGTACCCCATGCTTTGCAATGCAAGCACTCCATGAGAGGTGGGTGATGCATATGGCGTAAGGCCGGTGAAAGAGCATTCTTTTTCTGGGTAGAGCCAAAATTCACTCTGTATATTTTAAGGAATTAGTAAACAATAGGTATTACAGACATCTGCACTGTCAAGCCAGACCTAAAAACGAACAGTCTCAAAGAGAAAGTCTTGATCCCACAGGAAAACCGTCAACCCTAATAAGGAAACATCTCATACACAGAGGGCGCAGATGTGAGCCAGTATTGTGACAAGGGCGAGGCTGACAAGAAGATAAGCAGGGCTCGAGTCGGGGTACCACGCGGGTGGACGGCGTCCCCCCACTTATTTTACCGGGCGCTCGTTAACTGGAGTAAATGGAGCCACACATTCACTCTTTGGCCTCTCTGGGGCGAGATCAAAGCTCATTCAGAACTCTGCTCACGTGCTGGCTTCTCTGATGCATTTGCATCTAAGGGGTGAGCGAGGGGAGGCAATGCGTCTGATGGTGCAAGCCACCTTTCATGACGTCACTTCCTGTTGTGACGTCAGCGTCCCCCGCTTCTTTTTTTAGGACTTGTGCCCTGAAGATAAGCACACTGTGGGCACTCGCCACCACATCACTGAGAACCTCTGCAAGCCCCATCCAACAGCAGGGCGACATCAGGGTCGTTCTCTCCAACACTTCCTGAATTTGGGAACACTTTTTAATCTCTAGGGAAATTACATTTTGCCATCCCCAGCTCCCCTGGATCTTGGACCGTTTTTAGGTCTCGGCTAGCGATGGCTGCGCTTGCGCAGTCTCGCTCGCGAGATTTAATGACATTGAGAAGAGGGGCTTGCACCCGCCCCTCTTCTCTCCTGTTCTCCATTGGCTGGCCTCTTAAATGCTGGCCAGCCACTGGAGAAGAGGTCCAGTCACTCCGATTATGCCCCGTCCTTTTCGGATCGGGGGGCGTGTTTTTTACAGAAAGTCTCATTGTCTCCTCCAGCCAATGGCTGGAGGAGAGAAAAGACAAACACGCCCCCGAATCCGAAAATGGCGCTGCCTTTCTCCGAGGCATTTCTTCTTGGCCTCGGAGAAAGGTGGTGGTGTCTTCCAGTGCCCTCTTTACTTGTTTTAAACAGGATGATAGATTTCTAATAAAACCTTCCTGGCTAGAAGCACACATTAAAATGAGTTGGTAAAAAAACATCGATTGCAGGATTTCACTTGTTCCCAGGCACTCACACTTAAACTAACTCCAGTTTACCACACGAATACCACTCCGGAAAACTCGGGAAAGAGGTCTTCTCACCAGGTGAAGAAAATTCGCTCTTTTCAAGAACAAACAAGGAAAGATATTGTGGAACTCTGTGTTCACTCTCTCGCCATGCTGAGACTTGGAACGCAGAGTTAAACCACTGTTAGAATCACACCAGCCTTCAAATACGGCTGTGATGTTTGGTAGACGACAAATAGAGCGTCCATCTTTAAAGTTCCGAAGTCTCGTGCTTAAATGCAATATCTATATCGTATATTAGAAAATAAAATTACATTATACTTCAAAATTAAAAAAAAAACAAGTGTTTCTCGGAACCCATTTTATTGTATAAGCAAACAAATTAAGGGAATGAGGTAATGAAACCTACATTTCATCCCGTGTATGTAAATTATTAGTTGTTACTGTCGTTTAAATAACTAATAGTTCGGATCCGTTTTCGAGTAGCAAGAGTCTATAAAATCCATTGTTGACAAGGCTGTTTGTCATGCTTATTGTGCAGAAAGATAGTGGAAAATGAAAGCTGTTATCATGGAGTACATCATTGAGGCGTGATCTTTAGCCTGATCTTAATATGGCCAGCGCTGGGACAGTGCTCTGCCCATGCGCATTGTAGACTAGGAAATATTTCTGTGTGGCGCTTCCTCGAATACGACCATAGAGAACTGAGACAGTTCTGTTCCATCCCATCCCTTCCCTTCCCTCTATCGTTTCGAAGTTCTGACGTCACACAGTCAGGCAGAGCCGCGGTCTGTCCCAGCCCGGTAAGGTTTTCTTCCGAGTTGTGACGTCACACAGGGACACCAATCTTAGGTGGTCGGCTCGCAGGAGGGAGAACATGGCGGAGGCGGCTGCAGCGGCTGGGGTGACGGTGTCTCAGCACCGCTTTTTCTGCCATTGTTGCAAGGGAGAGGTCAGCCCAAAGCTGCCGGTAAGATTGCATGGAAATGGGATACCTGTATGATATTCTTAGAATGCTCTACGTTTTGGGATACACACTCATCGGATTTAGAACCCTTCACCCTCAATCTATTCAGAGCATACGGTTTACCACATTTAGAGTTTCTAATACAGAACTCCATACTCTCATGGTCCTTCACCCCTATTTAGCAATTTACATGGTAAATCGTTAGGTGACAAAGCCTGCGTTGCACTATGATCTTATCCAAGAGGTATTTTGGCCACCTATCTACCTACTTCTGTCGATGGCATTCGTCCATTGTACTCCTTAATTGTTCTCCTTACTCTTTGCACAGTAGGTTGACCAACTGGCGTTGGTGCAAATTCAGGACGGTGAGTGTTAAAATTCAGGACAAAGGGTCAAAATTCAGGACACAAATTCAGGACAAGAGGTCAAAATTCAGGACAAAACTTCAGGACAATAGGTACGTTTTACAGACACATCAGAGGAGGTCACGCAATAGTATATAAGTAAGCCCAGCCATATCCAAACATATTCAAACATTTGCAAACCTATCCATCATGTATCCTTCCATCTATCATTTCACTCACCCATCCCTTTATCCATCCTTTCACTCATCCATCATCCATCCTTCCTTTCATCCTATCCATCTGTACACTCATCCATCCACTCTTCTACCCATCCATTCACTCATCCATCCAGCCATTTACCCTTTCACCCATCCTTTCACTTACTCATCCATCCACCCAGTCACTCATCCTTCCACCCATCCACCCTTTCAGTCATCCATTTTAATTTAATTTAAAAAATATTTCTAAAGCGCAGCGTACACCTTGCGGTTTCTTGGCGCTAGGGGAATTGGCAACTGAGGGAGAAGACCAGAAGAAGAGATAAGAGGAAATATTAAGAGAGTTTAAGAGGGGAAGGCCTGGCTGAAGAGGAACGTTTTCAAGTCTCTACGAAAGGGGAGGTACTGAGTAGCAAAGCGGAGATGGTCAGGGAGTGAGTTCCAAAACGTTGGAGCCAGGGTGGAAAAGCTGGCCCCGCCCCACTTTTTACGTGTGAAACGAGGGGTCAGAAGAAGGGACTTAGAGGAAGACCGAAGTGCTCTTGCAGGTACATACGGATTGATTAATGAAGAGATAAAAGCGGGGGCAGTGCCCTGACGGGCCTGGAAGGCCATGCAGCCGATCTTAAAAAGGGAGCGTTCTTTTACAGGGAGCCAGTGAAGCTCCCTGAGAAGGGGGGTGGAATGGTGATATCGAGGAAGGCCATACACCAGCCGAGCTGCCTGGTTCTGGATAATCTGGAGTCTACGCAAGCAGTACGCGGGGATACCATGGTAGAGAGCGTTTGCGTAGTCCAGTCGCGATATCACTAGTGCGGCCATGATGATCTTAAGCGCCTGGGGGGGAAAAAAACGGGAAACAGTGCGGATCGTGCGGAGAGTGAGGAAACAAGAGGATACCACGGAACTAATTTGTGAATGGAGAGTGAGCTGGTTGTTTATTTTGACACCGAGCGTTTTGACCGTGGTGGAAGGGGTAGGTGCGGGACCGAGAGAGGGGGGCCAAAAGAAAGAGTTCCAGGGGCTGGATGAACCACCAGTGAGAACCAGCTCGGTTTTATCCGGGTTCAGCTTAAGGTGGTTGTGGTTCATCCAGTCCCTGATGAAAGTCATAGTTGACTGGAAGTTAGAGACAGAAAGTGGAGAGGGGGAGAGATCAAAGATGAGCTGGAGGTCATCCGCGTAATTATAAACGGTGACCTCCAGCTGTTGGAGTGCGAAAATGAGAGGAAAGATATAGAGATTGAAAAGCAACGGAGAGAGAGAGGAACCCTGGGGAACACCGCAAGTGACAGGGAGAGGGGTGGCCGTGAAGTCGCCTAGCCGAACCGCCTGAGTGCGGTCCCGCAGAAAGGAGGAGAGCCAGACCAGAGCTGATCCCCCGATACCAGCCGCCTTGACACGGGTAAGTAAGATGGTATGGTCCACCGTGTCAAAGGCGGCGGAGAGATCAAGGAGGACCAGTGCCTGGTGTTTGTTCTCATCCATGCCCCTTCTGAGTTTGTCTAAGACTGCGACCACGACTGATTCGGTCGAATGCCTGGGGCGGAACCCGGCTTGGCGGGATGCCAATCCTCCATTTGCCTCGACATGGGCGCTAAGTGCCGCGGTGACGTGGCGTTCCATCACCTTGCCCAGGAAGGGTAACAGGGAGATGGGGCGGTAGTTGGCCAAGATGGAAGGATCCGCGCCAGGTTTTTTCAGGATGGGCACTATTGTAGCTGCCTTTAGCACAGAGGGCACTACGCCCTGTGCCAGAGAGTTGTTGAGGAAGGCGATGGGGGGGTCAGGGCAGCAGAGGTAAATTTGCTGCAGGACTCGTGCCGGGCAGACGTCCGCAGGAGACCCCGACTTCACTTTGGGAAGTATCTCTAAGAAAGAGTCCTGAGTGAGAGGGGGGATGGAGGTAAAAGGACGTAGGACGGGAGGGGGGGAGGTATCAATGAAGGCAGACGAGGGTGGTGGGATGTTGGTCTTGATGGTGGCAATTTTCTCTAAGAAGTAGGTATTAAGTTGGTCGC
Organism: Triturus cristatus; assembly: GCF_964204655.1. NCBI lineage: Eukaryota > Metazoa > Chordata > Amphibia > Caudata > Salamandridae > Triturus > Triturus cristatus. The sequence goes on along the minus strand of NC_140585.1, from coordinate 746,884,697 downwards.
AGAGAGGCTGGGAAGGAGGAATTTGGGACGAGGTTCGGTCTGAGAATGCCAGGTCATTCACTATGCCGAAGATTTCCCTGGGTTTGTTTTTTGCAGAAGTTATTTTAGAAGAAAAGTAGGAGGTTTTTGCAGCCAGGATTACTGTTTTGTATTTAGCCAGAGTTGATAAGAAGTGGGTTTTTGATAAAGGACTGTAATTTATCCTCCATTGCCTCTCCGCCCGACGGGCGCTCAGTTTGAGATCTTTTAGGTGGTCGTCGAACCATCTATTGGAGTCCTTAGGTCGGCGGATGGAAATGCGGCGTAAGGGCGCCACTGAGTCGCAGCCTCCAGCCAGCCAGGTGTTAATGGCCTTGGCTTGAGAGGCGGATGATAGGCCCGCGAGAATGGGAGTGGAGTTGCAGAGTGAGGAGGTCAAGGAGGGATAATCCAGTCTATTCCAATTCCGCGCCCAGGTGTTTTTGGTGTGCTGGGTTTTGGGCATCAGGTTTCGGAGGATGGAGAGGGAGATGAGGGTATGGTCAGACCATGGGCACGGCGAGACCGCAGCCGAGGCCACAGGAAGGTTAAGGGACCAGACCTGGTCCAGTGTGTGCCCATGGGAATGAGTGGGGACGGATATGTGTGACACAAAGTTGAGGGATGAAAGATAATCTGTAAATTCTTTAGAGGCTGAGCACTCATGTGGGTCTGAGGGCCAGTAATTGAAGTCCCCTAGCACCAAGACCGAGGTGTAGTTGACCACCAGGTTAGCCAACAGGTCCTGAAATGCCGGCAAGAATAAGGGCGAGGGCTGAGGAGGGCGGTACATAAGGAGGCAAGTTATGGGGGGGGAAAATGAAAGAGAGCGGACAGCCAGGAAGTCAGCAGGGGGAATAGGGGGAAAAGGGAGTTGTTGAAAGTTCAACTCCGACCGAGCGATTAGGGCGACCCCACCGCCAGCCTTGCCAGTCGGACGGTCGGCCCGCAGGGCCACATAGGAAGGGGGTAGGGTGGCCAAGAGAACAGGGAGGGAAGAATCACAGTACCAGGTTTCGGTCAGGAGCAGAATGTCAGGTTTCTCTGAGTCGAGTAAGACAAACAGCTCGTGGTGGTGCTTGACCGCTGACCTGGTATTGAGTAGGACAATAGACAGTGCCGGAGAGCGGGGGGGGGGTCAAGGAAGGGGGGGCAAGGTGACGGGGGGACGAGCTGCAGGGGATAGGGTGCAGTGGGGGAAGAAGGAGCAAGGCCTAGTGAGGAAATCAGACTGCGGATGGGATCCGGGAGTGGCCAATGGCCTTGGAGGGCAATAAGGTCCTTGGTAGAATAAGACGTAGTTTTAGCATGGAATCGTGCCCCTAGCCCCGTCCGGCCGCGGACGGGCGCAGACGGGCTTGCCTTAGGCTCGCCTTCGGCGCGCAAAAGTCGCGCCCGCTGCGCTCGTCCGCTGCGCTTCCTGGCCAGACACATGTTTTATGCCGGTGGGCCAAGAGGTTGGAGGGGCGTGGCCAGCCGAGGGGGCGTGTCTCGCCTCGCCCTCGGGAATGGCGGGAGAAATAAGGGGATCGTTGCAGCGAGTAGCGCTGTTCGTGGCGAGATGCAGGTGAGTAAAGATGCCAGATAAAAACACAGTATTCAATCACAGTAAAATTTAGAGTAAGTAGCCCCTGCTCCCGGCTTTCCGCCTCAGGAGCCAATCATCCATCCTCCGTTTCTCTCTCCATCGACCCTTTCACTTAGCCATCCTTCCTTCCACCCACCCACCCATCCATCTACGTTTCTTTAAATGTTTTAAAAACAAAAACATAAACAAAAATAATGTCATGAGCAATGCCAATAGCTCTAACTTTACCAATGCCGAGACCATTGCATTGTAAATGCTTGTTAGTGCTTGGAGGGGCAGTGGCGGCCTCCTTGCTAGTGGGACACAAGGAAGCCGCCCAGCATCGCTTGATGCAGCCCTTGACTGAGCAACAACAGCGCTGGGGAAACCAGACGGGCTAGAGAAGAGCTGCCTGTGTCTCCTCTGCGGCTTCCACTGAGCGAATGATGGAAATAAACTTATGAAGACCATTGGCAGGCCAGAGCGACCCTATGAAAGAACATCTTCACGCCTCTATATTCGGGGAAAGCAATTAGGGCCCCGGAGAAGCACTGCTCCTGGAAGGGTACAGTAGGGGTTTTTCTTTAATGAGGAACAGGTTTTCAGATCATGCGGTGTTTGTTTAAAGCCTTTGGGGACGTTATTTTCGCTGCTTGTTCCGAACTCCATGTCCAGATTTCAAATTGCGTTTTTTTTTCCTGAAAGGTTAACACTGCGTGGCTTCAGATGCATAAATATTAGCACTTTTAATTACTGGTAATATTCTTGCCTTGGTATCTCGGATGGACTTGTTGAACCAGTGGAAATTTCCTTCCTTGGTTTTATTTGTACACAGTATTCTCATTCACCCCTGCTCTCACCCATGAAGCGCCCTTTCATTATGTCTGTGGCGTGGCTTCAGGTGACGCAGCCCAAATAGAAGAGATGCCACAGTGTTGTGCTTTGGCCATGGTCCTGGCCGCGCTGTCTGACAAGACACCCCGCCATTGAGAGGGAGCATTTAAAAACACGCCCCCCTGGGGCAGCATCGGCAGTGACCGTGCCATGCAGAAAATAGAACAGAAATGCGCACTGCCTTAGGGTCATGCTACAATGTGCAGCTCCCCTCTCCAGACTCTTATCGGGGGCCTTGAGTCGTGAACATCTCACAGATATTCATTGGCCTTTGGCGGAATGGGGGTCCCTGGTCGCCCCCCCCCGCCCTCCCCACCTTACGCTACAGGGGTCTGTATTATGCCCGTGGGCTCAGTTTATCATGCCTGCAAAGGGAAAAGAACAAGGGGGAAATAGCTGGCAGCTATATGTGTAACAACCATAAAGTGTCTTGTTTCATTGCCCACAAACAGTACATTGAAGAGCTACTCGCATTTCAGCTACAATGCTGATGTGGAATATGTGCGCATGTCTACGGTCCAGGCACACAAAAGCGAATGCAGAATGTTTGAGTTCTGAAAGTGTAGGAAAGCCCTTAATGGCAAACAATTTAAAAATAGACGTTTCAGTGAATTCTTACCATATTTCAATTAGATAGGCACCCGTGCACATGGAATGATATCCCTGTATCCCTCAGAATAGCCCCTACTTTTCTTTCATTAAGGAAAGAGCTGGAGACACACCTCTTCAAAAGCACTACATCTTGATGCAGTAAATAGTCCATCGCCCCTCTAAAATCCCAGCACCCACACTGAGAATCACTCTCAGAATGTATATCTGCCTACTATCCTATACAGCACTTCATTGCCAAGGCTAGGTTTGCCTACACGAATAAAACGTACATACATACATATATGTTTGTAGAAAATCCAACCTCAGAATACAAAAGGGGCTGCATCTAAATGCACAACACATTTCACAAATAACAACAAACTGGACTGCTATTTGCGAACTCGTCTTCTTCTTGAAACTCTTATCCTCCTAACTATACTCAGCGCCACAACAAAGTCTAACGCCGGCGCCTTCAGTCATGGGGCCTCCGCAATGGAACTCTGTCCTGATCCACTACGAAAGGCTGAGCCTCAAGAGCCCTTGAAAAGTCCTACAAACTTTCCGCATTTCTTAATCCACAGTCCCTACTGATGGCTCCTACCTCATACCATGAAACATTATAACTGCACCTGTAGGTGATTCAGTTCATGACAAACTCATAAATTTGCCTTATTGCATCAATCAATTAGACACTGACTAGAGTTCAAATGGATCTGATTTTCTGTCTCATCAATACCAGCTGTATCGCTTCTCGAATGGGTTTTGTTGATGTTCTCAGCAGCTTCCGGTTGCTGTCCCTGCAATGACAAATCATAGCCAGTGATGTTTTAGCCAATGGTAACTGGTGTCTCTTAAAGGACCACTCGCCTGAGAGAGCGATACATATTAGGCTCTGACATGTGACCCCTGCTCTTCCTTTGAGTAAACTATATTCCAGTTCACAATCTATGGTTGGGAGGTTTGGAGACCCCAAAGTAATGTAACTGACGCTCTTGCAGCATCACTGGCTTTTTGGGCAGTCTTCTAAATTCCCCACAGACAAGTCCACCTCAGGGGAGGACAAAGACATGGAAATGTTTACACAGTTTCTGGCTTCTGTGAATGATTGTTTCTGCATCAATCTAGCCTTACATGAAACTCTAACTATGAGTAAGCTATATGTCACTCCTTCATCCTAATATACATAGTTATCCTACATGTGCAACTCCAAGTTGTACATTCTCCGATGTGAATTTGTACCTCTAAAATCTTGTTCAGTAGCGACGGCTCAAAGGCTTCTACTCGATGATATCATGATATTTAGCCAAAAGCAATACATTCAGTGCAATAAATAAAATTACATCGCAGATGCTGCTTTTCTCACCTTCCTTCCTGCGTCAATCGCACATGTCTGCCCTCCAAAAGACTGCCACCTAGAAAGGATTTCGCTGATTAACAAATTGGGACATCTCTGCCTCCATTCCGCTTCCATTCCCTATTCGGCCACCACAGCTAGGGTCACTAGTGATCAAAGGCCTCTTGGTTGAGGTGACTATGCACACCTGATGTGCCCATGTGAATAATGTGTGCACACATGTGATGTGCCCGTCCAGACGAAGCGCCCAACACATGATGCCCCCATGCACATGACGTGCCCTTGCATCGGATCTGCCCAAAAACATGATGTACACATACAAGTAATGTGCCTACAGCACAGTGCGCCAATTAAATGGTATAACCATGCACAGAACATGCCTATGCCAGTGATGGGCGTACACACAATGTGCTCCCACTTAGTGTACCTGTGCATTCGATGTGCCCTTTTGTACACGATGAAACAAACATATTTCATGTATCCAAAATGTATTATGCCCATGGACAATATGTGTCAATACTTGTATCGTGGATACACACAATACACAAGCTGCTATACACATGATCTTCCCATCCAAAAATCCATACATACATGCAGGTAATATACACGTGCACCCATTGTGCCAGTACACTCACACATACAATTGAGTTCTTATACACATCAAGTTCCTGCACAGAATACCTATATGTACATTGTCTGTCCAATCATGCAGTGTGACTGCACACAACATATGTGTGTGCACAATGTGAACAAAATAGTGATGCGCCAAATCTCAAGAAGTGTCAATATACACAATTAGTCCACGCAAGAGGCACCTATTTTCATGATGTGCCCAGACCACACAAAAATGCCCATTTACATTACGTCCACATGCACACAATCTGATCATACATCCATTCCAATATTACAAGATGCGCAGATTTACATGGACTGCCCTCAGACAGGATTTACACATGTACACGATGCACCTATAAATCCACGTTCCTCACAGTATGAGCATTGTCGCCAGATGCCTGAGCGGACAATGTACTCATTGCCGCAAAGCACCCATATATTAAAGAGAGCACCTGTACATGATGTACTTAGACTATGGTTCTCATATATGCAATATTTGCCAACTAACATAATGCACATAAGTGCCCACGCACACAAGGTACCCTTACACATCATGCCAATGTACATAACATGTGCAATACTCAAATGTCTGTGCATTAATAAAAGAAGTATCATTTAATTCAATTGACCTGCACATGTATTGTGCCTGTGCATATGATGTACACTTACACATCATACAAGGTAGGATGGAAGGAGGATCTCAAATGTTAAACGATCCCTCCAGGGACCATTCACGCATATTAAACTAATATGCACAGAACACATGTTAAAACGTATTTTATATTTCACCCTTTATAGATACCCATACATAAAACTGTCTTGTCCTCCTCCTACATATCTGGCCCAGCTTCCCCGACATTACCCCCTATGGTGGGAGCACAAGGTATGGAAAAGGAATGGCACAACCCTGATGGAGAACTTCAGGAAAACCAATCAATAATTTGGATAGGAAGATTGTAACAGCGGCAGTGCCCTTTACCCCATTACTTTCGGCATCATAAAGAACACGCCATGTTTTCTGTAAGAACATAGAATCAAGATGGCTTCCAGGGAGGGACCCTTTGGCGACAGATGAAAGGGCTTGAGTGGGACTGAAGCAGCGACATACACAGATTGTGTGTTTTTTACTCCCATTGAGGAAGTGGTGAAAGGTTCATCATACAATCCAGCCTGCTAGGAACAGTGTCCAGAAGCAAGCCATCCTGGGGTCCTTTTCATAGGCCCCTGCTTCCAATTATTCTATCTTGGCATAAGATGGCACAAGCATCCCTTCCTACGAGGCTTCATATAGTAACCCGTACATGCGTAACTACCCACCCATGATCTTTTTTTTTAATTAGTCCTACATTCCCCAGTGTGAACAACAAGGGAGGTGGCTTAACGGCCAGAGCTGCCAACTTTGGAACTGTAGAACAGGGTTGGAATCTGGTGTTCGCTCAACATCCAGTGATTCTGATCAAATCCCCTAATCTCTCTGTATTTACAGACATGAATGTGTCCTTGTGTAATGTACCTGGTGCTCACGCGATGCCTGTGGGACGAGTGTATAAAACTGCAGCAACAACAAAAATCGGGAAAATAGGCCATTCGGGAATATTCCAGTAAAACAGGGAGAGATGCCAAACGAAAATGTGTGGAGGAACGGCTCCAGAAAGCGATTATGTCATTTAATGCAATTATCACTAAAGGGACAGAAAATCGGCAGCTTTTCACTCGCTGCAGTATTTAAAGACGCTTCTGAACATTATGCCCAATTAGAAATGCTGCTACCAACAACACGTGGCACAGATGGTAATAAGACGAAGATTTTTAACAGAAAGCAATTGCTGTAAAATGGCCGCAGTACAAAAACATTTCAGGGCGTAAGGGTCCATGGAGGTGATGCATTGTCTCCACACAATAACTATGTGTGGTGATGCGAGCGTTAGTAGTGGTACATCCAGGGCTCGCCTTTCTGAATTAGTATTTTTTGTATTACTCCGCTTATGTAATACTAGAGTGGAAAAAAATCATGTTTCTATGAGCCATCCAATCACTTGAAGAAACAGAACTGTTAACAAATTAAACATCTACCACACTGCAGCGATAAGACATCAGCGGCAGCTAAATGAGCTCCTGAAATATTAAAATCTACACATCATTTTTACAAGCAAAGCACGGCAAAGATTAGGAGCAGATGGTTTCCGAAAATACCACAAATTCGACGATTAAATTACGTTACATAATGATGGGAATAGGCAGGAGTAAAGGGAAGAAAAGCAATTCACAAATCAACAATCAAAAAAGAATTGAAATCTGTTCTCTTATCTAAACTCACATAAACCCTGTATTTAACTTGTATTTCTAGTGTGTGCTCTCAATGAACTGTTTGTTTTCCTACATATGCCTGAAAAGCGCTCTGATACCCGCAGGGGTCTTGTTCGCGCTATATAAAACTTGCAAAATAAATCAAATAAATAAACAAATTCTCATAGCGCCGAAAGCCACGCTCACCCACATCAGCCGCCCAATTCGTTTCAACAGGGGGTTATTACTGACGACAAGTAAGGACTGAGTGTAATCACAAAGACAAGGGTGCAGCAGCTGCGTGAGGATTTCTCATGCAGTCAAGCATCGTGAAACACATCGACTGGACGAGCAAGCACATTATTAGCCGCAAGAGCTACGAAGCAGAGCGGCGATATACCGAAGACCCGCCAAACTCTGCAATTGGATGGGAAAGAGATGACGTGCTCGAGACCCCTACGCTTCTGGCACGCAAGGTCTCTGGTGCGCGAGACACGGTTCACTCAACCGCCAGTCCTCTGATTTGTATGAGAAATCTATCAGCCATATTAATGAGAGCTGTCATTCGAACCTGAACTGATTTAAAAAATGGCGCTCCTCTTTGTAAAGAACAAAGCGGATCCGTACAGTAAGTAGAAGTTCTTTATTCACCAACACAGCTCCAAACGTGGAGCGCAAGAATGCAGCCGCTGCTGAGGATCACCAGCTGTCAACTGTCATCAACTGTCAGCTGGTGATGTCACAGCTGGTCCAATACAGCGATACGGTGTCCTCGCAGGGACACGCAAAGGCAAGTGACACAACGGTGTCCCCAGGGTGTCAATACAGGTACACAACACATCTTCCCCCTTTATGAACAGAGAGACAATGGCTAACAAAGCTAAACAAAATGCCTAGTCACAAATGTAATCGTTAAGTTTCGCAGGAGGGATTATCCTTCTGCCACACCTGCTGGTACTAGATGGTAGTGACACGTCATACCTAGGAGTGGGTGGCAAAACTCTGACAACCCTACCAGAATCTGTGCTAGGGGTGTGTGTCACGGGGTTAGGAGCTTCAGCATGTGTAGTGTGAGGATACTGTGTGGTTTCACTGTCGGATGAGTCAGATAGGGAGATGTGGTGCTTGTTATCATTAAGCTTACAGTGCACTCCGTTGGTGACTACCGTGGTAGGCTTGCACATGGATAAAGCTGAGAAGTGATGCACCTTACCGTCACTTAAGAGGGCGGAGTTGCAGTACACCTCTTTAACAGTAAGGGGTGGCGAGAACTTGTTCTGGCCCTTAGCTACGTGGCCACTTTTCTTTACCTTAACGGTTTCCCCTATGGAGAGTTGCACATCCTTGCAACCATGTTTGTGGTCGTATCTTTTTTTGGTTTTGTTTTGATCATGCCCAACCTTTCTTCTTACTTGGTCACTGGACCAGTGTACACACTTTGAAGCTAATGCCCAACCCACATTATCCTTAGAGAGAGGCGTTCTGCCCCGCATGAGTACGAATGGGCTGTGACCAGTAGAGTCGCACGGTGTGATTCTGTAAGCCCATACTGTTTTTAGGATCTCATTTTTCCAGCACAGTCTGTTGTCGTTGGACAACTGGATAATGCCTTTGAGTACTCTATTGAAGCGTTCCACCGCTCCGTTTCCGGCAGGGTGGTACACTGACGTGGTTTTGTGTGCAGTTTGGTTTCTAGATGTATAGGCCTTAAACAGGTCTGAGAGGAACTGCGGGCCATTGTCACTGGTTATCTGGTTAGGGAGCCCTTCTCGCGTGAAAACAGAATCTAGAAACTCTATCACTGCCCTGGAATCAGGCCTGACCGTGAACGTAAGTTCAGGCCACTTGGTAAAATGGTCAATAAGTACTATTATATACCATTGCTCCTCTTTTCCCTCTATGGGGCCCATGATATCAATCCCCACTCTTTCCCATGGCATAGTCGGGCAACTAATGGGGTGTAATGGTGGTCTAAGGGTGACTTGGGTCTTGTCGGATTGCTGGCACATGTTGCAGTTTCTGACTACTCTTTCCATGTCCCTGCTTACCCCGGGCCACCAGTAGCTTTCCTTGACTCTCCTTTTACATTTAACTATGCCTAAATGTCCCTCGTGACAAATATCAAGGATTCTTTTTCTTAACGTGACTGGGGGTATCACCCTACAACCTCTCAACAGTAAGCTATTCTCGTGTGACAGTTCCTCCTTCACTTCATAGTAATGTCTCATAGTTTCAGTGAGTTTGTTTTTGTGTGTCCATTCTCCTTCTAACATCCTGATCACTTGGCAGATGTCCATGTCCTTCTCTTGCTCAGTGAGCCATTCTTCCTTTGAGATTCCCTGTATGTTGTCATCTAGGCTGGCGATACAGTATTCTCCCTCGTCAGTTTCATTTTCCTGGTTTCCATCTTTTATCGGCAATCTGCTTAAATAGTCAGCTACAACGTTCTTCACCCCTGGCACATATTCAATATTGTAATGGAAGTCAAATAGGCGTACCGATAAACGCGCCAGCCTAGGTGAAGCTGAATATAGACCCTTAGTGGTGAACACCTTGGTGAGTGGCTTATGGTCCGTGCATAGTGTGACCTTATTTCCCCACACATAATTCCGAAAGTGCTCCAAGGCCCACACACATGCCAATGCTTCGCGTTCAATAACCGAAAATATTTCCTCCGTCGGTGTCAATGACCGTGATGCAAACGCTATGGTGTACTGTAATCCTTTGTCATCTCTTTGAGTCAATACGGCTCCCAGACCCTTAGAGCTTGCGTCCGTTGTGATGGTGTTGCAGAGTGAAGGGTCAAAACCTTGTAGGGGTATTGCATTGCACAGGTCATCTTTTATGGTGTTGAATGCTGCTTGGCATATGTCAGTCCAAATGAATTCACTTCTCATCTTTAATAGTTGTCGTAGATCGTACGTCTTTTCCGAAAAGTTCTTTACAAACTTCGCATAGAATTCTACAAGGCCTAGGAAAGACTTCAGCTCTTCTTTGTTTTTTGGCACTGGAGAGTTTTTAATAGCATCCATTAAGTCCTTCTTCGGGTAGATTCCTTTACCATTTATTTCGTGCCCAAGATAGTTCACAGACTCACATGCAAACTTGCATTTACTGTACTCAGCCGTGAGCCCCTTAGTTTCCAGGATTTTTAGCACTTGTTCAACCTTGTCGTCGTGTTCTTCCTTAGACTTTCCCATGATAAGGATATCATCTTGAAACATCAGAATACCCTTGACTCCGCTCAATGCACCCTGAATATTCTTCTGTATTCGTATTGTCCTCCGCAGCAGCTTTCAGTTTGACAACACCTTCTTAGTGCAGGTATTTGTTCTAGGACTGCAAGTGTCCATATATGCCGGTTTTTTTCTTGTTAAAATACCGGTAGTGGGTTCCGGTGATGGCGCTCGTCGCCACTTTGTAAAGAACAAAGCGGATCCGTACAGTAAGTAGAAGTTCTTTATTCACCAACACAGCTCCAAACGTGGAGCGCAAGAATGCAGCCGCTGCTGAGGATCACCAGCTGTCAACTGTCATCAACTGTCAGCTGGTGATGTCACAGCTGGTCCAATACAGCGATACGGTGTCCTCGCAGGGACACGCAAAGGCAAGTGACACAACGGTGTCCCCAGGGTGTCCATACAGGTACACAACACTCTTGAGGTACATCATTATTGTGAAGATTGTTAGAGGGGCGGCCCCTTCGTTGGAGCAGAGGAGCGGCGCTCCACTTAAAATCCCCCCAAACCCTTGAAAAATAACATTTTAATTTATCATCATTTAATTTTTTTCCCTATCCCAAACAGAGCATCAGGACAGGGGTGGGGCTGCTGCTGAGTGACAGCAGCATGTCGCTCAGCAGGGAGGAGGGTGGGCTGGCTGTGCACTGTTTAAAGTGTGCATGTCTTTTTGGCCAGTCGCCTTGGGACGGCCAGCCACACATGTGCACTTTAAACAGCTCTAACCCGGCTCTCTTAAGCAAGCCAAAGCCTCCACAGCGCTGTGGCGCGCCGAGTGAGGCCGCTCTCTCCAATCAGGGCACTGCTCTCATGCTGCATGAGCGCTGTGCCATGATTGGTCAAGGGAGTTTTTGCTTCCAGTTCCCGTGGTGAGAAGAGGATTGTGCGCAGGACATCGCGTTCAGGTACGTTTTTATTATTTTTAATGCGCACGCTCCCACCCTCCGTAGATGCCAGCCACCATTGGTTTGGGGTGACCCCCAGACTGTTTGATCAATGGTGCCATCAAATCTAGAAGCTGCGCTCCTACGCACTAATGCACATATCTTGAGGTATGTCACCTACTGATATGCTGAGCCTTGCTTGAGGAGCACACTGCAGGAAAAGTCATGGTTTTCTGATACGTCTTTGGAGAGACAAAGGACAGCTACAATTTTCGGTTCTATTAACTATTAGACTTTTTAAGTCTTACCTATCTTTGAGCTCAATCTCGGCGAAGGTGTCTTGTGGACCATACCCATTGCTTACCAATGGTTGGCTTTATTGTAACTCTCATTTGCTTGATTCTTATCTGATGGCCTTTCTTCCTCTTCATGTGTTCGTCCCCCCTCCTCGGGCATAGCATCTTTGCTATGCTTTTGAATGGCTGACTTGTATCCTTTCACTGCTCACATTTAGGGAACTTCTTTTTACTTTAAGCACACTATGAGAGTGGACGTGTTTTCCACCTCTCTCTCTCTCATGGACTGCTTACCCCCAAATAACTACCCCACACTCCCTTTCATACACTTTCCCCTGTTGCTCTCTCTTGTGTTCTGCTCTAAATTTGGTTTCAGAACTGAAGCAGCAAAAACAAGGGCAGGTTCCTTGGAGTTCAGGGGCCCAGGATCTGGAACAATGTGGAACTGTTCTTATGAGCACAGCCAAACAACTTGCCCTTTGGGGGATTTCAGGAATCCGAGAGATCACTATTGGACCGGATCCAGATCCGGGATACATTTGCATGGATTACAGCAGTGACATGCATCATACTCTATTGACGTAAAGGGATGCCACACATCCAGCTAGTCAAAGGGGATTCTTTTAATAATCACTGAAATGACTTGTAATATCCTTTCCATATATGTTTTACATTGGTCTGGCATGCTGCCATATAACCACATCAATGCCCTTTGTAAAACTGTATGCAGAACCACCATAACAAAGCGCTCTCTGAACACTCAGTCAGCAGAGTACAAATAGGGTTGATTACCTTCTGTTGATGTGGTGGAGATACAAGTCAACCAGATGAAGAAATACTGGGCATATTTACATGGGAATATCACAACCAGGGGCCCTATTATGTATAGGACGCACTTTCCCTGTTTACGCCCTGACGCTCTTAAAAACAGATACAATGGGCGCAAACAAAGTAAGTGTGCCCTATGACATAGAATGCGCTGCCCCCAGGGCAGCGGTGAACCTCTGCTGCCCTGGGAGCTTTGTTATGGTCGGTCTGTATACAGTGTTACAGAGGTCATACATGCAGCCATATGGCAGCATGCCAGACCAATATAAATACTTAAACTAACAAACAAAATATCGAAACTTGTCTGTCATTGGGAAAGGTCAGAGGAACATTTCCCAGTGGGTTTGCAGCTAAAAAGACCAACTTGGCCTGAGCCTTTACAGCCAATACGCAGGTCTGCCAGCAGCATTCTTCAAAAGAGCCGAATCCAGGCACACACTGCAAATGAACCTTATGTAATGGTAGGATTTATGCACAGGGGCGCACCTCTAAATGGGAGCCCTTTGCAATCCTGGTGCCATTAGCATATTGCTCGATGGTTTGTGGATTTTCCACTACTGTTGCCCTTTAAAAGAGGTTTTTGTCTTCTTGTACCCGCACCCCCTTGTTTGTGAACAATGTGACTGTCTAAGGAAGAGCGACTGTGGGTGTAAGCAGTCTCAAAACATACCGGACCATTAAATGATGTTTCAGAACTGAAGCGGCAAAAACATGGGCAGGTTCCTTGGAGTTCAGGGGCCCTGCGTCTGGAACACTGTGAAACTGTTCTCGTGAGCACAGCCAAACAACCTGCTCATTGGGGGATTCCTGGAAACCAAGCGGTCACTATTGGACCGTGTCCAGATCCGGGATACATTTGCATGGATTTCTGCACCGACATACATCATACTCTATTGACATAAGGGATGCCGCACACCCAGCTAGTCTGAGGGAATTATTTTAATAATCACTGAACACTGGATTGACTTGTAATATTCTTTCTATATATGGTAAGGGGTATTTTATTCTGTGTAATTCAAATTAGCCCTTCAGTATTTGGTGCCATTCTCCCTCTGATGGAAGAGGTCCTCCCAGTGCAGCTATACATTATTGATAAGAAAAACATACAGTGGAAGTGAAAAAAAACACAACATTCAGTATTGTGGCATGCATATGCTGTAAGCAGCTGAAAGTAGGTCACAGTCTGTTTTCAAATGTAAAATACATCCCTGCTCATTTGATTTTAAAAAACGAACAATCTACGAAATAAAACCAAAATGTGTCTTTTTAAACTAATGTCTCTGAACTGTCAGAGAAAGAAAAATGACACAAAAGGAGTCTCAACAAACAGTCCTCCCTTCTAGGGTGCCTGTAAGAGTCATTACTTAGGTGCCTGTAATGTTGTTTGCAGTGAGCTATTTTCACCAATCTGCTGGTAATCTTTGTTAAATCAGAACTCAACATTAATGAGCTATCACCGACTACTTCTGCTGTGACCAGGAAACTGATAGAAGGGAATGATTAAGAGCAATTGTTATGATTATAGAAAAAAGCAATGTTTTGTGTGTTCTATATCTGTATATTTGTGTTTATGGTATGCACGCAATCCACTATGTGACAGTGCTTGTGTAATGACGTGAGCAATTTGTAAACCTCTTACTAGTTAGTTTAAAAACCCTATTGCGAATACTTTTGAGAACCCTTAGTAAGTCAGCGGTATGTCCTCAGACGGGGAAGTATCACAGCTTATCTTTCTACATCCTTGACTGTATTGAGCTGCTGAGGACAAAGGAGTAGATTTGCTGTGGGCACACCCACCCTGTGCCTTTATTGACCTGATAGCCCAAGTTGTTTAGTTCTCTTCAGACATCTAGGATTCCCAGTACACTAGTCACCAGGAAGAGGCCTACAGTGGAGTGGTGCAGACAGGGCTCTGACCAGAAGATGCCCAGGACAACAGATAATACTCCCTCTCATGCCTGGATACCGGCCTCAATATTCCATCTCCTCCTGGTGCCTGCTGTCTGAGCCAAGAAGCGGCCGGCACACGTCAAACATAAAATGTGCTTACTGCTGGCTGCTTCCTCCAATAGGTTTACTTTGGAGTTTCACCCATTCTAGTGTCTGGATTCTTAAAATAAAATACTGAAAGCGGTATTGTCATGCCTTGTTTACATATGGTAATCGCTTTGTAGGTATCCTTCCAGTGAAAGACTTTAATGAGCGCATTCATTTCAGCCAATAGGAAAACATTCCCGAAGAATTAATTAAATAAAAAACACAGCCACGAGGCCTCCAGTGCAGCAGGGTGTCTTCAGGCCATCAACACAGCTGGGATATGGGAGAGGCTCGCTTATCACGAATGACAGATCTGTCAGGTCATGTACATAACAACACAAAGCGGAGAATCTCCCCCGCAGGGGTATGAGCACACTGCTTAGCTGCGGGCCGCCCCATCCATCCGTAAAACCAGCCAGACTCAATATCTGGAACACGATTATCAACGCCCAATGCTTTCCACCCACCCCCAAAGAGCCAACAGGATCGATCACGGTCATTACAAATCAATCCATCTTTACACCAAGCAAGTCACATATCACAGCCACGGACAGGAAACAGAACAAGCTCGACATACCACCCGAGGCAAGTCCACACTGCTGCGAGATGGAAATGATGGAATGGCCTGGACGTCCCCCTAGAACATAAATCTAATCGCATGATGTGTGGTATTGTGCCACAGTGCTGGCCTTGCACGAGGGGCGAAGAACTGGAAGCATTTTAAATCCCCCCCCCCCTCAATCGCTGTCCCTTCCTCATACACAGTCTAATAAAAAGACGAAAGCTCAGCAGGACGATCAAAAAGGTTGCAGTGATGGAGCATTGCATGGCTGAGGAGTCCTTTGATGAGCAGCCACGAAGGCAAACCTCTAACCCAAACACATTCCCGCCAGGCAGTGGTTCCGAGGACAGCACCCAATCACAGCCTTAACCGGCCAGTGGATGTAGAGCGGGTTTACTGATGAAGCCACTACCTAGTACTGAAAATAACACATTCAGATCTTTTTTTCTGTACATGCAAGTTAAAACATTTCATGCATTGACCCTACAATTTTTTTTTACCAACTTGTGTTTCGGCTCTTCTCCTCTCAGCTGTAAGGTGTGACCCCCGTAGCAGTCTGTTATTTACCTGTTAATTTTATTACTCGCTGTGTACCATTTGTCTGTGATTATTGTGACTATAACTGTTTGGTATTTTTACTTGATATTGTTACTGGAGTCTTATTCTCCCTTTCATCCTTGTGTAAAGCGCTCTGATATCCCTCGGGATCTGGTTTGCGCTATATAAAACTTTATAAAATAAATACAAATATATAAAATGCTAGGGTTTGAAGTGTGAGGCGTTAGATTCGAGGGAAACTGCAGCCATGGCAGGTCGCTTGTTATGAACTTAAATAAAAATTATCTTGAACTCACTTCCCGATTTGCCCTCCCCATCTTCCCCTATTATTAAACAACAAATAATTACAATTCCAAAAATTCCAGGTTCTACAGGAAAAAGTATACCCCACATCACAGAACTCAAGAAAAAAACACTGTAAAACAGAGTGTAATTTAAGAAAAGGAGGCACCACTACTCTCCCACTTCTGGTGACATTTGCACGCTGTGCAGTGCTGGACTACTTGGTTCCACGCCAGTCAAACCAGTTTGATCCTTTCCACCACACTTTCGAACAACTATACTGTCAGTGACAACAACCAAGGGAACTTGTGGAACAAATCCACTTCCACTACCACTTCCCAAAGCGGCTCCCCCACACAATTATATTCATCTTACAACCACGATTTACCAGTCAAGAGTTTATCTTTACTCTACGCCCTCTATGCAAGGATTTTACTACTCCTAGCAAGCTTGCTGAAGTGCCACACTTTATTGTCACTCAACTTCACAGCATTCACAAACAACTTGATCACTATAAAGGTTTACACTATTTACTACTCCGTTCATGGTCCTCATGGGATTCTTGAGCCAGACCCAGTCTCTCCATTCCAATCCAGCTTCTGTCACTCCATGTTTAAGATCGTAATGTTCTTTGTAAACACTTTGCACCTTCAAAATAATTTTTCTCACCACCTCAGGTGACCATTCCTTCTCTATGTCACCAGACAACGAAGCCATATTATCTTTGGTAAAAGGATCTCTTCCTCTTAACACTTTGAACGTACTATAACCAGTAAGTGCAGGAGTAATTCCTTAGGTCCATATTAATCTATTGAGTTCCTTCTCCCAACGTATGCCACTCCCAATGGCATTCTGAACACTTCCCATGATCACTCTATTAAAGCGTTCAGCCATGCCATTCCCAGCTGGATGGTACAACAACATATGCCTTGCCTTAATTCCATTCCTTTACAAAAACTTCTCAAGATAATCAGAAACAAATTGAGGACCATTGTCACTTAACAAAACGTCAGGTAGGCCTTCCTGGAGAAAAACTCTCTCCAAAAAGGAAACAACAGCCCTAGCATCAATTTTAGGCAACACCTTCACTTCTGGCCATTTAGAGAACAAATCATTAAGCACAATTATGAACTTTGATGCACCATATCAATCCAAAATAGGACCTTAAATGTCCACTGCCAGGAACTACCAGGGACGTGCTGGACACTCTATGCTACAGAGTGGCGGTCTCAAAATGTTAAGACTTCTGTCATCACTAGCACACTGTGCACACTCAAGTACAAACCTCTCTACCACCAAGTCAAGCCCTGGGCACCACTTTGAAGACTTAGGACCTTATTTAGAAGATTTTGCAGTTGGGCAGTGCCACAGGCCTTCCTGCTGTGGTGGCCTATGGCAAGAGAAAAGGGCAGGAGTGCGCCATATCTATCAGATACCGCACATTCCTGTCCCTTTCCCCTCTGCTGGCGCACCATGGACTGCCATGCGTCAACGCAGGCCCCTTTGTGCCATGGTGCCTGTGTTGCAAAGATGATTGTTTTTGTTTAGGAAGGGGAACCTTCCTGCACAAAAACAATCACAAGAGGTTTTTTCCTTTTTCTCTGAGTGCTGCAGAATGCAGCACACATGGAAAAAGGAAATACGAGGAGAAATTAAGGTATTTCTACTCGTTGAGCCTCCCTCCCACTTCCACTGGGGAGGCGTACGTTTTTGGCGCTGCCACAGAGTTTGTATTTCTCGTAAATCTGCGGCAGTGTCAAAAAGCCAGGATGTTGCTGGGAACACCCACAGCAACACCCATTGCACGCCCCTTTAATGCAGAAAACCGCATTAATTAAAGGGAACGATATTTACAAGGCCGCATTAAGCCACGCAAAGTGGTTTAGTGCTGCCTGTTAAATATGAAGCAGACCCCTGCGCCACCGAAGCGTCACAAAAAGTGACATTCCGGTGGCGCAACATCATTGTAAACGAGGCCCTCAGTTCTTAACTTGGTTTACCCACACCCAAATGACCCTCATGAATCAATTACAAAACTGTACCCCTCAGTTTTCCCCGTGGAATAATTATTTCACCTTTCAATACAAACCAACAATCATCCACAGAAAGTTTGTTCCTTACTTCCCAGAACGTCTTTCACAACTCACTCACCTCATTCTTTTTCAGCCACCCCACATGAAGAAACTTCTTAGCTTCAACCAGTTTAGGGTCATTATAATACTCAATATTCCATTCTTCCTCCGAGATTGCTCGATATCCAAGCCCTTATTATCCAGAATCACTCAGCAATACGCATCCCATTCATTGCCCACACTCTGGTCAAGGGAAACAGGAGTTCAACTGAGAAAATATAACTATATTTTGCGTTCCTGGGGACATATTTCACAACATGATCAAAATTAAGCAACCTCAATGACGTTCTGATGAGGCAGAGTAGCTTTCAGAGTTCCTGAAGTAGTCAAAACCTTGGTAAGCAGTTTAGGATCAGTGCGCAAAGTAAATTCTGAACCCCACACATACTTCTTAAACTTGTCCATGACCCACACACATGCAAGCAATTCCCTTTCAATAACTGAGAATTTCTCTTCCCCTGGAGTAAGAGGTCAGGAAGCAAAAGACAAGGTACATTCTTAATTATTCTCCTCAATTTGTACAGCATCAAGTCCTTTTTCATTGGCATCAGTAATTATAACTGAGCGTGGTGGAGGATTAAAGCCCTGTTAGGGAATAGCATGACAAATAGCATGACAAATGTCAATTTTAATAGAATCAAATTCAGTTTGCAATTCATTACTCCAGCAGAACACTTCCTGGGTTTTTAGTAACTGCCTCAATCCATATGTTTAACTCACAAAATCCTTCACAAACTTAGATTAAAACTCCACGAGTCCTAAGAAGAATCTAACTTCATCCTTATTTGTAGGAGAGGGTGCATCCTTAATTGCATTTGAAATCTCATTTTTTGGTTTAATGCCAGCCCCCACACACCTCATGACCAAGATACACCACAGATTTCTCTGTAAATTTTCACTTCTTCAATTAATCCATGATCACCCAAAACCTTCTTTAAAAGGTTGTCATGCTCATCTCTTGTTTTTCCCATGAATAGTATGATGTCCTGAAAAAAAAAACAATTCCTATTAACCCTTTAAAAATCTGAAACATAAACCTCTGGAATACTGCCACCTCAGATGCCAGCCAAAGGGGCATTATCACGAGTCTGAAACACCCAAAAGGGGTTATAAAGGCAGTACAATTTATACTCGCAGGGTGCAAAACTATCTGGTGGTATGCGAAGGTCAAGTCAATGGCAGAAAACCAATTGATTCCTTTTGTCTCTGCAAGCAGCTCATTAATCCTTGGCAATGGGAATTTATCAACAATGATACTCCTGTTAATGTCCCTCTGATCAACACATAACTTAACATGACCATTTGCCTTATGCACCACCACTAAGGGAGACAAACATTCTGTGCTGTTCACTGGCTCGATAATCCCATTCCTAAGCATTTTATCCAACTCAGACTGGACCATCTCTCTAACACTGAAATGAATATTTCTTACCTAGTGGCAAACTAGCATAGCATTTTTCTTCAGGACAATTTAATGAGTGAGCCCTTCAAGTTGCACAACTGTTCCTGAAAACACACTGGAAAACTCCTTCTCCATCTGTGTACCCATGCATGTTTCTTCAATTTCAAGTATCATAATGGGCTCTTCTTAATTGGGATCAAGAATTGTCCCCAGCATCTTCTGATCCTTCCAACCTAACACATATGGCCCACACACAGCTACATACAATTTAGACTTGGCTTGTCTGCATTTAAACTAGAACAATACGTTTCTGAGTACTAACATAGGAATTTCTTCCACTGTGTATCTCCCCGATCTCACGTCTGGAGGCAGCAACCTCTCCCCCAACACATTTTTAAACTCATCATCCCAAATCGTTATGTTCACAATGGTATATGGTGAACCAGAGTCCCCCACAATTTTCATTTCCACCTCTTCAATAGTCGCATCACAAACCGTTTTTTTTTATATCAATATTCAACACCACGTCTTCCAAAACCAACACACACTGAGAAGTAGAGCTCTCTACCATTCCAGACGAGTCTGCAACAGATTGTTCCACAACACACTTTACAGATTTCTCTTTTTTCCTGCACACTTTAACAAGGTGTCCTATCATACAACAAAATGAACATTTTTGTTCAAATGCTGGACAGTTCTTGTCACTAGCAAGATGGTAATGGCTGCCAAATCTAAAACATTTAAGTCATTTCTTATTGCCCCGAGATTGCATTTGTTTCACATCTAAATTGTGACTTCCTTTTTTCAGTACCTGGATCCTGACGTGGATGTTACTTTATACATAATAGAATTACCCTCACTTTCAGCTTGGTGAATGCCACCACTCATAAGAACAGCCTTGCAAGACCTTTTTGACAACTATGCCTTCTTTGCATCCGCCACTACCACCTTTACGGAGGAATCACTAATGATCCATAATCTTTCCGGAAGTTATCATTTGTGTGCATGATGATATGGTCCCTTATCAATTCTTTGTGTAATGTCCCAAATTTGCAAGAAATGACCACATTCTTCACAGCTGCCACATATTCATCGACGGAATCTGAAGGGCCCTGTCTGAGTTGAAAGAAATTAAATCTGTCGCTTGCTGCACACACTGTAGGCTGAAAATTATTATCAAGAGCTTCTAAAACATTTCTGTAGACATCAGTATCCTCTGCTAGCCTAACATTCTTCTCTATTTGGCAAACGATCCATAGGCCGTGCGGACCTCAACTGTGCAGAAGAATTTTCTATTTTCTCAAATAAGAGAATTCCTCTACAGCCTCATCTCAATAGTAGAAATGTAGTTCAGGAAATATTCCTTCCATTCAGACCACCTGATGGGAGAATCTCCTGGCACTGGAAGGAAGGGTTGAGGCAGGGTAAGTGTAAAGGTTTGTGCAGCAGCACGCATGGTGAACTATTGTGCAGAATGCAATACAGTAATTCCCGAAGGAACAGCAAACAAATATAGAAGGGGAAAAAAACTTGCCGGCACAAGGGTTCTGTCCCTATGACGAGATATAAAGTTCCTTTTTCTTTTTAACAATAAACAAAGCAGCCTCCAAGATTGCCACTATGTAGGGTCATACAGCGTGACCTGATGTCCTACATGTGTTGCTTCAATGCGCACTTGGTCGGTGGGAAGCTGCAAACTTCGCACACAGTTCTTGTGAATGAAGGCATGCACACTCCCTAATGTGTGACTGCGTTGGTACTCCCTCGCATCTCCAGCAGGGAAAATCCTCCGAAGACACCAATTGCCAAACTCCAGAGCAGGCAAGAAAGCAAATCCAGGCAAGCCAAGGATGCACAAACACAGACAAGTGGGCTTCTGGCACAATCGAAGATCGTTGCTGTGTATCAACAAATCCTTGCAGCTAAACCGATGCGCAGGTCACCCTCAACACACAGAGTAAGTCCGCTAGTCGCCTATGTGAAGTAGGCGCACTACGTAATTAACCTTTGCTGATTACAATCATGATTACAGTCTTTAACCACTGAGTGTCAGGTAATATCTTACAGAGTGGAAGACTGCTGGACTTTGTCGTCAGTTGCTGGTATAGTTCAAGGAGTCCATAAACAAATTATGAGGAGTAAAGAGGTGCTGTAGAGCAGGGGTTAATCCTCCTCTGACACAAAACTTTACAGCAACTATAGAGCCCAACTCGATTGGCTCAATCTAACAACCCTTCCATCGGCCTAAGTAGAAAAGAATACTTTTGATTTAAAGAATTCTCACCCACCATGGGTACCCCTCTGTGGCATGTTTCATCACAGAGTTCACTCCTGATGCAGGCATGGACGGAGGTATTTTAGGCAAGCAGGCCAGGTGGGGACATTGGAGTCTGTGTGACTAAAGGCACGCCTCTTCGCCATATACGTATGGAGCACTATTAAGTGCTGTTATATATAGCAATTTACGAACACCAAGAAAGTGTTTAGGTGTGCTTGACGTATGTATGGTAAATTCATCAGTTACGTCAGCATTATGGAGTAAGTGTGGATTGTGATATAATAATCGGTCCTGGCAAAAGCCACGAGCATTTGGGAACATAAGTGGCAGAAAAATGTTGACCCTAAGAGGAAGTAGGGGTAACTAGAGCCCCGGAACTTCCTAATTTTTCCTGTTTTTAATCAAGTTGGCTGGTGACCAGATTAAGATTTTAGGGCTACCAGGCAGGTATTTTTAAAGAGTAACCATACCCCCACTCAATACCCTATTCCTTTTCCAACAGAGTGCTCCCATGCATCTCATAGGTTGTAGCACGCCTCATTCCGCAACGGAACGGGAAGGAACTCTATGATGAAGCATGCCACCAAGGGGAACCGCTGGTCGGTGAGAGCTCGTTAAAGCAAAAGGATTCTTTTCTTTTTAGGTTGATGGGAGGGTTCTTAGATTGATCCAATCCAGTTGGGCTCTATAGTTTGTGCATAGTTTGAAGATGCCCATCAAAATCTGTGGTGAGTGCTCAGCGGAGCACAATACATGAGCCTGAGGTCGCTTATAACACTTTGACCATCTATGGGTAGAGGTGCTCGTCTTACTGACAGGATTCTAAGTGAATCCCCCGTAACAATATCCAGCAGGTTAGGTATCGTTACTGGATCCGCTGAGGTAACGGAGACACTTGCAGAAGGAGTTTGCATCCAAATGTGTTTGTTGTTTCCGAGTGCTCACCTGCAGACCTGGCTGCCTTTCTTGCAGTGTGAGCAGGCATGTGTTTAGGCAGTCACAGACCATGCATTTCCTTTTCGTTTTCTGATCCTTTCCAAAGTCACTAGGGTGCACTGGGGTGACTGGATGCTGTATGTAATTTAATCCCTTCATGATGAGATGCTGCGGGGTGTGGGTCACTTGTATGATGTATATAGTGGTGCTTCTATAGCGCCAACCCAGCTGTCAGTAACAGAGGACATGAACGCACCAATGTCATTGTTTACACTTGGGCTCTGATGCCATTCATGTTCTCAATCTCTGAAAAAAATTATTAAGGACAGTTATTATATTGTATTGAGTTTTTAAAAAAATGATACCGACGTTGAACACAATGGCATGACACACCGAATGCAACATAAAAAAACATGAGCAACGGCTACACCAAAGCTCCCATCATACCAGGGTACAGTTATTAATTGAGTGACACCCAGTGTTTGATAGACTGGCCAAGCTCAAGCCCTGAATCCTTCATCAATAGATAGAGAGTGTAAGATTCAGTGCAGAACGATACACAAAAGTTAAAGTGCTGAAGCAAGTATGGTCCACTCAAAGATATTCTTTAGGGGCAGTGAAGAGCATGCACTCCGTGGGCTTGTCTGGACTACCTGCAAGCGCCCTTCATCCTTCTAGAGGGAGACCGCTCTCCGACAAGCCCAGACGGGGCTGCCAGTGCATGTATCCTGAAACATCACCCCAAAACATCTAACTCAAGGATACTGCCAACAGAATGGCTAACTTTCCTCTTCCCACATCTGCGCTAGGAAGAATTCAGCGGGAAAACCACTCTGCGCATGGAGGGCAGGCATGCACCCGGGGAGAGCCCCCACTCCACTGAGTGAGGGTCTTCAAGCAGGTGTGTCCTCATATCCGAGACACTCTGCCACGTGATTGCTTATGAGATGTGACATTTGGAAAGAATACTAGACCCTGATTACAATGACTGCCCTCCCTTCCCCTGCAGGATCCCTGGCAGAGGTCTCACATGATGACGCCGTATGGGTGCCAGTGTATCCTAATCCTCATCCTTGGCATCACACTGGTGGCCACTGATCCTTCATGGCTTGGAGTTCATGCTCCTCACTATCAACCAGCAGCCCCCGTGTGGCCCCACCAGCTCACCTATTCTCTTCTCTGTGCAGTGGCCCAAACCTCAGCACCAGCTCACTACCTTCGCGAGTCACCCAGGACTTCACACCATCTGTGAGAACTACCTTAGCACTTCAACCCGTCTGACTATGAGTCTTGGTAAGTGACTGTGTTTGCGACATCGGGTGGCACTGCATGCAGTCGCTTGCTGACTCACCCGTTGCTTCCAGGTGCAGTGAATAAACCAGGCTCTACATGGTGCGTCTGTGCTGGATGGGTTTTGTTACCAAGGATCGTGTAATTTCCTTCCTTTTGTACAGATGACAGGTTATGTTTGATATTTTCCTCATGCAAAGTTTGTGCCCGACTATGTCTTTTTGATTGCTAACTCTGGGATCCTTTGACCCCCGGCTATGCCCAATCATCTTTGGGTCCGACCGGGGAACTTTGGAACTCAATCCCAAAATAGTGTTATTGGGGATGATGGACTCTGTGGGGGACCGTAGGGCTATCTGAGCACGCCTAGCGACAGCATATATGGCAGCCAAAAGAGATCTGGCCAGACACTGGCAGGATGAGCAGGCCCCATCTCCATAGGAGTGGACTGGAGGCATGGATCCCTGTGCCACTCCCGGAAAACTGGTGTATAAGGCGAGGGGGGTTCCACAGAAATGTGACTGAATCTGGGGGTGCGTGTGGATCGAGGAGTACGACTGCTGATGTTATGCTCAAATGTTACGGTGCATTGTGCCGCCGCTCTAGCAGCTATATATATATATATATATATATATTCACTGAAAAAACCATAGGTTTCACACACGTTATAGTTAGGAATTAGCATTTAAAAAACCTTGCAAATTCACTGAAAAAACCATAGGTTTCACACATGTTATAGTTAGCGGAAATTTTACTGATAAAAAACCAATGAAATTCCCCCGTTATAGTTAGTGCAGGCAACTATAACTCACGCGACCGCAATCCTCTGCTGATGCTAATACTGTATTTAGACACTTATTTGCCCATGTCTTCTTCCATACATTTTTAGCTATACATATATTACAAATATTTTTTTTTCATAAAGACACATATGTCATCAGCAGAAGATTGCGGTCGCGTGAGTTATAGTTGCTTGCACTAACTATAACGGGGGAATTTCATTGTTTTTTTATCAGTAAAATTTCCGCTAACTATAACATGTGTGAAACCTATGGTTTTTTCAGTGAATTTGCAAGGTTTTTTAAATGCTAATTCCTAACTATAACGTGTGTGAAACCTATGGTTTTTTCAGTGAATTTGTACGGTTTTTTAAATGCTAAGTTACTTTACGCCATTCGTGGCGTGCGCGCCCACTTAACACAGTTCGTTCCGTGCGCGTACGGTGCGCTTCGCGCACCGTGCGCGCACAGTGAGCACGCGGTGCGCACATGGAGGACATATGATGCACTTCGTTTTGAAAGGTAATATTTTAATTTTTCGTATATTTTATAAGCCATGCACAAATGGTGCCCTTCGGGCACCATTTGCACACGGGGTGGAGAGAGTGTGGATAATTTTTTTTTTTATTATTTTTTTTTAAAATATTTTATTTTATCTCATCTATAATAAGCCATGCACAATTGGTGCCCTTCTGGCACCAATTGCACACGGGGTGGAGAGAGTGTGGATAATTTTTTTTTTTTTTTTTTTTTTACCGTACGCGTACGGTAAGCGTAATCGGCGAAATTACCGAAAAAATAAAAGTTCGGTTTTTGGCCTTGGGGGATCTTTGGGGACTCCCTCCACATGGCTATGTGTGTGGGAGCTGTCTAAACAGCCCCTTTACATGTTGTTGGGCTTTATATTTTAAAAATCACTCTCAGTGCGAGAGAGAAAATGGCGGCCGCTGCTTCCTGGTTTCGGCCGATTCGAATGTTTACTAAGATCTAAGAGCCAATCAGAATCGCGCTCGCGCACGCCACCGTACGCGTACGGTAAGCGTACTGTAAGCGCACCGTAAGCTGGCTCAGATATATATATTGATTTAAAGGCTATTTTCTCAGAATCTACTGAACAGATTTACACCAAACCTACAAAAGGCACTTCCTTGACCTGAGGACTACCTCTCTGCCAAATTTCTAGTAATTCTGTTCAGCCGTTCGGGCTGTAGCCCTGTCTAAAGGTCCTATGGAAAAATGCATGGGAAAAACGCGTTTTGGGACCCCCCTTTTATCTCAGCCGCCGCTTGACGAATCCCCCCGAGACTTTCAGGGTAGGAGCGGAGCGTAGCGCCCCACCTATTTTGAAAAATTCGCGAGGATTCGTCGACCGGCGCCAAAGTTATTCAAAATAGAATGTTGCGGATTTCCTATGGAAACGTGGTCCTAACTATAACTACCTACTGGCGACCGCCAGTAGGTAATATATATTTGATGCCTCTGTGTGTAACTTTCAGCAATCTATTTGATTTTCTCACTGCTAATTTTGAGGTCCATGTGGTTCGCGATCAAAGTTTGTCTTGTTTAAGTTGCTTAACTAATAAAAGCAATAAAATGTGTCATTAAAAAAAAACAATGAAATGACCTTAATAGAATGCAAGTTTTCACTGGTTCGTTCTGACATTTCTAGAAAGAGCGGACTGTCTGAACTTCCTATGACAGCAGTTCCTGCCAATGTATAGAGATGGCTGATGGTCTGGTGGACTTGTCTACATTTTGTGGGCGGGGCAAAGGAAGCCTCGCCCCCTGTGTGCCTTTACTTCATCCACCAAACCCCATACCATGCCCTCTATCTAGAGTAGCACAGTGGGCGAAAAACGATGATTTGGAATGCTATCCCAAACGATTGCAAGTGGTTAATCTATTTGCAAGTATAGTTTCATCACCTTTTGAATGTTTGATTGTCATTAATATGCCTGGAAACCCAAGGCTGGCTCAGCTTTCCAAGACTCTTGATGCCAATGTTTGTGAAAGTAGTAGAATTGCATCCATTCACGAATACTTATATGGGTGCAGATTTACTAGTATTTTTGGGGTAAACCAGGCACTATATCCATTTGAGCTCGTGCTCCAAAAAAATGCAGAAGTTAAAAATTAGAATAATGTGAAAAACTAATGTCGACATAGCAGACCCGACTCAAGGCCCCCAGAGCCAACTGCCAAGTCAAGAATGCATTTATTGGGGGGTGTCACACCCAAACACCCCCTGAAGCTACGCAAGTCATGAGAATGTGAAAGAAATGTAAAAGGGCAGATTTCGTCCTTACAAAACTGAAACGAAAGATGATGACCGCCTCGTTGCCTGCTGTGGACGTCCTGTGAACAACTGGGTTTAAACTGCCTGAGTGCAGCAGTGGTGGCCTGGAAAATCCATTCTGTAGTCACCCAAGTCCAGATCTTCCACGCTCTGGTGTGCCCTGTTACAAGGACAAATTCTTGTGATTTTTTTTTTTTAGGGTACCACCAATGGCATACATATTCCTTACAAAACTTCAAAGTTCTAAAATAAAAGGTTAAGATGTAAGAGCAAAAATACCTGGATGTTCCTACCTAGTCAAATGTTTTACACGTAACATTGCAGTTTGAGGGTCTCTATGTTCAAGAAAGTGTACTGCAAGAACTCCCAGGCGCTGCCTGTAATTGTCTGCATTACCCCCTCATGGGTCCTTCTCGTCCCAGTCCTTTCAAAGTGAGGCAGTCCTGCCTCCAGCCAGCCAGTCAAAACGCTAAAAAAATACAAAAGGCAAAGGTCATATAAGCCCCTCCCACCCACCGCCATACCTGTGTTTTTTCTTGCTCCGACGGCAGTCGGAACACTGGTGCTTCGTGTATCCTGTTGCTGTTTCCGGTGGTTGCAGGTCATGTTGCGGTGCCGTGAGTTTTTGTAAATCTTTTTTTGAAGGTCTTAAACATGCTGTTTGTTCTGGCTTTGTTGTTTGCATCTGCGCAGCCGTACCGGTGCTCTGGTCGACTGCGCTCCTGCTCCTGGGTCAGGACGCTCCCCACGCATGTGCTGGGCTGGGGCAGGGAGCTTTCCTGATGTCCTGGCCCGGGTCGTTCCAGTGCTGGGGTCTTCCAGCAGCGTTTGGCTCCTGCGGCCATGGTGCTTTATTCTGTGGCGGGTGACTGGAGGGCTGTCCTTTGTTATTTCCATGTCTTGTGTTTCACGGGACTTGGTTATTTGGGGACAGTGTTCAAGTGGAGTGGCTGGGCACTTCCTGGTGTGTGCTGGGCTTTCAGTATGGTTTGCTCTTCCTGCTTGTGGCCATGGGTGTTGAGTATTCCTCTCAAAGTGCCTGCGACATCTTTCTCCATGCAGCATAATGTCCTTTTGCGACTTTCATGGTCGGTTTGCAAGATTTCTTTCATTCTGCTGTGCAGGCTGCGCTGCTTGAGCCTTCTGCAAACTGGGCTGGGGGTGTTTGTGTGGCCATGGACTTTTCTCCTGCAGGCAGTACATCCGTGGCATGGTTTTTTGGACATGGTGATCCCTGTTCGTGCTGTACTGGGATTTGTCCCCCGGTCCTTGTCTGATGTTGGGTTTTGCTCCCTGTGTGGTTACTCGGTGGTGGATTTCCTGCCTATTCATGATGTCCTCACAGATATTCTGTCTGTGGTATGGCTTGCTGTCAACATGCAGGGGGTACGCGCTTTCTGGGGTAGTGGTGTCACCTGGCGGACTTTTCGCCCGGTTCCCTCTGGTTCCTGGGGTGAATTCTGTTTTGTCCTCCTTGGCTGCTTCTTCTTTTTCCCTTTCTGGGCTGTCCCAGTTGTGCAGGTGGTGGAGTCCGCTCTTAAGCGTTCTTCTGCTACTTCTCTTTTAGGGTGCATGCTGGCGCTTCTTCAGCCTATGCTTCGCAGGTCCATTTTATGAGTTTGGGTACCCGTTTGACTGTCTTGAGGGTCAGGGGGATCTCACTCCTGTCTTGGCGCTGGTGGAGGTCTTGACTTGGTTTCTGTCTGCTGCACTTTTGTTGCCTTGAGGGCCCTCTCCTCTGCTGCTGGGGTGGCAGTGGTTGGTAGGTGGTTTCTCTGGACCGCACTTTGGTGCCTTGCCGCTGCTCGGACACCTTGGTCCATTACCTGCCTTTTGTGGATACCGGGCTTTTTTGGCGTGCTCTCCAGACAGTTTATGCGGAGGGACTTGTCTTTATTTCTATGCTCTGGAGTTTCCGGGTGCTCTGTCTCTTTCTCGGCCCTTTCGTGGCCGGGCCCGTAGTTGGGGGGCTACGTTCCTTTTGGTTCCTGGCCTCTGCAGCGTATGCAGCTGCCCCTGGGTGTTGGTCATTAAGTGTTCTGCCCAGGTGGTGTCACTGTGGCCTGGTGGTTGTGGTTGTAGTCTCTTCCTCAAGAGGTTCTGTGTTCAACTCCTGGTGTTTCACTGGTTATGAGTTCCCTGTCTACATTGTTTGTTGTTGCAATTTTGGGGACTCTGCCCGGTTGTTCCTGGATCGTTGATCCGGCCTGTTTTCCGCCTGCTAGGACTTGTCGGTCATCGATCTTGGTTGCAGGATTCTGCTCCATGGCCGTCCCCCTTATGGCCTGTTTTCGAGGTTCCCCGTTGTCCATTGGCCCCGTGATGCGCTCTGCCATCTTGTCTGGCATCGGCCTGTTTTTATCCTGGGGCACTGTTGTGCTGGTTTTGGTGATGGAACGGGGCCTGAGGTTCTATTTCTCTCTTTTCCTGGTTCCGGCGGCCGATGGTTCCTTCCGCTAGGTTTCTGTAGCCCCGGGCTTTGTACAGTTTGGTGCGGCTGGGTCATTTTGGATGCTCCCGTTGCAGTCCGTCATTCCCCTCATCCTGGTGGGCAATTTTTTGGCTTCTCTGGGTTTGGAAGTGTTTACACCTTCCTATCTATCCAGCAGGTCAGCGGTTCCTGCGGTTTGCGGTGGATGGGTTCCATTACCATTCTCAGGTGTTGCCTTTTTGCCTCTCTACTGCTCCCCGGGTTTTTCCGCGGTGTTGGCTCCTGCTGTGTGTGTTTTTGCTGGGTCTGGGTTTTCCCGGTGTTTCCCAATGTTGCTTGTGTCTGGTTTCGGCTTTGGCCCTCCGTGTGGCTCTTCTGGCAGTAGTGGCATTGGTGGCCTTGTTCTGGGATCTGGGGTTCATGTTGGATCTGGCCTTTTTCTTATCTGGTTCCTGTTCTAGGACTTCAGTTTCTTGGAAGCCTGTTCGATGCTTTGCAGGGGGCTGTTTTCTCCCTCAGGCTTGGTTCTCTGACCTTTTGACTCTTCTGCGGGTCCTGCTGGGTCAACCTTCTGCTCCGGCTCGGGGTTGGTTGCAGGTCTGGGGGTTGGTGACTGCCTCCACGGCTGTGATTCCTTAAGCTTGCCTGTGTCTCAGGTCCTTGGTGTTTCTTCTGTTGGCTCGTTGGGTCCCTTCCCATACAGGTTGCGTGGCTCTGGTTCCTCTCTCCCCTGTTCTGGATTCTACTTTAGTATGGTGGCTTTCCTCTCCCACTCTGGTGTGGGGGTGTGTTTTCTGCTTCCTTCTCTCCTCTTGTTGACCTCGGATGCCTGTCCTTGGGGTTGGGGGCTGTGTTGGGGTCTTTGGTGGGAGTCTGTTGGTTCGTCCTGACAATCAGATGGCTTGTTGTTCCTTGCGCCTTCTTGGGGGGTACATGTGCGCGTCTCTGTACCTGCTGCCTTCTGTGATTTGTGTCTGGGTGAAATCTCATCTGTTGGCATTGTGGGCTGTTTATGTTCAGAGGCATCTGAATTTCATAAGGACAGCTTGGGCTGCTTCCTCCCGTTCTCTGTTTTGTGTCATCTGTCTGTTCCTCTGTTCCGGGACCTTTGTCTTCGGATCTGGACTCTCTGGGTCAGTCTTTTTGTTTCCCCTCACGACTCTCTTCTCCCTCGGTTTTGTTCCGAGGTGGTCTGCCCTCAGGCTTGGGGATTGCTCTCTCGTTTCCTTAGCCTTCGGGCTTCCTGTATGCCTTCCCTCCTATTTCCCTCTTCCCGGGGGTGCTGCAGTGGATTCAGGAGGATGGAGGTGTCTGTGCTGTTCGTTGATCCTTTTTGGCCTCGCTGCCTTTGGTTTCCGCTCCTGCTGCTGCTGGAAGGGGGCGGGTTTGGCTGGATTCCCTTGTCTCCGGCTCCGCTTTTGTGTCCGCACCTGTCTTTGTCACCTGTATCTGTCAGCCTGGCTCTTGAGCGGCTGTCGTTGGCGTCTTTGGGCTGTTCTTCTGTGCTGGCCTGTGGCATTCCCTTGTCGCGTCGGCCTTCACCACTCAAGGACTTTTGGTGCGCGTTGAGGCTCTTTTGTTTCTTGGTGCTCTTCTCTTGGCCTGGATCCATGGTTGGTGGTCCGGCTTCTATTCTTGTCTTTCTCCGAGATGGCTTTCTGTTGGACCTTTCCCCATCCGCCTTGTCTGCTCGTTGGGCAGTGGTTCAGGCTTGTCGGGACTCTGGCCTCTTTGGAGGTTGTTGCTCCTTGGGTGAGTCAGATTCTATGTTGTTTTCGGCTTCCACATCTGATCTCTTTTGTGTTTGTGCCTTCTTGGGTTTGCCTACTGTTTTGCGGGGTCTGCTGTTGCCCCCTTTTGTGCCTTTGTTAGAGGTTGTTTGTTGTGGTTGTCTGCGATAGTGGCTTTTTTGTTGGCCATCACCTACGTGCTTCAGTTGGGTGAGTTGGGTGCTTTGTTTCTCTCCTTCCCTTATTTGTAGTTTTTGGTGGATGGGGTTATTTTGTGGCTGGGCCTGGCTTTTCTCCATAGGTTTCCTCCGTGTTCCATTTGCAGCTGGAGGTGATTCCCTCCTATTTTGCCTGGGGTTGGGGATTCCTTTGTTCCTTCATCCTTGGATGTTCGCATCCCTTGGCCTCCGTGCCTTGGGGTTTTGTCTTTCTTCCTGCCCTGTTTGTCTCCTGTGTGAGTGTGGCTCGGGGTGGGTTGGTTTCTTTTTCTGCCTTCTCTCGCTATGTGCGTTTGGCAGTCTGCCTATCTTGTGGGTCTGTGGGTCTGCCTCCTCTGTCTCAGGTGCTGGGTCGTTCGACAGGTTTTGTGTCCGCTTCCTGGGCGGCTGGGGTCCCTATCCTGGAGATTTGTAGAGCGCCCACTTGGCAGTCCCATCACACGTTTGTTCGGCATTTTCCCCTTGATGTTTTACATGCCTCTGTTGGCAGTTTTGCTGTTGGCGTTTGTAACGCTGCTGTTCATTAATCATTTGTTTGATTACTTTTTGTACTTTTGCATGGATCCCCGGTGTCCTGCGTTTTTGTTCTTGGTTCTCTGCTTGTGAATTCCTCACTTTGTAAGGACTGGGACGAGGAAAACCCATGAGCGGGTAATGTCTTGTTACTTACCGGTAATCTTCATTACCCCGATTAGGGTCCTCCCCGTCCTAGTCCTCTTCCCTCCCTCTCTCCCGCTGTGTTTGTGTCTGGGACTTGTTGATAACACGCATGACGGTGGGTGGGAGGGGTTTATATGACCTTTGACTTTTGTTTTTTTAGCGTTTTGATTGGCTGGCTAGAGGCAGGACTGCCGCACTTTGTAAGGACTGGGACAAGGAGGACCCTAATCGGGGTAATGGAGATTACCGGTAAGTAACAAGACATTCACCAGGACGAGAAACTCCCCTTTCAGCTGAACCTGCCCACCAATCAGGAGTAGAGGCGGGCTCTGACCTGCTCATCCCTCCTACCATAGACCGATGGCATGGAGCTTGAAGGGCAAGTTTCTGCTCTCCTCGGTGGGCGGGGCTTGTTTAGAACTCATCACCAAATGTATTTCCAAATAATATAAAAAAACAAATACTCCAAAATATTAAAATGAAAACCTGATATTTTCCAAAAATGTGTTTTGCCTAAGCTTGCTTAATGCTTTAGTTAAAAAAAAAAAACGTTTACGATAATTGAAAAGCAGAACACAGATAATCTGCGGAGGTCTTTAGTTTTAGGACAATTGACCGCGGTGGATCAGACACGCGCTGAGACTCATTTGATGTCTGATTGTATTTTACTACTTCGACAGCTACTAAATGAACACTGCTATTACACCGACATGACCGTTACACTGACGTGACCATTACACTGACATGCCCGTTAATCGACATGACAATTACTGTGACCTGCCATGACCTCGACATGGCTGATTTAGCCAACTAACTCCATTGCCAGCTGTTTGGGCACTAGAGCCAGGCCGGGGTCCAGGCGAGCCAATGTAAAGATCTTGTCGCTGTGATGTGTTGTGGCCGTCAATGTGTTATGACGCAGCAATATTTTTTGCACATCCAAACGTACACCACTTATTACCCCTTTCTTATTTTTGACCGAACAGCTCTTTTCCGGGCAGTTTACATTTTCACCCCAAGATTATTTCTAATCACCGTCTGCTAAATGAAATGATGTTCTAAAACATGTTTTCGATCAACAACAATGGAACCAGTAGAAGCCCTGCCACAGTAAACTTTGCAGATGTGTTTGTAGACCAAAATTAGAGGAAGCGAGATTCCTTTTGGCAGAGA
Organism: Triturus cristatus; assembly: GCF_964204655.1. NCBI lineage: Eukaryota > Metazoa > Chordata > Amphibia > Caudata > Salamandridae > Triturus > Triturus cristatus. The sequence goes on along the minus strand of NC_140585.1, from coordinate 746,851,361 downwards.
ATGTACATTTATATTTTCGGTGTATAAGGCAATTCTTTTCAAAGATGTTCCAAAATGGGCAAATCGGTCCTTTACTGTCTCCTGGGCTCTACAGCTGTAATAGCCTGCTCACAGTAGAGACAGAAGCCTGGGCGGGACAGGAGAGCCGTGAGCACGTGGTCGCGAGGACCCTGCTGAAACCACCATTATTGGACTACAAGGAACACAGATCATGATACATAGAAAGCTGCATGCCTAGGTGCAGACGCTCACAGAAACAGATGGCAATGACCAAGAGTGGGCTACTTGTACCTACACACTCCTCACCAGAGTGACACCATCATCACACTGGACTTCAGCTACAAGCAGAGTTCTCAGAAAATTGATAACCAAGACACAGCCAACCACAGCCACCAAAACACAGCCAACCACAGAAATGCCATGGACTGGCTGGTCAAGGTCTCAGTCATGTTGCGAATGGAAATTGGGAGTGACCATCGAAAAAACACAATGTTAAGAGCGGTGGAGTAGGACAGTAAAACAAGTTTAGTTCGACAAGTTGAGAGGTCTGGTAGACTTCAATCCATTGCACAATATGCATAGCATTAGGTCTGGCCATCCTTTTATTTCCCAACATTTTCACATTACAAAATGCACACATACAGGGACTGTCGCCAGCCCTCTCGTGCAATGGTCTGTTCAAGTACCATTCACATATTGCTGCCAACCACCAGGGCAGGCAGGAATGGGTCAGCCCAAACACTGTGCTTTATTGTTGCTTAGGCAGTTATTGACCAGTGATGAGATGTGCCCCTGCTGCCTCCCTCAATATGTCCGTTTTGGAGTGGTCAGCACATCCTGGCTCCAATTGCTACACCAATGAGGTCTTGGCATCAGCAGGGGTCCTCAAACACCACCCCAAGTTCTGAAATATCAATAACAACCCAAGATTTGTGGCAGTGACATTTCCTGGACTGGGTTACAAGTGGTTCAGTATGAAAGGGCCTTGTAAAGGCATGCATTTATCATGATAGGCACAGGCTGATAAAATACTCACTCAGCAGAGGATCAACATCACAGGGTGAGGCTTCAGTGCTCCTTAAAAATACCCAGATTTATGGCCAGAATATTTATGAGTAGGTGTAATTGCAAGTCATTTGTTTGTGCCTCTTGTTATTTGATGCAGAGTCTTTCTGGGGCTGATTATCAAGTGGTGTACAAGAGTATACCAATCTGTGCTAATTTAGCAAAACGTGTAGAAGGAGGTGACCTGCATGTATTTATTTGGAGTAAACAACATGAAAAGAAAGTTATTTGTGGATTTGTATCAGAATCAGCTGAGATTCATCCAGAATAATGAATGACAAGTGAACTATTAGTGTAGGGAGACTTTCAGGAAGCAGCCATGTTGGGAAATTGCATAGAAGGCATGGCCACCATATGTACTAATTTAAGTGACACTGGGCTTGCTGAAAGTCGAATTATATTTTTTTTATTAGAACCTATCTCCAGTCGTCAACCTGTGCAAGGTGGCCAACTGGCTAACACGTTAAGGTCTTCATTTAGCATTTGTCAGACCTGCTGCCATAGACCTAGGGCAGTGGAGGGAGGTCTTGTCACCAGCAGCCCTTCCAAGGCCATCCTGCTCTTCAGGTCTTGATTAAGACAGCACATGCACTGTCTCTTACAATACCTTTTGTTACCTTAGTGGGGCTTATGGGCCAGCCCATTGCTTGCCATTGGTTGGCTTAATTTGCAGTCTCATTTGCAGGCTTCTTGTTCATCAGCTTCCATAGGCTTCTTCCATCTTTGGATGTTTGTCCCTCCCATGGAGCGTGGCTGCATTACTTTGTCCTGCCACTGCTCGCTTTTCTGTTTCGGCAATCTACAAGAGTGTGTGTGTTTTTCATCTGTTTCCCCTAGTCTTCTTCCCTCGTCCGTGTTCCTCACCTGCCCTCTTGACCACCTTCAGTTGTTTGTATGCTTGCCCCCAGCCAGTCCCACGCACCCTTGATTGTCCATCTGCTTGCCGCCAGCCCCTTCCGCCCACCCTCCATTGTCTGTCTGCTAGTCCCCAGTCCCTCCCACCCACCACCTATTGTCCGTGTGTTTGCCCCTACCCATCCTGCCCTCTCTCCATTGTGCTTGTGGTAGACCCCACGCCTCCTGCCCACTCTTCGTGGTCCCTGTGCTTGCCCCCAAACCCTTCCACCCACTCTCCCTTGTCTGTCTGCTTACCCCAACTCCTCCCAACCATCATCCATTGTCTGTGTGCCTTCCCCTCTGACCTCTCTCCTTTGTTTGTCTGCTTGCCCTCCACCCCTCTGTCTGTGTGCTCTTCCAATCCCCTCTCGCCTGTCCTCGCCACAATCCTGCACCCTTCTCTCTCACCCTCCTTCCATGTTGCCAATAAATGAAAAAGTAAAAAAGTGGTATGACGAGGACAGTGCTGAAAAGCAGTGGAAACAATTATAGGGTGTATTTTGAGATGTGGCCTGGCTCTAGGCAGAGGTTATATTACAGCCAGGAGCCATCAGCGATGATACTGTTATAGGGCACGTGAAGTGCGACTCCTGGATCGACTTCAGTGACACCAACGTCAAAGCGGACTAACCCTGAGCATGGGAACAACCATTTTGTGCTGCAAACTGTATGTCATCCCAGAGGACAACAGGACAGCAGTCATTCATCATGCCATCTGCATTCGTCCCACACAGGAGTCCAAACACACAAAACACAAGCATGTTGTAGGACATACACGCCCGCTACATATTCACAAGGGGGCGTAGGGACCCACTTATGGAGGACTGGAAGGATTCTACCAGGTAGTGGGAGCTCACTTCCAACCAGGGGTACAGTAAAAAGGTCCAGACCACTCTATTCAGCTGGAAGCATCTGCCAGCCTCCTCAGAGCATGGTCTGAGAAACTCCCCCTACTGCCCTCTGTGGTACACGTTGGGCGCATCCCCTCTCAATTCAACATGGTGGTCTGACAGGGAACGTCAAAAAACAAAAGGAGGGCCCTCAGCGGACTTGTACTTTGTCAAGTTCACTGAAGGAAAGACACAGGACAGAAAGAGGGCCACAGGTGTAGGGATGGCACAAGTCCCCTTGCCATGCAAAAATGTTCGTTCCTACAACCTGCACTTCAGTAGCTACTGAATAATACAAAATGAATAGGTACACATTCTAGTGGCATTATTACCCCAAACAATGGTATTCATTTTATCAACCTCAGAAGAATGAGAGGCCAAGCAGACCTACTGGGATCTGCATATGTAACTTACTGGTTTTGTATAGATCTTGGCTATTATTGCATTAACCCGCCGAACTATCTTACCCGAAGAGCATCTGGAGCCTTGGCAATGTAATCTGGCCCGGGCATTCTTCAATGGTCATTTCGGGTCTTTTGTGTGTTCCAAATTAGATTCGGTCTGTGGCCGTTGACAAGGCCTCCTTCACATAGACAAGTTTATTCAGCCCCCTCCTGGCTCCAGCCAAGCGCGTGGCATCCTGGTACAGACATGCCCACCTAGCATGTATGATGACCGTGTCCGGCTCCTCATACCACACCAGCTCACTGGCACACAAACGACCAACGCTTCCATTTGTTGCATTTAAAAAAAAAACTTTTTAAAATGTAAGAGGCCAATTAACTTTGAACAAAATTCTCTTTTCCCTTAAAGATTATCTTTCTAAGGGAAAATCAAAAATAATAATTGAATAAGATATTCACACGAAATGTCAACTTTAACAGCCTCTCAAAAGGAACAATAATACCAGAAAAGTGAAACGCAAACTGAAATAAAAGTCCTTTTAATGCCTGCGATGTTCAGGGTGTCCGATGGCACCAAGACACCGTTGCACTGTAATTGGATTTATATAGCGCTTACAACCCCTAACGAGGCATTGAAGCGCTTTAGGCCAGGCAGCACACTGAAGCGGAACCCAAGGTTATACCCCGCCCGGGTATGTAGTGCGCTTTACAAGTTACAAGTATGTTTAGCTCCTGGGAAAAGGAGGGAATATTATCAGCTCAATGCAAAGTACACCTGCAAAGAATATAACGTTGTTACTGTGACATTATTTCACCTGCCTCATTTCTCTTAGTTCCCCGACCAACAAACCATATTAGCTGTTGTAAAGTACTAATAATTGTATTATCAAAATTAAAAACATAAATCACAGGCACGCTGCTAATGTATGCCAGCAAGCCTCACCAGGAGCACTCTGTGGGTACCGCCTCCGCTGGGTGGGGGATGAGAGCGGACACCCCGGGGCTGGAGGTACAGCGGTGGAAAGACCCTTAGAGCTACACGTGCATACATCATACCATCGGGATGTGGACAACGAAATAGGATGAATTTTTCAAATCAGTCTAGGAGCCAACTCCATGGAGGTCAGCAAACAACTGAGGCTGGCCAGGGGGACCCTTGCTATCAGGCGAAGAAGCTGCGATTCTGTTAATTTGGGTGGAGACTGGGATATTTTGGGTAGAGCTAGATTTAAGCATGGACCACAATGTCATGATGATTAGTTCCCAGAAAAGAAGTGGTCAACAAAAGACAAAAGAGGCAGGAGATTGAGAACAAAAAGGAAAACATGACACTGAAGAAAGCCCACTTTAGAGAAACTGCAAACCCAAGTGAAAACGGAAATTGACTCCGAGATTCTGCATTTCCGATCTTATTAACTCTTCCATTTTGAGAGCTTTTTCATGGCGGGCACGTGAAGGCATTCAAAGGGCTTTGGATATCATGAACGAGCCATTTCAGTGGGAATCCGTGAAGAGTATTGAAGGCGAGGTCTGGTCTCTCAGAGAGGACTGGGTGGACGACATGAGACAGCCTGGGAAAGAGAAGCACAGCTGACAACCTCTGTGTAAAAGAACACGGGATAAGAACATGTGTGGCTCTGGGACTCCATCTTACATAACGGGATGGAGAATTAGCTATGTGTGATGCAGAACATGTGCACTGAACTCTCGTGAGTTAAAACGGAGAAATAAATCCAGAAAAAAACCCATCAAGAGTTTTTCCGATAGCTGGGTTATGAAGTAGGGTTCATGGATAGGTTTACAACAATTCAGAAGAGTTAAAACACTTTCCAATCCTATCAAGGATCTCACCTCTCGCGAGTCGCCCAGCTCTTCCGGGAGCCCCCAGAGCCTAAGGTGGGGCGTTAAGTCCTCTGGCCACCCCAGCACTTCAGTGAAAATGTGTATATCCTTCGGCCAATGATCTCTTGAAAGACGTTTCGGCCCTGAATTCTGTGGAAGAAGCCGCTGTCGTAGAATCTGAGGCAGCTAGGGGACTGCCTCGCTGATCCCTTTTATGAAACGGTTTTTAGGTTTCCCGCTGGGGTGCCAGCCGACATTTGAGATTCTGGTTCCTTGTAAATTATTTTGTCTTTTTAGGAAATTTGAGCTGACTGATTTTATTTTGTCTGTGTCTGAGCACAATGAAGAGGGCACTGTTTGGACACTGCTACACGCGCCCTCTATTCTCGTGGACATCTGCCCTTTCTTACGGGCTCGACCAGTTGGGCGCAAGCAACAGAAACATAAAAGCTAAGGCATATAAAGCGTGCACTGAGTGGACAAATGAAGCCATGGAAATGCTTTAATAACTGGAGCTGCAACAGTTAAAAGGACCATTTATGAGTCTCTAAGATATAAGGAATTGAGAACCTAATAAGGTGAGGAAAGACACAAGAACATATCCAGTGTTTGACGTGTAACCATGCTCACTGGAATAGTGCAATTCCGCGGCCACTGTTTTGTGCATAATTATAGATTTACAGCACTTGCCACATAATCCATCATCTTCTTCATAACCTGCTGATTAAAGCATGGTTTGTAGCACAAATAGGTCATACGATACTAAAATAAGCATTGGAAAAGACAGTAGGTCTGAGGTTAATGTGCAGATGAATGTAACATTATCTTTAAGAGCAAGATACATAAGAGGGAGACATCAGGAGTGGACGCAGAGGGCTATAGTTGTAAAATAGTCCATCGTGAATTTCAGTGCAAGAAATTAGAGGAGGAAAGATACGTTAAAACAGCCAGTCGCAGCAGGAGAGAGATACATGCTCAGCTGGGCTGAGCCAAGATGTAAATGACAAAGTCTCAAGCCAATGGCTGAAGGAGACTGAAGAAAGGCAGTTGTTGAAAAGGGCAGTCACAAAGTCCACTCTTTGTATATTGTAAGCAATATGTAATTTTGACAGCTGCTCTGTCAGACCATTGATCTAAAAAAGCACCACAGAAGGTGCCAGGCAAAGACTGGCCCTTCGCATTGGTTAGCTGATCATGCTCCCATTGCTGATTGCTGTGTTCATGTGCTTAATTGGCACTAAAGAGGAGACACCATGTATTAAATATATTAAATGTGAAAGTACCAAATTAAAATTGACACAACGTGCTGCATTAGGCCACACAACTTGACGTGTTGCCGCATATTTTACTAGCCAATCCTGCTGCATAACTTGGCTGGGCAGATTGCTGGGCAGACGTGGATGGACGTTGGTATCATCAGCTAACCAGCCAAGCTGACAGCCCAAAAGGATCACACACAACTTTCTCTTAAAAAAGTATACAATATGCCCCCCCCCCCAATCCTCCTTAAGTCAGGCTCTCGTGCTACTCCCACTCGGTAGACGACAGAGTGGCATGAATACATTTCCGGGGCTGCTCTTAGCTCCTGGTCCACCACTGTTGCAATCTCCCTTATCGAAAGACATAACAATGACCATCCGCTTGGTATGAAACTGAACATGTTGTGAATACAACAATATGCACAGCGCATAGCCACATGGTACAATAGGGAGCTTGAAGCAATTACTACCTGCAGCCACCAGGAAGCTTGGGGGACAATTGCACATAATATGAACCAGCAAATGATGGATCCCGGCGTTCTCATAAGGAAGAGCCTCGCCATTCACTGCGAACAAAAGCCAGTCTATGCGTGTCGTGAAAACGATTGCTATTATCTTTGGTGGACAAAGGTGTTTGCAGTGGCAATCTGTTGTACACCAGAGATAGAGAACAATGCAGAATCCTGGCAAATTAAATGCAAAATGAAATGTTTGGAGCAGGCAGCAAATATGTGAGCGAACTACAGAGTATTTCCTATTTCTTTAATACTGGAGATGTTTTACCATTCTGAGAGCTGATCTGCATGAATGGTTTCTATTATTATTATTTTTTTGTGCAACCACGTACACAAACTGAAAAAAACAAGTTAGTGGAATGCAATGGTTCTTTACTAAGAACAAATATATTCAAATGGATTTCCTTAACGAGTTTTATAAGAAAGTATTCTTTCATTGACTATGGTATAGTAAGCCGTGTCATGGGCTGTCAATCATCAATCATCATAAGATGGAGAACCCAAGACTAAATCACCACCACAAGCACTCCCCACATCAACAGCTCGTTCTCTCCGAAGGTGCCTTTTCCTTATAGCAGAGTAAAGTTGTGGTTATATTTAAGAGAACTGGTGATACATTTTCTAGAGCCTCTAAAATATGCCTGGGAACTGGCGTTCTAGATCCCCTGGAACGAAGGACTTTGCCACTGTGCCAATGTGTCAAAAGGAGACAGAAAGCCAGTTGGACGGCAACCATATCCCAACCCACCTCTTGAGTTAGATGCGTTTCACATAACAATCACCTATGTAGAGTATCACAGCAATAATCAACAGAATCTAAAGCCTCTTTCATATTAGACAGGCACACCCAAGAACACTAGGAAACAATGGCTTTATTTGTAAAGATTTTAAAATCACATTCTTACTTTGTGCACACCATATGTGTAGTAACTGTTAAAAAGACAAACAGAATTAAACAATCCAACGCACCAATCTCCGGCTGGGAAGACAGGAATTGGAAACACTGGTAAAGCGCTTGGTTAGTGTATTGTAACTCTTTCCTGGCCATTCGTAGTCCTTCTGCACACATGCTCATTGTCAGTGCCTAGTAGTGAGCGAAGGATGGCGGTCTGCTTTGTTAACGACAAGATTGATTTTACTGTGCGCCATCCCGCACTCCTTCCATTTGTGAGCTCTGTAATTAGCAGTTGTAGTGTTATTGTACACTCAGATAATGAAACAAAGCAAAGTAGGTGCAAGTTGCAAATCTATTCGTCTGTGATCCTTCGAAACAACACAACTGACTTTGTGTGATAAAAACAGAAGGGGCACGGGCTTCACACGCATTGTATGCATGATTATAGCAAAACTGGTAAACGGTTATTTGACCGATTTTTGGGAAACTTATAACCTCCTGCACCAGAGGCAAATGGGCTTCCGAGCAGGGTGCAGTACAGAGACAACTCTTACTGGCGTCATCTGCTCATTTGGGTGAACACCCTAAATATCGATTCCAAAATCTCGACTGCCCAGAATATCGAAGTTAAAATATAGAGTGGACAGAATATCGAATTATCATAATATAGATAGAACAGAATATCGAAATTGGGGTACGAAATATCGATTTCCATAATATAGAATTTAAAAATATAGAATTACATAATATCGAATGTTAAAATATAGATTACTATAATATCGAATTAAAAAATATAGATATCTATAATATCGATTTTTTTAGTGTTATTTATGGTAGTATATGTGTAAAAATTATGTATTATTTTTGTAATGTATGTTTAATTTATTTAAACTAATGAATGTTATTTAATTTAATTTTTGTGTAATTTAATTCCGTAGCTGGTTGTGGGTTTATAGGGGAATAGGGTGGGAAGTAATTTAATTATGGTTAATTAAATATTAATTATATTTATATGTTTTGATAATTAATTGATTGATAATTAAATATTAATTGGTAATTAATTTTTATTGATTGGTAATTAATATATATTAATTGATTAATTGATTATTATGTTAATTGTATTTTTTATTATTAGGAGCGGGTTGTGGGTTTGTAGGGGAATTGGGTGGGAAGTAATTTAATTGTAATAAAATAAATCATTTTTTTTATTTATGTGTATTGATAATTAATTGGTAATTAATTATTAATTGGTAATTAATTTGTATTAATGGGTAAATAATTTGTATGAATTGATAATGTTTATTAATTGCAAAATTATTTTTATTAATTGATTGATTGATAATAATGTTAATTGTATTTTTTATTATTGGGAGTGGGTTGTGGGTTTATAGGGTAATTGGGTGGGAAGTAAATTAATTGTAATAAAGTAAATAATATTTTTATTTATGTGTAATGATAATTGATAATTAATTATTAATTGGTAATTAATTATTATTAATTGCTCATTTATTTTTTTCAATGGTAATTAATTGTTATTAACTGGTAACTATTTTTAATTAACTTTTTATTGGTATTGATAATTAATGTAATCTTATTTTAAAAATAAATCATTACTTTCCCTACTTTTGCACTCTCAGGAGTGGGAATAGTATTTTTTACCCTCCCGCTATCCAACTCTTTCCCTACTGTTACACTCTTTGAAGTGGGAATAGTAATTTTTACCCCTACACTATCCAGCGTTTTCCCTACTGTTGCATTCACTGGAGTGGGAATAGTAATTTGTACCCCTACGCTATCCAACGCTTTCCCTACTGTTGCACTCACTGCAGTGGGAATAGTAATTTTTCCCTTCTTGCTATCCAACGCTTTCCCTACTGTTGCACTCTCTGGAGTGGGAATAGTAAATTTTATCCTCCCGCTATCCAACGCTTTCCCTACTGTTGCAATCTTTGGAGTGGGAATAGTAATTTTTACCCCTACGCTATCCAACGTTTTCCCTACAGTTGCACTCACTGGAGTGGGAATAGTAATTTTTACCCCTACGCTATCCAACGCTTTCCCTACTGTTGCACTCACTGGAGTGGGAATAGTAATTTTTATCCTCTCGCTATCCAACGCTTTCCCTACTGTTGCACTCTTTGGAGTGGGAATAGTAATTTTTACCCCTACGCTATCCAACGTTTTCCCTACTGTTGCACTTACTGGAGTGGGAATAGTAATTTTTACCCCTACGCTATCCAACGCTTTCCCTACTGTTGCACTCACTGGAGTGGGAATAGTAATTTTTACCCCTACGCTATCCAACATTTTCCCTACTGTTGCACTCACTGGAGTGGCAATAGTACTTTTTATCCTCCCGCTATCCAACGCTTTCCCTACTGTTGCACTCTTTGGAGTGGGAATAGTAATTTTTACCCCTACGCTATCCAACATTTTCCCTACTGTTGCACTCACTGGAGTGGGAATAGTAATTTTTACCCCTACGCTATCCAACGCTTTCCCTACTGTTGCACGCACTGGAGTGGGAATAGTAATTTTTACGCTCTCACTATCCAACAAAATCTCTACTTTTTTTACATTACTTTTATTATGTTTACATATTAAGCTTATTTATAATATATTATGTATGTTTTATTTAATTGTTTTTAATATTTAATTACTTTTATATAATTTTTAATACATTTAAAAAATTCGATATTTTAGCTAACTATATTTTAACATTCTATATTTTGGAATCGATATTTTAGTACTTACCTGTTTGTAGATAGGGAGTCGATATTCTGTCCTTCTATATTTTGGCGTCGATATTTTGTGTAGTCGATATTTTGTCTCTTGATATTAAGTCAATGAACTGCTCATTTGGCCTTACTATGGTGTCACATGCGGACGACACCCAGATCGTCGTGTCCTTGTCACCCAATACCAGCTTAACATCGGAGAAACTGTCCATCTGTTTGGAGCAGGTGAACAAGTGGATGGCAACTCGCTGTCTTAAACTGAAAGGCGAGAAAATGGAGGTCATGGTCATTGGAAACAATCCATCACTCTTGGACTATGTCCTCTGGCCCTCGTGCCTGAGTAATTGCTCTTCCCTCAAGATGGAAGTGAAGAGCCAGGGGGTATTAATGGATAAAGATCTGACCATGGCCTCCCAGGCAAAGAAAACGGCAGGTACATGTTTCAGTCTCCTGAGAGGTCTCCGATAGACTCTTAAATGGCTCCCTGTGAAAACTCAGAGAATAGTGGTACAAAACTGGTACTTTCATGCCTAGATTATGGCAATTCTCTCTACCTAGGCAGCCCTGTCTATGTCATCTGGAAGCTGCAAGTTATTCAAAATGCTGCAGCCTGAGTACCACTGGGCATTCCAAAAACACGATTTGCTCATTTTAATCTAGCAAGCCTCCACTGGTTGCCAGTAAGCAAGAGAACTTAATTCACAGCCTTGTGCCTCAGTCATCACATCACCCCGTATAGCAATGCGAGACAGCTAGGATCCAAGAAATGCTCTCTCCTGGGTATCCCCAGAATTAAAAGAGTGAGAAGTGGAGGTCGGTCATTTGCCTTTTCAGCGTCAAAGCTCTGGAATTCACTTCCTATTCACCTTAGAATTTACAGCAACCTGCTAATCTTCAGGAAGCATCTAAAGAAGGACACACTTTTCTCGTAATCAATGCATTCATTCCCTCATGAATCCTGTCAGAGTTGGGAAGCCCATTTCTGGGTAGCTATGCTCTCTACAATAAACTGTAACATAACATAATGTTCTTTAGAAAAAAGAGAATGACACGGACAGCGCTGGCTGTGTCACAGTGTTTTTTTTAACTTATGGCAGGTGTCGGGGTGATAAAGCAACATGAATAACAGGTGGGTGGAGATTATAATGCAACACAAATAACAGGCAGGTGCGGGTGATAAAGCAACACGAATAACAGGCGGGTGTGCGGGGCTACAGCAACACGGACAACTGAAATAGTAGCTGAATCACAACGCAATCAACGGAACAACACTAATCCAACTAAATCAACCAGTACTTGGTCCATGCTCCAAACTAAAGAAAAGGAAATGACATTGGCAACCGGTGGCCAATTAGGAGACAGCGAATGACAACTAAGTCAATGAATAGTAAGCAATGACCGAGCTAATAGCCCCTAATAGTAAAGAAGAACCCCTCAAGCGACAGCGCTTGCGCTGTCAGCAAGCGTGACCTAAAAAAACATTCTTGATTATAGATGCTTATTGCATTAGGGCTTATATTTAATGTATAGTTTCATGTGTTTTCTGTAATACCAAGATGTCCCTTTTCAGTTACCTCTTTGCACACAAAGACATACAAATATCAGATGAAAATTGCATTCGTCTGGAATCATGCGTTTCATTCACTCGCTTTTCTCCTTTTTCCACTTTTTAATTTTGAGCTTTGCTGCCAAGGGCATGGTGTGAAATAAATGACTGTAAAACGCATATATAATATTACCATATGGAAATCTTATACATTCACAAATACAGTTGTGCATTTAATTCATGCTCTACAGAGGTGCTGACACTGCAGTTCTTAATAAGGTGCATCTACACGTCTTTGGGATACAGCATAATGGTTGTCTCATTTCCAAGCGACTGCACAAGATACGAAAGACCATCTAGGCCAATCCCATTCATATTGTTATTTTTTGTGCTGCATTCGTCATCAGGCAGGTAGTTGTGATAAATAAATATACCTCATTTCCTTCTGTGCTGCTGAAACTACAGAAGCACGGTGGCATTTGTGTGTGCTGCTGTGCTAGGAACATTTATAATTTGTTTTTCCCAGGGCGGTTCTACAGACAGGCATGCAAGGCGAGGAAATTGCTGGTATAACAACTTACAACAACCTCATCTCGAGCGTACATCACCAGGGGCCTCTGAGGAGAAGGATGGAGCCAAGCAGATGCTAGAATCTGATTCATTACAAAAATTCCGCAGGGCTGTTAATAAGTCTCAACACTCGTCTATGTCGCTGCATCCTATGCAGGGTCTGCCTGAAGCAGCCAGCCACGAAGATGAGAGAAGCGCTGACCTGCTTCCAGGAGACAAGGATGTGCCCCCCCTCCGCGCACCCCCCACCAACCAGTCCTCTCTTCGGTCGTAACATGGACTCCACTGGACCATACCAGCAGCTCCCAGACCCTGTAGTGAGCTCAACACGCTTCGAAGCGATTGGGTGGCAGAGCACTCTGTGCATAATTTTCTTAAATAATTTGCCTACGTCCATAAAAACAAGGTTCTATTAGTATTATATTTTTTCATAGTGTTGCCTTTTTCCTTTAAAGGCAACACACAAATTACACCAGTGCATCGCTGTTCTCCCACCATTATGACTGCCACTCTCAGCAGTAACAAAGAGACACTCACACAACTGCAATACACAACGCATGCTGATATACAACTGTTCTTCACTACTACAGCTGGCACTCTGACTAGCATAACACATTATTCTCACCACTACACCCACATGCATGCTTGTGCATCGCAGCACGCTCTCGGGTACAACTGTTGCTCTAACCAGTATCCGAACCCCTCTCTCACCACCACGAAACACAACACGCCAGTTCATCGTAGTATCCTCAATGGTACAAATGCCACTCTCACCACTACAAAACACAACACGCCAGTCCATCGTAGTATCCTCAATGGTACAAATGCCACTCTCACCACTGCAAAACACATCATGCTAGTCCATCGTAGTATCCTCAATGGTACAAATGCCACTCTCACCACTGCAAAACACATCATGCTAGTCCATCGTAGTATCCTCAATGGTACAAATGCCACTCTCACCACTACAAAACACAACACGCCAGTCCATCGTAGTATCCTCAATGGTACAAATGCCACCCTCACCACTACAAAACACAACACGCCAGTCCATCGTAGTATCCTCAATGGTACAAATGCCACTCTCACCACTGCAAAACACATCACGCCAGTCCATCGTAGTATCCTCAATGGTACAAATGCCACTCTCACCACTACAGTAGAAAACACAACACGCCAGTCCATCATAGTATCCTCAATGGTACAAATGCCACTCTCACCACCACGAAACACAACATGCCAGTCCATCGTAGTATCCTCAATGGTACAAATGCCACTCTCACCACTACAATACACAACATGCCAGTCCATCGTAGTATCCTCAATGGTACAAATGCCACTCTCACCACTACAATACACAACACGCCAGTCCATCGTAGTATCCTCAATGGTACAAATGCCACCCTCACCACTACAAAACACAACACGCCAGTCCATCGTAGTATCCTCAATGGTACAAATGCCACTCTCACCACTACAATACACAACACGCCAGTCCATCGTAGTATCCTCAATGGTACAAATGCCACTCTCACCACTGCAAAACAAATCACGCCAGTCCATCGTAGTGTCCTCAATGGTACAAATGCCACTCTCACCACTACAATACACAACACGCCAGTCCATCGTAGTATCCACAAAGGTACAAATGCCACTCTCACCACTACAAAACACAACACGCCAGTCCATCGTAGTATCCTCAATAGTACAAATGCCACTCTCACCACTACAAAACACAACACGCCAGTCCATCGTAGTATCCTCAATGGTACAAATGCCACTCTCACCACCACGAAACACAAAGTTTAACAGTACATTACGGGGTTCTCATAAGTTACCACTGGTACTCTTACCTTTACAAACAACACTCTTACCACTACAACAGTCAATTAATCCTGGTACGTGACTGCATTCCCACTAGTAAATTTGGCATTTTCACCAATATGAAACTGTCACTCTCACTACTATAATACACTCTGAAGGTCAGTATACTGCAGCACTGTTATTAGGATAACAGCTGTTCTTCTGAGTACCAAAAAATACTCTCACCACTACAATATAGAATGCATGCCAGTGCACCATATTAGTTTCACTAATGCAATGACCACTCATGCAAATGCAAAACACCACTCTGACCACTACAACACACAATGCAGGTCAGTATCCCACTGTACTCTAACTAATATTACTGCAACTCTCACCACTACAACACACAAAACACACCGATTCGTCACTGTACTCTCAATAACAGAAGTGACACTTCGAACAATACAACACACTGCTCTCACCACGACAGCACACAGTGCATTGCCGTACATTGAAGCACTCTCACAAGTACAACTGCCACACAACACCATTCTTAAAACTACAACACGCAATGTACACCAGTACTGTGCAGCACTCTCACTAGTGCAACTGACACTCTCACCAATACTAAAACATCAATCTCACCCAATCATATCAATATAATGTTGCGCTCACTAGTACAAATGATACTGTCAACAGCAAGAAGACACCACTCACACCCCCTGTATCACACAATGCAAGTCAATGCATCGCGGCTCTCTCACTAGGGCAAGTGACACTATTACCAGTACAGCACAGCACTTATGCAAACACAACACCTTGGTCTCCCGAGTATATGGCTTGACTCCCATTAGCACACCACACACTCCTCTCCTCAAAGATCTCAGAGGTTCAATTCAGATAAAAGCAGAAGGCTGTGAGAAGACCAAAGTCATAACTTTGCATTGAAAATAGTAATTAATTATCAATTTTACGGGCTATTCCGTTGCTTGGGTCCCCTGTGAAAGCCACCTTGTCACTGGCTGCCTATGGAGATCGGAGGAGGCAGGTATCTCTATGGGACCAGTAGCGGCTGGTAGGGAATGAGGGTGGGGGAGAAGGGAGGATGGCGGGGGGGCAAACACTCACTTCTTCCGCCATACGAGTCTCTCCTCCGCTTCTCGGCGAATTCACGGAACCAGGAAGCTCCCAGGCTCCAAATAGCCAATCACAACGCTGCAATGCAACGTTGTGATTGGTCTGAGTGCCTTGGGTCAGTGCTCAGATGGGGACTGGGGGCCTGTGCATGTTCCCCACCAGGCTGTGTAATGCAGCCTAGTGAGGAACATGCAAAGTGTGCATGAGTGCAAACCACTCCTCCCCTTGTGCCTCCAGCCCAGCTCCGCCCTAACCCAGCCCTGAACCTGCGAAAAATAAAGTGATAATAACTCTGTTATTATCATTTAATTTTTCCTGCTCAAAGAGCAGTGGGGCGATGCTCCTCCGCCTTAGCGGAGGAGCCGCCCCTGTATAGGTCACCTTCATGCCAATGGGCAACTTCTGCCGTTCGAGGCTCTGGTGGAACAATATGCCCCTTCCTGAGGTACAGTTTCTCCTTTATGCTTACCTCCGGGGGCCGTGCAGGGTGACACGTGAGGAGCGCAGGACTCTGAACCTGACACACATCAACTCCTGCAAAACTGCTCCACACCATGGGTGAGGGCTGTAGGTTAATTGCCTGGCTTACTAGGGGCATCCTTGCGCACAAGCAGATTTCACTGCAGCCAGTGAAGGGGGTTTGGGAGGAGGAGTTTGGCAGACCACTTCGGGATGAGGAGTGGGAATATGCACTGGCATATCCAAGGAGAGTGTCTCTTAATGCCCGCTTCAAACTCATCTAGTTTTACATCCTGCATTGCGCACATCTTGGGGCAGATTTATAACGGACTTGAGCCACTTTTACGCCGCCGTTGCGTCATTTTTGTGACGCAGCGGCGGCGTAAACCCTGCGCCATGTTGTGCCCCATTTACAACGTGACACATCTAGGGAGATGCTTCACGTTGTAAAGCCTGTGCCACATGTGGGCGTACCTGCACGGGGGGGGGGGGCGTTCCGGCGCAGGAACGCCTCCGAAAAGTGGCTGAGTGAAATCTACAAGATTTCACTCAGTCACTTTTCCGGCCATGCTGCGTCAAAACCCTGCGCCTACTTGAAGCAGGCGTAAGGATTGACGCAGCATTGTAACAATAGGGCACCCCTGAGCCTTGCTGGAGCTGCGTCGCGCTTGCGACGCAACTCCAGCAATGCGCCAACCTTCCGCCATCAGATGCGTCACGCATCTGTTTATCCTTGCGCCACGATGCGCTGCATTGTAAATGCGGCGCATCTATTGTGGCGCAAGGGTAAACTTTCGTGACGCATCTTCCCTGGTGCATCCATGCTGATTTGCAGGGATGCGCCAGGGAACATAAATCTGCCCCCTTTACCCTAAGCAAATCGCCTGGCTATTTCCCAGTGCCTCCGACTTGTGTCCTTGATGTTGCACTCAGGCAGCTATCTGAAACACATCATATGGGACTGCATACACTTGCAGACCTATTGGCCCTCCGTCCTCATGCAACTGGAGCCCCGCATGGGCATCCTGGGAGGTGATCACCTTGGGCATTTATCCCTGACCACGGACCTGTAGGGCTGCAGCCCGTTTCCTTGATTTAGCTCTTATATTAGCAAAGAGAGATGTCACATCCAGATGGAAGTCTCCCACTCCTCCGACCTCGGCTCAGTGCTTGGTGCTGTTCACCAGGTGGGTGAAGGCTGAGGCCGTGGTGCTGCATAGGGAGGGCACGCGAGGTACTCGCCAGCGGCCACTGGCCCCGGACTGAGAGGCCTGGCTCTCTAAATGAATTGATCAGCAGTAGGTGTGTATGACCACTGCCACTGTATGCCTGCCACGTTATGTCATTACCAAGTTGTAAAACCTTTGGGGAAACCCTAAATAAAAAGACGCGTATAAAAATAAAAAAAATAGAATTCATCTTTTTGAGGTAAAGTGGTGCAGAGAGGTATCAATATCTCATTTGTAATTATATTTTACCTGCTGTCTGCTGCCGGTGGTGTCTTAATGCCTCTAACCTTGCGGTTGTGCCATAAACAATCATCTCACCGTGAGAAAGAAGAGAGAGCGGAAAGGCGGAATCTGCAAGGAGACATCAGACAGCACACCTGGCAGGCCCCGCCTCCTGTCTGCAGGGTGTCAGCCCACTGGCCGGACCTGTAGCCCCTAGAGCCACAGGGGGCTTGGACATCTGGTGGACACTGGCTGCAGTCCTGCCTTACTTCTGCAGCCTCTGGAGCGCCTTTCTAAGTTTCAAAGCCCTTTCCAATCTCACTTGTGGCACCCAGGTTTCATGTGGGAGTGATGTAAGTGTACAACAGCGTTCAGTTGTCAAGGTGTGAAGATTCGGCTCAAAAGTCATACCTTACAGTCGCAATCAGTGATGATAAAAGCTGTTTTTGTCCTCCGGAGGCAAGTAGACTTGTCAGTTTTGAACTCCTCAAGGCTCAATTTCCATGGGATTTCACCTAAGTATATTTAACTCCTCCTAATAAGGCTGGGATCCAGGGCTTTCAGCAACAGCCTGTCCCCTTCTGGTGTGGGGAGCACAGAGCTGTTGAATGAAAAAAACAGAACAGCAAACGCCTAACAAGACCGAGGAGAAAGGCCGTGCCTGGTCAAGTCGAACTGTAGGCTGGTGGGAAGAGGAATGGAGGTGACAGAATGGCGAGGATGCGGAAAATTGTTTTTTTTGTACTGCAAATGCCACACTCAGTGTTCATTGCAAACTGAGGACCAGTTCCAAGGCTGCAGGGCGTTTTATATAATTGTGGATTTGCCAAAGTTTCCATATGATGCACTGTTTCCTCCAAAATTTGCAGATTCAAATTACAAAACTAGATTTCACATCAAATGGCTCCAAGGCTGATAACATAGATTTTCGTTGTTTCAGAGACTTTGTAAGCTATCGATTACTGCATTTTTGGCATTACAGAGGTGAACATTTTGCCACAATTGAGATAATATCCACACCCCATCCCAAAGGGTACTAACAGGGACTCACAGATCCTGATGAAAGCCACTGTATTGGGGTACGTGCCAGAAACTAGTTCAACATATTTAGGGCTAAGGAGTGATAGTAACTCAATTTAACCCATCTTCCCCAGGTTTTAATGTTGTCAGACGGACCCTGGAATAAACACTGATATGGGCACCGCCTGGGCAATTTTAACCATCACTTCATATAGATCCCACACCCTTTTCCTAGAAAAGTGCTCCCTTGTGAAGAAAAGGGTCATAGCTCGCCTCGAACCTGAGAGGATCATGAAGAACTCGATGATGAAACATGTCACTGAATAGCATTCCCTGAGTGAGAGTTCCTTTTAAGAACAAGCATTGGCATAGCCGATAGTTCTCGCCTTTGGGACCTTATAAGTATTTAAGTATGCACCACATTATCCTGGGTGCTACAACATCTACAGATGCTGTATTTTTCCATTCCGGGTTGGAGTAGTCCCATTATTAGTGGATCAGATAGAGGATGCTAGCGACTGACTGCTCTTAAAACAATATTTAAACAAGTGTCCTCCTGGACATACACAGAGACATCTGCAAGTGTGCACACGGACAGACATGGCAACAGAAGAAAGTGTGCACAGCTACTGCGATAGATGCACGTGTGCACATCAACACAGACAGTGCGATAGTTACAAACGTGCAACCGTACAGATGCAAGTGTGCCCACACACTGACAGTCTCAAACGTACACAAAATACACCCAGCCACACTAATGCAGCACAAGGGAATGTAAAAAGCAGCACACATATGTAGGCAAGTACACAACTACAGTCAGACAGTCACAGAGTAATAATGACAAACCAATACGGACAGGCTGATAGTCACAGAGGAACATTTTTAATTAACCATCACACAGACAAGTAAAGGAAAACATCTAGACATGCACACATAGACTTCAGCATGTAGTTAAAAAAGGGAAGATAGAAACACGCAGTCTTGTTTGCGGACAGACGTTCACAGAGACATACATGTGCACAGACATGCAGAGGCAAACATGCATGCCTACCCGCAGACTGCCACGAGGATGTGGAGATATGCACATGAAACATAATGGTAATGCAGAGAACACGAGACATACCGACATGTACACACACATGCAAAGAGGCACACATGCACATTTGCAGCTAAACAATGGGGAGGGGTCAGCATGCAGACACACAGATGCAGGGGGCTGCGTTAAACAAAACCTAGACAAAAAGAGAGCTGGAGAAGTGCTTACTCAAACATGCACGACAAGCACAACACAGTCAAGTTTGTATGTCCTGCTCTGTGGTTTTTGGTCACGCTGATGCTACCTTGTGGGGCTACAGGCCGAAACACACAGAAAACAGACAACATATGAGCAGGCCTATCAGTTGTAAGAAAAAGTTGGGGTGAAGGAGAGGGACTGCAGAGACATGCAGTGACTAAGAGTGCATGTCAAAAATTAAAACATGAGGGAGGAGAGGGGTAAAGGCATCGAAGCGCGGTGGGGGTGTTGAGTTAAATCACGGGGTGGGAGGAAGGGTGCTAAGCACAGCTTATTCGGAAACTTCTAAAGAGAAGATAAACATGAACAGAGGCAGATTAGCGAGGTCACGAGTGCAACAGAGCCTGTGCATATAAAAGCGGCAAATAATCCATTTGACAATTAAGACTGAAGTCGCTGTGGACATTTTGCCTGGCTCTAGTATGTCTCCCATTTCCTGATGTGACGCAGTACGCAAGCACAGTTTAGTGTACGTTGATGCTTTTGTTGTTTACGTGCTTTATAACTGAGGTTAACCAAATGAAATAAAAGAAAACTTAACAAGAACAGAGTAGTATGTGCTTGCAAAGAGAAGAAGCGCATTGTGGCGGATATGTTCAACAGTTCAAAAATGAGGATAAAAAAAGACTTACAGGGTGTTGGAGCAGCAGCAACGTGTGGGAGATGGTGGGGGATGGCATGGGGAGTTGGGTGATTTACACCAAACATAAAGCGCAGCAGCTGCCATGCTGACAAAAAAGGCACAAGGCCGCACACTCACAAACAGAAATGCTCATTGTAAATAAAAAATTACAGTAACAGAAGCAAAATTGGGAGCCGTCAGAGCACGGTGAGATAAGGTGATTTAAGCCAAACATGTAGTGCGGCATACGCCGTCCTGACAAAAGGTGTGCAGCGCCACACCCACAAACTGAAGTATTTGCAAATACAAAATTACAGTTACAGAAGCAAAATTGGGCGAAAACCATGAAAACAAACTAAAAAAAGCAGACGGGCTGGCGGTTTCATTAATAGCCCGGGATGACACCCCACTTTACCCTCCAATCAAACAGAGCATGGGCTTGGTGCCCAAACTTATGTCCATTGCTGTTGCTTGTGCCGCAAGATGTTTCGATGTTAGTCTGTTCGCCAAGGAGGAGGAGGAGGAAGAAGAGACTGAGGTGCCAACCAAAGCTAAATACATTTTTAAAAAGTAGTGCGTCCAAACTAAAACATATGGCCAGTAATAAAAGGATCCATGTAGCAGGGGCAGTGTCCAGGGAGGTAACAAAACAGCCAAAAAGCTGGACAAATGCAAGCTATCACCAACAAAACCAAAGGAATTTCTAAAGGCCCATGAAACAACCAATGAAAAGCAGTGGGCGTGTTCAAAGCCCAGAGAGTGAATACAACATTCCTCGAAGACAGAGCATGCTCACTGTCTAGGCTCTACCGAAAAAGGTTTTTCTCCTGGAACAAGTGGGCTCCTTTCACATGATCCAGGGATGACTCTCTTTTGATTGTTAGAATGTTGACAATACTAAGCCTGGGTGGTGAACTCCACTCCGTTCAAGGAGTTTGTGGAATTTTTTGCACACCGTGCTGCACTGAGTTCATAGAGTTCTGCAAACCTCTGCTCAGCGGAACAGAGTTTTTTCCTCGCTCGCTAACGGTAAGTTGGCAAACGCGAGCGAGGAAAATCCAACGCTAGACCACTTCCCAGCGAGATTTCTCAACGCAGACGGTCACTGATGGTCTCTACCGCTTACGTTGAGAAACCTCCTGTTCGCGTTGAGGAAGCTGCCACTCGAGTAGAACTTCTACTCGAGCAGCAGAAAGAAGCAGTGCCCTCTGGCACTGTGCGCGATGACGTTCGCACTGATTTTACAGCGTGGGACAAACACCCGGCACTAAATATCAGTGCAAAAGATGTGAGGTAACTCACTCCACCACTTGCGGAACTCCACGTAGGTTGGCGGAGTTTGTCACTTTGCGGCATAGAAAATACCCTTCATGACACTATATGCCAGGTTTTTCCATTAGACACCTGAACATTATCCATTGTATCTGCCTTAGAAAGTTAAAGGATGATTTGAAGAAAAGGTTTGATTCCTGAGCTTTGCAGGCTGCACGCAGATCTCCAGAGCAGGTGCACCAACATGCTCAGTTCTCCTATCAACAATAAACAGGCACTAACAAAGACAATAGATCTTGTTTTTACTCTGAGTCCTTGTTAAAAGTTTAAAGAAAGACCTGCTACAGGGAACAAAAAACATAACAAAAAAGACTGCTTTATGTACATAGCGCATCTATGAGATAAATAGTTTCATGTGTGATGATTTAATGTACTTTTGAGATGTAAAATAGTGCCAAATGCACTTCAATGCAAGCTCTCCAAAGGAGGTGGAATGATGCACCAAGCAGTCAAAAGCATGGTGTGAGAGTCAAAGTCCACTCTATGTATATTTTAAAGAATTGGTAACAATAGGTCTATGACACAACTATGCTGTCAGTACAGACCTTAACAAGCATTGGCAAAGACAATAGGTCTCGCCGATGGGAGACCAATTGGCTTGGTCAATCGGGTGGGGGTGGCTAACGGGGGTAGTGAAGAAACAGAGATGAGGTGGGTGGGAAAACACAGGGTTGAAAAAACAGGGAGCAGATGGGAATAAGTAAAGCAGAACATTAATAATGCTTCGCTGCTGTGTTTTTAAGCAGAATAAACTGACTCACTTGCAGCCCCTTTTCTTTAGCCTTAAAGTGTTAAGCACTCCACTGTCCATTACAGGAACTGGCTGCCATGTCAGCACCTGCTGGAGTAACGAGCCACGCACAGAGAGTATGCGCATGTGCAGTGTGCTAGATATTAGCCCCACCGCTCCCGTGAATGATCCTCTCAGGCGCTCTGGTTCTGCTAATGGATCAAGCATTATGAGGATCAAAATGAGTGAATTATTTTTACATCCCATGTCAACATTTTAAAAATAAAACTGTATGTTTGAAAGAAAGTAAAAACCAAAATGACAACACACAATAGAAAAATAATTGGCAATTGTGACAATAAATAGGAACGGAGCTCAGAGCAACATTTGTCACAGCAAACGTGATGATAACCAGGAGTGGAGCGACTCAAAACTCAAGCGCTCGTGTCAAATGTGGTAAATGTGACAATAAACAGGGACAGAGCTCGGTGCAACATCTGTCCCAGCAAATGTGATGATAAACAGGAACAGAGAGACTGAAAATACATGTGCTCATGTTATGGGCAGAAACCAACGAAAACAAGGGTGAGTGCATCATGGAGGGGGTGGAGAGAAGCATACTGGAGAGGGAGAGAAACACCACATTTAGCTTCAACAACACACAAAAACAAAATGTATATGTCAAAAACTTTACATGCAGCTCCAGTGCCCTAGTTTCTTGTTTTTATGGCCTGTAGGCAATTATGGAGCGGGGCACTGGGGAGAGAGTGGCCCCGGTGCCTGCTGAAGAACGGAGTCACGCACAGAGAGTATGCAAATGCGTAGTGCGCCAGGTGTTAGTCCTGCCCCTCCTGAGAATGATCCTCTCAGGCTCTCTGGTTCCGCTAATGGATTGCGCGTTATGAGGATCAAAATGAGCGAAGGATTTTTACATCACACGCTAACATTTTAAAAATAAAACTTTATGCTTAAAAGAAAGTAAAACCCAAAATTCACATAATTAAAAAAAAAATTGGCAAATGTAACGATAATCAGGTACGGTGCTCTGAGTGGTATTTTTATCACAGCGAATGTGATGAGAAACAGGAACGGAGCGACTCAAAACTCGAGCACTTGTGTCAAATGTGGTAAATGTGACGAACACAGGAACGGAGCTCAGAGCGACATCTGTCACAGCGAACGTGATGATAAACAAGAACAGAGCGACTGAAATACGTGCGGTAGTCAGAAACCAACAAAAACAAGGGTGAGACCATCACGGAGGGGGTGAGGGGAAGCATACAGGCGAGAGAGAACAACACCATATTTAACTTCAACAACACATGAAAACCAAATTAGTTTCTTGTTTTTATTGCCTGTAGGTAATTATGGAGTGGGGGCTCAGGAGAAATATCGGGCAGAGTGTGGCCAGTAAGACGTGCACTGACCAGCGGAACCATAAACAGGATCTGGCACTCACCTAAACGTCCTGTAATCGTGATAGAAATAGTACGATTTTCAGTTTTCAACAGAGAATCCTTAAAATGTTTAGCAATAAAGTTTCTGTGCGGAATGTTAAACCTCTGTACAATTGTTTTTATCACAACAGCAGACGTTGATTCTGGCTTTTTCAAGGAGATTAAGTCAATATTAAAACAGGAACAAATAATTCTACATCTCTTCTTCAGTAGCACCAGGTTAACACAAATGATGTTGGGTCAAACTAGCCAACAGTCTTGGGAGTATTTCAAATGTTATCTGGGTCTGGTGTGTCGATGGAGAGCCAGGGGACTACTAGGACTACTGATGTACACGGCGATCTCCCCATCCAACATGGCGCCGCGGTATACGCCTGAACTCCTCCCATGCTAGACAGGATTGCACCGACCATGCAACTAATGTACATGGCGATCAACAGGCCATGAAGACAAGAGACTAATGGCCCGCAGATCGCTGTGTACGTTAGCTGCATGTTTGCGACACTAAAAAATGTCGTCGGCAGAGCACATTTTGTTCGGAAAGCCAAAACACATAACAATCCTAAAACACGAGCCAAGGCAAAATGTAAATGTAAATGTAAATGTATGTGTCTTGTAAAGCGCACTGCTGCCCTGAGGCGTCCTGGCGCTGTAGACCGCTGGGGAACCCGTCCTGGCTATCCCTGTGAGATGGTCCCTCCAGGGTATCTCCAAGGTGAAACCAGGCATCCCCGGCGAATGTGGGGGGCCGTTGTGGAGATGAGGCAAGCTAATGCTCAGAGTTGCCGAGTGTGTTCCTGGTTAGAGTAGGTACCGAGGCGAGAATTGTCGAGTCCGTTTTGACCCTGGTCCACGACCCTGCCGCGTCGGGAATTGAACCCTGGTCCCTGGCCGATTCTCTGCTTACAGATCTGCCGCCTCTAACCAGTGAGCCACACCTCTCCACCAAAAAGAAAGAAATAGTGCGCCAAAACGAACATAAATGGGCGGAAGGGAAATGCTACATGTAACAGGGCCAGGCTCCATGGGAGGGAGCAACATAGCAAAAAGAGTGACAAGTATAACCGATTCACAATTAAAAACCAAGGGTTTCCGAAAGGCACACAAATGAATGAATGAAAAGTAATGTGCATGCTATGAGCCCACAGATACAACATGTCTCAAAGAGACAGGGCATGCGCTGCCTAGGCCAGACCTAAAAATGGGTACCTTCCTTCCAAGAAACTCAAGTGTGTACTTGTCTTTTCTCAGTTTTCAGCTCATGTCAATGCCGCAAAAGCAAACAAACTTTTATTGTAAACTTGATACTCATATGACCTCCTGAAATACACTTTATGACCACGCAGTATGATTGGCAGGTTGGTTACAATATACGGGGCAGGGCTGTGGGGGACAGCCCCAAAAGAGTCTCTCCAAATGTTAGAGGATGGATTCTTTAAGAGGATAGTCTCCTTTCCTAGCACATTCTCTAACTATGTTTGCCATCTAGAACTAAGCTTACCCTACATGACCTAACACAGACTACAATAAAAAAAAACTGCCTGTCACTGGACATTGTACATAAAATTATCCGGATTCAGTACGTCAAAGCTATGCTGATTTGGTTAGGCCCAACAGAACTATTCCCAATCTGAGTTCTTGCTCCAAATTATCAAAAAAAGAGACTAAAGGCAATATTTTCTCCAAAGGCAGAATACGATAGAAAGGAAAAGTACCACGCGAAATCTTGTGTAATGTCCCCAATGGAGGGCGAGTATTCGTACTTAGAAAGAGTCAGAAACTCACAGCACAGATTCATTCTTCTGAGATTTCGCACAAACCTAATTCCTTTGATACTGGGCTTTCCTGCGAAAAGGTATTCATTTAAAGACATAATACCTTGCGCATGTGATAATTTTTCGGAACAATCTGACCTTCATGTCTTTTTCTTCAGCCACTTTTATAAAATACAAAGAGCAAGATACATTTGACCCCTTTTAAGATGATGTAATTTTTTACAATGCCGCCCTGCTTTGTATTTCTTGAAAAGGCTTAATGACCCTTTTGTCTGGTTTTCTGTAGCTTCATTTCTTTGGTCTTGCAGGTGAAGGAGGCAATTTATTAATTGAGAATTGTAGAATGGTCAAAAGGCCATTTAACTGATTTTACTCATCACTTAGTAATCTAGGGTGTTGATAAAGGGCACCAAGTAGTTTTTCTTTTCTAAATTCTTCAATTGATATCTGTATAAGTTTTTTGTTGTTGCTCTAATGATTCTGGCAGTTGTTTATCTGCAACCAATTTACAGCTATTTGTACCTTGGCGATCATGCTGGCAATGGGGATAGTTGAAATTGCACCGTGTTCACTACTATGGTTAGCGGCACTAATTAACTAAATGCCGTGTGTCGAAGAATAGCCAGACCTGATGTCCTGCTGTCTAAGGTTTGCAATATCTCTGTTGTATTTTAATCCCTCATTGTATTTTATTGACCGGTAATGTACTGTGTATTTTAACCCCTTACTGTATTTTAATGATCGAAATTTTAATGTATTGTACTTTCATGATCCTCGTCGCCTGACTGGATCGATTAAAGTTACTTGATTGATTAATTGATTGGCGGGTCTCTTGCTGAACGAAACTTTGCCCGGTTCACCCCTGCTGGAAGAGCATGGTCTCTCAAGAATGGAGAGGCTAGCAGAGTTATATGCGGAAAAATCTGAAGGGACAGCGTAGACACGTTTGGAATTGGAACAGTTCTTAAACATATTCCAATTTGAATGTCTTTTATCTTACAATCAGAGGACGTAGGCCTGCCTAGGGACTCAACACCTGGTTGCTAAAGGGTTCTCGCGTCCAGGCATCATTAGTAGAACCTAAGCTAACTCCCTTATTCCCCATAACCAAGAATTCAGAACCCCCAACCCAAGTAAGTGTGTGGGGAATAGAACACGAAAAAATGTAATAACACTATAATCTGAAATACTAAATCACACCCATAACTGTGATGTCTGTATAGATAGGCACATGCACATACAGAATATTATCAAAAGGTGTCGTCCACCCATGAGATACAAACAGAAAAAAGACAGAAGCTGCCCCAGTTACTATTTCACATATGATGCTTTCTGAAATCAGTAAGGCCCCAAAAAGCTGACCCTTTATTCTAAAACGTTGCTCCATAAACAGAATCCAAACATCACAGAACCCACTAGTTTCAAAAAGGGAAACACAAGCATGACTGCCAGGGCTCTTTTCCTTTAGTTTCACTATATTTCGTTTTGTTGTAAGGGCTTACAAACTTAAGAGGGAATTAACCTATGGTTATTTACCTGTCATTCTAAAAGAAAACCCTGCCCTGTCTTTCTATGATTGCATCTACACTGGAGTTGTATCTCTTGGTCGACCCCCTTGCACAACCTTTCAGACTTTTCGATGAGTCAGCACTGGCACAGGCCTCTGCCAACAGCCCCCCCAGAGTCGCCCCGTCCGGCTCTCCTGTAGGTGAGAGCTCCTATGCAGAGTTCTTCCTACACATGTTGTCCAGGGCTCGTTTTCATCCTAGGGTTTTTGGGCGCCTACAATGCATTAATAGTTCAGGTATGAAGAGGCAAAGAGTGTCACTTTTCACACTTCTGGCAGAAATACTATATTTCTGTGCATTTCTACGGATCGGGTTCAGTTCTAGAAATTTCCAGAGAGCCACGACGCTTGACGTGCACCTCCCCACTTTCAGTTCGCTCCAATATTGAGCCGAACACAGGAGAGTTTTAAGATCAGGTCCGCCAGTGTACTCCAGAGGCTCCCTCAAAACTAGTTAACAGCCCACTGTGAGCACATTCTTCCTTCTGGGGGGTGTACTCACACCTGCATGCGACTGCAATGTACGCTCACTGGTAAGGCCTCCGCGTCAGTATAACACACCAGCAATAAACTGACACCCAATCAGAACCCTGCCTTTGCTGACGCTTTGGTCCGTTCCATGAAAATCCTGAAAACGCCGAGACAAAGTGCGCGCGCACAACTTCCTTCAGGAACTCTTCGCCCGCTATGTAAATTACTACAGGCTCGGGAAGATGGTGTAGAAACCTGATACGGTCAATGCACAAAACTATAGATGTATAGCTAGAGAGTATGCTGCTCAGCTTTTTTGTACACAAAAGAGAGGCTTAAATCATACAAAACAGGTGGACTGTGGTTTCAGATCACTGAATCCGAATTAATTTACTACCTTCCATTTATGAAGATTACGGGAAAGTAATGGGTTGATTAC
Source organism: Triturus cristatus (assembly GCF_964204655.1). Taxonomy (NCBI): domain Eukaryota; kingdom Metazoa; phylum Chordata; class Amphibia; order Caudata; family Salamandridae; genus Triturus; species Triturus cristatus. Next base: position 746,823,180 of record NC_140585.1, on the reverse strand, counting down.
CTCACCATCAGCTCCCGTCATAGTGATTGAGGATATAAAACAGCTTCTAAGCCAATAAAAATCTTTGCCAACGTTGTATTTATTTTCTATTTTCACAAGCCAAATATGCATGCACTTATTTAATTGCAGCTTGTAACACACCTGTTGCAAAATATTTGGAGTCATCCCTATTTAACTCAAACCGGTAATGCAAACGAAAGTGTTAGGTGTAGACCAAGTGGCCGCCCTACAGATATCTCTTGCAGGAACACCCCAGCTGACTCAGCCTCCAGGCCTAGTAGACTGACCTTGCAAGTTTTCCGGGACTACATTCCCAGCGGAAATATATATCTTGACCCATCTACTGAAGGGAGCTGTTGTACCCTTCTTACCTCTGTTGACAGCACTGTGGGAAACAAGCAGAGCGTAAGAAGTGTGGAACTCCTTTGTAAATAAAGAGCAACCTTTTAATGTCCAAAGATGTTGGCATACTATTTTCTGAATTACTTTCCAGTGCGGGCAAGACAATTTTTTGTGAGAAATGAAATTGCTTTCAGATTTTTGGTCTAAACTTAGGATCGGATCTTCTCTGATAGAAACTTTATATAGAAATCATTATTTACCAAAGAACCTAGTTTTCCTAATCTTTTGTCAAACGTTCTGGCCCTCAAAAAGCAACTTTTGCCAATAGGCGTGGCACATCTGCCGTATCCAAAGGTTCAAAGGGCTTCTCTTGTAACCCTTAAGTACGATAGTCAAATCCCAGCTAGCACTGGTGTATGAACCACTGGCCTTTTTAATGTGAAGCTTTTCAATAACTTGAAAACTACTGAATTCACTTTGGAAATACATCCATGTGGCTCTCTGAAACACCTAATTTCCGCCAATTGGGCCGTCAACGCAGACGGGGATAACTCCATGAAAAATCCATAGCTTAGGAAGTCAAATAAGTGAAACTGATCTCATGACTTTGCCTCAAACCCCTTCCCTTGGCATTAATTATCAAAATTATTCCAATGTCTTGATTAAGTCACAAAATTCAATGGCTTTTTAGAAGCTTGAATGTCAATTGTGACCTCCCACGGGCAACCTATCTCCTGCAAGGCTAGCCGTTCAATTTCCATGTCGTGAGATGTGGTGTTCTCAGCTGCTTGTGTGACACTGTTGAAAATTGAAGTGGTGGAGGATGTAACAGAACTGAAAGATAATGTCCCCTCATCAACTGATTGATGCGCTGCAATCCACGGATGATGTGGCTAATATGGGCAACCAGGATTACTTCCACTTTCTTGCTCCAAATCGTCTCCGAGAGTCTCAGTAGGAGTGGTATTAGCCATAACGCAAATAGGGTCCCAGACGGTCATAAGAATGACATTGCATCCACCACCCAAACACTCCGAGGTCAGGTTTCTGAACAAAGGTGAGGAAGAAAAGCATTTCTCCGGGGATGCAAATAAGTCTAATCATTGGCTTCTGAACGTTGCCACAATCTTCCGAAAGAAATATAAGCTTATGTGACTCAAGATTGGTGTTGGCAGATTGAAGCGGAGTCTGTCTGCCTGAACATTCTTCCTCCTGGGAATATATATTGCTTTTAAGGATAGGAGGTGACCCTGTGCCCAAAAAAGGATTTATCTTGCAATCCTGGCTAAGGCCTTGTTTCTCGCCCTCCCTGGCCTGTTCAGATAGGATTTTTCTACCCTATTGTCAGTTCTGATCAACACTCAAGTGATGAGCAAACCTTTGCGGTATATATAATATGGCCATTAGTTCCTTCCCATTCGAGGCGTTTGATGACTCTACTAAGAACCACCTTCCCTTTTCTTCTGACTTTTCGAGGGTTGCTCCCCACCCCATAAGCTTGCATCTGATGTTGTTATCAAAGGATTTGGATATTGGAAATATATTGCTTTGTGCAAGTTATTTTCTTCTAACTACCAGTGAAGCTGGATTCTCATTTCCCTTGACATATGGATGAGTTTCTTGAAGCCCTGTGTATTAGCAACCAGTGATCTGACCGGTTATACACTAGGCGGTGACGCTCCCAAGGAATCAATGAGGTGGTTGCCGACACAAGCCTTTGGATTCGTAACCCTTGTCTGGCTGTCTTATACTGCAGATGCAACTTTTGTGAGGGTTTGAATCCTGTTCTCTGGAAGAAAAGTTTGTCCCTTCTCTGTGTCTATGAACGCTTCAATTAACGTGTTCTTCTGTGAAGGTTGTAAAATGGATGTATGATGAACTCCAGGCAGGAACATACCTTTGTCACACTGGCATCTGATTCGAAGCACCCATCAAGATAGGGAGACAATTGCATGCCTTGTACTTGAAGAAAGGCTACTGCTTTAGACAATGCCTTCGTGAAGACTCTTGGTTAGGAAGTAAGTCTGAAAGGGAACACTTTGCACTGATAGTGTTGCTCCTTTATTGCAAACCTTCGATATTGTTGACAGTCTTTTATCACTGCCACATGGAAATATATATCCTTTAAATCCAGGGAGGCAAGAAAATCCTCCTTTGATAACATTGGGATCAAGGCTTTTAATGGCAACATTCTGAAGGGCAAGTAATGGATGACCTTGCGGAGCTATTTCACATCCAGAACTGGTCTGTGCTTTCCTGTGGGTTTCTGCACTAGAAGTATGATTGAATACACCCCACGCCCTCTCTCCGGATGTAGGACTGGCACTATCACACCTGCCTGCAGCAGACCATACTCCCAACAAGATCGCTTGCTTTTGGTTGCATCTTTGGGTACAGCAGTGATCATAAAGTAATGTTCTTGCAAGGATGACTTGCAAATTCTGTGCAATATCATTGTTCTATGGTATTTAAGAACTATTGGTCTGCTGTGATGCGTGTCAATTCCAGATTATATTTTGCTGAACGTCGTCCCATCGTAGTGCCTAGTTAATCATGATTTAACATTGGTTTGCTGACTTTCAGACTTTGGCCGGGATTTGGAAAAGATCGCAGCCACCAACCTCTGCCACTGCCTTGAAGGGGATGTCTGTTTTCCTGATGTGAGTGGACTGGCTTCCTTTAAAAGAAGGACTTCTGTTCTGAGGGGGCTCTGTACGGGAAAGGCATTTTAGTTATCAAGCTGACTGTCAAACAGCTTTTTTTTTAGCCATGAACAGAAGTTGGCTGATTTAATGAACTTTCTGATTGTTCCATCTTCAAATGTTTTAACCACGGGGGCCTTCTCTCAGCTACTGAGGTCCCTGTTTAAGTCGCAGCTGCACACAAAGAGTAAAAGAAAGTTTCAGACTCAAAAGGGGCTAGAAGTTCCATCTTATACAGAAGCTCTGTCAGATGTTTACCCTCTTGATAGCAGTCACATCATATTTAGATGTCCTTTTAAAAGGCTTTGGAGGCCTATGCAGCATATGTGTTAGCCCTCAATGCAAAATGGGATGCTGAATATCCTCTTTTGAAAGCACTTTCCACTGCCCTGTGCACGGTATCAGGATGAGAAGCTTGTTCTGATGTCACTAAGGATGTTGATGCATTAATAGCCAGTATGGTATGGTATTCACTTTGCAGATTTGGGAGAAAGACTTATCAAGCTCTTCCAAAGGGTATATCTCTTTCTTGGAATTCTTGGAAAACAAGCTTGTTCCATATTTTTACATTTCTTAACTACTATATTTTTTACAATGTCATGAAACGGTAGGACATCTGCTTGAGGGGCAGTATATTGTGCAAAAAAACGTCCTCCTCTAGTTTGGGTTTTTATCCAAAACTTTAAAACATCCTTATGTGAGAGGGCATATATAAGATATGTGATTAAACAGTACATTTATTCCCATATAATTATAAAAAACAGTTCTAATAGGTGTTCCAATAAAGGGTAAAGTTGTAGTGATAAGGGACAGTAGTGAATACCGGTGCTCTGGTGCTAGTAGCAAAGATCAATCCATCAAAATTGTTGACCAAGTAGACAAGCATTGGCATAGCCAATAGGTCTAGCCTTTAGGACCTTCTAAGGGTTTAGCCATGCAACAGTTTATGTTGTTGCACCGAGGATATTGTGCTGGATGACTGTGAGCTATTGTACCTTCAGGTTTTCATGGTACTGCTTCGGTGGGACGTTTCATGAATCCTACTGTGTTGTATTGTTTTTGATAATTTGGGACATCTGTGTAGTGTTCTGGAGCAACGGAACTCTGTGTATTGTCACAAAAGGAAAGGCATAAGTCACACCACTGATAACAGCTTTAAGGATTTAAACCATTTATTGATGGCTCTAAATAAGTTAAATAATTAACTGCGGTGCTAGGACTGGTGTGCCAGAAGTGCTGGGCAGTTTTAAGGGTTTGGTTTAAGGGAGACGCAGACGTCACATTGCAGTAGCACCGATTAAAGAAGAGTTTATAATTACGTCCTTGGCGCTGTGGAACAGTCAGACGGGCAAGTCCCAGTACTATAGCCACGGTCACAGGGCAGCAGGGGAGGACCAAATTATGCCAGGGGTGACTAAATATTGCAGCAAGAGAAGGCAAATTATACGGCATAATGTGGCACATTTTTTAATAGCATTATTTCCATAATTTGTCAGTTTCCCACAGGTTAACATCTGTCCGCGCAAAGGTTTCATCTCATTTTTTCCAGTTTAACAGTAAAATAGAGCAACAAGCAACAGAAAGAGGGCAAGTCAACTTTCAAAGAGCCATTCACTGAGAAGCCATGCGTGTTGCTGCATTTTTAGTTACTTTTGATCCGTTTGAGTTTTTTTTGTACATCTGCAAATTATGCCGAAGATTATGGTTTATGCGGCAAATCCATAATAATACGGAAACACAGCAGCTCCAAAATTGTTTAATTCCAATGGCCCTGGCTATAGCCCCGGGGGACAGTGATGTCACAGCGCTGTGGCACGGACGTTCGAAAAAGGAGGTCCACTTTAAGATTCAGCAAGAGTGTTGTGAGTTTGAGTTGTGAGTTTAGTGCCTGTTAAACACAGAATTCAAATGCAAATAATGAATATAAAAAATAGGTCGTTTTAAACAGGTCTCGGAAAAACACTCATCAGAACCAAGGGAAACACAGTTTTATTGCGAACCGCATAATAGACTAGTAAAGTTTTTTCTAGTGGGTTTGTAGTCAGTTGTGACGCAGTTTTTTTTTGTTGCCGTTTTATATAGCGCGAACTCGACCCGAAGGTAATCAGAGCGCTTTACATGAGCACCAGTTGCATTACAGACGGACACATTCTGATTAAGTGATTTTCCCAAAATCACAAGATACTAACCTGTGGGCTTCTGGATGACAGGGAGAGAGAGGTCTCCGATGGGGGAGCAAGCAGAATACAGGGCCTCAATCCAGGCCCAACGGCGGTTTCGCTTTCCTGGCTGCTCGAGGAACAAAAGGTAAAGTTTTGTTTCCTGGAGCCGGGGCAGGGCTGAGAATGAAAACAATCAGCAAGGTTAAAACAGCATCGGGTGCAACTGGGAAATGCTGAGAATCCATCAGGTATTAAATGAAGGGATGAGAGTGACGGGGCAAGGGGGTGAAACATTGAGAGAAAGGAGCAAGAGATAGAAAGGCTGGAAGTGTGAGGGAGCGTGGCGCAGCCGCTAAAGAACAGGCAAATACACTCGTTACAGCAGCTGGTTTCAGGAGAGAGAGCCGTGCACTGTTTTCAAGCACATTCGTGCTTGTGGCACCATCCGCCTTGTGGGAGCGAGCAACAGCCAATTAGCATATGCGCTGCTGCTCGCTCCCGCAAGGTGGATGCCGCCACAAGCACGAGTGTGTGCTTGAAAATGAGCATAGCGACGGCTAAAGGCCCTCCTACACAACGCATGCGCGCTGCGTAGGCGAGACCTAAAAAACAATTTAAAAACAAAAGGGCCTAAAGTTCGAGTACATCTGTCCCCGTTTCGACTCTTTGTATAACTTAAAGCCATCTTCATCAGGTCAAAATAGAGGAAGCAAACTCACTAACACGGACGCATTACATAGAAGACCTCGATAAGTAAGTGACCACTTGCAGATGTCGGAGAACTGTAGAGTAGTTCCCAGTGAAGAAACCAGTCTGATTGCACCATGTACTGGAGCGGCCTGTAACGCCAAAGGCATACCATTGCCAATGAGCCAAAGCTCTTTGTACTGGGTTGAAATCATTTTTATCTTCCTGGATAAACCTGAAAAATTGGTACCAATTTTTAGCAACTCACCACCAACGCCATATAATACAACATCAAGAGCAACAAAAATTGCCACTGCTTTTTGTCAATGGTTACTCTCAAACGTCTCAGAGCATGCTGTCCAGTGTTTAATTTCAGTCAGTGATTTCCATGCTCGGCACCGGCCCTTAATTCACCAGCTCTAATGACAGTCCACCACATGGTGGTGCTGTCTGCGTAATTTGGAGATAAACACAACAACAGTGTTTAATCATTCAATATTCCTCAAAAATGAATAATACCTGCCAAGCACGCTATTATTTTAGCTTTGGGTGGCCTAGAATAGTGTAAATTGTCACACTAGTAGGAATGCAATTATTCGTTTTTATGTTGGCACTGTCATTGTCAGCACTGGCTGGGGCAATGGGTGGTGCAAGCTGCATCAGCTTACTGAGAAGGACTCTAGCACTTCCTATTTTACAAATTAAGCACTGTGGAGGTCCCAGTGTGATGATGTATGCCCAGTATGATGGCATATGCTCATGCATTTGTCACCACCCATGCATGCATACATGATGACGTACTGACCATTTGGCTTTTGGGCCCAGCAGGATGACGTTTGCATGCACATGCATCGCAATGCATGCGTACGCATATGTCATGACATGGCATCCAGTTTTTTTGTTTTTAAATTTAGGGTGAAGATGCAGGAATCCATTTGTGAGCAGTAGATTTAAAGAAAATAAAAGGGATGTGAAAGTTCATTTAGAGAAGGAGTAACTTTGTAGATGTGAATCTGCTGGTTTCTCTGAAAAAGAAAAAAGGAAAAGAAAACAGGATGCAGTGTGGTGAGGGAGCAATGGAGGAGCAGGCAGCATGATGGGCAGGAATTGAGGAAGCAGCGGAGGAGCTGGAGGGTGAGGGCAACACCAAGAGCGTGAGGAGTGGGGATATACAGGGAACAGCACACGGGGAAGAAACAGCACGAAACATGCCCTCCCATGGACTGTTGAAAGCCAATTGAAAAGTAGTTCAATGACATCATTCAGTGACATCATTTAGGGGTCGCCAGGAGTTGTAGCTGCGAACTCTGGCTTGCCCCATGGGACCCCTGGCAGTGCCTTTGCGATCTCTGGCCCCAGAAGTGTCAAAATCAGTGACAAGAATACAGGGGCGGCTCTGCGGTCCTCATTGTCTGCCAGTCTATTATTCGCTATTAGTGTAATAAAAAATGGTGCACACTTAGACCCATTGGTGGCAGCTGTAGTAAGTAAAAATGTTTTTAAATGTATGTTGCATATGTTCTTGCAGGTGAGAGTTTAAGTGAAAGAGAGCGTAAGTATATTTGAGCAAGTGAGTCTGTATGTGGAGGCATGCGTGTGTGTGAGGGAGAGTCAAGTGACAGATAGGTAGTGAGATTGTGTGAAATTGAGGCCCAGATATACTATTCTTTGACACAAGGCAATAATGCACCCAAGTTGCTTGCTGTGATGCCATTAAGGTCAAAGGGTATTTGATGCCTCTTTCAGTACCCCTGGCATTTGGTGAATTGATGGCCATGGCAGATACAAGTCATCCAATCAAAAGGATAGTGAAGAAGCTATCCTCCAAGGGAGGGACAAACACTAGAAGATGAAATAAACCAATTTCATAAGAAGCAAGTGAATGAGACTAACAAGGAAGCCAACCAAAACCCTACTGTAAGTATTGGCATTGTACACAATAGGTCTTTCAACAATGACGGTCAAAGCCGTCTATAAGCAAGACCTAAAGAGCACCCGCACCAACTCCCTTCTTGGTGTCCGCATGAGATGCCTTATACAGTGTTGATCTTCAAAAGTTGAGAACTGTTGAATGTATCCTTTATAAATATCGCAGGATGGTATCTTAACAGAAAAAAACACTGGCAGTGGCAAGAGCTGCAGGACTGGAAACTGTGCAGTGGTGAAACATATGGGTGTAAAAGAAGTTCATTGCTGTATCCAAATCGGAGATTCTGCTTCACGGAACGAGTATTTCAATGCTGAATTCTACATACGTATGTGGAAAAGTCCAGCAACAAGGTGGACTTTTCCACCAAACAACTTTAAAAGAAGTCTGAAGAATGTGGGAGGTGGCCAAGCATATTTTAGGAATTCCCATACAGCACCGACTTTGTAAAATTTGCAAACCGTTTACCGATAATTTAACACCCTCCAAACACTTATAAAAATGTGCATAGAAATGAGCGGAAGTGACTTTGCATTGCTTATTACGGGGTGGGGTGTGTGCCCTAAACAGTGGAGCAGTGTTGGGCGGCAGGTTTCTCCACAAGTAAAATATTTTCTCAGATAAATAGATTCCCTCTGGTATAAAAAGAGAACAGAATACATAATGCACGATTACACTAACACTACACCCGGCACATCTGCTGCTGGTGGCCAATCGTCTGGCACAAGGTAGGATAACAGACATAAACTTTGAAAACAATAACAATGTTCATTCCAGGTGTAATTTTACACTTTGAGTCTCGAAGGGGGCTAGGAAGTGCTACACAACTGCCAATAGAATACAAATTGTATGTTTTGTTTTAAATACCCGAACATGAGTAAATCTAATCTTTTAGAGTTACAGCCACAAGCAGTTGTGGTACCTGCAGTGCAGATTATTGTACAACCAGGCCCCAGCTCAAGAACCTCGACGTATGTGCAACAAGTCAACAGTGATTGGAGATAGGAGCCTCAATACGGATTTAGGGTGAGGAGCTCATCTCAAATGGGAACAAGCATTGGCATAGCCAATAGGTCTCGCCTTTGAGACCTTATAAGTGGCAGCAAACTGTTTTTTTTCGGAGAAATGTAGGCAGCAATTTTGGTTGAAGCAAATCCCTCCAACTGCTACAAATATCCTATAGAGTCCTTTAATTGTAGTAACTCAGGAAACATTCACGTGCTGCTGCTTTCACGTGTCGGAACTGAAACAAATCAATGGGAAATTGGGGACGTGGATGGACGGGCCACAGAAGGGAGGTCAGATGCCTTTTCGTGGTATGGTTAACACATGCCAAAACATTGGAGGTGTGAGTTTCAGTGATCAGAGGCTTTTCCCTACAAAGAGCACACAAGCGCCAAAAGACATTAGATTTATATGAACGTGGGCCCGATACCACATGATGCTAGTCGCCAACACCCTGAAGGCAATACCAGAGTTCAACATGTTCTAAAAGTGCAACCATTGCCTAAGGCAAAAGAAGAAGACACTGGCTTAGGAACAGCATTCTATTAGAGATGTCAGAAAGGAACTTCTCTGGCAGCAACCAGCATCAGCAGCTCCAATAATGGCATGCATTGAACTTTGAGCTGGCTAGAATGCCAGCACAGAGTACAGTGCCCACTTCAACTGCTTGTTCACTGAGCCCAGTGCTTCTGATCGACAGCATGTGTATGGACACAATACCTTTCCCAGTGTTGCTGTTTACCATCTCCAAAGAACGCAATCGTACATTAAAAGCACACCTCATTTTAAAATTCGGGTACAAAAGGGCATGCCCAAAGCTATGGGCATTTTGTGCTTGGCAGTTTCAGAAGCAGCTGCGATACGAGCAATTTAAAAAAAGCAGCTAGCTATCTTCTATCAAAAAATAAGTTGTTTTAGAAGACATGTGATGCATTCTGGTGCCATTTTGTGGCAATTTTTGTTGGCAGTGTAAGGCAGTTGCCTGTAGAGGCCTTAATGGGGAACAGTCCGGGCCACATGCGATTCAGCTGAAGTGCAAAGCCACCCTCAACTCAAGAGCCAAGTAGCTATTTACGTGGCAGTAAGGAAAAATATCAATCTTTAAGAGCGTGAAATAACATTCATATATCGCAGGCTGGCAGTAAATAAATGAACTAAAAGCGCACAAGCACATCACCGCATTTTTAACACAGAGTCCCTTAATGTTAACACAATAATATATACATTACAATATAAAAGATAAAACCCTCACACAGGAGGTCATTAATATTGAATCCAGAGTACGTCGTTTTACACCGTCTTCTCTATGGACTGTTGCAAGGTGATGGACCTAGAGATTCGCCTCTTCTCCGCCGGAGGTGGCAGCGCAGCCATTGGATGACACTCGGTACACGCAAATATATGGAATATTTGTGCGATGGAACACCGAGTTTGTGCCTGGCAAAGGACAAGTGAAGCAGCTTATATGTGCCTCGAATGAACGAAAAAACAGCCCCAGACCGCGCACCAGCATCCGTCTTCTACACACAATCGCTTCAAAAGTGCCAGACTTAAACATAGGCTGTCTGTGGACCTTCTGAAAAACTAAAAACGAGTTTAAAATGGACACAGATTACAATATTCCTAACTTGAATGAAGTGATTATTAGGAGTACAGCCAAAATAAGGGACAGAACAAAAAACCACCACGTTGTTACCATTGTATTGTCGTCCAGCTGCATTCCTCAAAGAGTGATTGTAGTGGGATATGGACTCGAAAATAAAATATTTGTGTATCTACTCATTAACAGACACTCTCAAAACAGACACTGAGACAACAATCTGTTCTGATGTCGATGTTCAGTCTACCATCAGCTAGCTGTTCCAGCAAAAGGAAAGAACAGTGCCTTCCTTCCTAATTCAACAAGCCCGTGAGTGGTGCGCGCACGCCACAGCGAGCGATCTGTTTTCTATTATCACACCCATGTATGGACACGATAAATGAAACCACATGGCGGCCGTGCGGGTAACCGCAACCGATAGGCCATGGGCGGAGCAATGCGCCCGCCTTTGGCCAATTGCGTGCTGTCTTTGTTAAAAAGACGCACAACAAAGGTCTATAGCCTGGGGCAAAACTAAAAGCACGCGCGCGAGCGTGTGCGAACGTCTGGTGCGATATTTGAAAGCCCTTACATAAAGTCTTCACCAGAACAGCGCATGTGCTGTTACAGGCTCGACCTAAAAACAGTGAGAGATGGCCTTGGGAGGAGGGAGGAAATGTTGTGGTGCTTGAAGAGAGCTATGAGCCACAGGAAATAAAACATTTAAAAGCTGGGTCCCCACCCCCTAAACATTATTGGTGAGACGTAATCTGGTGAGTTGTGGCCAATCATGGGGGCCACATGTCTAGAATGTAATTGTAAGTTAGGGAAGTAATGAGACATGAGAGATTCAAAGCAGGGTGTAGCCTGGCCTTCCTGTACCAGAGTACATATAAATGAAACATGCAAAATACCCTCATGCAAGGCAGGGCAAGGGGCAGAAGGCTCAGAAACAGCCATCCTAGGTGGGTTACAGGGGAATAGGTGTAACCCAAATTGAACAAGAACGGACCCATAGGTCTCAATTCAAATCACTTTATTCGATTAATAAAAATATCAATCATAAAAGTACAAAAATGCATCACAGTTGATAATCAAGGAGACCGGAAAAGTTCATAACAGCAAATGGTCAGTTTTCTTGTTCTCTTAGATGGATGTAGAAAAAAAGCAGAACTAAAAACAGGGCTAAAAATAGATCAGGCCATGGATAATACATACATAAAAACCACATAGCAGTGTAATTAAAAAAAAAAAAACCATCCAGAACAAGAGAGCTCGGTAGACAGAACTCACAACAGTTTTTTAAGCTAATTTTCCCTTAACGAGCCTTTGCCTTATCCTCCAAGCATGTCCTAAAAACTTTGCTGTACCACAGGTAACACTTGGGATTAGCGTCTCATAAGTTAAAATGCGTAGGGCCACCCGATGAGATGAACAGCCCAAATTAGAACAAACTGGTTTTAGCCACCTGGACCTCACTTGTCTGTATGCCCTACAAGCAAAGATAAAATGTGCTATAGATTCCGTAGGGCAAGCACAGCCCGGGCAGCCCTCATTGTTTCCCGATTGGCCGCTCCAACCATTCTGGAAATCTCGGAGAGGGAGTGTGCCATACCTGAGTTTCAGGTAGAGCACTCTGTCCCCCGGGGACTCAATGAGGTCAAGGAAGGGTTCCAATCTTAGGGTGGGCTTAACATCCAAGAATCTCTCCGACAAAATGCCATTGTGATTTTTATTGGTCATGGCGGAGATCCAGTCCCAGTAAAGCCTTTTCACTAGAGGTTTGGGCGGGGGCATCTGACTCTCCCAAGCCTGGTCCAGACCAATTTCGACCACTAATTTCTTCAAGGTCTCAATTGCATTTCGAATTCTGATTAAAACATTAGAGATGCATTGTTTTCTTTATACAATGCATTTATGAGGTAAAGGAGATAAAGAAGTTAATGTGTGATAATTCGGTGTACTTTGATACATAAAATTGTCCCTCTGGCATTACAATGCAAGTACTGTATAGGTGGTGGAAGGATACACTAAACAGCCAATAACGTGAGGTGAGAAAGAAATAGTCTTCTGGGCAGGCCCGGAGCTCATTCTATGTATACCTTAATTCAGTGGTAACAATAGATCTAGCCCACAACTGTTTTATAAAGTGAAAACATTCAATAGAGCAGATGTGGTGCAGGGATAATGCAGTGAAAGCTCAGTCCCTGATAGAGACTAAGGGCCAGATGTAGGTGGCTAAATACCGGTCGGTAACGGCGAAATTTGGTAAATTTCAGCGTTACCGACCGGTATTTAGCCATGTGCGATGTAGGTAAGGAATCGGTAAATAAGGAATCGGTAAATACCGATTCCTTATTGCTCTTGCATTTAAGGAATCGGCAATACCGATTCCTTAAATGCAATGTAGGAAGCACTGAAAAAAGTGCACCTCAGCCTTAAGGAATCGCTATTTACCACCAACTTCAAGTTGGTGGTAAGTAGCAATTTCCTTACAAAAAGCACTTTTTTGCTTTTTTTACTGTGCCATGTGGCACACATCCATGCCCTTAGGGCATGTATGTGCGCCACTTGTGCACCCATGCACATTTATGGGGTGCAACAGGGTGTCCTTTGGACACCCTGGCACCCTTGAAACACCTCCCGCTATTAACGATTCAGTAATACTGAATCGCTAATAGTGAATTTCACATTCATGCCTATGGGCCTCCAAGCCCATAGAAATGAATGGGTAGGTATTCCTTATTACCGAATCTCAATTACCGATTCGGTAATAAGGAATATTAAGGATTCTGTATTTTTTACCGAATCTTTACCTACATAGGAAATACCGATTTCTTAATACCGAATCGGTAAAATTTGCTATTAAGAAATCGGTATTTCACATTTACCTACATCTGGCCCTATATTGGTTCTAGGCCAGAATTTGGTGGAGGAATGAGCAAACGTTTCTGGCATCGATTTCTATATAGTCAAGAAGCCTGTATCATTTCACAGCATTCAACAGTAGTAATTGGCTTACCTCATCATGGTAAAACATGTAATTAGTTAATCTCAAGCCAATAAAGCTTTTGTAGAATTAGATGGTGTAATCACCTGAGCATTGTCAAACTGAAAACAGATCACAAGACTTTCTATGTGATTTAAAAAATATATATATTTTGCTGAATTTACATTTTTCAGTGTAACCCACTGTGAAGAATTAAACTAAAATTGACGAGAACAATGCTTTATTTCTGGCCTCAACACAACCTGCTAGAGAAAGGAATCTCTGTGAATAATCAAAAACTAATCAATGTATGTATTTTATTATTCATATAGCTTTTTTGCATCGCACCACACTTCACTTAAGCCACTTCAAAGCGCCATGGCAATGAATATTATGATGGCACAAACCAAGAAAGAATATATCTGAAAAAAGCTAAGATACAATTTACCCGTCCTGGGAAGTGGAAAGCAACGCAAAGGCATAGTGTAGGAGCAATGATTAAGTTGAAAGCTATGGATCCATGAATCCGTCTCTCGCTGCTCCGCATTGCTGGAAAGCCTTCAGCTACCAGCTGAGAATAGCAACTTTTAAATATGCAAAAGGAAAAACTTTGGTTTGCCCCTAGCTTCGCATTTTTTAATTCATTGCTTCGAAACAGCCACCGTGGCCTTATCCCTTCCAGGCCCTTAACTTTTAATTACACTGATTGTATCGAAATGAGTAGAAATCAATTATTAATGTCTGCCAGTCCAGGCCTTCTTCTTCCGTGACATGTATTCAATTTCAAGGTCACTGTTTTACTGGTGCCAAGGTGAGATCCTTCTGGCTACCTGTTCCAGGAGGGGGATTGGTTTAGAGCGGCAGGAGGGCTTCAGACATTCAGATCGGACATGAATATTTAAAAATTAAACGGCTTGCCCTCTCTTCCCAGAGATTTTAATCTACGAGCATTTTGACTATGCATTGGTCATCGTCGCACCTTATAAATCAGTCATACATGCATGATACCCCGAATGTTTCACTTTCCATATGCCACAAAAAGATGTACACCTGAAGTAGTCCCTGTAATGATTGTACTCCTGGTTCATGTGTCTACTCCAATTAATAAAGGGTGATACTGCACATGCGTGTCTCTGCCTGTGGGAAGCGCTGTCTACCATGAGCTGCTGCATCACTGGCCATTGGCGTGTTTAAAGTCCAGAAGCCAAAGTTTGGTCAAGAATCGAAGGAGATCACGGGCACTAAGAAACAGCTGGTGACCGAAGACTATTGGAACCACCATACTGACTGTTGCATCTGGCCTGCTCCGGTCCATACCTCAGGGGATGAAACCACCACATTGTTGTGATTGAAGCAAAGCCTCAAATAAACATATTTCAAAGAATGTCTGTTCAGAACAAGCTGCAACAGATTGTGGACTCCAGTGTGGGGCATTTTCACAGGACTGGAGGCATTTGCTGACTTCTGCATCGCCTATGGGTCCCTCTTCCCCGGAGATGATCTCTGTCTGATGTTGAATGTGTCTCTGAGCTTCTGTATGATACCACCCTTGTACTTGTGTCTGGTGATGGCTGGTATGAAGCCTCTTTCTGAATTTTTGGAGCACAGAATGAACATGCCTATTCCAGAGACAGGGATAGCAGATGGAGTTCTCTCTGTTCCAAACCAACTGTGTACCCTTTCAAGCTGGGATCCAATGTTCACCACCAATTGGCTAAGATTTAGGTGGAGAACAAATACAATTAGCTATACAAAATAAATATATATTTTTTGCTCATTTTAATCCTTTTTGGGAGAGAGGGTGCACATTTTCACAAAGTTGGAGACCTTCAATGCAGGTTTGAGGCAAGGATACCAAGGGACCCAAAATAAGGCGGAGGCTATACCTACCGCACAACGGGCTCATCGCAGGAGATATTCCATGAGCTTTGGAGAAGCACAGTTCCACTACACCCAGCAGCTTTTTTCACAAGTTGGGAATAGGAAAAAGTAGAATCTGAGTCCATTTCATGAGTTCAGATGAAAAATACTTGTGGGGAGAAATTTAGGTGTAGAAAATACCATGCAATAAGGTCTATTTGTGTAGAGGATTACAAAGTGTATACATCATCAGTCAAGCCAATCGCTGAGAACATGGTGAGCCGACTAAAAAAAAAGAAATCGAAAAAGCCCAGAAGCATGCTGGTGGCTGATATGTCTAGCCCTTAGCAGCACAGTACGATGGAGAGAAAAAAGAAAGTGTCCATAAAGGTGTTGGATAAGGTTCAGGGCAGCTGCAGCTCAAATGCATGGGCTGAGGGGCCACATCCCCCCACCTTTTTCCTGGCAAGAACAAAGGTCAGCCTGACAGACAGTCTTCTTGTTCAGGTCAGGTATCCGGTAGCTAGAAATGCGCTAAATAAGTATTCTCCCGACTGAGGCTTTAACAGTCCTGTGGGCGTGACCTCCTCAGCCTGGCAAAAGTGCCTCGAGGGCCTCCCCCTCTGATGAAGAGGATTGTCACTGAATGCCTCGGACCTGAGCGCTTCAGTTTTAAGCCCAGAAGTTGGGCACTTCTGGGCTTAAAACTGAAGCGCTCAGGTCCGAGGCATTCAGTGACAATCCTCTTCATGTGCCAATCAGTAACACCTCATCATAGAGTGGCGTCGGGTCAGCAGTCTCACTGACCCCATTCTACTCTGTGATGAGTGAGGCACTGCTGGTCAGCCAATAAGGGAAGGTAGCAGTCTTAACACTCCTGGGACCTCAGAGGTTTCCCCCTCAGAGAGCTGCAGTGAAGGTAGGCTGTATGCAGAGGCGCAACTAGAGCCAAATTTCGGGGGGGGGGGCTGAGCAAAAATTTCGGGGGGGGCTGAACTTTAAGCAATAGGCAGAGTGGAGCTGCAGGGGCTCTTAGAAGGGGTGAAACAACAGCCAGGCCTCATTAACATGCAAATGGTCTTTTAAAGACCTGTAAAGTGCTCGGGTGCGGCTGCTTTTTTGCCCGGGAAGGTGTCTCATCCCGGGCTGCCACGCACGACGGGGGGGGGGGGCTGAAGCCCTGTGAGTCCAATGGGTGTTGCGCACCTGGCTGTATGTGTTTTTTATGTTTGATGCTTGTGTGTATGTATGAATGTATGTGTATTTGTGAGGGAGTGTTGTGAATGGGCGTGTGTGTGCAAAAGTGAATGCATGGGGTGAGTGTGTATGCCCCCCTCCCTGGTGAATTTCCCGGCTGCCACTGCTTCTGAGCCCAGCTCAGGTGCCTGAAACATTGTGGTTGCATCCATGACATGACACGCTCCTGTTTGTTTACAGAAGGATTATTCTAATTTTAACATTTAAGGCTTGCAACATCCATACATGTCAAGCAGACCGCAGGACTATTGTCTCAGTCCACTGGTTACAGAGTCCGCTCTTGAAATCTGATCTGATCCCCGTCCAGACCGTTCCGGCGCATCAAACAAGTCCCCAGATGCCTGCGGACTCCAGGCGAGGCGAAAGGGGATTCCTGGCACCGCAATGAAAGCGGGTCACTTCCCGCCGCCATTGCTGTCCGCGCTAAGAACAGACTATCAGCAAGACGAGGGGACATCTGGGGGGCTTCTGGATATTAACTTACAATGGAATAGGACTCCTTCCAAATGAGAAATGTGACTCCAACTTCAAACTCATTTGCTTTTAGAAACGCTACACTCCGGCAATGTATCCCTGTAGCTGATGGCTGCAGTTTTAGTAAGGAGGCAGAGGAGCGACTACCACCTGTGTGTGTCTTAGCCTTATTTACTAGTTCTCTAGGTGAAAAGAGTTCAAACAAACTAGCATCAATGGCAAGTAAGGCATTTGCACCAATTTATCTTCCCCAGCCAGATGCAGGGTGTATAGCTACCTTGGTGGTTCTTTCGCTAGAAGGCGCTTTGAAGCAATTTCATGCAAGGTGAGGCACTCGCGGACGCTATAATCCTGAACAGAGTCGGTATAAGTAAACAAGCATTGGCAAAGCCAATAAGCCTCGACTTTTTGACCAATTGGTTTTGCCAACACTGTCATTCAGTCAAAAGGATGGTAAAGAAGCTATGCTCCAGGAGAGGGAAATACACAAGAAAAGGAAGGGAAGCCATAGAATAAGAATCAAGCAAATGAGAGTGATAAGAAATAGTAAGAAGTGTGCTGTCCCAAATCTCACTGGAAGTTTTAGTATGGTCCACAACAGGTCTTTGGATAAAAGCAGGGCATAGCACAGCTGTGGAACCAGGGCACAGAGGCATAAAGGGCCCTGTGCGCCTCAGTCATGATGATATTTCACTATTTTAATCGGGAAAAGGGTCGATTTCCGTGGCTTCCAGTAGGCCCCTGTGCACCCTTGCTAGGCTACTGGCTATACGCTGTCTGTACAGGAGACCTAAAAACAGAGGCTGAAAGTAGTAACGTGGACATGGGATTCAGCTCCCTCTCTTGGAAGATATGATAGTTTAGAGCATCCATAGAAGAGAAAAGAAAGAAAGATCTTCGCGAGAAGCACAGGAGGATGCTGTGGCTGGGCCTACAGAAGATACCTTTATACAGAATTCTGAAAATGAATAAACACCGACCTCAGTTAGAGGAAACCAAATGACTGTCTTAGAGAGGACAATTCAGGGGCCATAGGTGACTGTGAGTGGGAGATTGGTTACAAGCTCCATTAACAAAAAATTACTTTAAAGAACCGAGGAAAACTATTTCTAATGTGCAGAGACGAAAAATAGCTCCCAGTCAATTTGTTTGAGAATCTCCCATGTGTTCTTAGGAGAATTCGCAAACAGTTCAATTCATCAGTCAAGATGGGACATTTGTTAAAATAATTTTTGTTTTTGCACCAGTGGACAGCTGGGGGTAAAAAAAGCACGTTTATATATAATAAAATCTTGCTTTGTTTTATGGATGTGGAAGGTTACCGCTCTGAAGTGAGGTCAAAAGCTCAGTGTGATCCAAAGGTACTAATCGGCAGGGAATTCCGCTATCTTGGGCAGATTTTTAAGAAACAAGAAAACAACCCAATTTGCGGTACTCACATCATATGCATGCAGCTTCTAATTGAGCAGAGTACCAGAACTGGACCTTCATGTTCCCTCTGGATTGATGTGAAGTTCTTGTAGCGAGGGCTTGTCATCTCTACCAGAAGTGCACTGAGAGAGCGGGTATTGCGATAGGTACCAGGTATCCATACATGACACTGTTTTGTCTCCCGAGTAATCTAAAGGAGCCCGAGGGGATGAACAGCTAACTTTGCTGCCCAATCAGCAGTATTTATGACAATAGGCAGGACATTTGATAAAACACAATTTTCAGATTTCTGTCTGCTGCAAGTCAAAGACTGAGCAATACTAGTACTTAATACCTCTTCTCAAAGAGGGGACCCAGGAGCCTTTGTTTAGAAGGGCTAGACCCGTTCCTAAATCACCCTTGCTAAGTGGGGGTCTCAAACTTAGGGGGATGTAGAAGTGATTCTCTACAAACTCACATTTGTATGGATTTTAATGGAATAGAAAGTCTGAAATGTTTTTGGATAAAAGCCTCAGGATAAAAGCTAAAGCTTTATTTGAACCTGTGGGCAGGCCTGGAAGGGTCTTGAGCCTTACCCAAAGATGTTGAATACAACTGGTCTCTAGTGGCTGACTGGCTTGCGGGGAGGAACATCCTTTCTTTTGCCATAGCTGGGATTGAGGACTCTAAGTCACTGAATGTCACTAAACTCAAGTCATAGAGGCTGAGTGAGGGTATACTTTTTGCCTTTGTAGTTTAACCTCTGGTCTCTTGTCAGGACACTCGCAGCTCTAACCCCACTTCCAGCTGCATTTAAATGGTGAAGGCTGTACCTGTATCAGGATGGAAAGAGTTCACAAAATACAGGAACAGCCTGGAACCAGTCTGGGCAGAGCTCTTGTGAGGCAGCTTATTCACCATAATTCGGTGCATTTTCCTGGATTGCGCTGGACGCACCTTTCCAAAGGTGCGCCCGGCGCAATCCATGAAAATGCGCTTCACTGTAATATTGCCCCTGGACTGCAGAGATTGTATCCCTGCCGGTGAGTCTTTAAGATTAATACATTTGCCACCGTTTTTTTTTCTACCCAAAATCAAACCGTGTAGTCTGCTTTCGCGATGAGCGATATATTAAATAGCTGATGTGAGGTACTATAAGGACGAGGTTTAGCAAGGCTGTGTCTTTTCTACGCATCTTTGGGGTCGTCAGTATGTTCAGCTCGCTCATGCTCCCTTCGTCTGCGCACTTCAAGGATTGGGTGCCATGCACACATTAATGGAGCGCCAAGCAAGTGTGCTCCTCAGCAGACACTACAACTTTTGTTTCTACAGACAATGCTCACAGCTTGACTGCTGCGTAGTGCTTATCGCCCCCGTTTCGGATGGAAGGGGCTATTTATTATTGTAGAGGGTTGTGACACGGCCAATGCAGTCGAGGAAAGAAAGGCTAGTTTGTGAGCCCTCTGCTGCCGCGCGCCCCTCCGCCGCAGGACGCTGTGTTCAGTCTACGTCACGCTGGAGCGCGCTCTACGGGGAGCGCCGTCGCTGCCAGCTCAATGGCACCGCTTCTTGCTAAAGGGGTGAAAAATTCTGCCTAATCTGATTACATGAGCGCCGAGTGCGCTCGACCAAAGGTAAATGTGGAGAAACAACTCGGCCTCGGGCGTTCTCTGCTCGCGAGCATACAATCTAAAACTTACACCTGGCTAGCCAAAGGCAACAGCGACTTCTGTACGATTGTGTGCACGGTGTGCAAGTCGCTCACCGAAGGTCACTCGAGGGAGCCTCTTTCAGATCTGGCAGGCATGGCAGCACCCTCCCATGCTCTTCGGAAGAGCTGACACGGCCTCTGAGGCCGCGGCGAGCAGTCGCGCGACACATGGCGCCTCCACCTCCACAGAGTCCCGCGCACTCCTTTCATCAAGTAATTGGATTAATACCTGCTTCCTCCGGCTAATCCCCAAACGCAGGCGCGCGTTATTTAAAATCCTGCGGTATATTCTCCCTTTACACGAAGGAGGAGCACTTTATCCCTCTGCGTGCACTATTAGCTTAACATCAGAACTGATGTGCGTGAGCGCCCGCCATCTCAGAGCGCTGTTCAGTCTCTGGAGATTCAGAGCTCTAATCCAGCTGCAATCCTGCTTTGCATTTTTTTGCTTCTCTGTAACATTTTCATGACTTGCTATGCACTTGTTGTAGTGATATAGGTTGCATGATTCTAGGAGGCAAAATCATCCGATAAAGTATATGTTAAACTCATTGGATTTTATTTTGGGGGGTGTGATATTGTGAGAACTAAGCCCTAATGGACACAAAGGGGGGATTAAACAATCTTGGATCTTTTCTCGCCTAACCACCTGGTTGTCCGGGTCTTTCTTTACAAAGCAGGTTCACTGACTTAAGTGTGATGCAACTGACAGACACTGCAGATGAAAGCCTGCATAGCACGCTCCCTCAAACTGCAGTTTTATGGCCTATGCAGAGTAGCTGGGTGGGGCAGAAGTTGACTGAGCACTGGCGCATCAAAAATTGTCATCTGCAACAAGCAGGGTCTAACATCTGGGTACAAACCTTGAAACTGGAGTACTCTGCAGATATATGTTATGTTGGTTGAATTTGTTAAGCGCACAAATACCCAAAGGTGTCTTGACGCTAGCTACCTTGTGCTGTTGAGACCAAATTAACAGATCATGCAAAGTTAAATACCCAGGTCTTCAGAGATTTTCCAAAGGCAAGGAGATTTGGCAGAGTTTTCATATCATGAGGAAGTATATTCCAGACAATAGAGACGCCCAACACAAAGCTGCGACGGCTTCAATTCCGAGACCCTAGATGTCAGAGGATTGTCTGTGCAAGGTATGTTGATGAAGGAACTTTAATTGTTCTTATAAATATGAAAGAAAAGTGCTTTGCTATGAGTACTGGACAATACTTCGCTTGACAGATAGTGCAGAGGACAAATGCATCAATTGTGCATAACCCGATGGTCACAGCCTCAAATATTATTGGGTCCAATCAATTGAGGACCACTGAACTTGGCAATAATTAACTTCTGTTAGGGGTATCTAGAAACCCTCCACATTATGTAAATATAGTACTTATTGTCAACTGTCTCTTTACCTATCAATTACCTAAAATCAATAGAGAGCAATTATTAGCTATTGAATTAATAACATCGATTGTTTTCGAAAGGTGGTTTGTGGTTACTGACAGAGTTAACTATGACCAAATTTCACTGGTAGATCTAACACCGACTGTGCCTCTCTGTTGCTCCCCAGAGAGTTATATCAGCATTAAGAAAAACTTGGCCATTTGTATTTATTATTGAGCTGTACAACAATAGGCAGGGACACTGGAATTATGCGGCAGGGTTGGGCCAAATTATGCAGCAGAGTTGACTAAATTATGCAGCAAGAAAAGGCAAATTATCTTGCATAATGTGGCATATTTTCTGATACAATTAGTTCATTATTTTTACACATTAACACTGAGTGGGCAAAGGTTGCACCACATTGATACCAGTTTAACACTCAAACATAGCAATAAGCAATAGAAAGGTGATCAGTCAATTTTTGCAAATGGCCTTCTACTGCGCTGCAAAATGCGTTGCTGAGTTTTTAGTAACTGTTGACCCATTTGAGCAAGAAACAACAATTTTTTTTGTGCTAAATTCTGCAGATTATGCAGCAGATGATGATTATGTGGCAAATGCGGCAAATCCATAATTATGGTAAAACGTGGTGGCCCACAATTGCATAATTCCAGTGACCCTGACAATAGGTAAGTAAATCTACAAATATATTGTGTATTGACTTTCGTTGTGAAAATGTATGGCACACATATTTGGGAAATGTAATATCGAGAGCAGGCATGCATTTGTCTGAATATTGAGTATCACACAGGAGTGTGTTTGTAACACTGCAATAGCGTGTGATGCAGCACATCTTGATGCTGCCAAGGCTGGTGTAATGGTGTAGAAAGCATGAACGCAGAGATTAGCAGGTCTCCAGCATGCTCAGATGACTTATTATCCACAGATCTCCAATTAAAGAAGTCATATTGGGCATGTGAACACCCTACCAAGAGCATGTTGTCTTAAGAGCAATTGCAGGTCCTGCCATTAAGTTCCAAAGCCAAAGAAAACACATTACACAGGGCATAGGATATCCCACTGAGAAGACAGCAAGAGCGATGGGCCAATTAAGAGCATAAGACCAGACCTTGCAGAACTTCTCTCTACACAACAGCAGCAAGCCTCACACTGACAGACAGGACAGAAGGAGCAATGGGACAATAAACTGCACAAGGCCAGACATTGCAGATCTTCACCGTACACAGCAACAGCAGCAAGCATCACACTGACAGAACAGAAGGAGCAATGGGACGATAACAAGCATAAGACCAAACATTGCAGATCTTCTCTCTACACAACAACAGCAGCAAGCTTCACACTGACAGACAGGACAGAAGGAGCAATGGGACAATAAACTGCACAAGGCCAGACATAGCAGATCTTCACCGTACACAGCAACAGCAGCAAGCATCACACTGACAGAACAGAAGGAGCAATGGGACGATAACAAGCATAAGACCAAACATTGCAGATCTTCTCTCTACACAACAACAGCAGCAAGCTTCACACTGACAGACAGGACAGAAGGAGCAATGGGACAATAAACTGCACAAGGCCAGACATAGCAGATCTTCACCGAACACAACAGCAGTAGCAGGCATCACACTGACAGAACAGAAGGAGCAATGGGATGATAACAAACATAAGACCAAACATTGCAGATCTTCTCTCTACACAACAACAGCAGCAAGCTTCACACTGACAGACAGGACAGAAGGAGCAATGGGACAATAAGCTGCATAAGCCCAGACATAGCAGATCTTCACCAAACACAACAGCAGTAGCAGGCATCACACTGACAGAACAGAAGGAGCAATGGGACGATAAAGAGCATAAGACCAGACAGTGCAGATCTTCACGGTACACAACACCAGCAGCAAGCATCACACTGACAGACAGGACAGAAGGAGCAATGGGACGATAAGCTGCATAAGGTCAGACATTGCAGATCTTCACCGTACACAACACCAGCAGCAAGCATCACACTGACAGACAGGACAGAAGGAGCAATGGGACGATAAGCTGCATAAGGTCAGACATTGCAGATATTCACCGTACACAACAGCAGTAGCAGGCATCACACTGACAGAACAGAAGGAGCAATGGGACGATAACGAGCATAAGACCAGACAGTGCAGATCTTCACGGTACACAACACCAGCAGCAAGCATCACACTGACAGACAGGACAGAAGGAGCAATGGGACGATAAGCTGCATAAGGCCAGACGTTGCAGATCTTCACCGTACACAACAACAGCAGCAAGCATCACACTGACAGAACAGAAGGAGCAATGGGACGATAACGAGCATAAGACCAAACATTGCAGATCTTCACCGTACACAACAACAGCAGCAAGCTTCACACTGACAGACAGGACAGAAGGAGCAATGGGACAATAAGCTGCATAAGGCCAGACATTGCAGATCTTCACGGAACACAACAGCAGTAGCAAGCATCTCACTGACAGACAGGACAGAAGGAGCAATGGGACAATAAACTGCACAAGGCCAGACATAGCAGATCTTCACCGAACACAACAGCAGTAGCAGGCATCACACTGACAGAACAGAAGGAGCAATGGGATGATAACAAGCATAAGACCAAACATTGCAGATCTTCTCTCTACACAACAACAGCAGCAAGCTTCACACTGACAGACAGGACAGAAGGAGCAATGGGACAATAAGCTGCATAAGCCCAGACATAGCAGATCTTCACCAAACACAACAGCAGTAGCAGGCATCACACTGACAGAACAGAAGGAGCAATGGGACGATAAAGAGCATAAGACCAGACAGTGCAGATCTTCACGGTACACAACACCAGCAGCAAGCATCACACTGACAGACAGGACAGAAGGAGCAATGGGATGATAACAAGCATAAGACCAGACATTGCAGATCTTCACCGTACACAACACCAGCAGCAAGCATCACACTGACAGACAGGACAGAAGGAGCAATGGGACGATAAGCTGCATAAGGTCAGACATTGCAGATATTCACCGTACACAACAGCAGTAGCAGGCATCACACTGACAGAACAGAAGGAGCAATGGGACGATAACGAGCATAAGACCAGACATTGCAGATCTTCACCGTACACAATAGCAGCAAGCATCACACTGACAGACAAGTCAGAAGGAGCAATGGGACAATGAACTGCATAAGGCCAGACATTGCAGATCTTCACCGAACACAATAGCAGCAAGCATCACACTGACAGACAAGTCAGAAGGAGCAATGGGACAATAAGCTGCATAAGCCCAGACATTGCAGATCTTCACCGTACACAGCAACAGCAGCAAGCATCTCACTGACAGACAGGACAGAAGGAGCAATGGGACGATAAGCTCCATAAGGCCAGACATTGCAGATATTCACCGTACACAACAGCAGTAGCAGGCATCACACTGACAGAACAGAAGGAGCAATGGGACGATAACGAGCATAAGACCAGACATTGCAGATCTTCACCGTACACAATAGCAGCAAGCATCACACTGACAGACAAGTCAGAAGGAGCAATGGGACAATGAACTGCATAAGGCCAGACATTGCAGATCTTCACCGAACACAATAGCAGCAAGCATCACACTGACAGACAAGTCAGAAGGAGCAATGGGACAATAAGCTGCATAAGCCCAGACATTGCAGATCTTCACCGTACACAGCAACAGCAGCAAGCATCTCGCTGACAGACAGGACAGAAGGAGCAATATGACAATAATGACAGTCTGCAATGGATACCTCTGAACCGCCTGGAAGTAATACTGGACTACAGAAGGTGCTCTAATGCCATATCATTGCCAATTGCATATCTTAACTTAAAAACAAACATTAAAACTGGCACAAAAAATATGCCCAATGTTTCGTCAGCATGTCAGTCTGTGATGGTTTACTGGTGTTATACACAACCCCTCTACCTTCCACCAATTGTACCGCTATCATTTATTGTAAGACTAGTGATTGTGGCAGCAAGGGAGAGCAACAGATGGGGAGAAACAGACAAAGCGCTATACGGTAAGAAATACAGCTTGTGCTATGGCACGGGTTCAAATGCACACCACCTGAAATAATGTCGGGGTTACAAGTCACTGTTTTGTAGGCCCTACGATCCAAGTACACAAATTATCCTTTAACATGCTGCTATCAGCCTTGAAAGATTGACCGATTTTATATCCCTAACCATTCTAGCCTCCGCCTCAGCAGGCTGCCTTATATCAAACAGAGGGGCACATTTACTAGAAAATGACGCAGCTCAGTGCTGCAAGCCACCTAGCACCATGGTGCAAGGGTGCCTGCGTTGCAGGGATGATTGTTTTTGTGCAGGAAGGAAGACCTTCCTGCACAAAAACAATAATTGATGGTGTTTTCCTCCTTTTATGTGCTGCAGAATGCAGCACACTTAGAAAGAGCAAAAAACGAGGAGAAATAAAGGTGTTTCTTTTCATTACACGACTTTATCGCCTCCCCTGGGGAGGCGTTAGAATGTGACGCACTCCCAGGTTTACGAGACCTTGTACATCTGGGAATGTGTCAGAATCAATAAATCAATCAGTCGTTTGTTAAGCATGACTACTCACCCGTAAGGTCTCAAGGCGCTGGGGGGGGGTTAGCAGGCTCCAGTCCATCAAGGGGGGGGGGTCTGTCGAAGAGCCAGGTTTTGAGGTTTCTTGCGAAGATGCGAAGCGATGTTGTCTGTCTGAGGTGGAGCGGAAGGGCGTTCCAGGCTCGGGCCGCAAGGAAGGAGAAGGAGCGGCCTCCCAATCTGGTCATCCATGGATGTTGCATAGTAACACCCACAGCAACACCAATGGAACACCCCTTTCACACAGTAATGCGTGAAAGGGGGGCATATTTACAAGGCCAAGCAAAGCCGTGTACGGTGGCTTTGTGTGGTCTTGTATATATGGCTCAGCATTGTGCGCAGACGCAGCGTCAAATGACGCTCCGGTGCCGTTGGGCCTTTGTAAATATGCCCTAGAATCTTCCAGATATCAGAAGAGACCATGTGACCCAGAATGATACTTCACTCTTATCAAGGTTTATTTTGCTATATTTGACATTGTATTTCTGTCATATCCGTGCTTGCTAATACCCCACAATGCCTGCTTACTCGTTTTTCAAGAGTGTAGCACAATGCATCCTGAACTCACTGTGAACAACAAACTTGAAATATGGAAAATAGCTATTTTTTTGCCCGTGATTGTATATGTAAGACTGGGACAGCACTTTCAGTAATGGAATTCTCATCCATTACAGCTACTTCCCCAGAAGTACCTGCATTCACGTGCGCAGCGAGATTCGCGCGCTCGGCGGCACTGAGTGGTTCACTCTGTAATCTACACCCCCGGCGCCTTTCCTCTAAAGCCGGGCCACCCTGACACGCAGAAGAATGCCCGAATCAATAAACAGGAATTAGGATTTCAATGGCAAGTGTCTGACAATAACGAGCACGTTTTGGAGAACTTTTAGAAACGCACCATTGAGCGCTTAAAGCTCTCAAAGCATTCAGGTTATTTTTATGTTTCTCAAACCTCTCCTAGGAAGGAGACGTGTGCCCTAAATATGTCTCCCGAAAGAAAATCGCGGCGTATTTCTTGGATAAACGTTTAGCCACAACGTTCCTTCCTGCACCGTCTGTGGTTGAAGTGCAAGAAAATTACATATGATACCACGCTTTTACATAAACACGCACCTCGTGTTGTACGTCTGTCAGGAGGCAAAATAAAGCAGTTTTGGTTGGACGCCCCCCACCCTGCTTCCTGAGAGGACGCCAACCCCCCAAAAAAGAACCTTGTCTCTATACTACCCCTTTATGCTGCTCTACAACAGAGAAGGTCTGTTAGTTTCGGAGGATGATGTCCCTGACCACTTCTGGAATGTTTCGGTCACAGGGAGGGAGGGGAAGGGTCAGATCAGAGGTACGCGCCGCCATGTTCTCTGCGGCAGGACATCTTCTGGCCGTGTGTCAGTGTAGGAAGGCGCTTTGGGTCAGAGGTACTAACATTGGGAATAGGGATTTCCAAATCGCGATTTTCTCCAAATAGCAATTCGTAAATCACTATAGCTAATGTGTGAAAAATGTAATTTAAAATTAACAATTCCTAGTGGGTCGCAAATTGACTTACCTCATGAATATTAATGAAGTAGGTCGCAATTTGCAACCCACTAAGAATTATCGTCATTACAGGGACAGTGGCTTGGCTGGGTGAATATAGCATTTTTTTTTTTTTAAGTATACTGTACCCCGTTTTCCTTTCAGAAAACGGGATAATTTCTTATTTTTATTTTTGTTTGTTTAAGACGGCAAATGGTCCTGGGGACCACTGCTTTCTCTTACACAAACAGTTTTTTTTTTTACATTCAAAAGGGAAGAGGTCCCAAGGGGACCCTTTCCCATTTGTGAATGGGTTATCACTACATGTTTGTAGTAGGTAAATTATTGTTTTGTGACTGAAATTTGGTTGCAAAACATTAATATATACAACTCTTTTTCACTGTTTGGAAGGGAAACGGTTTCCAAATACCGAATCAGTTTTTGGTCGCAAACACAAATTGTGAATTGTTAATGTGTTACAGAATAATAATTTTATATTTGTACATCTAAAAAGGCATTTTTGCTATCATATATGGCCCTATTCTGCAAATCGGGCCATGTGAGGCTGCAAAAAAGCTTACTACATCTGGCCCTAAGTGTCTGATGTCCTAAAATTCCATCCTGAAAAATGTAGTCACAAATCATGCACTGCATTTTTTCAAACGGGATCAGATTTTGCTTACCTACGTAATCAGATTTTGCTTACTATTAGGCTGGTTTGCAAAACCATCATTCACAGGGTGTT
The DNA here is from genome assembly GCF_964204655.1 of Triturus cristatus. Lineage (NCBI taxonomy): Eukaryota > Metazoa > Chordata > Amphibia > Caudata > Salamandridae > Triturus > Triturus cristatus. The sequence goes on along the minus strand of NC_140585.1, from coordinate 746,794,801 downwards.
ACAGAATGACTCACCTAATTAATAATCATTGAGCAGGTCACAATTTGCTTCTCCCTCTGATTGGTTACAAACACGGGGATGGTGGCCTGCAAATCCCAGCAGACAACCATTTCGGGTGGCCTGCAAATCACAGCAGACAACCATTTCTATGTTTGCATTCCTAAACTGGAACCTTTTTTTTTCAAGCAGCCTGAATTCCTTGAAGGAATTGGCACAGCTTTGAAAACATCCCTTTTGCGAAAACTTCAAAAGGAGAAGACAATGGCTCCCCGAACCACTGCCACTGAGGCTGCCAATCCAATTCCCAAAGGGGTAGGGGTCCCAAGGGTATGCCTTTCCCTCTGCGAGTCAGTTGCCACCTCCTTTAAGGAGTCGATAACTGGTCAATGGTTTGCGACCAGAATTGGAGTCTCAAACCATTGATACATAGGCCATTGAATCTCAATTTGGCAGGAACACCCTTTTCCCGCCCCTTCCAAGCTGCAAATTGGTATGGGTCGCAAAACCTATTTTATGAGTTGGAAAAAAGTTTTGGACTTCGTACAATGGGTTTTGTTCCTAACAATTAGGAATTTTGCGGTTGCAAGTCTTGTGATTTCATGAATAACAGGATTTGTGATTGCAAAATCCTTCAGTTCATTAGGCCATAGGTGAGCAGTCACCAGAGCTCTTCCCCTACATTAGACCTGTAGTTTCAGCATTATGTAGGTAAAGAAGTACTGACATGTTATGGTGGACTGATTGCAGGTTGTTCTGGGTTGATGGTGGGCTGATGGTAGGCTAGTAAGATGGTAATGCCAATCCTGGGACTGTCGTGATCGACCAGAATATGCTATTATTGGTTGATTGCTGGCTTGAGTTGGCTAATGGGGGATTGAGGTGGGATATGTAAAGCTACAATAGGCTCATTCAGTGATGTTCTGCCTCACAGAGCATGGTGGGGTGTAGCTCCTCAGTTATTTTATTTAGTTATCTCTTCTCTGAAGTCAAACAACTTCTCAAGGACATTAAAGAGCACAATAACCTAATTAAAAGAAAATGCTTTTTAGCTGGACTTCTTTTTTATGAGACAAGCAAACCAAAGGTAAGTGGACGATTTGTTTGGCTGCTGGCACAGACACACAATCAGAAACTACGGGAAATTAGTACAGGGTTTCTACAGAGGTTTATTTTGTGGGCTTTCTAGAACATCGCCTTGTGACTAAATATAGAATACGAAGCCACTGTACTGACCAAAATAATTCATGAAAATTTGTGCAAAGAATTGATTCACACTTTCAAGCACAGCACCGGGATAAACAGATTCCTCCGCTATTCGAGGAAAACCTTTACGCTCTGTTAATGAGAGCGGTTTTTACCAACTTGTGCTTTTACCACCTCATTATTGGCATCACTGATGGTCTCCATTCAAAGCGCATCCACAAGTCTGGTCTCTTTTTATGAATTGGCTGTCAGAAGAAAATCCATCACGCATAGGGGAGGGAGAACCGCTTTTGCCTATCATGAGGAATTCTTGACGGGACACAGCAAGTGTGGCCACTAGTGACTGTGCTTTCTTACACCTGCATGCAGAGGCATAGCTAAGATGGCATACAAAGATCAACCAAGCCCTTACAGCTGACATCCAGCAGCATCCCCTCCACAAGCCTGGCCCAAAATGTCTTAAAGTCTATTACTGACATTGCCGCTCCTATTCAAGATCCTCGCTCTGGTCTTCAAAACATTTCATTCTGCGGGTCCCAAATATCTTGCTGCTCGGTCTTCTGTCAATCTTCTAAAGCCTCCAGATTTCAGACTTAAATCCAGGGTGGCAAGTCCTTCATGGTTTTAGGTGTTAAAGTTTGGAATCAACTTCCAGGCCAGCTTTGGTTTATAGATAATGAAGCCAGCTTTATGAAGAGTCTGAACACTTGGCTTTTTCTTGCACCAGATACTTTGCTATTCGGTAATATAGTTGGGCAGGATTCCCCTATTCTTTGTTCTGCTGTGTTGCTCAAGGTCTGTGGTCATTTCCTTGTTGCGGTGATTATAGGTTCAGTTGGTGTCTGAGTTAGCGCCAGGATGCTCTCGTTTGAGTTACAGTGTGCTCTATAAATGCCATATTCATTCATTGCATCGACCGCTTTTTCTGTAGAAGTATTCCATACAATTACCACCCTATCGGCTTAGAAGAGCTTCCTTATGTTGCTTCTGTGGCTATCACGATAGCAGTTGTTTCACCCTTGGTCTGCATTCATCCTTTCTCTGATATGCATAACAGAAGGGAGAAACCCACACAGGGGGTGTGTTAGCAAGGCTCAAAAACAGTCCCCATTATGATCAAAATGTAATACTTGCTCTCCTGCAAGTGCCTTGAGGTGTTAACAGTCCTTGCACATGTCACCTGGCCTCTTTTCCCAAACACCCCTCTTTTTCTGCATTCAACTTCCCATTTACTCCTTATGAATGCCTGTGGTATACGTACGTCCCAATCCCACCTTCCTCTCGCTAACTCAGATGACCTCACCTCTCCTGCTTACTCTCATGTGTGTTTGTGGGTTGTGGGGTGCTCTTGTTCCTGCCTGTCACCGGTCTTCTTAATGTTGTAGCAACAGACCATTCTTGAAAGGGAGTTTTCACATAAGTGTGAATGCTCCACTCACTTGTGATTCAGCTGCTTGCCTATTTCTCTGTCCTTTATACCCCCTTCGGAAAGAGACTCCATTCTGTGTGACCATGCACCCTATACTGATCTTGGAGCATGGTCAGCGGCCAGTGTCCCCCCTTACACTGTTAACTCCAGTGCTTAATTTTAGCTGGAAGTTTCTGGTGCTCGGCACCGACACTTAATTACTAACACCGACACTTATCACAGTCTGCCACATGGTGGTGCTGTTTGTTTAAATTAAAGATGAGCACACAACAGTTGTTTATTAATTAAATAAACATTTTAAAAGGACTAATACCTGCTGCCTAAGCAATTCTCATAGCTTTGAGGGCCTGGAACCATCTGAATTGTCACACCTGTAGGGTAGGGATCTTAGTAGTTATGTTGGTACTGTCACTGGCAGGGGCAATGGGCGGTGCAAGCTGCAGTGGCCTCCTGAGGAGGGGCCTGGCACTTCTTTTTTTTTTTTTTAAACCAATTAAGCATTGGTGTACAGTATTACTATAACAACACTAATGAGTTGAATTAAACTAATGATGGTTAGGAGAATAGATGGTAGAATCATGCAGTTCCGCCGATGGCCCTCAGCAGTTACACGGCCCCTTACATTGGTCCCAAGATACAGCATTTCCACCTCTTTAACATAAGGCCTGCACAGGGAATCTGCGTGAACCTGCAAGCAGCCACTATGAATGTTTTTATCAAACGCTTTTTTTTTATTGGACAGAAAAGGAAAGATACGTAACCAAACTGGGTGTCCTCTTGTTGGGGTAATACCATTCATCTGGCCAACTTGTAAATCAAAAGCAACCCGGCATGAATCTAAAATGTTTTCATTGGATGGCCTAGTTTACAGACAGCCTCGCAGTCAATAAAGTGTGTTAACTGCCCCTAAAACCTTTCAAACCCTACCAGTGCTTAATTTGAGCTGGTGGTTTCCGGAGTCGGCACTAGCACTTAATTGCCAACACAGATGCTTGAAACAGTGTGCCACAAGGTGGCGCTGTCTGGCTGATTTAGAGATGACTGCAACAACAGTTAATTATTAATTCAATATACATTAAAAATGGCTATTACCTGCTGCCCAAGCCATTCTCATAGCTTTGGGGGCCTGAAATAGCCTGAATTGTCACACTTGCAGGAGTCTGATGGGCAGTAGTTGTGTTGTTAGTATCACTGGCAGCATTTTAGGTGCAATGTGTAGTGCAAGCTGCAGTGGCCCCCTGATGAGAGTCCTGGCACTTATTTTTTTAACAAGTTAAGCACTGACTAAACCTGTTGGAAAACATCTGTACTTCAACGGTTGCAGACTATTTGCTGACTGAATTATATATCTACTTTTTGTAGAATGCATTACTTGTGCCTTCTTTGTCAAGCACTCCGCGGTCCTTGGTGGACCATTGATTGTCATATAAAAACGGTAAAAACAAATAACTAAAAATACAGGTTACCGAGAATAAATTTGAGATGGGGGTGTTGAAGGCAACGTTTTTCATGAGGCACAGGATAATATACATCATTCTTTAAACTCAATGTGGTTGAAACGCTAAGGCGTACATTACAAGTGTCCTGCAAATTCCCATGAACAGGAGTTACTAGGCCGACTAAAATTATACGTTTTTGTTTTTCACACAGAAATTTTAGCTGCTGAAACTCCAGGGAAAAATATAAAGGAATTGATGCTGGAACACTCACCCCTGCCTGTTATTCCCCCAAAACATGCACTCCCCATTCGTTTCCCACCCCCAGGATTACTGCAATCCTGGATATCAGTAATTCTGGAGCAGGGAATTTTAATGGGCCAATCATAAAGAGAGAGTTGAAATGTGTTAAGTTGCCAACTCCTCTCACATCCATGGTGATCATATGCACACCAGTTCAGCTGCTTGCGCCTCAAGTGTGCAGCTGTAGTACGGGAGTGCGGGCCACAGAAGAGCCGCCCCAGACTCAGTGGGCTGCACACGCGTTCAAAAACTGGATCAAGGCCTTGTGACTAGGAAAGTCTGCGTTGAACGTTTTACAAAAATAGAAAGATTGACAACTTTTGAATCTGAAAAAAATGTAATTCAAAGAAAATGTGCCACTGAGCTAAACTATTTGTGGTTTCTTTTAAGTGACAGAAAGGGATGGTGCCAGTCCAATGATACTGTTGCGCTCTCCCTCCCACGTGAAGCATGCGGGGAGAGCTAGGTGAACGTTCTAGTGTTTCTAGCGGGTACCCGTTCATTATCCTATTGATCGTGCATTGGAAGCTGTGAGCAGGTGTCGTCACTGCAGGTGTCTGTAATCCTCCTGCGGCTCAAGTACAACATATAATAAAGAATTTACAAAATATGCCTACAGAGGTGTTGCATAATTAATTATATCTCCGAGAGGCACGATCTCTTGCAGATTGCACAAAGCAAATTTAGCAAAGTATAAGTGGTCCTACTGTACTGTGACTTAATGTGGATATTTACCATGCAGCCAGATAAGTCACTGATCTTTTCTGACTCTTAGGAACACAACTAAATAAACATAAAAGAAAGAGCATCCTTATTCTCAAAGTCAATGAGCCATCTTGATGGAGCGGCAGTACATTACATACTGGTCTACAGCACCGCATCCAGCTGATCACCTTCATGTACCAGTTACAGCGGACTCAGAATGCTGTTGTAGTTGTACGCATGATCTGTGAACTCAAGTAAACATATGGCATATCTAGGGTCAGGTGATCTATGCACCAGCTCCCTCTCATCAATAAAATTTGCTTTCAGTCTGCTTTCCTGGCATTTAAATGTTGGCACAGCAAGGCACACTGAACAGTGATGGTTCCTACAATTCCACAGTCTCCTTTCGTAAATTACTTGAACCACCCCAAGGTTAAAGAGACAGCCACATTTTCATGGTTTCGGACAACAATTTCCTCATTTATGACAATTTCCCACTTGTGTACTCTGTTCCCTAAGTAATGCCAATTTGTACTTGGGCCCTTAACCTAGTTCTAGAACATCCATCTCAAATGGATTCCAAAATTTAAGACAGTCACGATGATGACCCATTGAATCACCGATCTGGGTCGTAAAATTAACTTCCCACAAGTAGCCTAAAAAACATTCGGGATTACACTCAGGGGTATCACTCTCACAACACAACCCGATTGGACTAACCGCCTACAAAATATCTGGCCACTGGTTGCTCTTATTGGGGCTCATTGTCTTTTGCATTTTATGTTATGCCTTACTTACCACTTGCGGTCACTTCATGCCCTTCATGTGAATCGTGTGAATAAAATATGGTGATCTATTCCTGTCTTTTTTATTGGAGTCTTTTCATAAGCGCCATTACATGAGTATGGACAACATATTGTTGTTGATATGTTTGACTTACATACCATTAAAGGGGACAATTGATTTCTTTAAATCATGCCATATCAAGGGCACACATTAATATTAAAATACATATAATGTACTCTTGATGACTTTCAGAAATGGCAGCCTATACGAGCAGCATTTTAATTAAAGAAATATGAAATTGTTCTCGGATTTCCTTACAGGACCCTGCCCTCTAGCCCAATGGAATTGCCTCCACGAGACTCTTGAGTGTGAAGCTGAAACACACAAAGGAACTCTTCCAACAAATCTTATGTTAAGCTTACATTAGATCAATGTGACTAGCAGGTTTTAGAACTGTGGAGCGAGGGGCAGGTTTGTACCTTTTTCAGATGGCGACTGAACTTCCTCAGTCGAACGTGCCCGAGCTATGGCCATTCCCTGTGACTACCGAAGTAACGTCAGGGCAGTGGCCATTACCCATTGCCACCCAGGTAATGTCTGGTAAACACAAATCCCTGTCGCTTGATGTCTCATCAATGCTGGGCGAGACATCTGACTGCAGGATAGGTCAATTGAACTATGTTGGCCAAGCCAAATTCAGGTAGGTTTTTATTTATTTCATGAAGTGCATAATGCCTCCAACCAAACTAGTACACTGGAGGCACATCCCCTGAAAGACATAGGTCGAGTAACATGGATCTGATAGCATAAAACCAGGAAGTTTGGAGAGATTGGCACAGAATGTGTGACGGGGCTTGATATGTGCCCCATATTATGGCGTTAAGGTTGGCTATCGGGAAGATGTGCATTGACTAACATGAGTACACTGACCTGGATTGGATTATAAAGTTCTTGAAGGGGGCTTCGAGACCCTTTTCGACAACAGATGTCCATTCCAAACGGATTCCTGCGCATGACTGAGGAAAAAGGGAGAAAACAAAAATAATTAAGTACAACAAACCATTCTGCCAAAACGATGAAACACATTTAGACAAAATCAGGGGGAAAAACACACATTGACATATTACTTATATTTTAGATTTCAATATCTTTTCAGTGGAGGCCACATCCTTTTAAGAAAGCGATGCTCTTTCGACACTGCCGAATCTCTTTATTTAGGGTGATTTTTGTTGCTACAAGCAAACAGACGACCATTTCAGACTAGTATTTAGCCATTAACGGCTAGTTGCAGGGAACGCAGTTATGCACCTATTCTCACATACACAATAAAAAACAAAACATGTGCCTTGTCTCTTAACAGACATGGATCAGTGGCACAAAAGAGTCAAACTTGAAGTGTCAGGCGTCATCACTGCATTGTTTGTAAACACTGGAAAATTGTCAATTTTTAAAATGCGTTTCGACTGATTGGTCAATACAAAGTAGGGTTGAGGAACAATTTAAAAGATCATACTCTCCAGCATACGTCATAGGCTATAGCATACTTTCGATGGCATACGTTGACCCTCTGTCCACGCTCAGCAGGGAAAGTCTTTGGAAACTGTGGCTGCATGATATACACCAGCACTAATTCTAAATTTAGTGAAATGCCACAATTCACCAGAGAGCACATACAGTCAAACGTACACAGTATAACTTCATATATCATACGTTATAAAATTATTTATAAAGAAGAAGTCTGTTTTAGACATAGGTTACTCTCTACCGTTTTTACAGCTTAAGATACGGAGTAAACAAAATGTATGGAATCACTTTTACCTGAAACAATGTGCAAATCACAATATGATGAAGGTGATCACAACTTCGTGAGACTGCATGATCACGTCAACCAACAATATTGGGGGGGTGGGGATTACAGCATGAACAGATATTGCATGCTGCAGGTCTGCCAAATTTTGAAATACTTTTCCTACTTCCACAAAGACTTGGTCCAAACAAGATTTTAAAAGTTTTTAAAATATTGGCCCCCTGAAGTTCATAGCATTATAGGCGACTGAAATAACAGTGTACATAAATTGCTAAACATAAACAGGTCTTCTCCGTGTTGATATCCCTCAGACCCCTGTACGGATCAGCTGAAATTAATCACTTTACTAGTATGCATCAGACGGGGCGCATCGCTAGGACTGCCTTTACGCTGTAGTCAGGGGTCTACAGCCCACTATCCCCATGACTTCATTCTGACTCCTTTGATCACTATCCATGTTTTGCTTCATCAGGTTTGGACCACCCAAAACCCAGGGTCAGACTGTTTCATATGAGCCCAACCCACCTTTGCTCTCTGTCTTTTGAACCTAAACATGCGGGGAAAGCTGCCCTCACCCCCAGTGTTTGACACACTGACGGAATTGAAACTTGAGGGGGCTTCCCTGCAAGGCACATGGAGGGGCCCCCTCCAGGCTCCATCAGGAGCTCTGCAGCCAGAGTGCTGTGCTGGGGGGCCCCTTCCCCTGCTCCGCGGGGGCAGCAGGGGCCTGTGTTACGTCCCTGGTTTGACATCAACTGACCTATCGCAGCAATAAACTCAAATAAATTCTACAGCATTGGAACAATAGGTGTCATTTGGTGCAGGGGATTAACGGAGGCCCCCCGCAGTGCAGGGGTGGGAGGAGGCCCCCAGTGTTTTTTGTTTCAAGGGGGCCCCCTCACACTCTAAGCCAGTAGCGGCCCGTGGAGGAAATGCTGCGGGGGAGGGGCAGGGTGGCGGGTAGTAAACACCGGAATATGGATGAACGGAGGTAAGTAAACAATTAAATAAAGAAAACGAATTTCGTTGCGTGCGCCGCATTGCAAAATGCGATGCAGCGCGCGCAATGAAATTAGTTTTATATTTTTAATTGTTTACTCACCTCCGTTCATCCATATTCCGGTGTTTACTACCCCTGACCCTGCCCCTCCCCGCCCCACCACCCGGCAGCACTCCCTCCACGGGCAGCTACTGCTCTAAGCCATTCCACTGCATACCTTGCAGAAATGCGTGCAATAGCATGGAACAAGAAATAGTTAAACGCTCAGGAAAGCCACTCTGCTTTCACGAGCACCCCCTGCAGAGCAGGTGGGCGGCGTTCAGGGGCCCCCATAGAGGCCAAGACGAATGAATATCTGTGCGACAACGGGGTCCCCCGTCACATTCTGCAGAGGGGGGGGGGATCATTTTGCAGTATGCCTCTGATTTGCTGCTTTAACATTAGAGAAGACAGGAGCACACACAGCAGCACAGCGGTGAAGCAGAAATGCTGCTGAGAAGAGGGCTAAGCAACAGAGATTCGTGTCACCTTAAGGGCTTTGTCATCGACCTCCTCGTGGCTTTCAGAGAAGACTGAAAAATAAACATTGCCTGGGCAGTTCAGAAATACAAGACAGCACATTCTTCCAATTCATCTGATTGGGCTCCTGCTGGTATGTCAGTGGCTACTTTAACAAATTACCCCTTCACAGCATGAAATGGTACATCTCTGAACGGCAACAAGGAAACTGGTGCCACCCAACTCGCATAAGGCACTCTTTCTCCTCACCGAAAAATGCCATGTTTGAGAGCTATACACACAGCTCCTATTCTCTTTGTGCGCTCCTTCCAGTTCGATTTCCTAGAAGGCCAGGAGCAAGCTCAGAGCAAACATTGGAGGGGCATCGAAAATGATAAATGGGCAAATGTCTGCTGGCAACTAAAAGCTTAAGCGTAATAAAGCTCAATGAAAATTTACAACACATTCTAAAAAATATATACAGTACTCTAAAATGATGCCAGTGGAGCCTGTCAATAATGTTGACTGATAGCCCCGCCTGACTCAAGGTTCCAAGAAAAAGGACAATTACTAGTGTTATCGACCATGTCCAGGCCACAAATCCTAAAAGCAAAAAATAGTTGGAGGACTACTTTGCATATGCAGCGAGGTCATGGCAAGGGATGTCATGGGAAGTGATGTCACAGGAAGTGACTCCAATTCCCTAAATGATCCCTTCTATAAAAAAGGATTGGCCTACTTTACAACCAAAGTGGAGCAACCCTGTGTATAAGAATGTAAATATATGTGTACAATGGTTGTATTCACATGTAAACCAAACATACACATACATTAATTTGATGTCTTCTGAAAGCAAAGCTGTGAATGTTTTAGACAATTAAGTTTACATTTAAATTTTAATTCATGCTTTTCTATGCATTTGATCATTTGCTTATTATGAAATAATGGACTACTGATATACTTGATGTACCAGTAGCAATTCTCAAGAAAGTTATTGATTAAGAAGCTGCTTGCTCTTACATACATATAGAACAAATAAAGTTGGTAACACTGATGGCATATGATAATAAAGCAGTACTTAAATTGTAGCAGGGTTGTCGGTGGGTACCAGAGGCACTACGTTCTGGGGACTGGAACTCTTGCTGGTTGGGAGCACAGGCAATCGCGATCCTAGATAAACAGATTTCTTGGCCCGATGCTGCCTGTCTTTGCCTAACTGGAGGCCCTCCAGGCCTGTGAATTCGGTGGACTTTGATGACAACCTGCCACCTGGAATGGAGCCACGTTGATCACAGACCTGACATGGAGCGAAGGGAGAGGAGTAAAAGCGGCGTAATATGCACCTCATTCCTCCTTGTTTGACTTGTTGACGGGGAGAGAGTAGGTTAATTTTTTGAGTTCATAATGCACTAAGTGTGTACTATACAGTGGGCCATACTGCACAGTGGGCGGCATACTATGCAGGGTGCCCATACACTGTTCATGAAGTTTATTATTGATGGGGGTTCTATACAGTACAGGACGATTATACGGCACAGGCGCTTATATAGAAGGGAGATGATCATACTTTGTGGGGCACACTCTACGGAGGGCTTTATAGAGTATAGGCCTTCATACTGCTGGACAAGCATACAGGAGAATAAATCAGTATACAGGGGCTTATATTCTACAGGAGTGTCATACAATACAGGGACTTGGGCTTGAACGCATCCTCACACCTCCCTGTGCTCCTTTACCAACCACCCCTGCACAAGACCCCTTCGATTGCCCGTCTCAGCTTTCTGCTTCCTCTCCTCATTTACTCACCTAATATTTCTCATCCCGCAACAAGAAGGTAGGGGTGGGGGGGATTGCACTTGAAGACACATTTAAAGTTAGCAGCCACCAAACAAGAAATGAACTGTCCCTGTCAGAGTTACAGAGAAACACTGATTTGTTAGGGTGGTGCAAAATCAAAGGATGGGAGACAAGAAGATGTCAGGGGTGCCCCTATTGTTGTTATTGTGAACACAGCTAAATCTGATACTGGATCAATCCAAAATGCTTTGTACACAAACCTGGAAGAGGAACATACGAGTGTGTGGGACTACAGAGATGAGAGAGAAAATGAAAGGTTAAAGAAGTGCCAGAAGGAAAAAGAGAAGAGAGACTTGGACAAAGAAATGATGATAAGGAGAAGGACATGGGGCAGTGGAAAACAGAGTGAGAATGAGATTCAAAGATGGGCAAACAGGGAGAATGAGATGGGGCACAAAGAGAAAAGAGAAGAATAATGGGGATAGCAGGAGTACAGAGGAGGAAAGAGTGGGGTCATGTGGTAAAGGTGAATTATAAATTGCTAGAGGCAGGTGAAAAAAGGAGCATCACAGATTCAGGGGGTGAAACATATAGAGAAAAATATAGGGTCGGAGTGGAAAAGAGAGGGCGACAAGAGAGTACCTAGAAGAGAAAGCAAGATAGAAAAGGTGGGCAAAATCAAGAGGAGAAGGAGCAGAAGGGAAAGGAAAGGGAGAAAGACACGAGGGTCCAAACAGGTTGTTCCAGTACCATGGATCCTTCTGTGGATCCGCAGTACTAAAATGGGCAATGGAAGAAAAAGCTCCAGCGGCCAATCAGAACTGACTATTTTATAAAAATTGGAGCCACATAGGTATCACAGTACCCAACGTTCCAGATAACTCTAACTTTATATCAGAGTTATTCCCTTCATGCCTCCATGAAGATGAATATAATATAATATTAATATATATATATATATACATATATATTCATAATAATGATAATTAATAATATATTTAATATATATACATATTATATTATTATATAATATTTTTTTATTCCCTTTATACCTTCACCTTCACTTTAACCTAGAGTTTTTCACAGATTTCTTTTTAATTATTATATAGTACATCCAAGAGTTCCCTGCACCCCTCCCTTCTTTTTATGTCCACCCCAGCACCGTACGCCTTTGGGGGAGTGGGAGGCAGAGCTTGGGTGGAGGGCCCGCATCCAGCCATATATGGGCTGCCAACTACCACTGCACACATCCTTCAGCCTCCTCCCTCTGGCTAGCCCCTGCACCCATCCCATTGTGGGAACTCAACCCTTGCTACACATGGCTGCCTGGTGCCAAACCATCCGCAGGTGGCCAACGCGTGCAATGAGCAGTGCCCAGCATGAAACAGGCAAGAATTGGAATCTCCAACCTGGCTAAAGAATTTTCAGGGTAAAGGAAAAGGGAGGAACCCTATTTTAATGATTTTTGGGACGGGGTTGTAGCAGGAAACAAAAAAAGTCCCTAATCTAATGATCCGGATCATGTGTTGAACCCCAGTACTATAATAATTGTATAAATTTAAAATTACACAAGTTTCAGTACACTACATACACACACAATGTCATTAAACGAAAGAAAAAAGAATAAAGTCAATGAAAGTCAAGTTTCTAATTTATTTCAATAGATAAAAAAGTTATTCGTTTTTATTATTTAAAAAACTGAAAATCAGTATGGTATACAGCATTAAGCATCATACATCAATGACAACAAAAATGTATACAATTATTATAGTACTGGGGTTTAACACATGATCCGGATCATTAGATTAGGGACTTTTTTTGTTTCTTAAAGAATTTTCAGAACACAACAGTATTTTTTCTGGAAAAGTTTGTATTGAATTCATTACACAAGAGTATTAATGCACAGAAAATGGGTGGAATACAGACGACGGTTAAACAGATCACGCTAGCGTGTTATCTCCCGTTACACATTTGTGACACATACGTATACCTCGAAATATCCATCCTTATTTTTATCACCTCTATGCTATCTGAATAGACCTCCCGGGGGCATCTGTGCACCCAGAACCTGGAAGGGCATTTCTGTATCTATCTGGACTGCCCTGACCCTGCTCCAATTTAGGAAAGAGTTGAAGAGACACCCCTTTAATTAACACTACATTACCACGAAATAAAACTCCTCTTCTGCACCGAGAAGCCAGACCCCCCAATCCCATAGTGAATGTATACGTGCCTATAGCTTGGTGCAGCGTGCTGCTGCCTTTCAGTGCTATACAAATACAATTTAATTCAAACATAAATTAAAGAAACTTATACTATCACAGTCCTAGTGTTTACAATACAATATATTAAAGCAATTAACTACTTATAATGACTGATGACGCCTTGGCGTGTAGCCTGCCAAATGCCAATGAGTTCACACCGGGCTCATGAAGTGTTTAATGGTAAGTAGCGTTACACACAATATGTAGCAATTTTTGGTCGAAAAGAGTCTCCTTACAATTTTATTTCACCTTTCCCACCTAGGTGTTGACGGGGGTACGCTCCTTTGTGTTGTTTTTCTAACATATAGGGACAGACTGGGGATGAAAATGAACCTTGTCATAAATGTTCGACCCAGCCCCAGCCCCACACTCAAGGTGCCGCAAACAGCAGGCCTATTGGGGCAGGATTGGGTCAGGGCCGTCCAGGGAGCTCTGAACGCAGCCCCCTAGCCTGCAGTCTAGGAGAAGATGCCACAGTGGCAGGATAACCAGTTCAAGCAGGGAGAATGTCACAAGGTGGGCACACAGAGGGAATTTTTGCAAATAAAATGGAGCACAGCCTTTGCCTGGGCGATGATGGCTTGGGCAGCTGTTGGTGCAGAGTGCCCCCTTGCTGACCCCATGTCAAGGGCACAGTGGATATTCCCTCCCCCGCCTCCACCCCCAGAGCTATGACCGCAGTACAGCTTGATATATTATATTATAGTACAGCTATTAAATATTCGTTGGGACCTTTGCACACTACAATGAGGCATGTATATTTCACATTTTGATGAACTCCTGCTGCAAACACTGCTGCATTGTTACAGGTCGGCGCCCTTACACCCTGTGAATAATGCCCCTGTGTTACACCTCACATTAACAGCTTCATTTTTCATTGGCATTCATGAAACTAAATAATTACATTTAGAACCCGCGTAGCCCCCAATTTCAAAATAGAACCGACAGCGCAGAAACACGCAGGCCCTGCGACGAGTCATAAAACTCCCAGAATGGCTTGTATTTTAAGTAGAACTTGGCCCTGCGTCTTTGTGGCCGGGGGACGCGGGACAAAAAGACCTTGTTCCCTTTGCCCCCCGCCTGCGAGAGGCCTAAGTGTAAATTCATCTATGCTGGCCATAAAACCGCGATTTTATAAGTGCAAGTAATATTTTATTTGCTGATGCTTATAATGGACGGGTCTGGGAGATTAGCGCCGCAGTGTGGTCCGGATATCAATTAAAGCTGTGTTGAACCAGATCTTCCAAAACTGGAACACTGCACAAGCGCAGACCGAGGATTACAATTTTACATCCACTAAAGGACACAAAATGACTTAATTGGCAGCACTAACCCAAGGACAAAAGGTGGACTAAGTGGACTTAAATGCAACTTTTAAACCTGCATCGTCTGTTTTAACTAAATGGCCTTCTACGGGCAGCTAACTCATTTTGTTCTGGAACACGTGAAAACGTCCGTTCCCCTGTCTTTTGTTGACTCTCTCTAAACCTCTCCTAAAAACTTGAGGTAAATTTACTGAACTCTGCCAGGATTGATGCTGGACTGCCCCCAGTAAATTCGGGCCCCTGGTTGCCATAATAAAGGGGGATAACTGCTCTCCTGCTCCTGTGGATAAGGACGGCGCTGTGATGGTTGGTAGATTCACTCACCAGGCAGGGGGATTGGACCTGAGACATAGCATGGCACACTGAGGTTCATAGAGTGACTTGTGGGGAGAGCCAGACAGAGCCCTTGAGCAGTACTATTCTGGTTATGCCAGTAGCGGTAGGAGCAGCAGGGCTAGAAATTGTCTGGGCGGCCTGGGCACCAGGAGTTTCCCCGGTGGGCCGCCAGGTTGGGGGCTGGTTTTGGACCCCTGGGGGGCTGTTTTTGTTACCGGGGGCCTGCAATCTCGGCCCCCTGTAACAAAATTGGCCAAAACCGACCCTTGCACACAGCTCGGCTGCACCCCTCCCACCCCTCCTGGGGGGCGGCTGAGCAGTTTGCCAGGGTCAGTTTCGGTTCCCAATCTGGCCCCTGTCTGGGCCCCATTCGGAGTCCCTTGTGAGTATTTTAACCTAGCATGCACTGCAGATACTCAGTACCTGCACTTTTTTACTGTGAAGGGAAGAGTACCGGCCCCTCTCAGCACTAGTGCAATACATTTAATGGGGGAGGACCGTCACTCCTCAGTAGGAAACAGTTTCTCTGGGATAGCGAGTATCTACGTGTTTATATTTCTATTTCAACCACTGGGTGCAAACTCCCATCTCAGGATTTCAAGATGTGTCATATATACGGCACCCTAAGGTTTTTCCCCCCATCATTCTCACCAGGTTTGAGCCGAGATAAAACAACATTCCATATGTGCACCTCAGTATGCAGGAAAGCACATGGTGTTAGCACATTGTGACGCAAACTGAAGTGGAGACTGTGGAATGATGTGGTAATACTGCATACATTAAATACCGCTCTCCGCAGTACCTTACTTATTGGGTGTGGTGTTAAAACGACTAAAAAGGGGCACTTAAAATGTGGCAGTAACCAGCTTTTTTTTTTTTAAATAACCATAGAGAAGTCTTTTACTTAAAGACCTCCTCATATAAATTCTGACTGTTTTGAAAATATATTTGCATATTCCCTTGTTTACTGATAAAATGGTTCTGCAGACGACATACGTCACCCCTACAATTGTATTGTGCATAGAAAAGCATGCCAAAATGTAAACTTGACGAGAACATTCTTATAGATTTTCCAGTTTGGAATTCTGAGGCTAATATGCAAATATCTTTGGTGTAATGGGCAGATCGAGAGTGCGTGCGGATTATGGTAGTAAATGAATAACCATGTGAAACATGTCCCTTCGATGCAGGGCCATCTTAACAGCATTATACGCTCCCGGGCAAAGGAGTGCACTGGGCCCTGCCTACGCAACCACTCACAGAAATAATCATGTTTAACAGCATATTAGTGTTAAGTTCTGGTCTGCTTGGGGCCCCTATGCTCGTGGTGTCCCCGTGCTACTGACCAGCGAGCCAATGGGTTAAGACGGCACTGCTTCGATGTTCAGGATTAAAGAATGGCATAAACATGACTTATTTGCCAGTTTCCGTTCCTCCACCTCGACTCGGAATATCTTATATGCGACGTGGCCTTGTATAGTTTGTTAGAGGAAAATATATCTATGAACGAAACACCAAGAATGACAAGTTAACAATACAATATAGGTTTATTACAATACTGTAGTGAGGATCAGTCACTACAGGAGAGATCAGTTCACCTCAAGGGAGATACAACCCGATGTCTCTGCCCCAGCTTAAAATCAGCTGTATTTATTCCTCCAAACCACAAGGGAAAAAAGTTGCAAGCATCGGATGTACGTCACAAATCAGTAGATTAAAATCAGCAGTTACAACAACTTCCTGAAAACAAAGCACTGTCCCAGTGTCCCTGGCACATTAATCATCATGCTGACTGTGAGACAGATATGTTGCAGTGGTGCTAAGTGCCACCTTTAGATTCACGACAGTGCTGTTTTTGCTTGTTCCTGCTGAACTATCTACATGGAATATTAGAATGATATTGGTGTGTTAGAGGCCGCGCTGTTAGCCTTTGTTGATTATGGAATGAAAATTTTAAAAAAATCAAGATAGTTTGATAATATGGGAGGAGCCTGAATCCCACTCTGAGGGCTCATGCTTAGCTTATTTGTATGAAAAGTATCACCACAGGGTGAAAAATATGTGCACGAGTGATAAAAGGGAATCCTTATAATCTCCATGAATGTGGAGGAGTGGAGACTTTGTAAAGCTTGACCAATGAAACAAGAAAAGTATCACGCCCTTCATCTGTTCCTAGCAGCCAGTGCCAGGGCAACAAATATTTAGAAAGGCTTAAATTCGGGGCATTATAGAGGTTGCTTGTTCCTGATTCTCGGAAAGTATTCTGTAAACCGAGTACTGACACCTAATATTTGTCTATTCCTTCCATGACAACATTTATACAAAGAGTAAACATTATAATAAACTTAAAAACCCTTGTGATCCGTTCTTCCAAGCCAATTGCTGCATCACAATAAGAGAAAGACAAGATGCCGGAAGCTACTGTACAGTGTCAGTTGTGTTCTTCTTATGTTGTACAAATCAGGTCTTGCCCAAATGAGTTTGTGCACAAATGAAAAAAGCAGCAACATGAACAAAAGTGATGTGAATCCAAATTAAGAAAATGTCAGTCAAATGTGCAAAGTGTCCAAGTATTAACTTAAATACTGCTCGACGTCCCTATCTGTACCCATCTGTCGTCGGGCCCTCATCTTGTTTCCACAATAGCCCAGGCTCCCTGAAGGACGCATGCCACAACCTGCCAGGGCATTCCCGGATACCTTGTTGAGTGACGGCTGTCAGCGCCAACAGCAGGACTTCCCTATACCACCTCAGCTGCAGGCCTGAGGCCACAGACGGG
The DNA here is from genome assembly GCF_964204655.1 of Triturus cristatus. Classification (NCBI taxonomy): domain Eukaryota; kingdom Metazoa; phylum Chordata; class Amphibia; order Caudata; family Salamandridae; genus Triturus; species Triturus cristatus. The sequence goes on along the minus strand of NC_140585.1, from coordinate 746,777,133 downwards.
AAGTGAACTTCAAAGAAGATCCGAGGTCAAGCGCGAGGGGGCCCAGAGAAGGAGCAACGGAGCCCAGAGACAGCACAGGTGGGCTCTAAGAGGCATATAGCAACATGTGTGGAGTTATTAACATGTTAACCACGTAACTGGATGTATCTGTGACACTAGAGCCTGGTGCCTGCCAGCGAACCCTCTGCAGAGACCTGGCAATGAATTCAGCCATGACATCAGTAATAATCTCATCTGTGCAGCCCTTACTTAAAGCACCCGGCGTTCATAACGCTACTTGAATTAACAATGAGGCCGCCGAGCCCTTCGCTTCTCTCCGGGGCTCATCCGACCTCAGGCATGCGGCGAGCCAAGTACAGCAGGCCCATCGCGGCCGCCGACAGAGGCGCAGGGCTTAAGATCACACTGGAGAAAGTACAAAGGGTTACATTGATTGGATTTTCCGACTACAGAATCGCTATACAGATTCCCTCATTATGCAGGGCGGGAGGACAGTTTGTTTGTGTTGCCTGCCTGTGGAACGCCGCTCCCGGCGCTCGCGCGACCTCTCAGCGTGCCCGGCGCACGAGGCCTGTCCGTCACGCGCAGGGCAGGCCTCGCAGCTCTGACTCGCGCATATCAACGCCATGACAGCCTCAGCAGCTCGATGCAACAATGCCTGGGGATGCACAGGCCATGGCAGTACAGAAACACAACACAAGTGGCAGTGAAGCGACCATAAATGGCTGCAGTTGCCAGAATGTGCTGGAACAATATTTATGATGAGGACATCATAGGCACGTGCTCATTTCCACAGCAAGGCCCGCCCCTTTGACTGTCAAACCTGCTCTCTAAGAAAGTAAGAAATGAAGATTCAGACCTTCTGCTCACAAACCTTGCAGTAGAAAGTGCAGTACAGCTGACTTTCACCTAGTTGGTGCCTATACAGGTCACTTCCTGCCAGGGCGGGATTAGTAAGGCGGGCACTCGGGCAATGGCCGAGGGGCGGGTATCTGAGTTCCAGCTGTGGGCTTTTTTTTTGGGCAGCGTGGGGGTGATTTGGGCGGTGTCTGTGTTGCTCGGATGCCGCCAGCGGCCCAGTGGGTGCCTGAGTGGCCTTACTGGAGGCAGATCAGCGTCCATTACCTCCCTTTTACCAACAGGGCGGAGGTGTCACTCCCTTTATCTGGCTGGGCCAGCCCATTGATGTATGCATATTGAGCAGGGACAGGGGGCATGAGCAAAAGTGGCCTCACTTGTTTTCAGGTGTGTTTCACCAGTGTAAACTAGTCCGTGCATTCCCCCCCCCACTTCTTTTTTAAAATAAAATTTCGCAGAAGCAGTGTGTAGTAATAAAGGTCCACGCTGGAAGGATGAAATTCAGGAAGCTTTATTGAAGATAGTTACATATACAGCAGGTAGTTAGGTTCTGTAGAGCAGGCAGTAAAGCTCTGTGAAGCAGCCCCACCAGGAGCAGCCTGCATGCTGCTCAGCCGATTCTCAACTGTCACTTCCAACCTCTCAGGCACCCCGCATTCCAAACGCATCATCACTCCAACATTCCGTGAGCACACACACAAACACACTGGCTGAGCAGGGGATGTAAAAGGCATAACAAGAACATGAGTAGGATACTACATATCCCCCTTTCTTACAAAACGGAAGCAAAGGTCCTATACCTAAAAGAGATGTAACAATAAATAACCCAGTGCAGAAAGGAATGCAAATGCAACAAAGAAAGTAAGGTCAAGAAGACGACAGAAAGAAGCGAGCGAAGAGATAGTAGGAGGAAAACTAAGTGGAAGCAATGGCTAAGTAGCAATGTGTCGCTTGGCAAGAGATGGTTGTAGAATTCCTATCCTTGTCACCAAATAAATGTAGTAATGAAGGTCCACGCAGGAAGGATAAAATTCAGGAAGCTTTATTGAAAATAGTTACATATACAGCAGGTAGTTAGGTTCTGTAGAGCAGGCAGTAAAGCTCTGTGAAGCAGCCCCACCAGGAGCAGCCTGCATGCTGCTCAGCCGATTCTCCACTGTCACTTCCAACCTCTCAGGCACCCCGTATTCCAAACGCATCATCACTCCAACATTCCGGGAGCACACACACAAACACACTGGCTCAGCAGGGGATGTAAAAGGCGCAACTAGAACATGAGAATGATACTACACAGTGTTTTGCCGAAAGGGAATATGCAAATGTGGGCCACTTTTTTCAGCGTGCCCGGGCCGATTTTTAACCCCAATCCAGCACTGCTTCCTGTGGTGTTGGTGCTTCTAGCAGGGGGCTGCGGATTTCCCTAGTGGATAGCTTTGCTCGTCAGGGTAGTCCTGTTGCTATAAAGAGGTACCACTGTAAACATGGGTACAATGGGAGCGGGATAAAGGCTTCCAGTTGCCTATGAAGCTGCGAGCTGTAGAGTGGGTGTTATGCTTTTTGCGATGATAGTGGGCACACTGAGCGAGTAACATAATGGCCTCAGTCACTGAGAATGCTAGATGACAGGGAAATCGCTTGTAGAAATGCAGTTCCCAAGACTACTGATGGTGCAGAGAAAACTGGAAATCCTATGTGTATGTGCAGAGTAACTGTAGTTTTCGCACCTAGCAGTTCCCCTTGCTACCAGAAGCAAGGAGAATGCTGGTGAGGTGCCAAGACAATGGCATTTTAGTAAATAAATATCCTAGGATTGTGAAAGTGTACTGGCAGAGTTGGGAGACTGAGAAGCTTAGGGCCAGATCTCACAGGTACTGTTCACATCTGTTTATTGCGCCCAGCATGCGGGTTGAACACCACTGGTCAGCTGGCATCTTGGGAGGGACGAAGGAAGCAATTCAGAAACGAGTCCGCAGAGTACCAGGCTTGGAACGGGCGATGCTCTTCAGTAGCAGACTGGGGTGCCTGGGTGGGTTCAGAGGGATGTCTCTGGGGCATCGAGGCACACTGTGATCACATCGTGTAGTTAGGGTGTCATGGACCATAAATCAAACAAAGAAAAGGTGTCCTACCTGATTACTCACAGGGTAGTAAAAGACCATCATGTCTGAAGCTGAATTGGCCCTCTTTGTGTATATTGTGATCTCAATAAAATGTCTCTTTGTATTTGTTGGGTCTGCGCCCATAAGTTCAAAGACCCGGCCACAAATGAATTCTCCCACGTAACTCCTCTGCTTGTAACCTGTCACTTCTAACCCCGTCGGAGAGAACGCTCGCCAATAAAACGTACACCTTATGATAGAGAGCTGAAATGGGAAAGACAAGAATCCCTCCACGGCCGAGAGGCTCCATGTGTCCTTGTATGCAGTCAGAAGTAAAATCATACACACGCAAACTGACACGCGCATTATTAAAGTGGACTTGAAAGTGGTCAAGCAGTTGAGGAGAAAGACAAAGGTTGGTTATGATAGGCCTGATCACAGGGTGAAAGGGTGTGGAAAGAAGAGTTTGATCAGTGGATCAGACTAAAAAACAAGATCAATTTATGAAGCATGTTCTCTAGGTGGGTGAGGAACCAGAGCCCTTAAAGGAAAGTCCTCAGACTGGGCATTTAATTCTACATTATTAATATGGTTAAATAGCAGCATCCCAGAAATAGTTTTTTCCACCAATAAAAGGTCTATCCTATTTCTTGTTATTTAGTAGTTATCTAACTAATCAACCATCCAACGAGCCAATTACCTTCCAGAAAGTAAGACTGTTGAGTGGATGAATCCGCCTGCGGTAGCAACTGGTGAGCACGGCCTACAAGTATCATACTCAATGGGCTGATTGTATCATTCATCATAATAAAGATTGTAAAAGCAGGGTTCTAATTTTCAATATGGACTACAACCAGCGATTTACATGTGGCACCCCTCTCAAGGTCCACATCCAAGTGTAATAACGTATGACCCATTCATCCATTAGGTCCTGAAATAGTTGGTGACACCTGGTCGCTCAGTGCCCAATCGTCTGTGGTGTAACCACCACATAGGTCATAATATACAGTTTCTACCAGCACACTCCCAAATGTTCATGGAAAAAGAGATTTCATAAAATCTGTGCTCAGCCTCTTTTTGACAAGGGAATACTTCCGGGTGAAAGGAGACCCTTGCAACTTCACTCTCGAGCGTTCTAACGTTACTTCCCTTGTAAATTGTCAGTCTGAGGTTCAAGCCCACAGCAGCCTTTGCAATGTTTATGAAAATACAAACCTGCGACAGAGAATGATATTTCCTGTGCAGTTTGAGAGCATGAATGTGAAAAAACGTGCATTGGCAGTGTCCAAACATAAGAGATTGGAACTGTAGATAAAATCCCAGCTTTCGATCCAGCCTGTTACTTTAACATGCATTAAAAAAACACTCTACAGAGCCTTTCAGTGCAGACAATAATGTGAGACGAGTTGTAATGGCATTCCGGGTAAGGCTATGCTTTAACCTGGAAATGCTTTTTTGGCTGAAAAATAATCTGGAACCTGGACTGAACTATTTAAAATATATATTTTTTATTAGCATTTGATGTCAATACAAACAACTATGCAGTAGGTCAAGCCATGGTGCCAGTCTATTAAAACTATGAAGTGATATGAAAGTCAACATCGGTCAAGAGCATACACATTTAGCAAGAGGTTCCTAAACAAACCAGGATATAATCCAAGTAGGGTCATGAATCGTTCTTATTAGGGTGGAGACGGGGGGGAGGGGATCAAAGAGGGAAGGAGGGAGGAGAGAGATGACAGAGACCATCAACCAACACAATGCGGCCCAGCGCTGAGAGACAGCTTTAGAGCCCGGACCGCCCAAGTAGTCCCCAGCCCCAACCCCAGCACTCCCACAATCAAACTTGCCAGACCATGAATGTGTGTTGAAGAATGGCCATGTTTAATAACCAACAGATAAAACTACTTCATAAACATGACAAAATATTCTTTAAAATCACTTCAGCAAATCAACGATACATTTTTACATATTTACAGGTGTTACCTTTGATCATAACCACCGATTAGGAATTATCTACTTCCTCCAGCACCAAGGGGCCCTTAGGTTTGCCCCTCTTACTGAGAACCACGCAAGGCGCAACCCACCTGCGTCCTTGAGCAGTGAGCCTCTAGCCCTCGATCCTTGTCCGTCCTTTCCGGGGCCCACCCCTCTACCACCAGGCTGCGAAGGAGGCGTTCATGACCTGGCGCCCTTGCCTCTCCAGCCGGTGTCCCCATTCTCTCTGCGAGGAGCTTACCGTCTCTCCCCTCAGTGCTGGCCTCGGGAGTATGTAAGTAGGCCTCCTGTTACCCCGGAAATCAATGTTTTGTGGTCTCTTTTCCGCCAATGCCTGCCCCAAACCTCTAAACCGAGGGACGGGTGGGTGGGAGATCGAACACTGTTCTCGTCCAGGCGGCGGCTACAGGTACAGAGAGGGCGAATGAGGTACGACCAGGGGCTAAATAGCCCCCACCATGACTCCCCCCCCCTTCCGGGCCAGGCCCCCGACCGGAAATACGTCACGGCCTGACCCGGAAGGACTTTGTTCGTCCAGCAGCCCGCTGGGCTACTGGCCATCACCTGAAACAAATGAGATGGGGGGGGGGTGTGGCTTGGGACCTGGGGGGCCTGGCCCTAATGGCGCGCTCACCCAGGCTTGCGCTTTTCCTACGCAGTTTAAGTCGGTGACTCATACAGGTGAATGACACAACACAATTGTTATAAGGAGCCCTTTTCAGTTCTGCTGGGCTGAACTATTTTGATTAAGGTACAGGCTTAGGTCGCTGGCCACCCAGTATCTTCGACTTTCTGTGGCTAAACAAACACACAAAGATGTTTAATTTCATAATTAGGACAGACTAGAGCATCATTTGTACTCGGATGACAGGGGTTGCAATTCTGCTATTTCTGATTCATGAGAACTCATAATTTGCCATAAGTTATAACACTTTTTAGGTATCGTGTTAGCAAAGACGTTTTGCTTATGCTAACAGTATATGTATAACTTACTCTTTTATTGGGACTTTCAGACAACACTCTTCTTCCATTACTCTGTGATTGTGTCATTCCAGTGGCAGCTAGTAGGGAACGGTGGCGGGGGCGGGGAGAGGGGGTTTAGAAAAAAAAAAGACTACCTTGTCGTCGCCGGCCACCACCTCTCCTCCGACCCAGGAACAGGAAGCACCCAGGCTCCCTGACTCCACTAGCCAATCACAACGCTGCCTTACAGCACTGTCGTGATTGGTCTGAGGACTGTGGTTCGGCGCACAGAGGGGGACTGGGAGGCTGTGCATGTTCTCCACCCAGGCTGTACAATGCAGCTGGTGGAGAACATTGCACATGACAGTTTGGCCGGCCCAAGGCGGTCGGCCAAACCGTCATGCACACATAAGGTGCAGCAACAACCACTACTCCTCCCTCTCCCAGGCTGTGACAAGCCAAGCCCTGCCTCGCCCCTACCTTGCTGGCTCAGAAAATGCTAATAATGTAACGTTATTAATGTTGCATTACTATAATTTTCTTTTTACACTTATTGTGGCTACGTTCCTCCTCCTTAGAGGAGGAGCCGCCCCTGTGTCATTGCCCACTACAGCATACAGAAAGAGAGAAAGATCTTTCCTCTTCAGCCACTAGCCAGCTTTACTGTGAGTGATGGTATTAAAGCGTTTCACAAGGAGCACATTCACACACAAAGAAGTTCTCCTCAGTGCTAGCGACTGCTATGACAATGTGTGTTTTTTACCCAAGATGTAAAAAAGTCATTTTTTTAAGATTAATAAGGCTGTGAAGCTTCTCTAGAATAGAATAAAGTTTTGCAAAAACAATGACAAAACAAAATAAGCATTGACAGTCAAAAGGCTGGCAGCCAAATGTCAGCCCTATTGAGTTTGCCAATGCTTGTTTATATTGAATTGTTTTATTCTAAACCTTTGTATTTTTCACATTTTTTGAAGTGCTTCAAAGCCAATGGGCTGTTACTTGTCCTACTAAGTGAAGACTAAAATCCTGTTAAAAAATTATGGAATAGCACGATGTACGTAGAGGCGTAAACATGCAGCCGCCCAAAAATGTTTGATATTTATTCAGGTTTGTATTAATGCTGCAGGAGGCTCTACACAGACTCGCTCTTCTTCTTTTGAATTCGCTGAACTAAGACACCACTTGTTCATTCCGGCGCCGCCTAAGCGTTGGTTCGCTATAAATATGGATTTGGCTAAGGGATTTTAATTAAGCGTGATTACAGCTGTATTTCTCAATTTCGCTCTTCCTGCTACAGTGTCCACTGATCATCTCCTGGCAGAAGACAAGCCTTTAAGAGCGCCATACAAATTGCTGTTCACGTCGTGCTTGATTTAACCAGAAATTGGCCATGTCAAATTGCAGCATCAGTACTATTACCGGAGCAGGCAGGGCCTGTGTGACTAACAGGAAGAAGGCGTGTGCTTGCGGGAGCGCGCGCACAGCCTGCGGTGAGTAATCCTGCCACCTCAGACTGGAAGGGGGAAACATAAGGCAAACACTGACTGCAAGAAAAAGCATCCCTCAGACAGTGAGTAATGGAGAGGTGGGCGGCGTGAGGATTCTTGGGACCACACTCAAGGTGAGGGGACATTGAGGACTCCCCATCCCTGGCAGTAGTTTGATCCAGCCCCGGTAGGCCCAGAGGGGACTGCCTGGCTTTGTTCTAGACCCCGCTCTGACCAGGAGCAGTAATTAAGTAACATCAGGATTTATAGGAGCAGCCCACTCACAGGACCCTAGTAGTACACTTCTGCATGGCTAACACGGTAGCCATATTCCAGTCAAGAATGAACCACCATATACACTTGTAGGATTATCCATTAGTAGGCGCCTCAGAACCATCTACTCAGCGGGCTGATGCAGACTGCAGGCTTTTCAAGGAGCACACATCTAAGGTCCAGCGGTTCCTTAATGCCAACACTACAAAGTATGACCTTTTGCATTGAAAGAGCTCACACAGTAAAACGTCTCCTCGCCGCAAGGATCTCTCAACAAATAGTTATTTCACCCCCGAGTTAGACACTGTCTGGGTGAGGCAGGATAATATGCAAGAAGTAGCACACGCTTATGGGCGCTGGGGACCAATGTGTGTCACAAGTGAAATGAACTAAAGTGAGAATCTTTGCTGTGGTAACCTTAACCGTTGCACCGGAAGTGTTTGTGTGTACCTTGCTATATGGAATGTAACTGCACCGGGGCACGGCACGCAGGGCTCGTCTCTTGGTGATTTCTAGATATCAAATACTGATAAGGAAAATACCACCCATGGCGTTTGGAACGAGCACACCAACCCATTGACTCAATGCGCGGGTCACACTATCCTACCATAGTCATGTTCTGCAAAGGCCAGGATGTTTGTGTATGAGAGAGAGCTATGACGTAAGCTGTGAGAAGGAATGTCTATATGAACACTTGTGCCCCTCTCCGATCCAACATTAATTTCAAGTTATAGTAAAGTGAAAGATGTTCTCTGACTGGTTCCGGCCTTCATGAAACCCTACCACAGTCTGACAGCTAAATATGCTAATTTGCAAAGTAGTGTGATGTTCCTATTCATGAGTTTGATAAAAGCTGCAACAAGAAGCAGTAAATTTAGACCATGTCCAGTGTGACAGAAGTTCTGACATGCACGGCTCACGCTCTGACATGCGCAGTAAACAGGAGCTCAGCAGCTATACCGCCTTCTGTATACTATGGACTAATATGAGCCAGCCAAGGGCCGGAGGAAATTTGCCAAATGTTGCAGCTCTTGAGGTGAAGTGTTCCCAAACCAACCGTGCTAGCGGCTTTCTGGTTGTAGTATGGGGGCGCGTTTGGACACTTTGATATGAGCAACAGTAATTTGTTCCAAATATTTGGTTGACAATAGAATATTCAGAAACCCTTTCTGCAGCAAGAAGGAAGGCGAGGAAGTATCTCCTGAAGCTTTATGCCCTGTCTGTTCTGTTTTTATTGCAGTGGCAACTAATTCATATAGTAAAGAAAAGAATAATACAAACCCACTGCTGGAGATTGAAAGAAAAAAATTGAACGGGATGTAGCGAATTTACGACGCTTGAAAATGCACTCCGAGGTCATCAGTCAAATGTCATAAGATTGTAGAGGATTATATGCTCAGTATAGGAAGTGTCTACCTCTGGTGTACAATTCTAGATCTGGGATACTTCTAATGCTGAATTGTGACACTTGGGAAAATCCAATTAAATGTTTTTTTAGCTGAAAACGTAATATATGACTGAACAGAAATGTGTTACATTCGTGGTCGTAGGTGATGGAAAATGTTTATTTGGTTAAGGGCATTAGTCCAATAAATTGGGAGCATGTCACACTAACCGGAGGAAAAACTCTATCAGAAAGTTCTAGTTCATACTAAACCCTGGTTACCCCACACAGTGCATGTGTATGTTGTTCTATGTTGGGGGAAATGCACATCCGAATTAAGTGCAAGCAAAACTCATAATAATTTCAACAAAAATTGACATACTTTTATAAAAACTCCAATTAGATAACATCAGCTTTCAAATGCCAAACAGTCAGGAAGCTATGTGTCGAACATTTAGCATAAGGAGACACTGAACAAGAATGTCTTTATGTGCCAGTGCTGTCACACCGTTCATTTTGTGCTGTACAACTCGGCAGAGGTAAAGGGGGCTTTCAATGCAAGAGACACTACCTGCTGTAATCAAAGAAAGTGGGAAAAAATGAAAAGATGAAGGGCTGGAGTCAAGCGGAGATGTAGTTGGCGGACCAGGAAGACAGTTATGCAGAACCTATGTTCACCGCGCCAGATCTGAGGACACACAGTAGTGCTCATGAAGGAAGCAGGCAGTCCGGTAGAAAGTAGGGGCTATAAACTAATGTAGCAAATCACATAATAATTTGCATGTGTTAGCTCATTAAAGCCAAACTTATTTGCTTTAGTAAAGCTTTTTTTTTTTTAAATGTGAAAAAAAGGAGGAAGAACAGCGGGCAAGAAACAGATGATAAAAAGGGTCGGAGAATTCATACTAGGGGACAAACAATGGGAAACAAAAATACATGGGAAGTTAATAAGAAACACACAGAGTGGAAAGTACAAAGGGGAAGACAAACAGGGAAAACAAGCACACGAGTCTTGACTAAAACCTTAAAAAGCCTGTAGCAGTGAAAAATAAAAAATAAAAATATTGCTTTCTCCCTGTCTTGCTTTATACGGACGATGTCCTCTTATGTGTTCAGTGCCGGGGTCAGTCCATCCCAAAGCAAATATGCATGCTTGAAATTTGTGTAGAGGAGGCGGGCCTGCCAGTAGATTAGGAGAAGTCGGTTGTAAATCATTTGGTCCACCCACCAATTGCCATCCGGTATGAGCTGGGGGCATTTAAATAGTTGGGCAAGTACTTCTCGGGAGGACTCTGAGGAATGATGCGACAAGAATTTGTAGACCCTTGATTCGTAGAGTTAAGGGCCACGTGTGACGGTGGAGCTCCCTCCCGCTGAAGATGCTGGAGAGAATCGCTTCATTCGAAATGGTAGCACTGCCGCAGATGCAGCATGTCTTACAGAATTACCCATATAGCATCCCTGCATGATGGTTCACACAGCTGTTGGCAATGGTGAACAGCTATGGTTGGGGATGGACAGCGCTAAGAGTCTCTCACAAGAAATGTATACAATCCACATTTGACGGAGGGCTGGGAGCCAATTACTCCTTATCAATGAATGGATATTCAGGGATCAAGATGACCCCACATTCAGACTCAAAAGGACCTTCTTCAACGCGCAGGCATCATGGTCTTGGTTATACGGCAACTGACCCTCCAGCGGCGACGCCTGCCATCACGACTGTCCCGATCGCCAGCTGGAAGGATGCAGTGCTGAGGATGTTCTGGTACAGGGTGCTCAACAAAGAAACACCGTACAGGTACGTGGTGGTGGAAACTGAGTAGCTGCAGGATTTTCTGAAATGGGATAGGTTGGGCATTTCTAAACTGTGAGATGCATGGCAGACAGACCATCGGCTAGCTTATGCCCAAATATTGGTAGAATAGGAGTTGCATAGATACCAGTTCTTCCTCGATCTCCAACTACGTCATGTATTATAAATATATAAGGCCCACGCTGTTGCGCTCCCGGAGTACAACCCACTGGAGGTCCGAATCATGAAGCCAGCTATAGGGGGTAAGGGAATATCCAGTCTATACAAAACTCTGCTGATTAACACTCCTGACCTGATGGTTCACCTAAGAGAGAAATGGGAAGCCGACTTGAGGTCCCTGGAGGAGGAGGAATGGATGGAAGCCAAACTGGCGGCCAGAGAGCTGGTGATACCGGACCTGTTAAAATTGGTCCAGTGCAAATATTTCCATGGAATTTATTTTACCCCATACATATTGTGGAGAATGGGAAGCGGACCCGAATGCCTTTGCTGTGGGCATGACAAGGGCACCCTGCTACACGTAGTGTGGGAAAGATCGGTCATCCGACTGTACTGGTATTCTATTTTCCAAAGACTTGAGTCAGTGGTGGGAATCGCGATAGACCGCACCTGAAACTGGCTCTACTGGGGGTGTTCCCGGAGTGGGATGGGAATAGAGGACAAAACTACTGATCGGGATTGGATGCATACTGGCTAAACAGGATACAGTGGGCCATTGGAGATCTGCAGAGGCCCCCCAGTCTCTCAGTGGTTGAAGGGGATGGATTCCTGCTCAACTGCTGAGGAAGCAGTATATAAATATAGGGGATGCCCTCACGAATAAACTAGAATATGGGGTCAATGGAGAGGCCACTACGACATATGGAGACCATGCCGTACGGATGGAGATCCAGCAGGAAGAGATGCAGAGCCGCATTCCAGTGAGAGAGGACTTTCGCCTTCGCCTGCTGTAAGCTGACCTGCAGCACCCAGCCCCTAAACCTAGCATGCTTGTTCGGGGGCGGCACACATGGGGGAATTGTAACATGCATTGGTGGTGTATGTTGTTTAGTTTTATGAAAATGCATTTTGAAAACTCAATAAAAATACTTACAAAGAAGACTGCTTTCTTTATATATTTAACGTACGAGATAAAGAAATAATTAAATATGTGAAATTCATTGCACTTTTGAGATGTAAAATAGTACGTCATCCATAATAATGCAAGCATCCCATAGGAGACAGAATGACACACCAAAGAACCAGTAGCATTAGCAGAGAGGCCCACTCCCCTGGGTGGAGCCAAAGCCTACACTATGTATATTTTAAAGAATAGGCAAAAATAGGTCTAAGTTGCAGCAGATCTATCGGCCCGACCGACCTAAAAAGGCAATAACGTGGGAAATTAACAAAGGGAAATACACCACTTGAAATTGCCAACCTAGAATTATCTTCAATTCGAAAATAGATTTTTGAGCAGTGAATAGTTAATTCTAAATGATCCTAAATCAAAGAAAATCAAGCGCAGATGTTTGCGTGCAAGAGAATTGCAAGAGGTAGACAGGGACGCCATTCTACATGGCTGCCTACATTTTGTGCAGAGTAAGCCAATCCTCTTGAGTCGCATTACAAGGAATGAACAATGGGCATCGGTTCATTGGAGCCGGCAGATTCGATTAGGAATCTCCTGGTGTTCGAGATGATGTGATGGTAGTGAAGAAGCACGAGTCAGTAGAAGAAGTTGATGTGTGGCCTTGGCTGTCAGGGAGAGAGTAAGGGCATCACTATCCTCCGTGCTGACTCTTGGTTGTCATTATATATTGCGCCATTTTGTGACTCATTGCATTAACGTCTCGGCTCAACAAGGACATTTCATGCTATGGATGGAGTCCAATAATGCACATTGCATTAACGTCCCGGCTCAACAAGGGAATCTCATGGTATGGATGGAGTCCAATAATGCACATTTACCATAGTTTCCAAGGTCACATATAAAGTCAATCATGAACAAGATTCAGCAAACTGAAGAATATTTGAATTACAAAAAACTCCTGCCCTTTCCTCAAAACATATCGCAAAAGGACAAAGAAATCATGTTATCCTTAATTTGATTAACACGATTGCTTAGTTTAATTACTGCAATCTCGGGTGTGAAACAAGCCTGTCCAACGCGCCTTATTATTTTTCCTGTAGCGTCTAATGAAGTTGAATTCCAATGAGGTTATTTCTAATAGCCTTAGATTTTCTCAATAATTGTGCCACGTTTGAGCAATTTATGCTTGGCGGCAGATCAAGGACCAACTAATGAGGAATCGGGGGGGGGGGTGCAGGCCCTCGTCTCGCAAACCCGCGGTGGGTCGATCATAATGGAAATTACAATGAGTGAGCAGGGAATACGCTGCCCTCCCCTCGTCCTTACACAGCTGTTTGCACCTTGTGTGTTCCACGTCCAAGCTGAGCTTTAAGGTCAAGCTTGGATGTTGGACATGATGACACAATTTCATTATCACTCAGTTACACTTAATGACATGTTAATCTGTAACTCATATAACCACTACTTATATGATTTGCATGTGATTTACACATGACTTAATAATTATTTCGCATATTATTCCATATATTATTTCTTCATAATGCTTTGTATTCTGATTCAGCAGATTGAATAAACCATATATTTTCAGTAACCTTAGTAAGGTTATGTGCAAATGAACATGCCCATGAGTACGCCATGTTTTAAATAAACGTTTCAATTCTTTTTGTTGTGCATAACCCTTTTTCTGTTTTGGGTGCTCATTTAAAAATGCTTTTTTTATTTTATAGATTAGCTTACATTTTGAAGGTCGTAGAGAAGCAATTCGTTAATTTGGATGGTGATTTCAGAACTTGCATGGGATGAGAAACTATGGAGATATCTTTGTGAGATATCGTGAAGGTCCTGATGAGAGAAGAAGTTGGCATTGTGTTATGTGTCAGAAGGAGGGCGACACAAAGTACTGAGGGATCACTGCATTTTGAGTGGTTTTGACCCAGTGGGACCCTGAAGAATGTTTCATTTGGATGGAACGTATATTTTAACTGTTTGAAGCTACTCCCTGTCCACCTTTGCATTTGGATGTCCTTTCCCTTGTCTTGAGACCAATGCCCTTTATTTCTCTGCTCTTAGAGTCACACTTGAGAGCAACCACATTCATCCTCATTCTAATTAGAAGCGTTATTTGGTTCTTCTTCCAGTGCTATATTTGCCGACACCTGCTGCTTCGGAATTTCCCCGACTGGCCCGCTTTACCTTTGCGTTAGGGAGTTTCCTTTACGGAAACAGGACTTTACTTTGATTTGCATATGTTGTCTTAAGTAATGCAGTATTTGCATTACTAATTGAATCACTTGGATTATATTCATGTATGCTGTATTCAGGTGAATTTTGATTTCCGCCTAATTGATTGGCGAGTTTAACTTTACTAATTTACTTATAAACCCTTATGGTTTGCAGATTTCCTACTCTCTGCCGTTACTAGGGAACAAAATCTACTTCACTGTCAATGCAATGTGAATGACTGTGACTTTAGCCTCAGTTTAAGATAAAGGTCCATCTGAGCAGGCATAGCGGAGTCTTGAGTTTCACCAAGTGAGTGCAGTGCAAATACCATCCTTATCTGATCCACTATCGAACATTTTAAACAATCTATGGATTAAATAAAAACTACAAGGCTGTTGTATCGGCAGGAAATATTCAATTGCTTATTGAAAAATCTCACTACGTGGAGTGGTGCCCTAAAGGGTACTCTGATATTCTTGTTCTGCAAACCCTTCTGAACATTGATGGTGCTTTCTGTTGTCAATAAGATGAAGATAACTGTGTTTGGACCAATTCCATCGATGTACAGTCGGTGATCGAAACTTCAACATGCTGAAATCCCGGTAGATAGAGTCAATACAGAAATCTAAGAGTTGATATGGTCGTGTCTGTCTATGATCAGTCAGTCAAATGTGCTACAACGTTTTGTGCTGCTTTGAATTCTATGAATGTTTTATTTGTTTGTGGGTGAGTGTCCATGGATGATGGGGGATAGTTAATTAAGAGGTTACTTCAAGAATAGAGGCCATCGAATTACAACGGGTAGAAACAAGAGGAATCTGTGAAGGAGGGGCATATGTGCAAGTATTTTCTAGTAGTGTTATGAATTTAAAATATAAAATCAAAGCAACATTGTTGATTCAAAGATTGAGGTAAACTGATGAGTTGGACTGAGTATCAATGTTTTTCCCCTGTTTGATTAGAATTGTTGAGACGATGTGGTGTTTCAATAGGAAGTGTCATCCCAGTTAGGTCCATCATTTGTGCAGTTAAGTTACTTAATTGACAAAGACCTGGAACTTCTCATTGCAACACATGAAACGCCTCTTCATGTGACATATTTCAAATATTTCCAGAATTAAGGGTTTCTGTAAAATTTCCATTGTTGCTAACAACATGTCTACCCATATCACCCCAGCCCTCCCGGAAACACACTCAGATTGGCTGGATCTTCTGAGACATTTTTCGTGCAGCCTTCTTAGACATTTTTCATACTCTAATGCACACATAATATTACATGTTGCTCCACTATCTGGAACAAATGGTGCCAACAAGAATATCCACTGTTGGTGTTTTTTTAATATGACTTCTTTGAAATAAGCATATTTGTTCAATCTCTGTGTCAGCCATTTCTTGCATCATATACTGTCGTTCTATTGAATTTTCTTGTCTTGAAAATTCTTGTATTGACCTGTCATTATGCTCTCACACTAGTCTTATGCACCTATCATTTATTTTGTCTTGTTTCTTCTTTTGTTCCTATACTTTCTAATCTTGCTTTACAGACATTCACAAAGTGATGATTACGTTTTCTGCATTTTGGACACATTTGTCCCATACCTGAATGCCTTTCTGTATGTGGAAACTGTAGTCTACATTTGTAACATTGTTTTTTCCTCTTTTTCTGATTACTACATTTTTGTATTTTATACTTTTATTTGCCTGGTATCCTTTGAAGTTTTTCCATTGTTTTCATCCATCCCTGTTCCATGTTAACTGCATGTGTTTTTGCTCTTACTCCTGTGCAAGTCATGCATCATATTTAGTATGGTTGGCAGGCCATATGTTTCTTTCTAATAACTTTTCTGAACTCTGTTGAACTGCAACCTTCAATAATCCTTAATCCTATAGCTTCCTCATTGTTAAATTGATCAAACTCACAGAATACTACTCATTTATGCAATCTTGTAACAAGATCATCCATAGAATTATCTTCTGCCTGACATGCAGCATTGAAATATGCCTCTCAAAGACTACATTTCAATGAGGGTCAAATTTCTCTTAAGACATTTTATAAGTCCTTCATAAGTACTTACTTCTTGGTCTGGAAAGGTTATAATTAGATTAGATCTTCTACCTCATGTGCTACAAAATTGAGCAGCAAGTCTTTTATTTGTTCATGTGAGCATTTTTCACGCAAGTGGCATTTAGAACATCTTCAAATCTTCTTTTCCATCTTAGAGCTAAAATTTGTTGTTTTGACATATCAAATGTTTTTGGCCTGCTAAAAATAGTAGTGGAAATATTTTCTTGTTCATCATTTAACTATGTTTCTTCCATTCCTGCCAATTCTAAGAACATCAATGTTGAGTCACTGTCTTGAGTAACGTTTTCTTTTTCCTCTTAGCAATAATGTCAAAGAATAATATAGGTAGATATTTATTTTTTAAATATAAATAAATGTATTTTGATTATTTTATTTTATTTAAAATATTTATAATTCAGTTTCTTACTATTAAAGATATTTTCTTAAGCACTTATTCCCAATGCCTGACTTAAAGATGGCCTCTTCTGTTATTTCCTACGATTTCCTGATTTAAAGATGGCATTTGCCTGTTGTTTCGCCAATAATTTCATGGTATCTCACGTGTGCATGTCTGGACACTTGGCATCGGCCGGTCTCCTGCAACGTGCAAGCATCTTTCTTGTCGGGCCATCTGTAGAGCTAATTTCCACATTTTCAGTTCCTCCTGAAGGCAGGATGACAGCCTCACATTTGCAGCACCTGCTTCTGTGCTTGAAATCTGGCCCACTGTGTCAGCGTTGATGGCCACACTTGAAATCTTGTTTGCTGTACATAATGGCACATTGTAAAACTCATCGCCAGAATTGTAGGATTGTTAAACTGCAAAGTTTGAAGCTTTTTCAAAGTACCTTGAAACAATGCTCTATGGTGCACTGCATTACATTGCGCTACTGCTGAGCCATTTAACTGATAACTCTTCCAATCATAACATTCTTATTTAGTTACAGCCCTGTAAGTTCTGTCTTCTAGATATTAAAGAGAACATGCACTATAAAATACTCAGTATTACAATGTAACATCACCTAGCTGAGGAGGATCATGGAAAACAGAGGGAGATGGGGTGGCCTATTAATCACAAATAGATCAGATCTGCCATGGGCAGAGGCAGAGGAGAGACTCAGAGAACCTGATAAACTCAGTAGTTAATGTGGCTTCACTGGGGTTAGAGTCAATGTTTTTCAATAAGGCCTGCTGGTAATAATTGCACAAGAAAGATTGGGAACATGCATAAGTGGTGGTCTTAACTCATAAACCATGACCTTATGCTCCAAGGTGTAAAGTGATAACCTGGAGAAATTCAGCAGCACCAAGGCTGCAGGTTGATGTCTGGGCCTCATTTTCACAACGGTGTCTGGTAGGTTGTTGTCAAATACAATCTTGAACCTTCTGCCCATCTGAGCCCTCCCCTGGAATCTTTAGAGGATTCTGCAGTCTTTGAGACAGAGCTGGAACTTACATGTGATGTTGTACATTTTCCTGAATGTAGCCTGTGGCAATAGAGCCTTTTAATTTGATCTACTGTGTCATCATTTTCTCATGCTAATGAACTATATGGACCTATATGGAACAACACAGTTACTAAGGTCCAGACTTAAATATCTTACTTTGCAGCTCATTCTTACAGGCTATGATCATATTTCCTAGATTTGTCACTCATATAAAGCTTCACAAGCACATACCCAACTTATTTTCCCACTTATTTTAATTAGCTAACACTATTTACTTGCTTGCAAGAAGATCGTTGTAATATGAAAGTATTTATTCCCCAAAAAGCAATCAGTTGAAAGGACACCATGGTTTCGCTCCTTAGCCTAAAAACCACTAAAATGTGTCCATGAACATGAGCCACACAACTACACTCCATGTGAATAGACTGCTCACATCCTCACACATGATGTCACAGACAAATCAAAAATCACATGATTAAATCACCAATTAAATCACATATTATATTACTATTCACATGCAGGGCCTGCCCTTTGTCCTAGGGTCCCAGAACCTACTGCACATGATCTTTGGAGTAGAGAATGGTGGTTGTGAACACATCCAAACCTGTAAGCAGCATGAAAAAACATGCTACAAAGCTCTCCAAATCAACAAATAGGATCTATGCTGACTACATTTGTCTTCATGTCAAAGTTTGTGTAATCTCATTAAGCAGTTTTTCAGCAGCACAGAACATTCCTGCAGGTCTACCTTATTATTGCCCCAAATAACTTTGCCCCTCTTGACCAATCTACATGAAATGTGAAACAATTAAACTAAATAAAAAGAACCGAACATCTTCAGAATTTCTGCACAATATTCAAATGGTGCCAGAATTACCAGCAACCCAAAAGCTTTATTTCCTAAGCACTACCAAACTCAACCATAACTAAACACTTGCTATTATAAATTCTGTGAATGACACTTTTATATGTATGTTTGTTATCAGACACAAAGTACATTGTGGGTAGATGTATGAATTAAAATGGCAACTTATGGTTTAGTCGCCATCTCTTCTAGAACACACCTTAGCACAACCTGGGCACCGAGTTCTGCTGCCTCCGCTCATTCTTCTTTGTGTTGGAGTTAAGTCGTATTCGTTCTAGTTTTGCAGTAACAGGCCAGTTTCAAGGGTTTTTCATCTTCAGTATAAGTCGTCCCGCAGCATTTCATAGGCTTTGCAACGGTGGGCCTGCACCGGATTGAAATGTGGCGCTCTCTACTTGTAGCGTTACTAGATTCTACGGTACCCTAAAACTTTCAAATGAAGTCATTGAACATTGCATTATACGATGTTTTTGATTGAAAGTCAAGGAATCTTGGCACCAAGGGCGGAAGGTGTGATAGACAAAGGAGAACATTGGTCACACTTCTGTGATTTAACCTCATTATTCTCCTCTCAGCTATTAGATCACTTACTTGGTTCTGTGATAGGGCGCATTTTTAGGCTTGGTGTACCAGTAGTCCCAGCACTTCTATGAAAGGTTTGTGAACCAAACGGATAGCCAATCAGGAAAAGCTTTAAAAAAAATATATATATATTAAAAAAAATAATAATAATAATCAGTTTACCAATGTCATTGAGTCCACGATTTCCAGAACTTTCCGGGACAGGTAGACAAACATTTTCTTTTTAAACTACAGAAAAACAAATGCGCAGATTGGAAAAGCCCACATAAGGCAGTCACCTCGCTGTGACACTTGGAGCCATTCTTTTCAGCCATATTTGTACTATGCTATGCAAAAATATTAACACGGGGATTTCATGTGCACCCTACATCTCCTTACAATGTTGATCAATGTTTATTTAAATTTGTCATGAATGTATAAATGGGGTATTGGGCTGCACGTTTCTGTGAGCAGCCTGGGTCGTTGCCCCTGTAACAGGGCCAGACTGGGAAACCAAATTCATCCCTGGCAAAAATATTCAAGACTCCCCCCTCACTTCGTCTCCTTGCACTATCCCTCTCTTTCCGTCATCTATTCTCTCTCCTCTCTCTTTTCTCCTTCTCTGATTGCTTTCTTTCTTTCTACCTCCTCCCTCTCTCTATCCCTCTCTTTAAGCCTCCCTGTGCCTTTCTGAGTCTCGGGTGGAAAGAGACAGAGGCACCAGAAGCGACCCTGGACTTGCAAAACTGGCCTGCAAGGGCTCCGTCCCATCGGAAGAATGTCAGATGGAATAAAAGGCCTGTGTGGCAATGACCAGTTAGCCTTGTGCATGGTTTAGAGAAACTTAGAGTTCCTTTTTGGCTCCACCAGAAGCCAGTTCAGTGATATGAAGGCAGGTTTCACATGGTCTTGATTTCAGGGGCTTAGACGCCGCCTGGTCACGTAGTCCAGCTGCCTCCACTAATGCATTTCTTCAGTAGCCTTGTGGGAAGAACATTGCTGCCGTCAAGATGCGCCGAGGCTGGGGGTCTGGGTAACTCTACTTGGGGATGGGTTTGGAAAGAACAGCAAGCCCTGACATTGTTTTAGAGAAAAGCAGTCAAGCTCTTTGTTGAAAAGGGTGGTGTCCCAGTTCATTGCAATCAGAGTCAAAATAGTATAACTGCTAGAGTGTGATCATGTCAATAACATACACAGAGATTTTGTATCTTGGTGTCTCTTGCTAGTATCCCCTGAACAAATTATTGAGTTGGTGACCGCTAGTTACAAAGCTTACCCAATGGCCCATCCAATGGCAGCTTTGTACTTTATTCAACAACTGATTAGTTGATGTCATTGTCAGGGATTGGTCATTGCAAACCATCACACCACGCATCCCTCTAAGTGTCTTGGTAAGATGAGACACAGCGCCAACTACTAACCACCGAAAACTCTGGGTGAGCTGTATTAAATCACAAAAAATACAAGAGTCTGCCCTAACTAGGTGCATCCAAGAGACATTACGAGTTATTGACCGGTGCTGGAGCAATGACAGCTAAGCAGGGCAGGGCTCATTGAAGAAGCTGGAAAGAGACAGTGCAGGATCAGTCCTGGTCGGGAAGCCACGCACTGAGTACTGAAGGCTGTGTCCATGCATCGCCTCTTGCCTAACGCATGGTGAACATATACGACCTAGACCTCGCTTTTGGAACCAATCCGCGAACTAAATCAGTATAGGATAGTACACCCCCACGAGGAAGAATCCAGACTCACATGACTATTGGCAGCTGAGGGTGGGTGCAATGCCCCATTCTGGCTGAGACATACTCAGTGGTCGAGTTCCAAGATGGCGGCTAAGAAGATCAGTTCAACGTTCCGCAAGGACAACGTCACCTCTGGTGCAATGGCAGAACTCCCGTAGCTACAAAGAGCAATCCTGTGGCCCCACAAGAACCGTCACAGATGCCAGACTCCGAGATAAACCACTCCAAAACTAAAAGAAGGAGCAGGGATACTGCTGCGGTGCCAGACACATCCCGATGCACCGCAATACAGGAAAACCACAGGCCTGCACAGGGACAAATCATGAAGACACACCTGCAATACCTATGCTTCCCACAGGTGTGAGGCCCCTACTTTAGATGTGGAACCTGAAAATTGCCCTAAACAACAGGGTCTAGTAACCCATTCTTATATACAAGTGGCATGACTGGGTGTGTGCATGTAGTATAAGGGCTGAAGCTTACTTCAGCAGCTTTTCTCACTTAATGCCTTTCACGTCGTTGGAAATCTGCATAAGAGGGGAAGTTCCACGACTCTGGATATGGCACACTAGACTTTTGTGAAGTGCAACATGAGCGACAATTAAATGGAGAAACAAAAGGCATGAGGTGACATTTATGAATTTAAATGCCACTGCCTGGATCAGCTGCACTCCTGAAGCGAGCCTATGATTGGAAATACTTTAGGAGAGCTTATGATTCATTTATCAAGTTAATGTCCATCCGTTCACTTTACATTTTAGACTTTGCTTAGAAGTAAATGTCAATTACTATTTAACGAGCTTTAGGAACATTGTGGAAATGATTCTTCGGAGGGCTTGGACAGATTACTGTTTAATTTAGCTCAGAAAGATGCCTCGAAAGAGATCACGATCTGCCTCCAGCCTGGTGTGACCTGTTCAACCAGGCCTGCTTTCAAGCTCCCATCACTGTGCTTTCTGGCACTGGGAGTTTTACTTATCCAATTAAAAAATGTATATAGTTAATGAGAAGTCGTTCTAGTGCACAAGTGTGCAGCGACTCCACATCTGCAGGGCCTCTGTCACGTCAGGATTTGCAGGTGCCTGACACTTGATCGACAGGATCTGGTGTGTTCCTTGCTGGGTTGGGCTAGGGCAGAAAACTGACCCGGGCACCCACACACTGGTGGCCCCCATTTGGCAATTACATGGCTAAAGCAGTGGCCAATGTTTGCAAATCGGGCAGTTTGGAACATGTAAGACACGTTGTACAGGTGTTTTGCAAAGTATGGGGTACTGCACATATTTATCTTGCTGCTGGCAATATTTGTGGTTATAGAAGGTGAATCAATAGCAAAAAGCGGCCCACTAAACCATAAAACAGCCCCACAAACAGCCAAGAAACCAGTCCTTCTTGTGCTGCCAGATTGCCCTATCGGCCAGTCCCACACTGGTTCCTGGATGCCATGTTCATGAGCTAGGATGCAAGGAAGTCTGACTCCCAGCGTCACTATGCCACCTTAGGTACAGTGACTAGTGCAGTACTTGCCTAAAATATATTTTCAAACAACCATTACAAAGCCAATTGGTCTTGCCTTTGCTACCTATTGGGTTTGCCATTGGTTTTACCCATGGGGCACAACATCCCCCATGCTATGCCGTATGGCAAAATAATTTTTTTAATAGGCTTTTGGTGCTGCTGAACATGCCATTTTGTCGGTGCGCGCACCATGCATGCGTGCTCCTACAAAATGCTGCAGCTGCTTTCTTTTCTTTTTCATTTGGTAACTAACAAGAAAAAAACATACAAAAGCATTTTTTAGGTCTTGCCTGGCGTAGGCTGCGCGCATTTGCAGTCTCGCTGGCGAGATTTAGTGGTAACAGGGTATTTTCTGTAAGGGGCTTTAAGCCCCGCCCCTCTGTTCCATTGGCCGGCGTCACCATTTATGCTAAACGGTGGCCAGCCATTGGAACAGAGGTGTCGATGACGTTTTTGCTTGGCTTTTCGAGCCGTCCCATTTGGACGGACTCGCTTGCTTTGCGTTGTTCGCAAAAGGTTTCTTATCTTTATGGGGCCTAACACATGGCCCCATAAAGACAAGAAACCTTTTGGCAGGCGAGGCCGTCTAAGTGGCTCGGCAGAAAAAGCAGAGCAAATACGTCATGGCGTGCGCTTGTTTTCCACGTAACCCTCTATTGGCCCGGCAAAGCCTGGGGTCCAGGGAAGAAGGTCTGGCATAGCTTTGCGCACGACCGCTGGGCCAGGAGTCAGCTGAGAAGAAAAGGCAATCCTGCTTCGAAACAGTGGCAGCACTCAGTCTCGTGATCCCAGCGAACGTTACACCTCTTCTCGTCAGGAGCCAGGTTATGGTACCTGCCCATCAACTCGTCGAGTAGCTGAGCGGCTGACAACATAATTCAGCCCGCGTACTCAAGCTGTTCGTGTACCTGAAGCCATTATGCCTGAAACACAAGCCGGTCCCTTCCCTGGAATGGTGGCACAAGTGGCGTTGACGCTGACAGAGGACTAATAAGTTGTGCAAAATAACGGGGCCATTATGAAGTTGTACTGTGACTACATGATTTTTCGGAGCCTTAAGGGATGTTAACCATATCAAACTTGTTTCATACTCATAATATTTGTGGTATCTTTTTGAACGCAACTACATGTATGTTTTAGAATACTACAAAACACAGGCCCATGAAGATGTTCCACAAAAAACAGCATTTTATTTCAGATAGCTATTGAACGGATCAAAAAATAAACTAATTATTTGACGGAGATTCAGTTAATAGGGGGCGGCGCTTAGTGCGATTGCTGTTCGGCGGCGGCACATTTCTTCTCCCAGAATGCAACTGTATTTAGAAGTCCGTTGCTAGTAAACACGAGCAGAGTACGCTAGAGCGCGCATCTCAGTGTACAAGTAGGTAAGCTCCCCTCCTATTGGTGTGACGTTTATGGCCTTCCCTAAAGCCAACTAACCCAATCACCTTCTAGAACCGCACAAAAATACGGTTCTTTGTTAAAGAACTATCTTGATAATTTAGCGTCTGAACCCCCCGTCCACAACGCTTGACCCCCTGTCCACAATGCCTGCCCCCCCTCCACAGCGCCTGACCCCCCCCGTGTCCACAACGCCTGACCCCCCCGTGTCCACAACGACTGACCCCCCGCGTCCACGACTGACCCTCCCGTGTCCACAACGACTGACCCCCCCTGTCCACCACGCCTGACCCCCCTTTCCAATACTCAAGGATTAGGAAGGTGGGTGCCTCGATGTGCTACAACCCCCATGGATCCTGGTAGGTGGGAGCGTCCATCATTTTCAGCTCTGAGTCCAAGGACCCCTTAAGCCCAGGCGTGGACCCCCGTGTCCTGACATGGACCCCGGTGCCCTGGCGTGGTCCTCCGTGCCGTAGCATGCTCGGGCATGGACCCCGATGCCCGGGCGTGGACCCCGGTGCCCTGGCATGCTCGGGCATGGACGTCGATGCCCGGGCGTTGACGGACCCCAGGTGCCCTGACATGCGCAGGCATGGACGCATGGTGACTGACCACCGCGGGCACTCCGTCAGGAGGTGTCCGAGAGGCACAGACATTCCCCCGTTGGACACAATCCTAGCAAGGGCCGTTGGGCCTGAGAAGGCATGCTTCACGGGGCCACGCTTTGAATGGGCACGATACAACCCTGGCAATGGCATGAGTGAATGGCACGCAGATGTGCTTGACCCTGGCACGCCAACTGCATTTCACTGCTGGGAAGCCTGCAAACATGAAGATGGGTGGTATAGACACGTGCCTAACTGATGACTGCGGACCTAACTTCCAATATCAGCATCATTGTTTCACCAAATTGCGTGACCCTGGGCACATCATTTTGTCCTCATATAAACTATCATCTTAACGCCAAACCATGAGAGGCGCTTGGAGACAGGCTGACGGCAGTGGCACGAGTTATATCAAATTTAAAACAAGCATTTGCAATGCAATAGGTCTCGCAGTTACGGGAGTTTCAGCTATTTGCATTGTAAATAACAATGCCTTTTATTTATGTTTTTAAAACAAAAACAAAAATAAAAGGCATTATTATTTGCAATGTCAATAGCTCAAACTCACGTAAATGCGAGACCTATTGCATTGCAAATGCTTGTTAAAATGGGTGGATGGAAGTAACACGGTGAAGAAGCAATAGGGAGCAGAAGCAACATGGAGGTGTGAGTGAGGGATCAAACGGGTGAAAGAGAGCAACGTGGAGCTGGTAGGGGGAAAGCAGATGGGCGAGAAAGTTATGCGGAGGGGAGTGGGAGAAAGCACATGGGTGAGAGAGAGGAATGCAGAGCGCAGTGAAGGGGGTAGGGAAGTACACAAGGGAGACAGCTGGAAAACCAATGCACTCTTGTCGAATGCTTAAACAAAACAAAAAAAGTAGCACCTGAAAAAGCAAGCATTGGAAGGATACAGTAATGCATCTATGTTCCAGGGGAGGGACAAACCCAAGACAATAAAGGAAAACCTACACAGCTAACAAAGAAAAACCAAGCAAATGAGAGTTACAACAAAGACAATGAATGGTAAGCAATCCGTGGGCTCTGAGCCCATTGTAAGTTACCAATACCTCTTGCAACAGACACCGTACACGCTGTCTAGCAGGCGAGACCTTAATGTTGCCATCAAAGTAGCTGCCTCCGGCTAGTAATGAGCCTTTTTCGATAGCATAATTCAAGAAAGACCCCTAGAGGCACATTTCAAATCAAATAGCTTTTATTGAATACCATAAAACAATATTGCCTTTAAAATGTCATTACAAAAAGATAATTAACTTTTAAAATAACATATTTTCCTCTCAAATATTTTTTTTCTATTATTACTTTAGTGCATGTCTGAGAAACAAATGTGCCTTGGAGCAATTTGTGAAGGATAAGTTCCTGATGGAACAATAATGGCCATGAATATTACTGAAACCAACAATAGGAAATAAGCCAACAATACCTCGCCATAGGAGGCCATAAACTTTACCAGTGACTGCGTCAATATTACTGCCTCAGGTCGGTTGCCAATGCTGCCGCCCCATGTGAATATTGAAATGCATATTGTGCATATGTTACATAACGATACATCAAGGCGCTCGTGCACTCCAGCTAAAATCCCATGTTAGGTGCATTGAAATGAATAACACCAGGTCCTCTAGCGGGAGCTAGCGTGGCTTGGGTACTTGAGGCATATAATTGTCTTGGAGCAGGGACGGCCCAAGGGTCATCTGCAGCAAGGGGAAATTGCTTAATATGTGTAACCTTTGTGATTGCTACACATATTATGCACTGAAAAATCAGGCAATGTGTCCCGCCCCAAATGTTGCCCATTGTCTTTTCTTTAATCAAGTCGCCTACGTAGCTGCTAATCCCTTCAAATCAGCCACATTTAATCTGACTCATGGAGGGATTCAGGGCATGGTGCTGAGCCCCACTCTTTTAAATATTTTCGTTCAACCCATTGCCAACATGGAGAAAATTTGGTTTATCCATCTACTCGTATAATTCTTAGATCATGTTTTTGTCTTCTGCGACAGATGACAGGGCTGCATCTCATATGGCTCTCTGTCTCCAAGAAGTAGATAAGTCTTAATTGTCTGAAATTGAACGGCTGCAAAATTGGACTACTCATCCTAGGTAATCAGCCCCAGTTGTGGGGTCCGCACTGCTGGCCAGAAATGCTTGCCACTTGCCCCACTCCTAGTGGATCGATCAAAGATCTAGGTTTCTGGTTGGACGACAGACTGACTATGGAGCTACAGATCATGAAGGTATCTGTGTACTAATTTGAACTACTGGGATATCCAAGAAAGTTCTTATGGTACTTACCTTTAAATGTACTAAGGACCATAGTGCAAGCTTTGATCATTTCAAGACTGGACTACAGCAGCGTACTATACTTGGGAGCCACACAGTCTCAGCTTAAACGGCTGCAGATGGTGCAGAATGTTGCTGCCCGGCTGTTGTGTCATGTCCCTCGTAATGAACCAGTCTCTCAGCACCTTCGCAATCTACACTTGCTCCCAACTGCACAACATTGTGTTATGTTTGCAAAGCCATGCATGTGGTGGGTCCTGCACATATATGCTTTCTTATACACCGCTACGTCCCTAAGCGAGCACTCGGTTATAAGAATTCTGACCTGACTTCCATTCTCAGAATTAAAAGGGCAAGACAAGGTGGTTGCTCCTTTGCTTATTTAGCTACCAAGTTATGGATCAACCTACCAGTTGAATTGCCCTTATGCAATTCATATGCGCTGTTTCGGAAATCACTTAAGACTTGGCTATTATGAGCTCTTTGAATGGCATTGCTGGGTATAGATCCACTAGCGCAGGGAAACCCCATTAGGGTAGCTATGTGCTTGACAAAATTGATTGATTGATTGTTTTTACCTGCCTTCTTTAGGTAGCTAGTATTCCACACTAATGCTAAATTATGCTATTTTCTCTGACTTCAGAAGGTTGGGTTTGTGTTGACTTCTATGGGTGTAGCACAGACCCACTCTGTAATGCCCACTTTGCACCCATTTCCGGGTTTACGTACTAGGTGATAAATTACACTCACAGAAACTTTTGGTGCAAACACTTCTTTTGGCTTGAAAGTTGATAGGCACTATAGTTCAAATCTTTTTGTGTCACGTTGCATCATTTGAAGCCCTGCACAAACTGAGTAAATCTAGGACCTATTATAGTGATCTCATGACTCACTGGATGAACGCTACAGAGGCCATGTGGTCTCTGTAATGCAAGAAGTTTTGGGATTCTTGGAGAGGAGCTGTCATGGACCTGTTATTGGGCCATACTCACCTATGTCTGAGAAAATACCTATTGTCTAGAGCTTCTCCTAGAAAATAGTGGCCACAGTATACTGATTTCAAGCATGAGGCATATACATTGCTATGCAGCATCATCTTGTTTCAAAAATACCTTCTTCCTATTCATTTTTGCAGGTTGGGCCCAAAAAGTAATGCTTGAAAAAGAAAACATATGTCCTGGTGACCTTGTTGTAAGTGGATGGTGTTGCATCACACGGCGATGAAGCACACAGAGCTCATAAGGCATGCGGCCGACTTTGATTGAGGTAGAGATGTTCTTGAAGCTGCTCTTGCTTTCCACAATAACCCCTAGAGCATGGTGAACCTCAAGGGCTTGAATTCATTTGGTATCGCTCTCTCCAATGATAGCTTGCATGTGTTTATTTTTGCCTGGAGACCTGCAATATGGTTCCTCATGGTAGCCTCTCAGCTGATTAAGGCACCTGTTAGGAACTTTTTAAATTTTGGATTGTATGTCAAGGAGGAATCCGCAAACTCATCATTCAATAAGATCTAGCTTGTCTGACCAGGTTTTTGGGATGTGTGAAGAGGAGTAAGGATGCACTTTGACGGGATATTTCTTTGTACCATTCGGAGGAAGGTATTCGTGGTATGACACCTTTAAATACACTGGATCCAGCTTGACAAAGACACAGCAGGTAATGACCTCACAATTTCCTGAGAGCCTTTCTCATGGTTCGTGTTATGATGGAGGGCAGATCGGGGTACAAATGTGTCCGTGCACTCACCGGTGCTTCCGTCTGGGGGGAGAGGCGGCCTGGTCTTGTGATTGTGTGCACGTGGCAGTATTGTCTCGGAGGGGACCAGAAGTGGGGGGGCTTGATCAACCAGTGAATGTCTTATGGCTGAGGTGAGGAGATGAAGACGGGGGGTGTTTAAAGTCGCTCATGCCACTTGAGACTCTTCTCGGAGGAAGCAAACCTCAGGAATTAAAGTGACATCTTTTGTGCATTTCTCTAAAGCATACATTTTAGAGAACAACTCGCACGACTTTCAGAAATGTCTCAAAGACATATTTTGCATTGACCCAAAAAAGTGGCAAAATGCTCTGCTTGGCTTAAGATTAAAATAAAATGGCATGGCCCAATTTATCTCTCAGAATGGTCAGTGAAATAGATCTTGTTTTGCACACCCATCTAATAAAATGTGCTTCAAGATTTTGGAAAGTGCTGCTCTACAAGGGCCTGCCAGGCCTCTGCCCTCAAGGTTCATGTCTGGCTGTGCGACTGCCATGGACTCTCTTCACACTGTTAACAACTTCCTGATAAAAGCAGAGAGGCAGCTTTTGAAATCCTGTAAATCGGATAATGGGACATAAAGTGATTGCATCAAACTGTGTTATTGCCCATACCTATCATTTCCCGCAGGGGAGTCAGGAGGCTGCCCAGAATTACAGTAGTTTGGAAGGACAGTCAGCCCCCACTTAAAGATCTGCTTCCATTAATACCTGTAATGGACGCATAGCGTGCACGGGAATAATTTGGCAGTGGACGCAAATTATAAAATGCGCAGACCCATTTCAAATTGAATGTATGGTAGAACTGAGCCTCTTGCTCTAAAAAGTGATAATCACTCAATCAACGAAAAGCTTCTGTTGCAAAGTCACCCTGTGCCCTGGGCACCCCCCAACTTTTTGCTGACTGGAACTGGTGGTAACTGACTCTGACTGACCCTGGGCTCTGCCTAACCAGGCCCAGGGCCAGTGCCAAGCTGAAAGGAACACATTAGATGTATATAATAGGGCAGGGGATTGAAACTACCTAGAGGTTCCCAGTACCCTGGGGTATGGTAGTATAGAGGCCAGCAGCTTTTTCTGCACTAGCATGTGTGCAGTGCTGAAGCCTGAGGTCAGTTTAAAAGCAGCACTGGGTGCCAGGACTGCTTTGAAACAGTAAATTGCTGTCCAAATTCGACTTTGATGCTAGGAATACAGTAAAAGGAGAATCTCCAATATTTCTACAGATTCAGAACCCCTAAAGTCTCCCCTAGTTGCACAGGGGGTGGGGGGTCCTGTAGAAATTAGGGAAATACTTATAAAATATGTTTTTATAAGCCCTGGTGCTAGAAGACTGGCCCAAGTCATTTCCCCATTGCAAACCCCATGGCCCATAGGTTAACATGGTAGGAAGTTAAAGATGAATAAATATTGATAGGAGAGGACTAACCGGACCATTCAAAGACTTCCCAGAATGGTAGTAGTAAATCCAACAATATTATATTGTTGAATTTCTCCTAAAGGGTACATACAAGAAGTTATAAGACTTTCTTGTTTGTAAGTCCAAATTCAGCCTTCCAGTGGTCTGCCCTGATTGGTAAGAGATAAGTGGATTAGCCAGGCTGCTTTGAAGAGGTGATAAAGGGCCACTCTGCTGGGAGGGCAGTGTGCTAGTCTATAATGTATGCCAGGCCAGGAGGTGGAGTCGTAAACTATGCTCTTCAAAGGCAGAGGGGAGGCCTGGGTTTCAGTTTTATTTTGACACTCTTGACCCAGAGTCAGGGCTAGGCTTAAGGAAGGTATGTGCAGATGGTAGGGGGAGAGTCCATGGAAATAAGCCATCCCAGGGGGTGTGTTTAGCCAGCTCTTGCCTCCTTGCTGGAAAATCAGCCATTATGGATTTGGAAGAAAGATGCACTCTGGGACAACATAATGCCACACTCTGCCGGATGTGGTCATAACTATGAGGAGTTACCCTGCTTTCATTGGTCAGAAGTGACCTGTGGCTTGACCCAGAGAATTGTGAATAAGTATCTGAGAGGGGCAGAGCCCGCCAGATCTGCTGCTTGAAACTACTGAAGCAAGACGTGCCCTGCTGCAAAAGTTCTGCTGTGCAAAGACTTCTAAGGTCTGACCTCTGAAAACTGCGCCATCTGAAAACTGCAGCCCTGTGGATTACCTTGCTACAAAAGGACTAAGAAGTAGACTCCCTGCAAGCTACAGGTTAACAGAGCTCAACTGGACATCCCCACAAAGAATCCCCAGCCTGGAGTACCAGTGGATTTGAAAGGGTTTTGTTCAAGTGGATTGCGGAATTGAAGTTTCACACTTTCAAGGACCCTCTTGGAGATTCCAGAACCTTGGACTGTGTGTTGGATACTTTGGGACCCGCAAGCAGAACTTCAGGAAGGAGTTCTAACTGGACCCGTCTGCTGGAGAAGGCTACACTACACAGTGGTGAGACATTCTCCAGAACCGTTTCTAAAGGTGTGTTCCTGTCAGAGAAAACGAAATGACTAAAAGGGGCACTGTTGGTTTCTAAGCACTAGAAAGTGACTAATCTTTAAGAATTCATAACTCTGGTTCCCTACAGTGGAATATTTTCGTTTTGGTGTCATTTAAAAGATAAAAATATTAGCTATTTTTATAAATTGGTGTTGGATTTTTATTTTGTGTTGTGTCTTAATTATTTACTGAAATGGTGTTTTTGAATGCTTTACATACCTGTCTTTGAAGTTAAGCCTGTCTGCTCGCAGCCACGTTACCAAGGGTTGAGCATAGGAATAATTTTCTAAGACCTATGCTGGGTCCTATCATGTGTTGGTGGCCTTATTGCTAGTGGCAGACCGACATTTGCCCCTACCAATAACCCACCTTCCAACATTTGGTGTTCAGCGGTGTGGATGTGGACTTGCATTTAAAAAGTACACCTTTCAGTGAATGATTTAAGATTATAAAAATCCTCTAAATTGCCTTAGAACAAAACTTTTGAGTTTGATTTTTGGAATTTGGACTAAACTGTTTTTAATCCATTGTTTTGATTTTTCCAAATTGTTTTAAGTCTGTTGTGCCTAGTTTTTTGTGACCCAAAACGAGGGAACCATGGAGCTGGACCTGGCTAAACTGTCCCAGTTCGCAGTGGGTGATCTTAGGGTACAGTGTAGGCTTAGGGGGCTGCCTGCTTCCAACAAGATTAAGAAGACAGCGTTGCTTAAGTCCCTAATGGCCTGGGCTGGGGTAGCTGAGGAGACGCAAGGGGGGTGGGAGGATGATCCCCCCAACCTCACCCGAGAGAGGGGTGAGGATGAGACCTCTCCCATTGTGACTAGTGTTAGCCAGGTGAATGAAGGTGGTGGTGGGAGTGGGGAAGGGTCCCTTACTCAGGTACCACTACTGTCCCTTGCAGAGAGACAGCTTCAGGCTCAATTAGAGCTGATTGCCTTGGAGAAGGAGAAATTCGAACTGGCTAAGAGAAGATGGGAGAGGGAGGAGGAGAAGAGGAATGGTGGCAGCGAAAGTGAAGAGGATGTTGAGATGTCCATGGGTGGTAGGTTTGAACCTAAACTTCCCAAGGGCATAGTACCTAAGTACACTGAGGGGGATGACATTGACAAGTGGCTAGCAGCTTTTGAGAGGGCCCTTAAAATGAGTAGGGTCCACTCTAGGTATTGGGGTGCACTCCTGTGGGAGTTGATTCCAGTAGCTGGGAGGGATAGGCTCCTGACCCTGAAGGGAGAGGATGCAGAATCATACCAGCAGATGAAGGCATGCTTAGTCAAGAGATTTGGTCTGACTCCAGAGCAGTACAGGGTGAAGTTTAGAGGCACCCAGAAATTGAGTTCAAAGTCTTGGGTAGACTTTGTGGACATTTCAGTGAAGGCACTGGAAGGCTGGATTGTTGGTAACACAGTTGGCTCATATGAGGGATTGTATAATTTGTTTTTGAAAGAACATATTTTGACTCATTGCGCCGAAGAGAAGTTACGCCAGTATCTAGTGGACTCTAAGCTGACAGACCCCAGAGAGCTGGGAGAAGCAGCTGATGAGTGGGTGAGAACCCGGGTTTCCATTCAGCACCAGGGGGGTGACCAGAAGAAAGGATTACAGGTCCCTCCCCAGGGGAAAGCCCAGGGAAATGAAGGTCAAAAACCTAAGGAGTCCTCCAAAGACCCACAAAAACCTGCACAAGGAGGGGGGGCCCCGAGCCAACCCAAATTCAAGAGGAGGGGGATGACAGTGGGTTTCACAAACTCTACTGGGAAGATGGACTGCTTTATACTGAGGCCAGAAACCTCAAGGAGGGGGCCACCAGGAGGTTGGTGGTGCCCCAGAAGTACAGAGAGTTCATCCTGACTTTGAGTCACGATATCCCCTTGGCAGGACATTTGGGACAGACAAAGACATGGAACCGGTTGGTGAACCATTTCTACTGGCCCCTTATGTCTGAAAAGGTAAAGGAGTTTTGCAGCTCCTGTGTCACCTGTCAGGCCAGTGGCAAGGCAGGGGGCAAGCCAAAGGCTCCTCTAATACCACTACCAGTGGTGGGGGTTCCTTTTGAAAGGGTGGGGGTGGACATTGTTGGTCCCCTGGACCCACCTACTGCATCAGGGAATAGGTATATCTTAGTGGTAGTTGACCACGCCACTAGGTACCCTGAAGCCATACCTCTTAGAACCATTGATGCTCCTGCTGTGGCTAGAGCACTGATTGGTGTGTTCACCAGAGTGGGTTTTCCAAAAGAGGTGGTGTCAGATAGGGGCACGAACTTCCTGTCCAGCTATCTGACTGCTATGTGGGATGAGTGTGGTGTCAACTACAAGTTCA
Organism: Triturus cristatus; assembly: GCF_964204655.1. Taxonomy (NCBI): domain Eukaryota; kingdom Metazoa; phylum Chordata; class Amphibia; order Caudata; family Salamandridae; genus Triturus; species Triturus cristatus. The sequence goes on along the minus strand of NC_140585.1, from coordinate 746,743,894 downwards.
CCACCCCCTATCACCCACAAGGAAATGGTCTTGTTGAGAGATTCAACAAAACCCTGAAGGGCATGATAAATGGGTTGTCAGAGAAACTCAGGAGGAGATGGGATGTTCTCCTCCCATGCTTACTGTTTGCCTACAGGGAGGTACCGCAGAAAGGGGTTGGTTTCAGTCCCTTTGAGTTGGTGTTTGGACACCCTGTGAGGGGGCCATTGAGCCTGCTAAGAGAGTCTTTAGAGAAGCCTCTTAAGGAAGCAAAGGACAATGTGCTTGATTATGTGCTAGGCTTGAGATCTAGAATGTCAGAGTACATGTACAAGGCAAACAGGAAACTGGAGGCCAGCCAGGAGCTCATGAAGCACTGGTATGATCAAAAGGCTACTATGCCTGAGTATAGTCCAGGACAATTGGTGTGGGTGTTGGAGCCTGTGGCTCCCAGGGCCCTCCATGACAAGTGGAGTGGGCCCTATCCAATCTTAGAAAAGAAGGGTGAGGTTACTTATTTGGTTGACCTTGGCACCCCCAGGAACCCTCACAGGGTCCTGCATGTGAATAGATGGAAACCCCACCATGACAGGGCAGACATGACCATGTTACTGGTCACTGATGAGGGTGTGGAAGAGGAAACTGAGCCTGTGCCCGACCTCCTCTCCACTAATATGCAAGATGGGTCAGTGGAGGGAGTTGTACTCTCTCCCAAATTGACAGACCAGCAGCACAGAGACTGTAAGCAGGTGCTGGAGCAGTTTGCTGGCCTGTTCTCTTTGACCCCAGGCATCACTGAGTGGTGTGTGCACCACATTGACACTGGTGACAGCCTACCTGTCAAAAATAAACTGTACAGGTTGTCTGACCATGTCAGAGCCAGCATTAAAGCTGAGGTTGCTAAGATGCTGGAACTGGGGGTAATTGAACCGTCTGAGAGTCCATGGGCCAGTCCAGTGGTGCTGGTACCTAAACCTAATCCTCAGGGGGGACCCAAGGAGTTAAGGTTCTGTGTGGACTACAGAGGTTTGAATGCAGTCACAAAGACTGACGCTCACCCTACACCTAGAGCTGATGAGCTCATTGATAGGTTAGGGGCTGCTAAGTACCTGAGTACGTTTGATTTGACTTCAGGTTACTGGCAGATTGCCCTCACTGATGGAGCAAAGGAGAGGTCAGCATTCTCCACCCCAGAGGGACATTATCAGTTCAAGGTAATGCCCTTTGGATTAAAGAATGCACCTGCCACCTTCCAAAGGTTGGTGAACAGGGTCTTGTCTGGGTTGGAACAGTTCAGTGCAGCTTACCTGGATGATATAGCTGTATACAGTTCTACCTGGGGGGATCACTTAAACCACCTAAGGGAAGTGCTTCAGGCCATGCAGCAGGCAGGCCTGACTATTAAGGCAAGCAAGTGCCAAATAGGGCAGAGTTCTGTGGTGTACCTGGGCCACCTGGTAGGTGGGGGCCATGTACAGCCTCTCCAAGCTAAAATCCAAACTATTTTGGATTGGACAGCTCCTGTTACCCAGACTCAGGTCAGGGCATTCCTTGGACTGACGGGGTACTATAGAAGGTTTGTTAAAAATTACGGGACCATTGTGGGGCCCCTAACAGAACTGACTTCTAAAAAGAGGCCCAAAAAGGTGATTTGGACCCCAGAGTGTCAGAAGGCTTTTGACACTCTGAAAGCTGCTATGTGTTCAGCACCAGTGTTACTGGCCCCTGACTATACAAAAGAGTTTGTAGTTCAGACAGATGCTTCAGAGCAAGGGATTGGGGCAGTGTTGTCACAGCTAAATGAAGGGGGCCTTGATCAGCCAGTTGCCTTTATTAGTAGGAGGCTTCTTCCCAGAGAGCAGAGGTGGAGTGCCATTGAGAGAGAGGCTTTTGCTGTGGTGTGGTCACTGAAAAAGTTCAGACCCTATTTGTTTGGGACTCACTTTCGTGTTCAAACTGACCACAGACCTCTCAGGTGGCTCATGCAGATGAGAGGGGAGAATCCCAAGCTGTTAAGGTGGTCCATTTCCCTACAGGGAATGGACTTTACAGTGGAACACAGACCTGGGGTTGCCCATGCCAATGCAGATGGACTTTCCAGGTTTTTCCACTTAGCTGATGAGGACTACCAGGGTGTAGGTTAGTAACCCATCACCTTTCGTTTGGGGGGGGGCTATGTTGCAAAGTCACCCTGTGCCCTGGGCACCCCCCAACTTTTTGCTGACTGGAACTGGTGGTAACTGACTCTGACTGACCCTGGGCTCTGCCTAACCAGGCCCAGGGCCAGTGCCAAGCTGAAAGGAACACATTAGATGTATATAATAGGGCAGGGGATTGAAACTACCTAGAGGTTCCCAGTACCCTGGGGTATGGTAGTATAGAGGCCAGCAGCTTTTTCTGCACTAGCATGTGTGCAGTGCTGAAGCCTGAGGTCAGTTTAAAAGCAGCACTGGGTGCCAGGACTGCTTTGAAACAGTAAATTGCTGTCCAAATTCGACTTTGATGCTAGGAATACAGTAAAAGGAGAATCTCCAATATTTCTACAGATTCAGAACCCCTAAAGTCTCCCCTAGTTGCACAGGGGGTGGGGGGTCCTGTAGAAATTAGGGAAATACTTATAAAATATGTTTTTATAAGCCCTGGTGCTAGAAGACTGGCCCAAGTCATTTCCCCATTGCAAACCCCATGGCCCATAGGTTAACATGGTAGGAAGTTAAAGATGAATAAATATTGATAGGAGAGGACTAACCGGACCATTCAAAGACTTCCCAGAATGGTAGTAGTAAATCCAACAATATTATATTGTTGAATTTCTCCTAAAGGGTACATACAAGAAGTTATAAGACTTTCTTGTTTGTAAGTCCAAATTCAGCCTTCCAGTGGTCTGCCCTGATTGGTAAGAGATAAGTGGATTAGCCAGGCTGCTTTGAAGAGGTGATAAAGGGCCACTCTGCTGGGAGGGCAGTGTGCTAGTCTATAATGTATGCCAGGCCAGGAGGTGGAGTCGTAAACTATGCTCTTCAAAGGCAGAGGGGAGGCCTGGGTTTCAGTTTCATTTTGACACTCTTGACCCAGAGTCAGGGCTAGGCTTAAGGAAGGTATGTGCAGATGGTAGGGGGAGAGTCCATGGAAATAAGCCATCCCAGGGGGTGTGTTTAGCCAGCTCTTGCCTCCTTGCTGGAAAATCAGCCATTATGGATTTGGAAGAAAGATGCACTCTGGGACAACATAATGCCACACTCTGCCGGATGTGGTCATAACTATGAGGAGTTACCCTGCTTTCATTGGTCAGAAGTGACCTGTGGCTTGACCCAGAGAATTGTGAATAAGTATCTGAGAGGGGCAGAGCCCGCCAGATCTGCTGCTTGAAACTACTGAAGCAAGACGTGCCCTGCTGCAAAAGTTCTGCTGTGCAAAGACTTCTAAGGTCTGACCTCTGAAAACTGCGCCATCTGAAAACTGCAGCCCTGTGGATTACCTTGCTACAAAAGGACTAAGAAGTAGACTCCCTGCAAGCTACAGGTTAACAGAGCTCAACTGGACATCCCCACAAAGAATCCCCAGCCTGGAGTACCAGTGGATTTGAAAGGGTTTTGTTCAAGTGGATTGCGGAATTGAAGTTTCACACTTTCAAGGACCCTCTTGGAGATTCCAGAACCTTGGACTGTGTGTTGGATACTTTGGGACCCGCAAGCAGAACTTCAGGAAGGAGTTCTAACTGGACCCGTCTGCTGGAGAAGGCGGCACTGCACAGTGGTGAGACATTCTCCAGAACCGCTTCTAAAGGTGTGTTCCTGTCAGAGAAAACGAAATGACTAAAAGGGGCACTGTTGGTTTCTAAGCACTAGAAAGTGACTAATCTTTAAGAATTCATAACTCTGGTTCCCTACAGTGGAATATTTTCGTTTTGGTGTCATTTAAAAGATAAAAATATTAGCTATTTTTATAAATTGGTGTTGGATTTTTATTTTGTGTTGTGTCTTAATTATTTACTGAAATGGTGTTTTTGAATGCTTTACATACCTGTCTTTGAAGTTAAGCCTGTCTGCTCGCAGCCACGTTACCAAGGGTTGAGCATAGGAATAATTTTCTAAGACCTATGCTGGGTCCTATCATGTGTTGGTGGCCTTATTGCTAGTGGCAGACCGACATTTGCCCCTACCAATAACCCACCTTCCAACAGCTTCAAATTGCAGTTTTCAAATGAGACCTTCAGAAATACTAGGCAATGACATCCACCTGATGTTTAGCAAAATTGCAGAGGCCAGACTATGGGAATGTTGGGGCAAAAGTGAAATTGCCAATTTATGTAATGATTTCAACAGCAAGCGATGGGCCAGTGTAAACCTGCACATCATCTAGGTGTGCTTTAATGTTTGCAGCTACGACTTGGACCATATCAGCCAGTTATTCAATTGTGGGTGGCCCATGGCCCAGGGCCGCTAGTTGCACATTAACTCCTATGTGAAGAGTATTGGAACGCCTATGAGTCTAAAGGAAAGAAACCAAACCAATCGTATGTTACGGTTACCTGATCGAGAACCTGATTCAGCATTGTTGATTTTTTGCAATTGAATGTGTAAATAGGCACCCTTTAGGTTGGAAGACATGCAGAATTCCCCTGCAGGGATACAGGCAATTATCCACTGCAGTATATCCATCTTTAGATGTATGGTTTAGACATCAAAGGAAACACCCGTCAAACCCATAGACAGACAGAATCTTCTGGACCATCAGTGGTATAAAGTACATGCCTGAGTCCTCCTTGGCCATCACCATGGCTTCTACACCTAGGTCTCATTCTGTGCCTCTGTCACCAAGGCTGAGGGTGAGACCAGAGTGACCCTGAAGGCCTACCTCCGTTCTCTGTGGTCGCGATGCCTCCCACGCCTCTTGCTTTTATTTCTGACGTGGAGGGGATCATGAAGGAGATTTAAAAGAAGGCCTCCTTTGTACAGTGTCATGAGGGTCATGTGACACTTTTTGAAGGTACCTGTCACAACAAGAACATCTTCTGATAGTTACCTGATGTTTCTTTAAACGTAGGTGCCCCCAGAATGCCTAGGCTGTAGGCGGGTCGCCCTCCTCTTCTGCCCCACCATGTGCAAATGTAGCCATGGCAAAGGGAGCTCCTGAACCACCCCGTGATTTGGCATCTCTCCGTCCTTTTTTGCAGGACTCTAGCAAAATAGGATTCCCCAACAAAGCCCTGCAGCACCCAGGAGCCCCAAAGAAGCAACGCTGAGCATGCATGTGCGTGGCCCCTAGGCCTATCTTTCATCGAGCGGTGGCACCAGGTGAATGCTCCGTCCCTTTGATATATCCCTTAGACTAATCCCTGCACGTACATATAAGACTCGTGCTAGATCCCTTAATCCCGCCCGCCCAGCAGAGAGTTCTGTCTGAGATCTATATTCCTTAAACAATAGAAAAAATACATGGGGATAAAAATATTCTATAAATGTGAAGGAGTTGTGATGCCTCTCTTGCAGAGGAAACCAGGACAAATAGGTGGCTAAATCACACAACAAAGATATCAATAATATTTGTTTAGCTAATGAATCAAAAGGCTGAAATTCAGTTTGAACGCCACCTTTTCTTTTAAGCACCTAATGGCAGTGGCGGATGGCACGGATAACGGGTGTGGGGATCAGGGGGAGTAATAAAAAATAAAAATAAATACACCTCCTTGCCAGCGCGTCTCTTCTTGTCGTCCCTCCTGTCGTCCTCCAGCCGAAAGCAGGAATCACCCAGGCTCCCCTGAACCAATCACAATGCTCCAGTGCAGCGTTGTGATTTGTCTGAGCACCGATGTTCGGTGCTCAGCCAGGGACTGGGAGCCTGGGCATGTTCTCCACCCAGGCTGTCATGCAGCCTGCGTGGAGAACATGCAAAGTGCGCATGGCGGTTTGGCCGGCCTGAGAAGTCCGGCCAAACTGTCATGTGCACTGATAACAGTGCCTGCCACTCCCCGTGGGTACCAGTTATCCCCCTGGCCCTGCACCCCCCCCAAGACTCCGGGACACAAAATAAAACGATAATAAACCACGGTTTATTATTGTTTGATTTTTAATTTCTTTGTTCTTCACACCTCATAATTAGAGGTGTCCTTGGTGAAGGTAGGTGAAATCTGCCGCTTTCAGGCTTTTTAAACAGCCCGGCATACAAATGAGCTGACTTCCAGCCGCGGGATGTCCAGCCCAGGAAGTGTGAGACATCTTACAATTGGAAATGGTGATCAATAGATATGGCAGTGGGGCGAGGATGGTGCAGTAACTGAAGACATAACCTAATCTTAGCAAAAGGCGCATTGCCTTGGCGGGACTCCCAGAAGGGTTTTTGCCTGGGAAGTGGGGTAGAAGCTTCTATAAGAAGGGAACAGAGTTTGAACGGAGGAGCCCGGGCTCTTGGCCATCTATATTCCTGTCGTACCAAAATGCATAACAAGTTAAAGGAAGATATCTAATGACCAAGGTAAAACAACCCGATCCATCACAAGGTAGATCATGGTCGACAATAGCGGATTGCTGCTTTCAGCACAAAATATATGATCACACGAGACTGACTTTTATGCACCATTGATAGATGACGGCAGATAGTTGTGACATTGAAAACATGGGGCAGAAACCAACTGCTGTGCTCGCAACCCTGCACTAACACTGACATCATAAAGCTGCTGGTAAATTAGGAATACAGTCACTGTGACTCTTTATGCATCACATCCTTGGATTTGCATGCGATACATTTATGCCAACAACAACTTCTTGTCACATATCATGAATAAGCCACCCTGTTGTTTACTGGATAGAATTTTAGACCCACTCTAGTGCTTACACTGTGAGGCCAACACGGAAAATTGTCAATAAAACGTCACTCATGGTAAGAAAATAGTCGTTCAAGTTTCATGATGTGCAGTCTGGTTGTTCCAAAAGGACACAGCAGTGAACTTGTGCAGGCTTCTTCGACTTTTTAATATTTCTGAAAATAGCTTAGGGTGAACAGACTTCTTTCAAAGTTGTGGTTGCTAACAAATGATTTTTCTGACATCAGCCACAGCACAGCTGATTTGAGAAAATGATCTCACTAAAACATACACTGTGGCCGGCTGTGGCTCGACGCCGGGAATAATCCCTGGTCAGGTGGTAAAAAGAAAATGGAGTCAATGCCAAGCGTGTGCCGGCGCAAGCCACAAATAGATGTTCATAACCTGTGGAGCCCACCACATCACAAGGCACCGAGCCAGGCAAGCACACAGACTGCGGTGTGCCCTGAGGCAGGGCACAGAATGTGCCTTTGAGTTGTGAAATGCCCTCAGATGGGCCCACGGTGCCAAATAGTCACTTTTCACATCTGTCAGGAAGTGGCCTTGTCCCAGGCCTTCAATAACATTACAAATATCACAGGTGAAAAACTGGCAATGATGTATTCTTTAGTAAACGTGCCAAGACACATTTTTAAATGTTTAAGGCTCAGTGCTCAAATCAAAACTGGTTCTGCGTTTTCAAGCATGGGGGGAAACTTACCATCAATAAAACGGGGATTCTCTCAAATTAAAGTCAAGGTAAAGAGGGCAGTAATAAATTACAAACATTACGCTCTGGCCTCAGAGAGTTCCTCTTCTTAGCAATGGGTGCTCTGTTTGAAACAGTCACACTTTGTTTCCAAGTGATGGAGGTGGGTTTCCTGAATCTTAATCTATGGGTATAGTCTTCATACAAACCCCACAACTGGTCTTGTGGACCTATGTTAGTCAACGCGAAGAGGAACTTAGGTGCTAGCATTTAAATACTTTTCTATGAATAGTAAAACCATTAGGGTGCACAGGAAATGACAAAGAAAATTGAGATACATCCAAAAAGGATTTATCAACAAACTTTGATTAATGCAATAACATTAACCTTTTAACATTCTAATTCAAGCATCATTAGTTACAAGTTTAAATGATCCAAGAGTTCATATTTCAGAATAAGGAAAAATAGAATGTTAGTGTGAATTACATAAACAAAATACAGAATATCCAGAAAGTATGTTCCTAATCCAAATTAGCTCGTCTGGTTTGGGGAAAAGGGGCATTTAGTTTAGGCAAATGAGGTAAAGTATCTTCAGAAAACCAAATAAAAGTCTCCAAACGAGAAAATAAGAATGCTTGCAGAGGTGAAAAGGGTCTTCTCAGTTTGAAGTTGGCAAGCGTCTCTCCCAGCTAGTGTCAGGAACACTCACTATTGTTATTCAACAAAAACATTAACTGCAACATTTCCGCTTGTTCCCACTCTCGGGAACCAATCAGTTCTCTCCAGACTCTGAGGTCAGTTATACCCACTTCCTCATGTCTAAACAATGATCCATGAATAGCTAAGTCCTGAAATTGTTGGTTATAGTCATCTCTTCTCATGAGTCGCTCTCCCATACTGGCATTGTTGTGTAGTTTCCACTCTAGGATAGGCACTGCGTGTTTGTGGACAGCATTACCATTGGGATGGTGCCACACTGATTCCATGCACCCCCTCAGGATAGGCCAGCTATTTCACAGTGCCACCATAGGCCCCTCTAACCCTAAGCGGGTAGCAAATGGTTCTGGCAACCACTGAACATGACAACCCTGATCCCCCAGGAATCATCGTAACAGATCTAGAACCCTTTTGCTCAGTCACTTGTGCTTTCTTTCTCTCAGAAAAATATACAAGGAATACACAGCGAGCTTTTCAATATTTATTGAACCAACACGATTCTTGTATAACATATATGTGCTGCAATGATCGATAGACAGAAGCAAATGAAAGTTATTAAAAGTATTAAGACAGTGAACAGAATTAAAAGTTCTACCATCATGCTAAAAAAATGTATATATGCAAGCATATAAAACAATAAAGAAATCTGGCCTACTCCTACTATGCGTCCCTTAACCTGTTTGTGTTTTCTGCCAAGAATCCCTGTACTGGATGATCCAAACCCAGTTCCCTGAAGGGCGAGAATGTAGGTCCCCATCACGGTCACGAGCTGGACACCCTTCGTAGAGATATCAGCAGGCTGCTGGGCCAAAGCATAAGCATGTAGAGACCTCGCAAATGACAGCAAAGCGCTCCTCTGCCAACAGCCATAAATGGATGTTTATTTATAACAAAGGCATCGCTGTCTTGGGCCGAGAACTTGTTCAGGCTGCCATTGTTTATGTGTTATAGATAGCTCTGTTATCATATGTACAAAACAAATAATCATAGTTGCACAATGTATGTATAAACCTTGTATATGATGTTTCAAGGTATCATGATAGTGTTCTTGTGAAGTTGGTTGGTAAGCAAGTATAGTTTCCTAGAAAATAATCCGCACTGTCACGGTTGCAACTGTGTGGCAAAAGTCATTGTGTGAGAGTGAAGGCAACTTTAGGAAGAAACCCGTGTACATGTAAAAATGGCAGTGTTTCTCCTTTAGGCCTAACTGGGACACACAACAGCATCTTCTTCTTCTTCTTTAATGAGAACCTCACTGTCAGTCGTCTGATATATAACAAATGACCATTCACTGGCTAACAAAGGCATCTGGAAAAACACATAACGTGCAAATCAAACTAGTATGAAATGTGCAGGCCATTCACGTTTAAAAGTCGACCTTCGAGTTGGCAATAGAGGAGTTGGCTAACTTGAACTATTTAACATGTTAACTCGGGTGCTGCTCATAATGGCTAAATGCAGTCACCTACTACAAATTATATGATTAATATGAACACGCTATTTAGCAATGTAAATCCCATTTTACTTATAAAGTGTTAAATATGCAAATGAAACGTTTTCGCTCTCCTACCAGCTACTATGCAATACATACTCCTTCCTCATTACTACATCACATAGCTGTGATGGTGTTAAATGGCTAAACAATGGTGTAAATTGTTGCCATTCAAATCATCAAATAAAAGGTATGATCTCGTTCAGTAATGCCAAGGGATGCGGACCAGCTACAGGCTTGGCGACCATACATTAGAGACTGAAACAGACTGACATAGAGAAAGAAGCAAAGTTGCTGAATAATGAATGCTATGCACATACTGGATTCCGGATTAGTTAAACATTTGGATTTGATGGTGAAGGAATATTTTGAGATGAATAAAACCTCTGTGTAGTCCATAATGACACTGTGTGAAGCATTTAAACAGCTCTCAAGGGAAGCGCAATTGCATTCCTAAGACTGAAAGGCAAGCTCTTTAGGGCAGATATGAAAAGGGCTGAAGAAACACTGTTGGAAAAGTACACCACATAGTTGAGGTGAAAGTGTGATGTTGTAAGGGCCTTAGAAAGGAATAGTGAAGAACGCCGACACGTAGTTGCAGAAGCAGATCTCCTGAGGTTCCTTCGCATGGTGAAACATTCGCCTCTTGAGAGCCTCAAAAGCTTCTTTCATACAGTGAAAAAGGAAATATGATGTTCAGTATGGGACCATACCAGATCAATACTTTGATCAGTACTTGTCATGTGAACATTTAAAATGGCAAATTGGGTCGAAGCAAATGGTAAAAAAATTCCATTTGATATCCGAATTGATAATCTTTAATGGTTGGATGCATATACTAGCTGACGAACTCTGTACTTACCTCGAAACGCAATTGATGGAAGAAGGAACTTGCTTTTATACGGGAGCATCAGAGACCACCCTCCCTAAATCACCCTGAGAGTGGCCAAATCATGGAACTAACACTGGGAAGGATGAGTTAAAAAACAGACTGGAGAAAGGAACACCCCCAGGGGTATGGCGAGATTTGGTGGGTGTGAGTGTGTTTGAAATGGTTTTGAGATAGATCTTTATGAAAGTCTTGCAACAGGAGATTTCTTGTCACAAGGATTTTTAAATTCAATTGAGATATTGAAGCAGCAGTTTGAGTTTCACCACAAGCAGCTCACAAATGTGATCAACAAAGGTATGCACTTGGTCTGTACCTAACACAGGTTGAAATGAATACTGAGCTATCATCACTAGAAGCATGTGCTCTACAGGAACAAAACATTTGTTAAAGAATTTCTAATTTATATAATGCACGCACCCTCTTAGACAACGTAGGGCAAAGCAGGAATGGGTTTAGGGCACTAGGTGTGGAGAAATTAGGAGACAGATTATGCACTCACAGGAAACAGCAGTCATGGTGGTGTCAGCATTGGCACAGCTGGAATATTACTGTAGTTCTCAAACTGACTCATATGTGGTGCAAGTGAAGGAGTCAGAAACATGTTGGGCTGCCCTGTGGCCCAGAGGTTCTGGAAAGAGGTGTTTATTATACTACCAGTGGTGGAGGGCTGAGTCTCATATTGGAACCAAAGACAGTTTGTCATTCAGGGGAATTTAGAGGCTACAAGTTAAAACCTTCCTGACAGGCCTTGTAGAAGTGAGAAGAAGGGAAATGCTACTTATGCATCTGTTCTTGGCATGTAGAGCTGCAGATCTACACACTATGCATAGATTGCCATCTGGTGTTGGGCCCGGATGTTTGCACTTGTTTTTGTCCTGGAAAGTCTTTGGAAGTCACGAGGTATGCGACTCCTCCTTTGGATCATAGTGCACATGGGCATCGGCTCCATCCTCAGATAGTTTTTCGCCAGCAGGGAAATGATGGAGCTTTGTAAGAAAGAGAAAAGATGCCCATGTATGCTCTATCTAAATGAGATAATACTGGAACAGATAAAGGTAGCCGGGGAGGCGGGTGGGCGTGTGTACATCTGCAGCTCTACATGCCAAGAACAGATGCATACTGGTAAGTAGCATTTCCCGTTCGAGGCATATGAGCTGCAGATTACACACTATGCATAGATTGTATAGTAGTACTCGCTCCTAGCGGCGACCACCAGTATCTGTTGCAGTAGTTTGAAATAGTGTTTTGAGTACAACTTGGCCCACAGTAGCTTGTTGTTTAGTTTGCACATCTACACAATAGCGTTTTGTGAATGTGTGCGGTGTAGACCATGTAGCTGCTCTGCAGATATCATCTAAGGGAATGTTCCCTAAAAATGCCATTGAAGCCCATATCTTTCGTGTAGAGTGTGCTTTAGGAGGAACAGATAATGTACGTTTTGCTTTGTGGTAGCAAATTTGTATGCATTTGACAATCCACCTAGCTATCCCAGATTTTGATATGGGGTTGCCCTTGTGTGGTGGTGAGAAAGACATGAATAGTTGTTTGGTCTTACGAAAGGGTTATGTTCTCTCGATGTAGTAAAGTAATGCTCTTTTGACATGTAAGGTGTGAAGAGTTCTTTCTGCGACTGTTTGTGGCTGTGAGAAGAATACGGGCAGCTCCACAGATTGATTGAGGTGGAAGGGAGAAATGACATTAGGAAGGAATTTAGGATTAGTTCGGAGAATAACCTTATTATGATGCATCTGCAGAAATGGTTCCTGAATGGTTAGTGCTTGTAGTTCGCTAACTCTTCGTAGAGAAGAAATGGCTACTAGGAAAGCAGTTTTCCATGTTAAGAATTGTAGCTCACATTTATGTAGAGGTTCAAATGGAGGCCCCATTGGTCATGTGAGAACGATGTTTAAATTCCACACAGGTGAAGGTGGTACTCTGGGGGGGAATTATTCTTTTGAGATCCTCCATAAAGACTTTTATGGCAGGTACTCTGAAAAGTGATAGATGTTGTCTATTTTGTAAATATGCTGCTATGGCCGCAAGATGCAGTCTAATAGACGTGTAGGCTAAGTTGCATCTTTGGAGGTGTAGTAAGTAACCTATGATATGTTGGATAGACACATCTAGGGGATTGGTGTTGTTGTTATGACAATATATTACAAAACGTTTCCACTTGGCTGCATAGCATGCTCTAGTGGTAAGCCGTCTAGCTTCTTTAATGATGTTCATACAGTCAGGGGGAAGGTTAAGGTAAACTAATTCTAGGACCTCAGGAGCCAGATCGCCAGGTTGAGCTGAGCTGGGTCCGGGTGTCTGATCTCTCCATGGTTCTGGGTTCAGAGGCGTGGAGAAAGGTGTAACTTCTGGTGCGGAACTACGGAGAGTTCCAGCAATGTGTACCACGATTGTCTGGCCCAAGTTGGAGCAACTAGGATGAGAGTTAAGGAATGTTGCTGTAGTTTGCGCACCACTAGTGGAATGAGTGGGAGAGGCGGAAAAGCGTACGCAAATTTGCCTGACCAGTTCATCCATATCGCATTGCCTTTGGACAATGGGTGTGGATATCTGGCGGCGAAGCTTGGGCATTTGGTGTTTTCGTGGATGGCAAAGAGGTCTATCTGTGGTTGCCCCCACATTTGAAAAACAGTTGAAGAACTTGCGGATGAAGTTTCCACTCGTGGATCTGTTGTGTTTGACGGCTCAACAGATCGGCTATGGTGTTTTGGACTCCTGGGATATGTTGGGCTAGGAGAAAAATGTTCTGAGGTATAGCTCACCTCCATATGTCCTGTGCTAGCTGAGAGAGCTGCAGAGAGTGTGTTCCGCCTTGTTTTTGTATGTAGTACAAGCCTGTCATGTTGTCCGTGCGGACTAAGACAGTCTTGCCTGATATGTGTTTTTGAAATGCTTTTAAGGCTAAGAATATGGCTAGTAACTCCAGGTGGTTGATGTGGAGTAACTTTTGTTGAGGTGTCCACCTGCCCTGCATGGTGTGATGTAGTAGGTGAGCTCCCCAGCCGGAGAGAGCGATGGGTACGGCCCTCTACCAACACCAGATCTGTTAAATGACCTTGAGCCTGGTTCCATTGGCGTGCTAAGCAATCCTGGAGAGGACGCATCTGGAGTCTTGCATGAAGCACTATGAATATGCAAGAGGCCATCATCCCTATGAGTTGCATGAACACTCGAGCTGGAAGAGAGTGTTGCGGTTGGAATTTGGTGAGAAGAGCCTGCATGCTTGCTATCCTGGCGGGACTGGGATAGGCTAGCGCCCTTGAGGTGTCTATTGTGAAATTGAGGTGTGTGTGTGTGACGGTTGCAGATGGGACTTGGCGTGGTTTACTGTGAACCCCAGGTCGTGAAGTTGTTGAATAGTGGCGTGAGTGTGTTGTACACACTGGTTGTATGAGCTGGCTTTTATGAGCCAGTCGTCCAGATATGGGAAGACGTGGATGTGCTTTCTTCTTAGGTGTGCTGCCACCACCGCTAGGCACTTGGTAAACACTTGTGGTGCTGTTGTGACGCCGAATGGGAGTACTTTGAATTGATAGTGCTGACCGTCCACTACAAATCTGAGATACTTCCTGTGAGCGTTGTGAATGGGAATGTGGAAATAGGCATCCTTGAGGTCTAGGGCAGCAAGGAAGTCGCCATTTGTGAAAGCAGAGGAAGGACCTGCTGGAGTGTGACCATGTGGAAATGGTCTGAGTGTATGTATACGTTTAGGGGTCTGAGGTCTACAATAGGCCTTAGAGAGCCGTCCTTTTTTGGTATGAGAAAATACAGGGAGTAAACTCCCTTGTTTTGTTGGTGCAGGGGAACTGGTTCTACTACAGTTTTTTGAAGGAGGGAGATTACCTCCTGCTTTAGCAGTAACAAATGTTTGTGTGACATTGGACGCTGTTTGGGTGGTATGTTTGGGGGGGGGGTAGATGTTAGTTCGAGACAGTAACCTGATTGAATTATCTGTTGCACCCACCTGTCTGAGGTGATGTTGGTCCAGACAGTAAGGAATTGTTGGAGTCTTCCCCCGACTGGAGTGGAATGGTCTGGGGGAAGTGGAGGGAAGTCATTGGGTGGGGGTGGAGGCAGAGCGGAAGTTGTTGGTTTTGTCTCTGCCTTTGTTGTTGTTGCTCCCCCTGTAACCACCTCTTTGGTTACCTCTAGTAAAGGTGGATTGGGTGGGAGCCTTGTAAGAAGTGGAGGGGCTATCCGAGGAGTAGCCTCTGGTGGTGCTTCTGAAGGATGAGCGACAAAAAGAACGTCTGGGAGCTTGCGACTGCAAGGCTCCCATAGATTTGTCTGTGTCTGTATCCTTCTTCATTTTTTCAAGGGCTACGTCAACATTAGGGCCAAATAGATGTTGCACATTGAATGGCTGATTGAGTATGGAACTCTGGGCTTCAGGTTTCAAACCTGAAATGCGTAGCCAGGAATGCCTACGCAGAAGGACACTGGTGTTTATTACCCTTGAGGCTGTATCTGCTACATCTAAGGCATAACGGATGGAGGTGTTAGTAATGGTTTTACCTTCTTGTATAAGTTCATTGGCCCTATTTCTATACTTGTCTGGGAGGTCTGCATTATGGACTCAAGCTCATCATAATGTGCCGTCATACCTGGCTAACAGTGCTTGAGTATTAGCAATGCGCCGTATGTTTGCCGCCTGTGACGCCGTTCGTTTGCCAGAGGCGTCCAGGAGTTTAGACTCCTTATCTGGTGGTGGTGCTTCACCTGATGATTGTGAATTGGCTCTTTTTCGCGCAATGGAGACTACAAGGGAGTCTAGTGGTGCGGGGCCTTTAATGTAGTCTGGATCAGTAGGGGTGGCCTTCTACTTTTTTCGATTCTAGGGTTGATGACTCGAGCCCTGACCGGGTCTTTAAAGACTTCTGGTGCGTGCTTAATGACCCCCTTAAGCATGGGTAAAATTGAGGTGGACTTTTGTGTGGTGTCAAAAGTGTCCATGAGAAAATCCTCCTCCACGGGGTCTGTGTGTAGATCAACCCCGTGGTAGTGGACAGCTCTGTGTAAGAGCTGGTTAAAGCCCATAATGTCCTCTGAGGGGGAAGGCCTGGAGGGGTAGATGTCCTCTTGTGGGATGTTAGGGACGTCTGGGATGCTATAATCATCCCAGGGGTCTGGGGAGCCAGTAGGAGTAGGGTCGCCTAGGGATTGATCGTCAGCACCCCCCGCATCATAAGAGGTGTCATCATCATCATCATCTACAGGAGTAGGGGATGGTGTAGGAGAGCAGGAGGAGGAGGAGGAGGAAGAGGAGAAGGTATCCTTAATGGAGAGGTAGCAAAATCTCTCTTTTTAGGTGGTGGAGCCGGCGCAGGCTTATCTAGTGGTCGTTTCTTGAAGCTAAGCATCAAGTGACCAGTCTTAGGATCCTTTACAAGAGTTTTTTGGGTAGGATCTGGGCGAAACAGTTCTTCTGTGGGGGGCAGATCCTTCGGTGCCGATGGTGTTGGTGCTGTAGGCTTTTTCGGTGCCAACTCGGTAGCGGTTCTGGGTTTGGAACCGTGCGGTTTTGTAGTGTCTTTGGCCGATGAAACCTGTTGGTTTTTCGGTTCCGAGGTCTTTTTCGGCTTCGAAGCATGGGAGTCGGGCCCTTTGGTGGCAGTTTTTTGGTCGGCTCCGAGTGTGTTGTCGGTGTCGAGGAGCCGGTGCCAGTCTTCGACGCCGAGTGCTTGGATGTCGAAGCAGCGCTCGGCGTGGATGAGGAAGAGGACGGCTTCTTTTTCGGTGCCCGTGTATGTTTTTTGGCACCGAGGGTAGGCTGACTCGAGCCTGAGTCACTTGAAGGCTTAGTAGGTTTCTTTACCGGGCCCAGAGGCGGGGCATGGGAAGCAGTCTCTCGGTGTGTACCTGGGCCCGAAGGCGAAGGTGTGACCGAAGCCTTTTTTTATGGTATCGAGAGGGGGTTGGGGTTGGGGTCGACGTCTGTACTCACGACCCTCTGTGCTGGAGTGATGTCCTCGACGTCGGAGTCATCGGCTTCGGAGGTGCTGACGAGGCCTTCTTCGATCCGCCCCTGCTCTGGCACATCGACGCTCTCTTGGAAGATGTCGTCGGGGATCGAAGACGACGATCGAGCCATGGTTCTTCTAGCTCGTCGGTCCCGAATCGTCTTCTTGGAGCGGAAGGAGGGGCAAGCTGGACAGTCTCTGGCCCCGTGTTCCGGTGAGAGGCAGAGGTTGCACACCTCATGCAGTTCGGTGTGGGGAAACTTCGACCCACATCGAGGACACTTCTTGAATGGCGTCCTTTCCATTAGCCAGACGATAAGGCCCAGGTATCGGAATCGAAGACTTCTAAGTAGAGAGTCGCTTGGATTGGGAAAACGTGATCTAGACAATACCGTAGAAAAGGGGAGGATTGCGCGTCAAAAGAAAAAAACGGTAACGGTTCCAAACTGGAGCGCGAGAAACACATCCGAGCCCGTTGGCGGAAAAAAACAATCTGAGGATGGAGCCGATGCCCATGCGCACTATGATCCAAAGGAGGAGTCGCATACCTCGTGACTTCCAAAGACGTTCCAGGACAAAAACAAATGCAAACATCCGGGCCCAACACAAGATGGCGATCTATGCATAGTGTGTAATCTGCAGCTCATATGCCTCAGACATACTGCTTCCAAATGAAAGCAGGTAACACCTTCGGATAAGTGATATGACTCATGATAATCGAGAAAGTGCTCTGTGGTACTACAGAGCATCAAAGAAAGTTCCAGAAGCTTTGGGTCACTTGGATGACTTGATCCAGAATTCAGTAGAAGTTATGGACGGGAATGGAAAACAATGTGCATGATCTGAAGTAACAATGTACATCTGTACATGTGCAGGCTTAGTTCTAATTAAATGTGAAGTGGGGTGGGGGGTGCATAACTGACATCCGCCTCGCCAGGTGACATCACGAGTCCCCACAGAGGTTGATTGTTTATTGCTTTTTGTATGCTTTTCACAAGAGAGTGAACATAAATAGAATTTATAAAAAGGAATAGGTCGAATCGGAATGTAGTGGAAATTCAGAAAGGCAGGACTCGACAGCTAGTGTGATCAGGGAGAAATATAAACGGAGAGACTTCTTTCTGCACCACCTAAAAGGAGAAAAAAAAGAGATGCGCACTTTCTCAAAGTCTCACAGAATTTAAAAGAATCAGGAAATGAAGAAAATATGTGTATCATACTAAGTGTTGAGAGACAGAAATAGCTTTGCACCACCCTTATCTACTGCGTGTTCCCACGGGCTACATACGGCGACCGCCACTTAACATCTCACAATGACCATCATATATGGCATGATCATAACAAAAAACGAATCTCAAGAGATCTCCCCAGCATCTCTCCCTCCAACCTATGCATGCTCCACATCATCAACTTTAAACTAAAAATCTCAAGATGCGCAGCCCTGTGTGGTAACCACAGCCTGTGTGGACTGAGATCACAAGAAATACCATAAAGGGACCTGCAGAGCTGCCCAATGCGGTCAGTTTACAGAGAAACGTAAGCTACGGGCCTATCACTACACATCCTCGTCCATAACACTACTAAAAACTACATCTCACAACAGGATGAATGCACCTCGTTGGTCATCATGCACGACATGGCAACACACGATCAAAACTAAGACAGCTCCCTTCCAGCCACACACCCTACACGTTGTAGCATGCTACCATAGGCAAGTGCTCCAGCACCCTACATAGGCGCAGCACGTGCTGTATAAATGTTACACTGCAATATACGAGCTCAAACAGGCAGAGGGAGAAGCTGGGACCAGGGAGGTCTTTTAATTTGCAGATGCATGAGTGGGCAAAGACGAGCATTCGAATTCACAAACTACTTCGCTCAGGTGCCAGACCCACTGCATGTGTGCTGATTCAAGAAAGTTAAGCAATTGAAATGCTTCAGAGTTCCCTGAACCCACACTGACTCTCAAGTCAACACAAAGCAGCACATGTACTGACCCCTGGCTCCAGTCTCTGTTTATCAAGGGAACTGGTTGCTCATTCAAGACATTTTCTGTTGATCCCTACGATTCATGGACGATGGCAAACAACAAAAGTAAGTTTTGCTCAGCATTTTACGTAAACATCGGTGAAATTGTGTTCTTTAAGTGCAGTGCAAACGCAGAATCAAATATTTTCAAATGAATACTTAGTCATGAGAATGTTTCCTATGCAGAACACGCACAAGAGTTGGTCCACTACATTACATTTACATATCCATCTTGTGGTATTCACACAGAAATGTTTGTAAATTAGCAAAATTGCCCAATTTTGCATGCAGGAGCAAGCATGTGCTTTGCTCATTATGCAGTGTGCTCTTTTTTTAATGTACTAATTGAATCAATATTCCTGAGTATATGTACATCGAGTGTGTGAGAGAGTGTGCGTATATATAGACATATATATACACACATATATACATATATATATATACACATATATTTATATACACACACACACATACATACATACATATATATATATATATATATATATATATATATATATATATATATATATATTTCCACAGTTTTACTCCCTTGCTTGGAGGCGCACTCAGGAATCAAGCAGGACCCCATCTTTTGGTACAGAGTCCTTTAATTTCAGCAAACCGGCATTCTTTTAAAACCAATACAAATGCCCTACGCGTTTCAGTGCTGCTTGCACCTTGTTCACGGGCTGGTGTGCTATTTACTGGCAGATTCTCGAGGGCGCCAGGTCAGCTCCTTTAAATATCAGTTGCCCGCCCCCTGGTGGGCTTGCTTCGGTGCAAAACAATTAAGAGGCATTATGGAGCTTGAAGTCTTCCTTCGTGTACCGACGCCCTGCAGTGATTGCTGTCATCAATAGTCCTTCATTTCAATCCTTTTTATTTCCCTCCAGTGGGTTGTTTGTGAAGAAACCAGTTTTCCATTCACGCTGTTTGTTTTGCACCGAAGCAAGCCCACCAGGGGGCGGGCAACTGATATTTAAAGGAGCTGACCTGGCGCCCTCGAGAATCTGCCAGTAAATAGCACACCAGCCCGTGAACAAGGTGCAAGCAGCACTGAAACGCGTAGGGCATTTGTATTGGTTTTAAAAGAATGCCGGTTTGCTGAAATTAAAGGACTCTGTACCAAAAGATGGGGTCCTGCTTGATTCCTGAGTGCGCCTCCAAGCAAGGGAGTAAAACTGTGGAAATATATATATATATATATATATATATATATATATATATATATATATATATATATATATATATAAAATTTATGATTGATTGCTGAAGTTTGGTTTGACTTTGCCCACACTTTCATTTCATCATGGACGATTACACCACAAAAAGGCACAGCTAGAGTTCCAAAGGCATTGGCTAAACTTTCTGCAGAACTCGCCGCAGACGAATGCTTAATCAGCATAGGTGCGGCTCCAGCAGATGTGATGAAGTATTGTTGCCTCAGGGTGACATGCTGCCTAATGTGCAAGGGTAATTACCTGGAAAGCTCGAGGGTGTGATGGGAGATTAATTAGCCTGCTTTTGCAATCACATCGTGCATCACTGGGTACCACCTGAGCGGCTCCTTATGTAGGTTCGGGCACAGCTATCTTCTTTCTAATGCCACTGCCAGTGAAAACTCCATAGGATTCCCTTAACATCATGGTGGGCTTTCTAAATGCTAGAAGCTTAATAGACCAGTTACTGGTTACTATGTGACTCTTTACTAGATTACTACAGTGTAATAATGGTGCCAATGGATTTTATGCAAGCCCACTGCTTAACTGTTGTCCAGATAACTGTCCAAATCTCTTTTTAAGTAATCTTTTCTCCTAGATTGACACTTTCTAGGCAGTGCTTAATTTGTAAAAAAAAAAAAGGAAGTGCCGGGCCCTCATAAAGAG